>NC_141267.1:13366250-14825000 GCF_054856545.1 Hippocampus guttulatus
GTTGCTTACCAGCAATCAAATAATATATTCCTGGATATTTAACATTTATTTTGAAAGACAAACCTTTCCATTCCAACCATGCGATTCAATGGGATTCACGAAAGCTTTATTTGGACGCGCCCCACTGCAATATGATTGGCTGCACATTGAGAGGACACGTTGGCTTTGATCAACCAATTATAGGACAGAAAAACCGTCGACGTCATTCCAAGGCTGTATGCATGCCAAGGGTGGTGAAACCTCTCTACTAGTCGTTTGCTTTGATCAACCAATTATAGGACAGAAAAACCGTCGACGTCATTCCAAGGCTGTATGCATGGCAAGGGTGGTGGAACCTCTCTACTAGTCGTGACGTACTGAGTTTGGACAAAAGGTCCTCCAAGTTTGCCCTCTGGGTAAAAATAGTACTTGCAAAGATGACTTCCCGTCGTCGCCCGATGAAGAGTTAAGACTATACTTTCAGGGATCATTTCTATAGTTCTTAACTTGAGAAATGTTTTTCTAAAGTGAATGGTCTCGCTAACTATGATGATGAGATGCGATACTCCTTCCTGAGCGTGAAGCTGGCATAGAATAATGAATTCATTCATAAATTCTATGACATTGATGAACGTTCGCTGCTCCTTATGGAGCATTGAGGGATGGAGTATGTTCAGAGTAGTTCGCTCAAGCTTACAGGTCAAGTCCAAATTCAATTTTTAAGGAGTTAAAGTAAATTAAGTAAATTCTAAATTCTTACTAGGCTCTCCTTGTTTTCCTCGTGACGTTAAGCTTGACTTTGCTTAATCACATGGTAGAATAGAGGCCCTATGACTATATGTCGTGGGCGGGAAACGTCTTCTTTATTCAACGTTGCTTACCAGTTATCAAATAATATATTATTGTATATTCAACATTTATTTTGAAAGACAAACCTTTCCATTCCAACCATGCGATTCAATGTGATTCACGAAAGCTTTATTTGGACACGCCCTACTGCAATATGATTGGCTGCACATTTTGAGAGGACACGTTGCTTTGATCAACCAATTATAGGACAGAAAACCCGTCGACGTCATCCCAAGGCTGTATGCATACCAAGGGTGGCATGGTGGAAAAGTAAAAAAAACAAAACAACTTCAGACAGCACCTCTCATGATTTACGGTGATGCTTCTTTTTGCCGGGTCATGTTTATTTCCGGTGATGAAGATATATATTTTTTTACCAATTTTGAGGTTTGGCATGCTAAGGCATGCGTGAAATTTTATTCGTGTTTTTCCCCATTGTTTTTAATTGTTCTTTTTTTCAGTCTCACGATGAGCCCAATTGACTTCAAACTAGGACGTAGTAACTTTCAAATGAAGTGACTCGGCCGTGCCTATGAATGGCTGAGTGTTCGCTTCTTTACCCACAATCCTCTGTACCAAAATAGTTTCCTATTAAGATGTAAACCACACACCATCACGTTAGTATTTGTTTATACTGACTTGATGTGATGGGGGTATGGCAATATACATATCACGGGTTATCATTTGCATTGGAAAAATAAAGGTGACACATTTGAGCGTGAGACCGTCATGTAAAATGGTATATCTGGCAATGGTATCGCCCGTTTCGGCTGCAAGACTACAGTTCACTCTTGTTTCTCTTCAAATCGTATAAATCTTTCGCCTTTTACTAAAGATTTCCGTGGGGAGGAACAACAAGAGTCTATCTCAATTTTTTGATGCCCGGCGAAAGCGGGGTTTCTCTGTTTGTCAAATACAATCATAATACTTCCCTATTAAATCTGAGAGGTGATTTAGTGTGCTCTTTCGCTATTGAAGCACACGGGCCCCATCTAAGCTTTGACATCGAAAATTTCACATTGTGCAGGCAGTTTTCAACAGGAATAAATTGTAAACCCGACTCAATTGACTTTGAATATTCGTGTTTTTCCAATTTTAAAATTATTCAAATTTTATTTACAATCCCATGATCAGCTCAACTGACTTCAAATTTGGATCCAGTTACTACCAAATGAGTTGACTCGGCCGCGTGGAGGATTGGCTGGATGTTCACTGCATGACCCACAATCATGTGCTTCCTAAAAAGTTTCCTATGAAGATGTAAACCATACATCAACACTTTTGTTTCTACTGACGATGTGATGAAAGTATAGCAATGTATATATCACGGGGTACCATTTGCAGTGGAATGATAAAGGTGACACATTTGAGTGTGAAACCGTTCCTGTAAGATGGTATGGCTCACAATGGTATCGCCCGTCTAGCCGGTAGGTTGACAGTTCACTCTTGTTTCTCTTCAAATCGTATAAATCTTTCGCCTTTTACTAAAGATTTCCGTGGGGAGAAACAACAAGAGTCTATCTCAATTTTTTTGATGCTCTGTCAAAACGGAGCTTTTTTGCTTTGTCAAAATAAATAGTATATCCCGATGAACGTCGCGGAATAGTCAAAGAATGTCTCTTTCGTCAACAAATTGTCTTTTTCAACTGACGTTTCACGCTCGATGAGAATTGCGATTGACTCGATATAAGCGTTGCCATCAACGGCATGCATAAAAATGATTTCGTACCTTTAGTTTTCAACAGGAAAAAGTACCAACTGGACCCAAGCGGATTTGAATATTCGCGTTCTTCCCATTTTAAAATAGATTTTATATTTTTACAATCCTACGATCAGCTCAACTGACTTCAAACTTGGACCCAGTAACTTCCGAATGAAGTGACTCGGCCGTGCGGAGGATTGGCTGGGTGTTCGCTGCTTGACCTACAATCATGTTTATCCAAAAAAGTTTCCTATTAAGATGTGAACCATACCCCAACACTTTAGTATTTGTTTATACGGACTTTATGTGATGAAAGTATTGCAATACAGTATACATATCACGGGTTATATCATTTGCAGTGGAATGATAAAGGTCAGTGTAAAACCGTCCCTGTAAAATGGTATGGCTGGCAGTGGTATCGCCCGTTTAGTCGACAGGTCGACAGTTCACTCTTGTTTCTCTTCAAATCGTATAAATCTTTCGCCTTTTACTAAAGATTTCCGTGGGGAGGAACAACAAGAGTCTATCTCAATTTTTTGATGCTCTGCGAAAGCGGGGCTGCCTAATCTGGTCAAATTAAATTCAATGAAAACAGGACTAAATCCTTCTAAACTGTGCTTGCTGAAATGTGACTTTCATGCTCCCCTTACTGACGGCTAACAGATAATCACCGGTTATCAAAATCGGCCGAAAGTGTGATCTTAGTTTCATGATGCCATACAAAAAACCCCAAACACCTGAATGACTAACATTTTCTCTCTCAGACGACTGAGATGGAACAACTATTTTGTGGTTGCTAAATAAAAAGGAGAGCATAAGTACCACTGTCGTTCGTTTTGTCATCTCTGTAGATGTATTCAGAGCTTTATCAATCATCTACTCTATCCCATCGACGAAACCAGGTGAACAATTCATGCCATTGTTAGATGCCGTTGAGCACTTTTTAGTCCTCAGGTAGAGTTAACTCACAATTACATAAAAAATACACTTGCCCCTCAAACCCCAAAAAAAGCCTAGTACACTCTGCAGTTCGGTAAACGTGTTTCCACAAGAAAACAAGTGACGAGGCAGAGCGAGCTTTGAAAATAATGGTTTATAAAACCCAGATATGACAGGATCACCAAAGTGTGTACAGAACTACAAAGACGTAATCGAGAGAACAGTGTTATACACTCAACATGTACAAACTACTCAATTGAAAGGAGGATGATCTACAAGGAGACATTCTCTTTTTCTTTTCATCTTTAGAATCACATTTATCCACAATCTAGGTTTCTTACCAAAGAACATCCATTTAACATCACATTCAGCTAGTCTACACAACTACAACAAGGGAAGATGCACAACTACGAAGCACTTGAACGTCATGGGTGAAGCAAATAACATTGCGTCCGATCAACACATGTTGTTGGGAGGGCTGCCAGGGGCTCTTCTGCTGTTTTCCTCTTCACTCCGGTGGGTCAAATTGTGCCCATCTACTTCCAACTCATGTCACAGCCACAATAGCTTCATGCACAATCACTAATGTACACTTGGAGAAAAAAAATGAAACATTCAGATTTGTTTTAAATACAAAGGATTAGAACACACGCAAACAAAGCTACAAAATACTGCTTGTCCAAAATGGCAACATCAATCATGGCTGCTATTATAAATATACACATCAGGAACAATAAATTAAGTTGTATGTACATTGTTGAAATAAGAGCAGCATGCAGCCAAGGCAACTCTGTCCAAAAACATCAAGTTGGGGAGAAGCGGGTGTCCGGTGTATTGGGGTGTTGAGAGGGGGGAAGGAACAAAAAAAAAAAAAAGAGGGTGTGACTTCCACATATCAGCACATTGCACACTCATCCTGGCCTTTTGGGGTCCACTAGTCGACATCAACCAGTGCACGGTTTTGCCCCACTGGTACTACCATTGTCCTCCTACTGTGTAGAAATGTCATACAGTCGTAGGAAAATGGTCGCTAGTATCGTTTACTCATTAGCCCGAGTCATTCTACTAGTGCGCTGAATGGTTTACTATTGAGGACAAATAGCGTACTAAGTACACGGAGACCTTCAGATGGCTACCGAGGATATGGAATAAATAAATGCTCAAACAGCATTCCATAAGAGCATTCCGTATGCAGATTGGTTTGGAGTCCAACAAGAAATCTGAGTAGAAACGTTGTGTCCAAAAAATCCAAAGATTACAAAAAACATCATTGAGTGGATGCTCACTTACTTCACGAGTAGAAACCACACACAAACCTCGACGAGGACGATACAGTATAGAACGCACATCAAAGTATTATACGACAAAGCAACATCCCTCTTTGTGTCCGAGCAGTTTGTGTATTAAATGCACTTTTCCTGCAAGTGCCTCCAGCGTTGCGACAGCACTTGTTGAATTTTTTTCTCACAACTCAAAACAAAATGACAAAAAAAAAAAAAAAAGTATAGAGTATAAAATAATCATCATCGAGGTCAAAGCAGTTGATTTGTTTTGATATGCTGCATGTTAAGAGTCCTTCCTTGGATTTCTACTGAATTCTCTTTTTTTTTGAATGGAGTCTTTTGATTGTTTTTTGTTGTCCCTGTTGATCCTGTAAGTAGTCCAAAAAAAGGCATGTAAACAGTCGTCGATGTAAGCTTGATCAGAAATCAAGCGCAACGTCGTCCGTGCAACAACAAAATGAAAGGCGAGAGAGAAGGAAGGAAAAGAAGGATAAAGCATGGCAGTTTGGTGGGTTAGATGTTGTTTTGTAAATCAAGTTTAAAACTATGTTTGTGCTTCAGCGGGTTGTGTCGCAACATTATGGTGTGTGTATGTGTGTGTGTGTGAGAGAGTGTGTGTACATGATTTTTGTCACTGAGCAATGAAAATCAAACGTCCATTTTTATGTATGAGATTGTTCTTTTTATCAGAAAAAACTAAAGCCACAAAAAACATTTCCATCCAAGTTTTGTGACATAAAAGCAAAATAAAAGGCATTGCTTTGGGGGAATTCTATTTCACTTAAAAACTTTAATGTTTTGGACAGACAAGCTTTCTCGTCTTTTTTTTGTTGTGTTTTTGGAAGAGGGGATTTAAAAAAAAAGTCAGAATACATTCTTGTCAGTATTTTTGCTTTTTAAATAAAAAAAAATCCACAAATGCGAAAATACATTCTGGTCAAAGTCTGTTTAAAAACAAATGGACATTTAGCGATGCATGCTTTTCATTTTTTTGTTTTGTTTGTAAGATAAAAAATATCTACCACATTCAAAGACACATTCTCCTCAATATTTAAGTTTTTAAGACGACAAAGAAAACCCACAGAATGTGGACATATTATACATTCTTGAAAGTTTTAAGATGACAATTAAACCCACAGCTTTGAAAATATACACTTCTTATTTTTTTGTTAAAACAAAAATCCACCAAAGTTGGAAAAACATGCTTTTTCTTCTTATTTTTCTTTTATTTTATTTTTTATAAAAAGAAAACCTACATTTTGAAATATTCCTATTGGTTCCACTTTTTAACAGTTTGGAAAAAAAATTGGACATGCTTTCAATTACCTGTCTTGGGAGGGAAATCACAAAAAACTGAAAGGCATTATTTACAGCCTTTTTTTGTTTTTTAAGTAAAATTAAAAAAAAAACAGAAACTACCAACAACATTTGGAAATACATTCTTCTCATTGCTTTGGGGGTTTGTTTAGATCCTAAAAAAATGCACAAAACTGTGGAAAACATGTTTTTGTGTTTTGGATGAAAAAGGATCAATCTCAGTAAAGATGGAGATCCATTCTTTTCATTGCCCATTAACATTTTTTAAAAAAAATGTCCGATTTTTTTTTTTAAGTTTTAGAGGAAAGGTTAAACGTTGAAGAATATCCGTCCTTTGTGTGTGTGTGTTTGTGGTTGCGTGTGAACAATGCTGATGCTTGCTGGTGATTTAGCTGAAGGCCTCATCATCCGTATCTTCAATTAGAACCTTGGTGTCCTTTTTGGATCTACAAAAAAAAAAAAAAGAAAAAAAAGAAGACGACTAACATTTCGCCATCTGTCATAATAGCCACATGAGTGCTGTCTTCTTACTGAGAGGACAGTAGAGGGCGCCGCAACGTGAGGCTGTAGGACCTCTTCCAGGTCTTCTTGCCCGAGCGGTTCCGGACCCCGTCCTCCTGGTCCATCATCTGCTCCAGCAGCGTCTGGTCGTCAGCGTTGAGCGGCGCCACCGAAATGTCTCGCACCGCGCGGAACTCGCCGCAGTTGTTAAGGTGCTCGTTCTCCAGACGGAAGAAATTCCACACGAAACGCCTGCAAGGGATAAATGAAGGTGGTCGAGATACTTTTGAAGTCTGGAAACGTCCAATGTGGGGACGGTTGTCAACTGAGGACTGCGGGTGTAAGGAGAAAGCACACCTGAAGACCTCGAGAGGTGCCAGCACGGTGGCCACAATGTCGCCCACCGAGTGAATCTTGGTCATGGTGGTCAGACAGAGCGAGATGGTCCAGGCAAAACGCAGGATCACATCTTCTAAAATGGCACAGTAATAATAGGCCTACAGAAAAAAAAGGGCGAGGGGTGGGGTGTAGATTGGATTAGACGCATCACGGCATGCACAGGTACCGCTCCCTACATTTGAATAGCTTCAATGTCATTTTAAATAACATTGAAAGCCACTCGATAAATAACTTATTTGTTATGGTAGAGTTTTTAACCAATCATATTTCAGCTAGCTTGTGTTGCCAGGTAAATTAAATTTGCTCGGGACCTTCAGATTAAACAGAGCAGGCCCCTGTGCGCTGTAAATGAACGGGCACAGTCAGGTTGCAATAGCCAATCAGATCACGAGTCTGCGCACCGGGGCCAACTAGAATGCCTTACGTCGAGACTGGACGTGCGCGTTCGGTGATTGGATTAGCGCCTGCTAGAGGGAGCTATCACTGCATTTTAACCCCAAACGGCCGAAGAAGAAGACGTTGATCTGGTTGCTGAACTACTTTCCACACAATTTTCAAGACGGACCTTCCACGAAAAGCTGGATATTGTGCGAAAAGGTCGCCCAACTCCTGCGCTAGCTAGCCTGTCCCAGCAAGGAAAAGGGTTTGTCCGTCATTTTCAGACGAGCAATTATGAACGGCACCCGTGGCTCACAGCCTCTGAGAAACGCTGCATATTGTACTGCTGGGAATGCCTATTGCTTGCAACGGACCGATTTGGTGTTTGGAGCCACACTGGATTTACCCATTTAAGTTGTTTTACCAAGGCAGCAAGGAAACATCAGAGCACGGCTGGGCACTTACAAACTACGGTGCGTTTAAAAACGTTTGGGGACACTCGCGTAGATGTGCAGCTTAGTGAACAGGCACTACATTGGTGAGTAAATGAATTCTATTTTACATTTCTTCTTTTAATTTTATTTCGTTAGTATTAAATTAATGCGAACGAAATAAAATGACAAAGATACAAAAATGTATCAAATATATCTGCTCACCTGCAATTTAATGGCGCATTGTAGTCACCTTTGTGCACTAAAGTTCGTTCAATCTCAGCTGCTCAACTTCGTCAGTTATTTGCTGTTGTGTAGCCGATTCTCAAAATGCAAATGATCTGTTTACTTTATTTTCAAAGAATAGTTTGTTTTGCTATTGTTTGGTTGGTGTCTTATATGAAACTGCGACATTGTGCGATTTATTGGACAGACTTATTTAAGATCACACAGCGTAATTTGGGTGGCATTTTATTTAGTATTTTTAAATCATCTTTTTATTTTTGACAATATCTATAAATGTAGTTTCCTGCTCTTAATTGTGAATGCATACTTGATGGTTTTAAATGCTCCTGAAATTAAGTGCTGCTTGACGAGCCTATACTTTTTAAAAAATCTTTATTGAACAAGTCAGAATACAATTCTCAGCAAACAGAAAACAAAAAGACGAGCCTATACTGTACTGTATTGTGTTAATGTATGTGACGTCACTGAAGGCCTAAGGTTGAAATGCACGGCCCGCCACTGTTTAAAGGGGAGCATCCATGTAAAAACCCTTTAAAAATAATTATTAAGTTATGTAAATGGAAAAAATATATATAAAACATTGTGCAGAATGTGAATTAGTCTGTACTTGGGGCAGTCATTCTTTTGCCACAAGAAGGAGCCCGCATACCACTAGTCACTGACCTAGGCAATTATGCTATTAGGCTGACTAAGGCAATTATGCTATTAAGCTAACTGTGTGTGTATGTGTGTGTGTGTTGGGGGCGGGTGTACCTTGTGCGGGTAAACAATCTCTTCTCTGAGGAAGGTGTTTTCTCCAGCCCCGCGGTCAAACAGTCCCCAGTCCATGCGCAGATCCCAGATCAGCGTGTAGAAAGAGCTTATGGTGGAGAAGACAATCAGCAGGTAGAAGAACATGTCAGCGTCTGTGTGGCCTTGTTCTGGAACACACACACAAACGCACACAAATCCGTTTTGTGTTTGATGGAAACGATTTGTCGTCATAGGATGAGAAAATCTTGGAAAATCTAGAGTTGATTTCCCCTTTTGTGAGGGTAACTTGCAATTGATTGTCAATAATCATTAGGAGAGTTCATCTTGAAGGTGTTTGATGCGTTTCTTCCACATCAAACTTCACCTTAACCAAAAGTTGTAAAAATATCACGGTTAAGGGTAAAGTATGAGCCTTAATTGAGACTTCTTTCTTCTTACTTTTTTCTTTTCTGATTGATATAAAAATGATTTATTAGATACAATCACATAACGGGGTAGGACTAGATACGTTTTTTACTTCTTCCTACTCCCTTGAACATAATAACTGTGTTGAATGAAGATTGATTTCTTTCTTTTTACTTTATTTTACTTCTTTTTACTTTACTCTACCTTATTTTCTGTCAAATTATTACTGTATATATGTTTTATGTTCAATAAACAAACAAACAAACAAACAAACAAACCTTGCAATCGTGCTGGAACAGGACAGCGTTTCCCAGAAATTGTTCCCACAAAGTTGGAAGCATTGAATTGGCCCCGAATTGAACCCGAAGAATCACAATTTGGCCTCAATGAGATAATTTTGCCCAACTTTTGACTCTCGATCTAGTATCGTAGTTTTGTCCAATTTCTGCCGCTTTTTCCCCAAATCGGCAAGAAACAACTTCTCACCAGTAGAGGGCGCCAGCATATCATCAATACCGCGCAGAAGCTCTCCCGAGCAGGAAGAAGGCATACATGTCCACCCATAAGAGACACATAAAACGAACTTCAGCCTTCCATATTTGACACGTTTTGTCAGCCCTATTAACATTTGTTATGAATGATTTGACATTCTGAGACGTGTACTTGATATACTGGCAGATTTATCTCGTATGGAATAGTAAAAATAATAAAAACGTATCTCGCTATGATGTTCAGGTCTGCGGCACCAAAATAATCAACGTTGCAGGATGAATACTTCTCTGACAGTGTCTTTTAAAATGAAATGTACCGTCATGATCTTTGTAAAAGTAGATATTTCTTTTTTTAATAACCTCTGACATTGGATCTCATCAAATTGTGCAAGTTTAGCTAATGAATTGCCCATGACAACACTCGGAGCTGCAATCTACAGATTGGAACTAGAACAGTGTGGCTTTACGTTTTAGGATTTAAATCTCTCTCTCTCTCTCTCTCTCTCTCTCTCTCTCTCTCTCTCTCTCTCTCTCTCTCTCTCTCTCTCTCTCTCTCTCATCAACAAACAAAAATTTCACAACAGGTATACAACAGACATAAATTAATTGTATGAATAGCACAAGTACTATTTGCAATCTAGTGGAAGTGCATTTAATTGTTCTGCTTGTCACTATATGTTGCCATCATAGATAGATAAAAAAAAGATACATTATTGTTGCAAACAGAAATGTCGTGCAAATACTCAACATCCCCTATAAAGGTTTAGAATTGCCGATAGATGCCCCGGATCAAAGAGCAAAGCACTTCTTTTGTGAGGTATGGCTTTTGACAGTCTACTAGAAATTCCTCCTCTCACTTCAAAATAGTTTCTTGGCAACCAAAATGCCTCATGATGAACCAAAAGCACTACTTTACAATTAGAAATGGCTTTGGTGCCATCTTGTGGCATTTTAGGGCATTTCTGAAACAGCAAAAAATAAAACAAAATAAAAAATACTGTAGGTATTTTTTTTTCTGCGGTTCGGTAAATTTGTGAGTAGCCAATCACAATTCGTCAAGGGAACACTGTCAATAATATATTTCAAACAAACAGCAAAATTGGCACGCTACCCGCCGCACACCCGATGATGTTACACAACACGTTAATGTGCCACGGTTGTCACTTGCGCTCGGCACCACCAGATCGTCTGGGTGTGAGCACAGCTGACGTGACAATGGTTCCTCCGTGACAAAAGCGTATCAGTCTGTGACACGCGCACACAGTTCCAACTCAGCAACTTCACAGCATCAATCTGTCACCACTGATGGAGTCGTCTGTTTCTATGACGATCACCCAAACAATTAAAAACCGCACGTACCACAGGAAAGCAAATTTATTAATTCGGATACTTTCCCGCAAAGCATTATGTGCGTAGATTACTGAGAGGAACATAAAAGATCTTGATGGGCGAAGTGTGGCTTTGGATTATTAACTGCAGCCAGACCGTGCTCAGCCTTATCAGCGCTCGGTTAAAGCATCTTTCATCTTGATTGGTTAACATGCGTTTGCGTGTGCCGTTTCACGTTCTCGCCTCATCACTGACTAGGGCGCAGCGCAATAAATGAAGTCATAAAAGCTGTCAGCTCCGGCCCCGTTGCTATTCGAGTTCAATCTCGGGCCTCTCTTCCTCCTCTCCTATTTAACAGCACATTTGATAAAAATGGTCTCATATAATATGAAGAAGAGATGTCAAGTTTATAAGAAGCACCGTCTCTGAAACTGAAATGTTACAAATCGTTTAATACAGGGGTGTCAAACTCATTTTTGCCACGGGCCACATTATAATTACTGTTTCCCTTGGAGGGCCGTTATGATTGAATTATATAAAGAAGTCAAGAATAACGTTTTATTCAATTATTGTTTAAGTAACTTTAATGAGGGATTTGGCGACAAGAAAATGCTTACAATATGTCACTGATTTATTATGTGTGAAAATGTGAAATTTTGGGACAGATTTTAGCCAACATCATGGAAGTTGTCATCTTTGATTTGCTTTCGCGGGCCACTTAAAATGATGTGGCGGGCCACATCTGGCCCACAGTCCTTGAGTTTTCGACACCTGTGATTGAATGCAAAAGAATAGAAAAACACTAAATACTTATTGAAAAAAGTTCTGTACTTGTCTGGTTTCGGGAAGTTTGTTTCCCGTCTGGCTGACCTTAAAGACAGCTGAATGTTTCAAAATATTTGCGTCACACTGACAGCAACTTCTGCATTTTGTTTGTGACGCATGATGTCTCACTTATATCACAAGGGGACAAGCTTGTTGGCATATGGATACATGTTGTAAAAATCTGCCCTTGCGTGCAGCATCCTGGGTCACATAATAGAACCCGTAAATATAAGAGCTGTAATTAAATGTCATTTTTTAAAACCATCTTTTTTAAGCCTTTCAAGGACAGCAGTTACTACATTGGACCGCTTATCAGGTTATCAGGTTAAACGTTCTTCATGATTTGGTGTGCATGACAGGGTTCATTTTCTATTTGAAATGATTTCGTTTAAATTCATCCAGCATGTACGTGGTTAAAGGCTTGTGAGCACTTTGCAAGAGCAGCGTTTCATAAAATGGGTCAACCTCAATACTCAGAGCACTGACTTGAACGTTTATCTCATTTAACACAGAGACTATAATTTATTGTATTTGTCCTTCGATGTTTTCCCGGAGATAAAAACGAGCCATTCCAGGAAGGAGTGAGGCACCGAGGTCACACACAAACACCATCCGCGCGCCACCGCCCGTGATGGCTTTGGCGAAGATAGCGATACATCCTCACAAACAAGCTGATATGAAATAAACAGTGACACCTCACGATATGAATTAAACTCCGGCCCCCGGCCTTCTCCAACAGAAGTTGCTGATTTCATTCAGTCCGAAGAAACGACAGCCATCATTTACATTTCAGTCACTTAGGTACACCTACAAACACCTGCACATATAGAAATAGGACAAATGTTGTTTAACTGGTCCAGAAACTAATATTTACAACCAGCTCTCAATATGATGCTAAACCGTAGCGCTGCCACTGCAAACAAAAACCACAATAATAAACATATTGTTCACCCTTTAATGCACAAATAATGATAACCTGTCACCTGATAATCTGTCCACTGTAGTAACCGCTTAAATAAGCCCTCTCCAAGACTGCATATTACTTAAGTGTTTTTTTTTTTTTTTTGGGGGGTGCAAGACCTAACTAACATCAAATATTTACACGGCATGTGTGCAAGTGTTCAATTTCGCACCATCCTCCATCAATAAACAGGCCTGAGGTCCGTGCCTCCACGATTAGGTGGGATGAAAGACAGCTTCATAGAGAATAAGATATGAAGGGAGGCCATTTGTCAGCGGCCTTCAGAGCAGAGGAAGGAGGAGGATGTGACTTAATGGGCGTGCTTGGTACCTAGTAGCCTGTCTCAATGTCTTCCTCCCTGCCAGGGGTTCCACATCGGAGGAATTAAAGCATAATATTAGAAACAGCTCTGAGTATGATGCGGTGCAGTTCAGCCAAAAATGGATATCATGCAACCCTTATGAGGATAAGCGTTACAGAAAGGATGAATAATGGGTGCCACTCACAAATGCCCAACAATAATGCCAATGTGGTCTCACGAGCTGTAACAAAAAATTTTGCAATAATAATAGCTCACTATATCTACAATATCATGAGTACCTGCGGCTGAAAAAGCAAAGTGTGGAGAGTCTCTGTTGTCAACAAACGGAGCCATCAGCCTTGAAAAATGTCCAAGACTCGCCCGGTTGCTGTCTTCGTATGATCAGAATGTAACTACAGTGGGGGCAGCCGGGGCAATCCACTTCCATGTAGTATAAGTGGCGCCTCAGAATATTGCTTCCCAACAAGAACACAAGTGTCACAGTTTTTCTGTTGCGGTGAGTTGATATTGAATGAGGGTCCATCGGCTGGTGTGCTGGTGTGAGCCACCGAGTGTATTTTAGTGCATCCCGTCGGTCGGTGTATGGTGGGCCTAAATTTCCACTGGCTACATAAATTTTTTCTTTCAATCAGTCGATTTCCCTTAGAGAACATCAACCTAAATGTTATCATCTTTGTAAAGGCAGAATTTGCAGGTGTATCTAATGTAATGGTAAACGGATACATAAACGGAAAATAAAGCGGGAAATCACATTTGTTTGAAAGAGGAAGCGCTGGACTTGGCCTGGAAAAAAAAATCTATAAACTGACATCTGAGTGGAAGAGGGGGGAAAAGAGGATGCTTTGAGATGAGCGAAGCGCACCAGAATGTCTGATGGACTATCTGAACACAAAGCGCCGAAGAGAAGCTTTTTATGGTCTTTAAGCATGAACTCCTTTGCGATTGGCCTTGTTGATGAGAATACTGTAATTGCAGGCTGATTACGAGCTTGAAAGCGACTTGATTTTTAATGTACCACAAACCGTCCCATTTTCATCCTGTCAATGTTGTTTTGTTTTTTTCTTTCCAGTCATCTGTCTTTTTGTTTCTCTAACCTGCGTGACCCTCACATTGAACACAGAGATCAACACCTTGTTTACCCATGGATGCCTTTGACAAAGCTTTTCCATTTCTATAATGTACAGCTGGCGGCACTGGCAGCCAAACGAAGGCCAACTTCTGGCAGTCAAATGCTCAAGGTCACCTTTGCTTCCCACACACACACACACACCTCAATACAAATCCTGTGTGCTTTTATTCTTCCTTGAGGCCAACATGGCTGCTTGAGATGATAGACTCTCGCTTCTTCTGAGCAAATGGTTGCAGTGTATGACCCGTATAGTGTGTGCGTGCTTGTGTGTGCGCGTTACCTCTGTGTGTGGCATAGAGTGCGGCGAATGTGACCACAAAGAAGGTGGTGGAATATTTGCCAGCATTCACAAGGTGGGGGAAGGCCCTCTTAGTGTCTCGGTAACGCCTGAGGCATTGGATGAAACGCAGCCAGGCGGGCAGACACTGGATGATGGCGCGCAGGCCGTACGAGTAGCTGTGGCACACGTAGCTACTCGAGTCTGCAAGGGAAACACATGAGTTGAGCCACTTCTCTTTGCCATTTGATTGACAGCCTCCAATATTATAAGGGATGTTCGATACCACTTTTTCCAGACCGATACCAGTGCGAAGGCTCAACTTTTGAGTCCTCATTGACACCAATACCAAGTAGCCGATACCATGAGCAATTCAAAACAATAACATTTATACTATTATATATATATTGATAATTTTAAAGAAACACCTTCCATTTATTTCTGATAAAGGTTTGGCTGATAGCAATTAACCAAAAATGTTTTTGTTTTACCACTCGAATATAGATTTTTCTGTCTAACTAAAAATAAAACAGAATTACGCACTGTGTTTAAAAACGAAATGGCTTTGCCTGAATACAGTCCGTTTTACTTAATGCTAACAAACAATGTGAAACACCATAGGCGGGCTAACGAATAGCATTGGTGTTGCAGTGTTCTAACCCTTTAAGCAACATATTTGACATAAACGGTGGAGCAACACATGCGGGAAGAAAATGTAACAATGCTCTCAGGCATATATTCTTCATCCTCTGTGAAGAACAACTGATATTACAGTGGCTTAATGAGGAATATTGACCAGCTTCTTGTGTATCTGCATATAAAAATACAAATAAAGTTTATTTACATTATATGTAATTCTGTAGTTTTTTAATAAAGTATAAAGAGAGTGTGATTTTTCTCATCAAAAACAAATTTAAAAACATTTTTTGGGAGAGGCTGGAACGGATTAACGTCTTTTCAATTCATGTCAATGAGGAAAGATAATTTGAAATAAAAGTATTTTAAGTTACCACTGTACTAAATAAGATACGTGCTTAAAGAATAATTTTCATGAAATTTTATTTTTTTAAATGCCTTTTAAATTAAAAGTTATTGTCACCTTTTCTGACAGATGAGCATGATTATTGTTACGTACAGTAAGGAACTTATAAAGAAGCCGTTACAATTTAGGGATGAATTGCCTGAAGGTGTGGATAGACAGACTTTTTTCAGAACAGGAGATGGGAATGCTTTGGAATCGTCTTATATTTACACAACGGACAGCTCAAACACAACCCGCAACCACCGGTACCTTGTGACAAAGAACCCATCAACAGGATTGAGATGTAATCAGGTTAGACAAAGAAAGAATGAACGAGGCACCGTTTATTTTGGGCAACAGGCCTTTGCTGTTGCCCCACTGCAGCTCAAAGATGTAGAAGCAGATGAGATACTCCAGGTCCATCAAGACCACCACCAGCGAGTTGAGCTGATCGGCCAGCCAGAAGTCGGCAAACTCCACTCGGTGAAACGGTGCCGTAAACACTCGGAACTGGAAACACACATGATGACGGCAAAGATTCTCCAGCCACAGCTTCAGATCGTTGTTTGACAAACACCCACGTGACACTTCATTAGGTACACCATCACAATCCAACAGGATCCAAATGCAAGAACTGTATAGAAATAATTAATAAGGCCTTTGTAAAGATGATAATGGTAAATTTGTTGCAGCCACAGAGGTATTCAACAATAGATTTATTATTTGAGTTGTGAAGCAATGCTGTAGGACGACGCTGCATGAGGAGCTCAATTACTCCGTTGAGCTACTTAGGAGATATATAATTGTCATCCCATTGCGGGGAAGTTAAACAGCAATTTGGGACCGTCGACAATGAATCAGCGCATAATTGTTTGCCGTTAAGAGTGCGCTAAGCAGTTAACAACCGCACGTAATGGTTTGCAGCACGCACATGGCAAAATGCCTCATTAGCATGCCACGGGACGTGCTAAATGAGGATGAATTTGTGTCAGTTGGACGACATTTGATTGCTGTGCAAGTTTCAAGTTACTGTGCCGTCCCAAGTTTTAAAAACAAATACTACGCAAGAGGGAGAGATACATCTCATTCAAACACAGAAGGGGTGAGTTTGGTCAAACAAAACCCCCAAATAAGCAGAGCACAAATTTTCTTTCCTGTAACTCAGCAATATTTTCCACTTCCGATTCCATCACTTCATTCGCGTTCTCAAACTTTCCATTCCAGAAACCTGAAGGGCAAAACCGTTAAAAAAAAAACCCAAACCATTTTGGTCTTCATCACTTTTCCACCTCTCGCCAACCAGTGCAGGCAGTTCGAGTGAATCGCAATTTAGCGCATGCGATTTCGAGCGTGAGCAAATCAGGCCCTAAGCACTCAAGTAAAGATTGTCTTTTGGTGATAAACTGTTCATTAGGTATTAACCCTTTGAGGGACAGCGGTCACTCCAGTGGACAGTTTATCATGTTAACATGTTACAGGGTGCGTGACAAGATGAGATGACGGCGTCTATTTATCATTAAGTAAAAATGTAATAATATGGCGAATAGGATAGTAGTACAGTAATTGGCATTCTTATTTATATTCGTGAAGATGAGCAGATTTGGGGCATTTCTTTTCAGAAATTATATAATCTGTAGGTCATTACATTTTAAGGGTAATGTAAAGTGAGTTTTAAATGATATGAAAATGTTTTTGGGTACTTGAGTGTATGTTTATGGGTTAAATTAGTAAAACATTCGTCAAAGGAGAAGAATCTGTGCTTGGTGGTTGCGCCTTCTCGGCAGCACGCCTGTACCAGCACAGATTTTGATTGGGAGGAATGTTGGCGCCATTGACTGTTGGTGCTGGACGGCCCCGGGGCGCTTGTGTTTTTTGCGCCTGTAATGGGCAGCATTTTTTACAGCCCCGTTTTGTTCAGTGGAGATGTCGGCGCTGTTTGATTCTCTCCTCTTTCATCTCAAACTGCTTCAAATAACAAAGCGTGTGAGGGGAAAAGTGGTTAGGACTGCACGACTGTCCGTGTTTTATGTTATGTGTTGTGTTTATTATTTTACTTTATGTTAACTGTTTTGTTAAGCGCTTTGTTACAGCTGCCGCTGTTGTGAAAGCACTATATAAATCAGCATGTATTGTATTGTATATGGGCAATTATCTATTTATGTGTGTGTGTGTGTGTAGGGGGGCTCATTATTTGCTAATTTTGTCATATGGGCTTGGTCCCGGATCCTTGCTAATTGCAAAGCGTTAACCGTATTGTTATAATGTGATTCGACAACACCGAAATAATTACAACCCAGATTGCTCAATTAACAACGAGGAACTTTTTGTACTGGATCCGAATTGTTTTTCAATCATGTGGACCGACTGTTGTGTCCAGGTGGTGAGTGTATTTGCCACCCGACTTTAGCCGGAGGCGAATTTTGGAAAACCTTTTGTAAAAATGCTTCAACCCTCTGTTCGTTTCCAGCCTCAGGCTACACGTGACATTTAGTTGCGACAATGTACTTTACACCCTCAAATCTAGCATGCACACAATCGACATACACCATTGACGCGGGCTTGCACGGACACAGTGAAAATGTCAAAGAATACATAAGCGATATACCCTGTCAATCACAGTCTGTATTGATCGAGCCAATCCTCTGTGTGTGCGCCTCTCAAGGCTGCCAGCAGTTCATTGCCTTAGCAAACAATAATAATCTAGCAGCAGTTTGTCTCCTGATGAAATATTTGTCCTCTGCCTCGTCTTGTTGTCAGACAGGTTCACACTTGGCTTCGATGAACACACTCTAACGATGTTTGTTGTGATCACGTGACTCTTAATAATACGCCATCGCAAGCATCTGACGGACATTGTGGAATTCAAAAGTCCTCAAACCGCATGTGCCTTGGTATGATCATGCAGAAGAAATTGAGATTGCAGATGATTAGCTCGCTATAACCACGTCGGAAGAGCGCGGGGAGACTTGCAGCAAAGGGCAAGCGTATGAGGAAGGGTGAAGGGGGCTCCTGCTGGGGGAGAAGCTGGGGGGGGAGAAGAGGAGCTCACAGATTCAGCATACTGATGGATCTATGCCGGTAATGATTGCACAGTCACAGCGTTCACCTCCCCTGGGATGAGAATACATTCTATTATACCCCAACACACAGACACACGTACACACACTCTTGCACGCACAGATAAAACATACACATGAGCACACGGTGGCCATTTAGCGCAGCTCAGACAAAGAGCAAAGCAAAGCAGGGCGGGTTTTGTTGAAATAAGTCTTGAGATACAATCGGAATTGGACACAGTACTCATCTTTGTGTCACAGATGCGCACACACGCACATGCACATAAAGGTACACCCACACACGCGTACACTAGAACTGTGGCAATCACACAAGACAAGAAAATCTAAAGAAAACGTGCATACCGAAAGTTCTTTTTCAAAGCGGAACCAACATTGGCAACAAGTGGAATGTCATCCGTTCAACCTTTACCAAGGCCAAC
Source organism: Hippocampus guttulatus (assembly GCF_054856545.1). Classification (NCBI taxonomy): domain Eukaryota; kingdom Metazoa; phylum Chordata; class Actinopteri; order Syngnathiformes; family Syngnathidae; genus Hippocampus; species Hippocampus guttulatus. The sequence continues at coordinate 13,385,284 of NC_141267.1, forward strand.
AAATCTTAATATGAACCAACGTCAAATTTTCCAATTTCATCGACAGCCACATCGACGTACGCCTGAATTTTGTCGTTAAAATTGAACTCACTAAAATTGAACACAGAGAAATTCAGGACAATTCAGAAAATAAATCTATTCATGTTGGCAAAAGGGAAAATTAATCTGCCTTTATTTGCGTCTGTATATGTATTTCTAATTATGTTAAGTGAAGTGGTATTCAATGCATGAATGGCTGAAAACCAAGTGCTCTAAAGGTAAATGCACAATAAAAATGAGATTATTTGATGCTTAGAAAAAATCTGAAGCATTCATCTGATAGCCAATTCTAATATTTGTTTCACGGAATTCCATTGATTTATCCCCATCAGTTTATTTTTCTCTTTGTTTTGTTGCATTTATCTGAGCTGCACTTCTAATCGTGTTTGCGGATGTTAGATTTTCTTTGACCAATCATATTCCAGCCTGTGTACGACAATATCAATTTAATCTGCCTCGGGCCTTCAGAATCAATAGTCCTGGTTGGTGTAATTTGAACCATACTAGCAATATTTCTTAAATCAATCACATTTCAAATTCGTCCTCACGGGGGCCGTAGCGCTGATCCTCAACATTTTTCCATCATCGGATTGGCTGCAAAATGCCTCCTCAAAAGTAAAACAATTCGAGGAGTCAAACCATCCGGATCAAAATTCAAGTGAGTCGTTTCTTTGTCAAATGGAGGTTGAAGGTGTACTGACCAACAGCTTGAGCAGCCAGAAGCGCGACTTGTAGTAGCATGTCTTGAAGGGGTTGATGAGGAAGAGCAGCATGAAGCCGTAGAGGACGAGAGGGTTGATTTGCATGGGGAAGTAGAGGTACTCTGAGTACAGACACGACAGGATGCTGAGACACCATAACACGCCGAGGAACCCAGCGATCTGCAAAACAGAAAAGGAACAACGTTGAACGCGCAATAATTATGAGCCATCATATCGCTTTAATCTCGGCATGTCGCATTCTAACCTCAAAGAGGTGCTGGTGTGAGAGGTTGTTGCGAGGATTGATCTCAAAGATGAGCACGTGGTTGACTCCCGCCTGTCTCCAACCGTAGGTGTTAATGCCCAGCAGGAACAGGAACTGGATCAAGAGAAACCCGCCCCGGTAGATCCGCACCAGAGGCCATACGTTCTCATAGCGGATGAACACTGCGCCTGGAAAACATACAAAACAACAAGTTGAGGAGAGGCAATTAAAAAAACGTTTTTTTAAAAAGTCTTGGACATTCAACAACTATGGCAGAAAATGGAGGGTGGGTGAGAGTTACCTGTTAGGACAAAGGCGATGGCGAGGATGATGAAGATGCCACAGTAAAGACCCACACGGAAGGTCGTCCAGGCCAAAGCAGGCTGAAGCGAAACGGGTGGACATTAGTTTCCCCCCCCCAAAAAAAAAAATAAAATAAGATGACTGCGTTTCCCATGAAGTATCTGTCCATTTTGTTTCGTTTACAAATAGGTTATCTTTATTTCTTTTCAACATTTCAAGTAGGGCAGTATTCAAATTAATTTGTCATCCTGTTATCGTTCTAATATATTAGGATTTTTAATTTGCTTTACTCTTTTACAAAAATATAGAAAACAGGGGCATTATTGCAGAGATTTGAAAAGACATAAAATGAGTGTACTGTATATTACGGCTACTGTGTATGTATGTGCTGAAGTATTTCTTCCCAGCTCCCAAAATGTGTCCATAACGCCACTCTTCTTCCTACCCCTTGTTCTCCGTTTTTCATCGACAAAATCGCCGCCTGGTGACCCGTCAGACATCCCGCTCCTAATATCTTGAATACTGTGTATTTATTGTGTTATAAAAGATGAAAAAAGTCTTTCCAGGCCAATCTAACATGACTTGCAGTGCGCTTTAAGAATGACACAGTTGTTCAAAGTGCTGTAAAGTATAAAACAAACTAAGAAAATAAAACGGCAAAGGAAACGACACACATCAACAGCTAAACTAACAAAGATAAGACAACCTTCAAAAACAGAAGAAAGGAATGAAACAAAACAATCACAACAAAACAATTTAAAAATAGGCAATGAATCAGCTTGTTTAAGGTGCACTGCTGAGGTAGCGAGAGTGGCTGCCTTTACAGCAGCTCCTTTACTTTTTGTTCTTTGACTTTCTTCCTTTCATAATTTTGCTGCTGAAAATTGGGAATTTCTCCATTGTGAGACGAATAAAGGTTTTCTTATTCTTATTTCCCTTCGCAAGCACAATTACGATTTTCTAATCATAAACGCAAATGTCGAAAAGGTCTTGCTCGTGCGATTGTGCTGCAATTCTGACCTGAGCGGCCCCCAGCGGAGGAACGCGTAACCTCTTCATCGCCCGCTGACGATCTCCTCCCTCCAGCTCTGTGGTCACCAACGTCTGGATGCACAAACACGAATCAAAGCCTCCATGCACGTTTATGCACGTCAAACCGCGCGTATGTTGCGCACCTCAGTCTCCGTGATGAGCTGCGTGATCTTCTTGCAAGTGTAGAAGGGCGCCACTTCCACGTGAGCCACACGCCAGTCGGCCCCGCGGCACGTATCCAGAATCTTGTCATGTTTCTTCAGGATCTTACGGAAACCGGTGAAATTCAAATTCTGTGGACACCAAAAGAGGCACTGTTGAAATCAAATCCCAATCCACTGCAGTTTTGATTTTGGATTTGATTGGATATTGAATATATAATCCCAGTATTATTCTGTTCCAGGAGGCGGTAGCATTGTCCGTGTTCATTTTCTTTTCTTTCTTGTTGGCATATTTATTATTATTTAATGTTTGAGAACATTCTCACAAAGACAACAAAAGTGAATATAAAATACAGAGAATATTATTTATCAAGTGGAAAAAAAATCGTATAAAAAAGTAATTGGCCCGTGAAGCGTTATTGCCACTCTTGGCAGCAGGAACTGAAATTAAAAGAGTTTGCAATTTCTGGAGATGAGTCTTTCACCAGAGCGTGGAGGAATTTTGGCCCACTCTTTGTAGAATTGTTTTCACTCAGTCATTTGAAGGGTTTTCACGCATGAACCGGGTTTAAGGACGGTGCAATTGCATTTAAATCCGGACATTGATGATGCTATGCCAAAACCGAATATATATATTTTTTGTTTAGCCATTTATTGCTGGCATGTTCTGAATCATTGTCCGGCTGTATAATCCAAAAGTTGAAAAGCACAAACTGATGGCCAGACCTCAGCAAGTCGTCCAGGGTCTGAAGCGGTCAAGCAGCCCCAGAAGATGAAATTGCCACCATGTTCGACGATTGGGATGTTTTTTTTTTTTTTGAACCAAATTCTGTCATTTTTAACACACCTCCCGAAAAGTTAATCTGAACTGCATTTTGTTTTCTTGAGTTGATCAAGAAATACTGACATACTGATACCTGGTAGTTCTGCAGCAGGATGAGGCTCAGGTAGAACTCACTAAAGGCAAGCTTCAGATCCTTGATGTTGTGGTGCTTGCAGCGCTCTTCCTGCGACAGGTGGAACACAGTCTTTCGTCTGCGCAGCCCGGGCGGAGCGTTGCTTTCGCGCTGGGCATCCAGAGAAGATTGTAGCTCATTCTGCAAGGTGGCAAAGCGTCTCTGGGCTTCCGCAAGCTTTTCTGCAAAGAGGAAAGACAAATCGAGGGTTTAGGGCTTCAGTTTCAATCCAATTTCGACCACTTATCTTGTACAGGATCAGCTTTCAAAGTTCAGGCTGGAGTGTATTCAAAATGTCTTTGGTGGAGAAGTGGTGTATACCCTGGACAGGTTGCCAGTCAACCACAGATGGGGCGACAGTAATGCATGGCTTTTTTTCATATAAAATAATGATTCAGGTTGACACCAGTGATCTTGATGAATGAAAAACTCCTGCTTTTAAGATAAAGTAACAAACAAAACAAGCGGAAAAAAAAATTATACATCCTGTCTGCATTCAGCCCATTCGTTCCAGGAAGCCTGAGTATGGAGACTATAAGTCTACTCTGAACTGACATGTGAGAAGAATCATTATGTGGGTCAGAGATAGGTTACCACACGCAGACGGAAAGATAAACGAGGTGAATTCCACGGTGTCGTGATAAGAAATAGAATTGAATGAACTACTCAATGCATTTATCCTAATGTAAATCCTCCTGTTGGACTTAAATGACCACTTTTGCATGCCCCCTTTCCTCGTCCTAAATTAAGACTCTGCTAATAAGATACTTTATTCTGCTGCGACCGTTTCAACGCCGATATATTTGTTGAGTATATACTGTATGTTTGATTGTATTTTAACTCTTTTAATTGTCCTGTACAGTGGCATTGTGTGGATTGAAAGGCACCTTAGAAATGAAATGTACAATAATAATAATATGAAATTGGTGATTTGATTTGATGTTATGGATTTTTTTTTGGTGTTTGTTTTCAAATGGCACAACTAACTAAGGGAAACTATTGCCGAGGTTACTCTAATCTAATTGAATGGGGAAAGAGTCAGCCCAGGGCAGCTCAATAGTATGTAACATTTAACCCTTTCAGGGACAGCTTATGTTATCAGGTTACAGGCTGCATGAAAGGGTTATTATTTGTATCTTTTATGTCTGATTGTTTTCTTCTATGCTGGCACTACCCACTTTTGAAACACTCGAAGCATACGTTGACATAGAAAAAAAACACAAAAAAATTGGATACAGTTTGTATATTGCCACTCCCATGTGAGGTTTGCTGTCAAAAAAAAATTGAAGTTGTGCAACGAAAACAAACATAAAGCTTTGCCCTTGAATGCTTACAAACAACACAATGTGCCATTGATGGGCTAATGAATAGCATCTGTGGCGCAGAGCTAAGCAAGTGGGCATTTGAACACGTAGGCAGGCAATCTAACAATATTCACAGGCATACATTCTTGATCCTTTGTGAGGACTAATATTACATCAGCTCTGTGAGTCAGTCTTGACACTTTGTGTTTGGCTCCATGTTTGTATTAAAGTGCTACTTTAACATTGTGCTGCTCCAACACACCTGTTGGAGCAGCACAATGTCCATTGAACTGAAGTAAATACTGCTTCCAAAACTCTTTTGATTTTTAACTTTCTAGATGAGTTGTGATTGTGTGAGGCACATGCTGGCCTTGTGCATTATCTGGTGAGGCTCTACATATCACGTTACCTGGCTTATACTCTACTTGGACAGTAATATTATGGGATGTGCTTACTCAGCACCAGCATGCGACGGTTGTAAGAGGCGTGAGAAAGTCATGACCTTGATGCTGTGATGTGCTGTGGGAAAAGTGGAATTCACTACAGCTGACCAGGCAGGGATGGGTTAATGAACCTAAACACCCACTTCTCATGGAAATTTATAATGGGGGGGGGGGGGGATGACTCAAAACAGACAGGATGAGTTTAGGGGGATTTCCTTAGCAGCATTTTCAGCCAGGTGTGTTACTGCACAGACCTGGATTTGAGCGCAGTACAGCACAAAAGCTTAAGGGAGGTCATAACCCCTTTCACAGAGTGCTTTGCAGAGGCGAGAATGTTATGTGAAGTCAGCACACAATTTATCTCCATGGCTCCACTGCTGAGACTCGCAGCCACCTAACTGGCACCAGATTAAGTAGGCCAGCTGACTTTTCAATGTATCCCTTCTTTTTGGATGCGGAGAGATGCATTTAAGGTTTCGGGATTAATGAGTAACAGTAAAAAAGTTGGCGTCATACGAAGAGATATCGAATGTAAGATGGATATCCACATTAGGTTAACGTGTATAATGAGATCCAATACAAGAGGTGTATCGTTTGAAGTGAAGAGTATTCAATCAAAGCTCCAGCCGTACAATAAAGCAAGACGTCAGCCGTCAAAATAAATATGTCCTTCGAGAAAAATAGAAGCATGCTTAGTAAGTACTTTGGGAACTCAATCTCTGCTTAATATATTCTCCGGTGACCTTACAGATGTATTCACCCACCCGTGAATAATCTCCCTGCTTAAGATGTGGAACCTGATGGCAAATCAACCTTGTCCTATTGTCGACCTGAAAAATCTGCAGTGCCTAAAAAGACCTCTAGAGGGAGTACCATGTGTCCTCCATCTGAGCTCAAGTTCATTTCCAAAAGTCCACAGCTACCAGAATATATTTCAGCCTGTCTCACATTACGCTGTGGGTGCATTCTCCCGTGCCCCCTTGAAATACTCACTGGTCCGGATTTGCTCATCATAGCAAGGTTGCATATTCTGGTTCAATTCTTACATAGCGTGGTGAGCTAATTAATTTGTCTAGCAGGGTACATGTCTTGTGAATCCCTGGAGGTAACTATAATCAAATTTCGAATGTGTGTTATCACAATACTGGTGTGTGATCGTACACAAATGAAACACCGGTGTGTGTTAAATTGGACTGAGTGACAAATGCAATTGGGGCCAGGGGTATTTATTTACTGAACTGCAGAGGGTATCAGGCATTCATTTGAGGTATGGCATTTATTCGGGGAGAGTCTTTCATCTGTACAATCTCTTTTTTATAACAGTAAATCACAAAAAAAAAAATCCTCACACTTAAAGGTACAAATTCTAAATAATATAGCAATGGAATATGGATTATGAAAAATGTAACAACATAATATAGCACAGGTGACCTGGAGCCACTCCCATTTTACTAAATCTTATTTTGCAGTTGGATTGGGGGGTGGGGGTGGGGGGGGGTTTATGCTCTGAGACCATTTTGATTTTTAAGACAACCGATGGGCCCAGGCAAATATTTTTTTGAACAGATGATGCAGCCACTGGTGAAAAACGGCACAGCGTTTATTGGAGAAGAGGCCACTATTTGATGAAATAAGACAGTTCGCAGAAGGCTGGTGATAATTACCTGAATAAAAAGTGTTGATTTTCAACAGCTCCTTCTCACATGTCTGGAAAAACCTCTCTTCAAATTTCGCATAGTATCTCTTCACGGTGTCCTCATCTGTGACTGGAAGGAAAAGAGAAACAAAAAGAATAATGTCAGTTTGCTTTGTTCACTGTGACAAAATACAACTGATATACACATTGCTAAGAATTATGGATTCCCAAACAAAATTGGAATGATGATCTGGTATCACACTTCAAACATAATTTTTTTTTCCCCCATTAAGAATGTTGACATAACAATTGTAAAACAATAATTTTTTTTCTCCTCTCATGAATTTTATTAACTAATCCAAATCATCTAAAGTGCATTCAAGAGGCACTTAAAACGAAGGCCAGATTGAAATTTACTTTACAGAAGAAGCTTTATACCGGATCGCGCCGGATAAAGTAGTGGCAGCATTAGATCCGATGCTAATGTCACCTCATAAACAGCGGCTATAATAGAATGACTGCTCGAATCAGAGGCTCTCTATTCTGCAAAGTAATAAGAAAGACATGCCCCGGGCACTCTGTCAATATCCCTGCGTGCACACATACAACTCACACGCCAAGCCTGATGAAAACGTATAAAACATGAAACAACGTCCTGAAAATCCAACAGTTTTACAAGGCAAAAAAAAAAGAAAAAAAGATGAGATCCTGCCTTCGATCCCGTAAAATAAACCACACGCCGCAGGAGCAAACACTTCATCGCGGAAGGGCAAATGTAATAGGAAAGGAAAAAGGGAAGTTCACACAGCAGCTGTGATAGAAATTAACCTTTCGCCTTATTTGAGCAGCATTCTTGGGAGAGAGAGAGCAGCGCGTCTCGAACAAGATCATTAGTATAATGAGAACGGTTGAAAAATAGAGAGCGAGCTACATACTACAGCCGGCGATGCTCTATGAAGGACAAAGTGCTATAAAAACAAGAAGCTGCAGTCTTAACAGAGATGAACCATAATGACGGACACCATATGGATGGAAGAAAAGGGCTGAAACAATTCATCGCCTCCCAACCCCGTCTACTTCGATTCGGCCGTCATCAACTTTCGCCGTCGGTCTTGGTGCACTCACGTGATCACGTGAAGTAGCTGCAATGGGTCAATACAATTTATCCTGGTCACCGTTGTGGGTGACATATCCAAAATGACTACTGGCAAAGAATTACTATAGAGCAGTGGTTCTTAACCTTGTTAGAGGTACCGAACCCAACCAGTTCATATGCACGTTCACCGAAACCTTCATTTGCGGGGGGGGTTATTTATTTATTTATTTTTACAAATTCAAGACATTAAAAAAAAGCACATTTATTAAAAATAGAAAAAAACTTCCAGAAATTTTCAAGTCAGAAGTACAAGTTTTTTTTAAATTGTGCACAAAATGAACCAGCCAGTGATGGCCAAGCGGGCGTGTCATAACTAATTGACATGTTGAGTCGGGTATGTCAACCTCCATCGCAGAGGCTCCGTCGAACCACTGAGACAGAATCACCGAACCACTCGTGTTCAATCAAACACAGGTTAAGAACCACTGCTATGGAGGTTAGCTTCCTTTTACACTTGGACAATAGTTTAAAATAAATAAATACAATATTGCTAAATTCATTCATTTTCCAATCCGCTTTATCCTCACAAGGGTCGCGGGGGGTGCTGGAGCCGATCCCAGCTGTCTTCGGACAGTAGGCGGGGGACACCCTGAACCGGTTGCCAACCAATCGTAGGGCACACAGAGACGAACAACCAATCGCGCTCACACTCACACCTAGGAACAATTTGGAGTGTTCAATCAGCCTCCCATGCATGTTTTTGGAATGTGGGAGGAAACCGGAATACCCAGAGAAAACCCATGCAGGTCCGGGGAGAACATGCAAACTCCACACAAGTCGGCCGGAGCTGGAATTTAACCTGGTACCTCTGCACTGTGAGGTTGACATGCTAACCACTGGACCACCGGGCCGCCCGATATTGATAAATTGCCATCTTTTATTGGGGCGGCACGGCTAACAATACAAGTAGAGTAGAGCGGTCGTCTCTCAACCATTGTGACCCAGTCGAAGTGTCCTTGAGCAATATACCGAACCGCTAGTTGCTCCTCATGCTGCCTCATCAGTAGCTGAATGAGGAAACAGTGCTCTACAAGCGCTATACAGGTGAACGCCCATTTACCATTTCATAAAGTCGGCAGCAGTCGATTTGATCTGAACTTACTGAACCAAGAGAGAACTTCATCTGGGTCGGCCATTCCCAACCGGGTTGATATGCGCTTATGGCAGTCGGTACTTCCTGCGATGATGTCAGCAGGCACAGATTTCACACAAAATCTATTTGTGAGCACATGTGGATGAGACTGTGATATCAGTAGTCACACTTCGGGCATTCTTTTGACTGCATATTCGAAATTAAAAGAAAAAAAGACGTTTGTTTGGTCATGAGATTTTTCTGAATGTCATAGGGGAGCCTTGGCTCGCTAAAGGTTGGGAAGCACTGCCTTAGGTCAACCGTCAGAAGTACTGAATTGATTTCAAAGAAAAGGCCAAGTGGCGTTTGTCCCTGCGGAATAACAAGAACCCATTGGCCTGACATTTAAGATGGGATACAATATTATTTTATTTAGTTTTCTGGATGAGACGAGGAGATAGCCAGAATCAGTAAAGCATATTTACTGGAATCGTTTTTTTGGGAGGAATTCGTCCATTTCTTGCTACCTTGCCGCATAAAAACGATAACGAAGTGTGAATGAGGAAATCGAGGATGAAAGCTTAGTCTGGATTCTCCTGCTGACCCAGGACACACAGTGCGCACAGGTGTGTGTGTGAGTGCGTGCCATTTCACTTCAGTCCCAAGGTCACGTGACGTGAAAGAACAAAGGCGGCCATCGTCTTTGAATCCGCACACGAGGCCTCGGTTCCGGCCTCGCTAGATCATCTTGCTCAGCCGCTGCCTGAGCACGCATGAACATCGCTTCATTAGGTCTTCTTAGCTCAGCTCCCGTAAATCCAATGAAAGCCCGATCATCTAAAATGTTCAAATCCATGCGGTGATTAGCCTTGCACGGCGCATCTTTAATTGAATTAACAAGAGCGTTTCGTGTAAATCTCACAGCTTCTATTACGGCTGCACACCGTGGCTCCTTATTAGCGCTCGTCTGGCCAGATGAGAGATTTATTTCAACATCCTACACCGGAGGGAGGCAGACTCTTTGGAGACGACTGCATTTCTTCTGAATCGAATAGGACAAACGGTAATAGCAACCGACAAATGAAAAATGAATCTAATGGCCAGAGATACGAAGGTGCATCACATTCCATTGGAATATAGTCGAAAAGTGAATTTATTTCTCTCTATCGGTTAAAAAAAGTGAAAGTCATAAATAGAGATTCATTAAACCTTATTTTGCGTGTGTGTACTGTATGTGTGGAAAAAATCCCACCCGCACTTTATTCTTCAAGCAGACGTCTTCTTTACAACAGCCGCATCTGCATGTTATGGGAATTATGTTGGCATCAATCAAAGCTAAACTAAATCAATAAATCAAAATCGTCAGAAGTAGGAAGCATTTAGCAAAGATTCTTAATTGCATTCAAGGTAAATAATATTCACACAACGGGTTGTGAAATGAAATGCACAGGCAGATTTAGAAGGTCATATTTGAATAAAAGAAACTGAATGTGTGGCGACTTTTGAAATTATTTGGACTTTCTTTGAAATCACACCGACAAAGCACATTGAATTTTAATGTACATATTGTATTACATTTAGGAATACAGTCAAACCTCGGTTTTCGAATGTCTCTGTTCTCAACCAAATCGGTTTTCGACCAGAAAATTTGATATTTTTACGCCTCGGATTACTACGGAAAACCGGTTTTCGACCAAACTGATCAAACCCGAATACGCCACTTGACTCCTCTCGCAAATCTGACTGTTTTTATGTTATTTTTGCATCGAGCCCCAAATCATGGGCTAATAAAATAGTTTCGGATTTCAAACAAATCGCTTTTCGAACAGCCTTCTGGAACGGATTATGGTCGAAAACCGAGGTATGACCGTACGTATTAATTAATATGATATTTATTTTAGGTTGTACTGTTGAATGATTTTTATTTGTCCTGTACACAAGTCTTACACTTCACATGTCAGCGATTTTATACCAAAACATGAACCATGATTTTGTAGATTTTGCTCTGATTATCTTAAAACCGCTAATGTGTAAATAAGAGCAGCAAAAGAAGTTGAATGCATCGTGCAGGCAGCACAGACACAAAGAATTGCGTTGCTAGCCAGGAAAAAAAACAACAACTCTTGACTTGACCTCCAGTATTCCCAAAGCGAGCCAGTCGTCGACGGCATCGGCCCTCCTCGCCATCCCCCCTCGCTCGCTCACCCCATCTTCTGTAGACTGTATAAATAAATGATGAGACAGCTTCCCCTGAAGTCAACCACCCCTCACTACCCCCCGTAAAAAAAAAAGAAAGACAATTCTGTCACATGACCCCAACACTCTGGCAAATAAATCCTTGATGGCGATACTAAGTTTACATCAGTAAAATGATTAACTCACACATCTTATGCATATTTTGAGCATTGCCAAAAAGAAATACATTTGCATTTCAATTAGAATGAATTTCTGCCACTTCACCTGCCATTATTTATTTGTCATTTAGAGGCACTTATTTTTTGCTGATTTAACTCATTCAATCCCAGCCATTTTCACTGGAGCAAACTCCTCAAACACAGCGTTTTACTGGATTTTGACTGATCTTGCAAGGCCCACAGAATATTTGGTTCTAATGCTATATAAACCAAATAAAGTTTGGACTCTCTTCTTTCAGCAGAAAAAAAATGTTGTTTCTATCTTTTTCCATTCTTCAGCAATCGGCATTACAAAATGGCAACATTTCATGAAAATGGCGATTCCTGGGCAAAAAAACTGAGAAAATAGCTTTTTGTAAAAGCACGTGAGGCACCACTGCCACCTACTGGACGCTTTTTTACATGATTTACAATGCTTATTCTCATTCACAGATTGCATCAGACCCTCCTCCTCTCTATGACGCAAAAAAAAAAAAAGACGTAGACATACAAGTACGCCCTTGGCAGGCGGGGCCTAATTTTAAAAAGACGTACAAGTACGTCTTGTGGAATGAATGAGTTAAAGAGTTGGTTGTGTGACCACAACGGTTATAATTAGAATTCAAACATTTTGATTCAACAGACCAATCGCCCCCTCCAAATGAAAAGCTTTTGCATTTACGTTTAATAAACATTTAAGAAATTAGACAGCATTTGTAATTTTGTGGTGGATCGGCAAAATGCCTGCATCCCATCTCGATCCTCCAAAATCAAGGGACGAACGTGCGCACACCCAATTTGTTTGTCTCGACTCCATTGACTCCATTTTATGACATCTTCCGATGTCCTGAGAGCAATTGGCTCGTGTCGCCAAGGAGGCTTTTCCATTATCATTGCCGTGGCTAATATGTATCCTCCATGTGCACGCACAAGCAAAAGATAAACTGTTCTATAACAAAGAGCAGGACTGACTTATCTCTAGTCTAATATTAACCTATTGAGTGCATAATATATGAAACTATATTTGACTTAGCTTCCTACATTGCCCGACATTAAGGAAGAAACAAACAGCACAAAAATCCGGTGCTTACACTCACACCCGCACCCTTATTCTTTCGTCTCATCTTTTTTTTTGGGGGGGGGGGGGGGGACTCACGAATCCCCGTACGGCCCTGCAGCCACAATTAAATCTCCCAATCACGTCTGTGATGTAGGCCAGGGGAACATTAGAAATGCACACTCACAGGCAGCCAAGCAAGACCGCAGGCAGGCTCGGGAGCCACTTCCCCCGGTTCTTCTTCTTGTGTACTTTTTATACCAGCAGACTGCAATCTCAGCAGGTCCCAAATATCAACTGGCAACAAGGGAGTGCAAACGACATCGCACGCTCGCATCACTACGAGTGTTGAGCTCATAATCTGCACTGATGTCTGCTCACTGGTCTGTGTGAGAGAATGCGTTTCTCCCAGGTAATTTTGGGTAAAAAGCGGGGTAACCTGGACCGGGGTACAACCTGCTTGAGAATCAATCGCACGTTTTGTTGTCACCTTTTACCACGAGAAGCATTACAAGCAGTTGTCGTGGCCGAGTGGTTAAGGCGATGGACTTGAAATCCATTGGGGTGTCCCCGCGCAGGTTCGAATCCTGCCGGCAACGCGATTTACCTTTCTGAATTTTCTATGAATATGCAAGTGAAGTTAGGATACTAAAGATGTGTGTGACTGTGAAGGACTTTCAAGAGTCAAAGGTAACACTTCACCCTGTGTTACGTCCTTGATAGTTGTCATTTTAGGGGAGCAAATATTTTTGTATGTGCCATCACAGTTCGAAAGGCATTTGTGGAATGAAAATTGAACATATTAAATCATCAATTTTCATCTACCCAAGGGGGCGGAGGGGCCACCATGTTGGGCAATACTGTCGTCTGCTGCAGAGCGAAATTAACGTCACGGCCACTACCGTATTGGCCCGACGGCCCTGATTATAAGACGACCCCCTCTTTTTCAAGACTCAAATTTGAAAAAAGACTTTTTGAACACCAAATAATTTTTTATACAGAAAATAATTACAGTACATCTGAAACAAATGATTATAACAATATATTTGAGAGAAAAAGCATGTTATTTTGCCTCATTCAAATCTTAATATCTGAACATTTAAATATGTAAACTAAAGTGCAGTCACATTCGTAAATGAATAGCTTCTGGTTTTTGAAATGTAAATTACATCACAACTTCTCCTCAGCTGCTGGTTAACCTGGCCAATCTTTGACCCACTTTTCTCCAGATTGTCGCTACATTTCTCCATTTTCTGTTATCTCTTCTATTATTTTCTTCCTGACCGCTATTTTTTATTTTTCTTCTTCGTGCTACCGCTATTTTTATTCTTCGTGACAGGGGTTCACTTTGGCCTTGGGAGTCAAGTTCAGCATTCGCTTCAATGATATCTGGCGCCATCTAGCGTCATGAATGGGTAAAATATCTAGACCCCGAATATAAGACGACCCCCACCTTTTCAGTCTTATTTCAATGCAAAAAATACCGTCTTATATTTGGGCCAATACAGTAAGTTGTTAAAAATATCATGTGACCAAATCCAGAAAGTTCAGGATGACTGTGATAGTTCGACCCAAACATGCTAAAAAAACCACTGTCAACATTTTGCATTTGCAGTTTGCATTTGATTGTGCGGCTGTGCCAAATGCTGAATCCACTGAAGGTACTCACACAGCATATAAGCGAGTCGCTACACTATATGAGAACATGCGACAATATGGTGAAACAGACCTCAGGAGGCCATAGAGCAGGTTGTTCTCCGCTAAATATGCATCTGTTCACCGAGCTGGAAAAATTACACATATAGGAGAGGAAATCAAATTACTCAATTAGAGGAGACGTACAGGAAGAAATAGCGCTGAGCTGGGATATGAGGAGGTAGGAGAGTCTCTCAGTCGAGAGAGAGAGTGGGAGAGGGAGAGAGAGAGGGGTCATCTTCAAGGAGGATGTGAATGCACAGCTTTTTCACCGAGTCCCATTTATTTATGAGATACATGTTTTTCGTCAACATTTCCCAGTATACTGCAGCTAATACTGTGTGAACAAATTATACTGCGCAATTTTTTTAAAATATACTGTGTACAGCTTCAGTTGGAATATATTATCAGCGGGTGATGGTCAATCGTCATCCCATTAAAAATGGAAGAATTATTGAAAACGAAATGCATGAACGAAAGGACAACCTTACACGTGAACTCTCCAAATATTTTCCAGAGTTCATATTTAAACCCTGACTGTTGAACCTCAAAATGTGATTTGTTAGATTATCGTGCTGGCCTAAAAAGTCCCAGACAGCAATAATGTTTATGTTCTGTTCTTTCTTCAAACAGAATAATTTCCACCAAGGCGAGCACATAGGTGATGCTTTATGTTTCATTGCATGGCCAAATAACACCACGCTGTCAACTTTTCGTGGACTTCGCACCTTTCTCCTGATTTTTCTCACATGCAATCCGTGTTTGCCTCCTCCACTTTCTTTTCACTCTGCTTTCCTTTACAGCTAAAATGGTGCGAACTCTCCTGGTCTTTCCGCTCCAACAAGCTTGTTAAAATGATCCACACGCGACCGAGTGGAAGCGATGAGGGCGCTGTGCTCAACCCGCTGCATTCATACAGAAAACAACAGGAGGGCTGTCGGTGCTGAGAGGCCGCAGATGAAATCGTCAAGGTCACCTGACTTCAGTTCACTTGCATTGCACATGCGGAAAAAAGTAGCGCCACTCATCCCATCTGCAGATCATTCCAATACCAGAGCTGTATTCACCCTTTCAGGGCCATCGGTTACTACAGTGGACAGCTTATCAGGTTATTCGGTTACAGGGTGCATGAAAGGGTTCAACAGAAAGATTTACACATATTTAAGTTTATTTATTAAGCAATGAGAAATTGGTCAAATCTGTGCAAGAGATGCAGAGCAGTCAATCTTCAACCACAATGATGAGCAGCTACTGTATACCGAACGGTCTGGCCAGTGGGAATTTTATGGCATTTCGCATTTATGTCTTTTACATTGAAGGAAAGCGCTTCAGCAACGGTTTAGTAATTTACACGCTTAAAACATGGTCACATTTCTCGACTGAACTGGAGCTGTAACACCGCAACTTCTATTGAAAGCGCACTGTGCCTTATGGCGTCTGTTAAAAAAAAGAAAAAGAAAAAATGTGTGAACAAGTACACAAGAGACGGGGGGGAGGGAGGGGGCTGTGCTGTTGATTTTTGCAAGGCTTTGCATCAGCTCGATTTGCTCTGATCACCATTATGAGCGGCGAAAACACAGCAGTGTTGATATGTCAGGGATCATTCTGAAACAAAGACAGTTCGTGGGTACACCACTCTGATTTTTTTTTTTTTTTTAATGATTTGACAAACTTGATGAATGAATAAAGGATATTAACTGTCTGGTAAAGGCCCATTAAACACTCGAGTAGACTTAATGAAAAAGGAACACTGCCCCCTCTAGTAGTATGAAACCTAATAGAGATGATATGAATGTGATAAAATCTTAAGACAAATGCGCTTGGCATGTCGACAAAGAAAGCAAATCGTGTCAGAGACGTCTGTCCTCGAATGAAATGAATATTTGCGGAGAATAAATGTGAACACGGTTCAGCTCAAAGAAAATCGGTTCTTCAAAGCAAAGAGAAAATCACAAATGCACCTTGCTGCTTTTTGACGTCTATAATAACGGACAACCACCTGGTAGGAGGAAAATTGCTGCCCTCCATTTGCTGCAGAAACGATGTGCATGTGCGAGTGTCCTTTCCTCTTTTTAGCGGGCTGGTTGGCTGGGAGTGACATTGTCATTATCGACACCCCCCCACCCCCCACCCTCTCGTTCGCCTGGATCCCGTAGCCATTAGCAACCAACTACGGGAGTTGGCCTGGCCACTGCGGCAGCCAATTGCTGCCACATCACTGCATGGTTGTGTGCTCGCATGGCAATGAGCAGGTGTTACCGAGTCTGGACACGGCGCTTTGATCAAAACACGATTGAAATGTGTTTGCGTTGATTACTGTATCAGATGCAGACTCACTGATAAAATGCTAGCAGATTGAATCATACCGCGATGGTGACAAAACAACAGCGTGAAACATGACACTTGGAACAGCAGATAACGTCGAACACAAAATTGCAGGCGGTCAGCGTAGAGTAATCAATAGGCGTTGATTAAGCTTGCTCAACGTATTGCATCGCAGGCAACGGGGCTTTTCTGTGTGGCTGCAAATCAATATTCAGCTTTGTGATTGGGCCTCTGTGTGAATATATCACAAAGAAGTGGAAGGGAAGAGCGGTCGACACCACCTGAATGCTAAATGTCCCTGCAAAATCGCTATAGCGACCAAAAAACAAAACCATTTCAAATGGCTACTTTCCCTGATACCCGACATGGTAATGCTGCAATGCATCAAAGGAATATTTCCACATAGAGTGAACATATTTTACCATAATTGTATTTAACCCTTTCAGGGACAGCGGTTATTAGAGTAGCTATTCACATGTTGTTTTTTTCTTTTATTCATTTACCTTAATATCACAGTTGTGCATCAACCACTACCCTTCCTTATGTGTGTCGCCATCCACTGCCATTATACAAAACGCTTGAGAAAAAAAAATCCTGATGTCGGTTATTATTATTTGTGCATGTAAGGGTTAATGAAGAAACAGTGATGGGCTACCTGAACCTTAGCAAACTTAATCCCCCTTCTAACGCAACCACTATCACAATTACAGAAAACATAGAGAGAAACTCAAGTGTCCCATCTACATCAAGGCTAAAAAAAAAAAAACGGTATGTTTATCTAACAACATGATAAAACAAACACTTCAATACACGACTTGGCGTGCTCTGACCAACCAATCAGAGGATAGAAAAATGCTGACATTTATTCATTTCCAATCCACTTTATCCTCAGAAGGGTCCCTGAGCACTGTGCTGCATTGGTGAGAGTGTCACTGCATGATCTTTAGTGATGCTAGTGACCAGAATTGTTCGAGGCCACAACTCCTTTTTGTGTGGCTCGGAGGACTCCGGGGTTTTA
Source organism: Hippocampus guttulatus (assembly GCF_054856545.1). Classification (NCBI taxonomy): domain Eukaryota; kingdom Metazoa; phylum Chordata; class Actinopteri; order Syngnathiformes; family Syngnathidae; genus Hippocampus; species Hippocampus guttulatus. The sequence goes on from NC_141267.1 coordinate 13,402,840, forward strand.
GTGTGGCGGGGGATGCATGCCATGCTGTAGAAATCAGTCTACTGTTCAAAATCTGTTGTACCTGTCTACATTTGTCTTGGCATCGGACCATCTCTTAATTCGATAAATATAGAACACCTTCTATAAATACGCAATCAAAGAAAAATTGGAGGACTGAATCCAAACTATATCCACATGAACAAACATTTTATTTAAGCTTGTAAAATTCTATCCAAATTTATGTATATATCCCCACCCTCCAAAAAATCATTTGCAATAGTGACCTGTAACATGGATAGGGCAAGACTCCAGGTACTCATTGGCATAGAAACATGAAAACGCTTTCACACTGAATGCCCCACTGGGAGTATGTGTGTGATTCCAGCCTAAAATCTCTCGATCATTGTTATGAAAAATCTGCTCTGGGAAAACGATGACGACTAACGAATGCTGCCAATTGTTGTGCGCGTCAGCAATGCAAAGGCGAATAAGAATCATTTCACAAATCGCATGTTGGATTCTACTTTTGGAGATTAATTATGACCCGTGGATGACATTGGGCCGCTGCAGGCGTGTGTATGGAGGCAGATAAACAGCACTTACTATGAAACCTCAATTACAGGTAGGCTAATAACACGGCTTTGCCTGTGAGTCCACCGAAGCTGGATGTGTGATTGTGTCCCACGTGAATTTAAGAACACTTACGGGAAGTAAGTGTGTGTGTGTGTGTGTGCGTAAAATATATCACATCAAATAGCGACATTACATTCTAGTGGCTGAATTTAATCAGGTCTGTAATGACAGCATGGTGGGCTGATGAGAGAATCGTCCCATGGGAGTCGCAGCCCTCAAAGCATCAAAGATGGGGACAATCTGTCAAATGTCGCATCCAACCCCAGCTCATCCCTGTTGCATGTCGTCCGTCACCGATGGGTGAAATCTTGTTCTAATCCCCTCTAGTTTCCCCAAGATGAGTAGAATCCGCAAAATCGACGCATGGTCACTCTGGTGGACAAGGGAGCCCCCATCCACTCTCTGTCACCTGCCCCCCCCCCCCCCGCCACCCCGCACCTTCCTACCACTACATCAGCAAATGATGGATGTGACAAAGAGGGCCCCATCTGGGAGCTTGTGTAACCTGCGCAAAGCTGATATGTTATTCATTCCAACAGGCTGGAAATGTCCTTTAAGGACCCTAAATTGTCACAGAGCTGAGCTCCATATAAACGACTTTATTGTGATGGATGGGGGAAACGCCAGCTCGGCTCGTCAACAGGTATCAGCCTCAAGGGGGAGTTGTACACCACTCTGCATGGCATTGTGAGTGAATGCATCATCAAGAGTATTGATATACACTCACTCACAAATTACAGGTGGAGATGCTGCCATTGCAGCAAAAATTGCTTCAACATATTTATTTCAAGGTGTGCACATATTTATATATATATATTTTTTACATTGACTACTCCAACAGATTTTTGGACTGTACAGGTCCTGATTCACATGACTGTAGAAAATAAAATTAATATGATTGGATAATTGGAAGAACTGGATTTAAAACACCTTTGAAAAAAAAAGGTCATTAACGTGCACGGCAACAACATAAATGTAAAATAATTGAATACGACTCGGCCCTGACATGACAAATGGAAATAGATAAAAAGGATATAGATAAAAATGGTCAAAATTCCAAGGTGCACTACGATTCAGGCAAAACTGACTGTCATGACCACCTGGAACTTCGCCTAATATTCTACCCTTGAAAACAAGAATTACAACCTTCACCGAGGCTGACAGAGGTTATGTTTGTGCTTGCCATATCAACATGTCAAATCTTCTCACTCATCATTGCGATCACCATCTCCAAATTTGTGCACCAAGGTAACTTTGCTTGTCGTTAAATATATCACCGCTGTCATCTGAAGTACGTTTTGTGGCTTCTTGTAAGAAACTCCCTTCTTCAACTTTTTGGTTGCTGCTCTCTCCAGTAACTCATTGGAAAATAAACTTGATTTCTAATTTTAAATAGAAAATTAAATGTGTTTAAAACACTTTTAAGGCATTTAGCTGTGTTTTTATTTTATTTTTACTTGAGCAATATTGTACTAATACTGATAACCTGGGTAAATTTTGGTTCATTTCTTTGTACAGCTTGTCTGTTTCCTGCTCCTTGTCTCTTGTGTACAGTGAGGCACCCACCACTGCTTGGCTTCGCTCTGTATTCAGCCAAATGTTCTGGTTATTTTGGTCATGAAGAATTTTGGATATAGTTTTCATCGCAGCCTATTAAATTCTGCAGTTGCACCTTATTAAGTGTCTGTGAGTAAACAGTCTGGCGTGGATACCAGGCGGTTAAAAGGAATATTTTTTAAAGTGATTTTTGACACGAATGAAAGTGACGTTGAATGACGTAACAAAGTGAGTTTGATTGCGTTTGTCTGGCCAATGGCAGCGCTAACAGCAGCTTGAGGCCTCGGCTCTGTTAATGTTTCACATTGGAAAGGCACAGTGAACTCACACGGGGTCGTTGCTTGGGCGCCCTTGTGCTTGTAAATCTCTACTTAAGTGTGCCACCTCGACCGCGCATATAAACCTGTTGGTGTACAAGCTGCTTCGTCTTACAAGGACAAATTCTGCGAGCAAAACCGCCAGCAAGTCAGTCTGAATTGAAGTAAATACACATAAGGGTAGGTTGAAAGCTATGCTTTGTCTTGCTATCTGCCTGTGAACATTCTGGGGCCCTAGTAGCTCTTAACTCATTCAGTACCAGCCAATTCTAGACCAAGTCTGAAAAGACGTTTAAAAACGTCTTTGGGAGTGAATGAGTTAAAGTCATCTGTCTGAGCAAACAGAGGTGTCTGTGACGGTGCAAAATTCCTGGGGTGGCAATCAGTCTTAGGGAAGAGTGATTATCGCTGAACGGACTGTGGCCTGAGGTATGTACAGTATATACATACAAGTATGTACTGGCAATAGCCAGAATCATGATTGCATGGTCTGGGATACGGCTGAATTTCAGTCCAAAGAACTCTTTGTGTCCATTCTATCACTGTGGTATCCTTCAGATATTTCTCATCCAATTACACATGAAAGAAAAAAATAATAATAAAAGTTCACCCCTTCATCACAGCAACATGATGTTGGAATTTCATACAGTTTTGAATCACTGACTCGGGAGTGTCATAGATGGAAAATCTGTGTCGGTGAGAAAGGGGGAGTCATTGAAAGCGTACTCTTTGCATTTGCCCACAAAGAAGGACCACTGTACCATTTTACAAGGTGTACTGTGTCCTCACTCACATCAAGGAAAGCACCACCGCATACGACCGCTAAGTGAGTTTCAGTGGAAGAGCTTTTGACTAAATTATAGATATTTCACAATACAGACAACAGACCCAGTGCAGACACAAACGCGCACACACGTAAACACACAAGCACACGCGGCTCTTCCTCAACACTGTTTGTCTAAACTCCATAATTTAGATGAAGGTTTATGCAAGATTCATGTCAATTTCGTGCATCCGTAGTTGCGCACAGCTCACACACATGACCAAACAATCTGGTGGAAAAAGCAAGAAGGTCAGAGAGCAACATGAATAGGACATATAGTCAATGTTGTCATTTTCTGACAAGCTGTGCACATGTTAATAGACCGTAAGACAATCTTCTCTAACGGACATCTCAAGATATTTCAGGAACACAAGAACAACAATTACACACTGAATGCTTTTATATGAATTCAAGTTACGCCCTATATTACATGTTTGAATGTTTTTTTTTTTTCCTGCGACGGTGTCACTGCCTGCTCAGCCGCAGCATTGTTCTCCATAAAAATAACACGAAGACTATGAGCTATAACTCGGTGTATATTTCTCAGCCCATGAACAGTAGGGAAAAGTCCAGCAAGTTCGGTGCCACCCACTACAAGGACCTTGGTTTATTAGACACCACCTTGGTGTGAAGCGATAAGAACCATAATTTAAGCTATAAATCAATTTACACTTCCTACTCAAAAATCTTTGTCTTTACTTCTGTAAGAACGTACACGTTGTCCCAAAAGTCGATATACTGTATACTTCCAAGCGCATTTATTCCTTTGCCCATTGCCACCCAATATACATTTGAACAGAATTGCAAAATTGCCACCTGGCAAGAAAAATTTCTGTGCACGAATACAGTTGAGAGCTCGTTTGAGAAGGTGTTCCCCCAAAATCCTACAGCAGGAGATCTGAGACAAGACTGCTCCAATGTTTAGCTCAGTCACAGCATGATAAACTTAAACGTCAAGGTACCAATGTAGGTTCGCTTCTACTCATGTCTGACTAAAGTCTATATTTTAGGAGTTCTGAGACTTTGTAACAACGGATATATTCTCGATTGAATTGTGCGAACTGGAGCGAGAGTGTTTTTTTTTCCCTGCAAAAAACACTTTGCTTGAACATGATTTACATAATCGTAGCACTTATCACGCCATTACTGAGAACCTGAGTGGTGCCACGCCCAAAGAGCGAAAAAGCCAGTTGTCAAGGTAACCAAGCGAGGGTTTAGCGGGTGCATGTCACCGGTCGGCCTTGAGAGACAATCATGGCGGGAAGAATGGGTGGAAGCTGCGGCGGAGGAGCGAAAGGGCTGATGGGAAATCATTCTGTTTAGTTTGATGCAAAGTGAGGGACAGGTAGATTTACATGACTTCACTGCACACACCCAACCCACAACAAGTTCAAAAATTCTCGTGAAAGGATGTTATAATGCTGCATTTTACCACAGTGCAGTTGAGGTGGTTGTTTATGCTCTGCTGGCTACTCAACTGACCACTGAGACCATCAAGTTTAACAACTTCATCTATTTGTGCTTCCACAGGACATTATAAATATCTCGGTTCGATTGCAGCTCGGGCTGCTGTCTTTTTCCCTGTTTTCTGTCCTTATTGTGTATCAACATTCTAGCCTCTCAGAAATGTCCCAGCACAATGTGAAGTCCTCAACCCACCAGGAAAAAAAACCCATATATATATATATATATATATATATACACCTGTATATATACTGTATATAAAACTGAAGAAGTGGAGTCCGAACATGCGTCATGAAAAAAGGAAGCACAACGTGCAAATCGAGGCCCCAAGCCAAACAACAGTTCCGTATCTATTATTATTATTACATACTTGAGTTCGGTGTGTACAAACAGAGGTGACAAAGCCATAATAACTGACATTATGCCTCCACACTCAACAGTTTGACGAGAGGCTACTATTAATCACTACAATGCAAGTTGTTTGTGTCCCCGAGATTGAGTCAATGCGTTTATTACAATGCAAATGCAATTCACTGAGGAAAAAAACAAAACAAAAACACTTGGCACAAGCAGACCCGTCACTTTGCCACGGCCACTGAGAGACGGCAGTGTCCACGGCAACCAGCTCGCACCAGCGTCCATTTCTAACGCCCATGAACCAATCACAAGTATCGTTTCCGACCGTACCCAGTCCCAATGGATGTTTAATCACTTGCACCCGAGTACCTCAGTTGACCTTTCCGACTGCTACCCTGGAAAACAGATTTCCTGAAATCAGTCAATTCTGTTGATGTTGAGAGATACTGAGAGCTTATTTCTGAACCATTAAACTTCTTTTTATGTTCCCTTCAACACTTCCCTCTAAGACTGAGGCAGATGCCATTTGTATGACCTCTCCCCGTGGAAAAAAAAAAGAATCATAAAAATAACACTGCCTCAAAGCAGTGAGGTGTGAAATGGCACGGAAATAAAAGCAACATGGAAACAGATTGTAATATTTCCACTTGGCTCCAGTGGGAATCGGCAGACTGGAAGGACTCATTCCACAACTTACACGCTGGTTATGCAAAGTATCTCACAAGCGCTCATGTAGAATATTTGGGCAATGTAATCTGTTAGCCGAACAGTGTCTGGCGGCTCGTGTGACGTTCCGATCCCAAGAAGCGGAGGCACCTGCAGGTACGCAGGAAGCAAATCCTGCTGGGATTTCTCACCTATTCGTTCTCATTTTGCCTTCTTGTGATCAAATGTGAAACTGCTTCACTGTGGAGAATATATTTACACCAATATCATACTTGGCTGAGTCTTTCTGACAAAAGGGTTTGATTTCGGTCAGTCGAGGACACTGAATGTATACCTTTGTCATGGCGAAAGGTCAGATAAAAGACACAAATAGTCGCATTCATAGTTTGACAGCAATTCACTGTGTCATGGACACAGTACGTCATAAATACCAGAACAAAAAGTCTGAAACACGGCTCTACTTGTCAACATAATAGCACTTTAACAAGTCAAATTGCACAAATTCAAATTTGACTTCATTTTTGACTCACTCTAAGATTGTTGTCAATCACTTTTGAATCTACTGAGATTGACTTCTTTCTGGCAAATTGATTCTCAAACAGTATGAGACTAGAATAACTTTTCAATGTATTATACGTGGGCGGCCCGGTGGGCCAGTGGTTGGCGCATCGACCTCACAGTCCAGCGGTACCGGGTTCAATTCCAGCTCCAGTCTCCCAGTTCTCCCCGGGCCTGCGTGGGTTTTCTCCGGGTACTCCACATTCCAAAAACATGCATGGCAGGCTGATTGAACCCTCCAATTTGTCCTTAGGTGTGAGTGTGAGCGTGGATGGTTGTTGGTCTCTGTGTGCCCTGCGATTGGCTGGCAACCGGTTCAGGGTGTCCCTCGCCTACTGCCCGAAGACGGCTGGGATAGGCTCCAGCTCCCCACCCGCGACCCTTGTGAGGATAAGCGGATCGGAAAATGGATGGATGTATTATATGTGGCGGTCCAATGTGTTGTGTTTGTGACCGATGACACACGTGCCAATAAGGTTTACAGAAAGAAGCCTTACAGGCTCATAAAAACAAGATAAGTCTTGTGTCAATAGTCCAAGATGGAGCCATTAATCTGAGAGGAATGAACGCCCCCGTAACATTCTTGTAACTACACAAGACGCAACGAAGATGGACCGTCGCGGTAGAGGATATTCAGAGCATCCATTAACTCGGATGGCGGCCGGGGCCATTAACACAGAAGGCCAAAGAGGTACACGTTAGAACCAGCGCACCGACAGCTTGGTGGATATGAATTTGAGCACGTTTTGCCACACGCATCATACACAAAGTCTCGGAAATACAATATTGACGCTGCAGTATAATATTGCAGTCCATGAAAGACATGCTCTATTTTGACTTTTCCTTTTCTCAAATTTAGAGTCCGGAGTGATGAATTTGTTCAAATTTGGTCGAGGCGTTGAAGTTGCTGTTCAAGAAAAAAGGCGACAAAAACAACAAAAAGCTCCTCATATAAGAATCTCTTAAAACAGGCTCTAAGATGCTCGAGAATGAAAGTAGCAGACAGTAATCCGTGGCAGACACAAATGGCGCATAAAAATACGTCCCCAGCAGATAATCTGCAATTTTACTGTGACCTCTCAGCGCTGTACTATTTAGAAAATGCATTCAGAAGTGCTCTAAAAAGTTGCAAGACACCGTTCAGAATTTTTCTCGCCTCTGGAGGAAAGCGTCTCGTTTCATGTCCGCTAATCCGCGAGCTTCTAAAGAAATGCCACGTTACACAAGCGGGTGTCTTTCAGACTGTGTTTCTCAATCGTTTATTCCCCAATTTCAGTTCATTCTGTCCGCAAAAATGAAGATGTTTAGTGTGAGTCTTATCGGGAGGCTGCAGCTGCCGCTGTGGCGACCTTGAAGGCCGTCTTCACATTCACAGAAGTTCACACACCTTGATTCTCCTGCGCCTGGCCCAACGCACGTCCCACAACAGCCAAATCTTGCCGGAATAGTAGCAGCAATATCATATGGTCTCCTTTCGTTTGAATGCTAATTAAGATTCTGATTTACTGGGAGTTTGAATTATGCTTTATATGTGTGACATTATTTTTTGTTAAATTACTCATCATTGCTTGTCAGTATGATTGTTCATATATTCTGCCAGTTATCAGAACACTGTTGGTGCAGTAGCAGTGATAAATCTACTTATTTTAACATTGCACATGCACGTATTTACACATGCTGTTTTTTTTCCTTTTGCGACTCAGATCATATTACAGTGTTTTCTCATTCTCTTTTATTGAATATAACGCGCCGAATCAAGTACGGCATCATACTGTGCATTCTACCTTTATTGGTCAGGCAATGCAGGAGGCAATCCAATACGTGACGTTATTAGATCAGGACCAATTTCCTGACCCAATCCGATTAGGAGCATATTGACCATGTGCTGCTTTAGATTTATGTTATTACTGTGTTATTACTGTGATTTACATAAGCAGGAAGCAGTACACGAGCAGGAAGTACTATTTTTAACAACGTAAATAACTTTTCAATCAGTTAGAATTGCATCGCGTGATTTCTCATTCGGTTCACTGCCGTGTGAATTCATTGGAAAAATGATTAATGAACAAACTGCGCTAAACATTTTCAACAGGCGTCTGAAATCCTAATTCGACAAGCAGGCTCATGATTGAAGGCCATCTTGTAATCAAACAAGCAACGCGACATGCGGCGTGAGTGCGTATTGTCCCTCAGCAGTGTGAAGTGGACAAGAGCCAGAGCTTCAAGGGAAGCATGCAGTGAGGAGATACAAACACAGTCAGTCTATTAACGCACAGCCGGCAGTGGAGTTGTCGGCTCACATCCATTCTTCGGCCCCGGCCTCGGTACTAACACGACGACAAATCGTGGACGTTTGTGCGCGTGGGTGAAACCCAGAGAGAGAAGATAAACTCAACTAACTGCGCCTACTCCAGTCGTCCAACGTAGTGACTTTTCTAATACAAATTGTCATACTTGTTTGCTTTGTACTTATGTCCTTGACAGTATACTTTGCAAAATGCACCTTTTGGACAAAAGTATTGGGATACAAGACGTCCTGTGGAATAGTGAAGCTAGTATTTTGGTCACAAGTATTCCTGCGTGATTACAGCATTCCCCTGAGCACACCAGCCTTGAATCCTCCAAGTCCTTCAAGCATTGCATTTGGCACCAGAATACCACTGGAACCAAACAAGGCTCACATGACTCAATTTTCTTTCTTTGGTGCCATGGTAACCGTGATGGAGAAAGTTCAGCTCGGTTTTATGTGACAGCTGAAATAAAAGAAACCAACAGTGTTCTCCTAATGCGAGGCTTCCTGAAGTAACATGTAAGACTCCGAGATTGAAAATGTACCAGCGCGTTGTGAAGAAATCCCAAACACGATATTGACAATAATTCTCTTACAAAAGGCTTCGGTTCTTTGCCGGGGGGAACAATACGCAGTTCTCCGCTCAATTGAGCCGCATACTAATAGGGTGATTATGAGGTCTAATTATCAGATAGCACTTGTCAAGGAGAAGCTGAGCAGTGTGCCCCCAGGACAATATGCAAAACAGAGACAACTGTTGTTCTACTCAAAAGACACTCAGGACTCCCCCTCTCCACGATACAGTCGCATGATGAAGAAAAGACCACTTCATGATAGGTAGACACGAATACGACTCGAGTATACCATAAATCCACAAGATTTGACCCTTAGAGTGAACCGCACTCAAGTCATTGCCATGTACCCGTGTTATTAATACATGCCGAGCGGTAGATGAAATATGAATATTCTCAGAGGCAGCGGCACATAGCAGCTGGATGAGGGAGGATTTTACCGGAAGGAAAAATACACATGCTCAACGATGACGGGAAATATGAATGTGATTCCAGGATTGGAGTGGCGCGTTGTGAGAGGTGCTCCGATCTCCGCAGAAAACGAATCAACGGCTTCTGTGCTTCTGTTTAGCCGTGGCTTCTGTAGGGCCCCCCCCCCCCCCCCATATTGCCAATCTTAAACACTGTTAATAATTCAACATTTAATATAGAAAGAGAGAGGCAATCTGGGAGAGAACAACAGAAGTGAATTATTGATTTGTCTCGCTGATCTTGTCCTTGGATAAGAAGACAGTGACAGTGGAAAATAGGGGAACTCAGTAGTTTTCTTGGCCCTCATTTGATTTAGGAAATGTTATTGCTGCTATCTTTGGAAATTGGTTAAATATGTGTACTCGGGCAAAACCGGAGCCGACAGCCTCTTAACATTTCTTCCTCTTTGTATTTTCACTTCTCACTTGCTGTGATGTATTCTAAGGTTGTGGAAGAAGAGCCCCTTGAGGCTTTTGTCTCCTGCCCTCCAATTACCACCAATCTCACCTCGCTCCCCCCCCCCCCCCCCCACGTCTGTCATCATTAGACATCTGCTACCACAAACTGCACCAAACTCTACCATCACTATCACCTCCCAGGTATCCATATGCAAAGAATGAAATACATGAGGGGCACCTAATTCACCAGGTACGCTCAACATCAGATTGATTTGGTGCCAGGTGAAATAAGATCTGTATTGGCATTGGTTCCGTATGATGAGTACATTTTCACCGCATTTTCCTGTGGGCCAGCCATTGTGAAGAAGGTTCTGGCAGCCTCCCAGGAATGCCGCAGTGAAGGACACCATCAATGGCAAATGGATCCTCTGATTCGCAGGAAAGAAAAAAGGCAATTGATCGGTGGGAGTCATTCCAAGAGCTAAAATCAGAGTGGCAATTTTAATGAAGTAATTATGCGTTTTCTCATTTTCCACCACATTTACAACAATGTGTTGACAGGCGGAGAGGACAGAGTGTCATGATTTCATTTCATTGGTTGGCTCTAATTGCAGAAACAGCAGAAATAGCTTTTAGCATATGGCACCACTGTCATCCACTGCGTATAGTTCCCAATCACACCCACACCTTTAGTTGCAGCACACTGCGTGTCTGTAGCTAGTGTGGAAAGATCCAAAAAAAAAAGTATGGAGACAGTTGCATGCATGCTCTTTATTATTTTCCTTATTATCATTCATTCATTCATTTTCCGATCCCCTTTATCCTCGCTAGGGTCGCGGGGGGTGCTGGAGCCTATCCCAGCTGTCTCCGGGCAGTAGGCGGGGGACACCCTGAGCCGGTTACCGGCCAATCGCAGGGCACATAGAGACGAACAACCATGCGCGCTCACACTCACACAAAGGGGCAATTTAGAGTGTCCAATCAGCCTGCCATGCCTGTTTTTTTTTTTTTTGGGAATGTGGGAGGAAACCGGAGTACCCGGAGAAAACCCACGCAGGCCCGGGGAGAACATGCAAGCTCCACACAGGGAGGCCGGAGCTGGGATTGAACCGGGTGCCTCTGCACTGTGAGGTCGACGCGCTAACCACTGGACCACCGGGCTGCCCCTTATTATCATTATTATTATTATTATTATTATTTTCCACGCCCACTTTGCCGAGTTGTTGCACGCACATAATTTGTGTCCACTCATGTCTGCAGAGGATTTTTTTTCCATCTCTGAAGTCCCCGACTTTTGAATTTAGTGATCCTAACCATACCGTAGTGTGAACTGAATTGCCAAGTAGAAATGTGGCTGTAGTGTGTAGTCACACAAGGCAATCTGTGTCGTGCTTGAGCCCACTTGATGATGATGATGATGAACTGATGGAGAACCTAAAAAGGATAGACGGATGCGGTGTGAGTATAATCTAGTGGGGAAAGGAGAAAGTGGGAAAAACTCCAGCCAACTGGTCGGCCAGGCGCACCGCGGTTCAAATGGCCTTGTTGGGACCCTTTGGTGTCTGTGCACCAAAGAATCTGTTTTAAACTTTACAAACATTCAATTTACTGCCGCACATGTTGGAAACGACCATGCAGTGAACTATGTTGATTCTGGGCGGTGGACCATGGAGTCAGATTGATGGGTTACATACAACAGAATCTAGTTCACCTAAAGCGCTATATCAATAAATATGTATTGTATTGTATTGAGTTGTACAGATGGCAGCCAAATATCTTTATGAAGCTCAGTTCTGATGAAAATTAATCAATTGCCTCAATGAAGAGGTTAATCTTATCCTGAGAGAGGTTTCTAATGCTAAACAAACATACCCGAGAGAGTTCCACAGCTGAGTCTTAAACAACTGATCTTTCATTCATGTGCCATCCATGCTTCAGACTGGGTGGATCTCTGAGTGTTGTCCACCTGGCAAACAGCCAGTTTAGAGGAGTTATGCTTGTTGTTTATTCAACCTTTTCTGGGATTTCTTTTTTTTCCAATTGAGCCACGGCTTGTAGATCAACAAAACAAGTGTTTGTCTAGAGCATCCGGGCTCATCAACAGTCTGGCCTTATTAGGCGAAGAGGTTAGGAGGTCATAACCAAGGCTGAGATGTAAATGTACACTTCAGCCTTCAGTCTTTATAAGCGTTTGGGAGCTCACATAGAAAGATGAGAGGTATGATTTTGACCTTCTGAGATAGACCTCTCTTTAACCCCCTTTCCAATATCATCTCAGAACCCAACAACGCCCTCACAGTGTGACGGAACATCTACCAGTCATTGAAATATTCTTACTCCGCTTTTTGTAAACTCTGCTTTTATACCAGTGTAATTCCTGATAAATGCCTTTCGTCTTAAAACACCAGCGCAACATCAGCATACAAAGCCTCTGCTCTGTCCTAAAGTTTGAATCAAACCGTGATTCTTCAACCCCCCCCCCCCCAACCGATTCTACGCGCTTCTCCTCCTCCTCCTCTTCATTGAGGCGAGATCTAATTCACTGATGAATAATGGATTGCTGGATAGATGGATATAAGACTGTGAAGATTCCCTTTCCTCCTCAAGCAGGATGGCTGTAGCGCTAATGCAGGGCAACATGCATTGGAGATGAGCCCAGGGACCTCCCACTCACTCTGTCTGTCTGTTTGACGCCCAAAGCATCTCCTTCCCACTCTTCTCTGTTGGTCTATGCCTTTCTTTGCCTGAATGGTCATTGACTAGCTCATTTAGGATCGCTTTCCATCGTTTCTGTTCCATTTCTTGCTTCATTTTGTCCATAATTGTCATATCAGACAGAAACAAGTCGACTGCTGGACAGCTATTTGACCAATTACATATCACCCTTTCATCGTTCATTACCTCCATTCGATTAGTTCCTGACCTTGGGAGAGCAATCCCAGGCATGCATTGACCCTGACCCTCTCGTGCCCGCCTCCTCTCTAATACCCGTAGAAGCCTCATCAAAGAGACAGCTGCATCAAACAAGCACCCCCTCTCTACTGTGTTGCTTTGTTGGATCCACCATGGCACCTAAACCTGCTCTGGTACGGTTGAGGCCACCCTACAAAAAGGCAAAAGAATTTAATATCCAGCACAGTACGGTATACTTCCATTCTCTGGAGAATACAGTCGCCATGAGGCTCATCGCATTCAAGACAGTCGATGATTCCATACATCTTTTCGTGCAATGGCAATACCTAAGCTAACAATTAGAATTGGGAAGTAAGAATCCCATCAATAATGCAGCCTGATGTATGATCCTGTCTGCTCTGAAAGTGTCTTGCTCAGCACTCCGATCTGTCTGCTTGATTGGCAGCCTGCGTATCCGGCGATCTCAGTACATACGTCCAACTGTCCACCTGGCAACAAATGTCTGCTGAAAAAATATATTGGTTATCCGTAAGGGAAAAACACTGGCAAATAAAGGAAGACGGGTTCTGTTTTACAGAGGGAGGCAAGATTAGCCTCAAAGAGTGCCACTGTGACAGTAATAACAGATATTCCTTCACATATGCCTGCAGAATACAAATCAGCCTTAAACTGGCTTCTCATCATTTTGATCAAGAACAGCAGACAAAGGGGCAGGCTTGAACAACAAAGGTGCTCAATAACTGCTGGCTGGAAGGTCTAAGAAGAGTGGAAAATGCAGACGTTGAAATACTGATTGGGAAATGATGAAATCAGGAGATTTTCAGCTATCAATCTCCCATCCTGCTTTGATTGCAATGGTTATAAAAATGGAGCGAGAAATGACCACTAACATATCGTAAGAGTAAATTAAGACTTCACGACCATGGGGGCGCAGAACTACTCATTGAATTTGAGCAGTGTTTCCCATTTTTTTATATCACAAAAATCATACCTCCGCCCCAAATAAAAATGTCACAAAAAGCATTTCCAGTATATAATTGACGATGATCTTGTATCAATTTAATCAAAACTTTATGCACTCAGTGTGAATTCTGGGACTGCTTAGTCGTATACAAAATTGCGAAAAAGATATCGCAGGAATTGAAGAAAAAAAATCCCCGGGAGGGCTTCATCAAAACAAAGGAAAAAAATTGTTTAAAAAAAAAATCAGCCCAATTAAATATTTAGGACAATTTTCTGTGGTACACAATGATGTGCACCATTCAAATAATGTGCAACAGCATAGTGGATGGGAATCACCGAGTTAGAAACTGTCATTGACCACATACTGTACTGTGGATCCCTTTTAATCTGAATTAGTCGTTGTACCAGAACCGTTTGGGGAAGGATATTTTTTTTTCTAGCATGAATACCCCTTGTGCATAATCGGATGGCCAGATGAGTTTGTAGTGGAAGAACTAGAATAGAGACCGATTTTCTCAACATCAATGACATCTTACTTCACAAATTATCTTTTGAATGAATGGACACGTTCTCTTATGGCTGAAAACAAGCGACCGATTAAATATTTTGTGCCATATTTCACAAATGCAAATGTTCATTTCGTATATTTACTGCATCGTGACTTGTGACAGACAGTAACATAGGACAACATAAATTTACCGTACAGGTAAATATCATAAATGTTTACTCGAAGTGATAAAGCAAAATAATAGTCATGTACACATAGCAATACGAGGATCCTATTTTTACACATGGCTCCACTCTTTTATAGCATTATTGATTTGACTGCATAAAACATGAAAAGCCCTGAAGGAATATTCCTGACAGAAGAGCCACAGGAGAGCAGTGAAAAGACAGAGAGGTTCACAACTCGTATTTTTAACTTACCGCCCTCACTCCAATTTGGTCTTTGCTTGGCCTGACTCATTCGTTTTCCGACAATCAAGGGCTTATCGTTCATGTGGCTACCCTTTCCTTTCACAGACAACGTATACGTGTGCAAGCCCACACCATCACATTCCATGATATGGGAAGGTCGCAGCACCATGAATGGCTAATGAGTCAAGGCCAGGCCCAGGTGACTTAAAAGAATAGAAAATGCTTCATAAATACAAGAATGTACGAGATGTGCAGCAAATGTACTTGCGCGCACATTCCAGTTAATGACGGGTTTTAATTATGCAGTGCTATTGGTCTCAGCTCGGAAATAGTCAGCGGGGCTAATTGAATTAGACTCAAGCATAACTCACGGTAACGGCCTCCAACAGGAACAACTCGAGATGCAACCAGCTGTTCCCGGCGCTATCCGGTTTGCCACACAACTGGTGGGACTGCAGTGAATGAATTTCAACTGCACAGCAACCAATAAAGGGACTGGTCCAAAATGATCTTAATGAGGGGCGAGAGGGTCAAACGGCAGATGACAGACGCAGTAATGTGCATGTGTTGCGGCTATGTGTTGGGTTGCAACAAGCTCTCTTAATTACTGTACATTCTCCGAGTGATTAATGTTCTTCACGGGGAGGAGAACGTTTGATCTTGCACCAACAGAAATTAGGCCAAACATAGAGCAAACAAATCCCGATTCAAATGTTGCTTGGGTTTGTTTGATGCAACATAATCCGTTGAAGTGAAGTGTACGGGTTAATTTTGCTTAACTACTCCTTTAAAAATGCCCAAAAAGTAAGGAATAAGTAAACCATGACAGTAATTACAATTACAATAGCTGCCTTGTTGTATTGCCATCCATTCCTACCCTTTACCCAGATCCTATACAAACAGGGAAATTACATGAATAAATACATAAATGTAAATACTATTTTCCCAACACAATCCCAATACGAATAAACACACAAAAATTGCAATAAAATAAGTTAAGGTGCCATTACATTCCAATAACGGGCATATCAACACTTTGCCAATACAATACATAGAATAAAAACTGGCTCCAATAATCAACTCTCATCCGAGCAGGATCATCGGTCCTGTCCATTGCTGCTTTAATTATTATTATTCTACAAATTCAATGGTAGAACTGTCCTCGTTCACGCACTTTCAGGCTGGGCAAATATTAGGAGGAGGTCTGAGTGTGATGCAGTGGAGAAATCTGAATTATCCTGCCAAAAGCATAAAAAGAAGCCAGCGTGCATTCAGATGTAATTAGAAACCACCTAGACAGTTAATTGCCCGCCAGCTGCTTTAAAATAAAGACAGCACTAATGTGTTGAGGCTTACAGACACAAAAAGACGCAACTCCGCCACGGTCATTAATTGTGTAACATCATCTCCTTTTGCAGATTGAATCACATCATATTTACTTGATGTTCGGACGGAACTGCATGCTAGGAGGCGCAGAAGCAGCAATACAAAAGTAACCGCATCGCAAAGTCTCCGATGTGAAACTAAAGGATGTTTCCCCAAAAATCCATCCATTTCTTAGCATTACTTTATATATACAGTATATATACTGTATATATATATATATATATATATATATATATATATATATATATATATGTATATATATATATATATACCTTATATAATAAGATAAGATAAGAAAGCCTTTATTAGTCTCGCAATGGAGAAATTCCCAATTCACAGCAGCAAAGTAATGAAAGGAAGAAGTAGAACAACAAAATATAGGAGCTGGCGGAAAGGCAGCCACCCTCGCGGCGCCATTTTGAAGTCAAAATAACAAAAATAACATAACACATAGGACACAGACAGTCGTGCAATCTAAGCCGCTCTTGCACAACTCTAATTGCCCCACGGGGATAAATAAAGTTTTCTGAATCTGAATCTGAATTACTTATCCCCAAAAGGGTCACGTGTGCTGGAGCCTCTATCCCAACTGACTTTGGGCGAAAGACAGGGTACACCCTTAACTGGTAGCCAACCAATCGCAGGACACAAACAGGCCTAAAATGAAAACAAATGCTTTACATTCCATCAGTCCAGTGGCAAATACTAATTACAGCCATGTCATCTCTTGCAAGCGCTGGCAGTTTTTGCGCTCTATTGTGACATGCCAACTTACCAGGACATGACAGTCAAGTTTGTTGGGCATTATCTTGAGCTGCCTTTTGTGGAATGCACCAAGTATACAACAAGTGCAGCTTACTCTTCAATTCAATTCAATTGAAGACAGCGTGATGATTTGGGAAGCCTCACGTTGCTTGAGCCTCCAGCATGTTAGTGGCAATTGGCACTATTTTTAGCGGATCTCAGGAGGTTATTTTGGGGATCCCCAGACTTTCCCCAGAACAGGGTGCAGTGCGCTCAGACGTGTGTGTGTGTGTGTGTGTGTGTGTGTGTGTGTGTGTGTGTGTGTGTGTGTGTGTGTGTGTGTGTGTGTGTGTGTGTGTGTGTGTGTGTGTGTGTGTGTGTGTGTGTGTGTGTTTTGTTTACTACAGGGAATCCTCTTACCTTCTGTGGAGGGGGCTTGGTCCTGGGCTGCATACAGCATATCCTTGAATGCCTAATGAAGAAAAAAAAATACAAACACAGATCTTTACCTGTCTGCAAACACTGACTCAAGCAACATAACACAACAGTTTATACTGTAGGTACACGTAAGTGTGCAAAATATTTTTTTCTTGAATGAATTGGTAAGAAGGGCCACAACATGTCTAAAATATTATGTACTAATTACAATAATGTTTTTTAGTAAGTCACAGATCTTCCTGCTGTGGGTGCCTTGGCCTCTTGGGGGCAGTGTGATACAGTGCATGCATGGAGACACACTTCAATTCAGATAGGAAGAGTAAAAGAAGAAAGTTGCGATTGATTAACATCACTTGTATATATTCCTTTGAGTATTGATATATTACCTTTCTGTGTGTGATCTTACAGTATTGGTGTGCGAATATTCATTAACTTGAATGAATATCACACCCACAACCCAGTGCTAATTTTCGATGAGCCTGTCAATGGGATTTTAACGTGGCCGCTAGCATTAGCACTGGCGATGTTTGGAAAATGAAGCATGACTAATATAACTGTATTATCCAAATCTTCTGATTTCAACCTCAACAATAATGATTCTCTGATTTCTATCGTCCTTCATGAAAGCAGATGGATTGTCTTTTGTGTTTAATCAAAAGAAGACATTTGCAAACATCTGCTTTCACTTTGGAAAACAATGACCGAACAAGTAAATTCATCAGTTTCAAAAAGGCTGGCGAGTACAACATCCACCCCTCCCTTGTGATATTGCCTAATTGTTGTTTTTAAATCACTAAACAGTACCCAATAAACAACAATAATTGGTTGTCATCTGGGAAAAAAATGTTTTTGTCATAGACTTTAAGGGTAATCGACAGAATAATCAATTTAAAAACTATTCGATAGTGACAGCAGTAGTGGAAACATGCGGGGGCTGTCTAATCAAATGTGATCAGAGCAGTCAGAGTCCAGGCGCTGATTCTGACATCGCGAGTCAATGAGTGTGGAGGTCAAATGTTGTGTGTTAGTGGCAACTTGGATCTCTGCCCTTAATGTTCTGCTGCGAACCACATGGACAATTCACAGATGCAGCCTAGCGCACTTTCAATACTAAGTGGAGAAAAATAGATATTCAAATGTAGTCAGGTGTTGATTAAGGAGCAGGCATTGCCATGGTGATGGCATTGATAGGAAATAGGAGGGGGTTCGCCCTTTGGGGAATTGGGATAAACCTGCGGGCTTTGCCAGTAATCAGTGTTGAAACCTGTAGACAATAACTAATCCAAGCCTAATGGGGCCATAGCTCTAAATGACTGTGCATTAATGTAATGCATACTTAGTGAGACTGGACACCAACAAATGTATTTTAGTGGTGAGTGACACAATAAACCCACTTGGAGGTCATGCTTGAGGAGATGAGAGCGCTTGCCTGAAGAGTTCTGCAGCTCAAAAAGATTCATTCAACTGATTCTGAGCCCGAGTGGATCCCCGTGAAGAAGTCAGGGAGGATGGTGAAAGAGGAGGAGGAGGTGGGGGAGAAAGGGCAGGTCTGGGACCAGATGTCCTCCCGGTGGGGGAGGAACGACTAGGTGAGGATGGAAGGAGGGGGGTGCATGGAAAGGGAGGAGGTTCTCAGCAGTTGTCTTGCCAATGCCTGTTGTCTACATCATGTTCAGATTGTTCCAACACACTGATAAATCCCACTTGCACAAACTATGAAGAATGACGGACATGTTATATGCAATTTACACAACATTTGTAGTTGGCAAAATTTCATCAGTACAGGACGCAAACTGGAATCACACGTGCACCCGCTTTAAAATGCAATTTCATCACTTTGCCAGTTGGACGTGTAACTAGGAGCCTTCACATCCACTCTACTCCTCCTCATCATCGCCATTACGGAAGGGCACATGAGTGATTAGACTGCAAATGTAAATGCATAAGTGGCCTTATTCGCCCACGCGCACTCACACAAACACATACAGTACCTATAGAGTACACAAATCCATAAAGTCATTTCGAAACAGCATGCAGCTGTATAACCCACACTTATCAGACACTTCGGATGAGAACTTGACAAAAATTCCTGAACTGAGTCTGGGTAAAGTTCACAGTTGATCAAATGTGTTTTTCTGAATATTTTGATGAATAAATTTTGATGGTAGGATAACTGAAGATATCACCTATGTTATATGTTTAGCTTAAAACTTTGTATCATAGACAGGTCGACCTTGACTATTAGGTCTCTGTCCTGAACATCCGCTACTTAAAACAAAGAATGTAGTGTGAAGCTGGGCTCCTATTTCCCCTTGAGTGATTAACAGCCCCCCAAGTGTTTTCTTTTGCGTCTCCCACCTTGGGAAAGTCCCTGAAGGCTGTCAAGTGCCTTCGAAGAGGAACCCTAATCTCAAGATTTGTGGACCAACAGATATGGTCTGTACTTTGTCAAAATGCCAAAATCGAACTTTGCTTGACTTTCTTTGTTTCAGATTTTTACATGAGGGGAAGGACTGCCCGCCCCTAATTAATATAATTAACATACTATGCCTATATGTACGTGTGACTGTAGTTGCTCGGGGCTTCCTGATGAAATCTGAGACTCACAGGAGCCCGAATCGATTCGTGTTGTGCCCTGAACGTTCAGTAAAACATCTTGCAAGAACTTCTCCATTTCCAGCCTCTGACTTTTGCACATCAACTCAGCCCGAATCAAACGAACACGCGGAGGACCTGGGGAAGTGGAGAACGGTCAAGGGATCCCGCCGTGTCGACAACAACACACTTCCCCCTGTTTGATCATCCTCCAACATAACTAAAAAAACAAAACAAATGTTTTTTTTTTGTTTTTTTTAAGGACAGTAATATGCAAATAGTGCACTCCATACTTTTGATGTCCTTGTGGTGTATGGTTGGTAAATATGTAGAGTAATGCTTGAATCCATTCCAAGATCGGGCTAATAACTCAAAACACTTGGATCTCAGCTTAGCTTTCCCCATTAAAATGAATTGAAAAGGCCGTTAATTCATTCCAGCCCCACATTGCGCTGCTTCTGATGTGCCGAACTCGGCCACCAGGGGGCCATTATAGAACAGACAAACAGAAATAAAGAAGAGTTTCATAACTAAGTGACTCAGTCAGCGGCAGTAATGGTAATCATTTTCCCCAGAGGATAAAGAATATATGCTTCTGAATATTGTTACATTTTCTTTCTACATGTGCTGCAGCACCGTTTTCATTCAAACATCTGTTGCTTAAAGGGTTATAACACGACAACAAAGATGCTATTCGTTATCAGCATTTTGCACCGTGCACTAGAAATAAGTGCGTGAACTTTCCCAAGGCAATGAGATGTGGTTGTTTTTAAATACACAATGTGAAAAGCTTCAACTGGGAGTGCCAATAAACAGCATGAAGCCCTTGGCATCTTTTTTTTTTAACCAATTGCTCATGATCTGTCAAACTGCTGCTTGTTGAGAATTTGAGTGCCACCATAGCCAGCGCTTGTTAATTTAATTTTTTGCGCACAATTCAAAGAAAATAAATAAATAAATAAAAATCGACCAAGAAACACTCATCTCTTGAAAAAATTGCGAGTTGAGTCATTTATAAGTCAAGGTACTCATTTATATATATATATATATATTTTTTTTTTTCCCCGAATGAGGTGTCAAATGTTACCTGTTATTGTGTATACTATATATGCTCAATAAACAATAAACAATAAACAAAAAACAAAAAAATGAATGGATATCTGAATTCCAGTCACCATTCTGGATTACACCCTTGAACTGAAGGCTAGTGACTTCATATCTGCATGTCGGAGTGGCCTTTGCATCCAAACCCCCCATTGCATACCAAACAAGTTTTTAGCATCTAGGTTCACACCTAAAATCCCACAGGATAGAGCTCACACCTAATTAGGCCATCACTCAATAGACTTGTCAATGCCTTTGTGCTCAGAAACAGTGCCGTGCAAACTAAAATTACGATATTTCCAGGAATAGCCAGTTTGTTGCAGCCTTCTTATCTGGATTGGGGACACCATGGTCAGTCTGAATAGACACAATAGTGAGGAGGCAATTGAAAACTGGGTCAGAGGTTAATTAATCCAACTGACACATAAAGGAAGACATAAAACTGATTTTAAATCAGTCCGTGTCAATGCAGAGGGATGTTTTTACACAAAGCGCTGAATCCGCCACTGATGATTTAAATGCAGAACCTAGAGTTACGGTTAAAATGACTTGTGCTGCTGGAATAATGAGTCACTGCACAGGTCACAGCAAGCATGTGGAACATTGAGACATTTTGATCAAAATGAGGGGATTGGACCATGAATATAAACTGTCTACATTTTTGGCATACCGTAATCTGTTTCCTTCTTAGAACCTGTTGGGGTTGCTTATGCAGTATATTGTGCCGAACAAAGCCGAAGGTGATGCATGTCATGGCTCAGTCACTGCACTGCTAACATGCCTGCAATAGGAACCTATGCTGGAGTTATAGCCAATTTACAGACCAATGCAAACGACAGTGACTTTTTCTAATGACTCAACAATGATGGCTGGAATACATACGCACATATTTCTGCATCCTAATTACATATCACGGATAGATCATAGAAATTTTGCTTATATTACATTTATTAACATAATTAGTACTAAGGAATATGAAGGGTGTATTGTATACGATTTAACTGAGGGATAATTATAAAAAATAAAATAAAAAGTCTAAATCTGTCCATCACAATCAATCTCATGTGAGTGACAAGATGGAGAGCAGAAGTGTAAAATGGCTGTATATCCATACATTTGTCCTTTGGCTCACTCTACAGATTACAAAATATTACAGAGAGCCCACATAACAATGGGACATACTGTAACCATGGGAAGATAATTCATCGTTTTTTATCCAAGTGTGATCAACACATACATTGTCACACCTGTCGAAGTGTCGCCAAAACATGCTTTTGTCACCCAGTGACTATACAACATACACTCAAAGACACAAATACAACTATTTGCTATTAACAATTATACAACTCAATGATAGGGTGGTGTTTTCAAAATAAAACAAGTGTAAAAGGGCTTTCCCTGTAGGTCACTGAGGCAGAAAGAGGTGAGCAGGGTCTTTGTCTATAATTCATAGAGTGAAATGGAATGGTGCTGTCACTGCACGTTTGCAATAATACCCTTAATGCATAGCTGGCAGCAAAATAAAATACTTCTTAATAAAAATAAAATACACACCAAAGACCATGTGTGCAAACAGAACAGATCTCTGCAACCAGACAGAAGCTTTAGAGTCAATGAAACACCCTTTGGATAAATCTGGATCTATCAGCATTGCTCAGTACAAACAAAGGGAAGCGGGTGTGTGGAAAAAAATGCACATTTTCTATTTCTAGTGTTTTGTGTTCAGGGGGGAAAAAAAGTATAAATCACTGTTGGATTAAAACAAAAGATTCATGGAGAATAACTGAATTTTAAATTAATTATATTTATTTTTTTTACATAAAACACAAAGGTGAATTATTGATTAATTATTCATATTGTACAGTGCAAGCCTCTAAATCATTTAAAGTAAAGCCCATTCATTAATTGTTGGTGCTTAATTCAACTGTTCATTTTATGTGGTTATTAAATGAATGAATGTTGTCAACCAACAGTAATAAAGCTAAATGATAAGTCAATTATCCTTCCATTATAAAGAAGCATCTTCATAGCTTACAGAAAAAAAGACGGACTTTTTTTTCTGTTACCAACTACCTCGTAAACAAAATAGATATATAGTTATTGTATTTTGGGAGCCCAAAAGTCATCCCTGTCAACGTTAAACACGTCTAGAATAAAAAAAAAAATCAACGTTACCTCATATTGAAGGTACTGTTTTCTCCACTCTGGAGTGATGTGGGACGAAAGGTGCTCGGCGAATTTCATAGTTACAGGAACGAAGATTCCACGAAGTGATATTAAATCCGATTCCGACTCTTCTTCTCCTCCGCCTCGTCGCCACTTTTATGTGCGTCAACTTGCTGGCTCAACATGCGGCAGGCACGTCAGCCCGAGGCGGCCCGCTTCACTCCACTTCTGATCACCGAGCCGGTCCCGTCCCGTCCCACATGCTACGAAACTACAAAACGACTGCTACCGGTCTCACCCGGGAAGGATCGCGTGCAGTTGGGGAAGGAGTTGGGCCAAGCGGCTTGCGAGAGTGCTTCTCAGTGACTTTCCTCCGTCCCTCGGCGAGTGTGTGTTTATGGGCTACTGTGCGGTCCGCCATCAGTGACGTGTTTGCGTCACAGAGACCGAGCTGTCAGCTGCCAGTTTGGGACCTCTCGCGGCTACTTCCGTCTGTTGCATCTTACCCACTAACACAATTTGTTGTCCTTTGACAACGTTTATGTGTGTTACATCAACTCGTCTGACAACGTTTACCTTTTTATTATTACATTATTCTTGGAGTATTACACTGTACTGTAATTACTGGGAGTCTGACTTCCGGTTCCTGGCCATAAAACCGTTAACCGTTGATCACCACTGGTAGGCGCGGTTAACAATGCATATGTGTGTGTGTGTGTGTGTGTGTGTGTGTGTGTGTGTATATATATATATATATATATATATATATAGATTTTTTTTGGGTGGGGGGACTGGGAAGTTATGATTGAATATTAATAATTAATTCTGCTTAGCAACAAGTGGCCAAAGAACTCATTAACAACCAATACAAAAACGGTTGGATTTTGTTCTTTAGGGCAGGGGTCACCATCCTTATTGAAACCGAGAGCAATCTCTTGCGTACTGATAAGCGTGAGGAATATTTGAAATAAATTTGCTAAAGTTTAAATCAGAGATCAAATAAACTTTACTGGGTTCTTTTTTTTTGCACTCATTGCAAATCTGTGCTTGTTTTATTTTCTCTATTACATCAGATTTTCATTATAATGATAATATATAATAATAATATATTTTATGCACACGTAATAAGTATAAAATATAAACAGCTACAGTCGTACTGTCTTCTTATACAGTATGTTGTTTTTGAATGATGGCGAGTTCAAAACAGTTGATCTGTGTGAAGTGACAGGCCATCATTGAATCAATAGCGACATCTGACGGACATTTTTTGTTCATGCAGTTTTCCGTTGGGTTGTAAGTCGGCACAATTTACAAGATATCATCATCGTCTTTATTTGGGAAGCCGATATTAAGAAAACGCGGACACGTATAGAGTATTGATATTTTTTTGTTGAAGGGATAACACTAGGTCGCCTTGTCGTGAAATAACAAACGAGCAAAATGAGGCGGAACCTATGTGTTACCAGTGTGTGTTCTAGCCGGCGCTATTAGTGGGTGTATCAATAACGGACCAAACGCGGAAATAAATCCGACTGTCAACATTTTCAATTCTAACAATTTTAAAACAAGAAGCAGCTTATACATTTCATTAACATCGATCGGACCGCAGTTTTCTGTTGTCGCTGTACAATTCCCCTACAATTCTAAGCCACACGTCGTCGCTAACGGTCCGCCGACACCAGGCAAGGCAATGGCATCTAGGTCGCCGTCATCCTCTCCGGACACTGCGACGGGTTCAGGTACCGACCCGGCCCGGCCAGATACTGGAGAACCCCTCGGTGGAGCGGGTTCGGACTCTGACTCAGACCTGGGTTTGAGTAAATCTGACTACGGGGCAATGGAGGCGGGAGATCGCCTGGAGGGTGATGACCTGGTACAGGAGTTTGAGTCTGCCGCCGACCGTGTTGGAAGTCTGGTCCAAACAGCCAGCAGAGACCAGCTACTGTATCTCTATGCCCGGTACAAACAGGCGAGTCATGGATACTGTGACCCGTTAAGCCATCATTCATTAGCATCATGAATGAACCAAACACTGAATTGTTATCACTCATTATTAAGTGAGCAGGTGCATAATATAATTGTTTTTTTTTTTAGGTCAAAGTGGGAAAATGCAATACGCAAAAGCCAGGTTTTTTCGACTTCGAAGGACAGAGGAAATGGTACGTATAGCTTTCCTCCCTCAATCCCTCTGTCTCTCTCAACCACACACTCTTGTTTGGATTGTTTGTTTGTCCCACCACCACTATTCCCAAATTTCTGGCTCATGTGGAATTGTGTATTTATTTTTTTTGCTTTGGGAGTGTGTCCCCTCAACAAGTCACTGTTTGCTGACTTTACTGAAGCGTTTGTTGGTGTCTGACAAATTACCCCTCATATCTGGGGGAACAACACTGTACAAGAACGTTTTAAAACACATTCAGTAGCTAATACTAGCACTTCATGAGCTATAACTTAAACTTATGAATGATAATTATCAATGTGAATTTTTCATTTTCAGGCAGGCCTGGAAGCAGCTTGGGGACATGGAGCCGCAGCATGCAATGCAAGAATATATTTCCTGTGTCAACGTGTTAGACCCTGAAGGCAGCAGGAGGGTAATATTAGTAATTACTAATGAAATGATTTTAAACCAATATTCATGTTTGTTGTTCCAATTTAGCATTTACGGTTATTTCAATTTAATTTATCTAAACTTCAGATCGATATCAGAATCATCTTTATTGCCCAAGTATGTAGAACACACAAGGAATGTGTCTCCGGTAGTACAGGCTACCCTATACATATACACACACACACACACATATATATATATCATACCCTATATGATCCAATCAGATAATATTCTTTGAAATTCTTTCAAATGAGCTAAATAATATAAATAATCACAGCTTCTTTGGATAAATTGCTATTTACAATCAAATGTTACCAGTGCAGGCGTCAGGGATTCGGTTCCTACTCAGGGCTGGTGCAATGTGAGTGTGACCAGTTATCTGTAACTCTCTGTACCTTGTGATTGACGGTTTTTGTTTGTTTGTTTGTTTGTTTTAAATAAATAATGCAGTGCTGTGTCCTTGCCAGTAGAGGTCAGTCTCACTGCATCAATTATAATCTTTGGTTTATGGAAAAAAATAGACACCTCCACGACAGTTTTTAACCAGTTGTTTTTAAAAATATAACTGAATAATGCAAGACGTTGTCATGGACCGTGTCTGTTTGTAGTGTGACACAAGCGAGACCGTTGACGCTCTTGTGTCAAGAGAATTTGTGTTGCCCCTGGTGAGGCATCTCTTGAGGGCAACTGCAGACTTCTTCCGTCACAACAATAATATTGCACTCTGAGCTTCTCATTGGAACACTGCTCAAGGCGAAATGTGTGAGGAAGAATATGACAAAATATTAAAGGCCTTATTGTCAGCTGCACAGTAAAGTAGCTGAACCTTTTCTTCAAAATGACCCACAGGGCAAAAGGAGAAATTCGTTACCAAAAAAAAAAAACATTACTCAGATTAAAATACACATTTAACGGCAATAACATATCTGCCAATTGTGCATGCATTAAACAACATTTCTATAAAACATTTTTCTTATGGGATATCTTTGAATGAGTAAAACACATTGAAACTGTCATCATGAAAATGTGAGCCTACCCAAACCACTTGCCCAAAGTCAACTGGGATTGGCTTCAGCTCATCCGTGGCCTTAGTTAGGACAAGCTCGATAGAAAATGGATAGATAATGTCACTATATAGGCTTTGGATTAAGAACTTTCCATTGTTGTATGTCTTTTGGTGAATATTAGCAAAGGGAGTCCACATAAGGATGCCTTTGGGAAAATAGGCAAAATGAATTGAAGTGTTTGTGCCTGAAAAGCCCTTCATGACTGTGTGCACCTTTTCTGCTGATCACTGTTTCTCCCTCTTTGTTCCCTCCATGTTCAATGCCTGTCCTCTTCCCGTTAATGTGGCCCCGCTCCCCTCTTTAACCCTCCATTCATTGTTTGCTCTTCTTCCTTACTTATGTCACTTTAATGACGTCACACTCATGCTCCCGACCACGCTTGACACCTTCTTTTTTCTTTGGAGAGGAGCGAGCGGGAATAATTGCTGGCTTTACCTCATTGCCACACAATGCCAGTGAGGCAGTCGAGCATGCTGCCTGCAAATGTCCAAACCTGAAAAGAAGCTGATTCTATTACTACAGCCTTTATCTTGGAAGCGCCGTTAAATAAGTAGTGTATAGACTTAGAAACCGGGCCGAGAATAATAGCCAGAAGTCGACCTTTGTTCCTGCTTCAATTGTTCAGAAGATACTGGTTTTATATTAGATTATACTGCAGGGAAGCAGGGACAGCGCATCAGCGAATATTCTGTTTCGCAAGTGGATTAGTTTGTCCCAAAAGTGCACGCACCGTTCTTTCACTTGTCGTGTTTCCCCTCCTACTTTTTCCATTTTTATGAAATCAGGTTTGCGTGGGCTTCTTTGGAAGTCAAGTTTAGTCACTGAAGAATAGGCTGGGGTTGGAAGAAAACACAAATTTAATGAGGAATGCCATAAAGGAGATAATGCAGTTGGGCACAGGCCTATTTAAAGCCAAATTGTTGGATTAGAAACTGAGTACCCACCTCATGCGCATGCCTGAATCTTATTCGGGTGCATGTAATATTTACTGAGACATTTGGGAAAGAGTGGCGCAATACCTGCATCGTTATTCACATCCAAACCAAAACATTTTGGGTTCTTGCCTGGTCCGTAGGCCACCCCGTCACCAAATTTTGCAGTGTTGAAAAGTGAGCCTTCACAAACCAAAAAAATTATCATGAAACAGAACTTAAAAATCAACCCATTATACCTTTTAACCGTTTCATGCACCAATAATGACAACCTGTCACCTGATAACATGATAAGCTTTCCACTGTAGTAACCGCTGTCCCTGAGAGGGTTAAACTATTTGAAGTTAGGTGAGGGTCTTTAAATCTTGCCTGAAATCCTCTCACAAGGAAGGAACAGCTCCCACTTTGAAAATCACAAACAATCACACACTTACTGGCACAACATTAACCGTGTTACTGCCAGGGGCATAGCATATGTACAGGTGTCTTGCTCCCGTGGTTATTATTTATTATTTATAAGAGCGGGTCTGAAACCCGTCTTGCATTTTCCTTCTTTTTTTTTTTTAAATTTTATTTTTTTATGCATCAGAAGTTCAAAGGTTAAACACAACAAACAGTTTTGTACAGGCTTGCTAATACATCAATCCTGGGCCTGAACTTTTGTCTCTTAGCAGTACCAAAGTAAGGATTGTGGCACGTTTAGGATTTTTCATTGTCAAGTTGTGCACCAGTGTGATTCTTTCATATTTATTTATGTTAACTAACTCGTGCGTGTGATCTGTGTGTGACAGGAAAGCCGAGGAGCAGAAAGGAGAACGGGCTTCGGAGGCGCAGCTGTCAGCTCTTTGTACCAAGAGGAGACCATCAGGTAGTAGAATTACAAATACTGTACACAAAAAGCCCACCAAATATATTATAGCACTTTCTGAAAGAAAGCTTCTGTTCTTTGACAAAAGAATGTGAAAAGTCAGCGGGATTGTAGAGTTGGCTGATCCTGCATCGCCTTGGTCCTTGGCTTGGCTCTGTTTGATTACATTCAACAGAGCAGAACACACACTCCTCATTTATGTTAATGGAATATTTTCTCCCATTTCCTCATGCCTGGCAGACTTACTCAAGCTTAAAGACCTCATCTTGCTTCCAAATGAAAAAAAAAAAGCAGCCCTTTTGGCAATTGAAGTGACATGTTTGAATCCTGCTGGTTTCTCGCTTCATAATTAGTATGCGCGGTTTTTGGAGACGCCGGCCAGTGTCTCTCCTTTATAATTATGTTAGCATTGAAGGAAAGAGGGGGCGTGATGAGAACGTGGTGGGCACACATTTACATTCCCAGAACTCTGACTCCACTCGCAGCTAACAATCATGCCCCCGTGCCCAAACGTACATGTGCCACCTCTCTACACTCAACGCGATTGCGTTCGAATCCAAGCAGAACTTTCCGGCACTGTCACATTGACTGCTCTGCTGCATTCCAATTTCATCTTTGCTCGCAACCACAAACACACAAAACACTCCCCCTTCAATATTCAACAGCTACGCACCTGTCAGAGTTAATTGCATTGATCGCCCCTCACCTCACTCTCAAGACGCGCGCTTGTGTGTATTGATAAAAAGCAGCATTGATTTGCAATATCACAACGTTACCGAGCTGATCAGCGTGTGATTGAGGAGGCTTTGAGCGCCCCGTTTGTAATCCCCTCGACAAAACATGCTGATCAACGCAGGTCGGGAGGCTTTGTTGCCTTGGGCCCTTTGACGGTAGCAGGTGCTGAGTTATTTCACTTCTCATTGCTTCTTTATTGTGTGTGTGTGTGTGTGTGTGGCCAGTTTCGTCTGATGGATGAAGGACATATCTTCTCGTATATCAGACTGGACGCCCACACACACGTATACACACAGTGCACATGAGGAGCTTTTTTTTTTCATGACTGGGTAGCTGGTGACCTTCCCAGCATGCATTGCTGCACTGTTGATGTTCACACTGCTTACAGGAGCCGCATTAATCATTTGTTTGTTCTGTGTGTGTAGAGCATCACATTGTAGAATTACAGGCACACACAATACAGATGTTTTGGTATGTAAAGATTCCCCCCCCCCCCCCCCTTTGGCACTAAAGTGTATAATATTGGCATCCTTGTCCGATCATTGACAAAAGACTGGTGAGCTGGCCGATGGATTAGTTACTGTGGGAGACGGATGGTGGCTGCACATCAGGAGCACTTGGGGTCACCGTGGCCATCGGGCAAAGGAAGGGAGTGGGCGTGTCCGAACAGGAAAATCATGAATATACATTGCGGCGGTAATCAGGAATATGTAAATGCATGAGATCATACAAAACGTAGCGGTGATAAAAGTGTAATGAGTTATTCATGATTCATCACAGGCTGATGGGCACAACGCCGGGGGAGGGAGGGAGGCGAGGGGGAGTAAGATGAGAGAATGTGTTGTTGAAACAATATGAAAATAGCTTCACTCCAAACAACTAAATTGTGAGGAGTCAATGACAGATTTTGTTTTCAACTATCTACACATGACCTGGTTACTGGTATAACGGGGGTTTTTTTTTGTTTTTTTTGTGATCAGGAACCAACACAAGCGTA
This sequence comes from Hippocampus guttulatus, assembly GCF_054856545.1. Classification (NCBI taxonomy): domain Eukaryota; kingdom Metazoa; phylum Chordata; class Actinopteri; order Syngnathiformes; family Syngnathidae; genus Hippocampus; species Hippocampus guttulatus. Next base: position 13,433,362 of record NC_141267.1, read on the forward strand.
TTGAGAAGCACTGGATCCCTACACATTGCTCCTCCTCTATTTCCTAATCAGTACAAACAAGTTTCAGGACGTTTCACCTCCTCCACTATTGATTTGTGGTGCACTAGGTTACTGGTGAATGGCCGTAAATAATCGGCAACAGCCCAACGCTATTGTATTATTATTTTTTTCCTATCGCACTAACAAAGTGAGGATTATTTCCTTCAATTTCTGGACGAGGTGCAGAGAACTACAGACAACTTAGGCCAAATACTGTGAAACCTCACAAAAAGTTTGTCCACTTGGACACACTGATTACAGCCAACTTTCACTTCTGAATAAGTGCGTGCGTTCGGTACCTGTCTGAGAAGAGGACATATGGATCACTCGCCAACCCACAGCATTATTTACACCTGGAAAACATGCAACTAATAGAGAAACTAAAAAAAAAGACTACAGAAAATACTGGTTCCATTTAGCTCAGCAAAACAGAGGTTCTTTAAAGGGATTCAACCTTGAAAATGGTGTCACCTGCCCCCACCAATAAGCAAAATTCCACCCTGTGTGTATGGGCACTGTGGCTGCACTGTGTTATGGGTCAAGGTTGGGTTGAGCACAGAAAGCGTGTAGCTGGGGCGTTGAGGGGATGACGGGGGGCGGCTGGCAAGGTTTGGGCCTTTGGGATACAGAAGCCACCCACCAGAGGGGTGTGTGGGCTGTCTGTCACACAATAGAGCACTAAATTCAATTAATTTGAATGGCCAGCATGAGTAAGAGGGAGGGGAAGGCGTAAAGCTCTAAATGAGATTTCACCCCTTCTCTCTCCCCGCCACTACCACAACAGCACTCACTCTTGTCCCCAATGCCAGCAGGTGATTAGAGATGCAGAGAGATAATCAGAGGTGGGATGGCGCCTCTTAGGTGTGTTTGTGTAGCCATTGTACGTCAGCGTTCCCAGGGGATGTGGCGTGTGGTTGTTGCCTGTGCATGAGGTAGACAGAGGTTGTGTTATCTGTCTGTGTGCGTTTGATGTGATCCTTCAAGGGGGAGGGACAACAAATAAGCTTACCAGAAATGGTTTGCTGACGTTTGCCTCACTTGTTTTCCTCCATTATCGATCAATTATCAGAATTGATCATTACCGTATTTTAAAAATGGTCTCATCATTTTTTCTTCTCTCCTTTTTTTTTTTGTCAGAGAAGAGGATAAGAACATCTTTGATTACTGTCGAGAAAACAACATTGAGCAAATCAGCAAGGCCATCAGCTCCCAGAAAGTGGATATCAACTGCAAAGACGAAGAGGTAATAAAAAGACCCTTTGTGAAAAACGTTCACGCGTGGTGCACAGCACGGGTCACACGGGGCACATTTCCTTGCTCATCACTGCAGTTCTTCACGAGAATGCGTGTGAACTCAAACCTAACCGCAGGGCTGCCAGTGTGACACCAGAGGGCAGTAGTGAAGTTTTGAATAAACCAACAGCCAGACTCGAGGCTGAGGACCTGTGACCGTTTACATTGCGGTGTGTGTGTGTGTGTGTGTGTGTGCGCGCGCGTGCGTGCGTGTGAGAGAGAGAGAGAGGAGCACGCCTTGTGAGGCTCAACATGGGAGAAATATTTCTAGGAGACATCCAACTCGTCAGCGTAATGATCTTGTAAATTAATCTTTAATTACTTTTTTAAAGGTTATTTCGTGATAATTACAAACAGCCATTTAATAGAGAGGACACCACAGCAGTAATACATCTTTAATTTTCTGCATGAATATTATAGGGGGGGAAAAAATGCAAGGCAGTTCTCAAAGTCATGCTGTTTGGTGTATAGTGCTTAAGTTTCTAAATGATTCTCGAAACGCCTTTTGAAGGGGACCTTTTCAGGTAGCTCATTCTCTCAAACCGAAATGAATTAATCATACATTTAAAGCATATAAGCATGACTTTTTTCTAAGGGATCTCACACATAATTGCAAATCATTCCGGCTGCTTGGTAAAAGATCAAGTCAGTGATGTAGTGTCTCCTTTAACTTTTACAATTTAACACTGTTTCAATAAATTCCAGTATACTGTATTTCCATACTTGCCTGTTACCCTTGATGCTGAATTTCATCTTGAGTTTGAGCACAAAGCTCTTATATGGTAAGTTCACTTTTTGTGTTGAACAAAATACCCTGATTGATTCATGATAGTCCACTGCGGCCCCTGTAAAGCTCTCCGCTTAATAGTTACATTGGCCTCTTACTTAACTGGTCTTTAGTAATGATGCAAGCATCATTCAGTTGCCACACACCTGAGGAGCGCAGTGGAAAGAGAGGAATGAGGAGTGAGGGGCAAGCCTATTGGTATTCTGACCCGCTTCATAAGTATCCATTCTAACATGCAGCTGGGGTGATCAATATGATTTAAACGGCAGAATTGGACTCGGACAGTTTGTTTTACCTAATTGCCCCCACTGAAAAATGAACGTGTGTGTGTGTGTGCGTGCGTGCGTGCGTGCGGGTGCGTGTGCGTGTGCGTGTGTGTGTGCGTGTGCGCTTCAACATGATATAGAGTGGGGGCTGCTGATCTATGTCGTAGGGACACACACACCCAGCCCAATCAACCAAACCTGCAGACTTGCTGCTTTTTGTCGCGGAGGCCTCATTCTCCGACTTTAAAGAATACAACAGGAGCAGTATATATGTTTTTCTATTAGTGAAAAGACTGACATGTTTTAATTTGATTATGGTCATCTTCGTATGCATCTACTGCCCAAACAAGCTCAACAAACGCCCTTAGGTCAAACCCAATTGATAACTGTTGCAAATGAAACGGCTTCCTATGCTGAGACCTGTCCTTGTGCGTCTGCAGGGCCGAGCGCTGCTGCATTGGGCTTGTGACAGAGGCCACAAGGAGCTGGTTTCATTTCTTCTGCAGCACAAAGCCGATATCAACTGCCAGGTAGGCACTTTTGTTTTTTTTCCAAATGACAGCATCGTACATATGTTAAGAAATCTGATTAGTTGAGGGACTGAGCAGGATCGTGACCATCTTCACAGCAAGTAGGGTGGTCAGCATCAGAAAAAACATTTTCAGGGATTTTATTTTAGGTTGGCCAGACATCAATATTGAAGATAAAACCTTTCATGGAGGTTTTCAGGTTTACAGGAAGAAATTTGATGAAAGAAACCAGTTTTACATTATACTTGCGATTTGTATTTGAGAACTTTTTTTAATGATCCACGGGAATATTAACAATCATTTGACAGTATTGTCCATTTTAATTCCGACAATGGTGTGAATCTGAACTACCTCAGTAAAAGGAGGGCAACTAAAGTAGCACTCATTAGTGCGTAGAAGTTCTCCGAAGCTCAACAGAAAAGTCATGCAAGGCCCTGCCCCTCCCATCTGCTGCTTCTCGTGGGTTCCGTCACACTTGGGCCCAATTAATGGTGACAAGTGGAAACTTTCATTCAATCGCTTGTGTAGATTTTGTGTTCGCCTGCTAACTCACAAACCAGCGGCATCAAAGCAATACCTGACCTCTCGTTGTGGGGATTTTGCATTTGACCGAGGTCAAATGTGTAGCATGAGCCTCAAGAAATAGTTGAGTAATGAAATTCTACTTGATCAACAACATTCTGAATTAACCCATTCACTCCCTTTCAAACCCTTTTCAAGTACAGTCAATATAAAATGAGGAGCTGGGATTAAATGTGTGGCGTCTGAAAAGACATCTAAATACGTCTTTGGAAGTGAATGAGTTAATAAATCATGTCCGTCCATACTTGATACCATGAAACGCATGCGAAGTTCTGAAGAATGTTCAAAAGCATCAATTACCACAACCTCAAAATAATCCGATAAATGCTGTTTTTCCTTGTAGATATAGTGTGAATGAGGAGATGGTGTGGAGTTTACCTCTACTTGCACATACTCTCAAGCAAACCATAACTTATATTCTGTCCTGCTCAGATCCTTCTTTCCTTCCACTTTTCCCCCTGAACCTCTGTCCGAAAGTCACCTTTAATTCACGTCGAACCCCGGACAAATCCTCCAGAGCTTCAGCCAAAAGAGCTGGCTGGTTACTTGTGTAGCCTCTAGCCTCCCCAAGGTTTAGCACAACAATCCAGGAGGGCTTTAGCTTGGACTGTAAGCTGGCTCAGCTGCACATCGGAGAAATTAGTCCTCTGTCTGCTCAGAAGGCACGACACAGCCACCAGGTTGCACACCGAGGCTTTAACCGTAAGGCCGAATCAATTGGAAGTAATCAAGCAAATTGTTTCATGTCGCACAAGCCACATAATCAGGACATTTCACAAATGACTTTGTGTGGTCATACGTGGCCTTTTTGTTTCCAACGATGCAGGGAGGGGGAGCGGGGGGGGATTTGCTGGGAATGGTTCATAAAGGACTTAACTGAGGGATAACTATATTAAAAAAAGCATCTAACTGATGATATAGAGCATTGTTATAAAGATGCAACAGTAGATCAAGGCTTCTATTCCTTTTGGAAAAGGCAGCATGCATATTTCTCGTTTCCGTCACAAGATCTTAACTGGTGGATCACTCAGTCCGAGTGAGAAATATTCACCTTTGCCCATGCTGGTTGAAATAATTTGCATCCTGCACAGATTCCTTCTCGCAGTTGGCAGACAGCAGTTGATACAGATGTTGAAGGTTTCAGATATGTGCTAATTATTTGGAAATGAAGCAATCAATCAAAATACATGGATATTCTATACACAAATTCCTCTACACGAAGATTTTTCCTGTATTTTTAAACTATTCGCTTCAGCATATCGCTGTTGGAATCCCCAATGTCACAATTTGATCAATTTAATAATGTTCTTTACAAATTTACACGATTATTCTGTTGTGGTGGTCTACATTCATTTCTGGCTTAACTTTATTTTTTTTGTTTGTGTAAATAAGTCTCCTAAATGGTCAGTAGTTGCTCAAAAAAAGTATCCAGAAATCTCATTAAGTTATGATATTCGGTGACAAACATTATTTGGCGCTGTAGAAGTCCAACACTCAAGTATCGGGCTGAAAATTAGCTGATCACAGCGGCGGTCAAACTCACAAGTGTTTTGCAACACGACGTCTCATTAGAGAGAGATTCCAGAAATTAGACAAGCAGTGTTATTGGAAGCAGATTTATGAGGTGGCTGAGAGGAAAAATATAGTTGTCTAAATCATAGCACTCCCTCACAATGCCAAATTATCTCATTATTTAAAGCTTGTGGAACGATGCCCTTCTTATTAGAACTTGCTTGAACCCCCTTTTTGTCACTTTTCATTTAATCAGAGAAGCGGTAATGACAATCTTTCCTTTGTGGCCAAAGTCTGTGACAGCTTTTTAAAAAGAAAAAACCCAAAACAATTTACAAGCAAAATGGAGGAATGTTTGTTTGAAGCCACGGGTAATCTCTCTTGACCTCCACCAACTGCTGAGCAACCAGTAAATAAAGATCAAACATGATTTATGCTTAATTTGTTGATTAAAAAAGGTGGGAGGGGGCTTTAGAGTTGAACAAAAAGTATTATTTGACTGGCTGAGAAGGGAAATCGTTTGAAATTAATCAACTGATTGTTTTAGTGAATTGTTCCCAAACCCCGGTAACCTGCATTAAGGGCTCGTTTGATAGTTAATCCTGGATCAAGCCTTGGGGGTGGGGCTCTACAATAGATCTGGGTGTGCGTGGGTGTATAGGAGTGTGTGCGTGCGCGTTTGAATACACTGATCACGGCTCTGCCACCTGCCAACTGTAGATCAAACCCCATCCTCACCATGTTGCCACTAGCTCCGTAAAAGTGGGACAGGCCCACGGTGTGCAAAGTACACTTTCACTTCACGTAATAATGGAAATGACAGTTGAAAAACTGTACTTCGGCGCCGTGTACTGTGCTGGAATGTATTTAAGAGTCTGAATGAGGCGGAGGCTTAAATTCATTGAAGGCATTCCATCATATCACAACTGGAAAAAAAATTGATCAGATTGTCAATATCATTCATAGTTAGCACCCCCTACCCCACTCGGATTTCCCATATACTGTAATTTGGTAATCAATTTTTATTTTTTTTTATCATTTACCATGTGCTATTCTGAAAAATAGCTAAAATAATTACATTTTGTTGCCTCACGAATGCACAACACGTTTTTTTGTTTCTTTTTTTGTCTTTTACTAAAAATGTACAATCTATGTATTTTTTTCTCTATTGTGTTTTTTTCCCCATAAATAGACTTTGTCCTTGGATAAAACCGTGCTAGCTTGCCCACTTGTGTCTCTGTCCACGTAATGCTTTGTGACAACGGTGTTTTGAAGAACAACATGGCAAACTTAGGGTGGAATTGGAAGGGCAATCTAACCATTGAAAAGTCAGCTTGTTTATTAAAACGCGCAGGGAAGTACGTATGTCATATTGACTCATTAATTGTGACACACGAGGCTATTGTGGGATTGCCACTCAAGAAAATAAAAAGCTTGATCACCCTTCTTTGACGAGGTGTACACTTACCCTAGTGTGATTCTTCTCAATTCTTAATTTGTAAATATAGTTTTGGATAAGACAGCGTACATTGAATGATCATGCTTACTGCATTGCCACTTTCTGCAAATTAGTGTCTTCCAGCAGCATTTTAAAAAGCCCCCCCCCCAAAAAGCAGAAAACTAATTCCCTCCTACTTTACTATATACATTTTGTAACTGTTCCCTAACGATAGGTATGTAAAATGGTTCTGCCACAAAATTGACTTTTTTGCTCTCCGCCATACCCTCACCAGATTTCTTTTCCTCCTCTTCATGAAAACCACCAGACAAATTCAGAGACGTGAATGAACACATGACCCCTTGACTCATTTTTTTTCTTGGACGGAATAGGCTCCCACACATTTGAGACAGTGACTGTTTATGTTTTTAATGCTTTGGTGACTTTGGGAGTCTCTCAGCGTTATTTAACACCCATGAATGTGTGTGCCTGTGTGGTCATTTTCGGTCCAACATCCACCACTCAGTCATCCCACACATCCCCAACTTTTGTTCTCAGGTGCAAATACCAGCTCCTCTACGAAAACATCTCAATAAGCCAGACAGTTGCCATGGAAATGTGCAGTTATTCATGGGAACCTGAGTCCGATGAGTTTCGGGAGGCGCTGCAGACGGTCACAAAGGTCGCGAGCAGCCCAGAGTGTATTTACACAATGTGGTACTTCGAGCGTTGATTAGTGGAAGTAAGTGGCGGAGGCGTGGAGGAAAAGTTGGGATTAACCCGACAAAATGCAGGTTAACGCCACGCAAACAGAGCGCCAGGAAGGACACATTGTTCACGGCGCACCGAGAGGAAGTGAGCGGAGGACGTGGCAGAGCAGGTGTCACATATTCACGCGTGACTGTCTCCCTCGCTCACGCCCGCGCCTCCACGTTGTATTAAAACAAGATGATCCATGAGGCGGAAAGGGCGACTCGCAGCACCGCTAATTCTAATTAATCCAGCGTCGTAGCGTGGCCTCAGCAGGGCCCCAAGTGCTCCCAGTCTATCAGATAGAAATTCATAACTTAATTGAGGTCAGATTCCGCAGCCGAAGGAACAAAAGTCTCCGGCCGGGACCAGCTAGATCAATAGTAATAATTATCCGATCGCAAGGTTGGCCCGCAATTGGCGGACGAGGAACACAAAACAACAAAGTCGACATGGTGCTTCTGTCGTGGCTCTTGGTACAGGATTGGACAGTCTTGGTTTATAGAGCCGATGAAGAGGCTTTACCCTGAAAATTGATGACTATGACGTCAACCTGTGACAGAGGGAGTTCTGTATTATTTCACACGTTCATTCCCTAATGAAGCTTAATAGGAACAAACTTACAGAACAAACAGTTCAATGCCTATCAGAAATACAAAATAATTGCTTTAGTTTTCATATCATTCAATATCAGTCTGACTTTTTGGAGCCGAGTAATCACGAAAAACATGGTTACACTCCATTTGGAAGGGGAGGGCGTCTTTTTCCCTGTTCAGCGTCTGTTGTAGCTCACACAATTCCAAACGCACGCACGCACGCGCTCGGCTGATAGAAAGTCAATGTTGGAGCCATTGTTACAGGTTGCCTTCGCTCCCCTTTCCGAGCAATACCGCCTATAACTAATGGCTCAGTCAAGCCAGTCATAACAAATACCCAATAAGATTCATCATAATTGTGTGCACCCAAGTGTGTTGTGCATACGTGCGCAGGTGTAAATGTGCAACCTTTTCTCCATAGCGCTTCAGATTCGTATGCACAAGGAGGAATAAAAATGAGAAATGAAAAACTCCGGAGAAACCGAATAAATATCAATTCACTCTGCAATGTGCCGCAATCACACAATATCTGCGCATGACTATTTCGTTCTGGATGTGGAATGAGCACATTTCGGCTCCCTCCGCCGCTTGACTGATTAATGCCGGTCTCGGCTGCAGTTTGCTTCATACACTGTTACACATATTTAAGAGCACTCCATCTGACTACCTCTTTATAATAGACCCAATGACAGCATAACTGGAAAATGTTGCTCTCGTCTTTACAAGTTTGTCTGCCTGACGACTTTCCTCTCCTATAACTTTATGGCACTACTGCCTCCGGTGCGTGCGGTAAGGTCTGCAACAGGATTGTATTGTTATTTATTTATTTATTTTTGTATTTTGTGATGTTTACGGCTGTCTTTGGGGGAAAGATAACTAACACATCAATGTGAACAAATGTTTTCCTTTGAAAGACGACGTCAAAATTATGTTTTATTATAATACCTGAATGTGGGTGTAGATGCGCCAGTAAGACAAACGAATCACTTATTCCCCCCCTATTAGCTTTTTGGACCAATAAAAACCTCTTTGTGGAGAGTTGAACAGGTGAAGCAAGGCGTCCATTGGCAAAATATTTGCAGCTTCGGAACACATACAGTACCTGGGTTCAAACGTTTCGCACATGCGGATAACTCATTTGCAACGCATCAATGGGCACCGTGCCTTTGTCAATGTGTAGCACGATTGACTTTGTGATCACCTTCCCTGGGCTCCTTTCTCGTCAAACGCAAAACAGTGCGAAGACAATTCCACTCACGTATGTCTCTTTGATGGCATTGAAGTCACGAGTCAAATATGTGAAAAATTGTTGCTCGGGGGCGGGGTCAGAAAAGTCACCAAGTTATCAACACTGACAGTGCTTCTGTAAACTAGTTCCTCTCTGTTTGCAGCCATGTTGTTAGTGGCAGGAGTACACGTCAACTCAACGATCGATGACGGCTACGCACCAAATATAACTCAGTTTGGTTGAGTTCCTTTCTATTAAACTGGTCATGAATATGCAAATGCTAAAAAAAGAAATAATTCACATCTTATTTAGGAGTGCACATAGTAGTTATGTTTATTTGGAGTTATGAGGCTCCCATACAGGGGTCCTTGCTTGATTTTTGATATTGGAAAATATAAACGCATGCTTTCACAAATGCCCTGCCATTGGCTGGCAACCGATTCAGGGTGTCCCCCGCCTACTGCCCGAAGACAGCTGGGATAGGCTCCGGCACCCCCCGCGACCTTCGTGAGGATCAAGCGGTTCGGATAATGAATGAATGAATGAATGAATGCTTTCACAAATGTGCGACTCTCCATTCATATTCAGTACAGTATCACCAACGAAAGTGAATTAAAGTTTAGAGGTTTTGGGTTAGCGCTGGAGCATGATAAGATCCTTTCCCTCCTGCCACTTTGACGATTCCCCTTTTCATTGGCTACTTTAGCAAGCCGTAGTTTTACGAAAAAAATTCAAACGGCATATATCACACGCACTTTACATTTTTATGAACACATCTGCGAGATGCTCTTCTCGGATTCATATTAAGTAGTCGCCACACGGCTCGACTTAATGAAATGAGATCTGTTGCCGTGTCAAAGGAGCCGCTCAGACATTCACACGCTTCTGAATGTATAATGCCAGCACTCACGGGAGCGAGCTGGTAACTTGACAGTGATGCTGCCGTCCAGAGAGGCCTTGCAGCAGGAAGCAGTCGTCTTTGCCTTCATCAGCTCTTGTTTCGTTCTCATTGGCCACTCACTGGGCCTCGCCTACATCCTACTATTTGATTTCCATCGTTCTTAACCATCCACATAAATTGTCAGGAGCATTAAAGCTGTCCTCGACTGCTTCAGACAGAGAAGGGGGGAGTAAGAGCTGGAAACTCGGTGGGTGCATGGAAAGGGGAGGGGGTGGGAGGAGTGGGGGGTGAGGAGAGAGAATAAACAAAGTAAGTGTTTTGCCTTCCATCAGTCTCCTGCAGTACTCAGCTTTATGAGCCCCCCCCCACTACCCCCTCCCACCATCCCTACTCCCGCTGCCTCCGCCGCAGCCCCCCGCTCGCCTGGCCATTGATTTTCATATTACACTCTTTTTTGCATTTATTTATTTCATATATTTCTTTTTAAACATCATCGATGAGCTGCAGGAGGACGGACGGAGGGGGGGGGACCAGGGGGGGGGGATCCCCCGGCCATGTACATTCTTGGCTTCGACCCTCTCCTCCTCTCTGATGGCCGTAATGGAGGCTAAGACATCCCATGGGAACAAGCACGTTTGGTGGCGCCAAGAGGGGAGGGGGCTGTGCTTGGGTAGAAGGCAACAGATTTACAACCAAGGGAAGCGCATAACTGTGAAAACCAAACCAAACTGAACTTTTGTACGTTCATTGAACATTTCAAGGATGCTGTACTGTACTGAATAAAAATTAGCCGTTGTTGCTCCACCAAAAAAAAAAATCCCTGCAATCTATACCCTCGTTACTGGTCCGATGATGTCAGCCGTAGGCTTGATGGTGGTTGAGTGGGAGCACCCGGGGTACCTGAAGGACACTCCCTGGCGGTGTGAAGGGCGGCGAGTTAGGCGTCAGGCTAATTTGTCCATGGGTGCCAGTCCTCACACGCTGAGTGGCAAGGTTACCTCTTGCGGCTCAGAAAGGAGGCTCAGATTCAATTAAGGGTGCCCCTCACCCCCACTCCCTCACCTCCCACCAGCAGATCCTTTTAACACCGGGGCCTTCCCAATACGCACATGCACGTAAAGCGCACAGTATACACACACACACACACACACACACATCTGATTTGTCATTTGGAATTCCAAGACACACACACACACTCACAAACAACTCAACTGTCTGCACAAATAAATAATCAATGATTTAATTGGCCTGCATGGGGAAATTGAATTTCCAATCTCAAAGGAGATACGATTTCAGTGCCTTGCTCAATGATAGTTTAATAATGCTCAGGAATAAATAGTCTCTCACAACCTGTTGACCAAGTGAAACAGATGTGGAATTCATCTAAAGTTGTAATTTTTTTAAATTTTACTTTTGTACAGAGGGCTAGGTGAAATTTTCTCAAGTACAGGAATTGAACTAGTACTTCTACTTTGTCTTTTTAAATTTTTTTTACTCAGGCATCTGCACGTCTACTTCAGCGGGCAGCCACCTTTGCATACAACAGACACATCAGTAACATGCTATTGAAAGATGCTCAACATTTACTCTGCTTGATTGTCTACTTCTTATCGCAATTTGCAGGTCTAATTAGTCGTTTTATGCTGCAGCTATGCTTTTACATTGCGAAAGGATGAGGCGTGTTCTAGAGGTCAGTCCTGCAAAAAAAAAAAAAAAAGATGTAATGAGCCAAAATAGATGTTTCAAAAGATTTTGAGGTAACATGGTTGGCTCATAACGAATCATGTAAAAGTGAAAGCCATCTGTCACTGCTTCTTACTTGTATGTCTCTGGGGTCTTTGCAATCCATCCCGCTCACAAAAACTCACTCGGTATGTTCTGCGCTTTGCAGTCATTCATCATAAAATCATTTTTCAAAAGTTTCTGAAGCTTGAGGTTTTTGGGACCACGGTCACTGTTCTGGTTGGAGATGGGTCCCGGTGAAGTGACCAGCATCTTTATCTCTTCCATCTTGCTGCATTTTGATTAATGGCACCTGCTCTTCATAATGCGATCTGCCGGAATCTGCATGCCAATGATTCCAGTCGATCGATTTACCCAACACACGCTCGCACTCCCTCCCAGCTGCTGTCATTATGAAAGTCAGAAGCTGCCGCACACATTGATCATAAATTATAAGTGCTTGTCCACCCCCCCCCCCCCCCCACTTGTTTAATGTTTCTGTCAGGGACGGAGAGCAGACGGGAAATGGGAGGGTGTAAAGTCTGAATAAAGAAGAATAGAACAGACAACGGACAAAAAGCCTTTAATTCTACCCGTGGAAAAAAAAAAGAGTGAATCAACAGTCTGGGAGGATGTTCACTCAGTTGTTTAATTTAATTTTTTAAAGACATAACACAAAACATTTCAAATGACAACTTTCTGGCTTTATTAGTTTTCTAAACCTGGTAGTCAGGAACAGTTACTTGTTTAGGCCAAGCAGAGAGAAAACATTATGGAATAAATCCAGAGGTAAAGAAAAAACATGAAATTGTGAAAAAGAAAAAAAAACGGCAACAAAAGAACACTTGAACTCACCGCTGGTGCGCATCACCTCTGGCTTTGAGGACAGCTTGCAGTCTCAGAGGCTCGGATTTAATGAGTGGTAAACGGTGCCTGTCATCAATCTGGCTCCAACTTTCTCCAATTGCTTTTGCCAGATCAGATTTGCAGATCGGAGACTTGGCATGGACTATTTTCTTCATGTTCCACCAAAGATTTCCAATTGGAATGAGATTGGGACTGTTTGCAGTCCATGACATCGACCTTATGTGTCTTTCTTCAAGGAAAGTTTTCACGACTTTTTGCTCTACATGCGTAATCATCTTGGAAAATGACTTCCTCATCCCCAAACGTCCTTTCAACTGATGGGATAAGGAAAGTGTCTAAATGGTAATGAAAATTGAAGATGTAATGACAGCCATCTCCCCAGTGCCTTTACCTGACAGGCGGCCGCGATGTCCTCAATGACTTCTGTGTCATTGTCAGCTTTTGTTTTTCTGTTTAGGTGTTAATGATGGCTGTTGTTTAGCCTTTTTTTTGTACGCAAGTCCCATTTCCTTCAGGCGGTTTTCTTACAATTTGGTCAACAGCCTCCAGTTTTCTGCCGTTTGATTTGCTGTGCATTTTCTGTTTTCAAGACAGTGCCGTGACGCTTTGGTGTCTTCCTTGGTTTACCAGGCTGCTTGCCTTGAGCAACGTTGTTTGTAGTTGGTCCAGATTTTAGACACCGCCAACTGTGAACAACCAGCATCTTTTGTGATAATGCGTGACGATTTGCCTGTTTTAAGAAGATATTCCTCGCCTTTGTTTCAGTTGGGGTGTCTCGTTTTGGAGCCGTAATTCGTGTCAGTCCACTTGGTCCAACAGCTCTCTTAGCTGCGATCACTCCTGTTGAACTGCAGATACGAAGTCAATCTAACCTTAGGCAGATGTTAATTTTAAGAACGGGAATTTATGAGCTCATTCTGTATTCCCCCCCCCCCCCCCCCCCCCATTTGCTTGCTCTAAAAATGGACCTGTTATCGACCATCATATTTTTTTCTGGATTTTTTTCCAATGTTTTTTAAACATTTTTTGAAATTTGAAAAAACTTTTTTTTTTTTGCATCGTGTCTGTGATCTGCTTTTTTTCCCTCCAAAATTAAACAACGCAATAAACATCTGTGACTGGTGATTCCATCATTTTTGCTTGGGTTGTACTTAAGGACAGCATCTTCCCAAATTCCCAAATGTATCTAACTTAAGTAATCCTTATTGTCTAAAAAAATACCCATCCTGACATTCAATCTTGAGGCAATGAAATACCGCATGGCTCCCACAGAGTAAGGAAAGTGGCGGAGTTTCACAAAGCTTCCCATCCAGTTCTAGAGAGTCAATAGATTTGTTCTCAAGCTGTTTTCAACCCTTCAAACCGATTCATATTGCATAACAAGAACAAACGATGAGAGGCAGCCATACCAAAAAGTATCACTTTGTGGAAAAAAAATGAAATTGACCATATTTGGACGTCCGAGGTTTCCGCCCCAACGGCAACGCTATGCAAAAGCCATCTGTATTTGAGAAAGATCAAATCAGCTGCCATCTCGTTAACAAAGCCAAGATGTGGACATCTTCTGCTAATCTCGGCTGCTGTCATTGAAGCTAATCACCCTAATGTCTCAAATTGTAAGCAGCGATTGATTGACGGAAGACACAGTCACCCCATCACAACATTAGCCACCGTTGCAAACTCTAATGAGAGTCATTGGACGAGATGGCTCAAAAAGTCCTCCGACCGTCTCAGCCTAATCTTGTGGCCGATGAGTGTATATTGCAATATACAGTACATACCGGTGTGTATCATATAATGCTTAGTTAATCTTCTATTGAATACAAACAAGCGCAATCGTTGAGTGGTTATTTTCATGGTCATTATGTTTTGCTTGCTTTGAGAAATAACATTCTACTGCCTGCTTTTTTTTTTTTAATTCTACTTATATGTACTCACTGAGGTTTTGTGTTAGCATTGAGGCTTGTCCAGCAAAATCCAGTGTTGTATTTGCTGGCTTTGACAAGACAAGCTTTAACATCAAGCTAAACAAATCCCATCCAAGGTTCAGACACACAATCAGAATGAAATGCTGCCAGTGTATCGCAGACTCCAGGGACGTCTGCGCTCTATTTGTATCCCCCAAACCGAGTTATGTTTTATGCCCTTGAAGCCACCATGTAATGCTGCCGTAAACGGTTTAGGCTCAACATTTGGACTATTCTTGTCCGAGCGGCAAGAGCATTGTGGAAGCTGATCCATGTATAAAACCAGTTCAGTCGCTTTCCAGGAAAGACATCTGCGACAGTCCCTCTGCGTGTTTGCATTGCGGAGAAGTTCAAGTACGGCTGAGGGTTTTATGACTTCCTGCTTGACGGATTCATCTGACATTCCTCCACTCTCATCAGACAGACGGCAGATGATGGGCTTTTTTTTTTTTTTTTTTTTTAAACAAGCATGTACAAAAATGTAAAGATGCTATCTAATCATTTCCTCGGACCTATTCAATCGCAAGGCTGAAGTATCAAAAGTGCATGACGCGTTTTTCTGTATTCTTTATCATCATCATTCTCTTACCTCACCTTGCTTGTGTGGTAGAAATGATAGATGGTTGTGACTTAGATCCAGCAATACTGCAATTGTACTAATAGGTCAATCCTTATTCATGCCGCACCTAAAGCATATTGGTCCGGCCCATTAGGGTGATCCACAGCTCAGTGCCGGTGCTCCTGCTATTGTGCAAGCAGCTGCTTTATTGAACACTCTGCTGACGTTTCTGCACCGCAAGGGGAAACTTTGGATGACATGCGAAAGCTGATGTTTGGTGCAACATGCCTCTGTAATGGGATGGGAACAGGGGTGCACCCCGAGCGGGTTGGGGTGGGGGAGGGGCATGGGGGGAGGGGGGGGGGGAGGGATTGGTGCCTCTTCCAAGCTACTTCCAAAGCAAATGGAAGACAATCCAATTTCCTGTGATTCCATCAAGCCTGGGTCCTCGATTCAGGGGCATTAGGGAATGCTGAGAGGACAGGCCACTGACCCCTCACATGGCACACAAGCACACACGCACGCACACGCACACACACACACACACACACATATTGCCACACTCGACACAGTGCATTCAAAACACTGTCTACATTCACTCCACCATACATCTGCATTTAACTGATGATATTAAATTTTTGTTAACTGTACATACCAGTGATTTTAAGTTATTTGGTTAGTTGAGACTACTGAAGTCTGTGTTATATCCATATGTGCTTGTACTTAACTTCATAGCCACATATACAGTGGACCCCTGCTATCCGCGGGGCATAGGGACCGGACCGGCTCGCGTAAAGCAAAAATGTGTGAAAATTGATGCCATAATGAATGCATGCACCCTGTAACCTGATAATATGATAAGTTGTCCACTGTAGTAACCACTGTTAAATAACTGCAGAAATAAATTCAAGTAGATACATTTTTAAACCCCCTCAAATTCTTTAGTTGACTATGTGTACCTGTAAAAGTACATTTTAAACTGAAGCATCATAATCCGTGACCAGTGTAGTCGCTGTCACCTTTCGATTTTGATCGAGCCAGTGAATGGGTCTTCATGTAGACAAAGATTTAGATTGTTGCTGTATGAGAGATGATCTTTTCATGCCGGACGCACTAGAGTTCCCAAATAAAAGTACTATTTTCACAAGAACATGTTGATAACAAGTCCTGATATTTATTATGTATTTTTAAATTAGCTGCAGGAAAATGTGGTTGTCTCTTTAAGACCGCTTGCCATCCATGTGTGGTGTTCATGAGGCATTCCATTTATTGTAATTGTGTGGACAGTATACAGTGCCCTCCATAATTAATGGTAACACTCCTTAAGATATGTTAAAAGCCTTAAAACGAATTCAATTTTTATTGCAGAGGCATACTCTCATACTGAAAATTGTAGCCATGGTTCACCACACAGAATCAAGCCCTTCCCATGGCCATGTCAGTCCCCAGACCTCAACCCTTTTTGAAAACCTGTTAAGTGACGTTAAGAAGAGGGTGCTGTTTTGTTGGTACAAATTGTTTGCATCAAGGTTGCTACACATGTGACTCACATGAATTGATGTAAAAGAAGGATTTCTTAATTAGGTTGTTTTATTTTTACAACTTTGGCACAGTATTTAGCCAGTTCCATCTAACACCATCCATCAGACTGCCAGTTTTGTTGGGCATGGGCTAGCTACGACCCGTTTTCCACTCTCTGGTCGAGATTTGCATCTGTGTTTGAGATCCACCCACGGGGAATAGAAAGCTCTAATCCAATCAGAAGGTCCCCAAAGTGCTGCCCCCGAGACAGAGACGGAGAGAGAAAGTGAGTGAAGAAAAGAGAGAGAGGATCACAATAGGATCACCATGCATTGAGGAAAGCCAGGGTTGAAGAAGAGAGGGAAGGAGGGGGAAATAAAAAAAAGGTGGGGAATGAAAGCCGAGGGATTATGATGGAGGAGGTGAGTGAATGGGAAAGAGGGAAAAGGTGGATGTGGTAATGACAGTAGAGAGTGGTGGGAAGGAGGCAAAAGAGGGAGATGAAAGAAAAGGCAGGAGGCGAAAAGAGGAAGACTGGGTAGTTAGCAAGAAAAGTAACTGCTCAAATCTCAAAGGGGGAAACGACTAACGCGCACTTCCGTCGACATAGTTTTAATCTTTTGGAGGTGTTTTCACTGCGGAGCGGGAAATGTCCCCAAAGGCCGCCGCCTTTTAATCCGCCTCCAATCACGTGAACCCGGTGGACTTTTGTTCTGAGGGCGCCCAGCAGCACTTTGGCCATTCATCATCATTACGAGGTGCAAAGGCTGGCTGAAGCAGTGATTAAGAAGTGAATCTTCTGTTGATGATGCTTGTCATAGATTGAGTCCTATTCTACCTAGACGCACACCTCTCGCTCTGTCCTCAAGCCACATTTCCAACAAGAAATATGTCTCTACCATTGACCCCTTAACCCGAACGACCATTTGTACCATTCACACACACAGACTACCACCGACTCTTCACACTCATCTCTCTGTTGTCCCTGGACTGATGTGTGTCAGGGTCACATAGCTACCGTGTGAAATACAGTGAAACTCCTCTACAATGAAATCATTTTGCAGCAAGAAATTTTTCACAACAGGGGGGTTTTCACTGTTGCAAATTCAATCTCAGATGTAAACACACACACACACAAACGTATGTGTACTCTTTATTTTTGTTCCAATCGTGCATAAGTATGAGCATACACTTATTTGACACTTCACATAGTCAGTGTAGAAAGAAAAACGGGAAAGAAATTGCGGAATTTACAATCAGCATTCGCTTTCACTGACATCAATTTCTTGAATAATGTCTTTTATTTTTCTTCCTCCGTCTTTCATTTTGATCACTTTTACCCTCTCTTTCAGCGTCAGAGCTCTTCTTGTCTTAGCTGCTTGACATCCAAAGGTCCGTTTTGTCGCCATTTTAGCAATGCAACGTTCTTGCTGCGTCTGAAAGTCACAATAACAAATACTTCCTGGATGACTGCGCATGTGTAAACCAGTGTGGTGGTTGCTGTTTCCATTTCCGAACAAAGCAGTAGAGGTCACTGATGGATTAGACTTTGTTGTAGTGAATCTCGTTGCGAGGCAAGAGCAGACAAAAAGATTTCGTATAATGCAACAGGTTTTTTTTCCCCCATTGTGTGGGGGGCAGGAAAGTGGGAATGGTGTTAAGGCATGAAGATTTTTTCACACTAAGGGGTATTTTCGCCCATGTAGGTTTTGTTGTCGAGGAGTTTCACTGCACACTCAAACATCGAAATAAGTAAAAAATAAATAAATCATGCTTCAAAACATCACATTTCGACACTGCTCTTATAGCTGATCCAATAGATCCACTTCAAAAGCTGCCTTAAAAAACAAAAATAATCAATCATGTGAAGTGCTCATACTGAAAGAGAGAAGTCAAACTTGTTTGAATACCACCGAATCGCACAAAGCAACCAGACAGATCATGATCATGTTTGAGTCCTGTGTTTCCCAAATCAATACCTCATCTCCTCATAATCCCCCCCCCCATGGGCCAATGAAAACGAGTCCCGCTCAAACCGTCCACAACAAGGAGCCACTGATTGGTATGCTAACAGCTGAATTTTCTGAATTCTGTGGCTGCAAATTTATTTTCCGTTATCATAACTCTGTGCTGATTTATTCTTCGTTCGTCACAAGCCTGTTGAACGTTGTCTTTGCCTTTCACAGGATAATGAAGGACAGACGGCGCTACATTATGGTAAGAAGGCGGCTGTTGATGCGGGTGTCTGTTCACTTTTTCATTCATCGGTACTTTGAGGGAAACGCCCCCCCCCCCCCCCCCCCCGGTCAACTTTTTGTGCCGCTTTTCCATCCTGATGAGGCTTACCCGTTCCTTGTCTGCACGTCCTTAGGCATGTTTGTATCTAGTCCGTGTAGAGCTTCCAGTCCGGTTTCGGTAGATGTGTGTGCGTGCGTGTGGTTTGCTTAATAATCGCCCGGCCTCCCTGAGGAAATCAGCAGCGGTCCTCAGACTCCCCCTGACCCTTTCATGCCCCAACACACTTTTCCCTGAGGGGCGGTTCCCTTGTCCTTCGGATTCTGTTAGTGCGTAGCGGCTCCCATCTGTCCTCCCTACCTTACCGGAGTACCGGTAGTTTGGTGCCGGCCATATTGCGTCACCCGCTGGCACATGCATCCGCAAACCCAAGAAGGTGGCATGTAGAAAGATGACTAATAAACATAAGCGATGAACTCCGAGAGACAAATAGCAGAAAATGAAAATTCATTTCCACCTCTCTTTGCACAGGGCCGTGGCGGCTGGCAAGTGATTAATTGAGGGTTTACTGCTCACCATAAATTGTTCCCCTCCTCTACGGCTCCCTTGAGGGCCAGCTACTTTTTCTTTTTTCTTTTTTTTTTTTTTTACAGCTCAAGGCCCAGGCGAGACGTCGGCCACGTGTCGCGCACGCCGCGCTGGCTAAATAAAACATGCATCAAATTCAGGGCTCACTCAGGAAAAAAAAGAAAAAAAGCCACACGCTAATCTCGGCTGGCTTTTGTATCACCACATCTCGCATCCACTCTTTGAGGTGAAGAGGCCTGGCTGTCAATCACCTCTGTGCTGCTGACATCAGCGATCATGGCATCGCTAGAGGGGAAAAGGAGTTGTTCTCCCTGGGCCTGCGTGGGTTTTCTCCGGGTACTCCGGTTGCCTCCCACATTCCAAAACAACATGCATGGGAGGCTGATTGAACACTCTAAATTGTCCCTAGGTGTGAGTGTGAGCGTGGATGGTTGTTCGTCTCTGTGTGCCCTGCGATTTGTTGGCATGGCTTTCTATTCTGCACTACTCTATTTTCAGAATACACCCCTAAATGTTGTTTTGGCATAATCTCGGCAAATGAACATTGCGAAGGGAACCGTGTGATTTCCGCGGACATGGTAGAATTTCTTGCTGATCTAATAGTTGTCTTCTTTCGTGTAAAGCATCGGCGTGCGAGTTTGGCGACATCGTGGAGCTCCTGCTGAGCACCGGCGCCGACCCGTCCATCAAAGACATAGAAGGTTCTCTTCCAGAAGAGGTCACAGAGTCCGGCGCCATCTCTTCACTCTTGCGCCAGTACACCGCTCCCAAAGGCTAGAGCAGCAAGATGGCATCTTGCCCCTCGTCTCCAGAACCCCGTTCCCCACGTTGTCGTCTCAGCATCCCAGACTTCCCAGCATCCCTCATTTCCCGGGTGAGAGACTGTGCAACCCCAGCAGTTTGCATTTGAATAGTTTTTGTTTTGTTTTGTTTGTTTGGGGGGTGGTTTTGTTCCCGAACCTTTGAGGTTAGTTGGCTTTGCCGTGTTACTTTTTCATTTGAAATACTGTATTTTGACCTCACTAAGGTTGGCGGACATGGTTCGGAATCCAAGAAATGCATTTATCAACAGCACTGTCAGGTATTTGAATCTTTGGATGCGGCTAGACCTTCGAATTTATCATCCACAATCACAATCAACTTTTCTGACCACTGCTGCAGCTGGATGATTCATTTCTATTTCATTCCAAAGAATGCTTTGTCTGTCATTCAACACCATTAAATTCTTAAAAATGGCGGTACTCTTCTTTTTATAAACAGCAATCGTATCCATTTTTTTTTTCAGCCCAACACCCAAATTAGTTTCACCGTGTGACTCAATCTTGGAAAAATACAAGTGTAACCATGATAACATTGACCTATGTTTTTATCATCCTGGGAAGGAAAAAAATAAAATAACGGCGATAATTTGGTTGCACAAATGTTCACACCCACATTTAATTCTTATGTCACATTCAAACTTGGCTTAAATGGGGCTGAGCACACATCTGCCGTCATTTAAATTGCTTCTGATTCACCCCAAGCAAAGTTCAGATGTTCCAGTAGGCTTTCCCTAACCTTTTTTTTTTTTTTGCTTTGCTGCTTTCTGCTACCACTGACTGGTGTTTGAAACTGTTCATAATCCACTCTACCTTGACTTATCTCCAATTTTTATTTTTTACTTTCTCTTTGGAAAGGTTTTTGGGCCCCCCGGCCACCAACTAGAGTTGTACAGGTTGCAGGTCACAATGATGTAAATAAAATTTTCTCTGTCTCATTTTTTGGAGACCACAAAAACCTGGAATTTGAGTTTGCGTAGCCTTTTTATATCCACTGTGACTTCATTGAGTTAACTACACAAACTAAACTGTACGTCATATAGGAGCCATCCAGATGTTCTGCAGAAATAACCAGCACATGGTGCATGTCCAAATCTGCTTTCCTTGTCAAGCTGCTTTGATCAGTATAACACACACACACACACTGACAGATGAGAATAGGCTAAATCTGGATTGCGGTTCTTAACTACAGCTTCCTGATGAAGACACAAATACAGAATAATGTACAGTGGCGAGGGGACACGGCTTAATCCTCCTCTCTCTAGCGCACTGTCAAGCGTCTCACCCTTGCCCCCCCGTCTTTGGTGTTTAACTCAACTGTCAATCTGGCCTGATTGGAGGTGTTAGATAACAGTCTCAACATGTCTGCTTGGAGTTTGTCACTCACCCTCGCAGCCAGCGTTAGCGCTCATTTCACCTTTGGTATATGTTTTGTGTGCGCTGTGTGAAACGGCGAAACCCGAGTGAAATTCGATGTCTTGATTTTGCGTGCAAGCCATGGCCTCCGCTTCTCAGGAGCCTCTCACAGGAGTCGCCTGGCTCATGTCTGGAGAGTCTCGCCCTGCTTTATAAATACTCTTTATGTCCCTTTTATGAAATCTCGAAGAAGAAACGATGAAAGAAGCCTCATGTGAGTTGAAAGCTTTTCAGTATTCTGAGGCATGAAGGGCTGCACTCCCACAGAGAGACTGAGTGACCATGTCATGGATTCCATTAGGCAGTGGGTGGAGAGTTAAAGCCAGTTTTGGGGGTGGCTTCTCGTGCCTTCCTAAAGCCTGTAATACCAGCTTGAATTAAGAGAGGGTGACGGCAACTGCGCAGCCCCCCTCGGCCTGTCTGCAAGACTCTGACACTAAGCCCATTATGTTTCCATTATGGGCCTTCAATTTTCCTCTCCGCTTCTTTTTTTTTTTTTTTTTTCCCCCGAGCACCGCAGCTCCCTCCCTCTCCACACCAAACCACCATACCTGCATGTTGTTCAAACAAATTGAACTTTTTGTCTTTATAACCTCATTGTTGCTTCAGAAACGCTTACAGATGCTTTTCAATGCCGGTGCTTGTTTGTCTATAACTACATTTAGAGAACAGGAAAATACTTCAGTGGGATACTTGAAAACAATTTGAGTGAAACTTTTTACATCATCGTTTTTTTGTTTTTTCTTCCCCCCCAAGGACAATGAGTCATGTCTAGGGACAAATCTGGAGAAACTCCTGCAAAAAGTGCCGATATCGCCATTACGGAATGGTTTGATTTTTTTTTAATGATTTTCTTTGGGTAAAAAGGTTCCGCTGTTAATACAATATATCCAAACCTTGAAGGTCATTGAAGAACAAACATAATACTGTACAGCAGGGGTGTCAAACTCATTCCACATTGTGGGCCACATACGTCCTCGGGAGATGTCAAGTGGGCCGAACCATTAAAATTATACCGTACTCTGCTATAAAAAACCCAAAATAATATGTCTTTCCTTTGTTTTGGTCTAAAGAAGCACATGAACAATTGGAGAATGTTGAAATTTAATGAACATACCTTTTACAAAACATTTCATGAAACACTTTGACAAATGTGCCATTTACTTTTATCAATCACATATATGCATTGCAACTGATTCCACTGATAGTACAAAGGTACAAAACTTTAACAACTAATTGGTACAGAAAAATATAGTAATGCACTTTAAGATTAAACGAGATTTATAAAGAAAGGAATGTTTAAACCATTGACGCATGTGCATATAAAATCTAAATTTAATCCCTGCCTACACCTTACAAACTAAGGAGAGTGCTATTAAATGTTTAAAGAATAAAGTAGTGACAGACTGATACTGCTGTTATCTTCTTCTCTGATCAAAACAGTGTGTCCCCTAGCAGATAATCCATGAATTGCACCTTATTAAAATATTCATTTTGTGTCTTTGAGGCATTTTTTTCACTTTTAAATTATCCTGCGGGCCTGATCGAACCTCCTTGGGGGCCGGTTCCGGCCCGCGGGCCTTATGTTTGACAACCCTGCTGTACAGTATTATAATTCCTTTGGTATTTGTCGTGTTTTCCTCGCCCGTGTGGCCCTGCCTCCTCTGGTGACTTGACACGCTGCTGATATTATTGAGTGGAAAAAGGCCAGTTTCGCATTAAAACAGCACGAAGCTCACAACCTTGAAGGTGTCATTGAGAGGCCTCTGTTTGACTGCGGCTCCTCTCTTTAAGACTCACTCCATCATGCTGAGCATCATTGTTCACTCAATGGAGAAGAAGTGGGGGGGGGGGGTGTCTGGTCTTACAGCCGCTTAGACTGACTTCCAGGCCAAAACAAATCACGTCTGTTTTGCATGTTAATTTATTCATCTATTTAAAAAAAAAAAAGGCTTCCCTTTAGAAAGTTAGTAATAAAAGCCCTGGCGATCGATGATAATGGCATTTGTGCTTGTGTTTGTCATCTTCTCAAAAGCAACGGTGGTGGAGTTGCCGCAGATTTATTTGTATACTAGTGCTGTAAGTGGCGTGTAAATTATCCTAACTGTCGGTGTGGCTTTTTGTCTTTGTAAGGCGCTACTATTAGAGCCCATCCATTAATGCCCATAGTTCAGCCAATCAATGCTTAAATAAAAATCAGCTCCATTTGGAACATTTTTATGCAAACATCTACTGGGCTGACTCTTCGTTTTTGTTGTTATTGTTGTTGTTGTTTGTATAATGCAACACGAATAGCTAAAATGCACAGAATCAATATCACTTAGGTTTAGGTTTGCTTTGGCCCGCCCTCAGACTAATGCTTCATGTTGCAGCATACAGATGAGCTTATGGATGCATGCTGGGGTGTAATTTCATTCTGTTTCTGTATGTTCTTCTTTGGAAAAAACACAACAAAACTGAACAACAAAACCGCTTAAAGCCATGACATAGTCATGAAGCTCGACTTTTGTGCAATGCTTGAGATTTATGGAACTGTCATTGTCCAATGAAGAGCGTTTATCTCCGAATTTCTGCAGTGTTTGTCCAGTGGATATAAAAGGTTAACACCCCCCCGTTCCAATTGCCAGGTTTTTATAATATAAAAAAATGTTAAGTGTTCTAGGAGTCTTTTCCTGACATTCTTGTAGTCACATGTCACAACAGATGCAGAGAGCTTCCACAGCATCATAGTGATCTCATTCTTCAAAGGTATGAGCCAGGAATAAGGTACAAGAGACTTTCCAAGGCATTAAATATAGCATGCAACACAGTGAACACATCAAGTGTGAAAAATATGGCACAACAGTGACGAACCAGCCCTTCAAAATGGATTGGAAAGAGATGAAGAAAACGAGGCTGCCAAGAGACAGTAAGATGGAAGGAGCTGCAGGAATATCTGGCTATTGACTACATGTGACAACAATCTCTCATGTTCTTTATATATCAGGGTGTATGTAGGTTAGCAAGACTACGGGCTGAAACGAGCACCTCTGTTCAAAGAAATACTGTAGGCATGTTTTTCTGCCTCGAGTCCCTGCTCATTTATGTTTACACGGTCAAAGAGTCAAGGCAACCACAGAAAAAGTTGTTCTTGCTGTGCATGATAGGAATACGCAGCCAATTCAGTGGGAGGGCCAACTTCAAAATAAAGCCCACATTGCAGTGATGTGTTCCTTGAGCCGGTCCTTGGCCTCGAGGACCGGCTCGAGGACGGAAGGGCGGTCCTTGGTCCTCGGCCTTGGCGTCAAGTCCTTGGTCCTTGGCCTTGGAGTCAAGTCCTTGGCCTTGGGTTGCCGGTCCTCGGACACAAGGAGGGATTAGAGCCTCTAATCCTTCGTCCACAGGTATAAAGTGGGCCAGAGGACCGCAAAAATCATAAAGAAATCAAACAAAATCCATCTAGGGAAACCCACGTTGATGACTTTATCTGGCGCTTTAAAAGGTGCGGGGCTGCCACTGACAGTCAGTACAACGTGTAAAGAGCGGCATCACAGTTAGTTTCAATCACGGTTCGTTCCGTTCGCCATCGGCAGTTTAAATAGCGTGTAAAGCCTTTCTGTAACAGTGGTGTCTTTTATTTAGTTATTTTTGCACAGTCGTCACGTTTGTGGGTCGCACTAGAATGTTTGTTTGAACCAAGTAATTTGCGTTACAGCTGGAGTCAATAATGTCGGCGCTTCACTTCCGGGTTTGGCCGTTGGGATTTGGAGTCCTTTTGCTCAATTCCAGTTATGTTTGCTGAATGCTTTCTCATGTTTGGAATAATGAATATTGATAATACATAGTTTAAAATCATGGTTGATTTAATTATTTTTATTATTATTGTGAAGTTGAAGGTATTAAATTAATTAATGTAGTATTAGTGGGAGTGGTAATAATAGTAGTACTTAGAGAATTTTTTTAGAGATTCAGCCATCTCGTTACCTCTGCGTCCCGCGTCCTAGACGCATAATTTTCCCACGGGACGCACAGTTCCAAATAATGTGCGTTTTTGGGACGCATGGAAATTTCGCAGTCAAAACAAATAAACAAACAAACAAAAAACTACGGCAAGCCTGAGGATTTCACGGTAACAATCGTTTCCGTGGCGTCATTTTAACGGTACGAAAAATAGTTTAACCATAAAAGTCACCGCACACGAGTTGACTGTGTGATCAACGCAATTTCACTGTGCCTGTATGTGTGTTTGTGGTGTGGTGTGTGAGTGTCACTCCTGGGCCGAACACGGCCCAGGAGTGACAAACGAGGCACTGGCTTGACTCTGGCAAACCAGATGAGGGCCAGTTGTGGAGTGAAGTATTTGGGCCAGAAATCAATTTACAACTCCGGCCCGTATATGGCCAGTCAGTATTGAGCCACCCTTAAATGCAGTTTCAGATTTATTTTTTCAACACACAGCCTTGTTTTACAATTGCACACCGATGCGGAATTCCATTCATCACACACACACACACACACACACACACACACACACACACACACACACACACACACACACACATGCGAGGTTCAATCAATCCCGCGGGGTAATTTAAAAATGAAAAAAATGCATAAAAGTCACAGAATTAATATTTTTATAAGGTGCAATTCATTGAGTATCCGCTAGGGGAAACTGTTTTGACCAGAGAAGAAGACAACAGCAGCCTCAGTCCGTCACTGAGACAGACCCATGACAGCAGACGCTATCAATAGCACTCTCACATTTACACATTTAATATCACTCTCCTGAGTTTGTAAGGTGTAGGCAAGGATTACATTTAGATTTTTTATGCACGTGTAAATGGTTTAAAACTTCCTTTCTTTATAAATCTTGTTTAATTATAAAGTGCATTACTATATTTTTCAATACCAATTGTTAAAGTTTGTACAATCAATAGGATCAGTTGCAATGCATATATGTGAATGATAAAAGTAAATTGCACATTTGTTGAAGGAAATGTAAGGTGCTTCATGAAATGTTTTGTAAAAGATACGTTCATTAAATTTCAACATTTTCCAAATGTTCTTGTGATTCTTTATACCAAAATAAAGGAAAAACATATTGTTTTGGTTGTTTATAGCAAAGTATGGTATCATTTTAATGGTCCGGCCCACTTGACATCGACCGAGGCCGTATGTTTCCCACCATGTGAAATGAGTTTGACACCAGTGATGTACAGTAAGGCGTTTTTAGCCGAAAAAAACAACCATGTACAGAAAAGCGTTTTTAGCCCAAAAAAAAACCCGACCACGTATAGTAAGGCGTTTTTAGCCCCCAAAAAAACTACCATGTATAGTAAGGCATTTTTAGCCCAAAACAACGACCATGTATAGTTAGGCGTTTTTATCCCAAAAAAACGACCATGTATAGTAAGGCGTTTTTAGCCCAAAAAACAATCATGTATAGTAAGGCGTTTTTAGCCGGAAAAAAAACGACCATGTATAGTAAGGCGTTTTTAGCCCAAAAAAACGACCATGTTTAGCAAGGCGGTTTGAGCCCAAAAAAACGACCACATAGAGAAAGGCATTTTTAGCCCCAAAAAACGACCATTTATACTAAGGCTATTTTAGCCGAAAAAAAGCACCATGTATATTAAGGCGTTTTTAGCCGAAAAAAAATGACCATGTATAGTAAGGCGTTTGTAGTTGAAAAAAAACGACCTAGATAGTGAGGCGTTTTTAGCCGAAAAAAAACGACCATGTACAGAAAAGCGTTTTTAGCCGAACAAAACGACCATGTATAGTAAGGCGTTTTTAGCCCCAAAAAAAGACCATGTACTGTATATTAAGGCGTTTTTAACCGGAAAAAAAATGACCATGTATAGAAAGGCGTTTTTTGCCGACAAAAACGACCATGTATATATAGTAAGGCATTTTTGGCCGAAAAAAAACGACCATGTATAGTAAGGCGTTTTTAGCCCAAAAAAATGACTTTGTATAGTAAGGAGTTTTTAGCCCAAAAAAACGACCTTGTATAGTAAGGCGTTTTTGGACCAAAAAAACGACCATGTATAGTTAAGCGTTTTTAGCCCAAAAAAAATATAGTAAGGCATTTTTGGCCGAAAAAAAACGACCATGTATAGTAAGTCGTTTTTAGCCCAAAAAAACGACCATGTATAGGAAGGCGTTTTAGCCCAAAAAAACGACCTTGTATAGTAAGGCGGTTTTTTTTAGCCCAAAAAAACGACCTTGTATAGTAAGGTGTTTTTAGACCAAAAAAACGACCATGTATAGTTAAGCGTTTTTAGCCGAACAAAACGGCCATGTATAGTTAAGCGTTTTTAGCCGAACAAAACGACCATGTATAGTAAGGCGTTTTTAGCCCCAAAAAAAGACCATGTACTGTATATTAAGGCGTTTTTAACCGAAAAAAATGACCATGTATAGAATGCCGTTTTTAGCCCAAAAAAACGACCATGTATAGGAAGGCGTTTTTAGCCCCAAAAAAACGACCTTGTATAAACGACCATGTATAGTAAGGCATTTTTGGCCGAAAAAAAAATGACCATGTATAGTAAGTCGTTTTTAGCCCAAAAAAACGACCATGTATAGGAAGGCGTTTTTAGCCCAAAAAAACGACCTTGTATAGTAAGGCGTTTTCTTAGCCCAAAAAAACGAGCTTGTATGGTAAGGCGTTTTTAGCCCAAAAAAACGACCATGTATAGGAAGGCGTTTTTAGCCCAAAAAAACGACCTTGTATAGTAAGGCGTTTTTTTAGCCCAAAAAAACGACCTTGTATAGTAAGGCGTTTTTAGACCAAAAAACGACCTTGTATAGTAAGGCGTTTTTAGACCAAAAAAACGACCATGTATAGGAAGGCGTTTTTAGCCCAAAAAAAACGACCTTGTATAGTAAGGTTTTTTTAGCCCAAAAAAAACGACCTTGTATAGTAAGGTGTTTTTAGCCCAAAAAAACGACCTTGTATAGTAAGGCGTTTTTAGCCCAAAAAAACGACCATGTATAGGTAGGCGTTTTTAGCCCAAAAAAACGACCTTGTATAGTAAGCCGTTTTTTTAGCCCAAAAAAACGACCTTGTATAGTAAGGCGTTTTTAGACCAAAAAAACGACCATGTATAGTTAAGCGTTTTTAGCCGAACAAAACGACCATGTATAGTAAGGCGTTTTTAGCCCTAAAAAAGACCATGTACTGTACATTAAGGCGTTTTTAACCGAAAAAAAATGACCATGTATAGAAAGGCGTTTTTAGACCAAAAAAACGACCATGTATAGTTAAGCGTTTTTAGCCCAAAAAAACGACCATGTATAGTCAGAGGTTTTTAGCTGAAAAAAACGCCCATGTATAGTAAGGCATTTTTAGATGAAAAAAAGGGCCATGTTTAGTAAGGCATTTTTGGCCGAAAAAAACCTACCATGTATAGTAAGGCGTTTTTAGCCCAAAAAAACGACCTTGTATAGTAAGGCATTTTTGGGCGAAGAAAAACGACCATGTATAGTAAGGCGTTTTTAGCCCAAAAAAACGACCATGTATATTAAGGCATTTTTGGGCGAAGAAAAACGACCATGTATAGTAAGGCGTTTGTAGTTGAAAAAAAACGACCTAGATA
The DNA here is from genome assembly GCF_054856545.1 of Hippocampus guttulatus. NCBI lineage: Eukaryota > Metazoa > Chordata > Actinopteri > Syngnathiformes > Syngnathidae > Hippocampus > Hippocampus guttulatus. The sequence continues at coordinate 13,462,560 of NC_141267.1, forward strand.
GTGAGGCGTTTTTAGCCGAAAAAAAACGACCATGTACAGAAAAGCGTTTTTAGCCGAACAAAACGACCATGTATAGTAAGGCGTTTTTAGCCCAAAAAAACGACCATGTATAGTAAGGCATTTTTGGCCGAAAAAAACCCGACCATATATAGTAAGTCGTTTTTGGCCCAAAAAAACGACCAGGTATAGGAAGGCGTTTTTAGCCCAAAAAAACGACCTTGTATAGTAAGGCGTTTTAGACCAAAAAAACGACCATGTATAGTTAAGCGTTTTTAGCCGAACAAAACGACCATGTATAGTAAGGCGTTTTTAGCCCCAAAAAAAGACCATGTACTGTATATTAAGGCGTTTTTAATGGAAAAAAAAGACCATGTATTGAAAGGCGTTTTTTGCCGAAGAAAACGACCATGTATATATAGTAAGGTATTTTTGGCCGAAAAAAAACGACCATGTATAGTAAGGCGTTTTTAGCCCAAAAAAACGACCATGTATAGGAAAGCGTTTTTAGCCCAAAAAAACGACCTTGTATAGTAAGGCGTTTTTAGACCAAAAAAACGACTATGTATAGTTAAGCGTTTTTAGCCGAACAAAACGACCAAGTATAGTAAGGCGTTTTTAGCCCCAAAAAAAGACCATGTACTGTTTATTAAGGCGTTTTTAACCGAAAAAAAATGACCATGTATAGAAAGGCGTTTTTTGCCGAAAAAAAACGACCATGTATAGTAAGGTGTTTTTAGCCCAAAAAAACGACCATGTATTAGGAAGGCGTTTTTAGCCCAAAGAAACGACCTTGTATAGTAAGGCGTTTTTAGCCCAAAAAAACGACCTTGTATAGTAAGGCATTTTAAGCCCCAAAAAAACGACCATGTATAGTAAGGCGTTTTTGGACGAAAAAAACGACCATATATAGTAAGGAATTTTTGGCCGAAAAAACCCCCACCATGTATAGTAAGGCGTTTTTAGACGAAAAAAACGACCATGTATAGTAAGGAATTTTAGGCCGAAAAAAAACACGACCATGTATATATAGTAAGGCGTTTTTAGCCGAAAAAAAATGACCATGTATAGTAAGTCGTTTTTACCCCAAAAAAAACGACCAGGTATAGGTTTTTTTCGTCTAAAAACGCCTTACTATACATGGTCGTTTTTTGGGGCTATAAAGGCCTTACTATACATGGTCGTTTTTCTTCGCCCAAAAATGCCTTACTATACATGGTCGTTTTTTTGGGGCTCAAAACGCCTTACTATACATGGTCTGGGTTTTTTTCGGCCAAAAACGCCTTACTATACATGGTCGTTTTTTTTTCGGCCAAAAACGCCTTACTATACATGGTCGTTTTTTTGGGGCTTAAAATGCCTTACTATACATGGTCGTTTTTTGGGGGCTTAAAATGCCTTTCTATACATGGTCATTTTTTGGGGGCTAAAAATGCCTTACTATACATGGTCGGTTTTTTTGGCTAAAAAAGCCTTTCTATACATGGTCGGTTTTTTTGGCCAAAAACGTAAATGTCCTGTTGTGATTTAGATGGCTGATTACATTTCAGTCACAAAAGGACAACAACCCTTCCACTTGAATTGGTAGAAATGTTCTGTTGTGACTGAGATGGTCAGATGACATATTCTCTTTCTCCGACAGGAACTGGTGGAGAAGATCGAAGCCAAGAAAGCTGCACAAGAGCAAGAAATGACAACAAAGAGAGAATTAAGAGTATCATGACTTTTAATGTGTTGGGTTGATCTTTTATTTTTTTTAATTTAAAAAAAAAAAAAAAGGTGTTTTATGCTGTCATTTATAACTTTGAGTGTGCTGCTGGGCCTGCTCCGTGGCCCACTGGTTAGTGCGTTGGAGTGCGAACGCATAGGTCCAGGGTTCAAATCCAGCTACGGCCTGTCGCGCTTGCGTGTTCTCTTCTTGCTGGCATGGGTGTTGTCCGTCCACCCTCCCATCCATTTTCTCATCCCCTTGTCCTCACAAGGGTCGGGATCGGGGGTGTGTGCTGGAGCCTCTCCCGGCTGTCCTCGGGCCATCGGCAGAGGGGAGGGGGCACCCTCACCCGGCTGACAGCCAATCAAGAAAACCATTTGCACCGTTTTTTTTGGGCTAAAAACGCCTTACTATACATGGTCGTTTTTCTTCGCCCAAAAATGCCTTACTATACATGGTCGTTTTTTTTTGGGGCTCAAAACGCCTTACTATACATGGTCGTTTTTTTTCGGCTAAAAACGCCTTACTATACATGGTCGATTTTTTTCGGCTAAAAATGCCTTACTATATACATGGTCATTTTTTTCGGCTAAAAATGCCTTACTATATACATGGTCGTTTTTTTCGGCCAAAAATGCCTTACTATACATTGTCGTTTTTGACACAAAAAATTCCTTACTATACATGGTCGTTTTTTTCGTCTAAAAAAACCTTACTATACATGGTCGTTTTTTTTCGGCCAAAAATGCCTTACTATACATGGTCATTTTTTTCGGCTAAAAACGCCATGCTATACATGGTCGTTTTTTGGGGCTAAAAATGCCTTACTATACATGGGCGTTTTTTTCGGCTAAAAACGGCTTACTATACATGGGCGTTTTTTTGGGCTAAAAACGCCTTACTATACATGGTCGTTTTTTTTCGGCCAAAAATGCCTTACTATACATGGTCATTTTTTTTCGGCTAAAAACGCCGTGCTATACATAGTCTTTTTTTCGGCTAAAAACGCCTTACTATACATGGTCGTTTTTTGGGGCTAAATTTTCGTTACAATACATGGTCGTTTTTTGGGGGCTTAAAATGCCTTACTATACATGGTCGTTTTTTTCGGCTAAAAAAACCTTACTATACATGGTCGTTTTATTTCGGCCAAAAATGCCTTACTATACATGGTTGTTTTTGACACAAAAAATTCCTTACTATACATGGTCGTTTTTTTGGGGCTAAAAATGCCTTACTATACATGGTCGTTTTTTTCGGCTAAAAACGCCTTACTATACATGGGTGTTTTTTTCAGCTAAGAACGCCTTACTATACATGGGCGTTTTTTTCGGCTAAAAACGCCTTACTATACATGGTCGTTTTTTGGGGCTGAAAATGCCTTACTATACATGGTCTTTCTTGGGGGGCTATAAATGCCTTACTCTACATGGTCGTTTTTTTGGGCTAAAAACGCCTTACTATACATGGTCGGTTTTTTTCGGCCAAAAATGCCTTACTATACATGGTCATTTTTTTCGGCTAAAAACGCCATGCTATACATGGTCGTTTTTTGGGGCTAAATTTTCGTTACTATACATGGTCGTTTTTCTGGGGCTTAAAATGCCTTACTATACATGGTCGTTTTTTGGGGGCTTAAAATGCCTTACTATACATGGTCGGTTTTTTTCGGCTAAAAACGCCTTTCTATACATGGTCGGTTTTTTGGGCCAAAAACGCAAATGTCCTGTTGTGACTGAGATGGTCAGATGACATATTCTTTCTCCGACAGGAACTGGTGGAGAAGATCGAAGCCAAGAAAGCTGCACAAGAGCAAGAAATGACAACAAAGAGAGAATTAAGAGTATCATGACTTTTAATGTGTTGGGTTGATCTTTTATTTTTTTTAATTTAAAAAAAAAAAAAAAGGTGTTTTATGCTGTCATTTATAACTTTGAGTGTGCTGCTGGGCCTGCTCCGTGGCCCACTGGTTAGTGCGTTGGAGTGCGAACGCATAGGTCCAGGGTTCAAATCCAGCTACGGCCTGTCGCGCTTGCGTGTTCTCTTCTTGCTGGCATGGGTGTTGTCCGTCCACCCTCCCATCCATTTTCTCATCCCCTTGTCCTCACAAGGGTCGGGGTCGGGGGTGTGTGCTGGAGCCTCTCCCGGCTGTCCTCGGGCCATCGGCAGAGGGGAGGGGGCACCCTCACCCGGCTGACAGCCAATCAAGAAAACCATTTGCACCGTTTTTTTTGGGCTAAAAACGCCTTACTATACATGGTCGTTTTTCTTCGCCCAAAAATGCCTTACTATACATGGTCGTTTTTTTTTGGGGCTCAAAACGCCTTACTATACATGGTCGGTTTTTTTCGGCTAAAAACGCCTTACTATACATGGTCGATTCTTTTCGGCTAAAAATGCCTTACTATATACATGGTCATTTTTTTCGGCTAAAAACGCCTTACTATACATGGTCATTTTTTTTCGGCCAAAAATGCCTTACTATATACATGGTCGTTTTTTTCGGCCAAAAATGCCTTACTATACATTGTCGTTTTTGACACAAAAAATTCCTTACTATACATGGTCGTTTCTTTCGTCTAAAAAAACCTTACTATACATGGTCGTTTTTTTTCGGCCAAAAATGCCTTACTATACATGGTCATTTTTTTCGGCTAAAAACGCCATGCTATACATGGTCGTTTTTTTGGGGCTAAAAATGCCTTACTATACATGGGCGTTTTTTTTCGGCTAAAAACGGCTTACTATACATGGGCGTTTTTTTGGGCTAAAAACGCCTTACTATACATGGGCGTTTTTTTTCGGCCAAAAATGCCTTACTATACATGGTCATTTTTTTTCGGCTAAAAACGCCGTGCTATACATAGTCTTTTTTTCGGCTAAAAACGCCTTACTATACATGGTCGTTTTTTGGGGCTAAATTTTCGTTACAATACATGGTCGTTTTTTGGGGGCTTAAAATGCCTTACTATACATGGTCGTTTTTTTCGGCTAAAAAAACCTTACTATACATGGTCGTTTTTTTTCGGCCAAAAATGCCTTACTATACATGGTTGTTTTTGACACAAAAAATTCCTTACTATACATGGTCGTTTTTTTGGGGCTAAAAATGCCTTACTATACATGGTCGTTTTTTTCGGCTAAAAACGCCTTACTATACATGGGTGTTTTTTTCGGCTAAAAACGCCTTACTATACATGGGCGTTTTGTTCGGCTAAAAACGCCTTACTATACATGGTCGTTTTTTGGGGCTGAAAATGCCTTACTATACATGGTCTTTCTTGGGGGGCTATAAATGCCTTACTCTACATGGTCGTTTTTTTGGCTAAAAACGCCTTACTATACATGGTCGTTTTTTTTCGGCCAAAAATGCCTTACTATACATGGTCATTTTTTTTCCGGCTAAAAACGCCATGCTATACATGGTCGTTTTTTGGGGCTAAATTTTCGTTACTATACATGGTCGTTTTTCTGGGGCTTAAAATGCCTTACTATACATGGTCGTTTTTTGGGGGCTTAAAATGCCTTACTATACATGGTCGGTTTTTTTCGGCTAAAAACGCCTTTCTATACATGGTCGGTTTTTTTGGCCAAAAACGCAAATGTCCTGTTGTGACTGAGATGGTCAGATGACATATTCTCTTTCTCCGACAGGAACTGGTGGAGAAGATCGAAGCCAAGAAAGCTGCACAAGAGCAAGAAATGACAACAAAGAGAGAATTAAGGGTATCATGACTTTTAATGTGTTGGGTTGATCTTTTATTTTTTTTAATTAAAAAAAAAAAAAAAAGGTGTTTTATGCTGTCATTTATAACTTTGAGTGTGTTGCTGGGCCTGCTCCGTGGCCCACTGGTTAGTGCGTTGGAGTGCGAACGCATAGGTCCAGGGTTCAAATCCAGCTACGGCCTGTCGCGCTTGCGTGTTCTCTTCTTGCTGGCATGGGTGTTGTCCGTCCACCCTCCCATCCATTTTCTCATCCCCTTGTCCTCACAAGGGTCGGGGATCGGGGGGGTGTGCTGGAGCCTCTCCCGGCTGTCCTCGGGCCATCGGCAGAGGGGAGGGGTTACCCTCACCCGGCTGACAGCCAATCAAGAAAACCATTTGCACCGTTTTTTTGGGGCTAAAAACACCTTACTATACATGGTTGTTTTTTTCGGCCAAAAACGCCTTACTATACATGGTTGTTTTTTTCGGCTAAAAAAGCCTTACTATACATGGTCGGATTTTTTTTGGCCAAAAATACCTTACTATACATGGTCGTTTTTTTCGGCTAAAAACGCCTTACTATACATGGTCGTTTTTTTGGGCTAAAAACGCCTTACTATACATGGTCGATTTTTTCAGCTAAAAATGCCTTACTATATACATGGTCATTTTTTTCGGCCAAAAATGCCTTACTATATACATGGCCGTTTTTCTTCGCCCAAAAATGCCTTACTATACATGGTCGTTTTTTTTTGGGCTCAAAACGCCTTACTATACATGGTCGTTTTTTTTCGGCTAAAAACGCCTTACTATACATGGTCGATTTTTTCGGCTAAAAACGCCTTACTATACATGGTCGATTTTTTCGGCTAAAAACGCCTTAATATACATGGTCGTTTTTTTCGGCTAAAAACGCCTTCCTATACATGGTCTTTTTTTTCGGCTAAAAACGCCTTACGATATATGGCCGTTTTTTTTCCGGCCAAAAACGCCTTACTATACATGATCATTTTATTCGGCTAAATGCGCCTTACTATACGTGGTCGTTTTTTTCGGCTAAAAACACCTTACTATACGTGGTCCTTTTTTTCGGCTCAAAACGCCTTACTATACATGGTTGTTTTTTTGGGGCTAAAAACGGCTTACTATACATGGTCGTTTTTTTCGGCTAAAAACGCCTTACTATACATGGTCATTTTTTTCGGCTAAAAACGCCTTACTATACATGGTCTTTTTTTTCGGTTAAAAACGGCTTACTATACATGGTCGTTTTTTTCGGCCAAAAATTCCTTACTATACATGGTCGTTTTTTGGGGGCTAAAAATGCCTTACTATACATGGTTGGGGGGTTTTCGGGCAAAAATGCCTTACTATACATGGATGTTTTTTTTCGGCCAAAAATGCCTTACTATACATGGTTGTTTTTTTCGGCAAAAAATGCCTTACTATACATGGTTGTTTTTTTGGGGGCTAAAAATGCCTTACTATACATGGTCGTTTTTTTGGGGCTAAAAATTCCTTACTATACATGGTCGGTTTTTTTTCAGCCAAAAATGCCTTACAATACATGGTCGTTTTTTTGGGCTAAAAACGCCTTACTGTACATGGTCGTTTTTTTCGGCCAAAACAGCCTTATTTTTCATTGTCGGTTTTTTTCGGCCAAAAATGCCTTACTATACGTGGTCGTTTTTTTGGGGCTAAAAACGCCTTACTATACATGGTCGGTTTTTTTCGGCTAAAAACGCCTTACTATACATGGTCTTTTTTTTCGGCTAAAAACGGCTTACGATACATGGCCGTTTTTTTCCGGCTAAAAACGCCTTACTATGCATGGTCGTTTTTTCGGCTGAAAACGCCTTACTATACATGGTCCTTTTTTTTCCGGCTAAAAACGCCTTAATATACATGGTCGTTTTTTTCGGCTAAAAACGGCTTAGTATACATGGTCATTTTATTCGGCTAAATGCGCCTTACTATACATGGTCGTTTTTTGGGGGTTAAAAACGGCTTACTATACATGGTCGTTTTTTTCGGCAAAAAATGCCTTACTATACATGGTTGTTTTTTTGGGGGCTAAAAATGCCTTACTATACATGGTCGTTTTTTTGGGGCTAAAAATTCCTTACTATACATGGTCGGGTTTTTTTCAGCCAAAAATGCCTTACAATACATGGTCGTTTTTTTGGGCTAAAAACGCCTTACTGTACATGGTCGTTTTTTTCGGCCAAAACAGCCTTATTTTTCATTGTCGGTTTTTTTCGGCCAAAAATGCCTTACTATACGTGGTCGTTTTTTTGGGGCTAAAAACGCCTTACTATACATGGTCGGTTTTTTTCGGCTAAAAACGCCTTACTATACATGGTCTTTTTTTTCGGCTAAAAACGGCTTACGATACATGGCCGTTTTTTTCCGGCTAAAAACGCCTTACTATGCATGGTCGTTTTTTCGGCTGAAAACGCCTTACTATACATGGTCCTTTTTTTTCCGGCTAAAAACGCCTTAATATACATGGTCGTTTTTTTCGGCTAAAAACGGCTTAGTATACATGGTCATTTTATTCGGCTAAATGCGCCTTACTATACATGGTCGTTTTTTGGGGGTTAAAAACGGCTTACTATACATGGTCGTTTTTTTCGGCCAAAAATGCCTTACTATATACATGGTCGGTTTTTTCGGCCAAAGATGCCTTACTATACATGGTCGTTTTTGACACAAAAAAATTCCTTACGATACATGGTCGTTTTTTTGGGGCTAAAAATGCCTTACTATACATGGTCGTTTTTTTCGGCTAAAAACGCCTTACTATACATGGTCGTTTTTTTTTCGGCCAAAAATTCCTTAATATACATGGTCGTTTTTTGGGGGCTAAAAATGCCTTACTATACATGGTCTGTTTTTTCGGCTAAAAACGCCTTACTATACATGGTTTGTTTTTTTTCGGCCAAAAATGCCTTACTATACATGTTTGTTTTTTTTCGGCCAAAAATGCCTTACTATACATGGTTGTTTTTTTGGGGGCTAAAAATGCCTTACTATACATGGTCGTTTTTTTTGGGCTAAAAATTCCTTGCTATACATGGTCGTTTTTTTTCGGCCAAAAATGCCTTACAACATGGTCGTTTTTTGGGGGCTAAAAATGCCTTACTATACATGGTCTTTTTTTTCGGCTAAAAACGCCTTACTATACATGGTTTGTTTTTTTTCGGCTAAAAATGCCTTACTATATACATGTTTGGTTTTTTTCGGCCAAAAATGCCTTACAATACATGGTCGTTTTTTTGGGCTAAAAACGCCTTACTATACATGGTCGTTTTTTTCGGCTAAAAACGCCTTACTATACATGGTCCTTTTTTTTACGGCTAAAAACGCCTTAATATACATGGTGGTTTTTTTCGGCTAAAAACGCCTTACTATACATGGTCGTTTTTTTCGGCTAGAAACGCCTTACGATACATGATCATTTTTTGGTCGGCTAAAAACGCCTTACTATACATGGTCGGTTTTTTTCGGCCAAAAATGCCTTACTATACATGGTCTTTTTTTGGGGGCTAAAAACGCCTTACTATACATGGTCGTTTTTTTTCGGCCAAAAATGCCTTACTATACATGGTCGTTTTTTGGGGGCTAAAAACGCCTTAATATACATGGTCGTTTTTTTCGGCTAAAAACGCCTTCCTATACATGGTCTTTTTTTTCGGCTAAAAACGCCTTACGATATATGGCCGTTTTTTTTTCCGGCTAAAAACGCCTTACTATATATACATGATCATTTTATTCGGCTAAATGCGCCTTACTATACGTGGTCGTTTTTTTCGGCTAAAAACACCTTACTATACGTGGTCCTTTTTTTCGGCTCAAAACGCCTTACTATACATGGTTGTTTTTTTGGGGCTAAAAACGGCTTACTATACATGGTCGTTTTTTTCGGCTAAAAACGCCTTACTATACATGGTCATTTTTTTCGGCTGAAAACGCCTTACTATACATGGTCTTTTTTTTCGGTTAAAAACGGCTTACTATACATGGTCGTTTTTTTCGGCTAAAAACGCCTTACTATACATGGTCCTTTTTTTTCGGCTAAAAACGCCTTAATATACATGGTCGTTTTTTTCGGCTAAAAACGGCTTAGTATACATGGTCATTTTATTCGGCTAAATGCGCCTTACTTTACGTGGCCGTTTTTTCGGCTCAAAACGCCTTACTATACATGGTCGTTTTTTTGGGGCTAAAAATGCCTTACTATACATGGTCGTTTTTTTCGGCCAAAAATGCCTTACTATACATGGTCGTTTTTTTGGGGCTAAAAACGCCTTACTATACATGGTCGTTTTTTTCGGCTAAAAAGCGCCTTACTATACATGGTCTTTTTTTTCGGCTAAAAACGTCTTACTATACATGGTCGTTTTTTTCGGCTAAAAACGCCTTAATATACATGGTCGTTTTTTTCGGCTAAAAACGGCTTAGTATTCATGGTCATTTTATTCAGCTAAATGCGCCTTACTATACGTGGTCGTTTTTTCGGCTAAAAACACCTTACTATACATGGTCGTTTTTTTCGGCTAAAAACGCCTTACTATACAAGGTCATTTTTTTTCGGCTAAAAACGCCTTAATATACATGGTCGTTTTTTTCGGCTAAAAACGGCTTAGTATTCATGGTCATTTTATTCGGCTAAATGCGCCTTACTATACGTGGTCGTTTTTTCGGCTAAAAACACCTTACTATATGTGGCCTTTTTTTTTCGGCTCAAAACGCCTAACTGTACATGGTCGTTTTTTTCGGCTCAAAACACCTTACTTTACATGGTCGTTTTTTTCGGCTAAAAACGCCTTACTATACATGGTCGATTTTTTCGGCTAAAAACGCCTTACTACACATGGTCATGATTTTTGGCTAAAAACGGCTGACTATATACATGGTAGTTTTTTTCGGCTAAAAACGCCTTACTATATACTTTACATGGTCATCTTTTTCGGCTAAAAACGCCTTACTTTTACTTGGTTGTTTTTTTCGGCTAAAAACGCCTTCCTACACATGGTCATGATTTTTGGCTAAAAACGTCTGACTATGTACATGGTCTTTTTTTCCGGCTAAAAACGCCTTACTATCCATGGTCATTTTTTTCGGCTATATACGCCTTACTATACTCCTCGGCTAGGCCTCAGCTTCAAAATCAGTCCTTGGTCCTTGGCCTTGGAGGCAAGTCCTTGGTCCTTGGCCTTGGCCTTGGAAAATTTCTCAAGTCCTTGGCCTTGGCCTTGCCTCGGAAAATTTTCCAAGTCCTTGGCCTTGGCCTCGGAGTCAAGTCCTTGGCCTTGGCCTCGGGTTGCCGGTTCTTGGACACAACACTGTGCAGCATACAGATGAGCTTATGGATGCATGCTGGGGTGTAATTTCATTCTTTTTCTATATGTTCTTCTTTGGAAAAAACACAACGAAACTGAACAACAAAACCGCTTAAAGCCATGCATGACATAGTCATGAAGCTCGACTTTTGTGCAATGCTTGAGATTTATGCAACTGTCATTGTCCAATGAAGAGCGTTTATCTCCGAATTTCTGCAGTGTTTGTCCAGTGGATATAAAAGGTTAACACCCCCCCCCCCCCGTTCCAATTGCCAGGTTTTTATCATATTAAAAAAAATGTCAAGTGTTCTAGGAGTCTTTTCGTGACATTCTTGTACTCACATGTCACAACAGATGCAGAGAGCTTCCACAGCATCATAGTGATCTCATTCTTCAAAGGTATGAGCCAGGAATAAGGTACAAGAGACTTTCCAAGGCATTAAATATAGCATGCAACACAGTGAACACATCAAGTGCGAAAAATATGGCACAACAGTGACGAACCAGCCCTTCAAAGTGGTTTGGAAAGAGATGAAGAAAACGAGGCTGCCAAGAGACAGTAAGATGGAAGGAGCTGCAGGAATATCTGGCTATTGACTACATGTGACAACAATCTCTCATGTTCTTTATATATCAGGGTGTATGTAGGTTAGCAAGACTACCGGCTGAAACGAGCACCTCGATTCAAAGAAATACTGTAAGCATGTTTTTCTGCCTCGATTCCTTGCTCATTTATGTTTACACGGTCAAAGAGTCAAGGCAACCACAGCAAAAGTTGTTCTTGCTGTGCATGACAGGAATACGCAGCCAAATCGGTGGGAGGACCAACTTCAAATTAAAGCTCACATTGTATAATTATGAATGGGCATCGCAGCCTGGGTGTGCGTTTATTTTGAAGTTATTCACAGCAGCGTGTCGCTGCATAGTGCCTAACTTGACTTGTCTCCCAGACTCTTGTTTGAGTTTACAACGGTGCCAAGAATGTCAGGAAAACCCGGAAATGCTGCCGTCACTAACTTCTTATGGTGCTACAGTACAGTAGATGGGAGGCAATGCAGTTGTTTACTACTTTGCATTCCTATTCCTTTGGATAGATCATGTTTGCAGATCTGCCTGCCTAGAGAGATTATTAACACATATTTCACAAAGCGCCGCACAATTAGTTAACAGCATGAGGATTAAAGCGAGCTGGAACAATCTGCCGCAGTCTCTTTAACAGTGACAGGATCAGGCAGCTGTTTCTCTACTTGTGGGGGTTTTTTTCTCCTCGTCACGTCATGTGTCTTTGTGGTCGCCCCCACCCTGAGAGCGCATCAATCACTGTTAACTGACCCACCACTGTCTGCTGCTTCTGCTAAATGGATCTCCACAATTGAATCGAGGTCTAAGTGTGTGGTAAATGCTCTCTATGGCTAAATGAATTTGCGGGTTAACTCTCTCTAAAGAGTGTTTCGATACGCCCCCCCCCCCCCCCAGAAAATAATGCAAACACCTACAGCAGCGCCTATTTTGTTGTATATCGTATTGACAACAAAGCAGCCGACTTTAACCCAAAGACAATCCATCTTTATTGTCCTCATATAGATTTGACTGTACACAGTTCATACCATTACACAGAAGGCATAAATGAATAAATTCAGTGCTCTCCTTTACATCTTTTTCCAAAGACACATGGCAATAATAAATAGCACTCATGAAACAAGACGATCAACACGCCAAACTGTACACAATTTACAACATTAAGATGCAAACTTTCGAGGCAACGCAGACAGAAAAAGCGGTTTGGGATGTTTTGTACATGTTTGTAACGATGAGGGGAAAGAACAATGGGGATTGTTTAATTAATCTCTTCAGTCGACAAAAGCAAAAACGTGTCGAGATAAAAATGCAGCAAATGTGTTTTTTGACAGGCCAAACAGAAATTGACATTTAAGTCTTGTCACCCCCCCCCCCCCCCACAAAAAAAATGTTTCAATGCTGAGATATATGCCGATGCTGAAATTCTTATACAGGTCAAATTTAGAAGCGAAACAAGACTATTTCAAAAACCTGATAGGCTGGGAAAAAGGAAAGACATTTGTGAAATCAGGGTCAACAATTTGTTTATGGACACAAGCCATCTCTGATTACAATTTGCCGTTGACCATTTTAATAATCCTCCGTATTCACTTGTGTGCTTGCTTCTCAGCATGGACATTCGTGTGTCCATGCTGAGAAACAAGCAACTTTCGATGCACAATAGCCTTTGGGGTTCATCCTCATCTCCGAGCATTCACACATCTATGGCTCCTCTTCCAGTTGGTTGAACGATTGCACTTTGAACAAACAAAACAAAAATCTGCTTTACTTTTGAAGCCCCGAACTGAACTGCAAGAAATCTCAGCTTTGCCACTGTTTTCTAGACCGTTGGAGAACAGGCTGACAACACATCTGGCCTCAGTAAGTAGGATGATAGCGGGCGCAGCCAGATAGATCCCCGCATCACTGAGTAGATTACGAAGAGAAGCCCGGATCAGACGAAGGGGAAGTACAGAGCTGAAACAAAGATCCATGTGGCGCACTGCAATTTGTTTCCACAGGTCAAGTTGTCCTCCAAGCAGACACCCCCCCCCCCCCCTCAGAAATGGCTTTTCAGTTTTAATAATGCTTCGTTGAAAAAAAAAAACGAATGTGATCAATAATAATAAGAGCCACACTGGGGAAAAGTAAGAAAAGCATTTTTAGGTTCATTGATGACTCTTAAGTTATGCAAATATTCGATTGTGAGTGTGTATGGTTCCTTGTTTTGTTACCTGTGATGTGGTCTGGGGACTAGTCCGGGGTGTACCCCTTTCGCCCCAAGTCAGCTGGAATAGCTACAGTTCACCCGTGACCATAATGAGGACAAGCGCGATAGAAATGCATGGATGGATTAAAAAAATTAAAAAAATCATTGCACTGAAATAATGTAGAATAAAGACTGAATGACAATTCACGATTTGACGAATTCTTGGCAGGACAAAAACAAAAACATCAAATATGCATTTTTCATCATTAATTTTCCCATCCTTGATCAAGGTCATGTGGTCCAAAGTCCATCTTTAGAAAAAAGGTGACCAAAACATTGGTCATCGGATCATACAAATGTTTTGCATTTGTAAAATCTGAAAAGATGGCCATGTCTCGTAAAAACTTACCATGTTACGTTGGTGCATTTGTTTATACTCAATTAAATGTTTTCGGGTCATTTCTAATTGGCCTTCATCATCTCTTGAACATTAAACACTGACGCGTGTCCCGTAGAGCACACTGAGTTACACAGACGAGAACAAGTCAAGCAGCCACAGATACACAAGTTTGAAAACATCAGCATCGACCTCCCGCCCGTAGAAAAAAAAAAAACCTCCACGTGGGTTTTCAAAATAAACACTTGTGCCACAATGCTTGTAAAATTCTTCCCCCGATGCGACACTGTCTCAGCCTTGTGCATACCCCTCGCCTGCGTTCTCCTTTTCCTCCTCGAAGTGGCGAGGAGAGTAAAGTGCATATAAAAGGCTCGGGACGATCCGTCAGAAATGTGCGGGCGCCTCCGGACTGACACGCTTGAGCGAGCCTCATTGTGGTTTGTTGTCGGCCAGTCAGCATTTGCAAGATGCACTGTTGAGTTTCCCTTGGGCTTCAGTCGCCACACGCCGCCACCTATGGAACGCCGTTTCAGCCTTTTAGTCCATATCCTTGATACCCACTTTCAGGTCCATGTACTACTACACTCTTTGTCCTCACTAGTAGAACAATTCATCGCACTTACTGGTATTTCTTTTGGACAACTACAAGTCTCCAACAACGAGGCAAAATTCTGCTTCAGGTGACATTTGCACTCGACTAGTACTACTCGTTGGATATTACCCGGTTGAATTTTATAATGCCACTTGTAGTACTAGTAGCACGCAGTTGTCCACTACTGCACATTTTTTGAAGGTCTCCTACTAGGATATCAAAGTGGTCCTACTATTGAGGAAAAAATATGTGCTAGTACATGAACCTTAGCTGGATACTAGTTGGATCTACTCTCTAGTTCTTGTAGTGTTAGTAGCACTAGTAGTGGAAAAATGTTGCTAGGAACACTATGACTACTACTACTAGTGAGGTGCAGTGTCACCACTAGTACATGGAACTTTATTGAGAATATCCAGCGTAAGGTCCACGTACTAGTACACCCTTTGTCTTCACTAGTAAAAAAAATGCAGCCTATTAAAAGAGGGACTGTGTCACACTAGTTCAATGTATTTTTTTACTTCTGTATGTCATTTCTGCATACTTGTAGGACAACTACGTGTTACCAACAAAGCAAGACTGTGCTTAAGCATGAAGTTGTCAACTAGTGCAGAGTTTTGCCTCATTAGGAACGTGTAGTGAGGACAAAAAGCGCACTAGGACATGGACTCTAAGCTGGAATCAAGGATATATTATGACGCATGCCAAATACTTGGGCCTTCTAGTGTTCCTAGTGCCGCTACTACTAGTTGTTTAGAAGTAACAACTAATTGTTTACTTGCAGGCCAAAAGTTGCAGTAGTTGTGGAAGAAAAGTTATTAATAAGACACAGTCATTCTACTAGTGTGTACAATATTTGGCTTCATGTTCTAGTCCACTCTTTGTCCTTACTTGTAAGACAATTCAGCACACTAGTAGAAAGACTGTGTTTTACTAGTAACATATAATCTAATACAGTACTGTATGACATCCGTGCAACTTTGACATACTAGTTGGAAAACTTTATATTACTAGTAAAGCAAAACCACAAGTGGGCTATGACTCGGGTCCAGGAGGCTCCTATTGCATACCAACTAGTAGTGTACTAGTGTAGCACAGTGGATGACTAGTAAGGTTTAGTTTGTTCTACAAGGCAATCAGTGGCACCGGTAGCGGAAGAGGCGTTATTAGTAAGACACGGTCATTGTACTGGTGCACTGAATTGTCTTCGTGAGGACCAAGAGTGTACCAGTACTGTACATGGACCCTAGGTTGGAGATCGACTAAATGCTCCAACGCCTTTCCAAAACTGCTGGCGTGATGGAAACAAAAAGTCTTGCGTGCCTTTTGTCCTCAGAACTGGGACTGGTCCATCTCATCCAGCCAGGACACGGGACTGGTGGGGAAGTCGGGGTAGCCCGTACTGCTACCCGTGGACAGGTCTGAGGTCGGGCCGCCCGCCATGGCCCTCAGAGCTTGGCCCACGCCGCCCGGCCCGCCCTGCGCCCCCAGAGCGTCCATGGTGAAGGCCAGGTTGTTGAGGAGGGGGGTGTGGCCGGGCAGGGATGCGATGGAGGAAGGAGACTGCGGGAGGCCGTAGGGGCTTCCGGCGCGGATGTCGTGGTACGGTTGGCTCGCCGCGTCCACCGAGAAGCCGCCGTTCAGCACGCCGCCGCTCGTCATGTCGCCCACGCTCCCGTAGAGCCCGTTGCCGTGGCCCAGGTCTGACAGCACCTGGTCGTCTGCGGAGGAGAGACGCGAGTGTCACTAAATGCACGAAGGAGGTGATTCTCCCAATGTACAAGTACAGTACATCCCCCCCCCACCCTTTCTCTAAGCAATGCATTTTTTACTTTTCAAATACTTTGCATACAATTCAGTTGTATTGAACTTTTTTTCAACATTTATTTATGTACAATTTTCATTTAACTTTCACGTACAATACATGTTCAGTAAAGCATTAGGTGTAGTTATATGTTTAGCTATATTTAAGCACAGCAAGGACGTTCAAATGTCACAGTGGTGTAAAATAAACAGTACATAGGTGTAATTTCGGGAAATAAACCCTCTGCTGGAATTTTGATGAACATTTAGACCTTTCGTCCGTCATTATGGTAATAATTGGATAAGTAGTTTTGGAGTTGGTTTGGTCTGAGAACAGCACTGAAGTATTCGGACAATGGCATTTAAATTCTTAGCGATTGGGAAATTTGATTTGATCTGTGTAAAATGAGTTTTTGCCACTTGGTCACGATATGAATGAAACATGTAAATCAGAATAGAAGAATGAACAAATGTATGAACCAGCAGAATTATTCAAGGGTCATCCGTGACCTTAATGAGGATAAGCGCCGTGAAAAGAGATGGATGGATTAAGGGTTGCATCCAAATACCTTTGTCAGTACCTTTCTTTGTAATTCACTAAAAGCCTCGTGGTTTTGCCCCTACATGCTTAAATTGCAATTTCATTTATTTTATAAGGTAAAAAAGATGATATATGTTTTAAAACAGCCAAGGAAAGTGTCTCGGAAGATATATTAGGATATTATGAGGTTGTCTAATTGGCTTTCATCCTACTTGGGACCCAGTGTTTGGCTGCAGGACGTGTCTGAGGAGTGCGAGGGCAATGTGAATCAACAACGACATTTTGCATTTGCCGGAGAACAAAGAAGTCAAGAAAATAAAGACAGAGACAAATGTGATGGCTGATGCACTCACAGCACTGCGCTTTCACATCTTGCGGCGTGCCAGGAGACTGACAAGTCCCTTTCGGGAATGTTACAGAAGGCCAGTAAGTGCAATGGATACAATAAAGCATGGTTTCTCAAACTGTGTGTGTGTGGGGGGGGGGGGGGGGGGGGGGGTCCACGAACCGTAGCTCGAGGGTCCCCGAAATAATTGCCAATGAAATCATGATGTATCTTTTTTTTTTTAAACATTCACGCCTACATCTGGCATCTGAGGCAACTATGTACAAATTTAATTAACCAAGTACTTCTGCCTATCTTGGGTCAATTAAAAGCTCTAATACAATTGATTTATGGATTGATTAATTGATTAAATAATTAATATTGTTTAGTGATACAAATTTTTAAAAATGAATTTACTGTTTTCACTGTTTTTGTGGTAAGAATGATTTTTACAGCACTTTGTATGCAGCAATGGTTGTTTTAAAAGTGCGATATAAATAAAGATAAGTTGAGTTGAAAGAATTGTGACATCATTTTAGAACAAAAAGTGTATTACATGGGTGTCAAGCTCATTTTTGTCCCGGGCCACATTGTCGTTACAGTTTCCCCTCGGAGGGTCGTTATGACTGTGAATTTTGTAAAACCATATCAATGTTTAACCACCTCCACTTATTACATACACAGCGAACAACAAATTGATGGATAACTTGCTTTGAAATCAGAAGTCAAGAATAATGGCTTGTTCAAACATCGTTGTGATGGATTGGATATGACAATTTGAAATTTTGGTTCAGACTTCAGCAAGTTGACATGCTTGATTTGCTTTCGCGGGCCACATAAAATGATGTGGTGGGCCGGATCTGGCCATCGATGGACTCAGTCCATCTTTTATTAATTTAATTACTTATTACAGTAATTAGGTCCTATTACTGTATTTCGAAAACTTCAAGTGTATTTTTTTAGAACGTAATCTGATTTTAAAACGAGAATTAAATTGGACCTGTTAAAATAACGACAGTAACATTAACTTTACCACCATATTATTGCAACTTTACCTTGGATAAATATCACTATTTTTGTAAGCTTATAGCTTTTTATCCCAACAAAATATTGTCTTTGTTTGTATTAAGATGATAACTGTTTCGTATGAATAAAATACTGAATTGTATGAGCCCTTCAATAAAGTGAGGTTACCTCTGAAGCTTAGCTCGCTGTCACTGAGGCCTGCGTCATCCGCCGAGCTCTCCTTCTCCACCTTTGGCCCTCCTCTGCTACGTTTGACACTTTTGTAAAACTGAGTCCATCGATGGCGGCCTGCATCTTTTTTGAGACGCTTTTCCTTCGCTCTGCGGTTCTGGAACCAAACCTGACAAGAGACGAAAAACAAAATGGTTTCAAACTATGATCTTATAGCAACAAAAGCATTCTCGTCTTGAGCCGACTCTGGGCGATGCACAGGGTACACCTTGGACTGGTCGCCAGCCAATCGTAGCCATTTTAATGTGACATGAAGGTTTGGCCTTTTTATAAACATGTCAGCCAAAGTGGACTATTCTTGTACTATGATTTTGAGTCGGATATATAAAATGGGAAAGTCAAGTCAATATGTTCTTTATAATAATATGTTCTATGCAGCCCCACTAGTCTAAACACAGCATTCTGATTCATATTGCATTTGTGGAATATGAATTAAGCAGTAAAATCAAACCATTTGTATCCATCTCTCTCTTGGGGGCATTTTGCCACTTGCTGCCGTTTGAAAATGATATCACAGTCGCTCAGGGCTTAGGTAACAACCGTCACGGCTCACTCATTTTCTAGGTTTGGTCATGTGATGGTCACAAGCTGAGCACTTAGGCACTATGATGTCATTTTCAGTTGACGGCAAGTAGCAAAATGGCTAAAAACGGGTGGATTTTTCTGCTTCATTCATATTCCACAAAACAATATTAATCACAATACCGTGTATGGACTAGTGGAGATGCATTCCTGATATAATAAAGAAAGCTTGACAATCAACTGGGCTTCATATGTTGATGTCTACCTGCACGACTCGCATGTCGAGGCCCGTCTCAGAGGAAAGCTGCTCCCTGACGTGTCGTGCCGGCTTGGGGGAGTTCTTGTAGGCACTTTTGAGGGTCTCCAGCTGCTTGGCCGTGATGGTGGTCCTCGGTCGCTTTGTCCCCGCCTCGGAATCATCTACCATCAGCAAACATTGGCAATACGAATTAGCCCGTGATCGCTTGTGCGTTAAATGGAGTGAACGGTGGCGTCGGCAAGTGCATTATTGTCCTTGTGCATGTATATCAGCAGCACTGCAGCACAACACATAAATCTAAGAAGGGGACAACACACTTAAACTCACTGCCGCGCGCTACACATTCAACCGAGTGTTGCTTCACTTTACATCAACATTGAGGCATGCGGCGAGAACATCAGTATAAACTCACCATAGCCGCATTCATTTCAGTCATTTGATTTTACCTTATTATGCAGCCATATATATATATATATATAATAAAATCACAATACAATATCAGGAAACAAAAGGAAGGGATAAGGTCAACTTTCTTAACCTTGCACTAAAAAAATAAATAAATAAATATGGAAGGTTGAAATTAACATTGCGTCACCTTAAAATAACGGCGTATTTCATATTTTGACAAAAAAATAAATATATATATTTTTGGCCTTAAAAATCTCCTCATGATGCTGGACACCGCTGCAAAAATAAATTGCATTAATTAAACAGATCATCCAGTTCTAGCCCTGAAACGTAATTATTAATAAAAATAAGAGGATTCATATTTGGTCACAGGGTGTTCTTCTTTTATCCATCCAAGTTTTTTTGGGGGGGGTGGGGGGGGGGTTATATTTATTTCTAATGGTTGCTGACCGTTCTGTTTTGCCGTCTCGTAGTCCACCTTGCACACCAGCCTGCCGTCTTCCATGAGGTAGAACTCATCCCCGGTGGCCAGCTGCCTGCTGCACATGATGCAGGCGAAGCAGTGCAGGTGGTACACAAAGTCCTGTGCCTTCCGCACCACCTGCGTGGGAGGGATCCCCTGTTGGCACGATGCACATTTTGTTCCGAAGCGCCTGCGGGGAGCAAGAAAGACGGATGTCAGCTCGGGACCGCAACGATGGAGACCAGCTGAGATTAAAGTAGTTCCCCATCCTGAACGGCTACAGTATGTATTTTCCTCTCAGCTGCAGTCAAGAGTGATGGTGCGCCCGCCTGTGTTAATAGAAGCTCCAGCTGTTGAAGCGGGAAAAAAATCAGCACTGGAATGCATTTCTGTTAACGATAGACCTGTCTGCAGCTTGATGGATGGAGAAGATCAATGCACTGCGGCCCCTGTACGTGTGTGTGTGTGTGTGTGTGTTTATGTGTTTGCAGGAGGAGTACAGGGGATGAAGAGGAGGAAGAGGAGGAGGGAAAAAAAGAGGAGGCTGCTCTCAGTAAACACACCCTCCGGAGGACCAATAAAACACTGACTCAGGAGAGGCTCTAAATCACGCCAGCGAGCCTCAGACAGTAAAAGAGCAAGGTGAAGCCTACATACACACACGCACACACACACACACACACACACACCACAACATTAGGTACACTTCCACAGAGAGCGGTCAGAAAAATTTGGCCTGACAGTAAAGCTCAAAGACAAATTTCTATTCATTTCCCGCTACATTACGTTAAGTAGGAAACAATACATTTGGTTGTAGTTTGCGGTCGTGTAAAACTGTGCTGCGTAAAACTGATAGCTGATGTGGCGACATGGGAGAGTTCAATTGTATGAAAGAGCTCTGCAATGCAAGGCCAAGTGGACTGAGGATGTTCATAATTGTCAAGGTACATCCTGCACAGTCATCTGTTTGAAATACACTTGAAAAGAATAATGAAGTGGTTCGGCTCTGGACAAATAGCATTTGTCCCACTTCTTGTCTTGTGCCCGTGTCCTGAAATTAGCCCTGACCATGAAATATAATCATTGAAATCCTTTACATCTTTTTTTTCTTTTTTTTTTAGGTATTTCCAAACTACTTTAAGTGTATTGTCCTTAAATGAATGAATAAAAAAATAAATAAATACATAAATAAAAGGCAGGTGAAAGCCAAAAGTAAGTTCGACCATTTGACTTAGTTTGATGTGTTTTCAACTCTGATACGGTGGCTCGGCTCAGTCCTGTTCGCCAAAATTGTTTTTGATGTATGTGTCTCTTTTTAACATACATGTTAACATGTATGTTCTAAATTTCACGTATGAGTACATTTCTATGCTTAAGAAGTCACTCATGAGTTTCAGTAATATTAAAGAAAACGTTGCCTGAGATGACTTTGGGAGTATATGTGCATTCATCAAGATTTAAAAAAAAAAAAATAGTCAGAAATTGAAGTTCAAGGTACCAATGGATCTGCCCTTTATATTTTGGGATGTCATGAAATGGTGGGGGTGTGCCTCATCATCATTTTCTGTCTGGTGACAAGTAATAGGCCATGTGCAACTGCTTTACCAAGATGCAAAAATAAAAGACTCATAAAAAGTCCGCTCCTTTTCAGTTGGTCATGCTTCAGAAATCCAATTGCAGGAAAAAAAAAATAGTTTACAATGCATGAATTGATCATCTGAATCAGTGATTCTCGACTTGTGGGTCAGGAGCCGAAAGTGGGTCACGGATTCATTAAGGGTGGCTGTGGGTCATGGACAGGTAGTTAAAAAAAAAAATTACAAGGGGTGCCGTGTTTGTGCTCACATACAACTGACTGCGTTTCATTTGATTGTTTTCCAGACAAATACTAAATTGACAGTGTCATCGTAGGTTTGTGACTGACTGTGACACACTGCAACTTATGTAGAAATTTGTGCAAGTGGAACTCTATTGGAAACTGAGGACTCCCTGCAGGGTGAAGTATTGCACAGGATTTGGAAAATAGAAAATGGAAAGGTAATGCAACATATGTATTTCTAGAATTATTTACAATATTTGTGGAACCTGGAACTTCCCTAAAATAAAAAGGGGTCAGTACCAAGATACAAGTAAATTTTGGTGGCAGTATTTTGTGCACTCATAATATTTCAATTCATTCTCTTCATTTTTATCCAGTATGTGAAGTTGTCATGTTAATCGTGAGTTTCTTAATAAGGTGCTTTGAAAGTCACTTGGAGCACGTTGAAAAAAACGAACTTGATTTTCAGTTGTACATGATTAAAATGCGTGAAACTCACGCATATCATTTGTTTATTTTTGAGGAAAACACGGGAAGATGACTTTGGTTTACCACATTTTAAGGATGTGCAACTGTGTTCCAATTAAGTAAATCGAAAGGGTTATTTTTTAGTGCATCATGGCATCACATCATTTGATCATTTCATGACTTATATTCATCAACAATTTATGCTTCTTATTTATGTATATATTTATTAATTAATTT
Organism: Hippocampus guttulatus; assembly: GCF_054856545.1. Taxonomy (NCBI): domain Eukaryota; kingdom Metazoa; phylum Chordata; class Actinopteri; order Syngnathiformes; family Syngnathidae; genus Hippocampus; species Hippocampus guttulatus. Next base: position 13,485,173 of record NC_141267.1, read on the forward strand.
ATTTATTTATTTGTGTGTATTTATGTATGTATTTATTTATTTCAATCACAGCCATTTTTGCTGTTGATCTTTTTTCAAATACATAGTGGAATCATTAAAAACGCACCATTTGTCTTCTTGGTATTTTGGTTATTCATTTTGATTCGATTATCTTAATTATTTTTAATACCGGTGAATAGCAGAAATCTTTTTAGTTACAATTGTAAGTGAGCTGCATGAAATATATATGGAGGGTTAAAAAAAAAATCCTTTAAAAACAGTGGTGGGAAAGTAACGGTGTGTGGGCCATACATCACCTCGAGAGCATTTGATCTGGTTGGCCATAAACTTCTAAAAAAAATTGTTTTTTAAACGTCAGAGAACTAAAATATTCACAAGTTCACAATATACAAGGAAAAACATTTCTTTAATCCCTGCATTATATTTTTGTACTGTACCTGCATTATATATTTTTTGCACATTTAGCACAAGAAAAGATTCCATCACATTTTAACCTCCCTTCTATGCAAACATAAGGCGCAATAATTAGCATTCCATAAGGAAGATGAAATGAACCCCCAGCTCATTGCAGGGAGCTCCTCAGAAAACATGTGGCTTAGTCGGTCATGACAAAGGTTGAAAGGGCAAAGGAAAGACTGACTTGAAGAAATCCTCCTTGCAGTAGACGCTGCCGGCCCTGGAGAAGCACTTGTCGGCCAGCGGCGTGTGGCAGTCGGCGCACTTGAGGCACTTGGAGTGCCAGTGCCGGTCCAGGACCTTCAGGATGAACTTGTCCACGATGTGCTGACTGCAGCCTGCACACTGAGGGATCTCTGCCGGGTGGGAGGGGACACACACGTTTAACATTCATTGTCATCACTTTGACTGTCGTTAACCCTTTCAGGGACAGCGGTTACTACAGTGGACAGCTTATCGTGTTATCAGGTTACGGGGTGCATGAAAGGGTTAATTTGACGTCAAAATGAAAGATCTGAATATTGATGACGCGGTATCGAATAGAGTCATGTACACATACGTACATGAAATTTGACCTCTGTGTTTGACCCATCATGCGTTTGCAAAACATCGGATGAGTCCCTCATGTCAATAAATGGTTCTTCAAAATTGTGATGGGAAAAATCTGGTTTTGCCCCCCCCCCCCCACACACACAAATATCAAACTCATGAAGGCTCAAAATATACAATGACAAATATTTATTTGACCTTTTAATTCCTTTTCATTTAGTTTGGCCCTTGGAGGACTTTTAAAAGCTGGTTTGGCCTGAACCATCGGTGTCAAACTGAAGGACCGGGGGCCAGACCTGGTCCGTCGTATTATCTGATGTGGCCCTCCTAATCAGATAATACGGGGTATTATCTGATGAAGAAACAAGGAGTGGGTCGACTCCTTGTTTCTTGTTCTTTCTTTTGGGCATGAAAATCTGGACTGAGATGACATTCTATTTCACGTTTGGCACTTTTACAACCATGAACAAATCCTTTCACAATATGAAATGGACAATAGTTGTACACTAACAAACAGTGATTTTGCTTGGTACCATTTTCCAAGAAAAAATCACATTTGATGTTAAAATATATATAGTTGGCTACATGGCATAATTGCCATTCTTTTTTTTAAAATTGAGATTCCAACAAAAACATCAACGAGGTAGGAAAAAGACCCAACAAAAATACCAACGTGTGAGAACACACGTTGATATTTTAAATTACGTTTTTCTTGTCTTCCAAAATTTTTGAAAAATGAAAAAAACAATAAAGTACAGATGTGGCCGCACATCCCAAAGCAAACTCAAAGCCAGATCTGGCCCATCATGGACTAAAAAATATAATTTATTTTGAAATTGAACCAGTTTTGAAAACATTTATTTTCACGAAATTCTTACTTGCCATAAACTGGACAATATTTATATTTTCTGTGACTTCTGATTGAAAATTGTACGTGTTTAAAAAACAAAAAACGGATACTATCAATGACTTGTGTGTGTACATTATAATTTGAAACGAATATACATTTACACTGTATATGATTTTACAAATCATAAGAGCCATCTCGAGAGAAACCTGAGCTAAAAGATACTGCCTGCAGTGAAAATGATGTTGATGACCCTGGTTTAAATGCCCATGCAAGCCTCACTATATTTTGGTAGGACCATGATTTAATAACCTTTAAAAAAAGGCAGACAAAAGAAGGCGAAAATTATACCCAGTAACGATACAGTGAAGTATAGCTAAACTGATTTAATCGTGATTAAAATTACACTCGGGGACAGACTGGCAAGTGTATGTCTCTGTCCATGGTGCTGATAGTTTTTTAATATTTCGACACATTTTCTTTAGCAGATGAGCGCGATACCGCAGTGGAAGTTTTAAAGGAGACACGTAATGTAAATAACACGGTAAACTGAGTTTTTTTTAAAGCCATTATTGCGATTTATATGAGACAACTGTGCAATTGGCTGCTGTGGCAAACATTTAAACTCAAACGTCGAAATAAACAGGACAAACGCTGTTATTTAAATCGATGGTGGACGAGTGACAACAATCGCTTTTTTTTACCTCACAGAAAACGTGCCGATGTTTTTCGTCAATTTCACTACGCACAATATTGACCGTCTCGCATAGCCTCAACATTGTTAATATTTTGTAAACATCTTGATCCAAACAGAAGAAACAAAACATCTACAGACTAAAAACTGTCGAAATATGCAAAACGTGTCCAAAAAAAGCTCAGACGTCAAGTACGGGGGTTTAAATGCTTCCAAATTGGTGTATTAATATTATTATGAGTTGAATCTGTGATATGTATATCTTTTCGCTTCTGTTTTTTTTGTGACTACAAATGTAAGTTATTTAAATTGATTACAAACGAATCGTATTTAAAATATGCATTTAAAAAAAGAAACAAGAACGATGAGATGTCTCTTATCTCCTATCGGTTGCCATGACTCCCCTCCCCATCATCACGTTGAACCTCATCATCTTCATCACCTCAACTATGCAAAAGGTCACGCACACGCAATGTATCCATTTTCTCCAGTTTCCACCCCCCCCCCCTCTATTGAATTCATTGGATGAAATTTCAAACATGTAAAGAGTCTCTTTTATTGCTCGAAATAAATAAATAAATTTACAGGTTTTAAATCCACTGCAGGGGGCTGACTGGCAGGATCTTTCTCCAATCTTTTAATCTCCCTCGAATTATAACATTAAATAGCGTAATCCCACCACGTATGTATATGATTAAAAAGAATATCATAATTAAAAATATATTTATTTGGCAATGAATTAAACTATTAGGTGAATGTGGATTCGTGTCTTTTTAAACTCAGCCTGTTTGTGAGGAAGCTCGATATCATGACAGAATTAGGTCACATCAGAAATGTTTACAGTTGCAATCACGTGCGAACACGATTATTTTGATGCCGACATAATTACAGATTCAAATCTTCACGATATTTTGCTGTCATTGGGAAGAACTATTGTGCAGCTTGAAGCGTGGGTGCGCACGCCAGGGCCCTTGAACAAACACAATGCACGAACCGGATTTATATCTCGAGGGAGGCCGTGCAGTTATTATTGTAACATTTCAAATACATATTTGAATTTAACAAAATTAACCAAGGCGCTGAGAAGTTCGAGGCTATTTTTTAGACCAAAAAAACAAACAAAACAATACGAATGAATGTCAATGCAAATGTAATTGCGTGCAGAACATGGAAACAACAAAAAGGCACCGTGCGCAGCTAAAATGTGATCTCGCGTCCTCGTGCGGCACTCGACACGCAATCTAATCATGATGATTTATTTTTTTTAAAAATGTATCTCGACATAAACATGAACCGCCGGTGTCCTTACGTTGCAGTGGCACTCCCAGGATGTCCGGTAAACTCTTAACGGGACTCTCAGTGGGAAGGACCGCTGCACTTTGCATCATCGTGATCACACACGCGCACGCACATACACCCGCAACACGGTGGGCGCACTTCCCCCTCTCGTGTCTTCCGAATGTTAAAAAGGAAAAAAAAAAAGGGACAAAAAGGAGCAAAATACTCGTGTTGTTGCTACCCTCTCGTTTATGTCCACCAAGGGATAGCGTCCGCGCTTATGCCGGGCCGTGCCGAGCTCTTTTTGGGACAGGATCAAGACAGGCTGCCGAGTTCTGCAGGGGCGGCGGGGCGTGACGTCATCACGGCGCAGACTCACCGGGGGCCAATGAAAAGACTACGTCGCCATCGCGGATCACCGCCCCGCCCCCTTCTCCTCGTCGGAGCATCCTCGGGAGGTGGAGAAGGAGAGCCGAGGCGGGACACTGAGCTGCTGGAGCCCATAAATAGCTCACTGCAGCGTGAGTGGCCCCCAGAGTGACCCCAGAGGAACCCCGGGGGCCACCATGGAGGGCGACCCCGCAACCAGGAGTCCAGGCTAGGTGTCAATTTAAACAACAACCTGGATGGATGGTGATGGGATAATCTGGCCTTCCAATTACTAATAGTTGTATATTCTTATATAAAAATCATAAGCATGGATGCAGGTAGGATATTGATGCTAAACTTCACAATCAAGCTTTTCTTATATCCAAGAAAAAATACGTCTAGATGGGATGTCATTTTGACTCTGTCCTAGACAAACTCATTTTCTTATATCAAAGTTACAGTAAGTAAAAATGGAGGCGACCTCTTGAAGCAATGCTTACAGTCAATTAACATTAAATATAACTAAACAATCATGAGTACAACGATGGGATGATATAACTGGCTATGAAGCTTTGCTCTACACGCACACTTACTGTACTTTCTTACATTGAAGGAAACATAAACGAATACATTTGGGTGTGAATGGGATGTCGACACTTTCCATACAGACGTTCTTATTTTTCAGATATCTAATTTACACCATACGCAGGATGCAGATGGGATCTTTGATGCTATGCAATCTTATTTTCTTCAGCAACACGCGTAAAAAGTACATGCAGGATACTATTCAAATTATAATACAGGACACTATCAATCTGGGGCAATAATCCATGATTGGGATATATGGGCTCCTCACTATGCACAATAATATCATTCATATACCTTTACAACAAGACTGAATGTTGATGACGCACTAATATCTTAAGAATATTCATATAATTAATCGGCTTCAGGCTTTTTTTTTTTGCACGAGGAGAGGGAGGAAAGCAGCAATGCGTTTGTTCAGAGTATCGGGGTGACGTATTTCGTTCACTTTGTCCATTGAGTGGTCCAAGAAGACATTGCGATCAGTCTGACACAACCCATTGGAGGTTTCAGGTATTCTTTGGACTGCGAGTTCAAGCTGCATGAACTCCGTCGTCGCATCCAATGACATCAAGACCCTTTAGTACAACACAAAGACACACGCACACACACTCGCGCACACACACGCACTCGCACACACACGCCACTGACAATCAGACTGAAAAAAAAAATAACGATGTTGAATTTACTCCATTTTATTTCGTCAAGTGGTTGCACGAAATAAAAGCATACGTTTGGAAGTAGATTATACATCTACGTTAAAAAATGCATCGAAACGGAGACGATTATATTGTGTGCGGCCACTTGACAAAATAAAATTGAGTAAACTCAACACATTTTTTTTCACCACATGGTGCCAAAAAACCCAATGTGAACGTACTGATATGAGAAGATTTGCGACTTCTAGGTATATCAAAATAAATAAATACAAATGCTCACCAAATCTGTATCTGGCTTTGCACATCCCCAAAACGGAAATATTATTGCAAGGGAAAATGATGCAAGAAACATGATGTTTTGGTATTTTTACAGAACAGTTTTTAAACTAATAATAGGAACTAGGACAACATCTATGCAGCAATTAAATCTTAATTATGTAGCTTACCCCAAAACTATTAAATCTATTTGCTGATTAAAAATAATTTCCGATTTCTTTTAATAATTTAAAATGTTGGTCACCAAAATGATGCAGACGTTGGGTACTAGATATAAAATAATGTAAAATTATCTTTCGATAAGGAAAGAAGAGGAGGGAGTTTATTATGATTTTTTAATGTCAATATAAATGTGAAACTAGCCCAGTTTCTTTCGTTAAATATTAATACATGTGATTCCATTTTTCAAAATCCCCACGCACCGACTACACTCCTCAAAATTTCGTTTTTGTCCACGAGAGGCGAACCGAAACACACCCGTCAAGACACACACACAAAAAATACATGTTACCAAGTATGTGCCTTTCAAAAGAAACGAATGCAGTCTATAGGGGAAGCAGTAATTCACGACGAGGGCGACTCCTTTGCCATCGACTTTGACCCGCCACCGCTTAATTAGAGCTCATCTTTCACTTTATTGACATCTGCACGCGCACTCCCACTCACGGGCTTTAAATACGTCAGCTTTTGAGAATGATTCTCCCCCAAAAGAGTCAAATCCATGACAGCTTTTCATGCATTCGGGACACGAAATGTCATGCGTCGTGCGCATTTCCAACAATGAACAAAATGATTGTTGATGTTTGGGATTGTGCAGACCTACCTCACCTCTGCTCCTCCTCCTCCTCTTCCTCCTCGTCGTCATCTTTCCCGACTGCACGGAGCGTTGCACCCTGGGAAAAAAAATAAGATTCCCTCAAACAGCTCTGGCAGCCTTGCTACGATTTCACCGTGGAAGTCAGCAGAAGAAGCACCCGCGCGGCAGCGGAGAAGAAGAACCGGAGAGTGGGAGAGCAGAGCAGAGAGGAGAGGAAGGCGGCGAGCCTCCGACGGAAGAGAAAATTAAATTGCACTTGGGGGGCAAATTGTATTAGGGAATAGTTATTGTCTCCTGACAGCTCCTGTCCATTTGGGTAATTAGTCGTCCAGATTGGTCCAACTGTCAGAAATGATATTTTCCCCATTCCCTGATTGAACCTGACCCTCGTGTACTGTACACCATTATACCACGCGTGTGAACGTGTGTGTGTGTGGGGGGGGGGGGCGTTAATAGGCTCATTGCACTCTAATAACTGCAAAGTTCAACCAACTTGTCAACCACTCACGAGTTACTTATCACCTGTCCTGACAATCCCTGTGATTTTATTACTCACAAAACACACAGGCATGGCTAATGACATCATTATTAGTAGTATTATTGTTGTCATTAGCTTGTACACAGCAATTTTGTCTTATGTGTCCTGTTTTTGAAGCAATAAAAAAAAAAGTCTTTACTTTTTTATAGCCCTTCTGTCACGTTGCGACTCGCGAGGTGGTCGGTGGACCCCAAAAAAGCAGGCAGGAGGGAGGAGCAGGGTGAACTTGAAGAAGTGTATGGATAAAACACAGAAAACTAAATCCAAAACAAAGTCCTGAGAATGAAACAAATCCAAAGTAGCAAACAAAAACCAAGACTTAAGCAAAACACTATCAATAACAGAAACATGACCTAAACATGGCAGTAACAAAGAAACAAACCCGTGGTCGTACAGGGAGTCCTTTTAAAGCAATAATTGCATAACGACCAACAGGTGTGCAGCTGCAAGGAGAGCCCTACAGTGCCACCTATTGGTCACAAACAGAATCATGACACCTTCATTTTTTCTTTTTTTTTTGGATCACTTCAACCACCATGCATGTTTTTGGAATGTGGGAGGAAATCAGAGTACCCGGAGAAAACCCACATGGGCACAAAACTTTCAGGCTTCTGCAAGAGAGAAAACAAATGTCAGCGAAAGCCTCGTAGAACATCAGAACTTTAATTGAGGTTCATTCGAGGCATTCTAAATTGGAGCGTGTGCTGACTCCCATTTAACATGAGTTTGAATGGTAATTCTACACAAAGTCATGTTAAGAGGGTGTGCACATTTCTGCAAAAAACGTTTTTAGTCCTCACAGCGAAAAGATGAAGAAATTGATTTATCTTAGTCTCATTTTTTTCCAAATAAAAAATGGCATTTGAACAGGGGGGTGTACACTTTTTATATTCACTGCACATGAAAAGAAAAAAAAATACTAGGATGCAACTCAACTCAGCTGTATTTATAGAGCACTGTAAAAAACACAGCTGTTTACCAAGTGCTGTGCATGGAGCAAAAATAATTCATCCAACAAACAATAAATTAATAAGCACAAAAACAGTCAAACCAAAAATCAAGTCTCACACTGAGGCAAAAGCCAAAGAATATAAATGACTTGAGTCCTCCAACACTTCTTCCAAACTAACCTCCTCTCTCAGGCTAGCCAGTAAACTCATTTGAACCTTTCCCAGGTCCAAAGCGGGCCCGTTATGTTCCCAAGCTGTAATGCACAAAGGGTTCAAAAGTGACACTTTTGCAGGTCCCGCCCTCATGTGCCAGATCGTGGCAGTAAAACGAGCACCGGCTGATATGTTGATGGTGAGACAGGAAGTGTGACGTGGCTGAAAAGCAAGTTTGGGGGAGGGCGCTGGTGCGTGTACAAGAGCGGTAAAAGCAGATGGATGTGACCCTAGTTGACTCCCGCTTTTAAAAAGCGGAATATTGAAACCGAGGGGGGCCCGGGCTTATATTTGGATGTGATATATACCAATGCAATATATTAACCTCCTTTTCTTCATAATGTATTCACCCAGCAGCCCCCCTTCCTCGTCTTGCTCCTCCACACTGGCCACAGCGGGAAGCTTTATAGTCGTATTAAAGTCAGAAAGAGAGATGACAGAAAAAAAATGCATCAAGGTTCCCCCCTGCATCCTAATATCAATAGCGGTGGGGTAATAAACACGCAGGCAGGGCTCACGGCGCTGAGGAGCCACTATAAAACCTTACATCTTCTAATTTATGGAAGACAACAACATGCCAGCAAGGTGACGTTTTTACCCTTCACGGTGTGCTCGGGGGGGATATTTGCTTTGGGCAATGTAAAGAAAACTTTGGGCAACTTTTCAGAGGGTCTTTGTTGGCTCCTGTTTTCCTGCCTCACTCAAAAAAAAAACATTCAAGCTTGACGATGCTTGGTTGTGTATATGTGCCCTGCGATTGGCTGGCGACCAGTCCAGGGTGTACTTCTCCTTTTGGCGAGAGTGAGCTGGGATGGACTAAAGCTCCATCTAATACTTGGGTTGAATGATTTTGAACAATTATCTAAGTGTTTTTTTTTTCCTCCCAATATTGTGATTGCGATTTTTTTTTTTCACAAAGTGCAGCCTTTGCGATTTTACTACATATCAATGTCGATTTGAATTTGATTAAATAATCGGACACCCAAACAATGACAGGCACTATAGAAACCGGATGGATGAATTCTTCTGACCGTGGTATGCTGGATGGTGCGGTAGGGCCGTCCGTATCTCACTGAACAGGGAAGGTTTGCGAGTGTGTGTGCACGTCGCGAATGCTAGGTTTTTTTTTTTTTCGGGTTCGTACGATGTTGCAAACAGTTGCAGAGACATCTGCCAGACATTCCCGAACAGTTTTAATGGTCGACCACAGTTTTTCTTGTCGCTATCAAATTTTGAATATCTTCAACATTTCTTTGCAAGAACAAAAACTGTTTGAGACCATTAAGATAGTTGGTGAACGTCATCTGCGATTGTTTACGACCTTGAACGAACTTCAACGAAATGAAGCATTTGTAACGTGCAAAGCCACTCAGTGAGATACGGCCTGAAGGGTTCGAGTGAGACGCAACAATTTGTATTCCGGGTTATTCAGCTCCATTCATAAAATCTATTCGTCAATTCGCATTTTCAAATCTTACATTTCATGGAAATCAGTGGAGAGGCAAGGCAAGAAAACTATATACTATACAGCACATTTCAAACAGAAGCCGTCTCATTGTGCTTCACAGCCTCTTAATGCCTTTACAACAGAACAACTGGATCCATTCCTAAAGCAAAGAGAATAATATTGAAAGAGTATATTTTGACACACAAACACATTTACAAAGAACAGATTTACAGACATTTTAAAGTGAAGACAAAATAGTAAAATAAGACAATAAAGTGGAGCACTTTTTGTCTAATCGTGCTGACAAATGAACACACACATCGACTAAGAGGTGCGTCTAATTGTTTGAGCAGACCAAACTAGAGATAACTAGCAAACTAACATGGCTGGGAGGAAGTGAGAGCACTTGCAGAAAACCTACAAAAGCACAGGGAGAACATGCAAGCCCCAAAAATTCCAAAACAAATCCTCTCTTTGGATTTGAACGGACTGCCCTCAGAGTGAAGCGCACCGCGTCAGACTTGGCAGCGTCGGGAAGCAATAACAGCGCATGCCCGACACAGCATCGCCGTCATTAGGAATCATTAGTTTGAAGCTCAACGAGGCTCAAGTGTGCAGCGGGTGGCAAACGCAGGTAACGTTTAAACAGATTAACAGATCACTTGCGTAGGACAAAAGTGCTTAAGGACAACTTGATGACTTTGTGACAGAACGCCAGCGAGCTCTGGGAACTACCTTTGGCATTGGACTCTACATCCAATCACTTTTATACCAGTTAGGTATGAAGGGGAATCCCATGAATTACAGACACATAATGAAGAAATCCACACGTAAGAACAGACATGCTCATCATTCAGTCACTGTGCTGGCCAACGTTTTATTTTATATTTATAATTTTTAGTAATTCTATTGTGGTCGGCACATTTAAAACTCATTTAGTACCAGCCAATTCGAGACCAAGTCTGAAAAGACGTTTAAAAACGTCTTTGGGAGTGAATGAGTGAAGCGGTAGATGACTTCGAAAATGCAAACTTTGACGTGCTCTCAAAATTTATTTGCATGTTTAAAGCGAGTGAGACACCACCAGCTCTGTTACATGAAAGTGCATGGGAGCTGAACGAGCCTCAATTTACCCTGCCACCTGTTTACAATCCACTTCTTCCTTGATTCTTACTCTGTTTTATGGATTCAAATTTTGATGAGTGCTGTCTTTTAATCCAGCGTTTTCCAGGCAATGGTATGTTTTCTTAACATCAGCCACTTCTTCAATTTGTCAATGGTACACGCCATGCAGGGGCTTGTCTTTCCATGACAGTCCATCTGGCTCCTTCTCCTTAGCGGGGCTTCTAATACCTGAGGCGTTCTTGAAACAGGTTGTACCTGGTGGATCTAATGTGTCTTTGAGACATTAATTCAGAGCGGTAGATTCAGTGAGAGCAGTAAAAGGCAGGTGGTGCTTCAAAGTGCCGCTCTTAAATCAGCCCGCCTCTCATTGGGCTATTTCAGCAGCCGGAGCAATCATGCTGCTCACGCCCAAGAAGTGAATGAGGAGATGACAGTGTTTGTTTTCACTGGGAGCATGAAGAGAGTTCAATCCAATGTTCCAGGAAACACAAAGCTCAAGATCACAAGTGTCCCCTCAGATGAGTCTGTCATAATCCCGACGACATCGGAGCGCCATCCATTTATCCCTCGCACACTCTTTCATCCAGCTCGACCCCTCTTCCCCCACCGAGGGGTCCCGTCGGAGTCCACCTCCAAGTGTGTGTGAGGGGAAGAAGGCCCGTGAAAGCCGATTGCGTTTTAATAAAGTTTATTATCTCCTGGGAGCTAATCCTCAAGGGTAATCTCTCCCCCTAAAGGAAAGCAGGATTACTCACTTGCTTTAATCCCAATGAAATTGTTAGGATTTAGCCTGTGCTGCGCAGCAGATGGCAACAGGCTTTTTCCTTCAACCTTGTGATGATTTTACCCCCTCCCACCCCTCCCCATTTTAACATGCACACCCAGCTTCCTTTTGCATTGCGAGTGCAAAGCAATAACAAGTATTCTGGTCACACTTTTTAATGTCACAGACGATAGAGATGTTTCATTTCTCGATACATTCAAAATGAGCTGTCCAGAATTAAAAAAACAAAAAAAACAAAACAACTTTGTCAATAGTCTGTCCACTTGACATAAACACAGTTTCTGTCTTGACGACTCAGCAATGTGATGTCATTGTTGCGGATGCGATGTTTGAAACGCAGGAGCTGCAAGACAAGTGGCTCATGGTCTCAACGGTAATTAAAGTGTAACAGTGAAACGGAATGAAAAAAAAAGAAGAATGGAAATCAATTTGTAATTCAAGAGCAGTGGTGAGTATTTAGAATGCAAACAAATATCCACGTTGGGCACTTCATTAGGTACGCTGGCACTATCAAAGATTTCCTTCCAATTGGAGGCATGTTTACAAATTTTAAAAGATGTTTTTTCATACCGCTATTAGACTGTATCTCATTACACCATGAGTGTGCTGTGAGAGATTATCAGTTGTAATTTTTTCCATTTTATTTAACTTGTCTGACATTTTTTTATTTATTACAAATAATGTATCTTTGTCCATTTTTCTATGCCAGCGATTTATAGTGACAGAATCAACAATCACATAATCCTCCGCTAGAACTATTGTGGTTAATTTTCTGAATCACTGACCCTCATTTGGGTCAATCAATCTATATATTTATTTGCTGCAATTCAAAAGAATAATAGCTTTACTTTCAACTTTTTCAGGATAGAGTGAACCCCTGCATATTTGCGGTCCTGCATTTTGCAAATTCATTTGGGGGAAACCTGTCCAGTGTGTTCAATGAAAAACTCACCGAATGTTTTTGCACTCAGACCAAAGAAATAAAAGTACCGGTATTACTTTTTGTTGAAGTGAATTGAAGCGCTTCAGACAGTAGTAGTATTTTGTGGCCACTTTGTGGCAATTTCATGCAAAGAAACGAGCGTGAGTTGAGGAGTTTCATTTCGCTAAAGCGGCGATTTGTGGCATTTAATGGGGAGGGGATTGTGGGGTGTTATCAGATTTGAGCTATTCAGAGCAAGCATTTTTGTTTGGTGGTGATTTTTGTAAAATGCGCTTTGGCTCAATAAAGGTTGGGAAACACTGGGAAAATCTGAAATAAAATGCTCATAAAGCTAAATACAATTAAAAAAGAAATCTGTGGAATCACCGGAGAGAAGTTCAAGTAGTTCCATTGACTGCAGATGTGTTGAAATGTCCTTCATGGCATAATTAAAAAAAAAAAAAAAAGGATCTCCTTCATTCACACCAGACTCATTGATGAAAATAAACATCCATATATGCACAAAGTTTTCACGGTAGGTCATTTGCTGAAAAGCTAGTGGAAGTCACTAGATGTGACTTGAAGCATAGAACCAGACCAGCAAGGAAAGGTGGATGTGGTCGCCACATCGCAGGTTGTTGGAAGGGCCCGGCCGGCCCACACTTCAGATCAAGGCAGTGACGCTTTGGTCCGCCGTAAACGGAGGCGGGTTTTGAAGAAGAGGTACATGACAAGGAGACACATGGAGGACATGAAGTAGAGGATGACGCACAGGCTGACGTCCACTTTGGAGAAGCCAATGCTCAGCATGGACATCCAGCGGCCTCTCCGGCCCGGCCCGCCGTCTTCGCCCAAGCGCTGGGACGACAGTTCTCGCTTAAGCACGCGCGTCCCCTCGTCGGAACCGAAGTCCGACTCCAAGGCCGCCACGCCGAGCCCGGCGTCCGGCTCCATGCGCAGGCCGAACGCGGGCCCGGAGTCTCGCTTCTCCCGATTCCTCTGCAGGGTGCGTTGTTTGACTCGGCTGGAGGTGGCCACCTGCATGGCTTGGGCTTTGTAGTGCTGGTTGGCGAACAAGTCCAGGTCCACGATGTCCTCCTGCACATCTCGCACTTTCATCCCCACGATACTCGGCCTCCTGACATTATGTTGCCGATCCGAGCCCAGTTTGATTTCCGATGTGGCCCAGGGTTTCGGTTCAAGGGTCTTACCTTCCACTTGCTCTTCTTCATCTGCCGCCACTTCCTCTTTCTCCTCTTCTTCTATCAAAGCTTGCGTTGGAGGAAGAAGATTGGGAGGGTTCAGGGCCTTGCTGGCTTCTCTTTCGACACGCTTCTGAGCCTGCAGGTTGACACGTTTTGCCTTCTGCTTGGCCAGAACCTCACTTTCGTCTTCCAGGTAGTCTGATGGGGGGGAATAAAAACCAGTTCGAGTCACAACAGTATACGGTGGAACCCCAAAATATAGTGTGTTGAAGGCCTCTTAGTTCTAAATTTTGTGGCGTCTTTAGCTATGCTTCTAACTTGTGCCTAAGAGTGTATAAACATCATGTTTCATCTCCCACAATTGAAAAAATGTTTCTCGCGTCAAGACGAGACAATATGGAAAATGGCGCTTAAACCGCACCTGTGAGGATACTTTTGGCAGAGTAGTAGTCCTCAAGGAAGGACAGAACCTGCTTGGTGTGCCACTTGTGCTCCCCATTCTCCTTCACGCCGTGACAGTCTGCACACGCGTACGGTGGAGGCCACTGGATCTTTGGGAAGTTGGGGTCATCGCTCAAAGCACCTGAAAGGCAAGGACAAAGAGTATTTTATGAAGAAAAAAAACCCCAAAGTGGTATCAATATGTAGTGTACCAAAGTTGCAAGATTATTATGAAGAAACCATTCAACAAGCACAAGGTCACGTAAAGATGTTGCACGCTGTTGCGTTGGCACGTTTGATTTGAGGACACGAGCGCTTCGACGACTGGATGCAATCTGTGTTGAAGCCATTTCATCTTGTCACTCGCCTCCATAAATCTTTGGGCCTATATGCATATGTGCATGTCGGTCTTTTAAGAGTGCGTATGTAAATCACCTGTCTGTGTTTGTGTGCATGTAATCTACGGATTGCTATTGGTGTGTGTGTGTGTGTGTGTGTATGTGCGTCTTAACAATGATCAATGGGCTTCTAGGATGTCCCAGTGGGAGGGATGGTGAGATAATAGATGTGACCAAAGTAGACAGCTTCCCCACTCCCACACACACCCACACACACACACACACACACACACACACACATACACATACACATACACATACACATACACATACACATACACATACACACACATACACATACACATACACACACACACACACACACACACACACACACACACACACACACACACACACACACACACACACACACACACACACACACACACACACACACACGCGTTGTCATGAGGCAGAAGCCCTCACTGATGCAGACCACCTGTCTGGTCCCTTCGCAGCCCTTTTCAGAGCGAAGTCCAATCTTCAAATTGAACATGAGAGATACCAAAGCCTCGGAGGAGACATATGCATCATCTGATGAATTAGTCTTTTTTTCCTTTTTTTTAGCTGACTGTTAGCATCACACTAACCTCAATGAAACAGCCTAAAATTCATGCATTCACAATAATTTGGTTGGAATTGGAAACCATAGGAAAAGCCAGGCACAAGATTACAGTAACAAGTAGACTGTCGTCCAGCAACATGAGCACCACAACACACTTTTACATAATAAAATAAAATTAGCATGACGGTGTATTTTGTATTCAGGAACACTTTTTTTTGGGGTGGGGGGTGAAGTCTCAGGTGTTTACATTTTTAAGTACTGTACCATTCAAAGACTAGAAATTCCTGTCCATAGTTGACCAAAATGTATCCCACCACACGTTTTGAATATCTGATTGTCTTTTTTTTTTTTTTTTTTTTTTGCGAAATAGAAGCTAGATGAATCAGAAAAGTTGCTCAGCACAGCTAACAACGATTGTGCTTTTGTCTGAGGCTACTAGCTCCTCTCTGTTCGCAGCCATGTTCTTAGTGTAAGCAGTGAATATCAGCCCAGAACACACTTTGAACTACAGAAGTCCTGACTGCCCTGACAAATAAAATTTGAATCAATCCATAAAATTGATTGTTCACCCAGCCATAACTTTTATGTCACAGAATTCACAAAAAATATCTGGTAAGTAAACATGTGTACCCAGAAATATGGATACACTTAACTGCACTAATACCCGCAAGGACACACATATACACATGGACACACACTCACACAAACACATGCGTAATAAATTATTGTCACCTACAAACTACTGTGTGCGCGTGTGCGTGCGAGCACATGGCAGCTCTGTCACTTTACAGCACCGTCAATTTACCAGCCCCCAATTTTCTCACTCTTCCGCAACCCTTTCCCGATGCTGCTCAGCAAGAATCTCAATGATATGCACATGTGTATGGACTCTCCATACGCTGCTTTACATAAAAGATACATTTATTTTACCCTGTCTTGGATGTCCTGCTGCCTGTGAGCCTGTAAGCGGCTAGTTGGGGGTCGATGGGGGGGGCTTTTATACATTTTAGCAGGTAGATGGAACACGCATGCACACTCCCCTCATTCTAATCAGACTGTCAGGTTTGTGGCCAGGGTGACTTTAGCCATAGAAGCCATATTGAGATTGCCACCACGGCCCGACGCTGGGATGTCATCACTGCTAGCGCATACATATTCATCAGGTATAAATATGTATTGCTCAAGACAAACTAGCTTCCTCAGCACCGACTCTGTGAAGTGAGGATCACCTACCATGCAGCGTCATGCAGCCATAGAGCTGATGCAAATGAAGGGACGGTTTACGCCAGTGGTGTCAAACATACGGCCCGCGGGCCGGAACCGGCCCCCAAGGAGGTTCGATCTGGCCCACAGGATAATTTTAAAATGAAAAAATGCATTAAAGACAGAGAATGAATGTTTTTAATAAAACGCAATTCATGGATTATCCACTAGGGGGTACATTGTTTTGATCAGAGTAGAAGACAACATTGTTTTGTTCAGAGAAGAAAACAGCAGTCTCAGTCTGTCACTGAGACAGACCCAACACAGTAGACGGTATCAATGTGCCAATGCTTCTTTATACCAAAACAAAGGAAAGACATGATATTTTGGTTATTTATAGCAGAGTATGGTGTAATGCTAATGGTCCGGCCCACTTGACATCTACCGAGACCGTATGTGGCCCACAATGTGAAATGGGTTTGACACCCCTGGTTTACGCTTTGGCTGCCCTTGCAGCTGTTAAGTGTAATTTAGTCAACTATCTAAAAAAACACACACACACTCACACGCAAACACAAAACGTGGTGGAAGAGTGCATGATGAGCACGGTTCAATTTGTGCTACAGGCCCTCCTGTGTCATGTTTGCATGTTCACCCCGCGACGCCAATAAGACAAGTTGAACTTGGACCACTATGATGATCCCGATTTTTTCCACGGCTAGGTACCTTGTTGTCTCAACACAGTTCTACTTGACATTGACACTTTGCCATGGGGAAAAAGCAGGTACGACAAGGTACTACTTCTAGTACTGGGTGGGCTAGGGTGCAAAGCGCTTCGAGCCAATCCCGCACTGCTCTCACCCTCTCAGCGTAGCAATGACGTTAACGCCATATGCGGGACTCATAACTTTAAAATGATCATGTTTACATTTTAAGGTCTACTCATCATTCCTCAGCGGTTGATTTTTAGTAGCTCAATGTTATTTTATATTGTTTCGCATTTGTTGTCCTGCTGAGGAAAAAAAAATGGTTTCATCAATTTTAATTCTTAAAAATTATTCTTAATATAATGCATTTGTACACCACCAATGCAAATACAGTGACACTTTGACTTACAAGTGCAGTGTGTCGAAATGTGTCTCCCTCTCAGCCTCTTGACAAGCAGCAACAGGACTGAGCTGCCGCCACTCTTAATGTGGCCCGTGCGAGGCGGTGTCAGAAGGCCCTTGGGCCTCTTTGTTGCCAGCTAAATTAATTGTTCAGCCGCTTTACAAATAGCTGCTCTTTCATGCATGGCCACTCCTGAAAGGCGGAGCGCGGCGGCCAGCTGAACAGCTTCACTCTGGGGTATTAAAATAAATAAACAAATAAATACAAATAGAAAAAGCAGAGGAGGGACTGCGTGAGGGAGAGAGAGAGAGAGAGAGAGCGGAACGGAGTGCGGCAAAAGAGCACAAACGCTCGCATCCTTCCTCCCTCCCTTTGCTTTTGACTCCTCACACTGATCCCCAGTGGAAACAAGTAACCCTTTACTACGGCAACACCCCCTAGCACACGCCACAACCTGTGTGTGTGCGTGTCTGCAGGGTCGACTGGAGGATGGGAGGATCGGGTGGCTTGGTGCTTGTGTCATGGTGTTTGCCACCTGCTGTCTCACAGTGCCCTGGGAATTGGCGTGTGTGTGTGTGTGTGTGTGTGTGTGTGTGTGTGTGTGTGTGTGTGTGTGTGTGTGTGTGTGTGTGTGTGTGTGTGTGCGAGCGATGAGAGAGATACGGAAGAGAGGCCTGGCTCCTGGGGGAGCCACCCTGCCAGGGTGCTGTGCTATCACTTGTCAAGCGGAGGTTATAAGTCCCAGGGGACGAGAGGAGGTCTACTCGCAACAGAGAGAGGGACAACGGAGACTGAATGGGAGAGAAGACGGATTGAAGCGGTGTGCAGTGGTCTGGGTGGCCGGGGGGGTCTGAATAGTGTTGAAGTGTCTGGGGAGTAGACACACGCAGAGGTGGGTGTCCCACTAGCCCCTGCTGTTCTGGACACAAGCTGTCCCAGTGATAGAAGAGGGGGGTGGTCCGTACAAACAAAAGACAGTGATTTAACAAAGTGGGGTGTTAATGACAGCGCCGGGCCTAATAACATCCCTGGAAACAAAGACGAGGGAGGAGGGTTTTGCTTTTTTAAGAGTAATATACTTTAGTAATAAAGTTAAACAAGAGTAGAAAGTGCCCCCCCCCCCTCTTTTGCATTCAGTGCTGCAGACTATCAACACAAACATATATTTGATCAACTCCAAGTTAAATTTAAGTCCATACCAACAAAAAAACATTTGGATGGTCAAAAGCATACAAAAGCAACAGATCATGCTAAAACGTTCTTTTATAGCCAGTCATATAGCTAAAGAAAGAAAGAAAGAGCACAACCAACTCCAAATTGTAAACGGAGGTCCCATATGCATATTATTTGTTACAAAAAAAATATATACTGATATGACATCAAAAACGTGAGGCAAAAACAAGTAACCGATGTTTAAAAGGTCTTCTAGAAAACACATTTTAGTGGTCTAATATGCAGTTATCGAAAAATGGTCAAAACCCAAATAATGTTAGTCAAAACAAGAAATACAATTCCATTTTTTGTGCGACTACGACCCAAGTAAAAAATGATCAACTGGATAATTCTGATCCTTTCAAAGTTTCCCGTTAGGGAGACAAGCCAGCTTCCTCAAAATCTTACGAAAACAGGAGGAGCTTATGGGTGCAAGACAACAGTGGGCAGAGGCAAACTAAAGGAGGAGAGACAAATGAGAAAATGGGCAAGCGATAGTGATGGGGTGGAAGGACGACGGGCTGGAAGTTCTCGAGGGTGGTCAGGGAGAAAATGGGTGACACAAACACCAATGATAGGTGGGGGTTGGGGTACAGAAGCCTGCAGCTGCCAATGTGGAGCAAAAATATTTTCAGCGGCAAATACAGTCAAACATAATTGCGAGTACGTTCAAACGTATTTACGTTTTTACTCCACATTGGCAGCGCCACGCTTCCATGGTGGGGGGGTTGTAAGACGTAGTGACAGCTGGTGTCTGATCTGAGGATCCGTCCTTCCACCACCCAGCACCGTCTCTAGTCGTATTAACACGACCCGCTGACCATGTGACGAGGCTGGAGCCTAAATCTTCCGCACAAACTCAGTGAGATAACCGTGAAGGTCAGCGGAGGGAAGTCGTAGTACGACTCGGTCAAAAGACAGTCATGTAACATGTTTGAAGATATATCATAAAATTATAGAATGGGTTTGTGATGAATATATAGTTGACAAATTCAAGATGTACATGTGCTGATTCACAACTAGCAGAATGTGCGCTCTTACCTGCTATTCTGTTGTTGACCCGATTGTGTCGGGCCCAAAGCCAGAGGATGGAGTCAGTAAAAGTGTTCACCTCCGACAGGCTCTCTCTGGCCATGTTCTCAAAGTGTTCGGCGCATGGCCGGCAGCCAAAGAAATTGCTGATGTAGCCTGTCATCGCACTCAGCACCTCCGCGGGATCTGGAGGGGATTCATGAATTAATATTGCATAAAAATTCCACATTTGTTTTCATTTTGGGTAAAAATGAAATTAAACGTTGACATTTTTGAAACCGCAATAAAACAAAGTAAGGTGGCTTTCCAGCGCTGTGTGACGTACTTTCTCAATAAAGCAATGCCAGTGCACATTCAAATCTGTATTTTGTTTTTTCTTATTGGTAACACCACTTAAACCATCCATCCATTTTTTCACAGGGCTTATTCTTATTAGTTGTCTGCTCCCAGGTCAGAAATGCAAAAAGGAATCTGTTCGCAATTGCCTCATCAGAGTAAGTCCTGTAAACGTAAATCCAGTAAATCCTAGTGGGGATAAGGGCTAAATAAGTGCCGATATTATAAATGCTGATTGTCCAAAACTATTTTTGACCAATGAGGCTCCTCATCCTGGCTGACATATGCCAACATTCTGATTCATTTCCGGTTTTCCTGTGTAACTGTTGAATTATTATTTTCTTTCCAGACTACGGGTGGCAAACTCAAGGAGCGAGGGCCGGATGTGGCATATCATTTTATGTGGCCTGCAAAAGCAAATTAAGTGCATCGACTTCATGTTTCTTGCTTAAAAAAAAAAAACCAAATCGCAAATTGGCTTCACTTTTAAAAATATTGCAAGCATTTATTGTTACCAACCCTCCTTTTAAAATTAATAGATTTGATTTTTTTTCCTGGTCTCTGATTTCAAAATGAGTTATTCATTCAGTTGGTGAGTTTGTGTAATATGAGGCGATCAATTTTACATTATTTGGGGGTTCACAGTCCTCGCGGGCTTTGACACCTCCTTGCTCTAGACACTAATTGAAATGCTAATTTGCTGTTCAGAGCATGGCTTCTTCCTCTTCTTCTTCCCTTGTTGCCTCTTTTTAACTAGTGTGCTGCATGATTAGCTACTCTTCATCTTCCTATTGTGATAACAGTATTTACCAGAAATGTACCTTACTCGCCGACATGGAAGTGAGGATTCGTTTTTGTTGAGGAGTGACACTGTATCGTGGCAGGACAGTGTTTAGCCACTCCAGCTAGCCAGCCTCCTAGCTAGTGTGGAGCAAGTTAGTTTAGCGGCTAGCAATTCCACGGTAGTTTGTGAGTAGCCGGGGAGGCAGGAAAGGACGGTTTGCGTCGA
This sequence comes from Hippocampus guttulatus, assembly GCF_054856545.1. Lineage (NCBI taxonomy): Eukaryota > Metazoa > Chordata > Actinopteri > Syngnathiformes > Syngnathidae > Hippocampus > Hippocampus guttulatus. The sequence continues at coordinate 13,506,193 of NC_141267.1, forward strand.
TGCAGGAACGTCTGACCGCTCTTTTACAGCTCTGTGGTCAAATGCGCTTCAAGCCATTTTCACACTGAGTCAGATATGATGATGTCATCCTAATTGGTCACAAACCTACTACACCGGAGGCATAATCTATACAGTCTTCCATATATACCGCACATCCCTAATTCATGGTATCGGGATTGACATGGTATGTTCAAATCTATTTGGATTTGTGATCGTGTACCGTGATCAAATTAACATTTTAATGATGCCTGAGAGCGGTACCTTGGCGGCGACAATCACGCTGTGAATTGCAAACTTGTGCTGCGGCTTCCTGGATTCCCACGCTTTGTGGGCCGGGAGTCACAGAGAGCTGGGTTAACCCCATATTGAGATGAATAATCTATACCCAATCTGGAGATTAAAGGAAGTTAACCCTCTGTGTGAATGGTTGCCAGGTTGTTGTCTCAGAATCTCGACAGTCCACAAACATATTTTCCGGGCAGTAGTTTGCTTTTGTTCTTGGCTTAACCGCCTCGTCGGGTTTATAAACCGCACAGCCGCTAGCAGAGCATGCCGGGACAATGGGAAGACTGTGCCGAATTCACACCTGTAATACGGCATTCAGTGTGTGAGTTCATGCATGAGGTTTATGTCATATTCAGGGGTACTACTGCATGTGCCCGTATCTGTCGTGTGAGATAGATGGTGGCCCGTGGGGTACCAGATGGACACCCCTTTTCGCTGGTCCATCTGCAGGTCACATGACGGTCCATAAACTCCAGGATTAACCCCCCCGTGTGTGTGTGTGTGTGTGAGATGAAGTGGGAGATTAACATGCTTGCTAGAAGTGGAGCTACCAGTCATCTGCCTTGTTTTATTAACCACTCACATTCCACTAATCTAACATCTATTTTCGCACAGTCACAATTAGGTTCAATGCAGCAGTGACGAAAAGATAGAGAGTGCATAATAGTCTATTTCATGCCGAGTTTGTTTCCAAGTAGGCGCGTGTATTCTGTGTTCACTTGTGGTTGGATTTGTGTGTGCTTGTGTGTCAAGTTAAAATCAGGTCACTGTGAAAAGAGGCTAATTTGTGGACAAAGTTCTCGGCCCCGCAGACATATTCTAAGACCCCCTCTTCTTCGCGTGAACTCTAAATGGCCCATAGTAAAACAAAGTACACGTGAGTTGCCTGCACCTGAGTCACCAGCTTTCCTGGCTTGCACTGTAAGAAGGTGGAAGAGAGTCCACACGCCACAAGGATAACGTCGAAGGTGGGGTTGTGACCCTTGGCAAGCCACCCACCTCACCCCCTCGGGCAAGGCAGCATCTGGAACCTGAGAGAGAGAAAAACATACGACTGAGAGACAATTTTCAAAAAGGACCACCGTTTTGTGGCTCTCTTCCCACATCTCCAAACCTGTTCAACTTAATGTAAAGCTGCAGCGTGTAGTTTTCTTGATCAATGAGAAGTCAATCTCAGGTTAATGGCTCGGCCCTGCACTAATGAACACAGGCAGTCGGGATATCTAACCAACCGAATCCGACAACATATTCCCTCTGACACAAAGTCGTTTCTCTAGCCGCCTCCTATTGCCGTCGCTGCCGTGACTGACAGGGTTACTCACATGTCAATAGTAAAGATTTGGGGTGAGCGTGAAGTCCATTTCCTCGGAAGTGAAGTCAATTCAAACCTTCTCATCGATTCATTGATCCATTGATCGGGACAGCTAAAAGCTAATGATCTGAGTAAGTGACTCTTTCAATTTGCAAGGGGGCTGCACAGGGGATGCATGCACAATTCATTCCAGACAATCGGACCTTCATTAAAAAATCTCAATCAAAGCTCAGTTTTGACTGACCTGACCGGGAAAAAAAATGCAGATAGAGAAATTCATCTTCACTGTTCATGAAAGCCAGCTTGCATTTTGGTCAAGCTGGGCAAACCCAGCTGCTGTGAAAAAAGCTCCTTGTGTGTTAGTTTTATTTTTGAACGCACATACTGAGTGAAAGTATCATTTGTTCACCACCACAACAATTCTCGTTTTACATTAGGGTAAACCCCCGCATAGTGGCGGTTTGGCAGCTGGGGGATTCAAATATTTGCAGATGTTTTGGGGTGGGGGTATTTATTTATTTATTTTGACCCACCTGATTTCACCATATTTTATTTATTTATCTTTATGTGTGGAAACGGCATACTGAATGATAATCAGTGCTGTTTGAAGAATGCCACTTCTCCGTTTATTTTATTTACTCCTCCAAATGTATCCCAATGGCTGGCAATGATGCAAAGATTTTGGTTGTCCTCGGGCCAGATCGGTAGCGATCCCCCAAGAATAGCGAAAGGTCCGCTGTACTTCCTGTCTGACTGGGTTTTATTATTCTGAGGCCTTAAGTTGTATTGGATCCAATTGGACGAAAATGCAGGTGGACTAAAATTGGATTTTGCAGGATCATATTTTCCTCATGAACTTGCCTTACAGATGTTTGTGTGTATTATTCTGTCACAACTCACCTGTGTCGAATTCTCCAGGATTTCACTGAACGCTTGATATGAAACTTGGTCACCAGTCTGGTGTTGTAGCCATGAATCGAGGGACTTCAACAGGTTCATCAGGATGGGGCGGCCTGGGAAGTACTATCGAGAACACAAAGAATACTGTATGGAGTCCAACACGATGGGATGTATGGCGAATTGTAACAGAAATTTTTAGGCCATGGTTTTGTAAAATCTGCATCACCCAACTAAACGGGAGCAATATTGCAAAGGTCATGACAAATTAATGTTTATATACTCAAAGATGGGCCGCCCAAGAGGCCCTCTAGTAAATGGTAAGGTCACATTGACAAGACATCGAGCCACCTCCAACATCGGTGTCAGCTACAAGATTTACACAGCAAGGTGCATTGGACAAAAGTACCACATAAAAAACATGACCTTGTTTTTATGGTTACCCGATGGTCTAATTTTGCAAATCCACAAACATTTCCCCTGGAATGAACTGCGCTGACAGAAAATATCACCACAATGTCAAGAATGTGAAAATTATTGACCACGGACAAACAATCAAGATTCACCAGAGCAATAACAAATGTTAATCTCCTTATTAAAATCTGTAAACCACGGAATGGGTGTTAAAGCTATTATTCTCGGTAAAAATTGCAACCTTTAATCCTCTAAGGGCTTGAAAATCTAATCATTGTAGCTTGAAATTTTAGTTACCTTCTTAGAATGACATATCAGAATAATAAAAATTGTGTTCTTTACATTCACACAGCTTTCTGTCTATTTGAATTTATGTCAAAGTTACTAAGTACGGTTAGAAAGGGCGACGGGGCAGTCTTATGAATAAATAGAAATAAAACGGAAACAGAAGACTGGCCTATCTAAGACAATATTACAGTATCGTGAATAAGCCTTCCTTTCTCATCCTCCGGTTCAGTATCGACACACACAAATTGCACATCAAGCACTGGAATAGCTTACCGGTAATTAATAGTGACCAAAATTTTCCATCTCAGCAACTTCCGGAAGAATTCCACCTTTAAGCTACTTCCTTGGTTCAGATGCATTTCCTAAGCCGCTAACAACCACCAAACAACCGCGGGAGCTTTCACCGCAAGGTGTGTTTAGATCTTTTCAAATCATGGCTACCATGGTGATGCCCCAAGAATGAAACACGATATAGTCACCAGGAAAAGTGAGAACACGGCGAGGATGGGCGTTTGAGAGCGCTGATGACAGACTAAATGCAAACAGGCCCTAGCTCTTCTTCACATTAAAGACGCTGACAAAAGACTCACCATAGACTTTAATGAGTGTCTGCTAAATGTGCTTCCTGTTCTTACAATCAACCTTGGAATGGTTTACAGTAGGTTTGCTCACAAATAAACACATTTACAAGCTTTTCGAATTGCATGTTACCATGGTTACCACTGCTGTAATCGCTTCCGAACCTCGGGCAGGTATTATTTCTTCTAATATACGATGGGTATTTTAAAATGACTACCGTGAGTGCTCGCCAACAGCAGACAGAGCCGGCTATGAGTCTCAGAGGAGATTTCGAAAACGTCATCCAAAAATGTACTCCTTTTTATTTGTCCCCGCCATCTGTTCACCTAAGTGCACCTGCATATGGGGACAATCTTCTTCGTCTATTCATCACGCTTTAACAGGATCTGGAAGACACGCCACTTAACTTAACCCACTCAGCCTGGTTTGCGTGTTGCATTTTGTTGACAGTTTTATACGTACGAGAAAAATTCAGGATATGGGAATGTTTGGAAGACTGCTGATGTTCCAAACGGTAGCAAAAATAATGAAATATTGTAAATCTCGGTTGACCAATATATTCGAATTTAGGCCGTTCCATTGCAATCACGTAAACAACGTCACCACACACACTCATGGCGGCGTGTGTAAAGGGACACACAAAGGAGCCTGGTGTCCGCTACTTGCTGCTGGGAAAGTGACCTAATGGGTTTAGGTGTGGATCGGAGGTCTGAATAACAACCAGTCAGGAAAGCTCATTAAACAGTCATATGAATTTAAGCAGAAGCGAAGAGGCAGGTGTTTGCCAGTAATGGGCTTAGCCCAGCATCACCAAAGCAACACTATTCATGTGTCGATGCTGCGAGTGATCCCATCAGAAGCTCACCATGTTCTACTGGGTCATGGTGCTGAACCACTTACATCTGTCGTCCCCAACCCCCCGGGCCGCGCACCGGTATTCGTACGTGGGGCATTTGGTACCGGGGCCGCACAGAAAGAATAAATAACTTACATTATTTCTTTTTTTATTCATTTCGGAACCTGAAAGATGTTTTATTTTGAAAAATGACCGGATTCTCTGTTACATCCATCTACAGTGTGTCACTTTTGACGCAGGTCAAGGCGCGCTTCTCGGTCACGTGATAGGTTATCGCTAAAATGAAAGTAGGGAGCTAGCGAAAGGAGTAAAAAAACAAACGTCTTTGGAAAGCGGAAAAAGGCCCGGCCAGGAGACGGAAGAGGAGCCTCCGACTTTCAAGAAAAAGAAGGCTACATATAATAGACAGTATCAGGAATGCTTTTTAAAATACGGATTTATCCCAACGGGAGATTCCCACGCACCAAGCCCACTTTGCAATATATGCCGGGATGGTGAGTCATATTTTTCAAGCACTTTGTATTTGCGGTGTACTGTATGACAGGAATTCAGTAAAAATGCATGAACTTGATGCTTGGGCTCAGACATGTGAAGCTTGCATGCTTTTAGATGGCCCCTATCTTTCCATCCGTTCCCCCTGTGGGCTTCTTTTCAAGAAAAACAAGTTGGTGGTATAATCCCTAAAAAAAACTCCCTTTAATGCTCGCATGCATCCCAAGATCCACTTTTTTTTAATCCTCAGATACATGTAGAGAGGATTCATAAATCCGGCTTCAGTCCAACAAGACAGTAAATCTAGTAAAATATCATGAGCGTGTGCAAATGGGAAGCGCAAGCCAGTGTGAACATGCTTTGGTTGGAAATGCAATTAAGGTTTGACGGTGAAGAACAAACATTTCCTGGAATTCTTGGACAAAGGGAGATTACCATAAAACGGCGACTAATCATCTAAACACGGTCTTGACAATAGCATAATATGTCACAGTAAGCCTTGCTAACGCAAAAACATCATCGGGCACCCAAAAACACTTTCTGAATTTTGTTTTGGGGACAAAAAAAACACCCTTCCCGTTTGTGTTCCCTTCCTCGTTCTGTGCATGGCTGCAATTTCGTCCTTTTCATTTCGCACTATTTTCCCGAAAACATGTTTCTATACATTTTTAATCACGTGACTTTTGCCAAGGATGTTATGTTTTGTTAGCTTGTGTGTTCTTGGGTGTGTTTGCCCAAAACTTTGTGTGCAACTGGATTATGTCTGAATTGTAGCAGCTAGTAGGAGCAAAAAGAAAAATATATAGTTGGGTTTTATATTTATGAAACACTTTCCATACCACCATACATTTTGGTGAGGTCCACATTGATGTTGGTATGATTTTTTTTTTTTTAAACATGATTCAGATTTGGCAAAGTGACAAAAATAATACGTGTTAAAAGGATCGGTTTTATTTCCATCTGATCAGCATTCCGAGAGAATTTTAACTTTACAGTGCCAAGCAACATTTAAAAATGTTTATACGACAATCCAACATTGTCACCATTCGGTGATCTTTGGAGGTTTGATACCGTTTATTGTATCAATTTATTTTAGCCTTTGCTTTATTGTTATTTGTGCATCATTAATCTGTACGGAGGGGGATAATTGAACACCTTTGGGATGAGAAAGGGTGCTTGAATCAGAATGAGAGTTAGCATAGCGCCATCAGTTTGGAACATGACTGAAGTCTCTCCCCACGTAGGACACCATGAGTCACTTTTAATCTAATCACATGACTCACACACTGAGCTCCAGTGTCACATTTCTACATCTTGTGTCATCTATCCAAGAGGACATTCCTCAATCAACAAATATTTGTCACCTACTTCACTTCGTCAATTCAGTTCAAAATTTACACCAAGTCGACAAATAAGACAGCGGTCATGTATTTGGCTCACCAATTGTTGAGCCTGATCAGAACCAACACCCCGCTTGTCTTACATTAACTATGCCGAACAAGCTAACTGGATGAATGGCTGGTCTTTGTCGTGAGAGCGCTCAAACGTCAACAAGGGCCCTCACAAGTGGACAACCATGACAGCCGGCTTAGCCACACAAAGCCCCGACTGGCGGCTGGGCCACTCTGTTCGGGGAGGGGGTGGCAGGCTAAAAATACCATTGGGACTTGCTGCTATTGACTAAACAAACGGGAGCTAATGGGAGGCCACGGCACGTGGCCCGCACAGTCACACACACACACAGCAGCTTGCTACAAGGCCTCCCTAGAGAGTGAGATATAATCAGGGAGATTGGTGGCAGTGAGACAGCCTGGTGTATGGCCAATAGGGACGAGGCGAGCGGGTCAGACCTCATCATTGCAACATGTTTGCCTGGCTGGCACACTTCTCGGACGCAAGACGAGAGTCACCGCCCGAGCGGGAAAAGGGAGAGGAAAGACAAGTGGTGTTTGTAAAATCCTCCGAGAGGATCCCAGGGGGGGAAAAAAGGACAGGCAGAGGATGACAACTCCAAGGGGAAGATTTGTAGTCAGGTAAAATAGTCAAAAGTATCAAATGAGTGAGATCATCCGGAGGAGAAGGAGTAGTAGGCAGGGCACGAGGGTGTCCCAGAGAGGTTCTAATAAGGGCGGATCAATGCAAAGCTTGTGGATGGCGGGCCCGCTTCTATACCCCTGGGAGCCAAAATCAAGAGGGTCAACAATGCCCATGAGAGTCTTTACGCTCCCTCTCTATTTATTCATTCACTTGAGGAACATCAGTATACCGCAACATTTAAACTTTGGAATACATGAATAAATATAAAATAAACAAATACGTAGATAACGGCTGTGCATCTCTCCAATAGAAGACGATTCTATGTGTATCCTCAATTCATGGGGTGCAATACAATTGAAGGATGGTTTATTTATTTATTATATATAAAGTGTAGTGATTTAATTTGGTTTAAGTCTGTAGGATTATTTGTCAGGAGGTTACTGTACATGTGGCATTTCCTTAAAAGATATCTCCAAAATGATTCGATACGTATCTTGTTCCAATTTAAAGTGGAAGAATTCTATTTGGTTCGACTCTTATTTGGTGCGCTCACATCTTGTAAATCAAAACGGATTTTCCAGTTCAAATAATTTTTTGTTACACCTTTAATACATAAATACCCGCATCAGTGAATTGAAATATCTTATAAAAGTTGATTTATTTCAGTAATTCAACTCAAAGGTGAAACTCTTCTTTTCGATTTATCATATACATAAAGAACTACTTCATAGAGGTCCAATTAAAACTCTTGTTTTTATGGAATATTCTCAGGTCTTTACAGAGTGAATGTTGGTTGTTTGTAAACTCTGAGCAAAATTATAAAATACTACATCGTGAAATAGTTCACTCAGTATCCTGGATTGTAGGAGTTTCACGCTTTCAATGAAACACGAGTATTAATATACATGACATTTTCCTGCATATTCTAATTTATTGTGATACAGCCGTATGTTTAGTACGGAGGTTGCGCATTCTTATACACTTATACTGCATTGTGCCGTTTGGCATTAACTTGAGCTGGATTTTCGATACATCTCTCCAGTAGTCGTGAATCTTTTATTCAAATGCCGGGGTGCTCCTCAACGCTTTCAGTCTTGAGTCTGTGACATTTTACTGTCTCACTCTCCATCTAGTGGTAGAGAGTGATAACTGCACCATGCTTTTACATGAAGCAGATGTTTTCAACACACAAATTCCCACTGAAAAAAAAGTAGAGTGGAAAATAAAAACCCACGACATTTATAATCAAGGAATAAATACAGCTTAAAGTGTGTAAACGCTTTGGAGAGTTCGGGGAAATCAAACATGGTCAACCTGTTTTCACTTTAGGTGAGCTTCCTGAAATTAGGTTTTACTGATATTTCTAAATTAGATTTCAGCTTGCATTAAATATTGAAAAGTGAAAAATAATGAGCCTAAATCCGTGTGTGTGTGGGGGGGGGGGGGGGGGTACTCTATCTCTATCCCACCTTTGCCAAGACTGAGATGTACTTTCTGAGAGAAGTCAGCGCCTCTCCTGTGATGACAGGATGAGCAGCCAGCTCCACCCGCAGCGAGTAGTGCAGCGTCGACTCCAGGTCGGCCATGTACACCCTGGACCTGTACAAATATTAAACGCAGTTGAAGGCACTGCAGCAAGATGGAGAAGTATCTTTCCGTGTCATGCCTGTTGAAAGGTCTCCACAGCTCCTCTTGATGCGTGCCGATGTGGTCTGTGCTGGCCGGCAAGGACTTCCCTGAACGCACCACCCCAGGAAGCCCCTGAAGGGCGTAGGAGTAGAAAATACGGGCCTCAATTTTGCTGTGGGATGGAGGGAGGAACAGGTTTTAAGTCAAGACTTTGCTCCCTTTGTACATCATTAGTCGAGATGAATTTATGATTTTTTTAAAAAAGAGCACAGTGCAGGTATGAGTATTCAGTCACTCACTTCTGGTGGTACCCTCTACAATTCGACACCAAACGGAAACACTCTGCCCTACTTGGTTAAAAACGCTTGTTGCAGGCAAGGACCTCATCGTGCCACTCCAGCGCTCGAGCCTTGGCAATGACTGGTCGGTTAGAGAGTAAATCCCAGGAGGAGCGAGACATTTACAAGCAACACATTTGGCAACGTGCAGCTTATTCACCGAGTCGGGATTGTTCAACAAAACGCTTTGGACTCTTTTTGTTTTCAAGTCTAGTGTTATAAAAATGCTTGATAGCCTTTTGCGCTTTGTGTGGCCATATATTTTACACACTTACTGGAAAACATTTGTGACGATGGAGCAGATGGTGCCAGGCTAGCGCGCGGACGGACGGGAGGGGATCATCGATTATGAAGCCCACGCGCTAAAAGGCCGCAGCCTCCGCCATCACTTGGACTTGTTCGTTTACGTCTCCTTCTTGGACCCTCATTTGACTTTCTCCACTTGTGCGAGATGGACAAAAGACTGGAAAGGGGTGGGATTAAGGGGAATGGATGCTAAAAGGAGGCCGGTGCTCACTCACACCAGCCCGGGGACTCAATTACACCGGTGGGCCTGCTGAGAGAGTTGCACATGTGGAGGGAGAAGAGCCATTTATCCAGTCGTTCCCCTGGGCTGGTGTCAGCGTAGACGGGGGACAGGGGACACATCCACCAGGGAGCAGCGCGCATTACATGCATGACGGATGTGCGCATTCTCACACAGACACACACGACCGCGTCTCTCCCAGGATCAATCAGACATTCAAACGATGATGGGATGCCATCTGCCGCCGCGCAGGTAAAGCCAGAAAAGCAATGGCATTGTTTTCATGCAAGAAATTAAAAAACCTTGCCACCGCTTGTACAGTGATGGAGATGAGGGGGGGGGGGGGGTCGAAACAGTGGGGACGTGGGGCTTGGGGGAGGGCGGGGGAATAAATACATCGGCAATAAATCATTTCCTCTTTGCATTTGTCAACTAAAAAGAGTCCTCTTCCGCATGCCAAGTTATTGAAAGCGCCAGACAAAGAGGCACGAGCGGCAGATGGATTTGCGAGGTGAGGAACGATGGGCGCTGCTTTATGATGGTGAATAATGGGAGCAATTTTGATGCTCTGATCCCATTAAGAGGCCAGATGCTTAAAAGTAGTCTCATGAATAGGGTTCAGATAATGAGGACGCAAACTTGTTGTGTGCTAAACAATTCAAAATGCAATGGGAATACATTTGTAGGGGTATTGGTGGAGGTAAACTGAATATACCCCAACGGTTTTGTGAGGGTGTACATGCAGCTTTTTTTCAAGTTACTACAGAATATGGACAAGCATTGAGACACATCACTACATCAACTCCCCATTCTTGTAATGTAACTCTAAAGTCAAATTTCTAATAAGATCATGCACTGCTTACCCGAGTGTATGACACAAATGCTTTTCTAAATATGGACAAAATGGCTGCCTTTGTGCAACACACATGTTCTTTTTATGTAGTGTAAAACATTTTTCAATGCTTGTTTATAAGATCCACACTGCTAACCAAACAACAAAGGATGTGAAGCAAACAAAAAATAAACACAGTAATTTTTCCCCCCAGTGCAAAGGGCTCTCTCGGTTAAAAAATTAACATTCAAGGTCGGCACAAAACTACAGAACACCGACCAACATTAAGTGTAAGAACTCATTTTGTAATTTTTTTTCCTCCAAATATTGACTCATTATAATCTATCCATCATTCCATTTTCCGATCTACTTTATCCTCACAAGGGTCGCGGGAGGGGGGGGGGGGGTGCTGTAGCCTATCCCAGCTGTCTTCGGGCAGTTGGCGGGGGACACCCTGAACCGGTTGCCAGCCAATCGCAGGGCACACAGAGACAATTTGGAGTGTTCAATCAGCCTGCCATGCATGTTTTTGGAATGTGGGAGGAAACCAGAGTACCCGGAGAAAACCCACGCAGGCACAGGGAGAGAACATGCAATCTCCACACAGTAAGGCCGGAGCCGAGATCGAACCCACGACCTCTGCACCGTGAGGTCGACACGCTAACGAGTCGCCGACTGGGCCGCTCTATTGTATTATAATATTTTTAATATTATGGGTACGACGATAGTCCTGCATTTCATTTAAAAAAAATATATATATATATCAGGCCTACCTACCGGTACATTGTCGTAAGGGCAGTATAAGATCCAGTGTCAGTGCAACTTAGACATGTCTGCCATCCAGTGGTGACTGGTGACATTAAAACTTAAAACTCCAGTCAACCACTGCATATTCACAATTTGGCCCCTGCTGATTAGAACATTGATGGATTTTATTTCTTTTAGATATTTGATCACATTTTGGATGTTTTTTGTCCTCAGGCTTTGTTTCGCCCCAATTCTCCATTTTTCGTGGACAACGTTTATTGAATGTTTATCCGCATTTTCTGAAGATCCTTCAGGGTTTGTACATAATCATATATTAATCAAGGGGCCACTCAAAGCCTCATTTTGGTCTATTCTTTATTTAATAATGTATTGAAAAGTGTCCTTCTCGGTTGTCAATTAAGTACGATGATATATTTACGACAAGAGAACCATGTTTCTGCTCGCAGCTTCTGCATATAAAGGTTACACAAAACATGACGTATTTTGGCTATCAGCAAGCATTTAAATCAAATTGCTAGTCAGTTTTGTTTGCCGCTTGTCAATTTATTGCTTATAATGAATGCGAATTTGCAAACAGGAAGTTGCAGCTGGAACTTGGCCATACAATGCATTGGTGTTGCGTCGATTTATGAGCCCAAACAGCCGAGGCTACATGACAATCCTTCATTACAATTTTTTTTAGTGGCCGCTGTCCGATCGATTACCGTTAAAAGTGACATCAATCCATGAGTCATGTTTGGGAATGACCTAAAACGATTCTGTGCCCTTCACATTTGAATAAATAACGAGGTTGCAAGCAGAGGTGCTCTTCCTCCATCCGGCAAGTGATTAACATATTGTTATCAGAAATCTGAAGATCACTACGTTTGTGAACAGATGTTGGAGGAAAAAGCCAAAAATGTCATTTGGATGTTCCTGCTTGATGCACGTTATTTGGAAACAGGATACACAGATTACAAGACAATGTCTGTGATGTTACTTGGGGCTTTTTCATTGATTCTCGAGGATCATGGCCGATTTTATGGCCGATCAAGTCGTCGGCATAACTAACTAACTTTTTTATTTTTGTCAAACACACATATGGAGTTCAGCTATAGAGAATCCCAGTTGCACATCTAAAATTTCAATTTTGTGACCGTGGCCTGTTTTTTAAATATATATATATATTTTTAAGTGTTTTTTTTTTCAATTATTGCAATACAGTGTGAAATGGTGTGCTGAACTGCTTTGTATGGAATAAATCTAGTACTGTCGAGGCTAAGAATAACTTTTTTTTTTGAGGAACAGCTTTGCTGTTGTTGTTGTTGTTTTGTTTTTTGACTAACTTACACTTTGAGTCTTGTGAAGTTGCCTCCAGGATAATAAAGGTAACAGGAAGGGAACTCGGTTACCCCCAGTTTGGTTACAAGGTCTTCTTCAGTGCTCAGGACCCTCCGCACTGCAATGTTCTCAAACTGCAACAAGTCCAAGGTCACCTAATGCACGGAAGGAATATTGATGTGCTTTGAGAATGTGGGTGATGCCAAGCCTTTTTGTTTTTTAACAATACAGAATTGATGGAGACGGACGGGGGCTGCTACCTCTCTGCCGATGTAGGAGCTTACATCCTCAAAGATCAGGGCGAAGTGTCGAACGTTGTTGTTCTCCAAGAAGGTGTCGATTTCAGCTTGGCTAGGAATAAAAACATAAGGTCACTGGAAGACCTGCTCTGCCAACTGAGCCACAGCTGCCCAAGGAGCTAAAGGGGGCCTCTCGTGTGGTGGTGAGCTTTTTGTCTACCTGGTGGGTTCAAGTGGAGGGCAGGCCGGAGGCCACGGGTCTTGGTGTTTTTCCATTAGATCTACAATGTAGTGGCGGAGGCCTTGGACGTCATGGAGCAAACCTGGAGGTCGGTGAACATCAAACATGGGACATTAAACATTACTGTTTGTTTTAAAACAGTGCCAGCGGTCAGCCAGTCGCGAAATGAGCCGCAAATAAACCAACATTAATATTTAATCCACATCGGATTGGCCTATGGTAACTGTGTGCTCACTAAACTGACAAGACGCTGCCGCTCATCCCTCATGGGTAAACTAGCTCCCTCTCGGTTCGCCGCCAAGTCGTCAGTGTAAAAAGTGTCAGCTCATTTGTGCAATAACATTAATAATTAGGCTCAAAAGTGGAGCCACAAAGATTTGATGTGAGTAATGTAAATAAAGAAAAAGAAAAGAAACAGCCAAATGTATTTGCACTGTCTCAAACTTTAGGGACAGAATGTGACAATATGGAGTCTGCAGCCTTGGCCCCGAGTTACATCCGCAATAATAAATGCCAGTTAAAAATGTGTAAAGGCACAATACCTGATACAACTCTTATGTTGGATTTCATTTTCCGGGCATGTGCAGGTGCATCTAAGTCAGTGAATGTATTCATGAATGGGCTCTGTGTGCTCAATGATACCTGTAAAGGCCTTTCCAGTAGAATCCTCCCGGCTGTAGGCGTGGAAGAACTGAGAGGTGAAACAAAACAAGAGAGTTTTGGATTACACTGAGGGCTGAGGAGGCAGAGAGATCAAATTGGGAAGTCCTCACATAGCCATGAGAGAAGCAAAGCGACGTTGTGTAACGTTTGGCTGGCACAAAGCCATCCCCCTTTGCCCGCCTCGACCCCTAAATCCCCACTGCCTAAAATGACTTGTAATGTTGAAGCTTCATTATGGATTGGATTGGTAAAGAAGGAGCCCTTTGTTCCATTCAACTTCACTAGGGGGGCATTGTTTTTTTTATTGGTGCATGAAAGGGTTGAAGGGGTGGGAGGGATTTGTTTGTTTGTTTTTTTATGAAGGGTATGTAATTTAGGACATGTCTTGTGCATGTGAAGCATTTGCTCACAATGTTCAGATGTCACAGGTCGTAATGCATCCCCTGAAAAAAAGAGGCTTCCACAGAGGAGCGCCAAATTTGCGCCAGCTTTTTCTCGGCGTTATTTGCATCACTCAAACTGCGTGTGGCTATTGGCGTTGGCGAATTAGATGTTGTTTATCAATGAGGCTCATTTGCAAAGAGGTGGGGTCATTTCTCCGCCAAATGTATGCATTATTGCCTCATTTAAATACGCACAAATACCACTGGCGCACCGAGACACATTCTGCTTGGTATCTCAGTTAGTGACGTATTTCCCCATCTGCGCGTCTTGTGTGGATCAGACACTATCCATTTGCTCCATTTTTACTCCACATAATCCTTTCGTGAAGTCCTCGGTGTGCTTCACAGAATGAAATGCACCACATTTAAAAGCATTTACAAACAAAAGAGTTCAAGAGATTGAAAAGTAAAGAAAACAAAAGGAGCTTAATAAAATTACGAGAAGAACATATGATGCAAGAACATTTTGGAAAAATGTGTTTAAAAAATGCTTTCAAAACACCCAAATCAAAGGCATTGGGGAAAAAAGTGTTTTTAAACCGGACTTAAAAGCATTTACACTTTAACAACACATTTACTGAAGTATAGGTGATCCAGATTTGCCATGGCAACCACAGAAACATCCGTGTCATTATTACTATGCAAATGTATCATAACAAAGATGATTAAATAGTTTGCATCGAGTTGCTTTAAAATTAGGGTATAACTTTTATAATAAAATAAAAAATGTAATTGAAGCTTTTGTCCTTTCTCTGGTCCACTGGAACTTAAAATACTTGTTTGTAGTGTCAGGTGGAAAAAGTCTGACGCTTCACTCTGTGATTGGATCATGTTCATTGTATTGTGAGAAAAGGGCTTGGTTGTGACCAATGACAGCTCACACAATAATGATAAATGCTTTCCTAAACCCCATCTAATTATTTAAAGCATAACAAGAAGAGCAGAGCACTGAGGCGGTGCCAAAAATTTCAACTTGCTAATGAATGACTTAAAACTTCACTTGGAATCAAGCTCAACCTGGAAGATATGAACTTTATGAGTAGAAGCGACTTGTAGGGGACTCATGTTACCTTCAAAGTTGGAAATCCTCTGATGCCGAAGCTTATGCAGACCTTCCTGTTATTCTCATCAGCACAGTCAATGGCTGCCAGATCAACGGCAGGCTTCCACTCTGAAAGACAGAACACAAAATATATTATGAGCAGGTCGAAAAAGGCCACATTTTATAACAGACCATTTCCTAATGTTTGTAAAAGTTTTTTTTTTTTGCTGCCACTGTTGAACTTATTGTTGAAATCCTCTGATTTCAGCCTCTCGACAGTAAATATTTTCTGATTTCTGTAGTAAGCAGCTTAATCAAAATAAAACATTTGCAGACACCTGCTTATATTTTAGAAAACAATGACCAATATGCTTCCCCATTTTCTGAATTGTAATGAATTTATGGAAAAAATAATAATGGTCTACATACTTTGAAGTCAAGATGGCGCCCGAGTAGGCAGCCGTCAGCAAGTGCTCTCATGAGCCTTGCTTTTTTTTTTGTTTTTGTGTTTGTTTTGTCACTTTGTTTTTGTTGTTACGTCGTGTGGAAATGATGTGGACTTTTTTCAGCATTTTTTGGCCACGACATTCATCAAGGAGGAGACTCTGTGCTTGGTGGTTGCGCCTTCTCGTCAGCATGGGTATACCAGCACTGTTTTTGACTGGGAGGAATGTCGGCGCCATTTGACTGTCGTTGCTGGACAGTCCCGGGGCGCTTGTGTCTTGCGCCTGTAATTGGCAGCATTTTTCACAGCCCCGCTTTGTTCAGCGGAGAGATCGGTGCTGTTGAACGGTCTGCGGCTGGATGGATTTAAGTCTTGAGGAGCCGACGATGAGAAGAAAGGAGCGTTAGCACGGAGTGCCGATGCGGATTTGGAACTGGGAGTCACGGCTTGGAGTTTGAAGCGGATTACGTGGGACAGGAGAGGTGAACGAATCTCTTTTCATCAATGGACGCTACAGCTTCATGTTTGCTTTCAAAACTTAGCTTGTAGCAGACGTGTGCACATTTTCAGCATGACGTCTCTGACCCACTGGTGAAAGGACACTTTGATCCTCTCCTCTTTCATCTATAACTGCTTCAGACAACAATATGAATGCAGAAAAGTGGTGAAGATTGCACGACTGTCTGTGTCCTATGTGTTGTGTTGTGTTATTTTTGTTATTTTGACTTCAAAATGGCGCCGCGAGAGTGGCTGCCTTTCCAGCAGCTCCTATATTTTGTTGTTCTTCTTCTTCCTTTGATAACTTTGCTGCTGTGAATTGGGAATTTCTCCATTGCGAGACTAATAAAGGTTTTCTTATCTTATCTTATACTATGAAAATAATCGTCAATTGCAACTGTGAAATTTGCATGTAGTTGAACCTACAGCCTGAGGAGTGTTTATCAAATTAGAAGACCATCGCATTGATCAGTACCAAAGTAGCTCACCGTTTTTGGTGAGTACATCATCACTCCCCTCTCATGTGATATTACTTTTGAGTAATTGTTACTTATTTGCCTTTGTTAAATCATTCAACAATAGCAAATAAACAACAATAAGTGAATATAACAGCAACGTGAAAAAAAATATTGCAATAAACTTTAATGCAATGTTTTAATCGAATTATTTGACACCTGATTCTAAAAATATTCGATAGTGAGATCCCTTACGATAAGATATTACATATTGTAAATAGTTGCACTAAATCAACTTTGACATTGCTCTTTACTTGCATTTGTTTCGGTTGCATTCGAAGGAGTGTGGGCCATTAAGGGTCGCCCTGGTGATCGGCAGTTGTGAAGCAACCCAAGGAACATTTCAGATGAATGTGCAAAAGATTCAAGTCCAGCAGTCAGTCAGTGAGTGCAGTGACTAAGCATGAGTTGTTAACGATAGGAGCTTTTGAATGTATGTGGACTATGCTTCCGCTAGCGTAGGGTTAAACAATTTTGAAAAATAATGTAATGTTTTCCCTATTATAATAAATAATTATATTATTTTTCCAAAGTCCTCTTCCAATGCAATTTTATTTAAAAAACACAAGCAATAAATTAATATTTATTACAATAAACAATATCAGATTTATTGGAAATGTTTTGGTTTTACAGGTTAGGCTTAAGCTAAAATGAAGGCAAATGAACTATGATTTAATCTGAAAAATAAATGTCTACTTACTTCAAATAGAGTTGTTAACTAAACTTAGTAACACCGTGAAGTGCTTCCAGCATTCACTGGCACGATTTCACAAAATTCTTATTAAGAGTGGCATAAACATTGGCCAGTTAATCAGATTACAACAATAATGTAAACAAAACTGTGGCTTTACAACTTTAGCTTTTCATGTTTCATGAAAAAAAATTATATTGTAAACATGGACTGCACTTCTAAGCACCGAACCTACCTAAACACTATGTAAATAAATAAAATAAAGACTATCGAGCAATCAAAATGAATCACCCCCTCCCCAAATTGTAGCTTATGCCATTCTAAAAGTATGCATTCTACTCTATTGCAATGTCGATTTGAATTCAATTAATTGTTCAGCCCTTGACCTGTGTGAAGAAAGCAACGTAAAAAAAATCTGTGACTGTGTCATCCTTTAACGATATACGAGGGCGTTATAGTATGATCAGATAAAATAACAGAATAAATCATGACATAAGATGAGATCAGATTTAATGGCACAACACAAAATACAATAAGATACGACAAAACAACATACAATCAGATGAGATAACACAGCACACCGTGACGATCAGATAAGGTAAATACAACACATACGATGAGATGCGATAAGATGCCATAACAACGATAGCATACGATCAGCTACGATAGCTAGATAGATAGCTAGGTATATATAGTGTTAGTGATGGGTGCAGTTTGGTACATACCTTTAATATCTCTCGCCAGACGTTTATAGACGGGCGAGAAGGAGATGCAGTGTCCACACCAGGACGCATAGAACTCCACCACTATAGCTGAGCTGGAGTTGACCAAAACAGACTTGACATTGTCCGACGACAGCGCGACGATTTGATCGGACTTCGTGTACAGTCCGGCCTCCGCCGCCGAGGATAGCAGAAGCAGACAAAATGTCAGGCAGAGCACGGCGACGTGTCGGGGGTATTTGTTGATTTCTCCGCTAAATCGGGACGTGGCACAGTTGTGGTGCCACGCCATCTTCCCCGGTTGTGTCACTCGAACGCAAGGTTCACCACCACTGAGAGAAACTTTTCAACACAGCAGAAAGTTGCCGACTGCCACGCACTGCATCCGATTCTTCCGCCAGCGCTTCTACAATGCCCTTTACGGTAAATGGGCGGAAATGACCTGTGGACAGCAAGTGTCACGTACAATGACCAACCATGGACTTCTTCTTTTCAACGTCATTTCGTTTGGTTTTTAAACCGGTTTGTGGCTAAATTATGGGATATCCGTGAAACGACTACAAAGACTCTTACATTAATCAAAGACCAACACATCATTTAATTAGCCACGATTTGCGGAAATGCACAGGCATCCACATCCGGGTATGCAAGCGTAGCACGATTCCTCCTGTGCCTTTACACTTGCCTTTACGGTAAATGGATGGACACGAACCAGGGAGCGCAAGTGTCACGTATAGTGAAGATTGAGGAACCATCGACAACTACATCTTATCGACGAAAACTTTCGTTTGGTTTTCAAATTTGGCAGCGCTTAACACATAAATATGCGAAGCGACACCACAGAATACATTAATCCGAGCTCATCACACAACCTTTCATAATTCAGAATATTCACGAATTTCGGCAATACACAGGCAGCCACATCTGGGTTTCAAAATAAGAACAGGGAAACTGTACGGTACATTTAAAAGTAATAGCTGGTTCTGGAACTTTGTACCAAGTGTCAATTCAAAAAAATACCACCATCACCAACAACATTAAAATGCAATACACCCAAGTGTTCATCAAAAAAATAAGGCAGAAATTTTCCACAGGTGACTGCAACACTGCACAATTTGAATTTTAACGCTGCTTAAAACAGAAACATTAAAACAGTAATAATGTAATTCAAATACATCCCATATTAAAGTTGAATATAAATTGTAACTAAATACATTTTCAAAAACAAGCGCCTCTTAAAAGATTAAATGCAAATTAGTTGTACTTAAAGTTAAATACAACTGAACAGTATTTACCAAAAGATTTGTCCTGGATTAACCAAAAACGTTTAGACCACTGCCAACTTTAATTAATACTGCATTAGCACAGGTCAGTGAGTGTAGAAAAGGTCCCGAAGATATTAAACATGATGGAAAATAGTAACAGACTACAGTACTCTGTGTTGGTTTCTAAATATTTGTAATACGTGCATATTTTACTTTAGTATTTATTTAGCGGTTAATAGGCAAGGCAGATTTATTTGTATTGCACTCTTCATCCACAAGGCAAAAGTGTATATTGCTCTACATTGGCAAAGAAATAATGATTAAAAACCAGATCAAATGAGAAGTTGAAAATCACGCCTCTTGCCTCTCAAGTCACCTCGGATAGGCTGCAGTTTACCTGTGAACCTAATGAGAACAAGCGGTTTAGGAAATGGATGGATGGATTATGAACTGCAAAATGCTGTATTTACGGTACTTTCTGGATTATTCTTATTCTTATTATTTTACTTGTATGTCTGTCACTAAAATGTCATTTTAGCACACTCTAAATGGGTCAGCAGTATGATATCCATGGACACAGCAAACACAAGACAACACACAACCCTCACTCTGACGATGGTGGAATGGTGTTCTGTGTGGTGAAAACCTGGCCTATTTTTGTTATTTGCATGAATTCAAGGTTATCAAGTGCAGAATGTCATGAGAAACAAACAAGTGTTTTGCAATTTGGTGACAGTTGTGTGCATGTGCTCTGTTGTTGCAACATCATGTGCCAGCGACTCTGGACTTTTGCCACCGATGTCCTGCTGACATCGATTTGGTTTTGTAATCATAGAAAAGCTGATGAAGACACCAACAACCAATTATGTGCCCAACCTGTCAACTCCACTTCAAGATTGTTGTGTGCACATACATTACCGGTATATGTACAGCAGAGAGTCTAGATCAGGGATCACCAGCCTTTTTGAAGCTGAGAGCTACCTCTTGGGAAATAATTAATGTGAAGGGCTACCAGTTTCATACGCTCTTCTGAAATAAGAAATGTGGTCAAATGACTTTTAATACAGGTATTGGTATTATTAGGACCTGACCTATTTAACTGGCCTTATTACCTGTTTTAAAATGGTCGAAAATCAGGAAAATAAATTGTAACCATTAAAGACAAAGGTAACGACATTCAATTATTACCCCCCAAATCGGTGGAAAAATCTGCCAACTTTTCCAATTTTCCTCCATTTTAATGTTCAACAAATGGTGAAGGACAAACTTTTGTAAAAGTCAAAACGTTCTGCTTGTATTTCGTACTGTTATTGTTGTAAGTTTTAACAGAGTAATGATGTTATTTTATTCATTCGATTTTTTTTTCATTAATTGGTCGATTAGTCAATTATCAGAATTTTAGCGTGCCACATATCGGAATCAGCACAGTTAAATATACCTTTAGGTAAGAAAATCTTTATTTGTCCCACAATGGAGAACATTGCAAATATCAATATGCAACATTTTGTTTCTGTAATTATCTGTCTTTCCTTGGAAATCACAATTGTCCCATCACTGGTGAGCTATTTTTAGAACATTAAAATGTCTGTTTTGTGATGTATCAAACGAGAC
The DNA here is from genome assembly GCF_054856545.1 of Hippocampus guttulatus. NCBI lineage: Eukaryota > Metazoa > Chordata > Actinopteri > Syngnathiformes > Syngnathidae > Hippocampus > Hippocampus guttulatus. The sequence goes on from NC_141267.1 coordinate 13,527,141, forward strand.
ATGGCTAAATTTCAAACTTTCTCAAACATTAATGTGACCTGTGCAATTCAATTGGGGGAGTGGGGGGACTCTTTTCGAGAGTGGAAGTACAGTATAAATAACTGAGATAATCTATGATATCTATGTCATCTATTATATAAATTGTGTTGACTCATTTAAGAGTTTGAGTGTGACTGGTTCATACTCAACACATCCACAAGTGTGCACACCCTGTTTGCAAATGGGTGTGCACAATTGCGGAGCCACATTATTTCTATAGTTTGTCAATGTACTATAAACCTGTACAGTTGAGCTTAATTTGACCTTTGTTAATGTTTTGAACGCACGCTCATCCTCCTGTTCTCTAAAAAGGAGCTGAACAGCAAAATTCAAAGGGGGGTTGGAATTCCTGGTTCATTTTGTCTTTGAATTTAAACAGCCCACTTCATCATGTTCACATTTTGACATCAGATAAAGATCAGGTGAACAGTACCTAAGACCGAAGGGGGCACCTGGCTAAGAGTATCATCGGCAAGTTTCAGGCATGACGGCATAAACGTGAACATTCTTGGACATTTTGTGGAATTTTGCAGTTCAACTCCCGTGACAGAATGCAAAGTACAAAAAGTGCAGAAACAATGAACACTTGAACATCCATCCATCCATTTTCCAATCCGATTTATCCTCACAAGTGTCACCAGGCATGCTGGAGCCTATCCCAGCCGTCTTCAGGCAGTAGGCGGGGGACACCCTGAAACGGTTTCCAGCCAATCGCAAGGCACACAGAGACAAACAACCATCCGCGCTCACACTCACACCTGGGGACAATTTAAGTGTTCCATCAGCACTGTCATGCTTGTTTTTGGAATGTGGGAGGAAACCGGAGTGCACACAATTACTGGGAGAACATGCAAACTCGACAGCAAGCTCGGAACAGAGATTTAAACTCAGACTTGTCAGGAAAATGTGACAAACAATTCAAATAATGGAATCACTCGTCATTTGATCAAATGTTGGATCCGTGTCTCAACCGTGCTGTTGCATATAATCATGAAAAATAAAAAATTACAATTGGATATTTACAGCACAAGGTAAATAATACAGGCATAATTAGTTCTTGCGGGTCAGTTAACACACTTAAATGCAATGAGACGATACTGGAAACTGGATGCTGGTGACCCCCCAAGTAAAAAAATTGATCTGACAAAAGGCAGAAAGTATTTTTAATCCATGACATGCAGTGACCTCTAGTGGTAAAAATGTTTTCCTTGTAATAAATGGACATACTGTAATGTACAATATATATAAGAAAAGATAAGAAAACCTTTATTAGTCTCGCAATGGAGAAATTCCCAATTCACAGCAGCAAAGTTATGAAAGGAAGAAGTAGAACAACAAAATATAGGAGCTGCTGGAACAGTAAGTGATCTTAAAAAATAGGTGATCTTAAAAAGACCGGATTTAAATTCATTCAAAAATTCTCGAATTTCTAAATTTCGAAAAGTGCTCATTGAATTTGAACGGATCTGGTGATTCTAAGGCATTGTTACATTAATATTTTGCCGTTTAAAAAGATCATTTCCTTAACACTGCCAGTTCACACATGGGGGTTCAATGTATGTGATTAGGCATGTGCAAGTTTGCAGAGTAAAATAACTAAGGCGACAAACAGAAACAACCATCTGAGTTGTGAAGGAATTTTACAGCTTGTACACTAAATACTACATTGGTGAGGTAACCGCTGCACACGCACTTCCACTATATTGCCCACCCACACCAGGTGATTGATGCAAATCTTACATTTTATGATGCCGTTGCACGTATTGAAATGTGTCGTTTAAAAAAAAACCTGCCAGAGTGTTGCTTTACAAAGCTTTATTTACAGTTCCAAAGTCTACAAATATTATGTACATGTTTGCAAAGTAAACCATTCATTCGCCAACAATCACCGAGGTTCCAGAAATTGAGGGCCTGATAGGCTACAGTATATTTACACCCAAAACGAGTACTTTACAAGCCAAGTGCACTTGGTGCACACTCACAGCATATTAATATAAATATTTATTGACATTTCAAACAATAAAAAGGGGAAAAATAGCGGAATGGGGGTTCATTTAATAAATCTAACTAGGACCAAATATTTGGTTCATCTCCTGGTTCAGGGAGGAAAAGGCTCTCCTCTACACCAAGACGATGAAAGAATTAAGACAGACAAGGGGTCTAGTCTAAAAAGGTGTTCAGTCTACTACAGGAAGCACTGCATAGTTACAACAGAGAAGGGTACTTTCTCTAATATACAATCAATTCAAGAAGACAATCTGGGAGACTTGAGGTTGGAATCATGATCTAACCAGCGACTACAAAAAAAAACAAAAAAACATTGAGGGTAGAACAGGTTTAAGTTAAGGTCACTTCAGCTTAAAAAGGGTCAGGAAGGAAAGAGCCGTCGAGCCAATAACGAGCTAGAAAGAAAATTATTGGTTCAAGATAAGGTCACACCGAGGCCTGCAGAGTGGAAAGCGAGACGGGGGTGTTCATGATTTAAATAATAATAATAATCGATCGGAGAGTCTTTAGCGTGTCATAGTAACCGCTCAACTGTCTCTACGTACATCAGGTTGAGGCACAGAAACACAGAAGGTTAAAAACAAACACTAAGCTCAAACATGCGAGGAGTGATAAGGCCCAAACTGAAGTCATGAGGCTGTACTTGGTACGCCATTTAGAGAAGAGGAATAAAAAAAACAAGATCATTTACAGCAGTTGGAAAAACATGACATTCAAAGGAGGTCCAAAACATGCTGAGCCATCAAACCACAGTGTTCGAACAACTTAAAGAGGCACTTGAACAGAGTGTTGACCGCCGTCGTCACCTGGCTATGTGGGCTACGTTCTTGGCTGCTGTTTGTTCATCTTAAAATGTTTCACAGCACTGAGGATGAGGAGTCGCTGTGCGAACCATGCACTTTGAGAAAAGCAGGTGTTCCCTCTTGTCGTAGAAAGGAAAATTACTAAGAATGAGAAAGGCTCAAATCCAGCATTTCGGTACCGTAGTGCAGTACGTTATCCTATTTTATTTTTTTGGTGTCTCACTTTCACACTGTATGCTAATATGTAGTGTATCTACTTGAGAGCATTCTATACCTGCTCTATATCGGTGAAAAGAAGCGACTAAGAAATGCCAAAAAGTCTTCAAAGGAAATCAGTAGTATTTGACTCGCAGGCTGTATGGATAGTTGCCATTAACACACAGTGCTAATATTAACACACAGCACAAAAGTAGGACACAATTGTCATTAATGTGACTCTTAAATATGAAAAACGTTCTTTTTATTCTCTTTAATCTCGGACATTAAGTCTATTGCCACGTTCATATTCCTTGTGCTTTTAAAGTTACATCCTCAGATTCTTTGATAAAACATTTAAACGCTCCTTTTATATTTTGACAGAAGAATACACAATTTCAGAGGATACTTTCTCTTCTATTCAATTGTTTTTTTTTACAAAATAAATAAAATACTTTGTTTTGCACAATATTGCATCTGTGGCGTTCCAATACAGAGCAGTCTACATGTTTCCGATCAGTGACACATTTCAGCCACGGAAATTAAAAGCATATTACAAGACGCCAAAGTTTGAAGTCCAACATATCTTATTGGAAAACAAGAAAAGCCCCCCACGGAGGGAGCATGACTGACAGTAAGTTAAGTTTACGGCAAATGTCCCGCTCCCCGACACACAATGACTTCGAATAAAAATGTGAAAAATGACATCACTGATTGTAGTGCAGACTGTATAAAAGAAAATGTGCCACTGATCAACTAACTGTTTACCTACATTGGTTGCTATATACATATATGTATGTTTTTGTTGTTTCTCAGGAACTCTAAGACGCTTTTCAAACCCTTGTTTGTATTTCCGACATTTAAAGTGGATTACGTTCAACTGACGGCAGCCCTCTTGGTGATGAGACTCAGCGAGTTGGCGGTGTCCTTTAGCAACAAGTCAAAGATGCTGTCGGCCAATTGCATCTTGACTGACAGCTCATCTTCTTCGTAGCAGACCCACTGAGCCTCCTCCTCATGGAGCTCCTGGACCTGCACAACAAACACACAGGGCAGAGGTTGTGGTGTGTTCAAGACTGTTTCGAGAATTACTTCCTAAACCACTGATTCTGAACGATGGGGCTATTTGAAGAGGGGGGGGGACTCATCTGTTTGCAGTTTTTGTGCAATAAAAGTATTACATGATTTCAATATTCATCCAAATAATCGTGATTATTATTTTTCTTTTCCATAACCGCCCAGCCCTGTGTGTGATGTCACGTCAGTTTGTCCAAGCATGTCATTTCGGCTCGTATGCGAAGATAATGTGTGTACTTGAACATGATTGTGCTGTATGATGACTGTTTCCTTTTCCTTTTTGTTTTTTTTTTTAAACAATTTTACTTATCTTCACTCTCTGTCAATTTATTCCTGTATATTTTTACATGTTCAATAAACAAACAATACTTACCAGTATCTGATCAACTCTGTCTCGTTTCTTTCGACCAAATTTCAGCATCTTCTGCCAGTCAGATTTTTTACTCTTGGTTTTGGTCAAACCGTAAAGTTTTAGAACTTCTTCTGTTACAAATTCCTGAACAAGAGACAATCAAATGTACGTGATTTTTGGGAGCGACAATGTTTTAAATGTGTGGTGGTGTTTTGGAGACAATCAAATCATACCTGTACTTTACTGATGTCTCCTGGCATCTTGACTCTGTGGGAAAAGGCGGGTCGGACTCGTTGTGGTTTAACCCACTCGGGCTGATTGGCATTGGGGTCTTCAGCATAGATTTCCTGGAGGATTTCCCACGTCAAGTCATACACAGCCTGTGGGAATACAGGTGTTTTGTTATCTATTTGTTTGTATACAAGAGTTTGGTTTGATCGCTATGCATAACAAAATGCTGTCTACCTTACTTCACCATCGTGGAAAATTTACTACAATTGATTATCTGCAGTGCCTGCTGAACAATTAAATGTGAACCCAGAAAGTGGGCACTAAATTGAATGTTTCACCTGAATAGGTTGCACGCTGTTCATGGGTGTGTGCGGGTGACCTACGAAGATTGCAAACTTTTAATAAGAGCTCTAATAGTGGGTGCAAAATGGTGTATTGACCCAGTCTACCAGACTGTGCGCAATGTTGGCGTATAAATAAAAGTGTTGCAGACCGTGGTAATTAAAAGAGGGTTTGGTGCATCGCAAGCGCAAAATTAATTTTCAAGTGAAGGAATTGAAGTGTTAGCGAAAGAGGCAAACAAACATATTACTGAGCAGTTTGGATAATGGGTGGATGGATATTTCTCCTTTAGGACAATTATAACCTTTTTTTTTTTTAAACGACGATGCTAGTCCAGTTTGCAGTAATTCGGCAGGTATGAAGCACATGTGTTGCGTGTCGTGTTTTCACCTGCTTGTAGCTGCGGATGGAGAGGGCCTCCTGGTCTTCCGTTCTGTCCTCAACAGTCAAAAACTCTTGGGAAGGTTTGGGGCAGGCCACGTGTGATAGTGAAACCCTTCCTTCCTTTGTAAGGCCACAGCTCTTCCAGATATCCTGAATGGCAACATGGACCAACTTTTCGACCTCGCCGGCTGAGTGGGGCACCACCATGGCAGGTTGTTCTGGCAGTTTAGGGGGCAGGGGAAGAGGGAGTGCAGGTCTCGGTGGCGTCTTCGCTGACTGGTCCCCATCTGGGTGCGATGCCAGTCCCCTTGGGGGATCTTCAGCTGAGGAACCAGAGCTTCCCGCACCTGCTGCCAGCCTCGTCTCTTTGCCCTTCTGCTTCTGTTGGAGTCGCTGCTGTTCCCTCCGTGAGCTGAGGCCAAAGTCCTCATCAAACCAATCCTGATCGTCGCCGAGCTCATCGAGCAGATCACGGTTCAATTCCAGCTCAGCAAGTCTCTTGGCAAGCTCTTCTTGCCCACTGGCTCCCAAAATTGGACTTTCCTGTTGTAAAAGAAACATGCTCTTATATGCATTCATTTATTCTTTCTATGCTCAATTAGACACTTCAGATCATCAGCATAACATTGGACTTTGATTGGTGGGGGGGGGGGGAAATCAATTGAAGAGGGCAAATCAACAAGTTATGTTTGTCAGTGGTCTGTAACATCTCAAAAATTACTCTTTGGCACTGTTATTTAAACATGAAAGCACAATCTTTCATGGGTTTGTGCATCACTTATTCAACTAAAAACAGTACTTGAGTAAGCCGAGCAGCTGAAAAAAAGGGAGGGAAGGGAAACTGAGTTCCTATCACTTACCGCTTATTCTAATACAATAAATGCATATGCACGCTAATAATGACGTCCGACACAGCTTTGCAAATACAGTAATGGTCAGAATTAAGAACGTATTTATTATTGTAGTTGCAGTGCACTCCTTTGTGCAGGAGGCATTTCAAATATTTGGCTCCCCCGTACAGCTCTTGTAGTTGATGAAATCTGATTGTGTGGGTGTTTCATGACGGTGTACTAGTACACGGAGCTTGCTGTTCACAGTTTACGCAAACACCAATTGTTGGGAATTTAATTCAAAGCTATTATACTTTCTTCCTGCAGTGGTTACTTGTCCAGTTTCAGGAACACACTCCCATCAACGACATTTTAAAACACTTGAATGTTTCCTGTTATTATAATGGATCACATTTTAATTCAGATTTATTGAGGTGAAGAATCTGACTCACCGGTCGGTTACAATATTCTGGCGACGATGGCTCGTCTTCTGGTAAAAAGGAAGAGAGACCATCATGTGGCTCCAATAGTGAACTGAGCCCTCGTTCTTCTGACTCAAAGACGACGGCTCCATTGATCTGATTGGAAGCTTCAATTTTCTGCTCTTTAGCCCTTTTAATCTGAACCAATTGCTGAACGGTGTCAATCACAAAGTTACTTAGTAGTTTATCTGCTAATATGTCTGGAGAAATTTGATCCTTCTGCGCCTCCTTGTGATCACCAGCTTCATGGAAAACTTCGGAAAAGATGAACTGGTTATCTGGGCCCGCCTCTTCCTTCTCAGCTACCGCAGAAACGTCCGGACTATATGATGGCACATTGTCTTCCTCAGCTAATGCAGAAATCTCTTGACTGTCTGTTGGTGTGGACTGGTCAAGAGAGTCGTCCTTCTCAAGTATGGGAATTTTCTCCTTACTTAGTGGCGAATACTGATCCAGCACATTTTCTTTCTCGAGTCTGTCCGTTAGCTCCTGATCATTCTGTGGTATGGATTGGTTGTGATGTTGAGAAGAGAGGTGCGTTTCCACTTTTGGTCGTCCCTGGCCATTGAGGTTTTGCTCTAGGTTAGTGACTACATCTGTGAACTCTATCAATACATCACTATGAGAGGTTTCTTCACTTTGCATCTTTTCCGATATTTCCTCATTGCTTTTATGTTCATCGTCACATGGATCTAGCGCATCATCGGAGTATGAGTCGTCAGCATCTGTGAAGATCTCAAACTTGTCGGACAAATGAGTGATCTTTTCAGGAGGAGCAAAGATCCCATGACGTTCCCGGCACTCAAAGTATACAACGCCATTGTAGGTGCCACAGTTGCTCCCCTCAGACTTGTCTAACTCCACACCAGCCCAAAAGCCTCCAGCAAAGCTGGTCGAACCTTTAAATCTTAGTGTCCCAGGTTGGACATTACCAACAAGAACACGGTCTCCAATGTTGTAACTTGGCATTTCATCTAGACTCAGAGGGAGAGGGCTATGAGAGTGAGAGCCAGGTGCTGGGGAGATGGAATTAATGTTCTGACTCTCATTGTTAGATTCTTCAGTTTTCTGAAGATCGAGTAGTCGACCAGATTCATGGCTTGCTCCACTAGTCACAGAATGGTGACTCAAGTCTTCAGCAATCTCCTGTTCAATTTCTTCATCTTGACTGGTAGACCTGGTTTCAATTTGGCAAACTGTATCCGGCTTGGAAATATGTTGGTCCTTCCTAGGTGAGGAAGGTGCCGATGACTCAAAATCATCTTGGTAATCTGCCAGAGGAGAAGAAGCCTGGACATCCCTTATCGTTGGCTCCTTCCCTGAGGAAATGATATCCAAGTCCAGTCTACAGGAATGATCAATGGATGTGGGTTTGTCATTAGCGTGTGCGATGAGGGTCGCTGCAGCAGAATGTGCTTCCAACCTGCTATCATCCTTCTTAGACTCCATTATTTGTGACTGGGCATCTTCAGTAGAGGGTCTTAAAGTACAGTCTGGTGACTGACACCTCTCTTGACCCGAGGTCAGGAAATCTGGACCGCTGTGTACAGGGGATGGTGACACAGCTTCAACATTGAGCCCGTCAGATGCCAAGGTAGATATATCACGATCTAAATGAGGGAGAGACATTTGTCAAAAACTTCAGTACTGCACCAATAAACAAATATGAGAAGAGGAAAAAAAAAAATGTACTTTGGTGGAATGATGAATTCAGCCCCACAGTGGGTATTTCACTGGTTTCAGAGCTGAAATATGATGGTTTTAGTTTAGTTTATTTTCTAACTGGCGTATAATAATTAAATTGATTTATTACAAATGTGTGTACCTTTTGACAGGAGAGGAGGAATCGGATTGACCTTCAACTAATGTAGAATCTTTCTTCTGAGATTTGCTATGAGGAGTTTGCGCCGGTTCTTTGTTTAGTTCTGCCTTAGTTTTTCCAATGAAGTTGTCATAGTTCTGAAAATAAAAAGGAGAGAGGGCAAATATATGACACTGTTAAAAAAAAAAAAGGCAAACACTGCACCAGAAGAAAATGCACGGTATTTACCTCTAGTTGTTTCAGCAGGCTGGCCTCTTGTGCCTTCAGGCGCTCCTTTTGCCTCATCTTCTGCTCCCTTTTGAGCTTACTCGCCATTGACTTACGTTTTCTCAATTCCTCTTTCAGGGCCCTGATACGGCCCTCTATGTCACTCTGCTCTGAAATGGGTTCTGAAAAGCAAATGCAAAAAAATACATCACAGATTCTGTGAGCAAAATCAGACTCCTGTGATTAGCAAAGTGTAATCCAACTTGGGCCCACTCGAACTAAAACCTAATTATTTAGAGATTAGAGTATGTTTTCTTTATGTCTAAAGTTCACTTTTAAGCTACTTGTCAAACTAATCCACCGTAATGCAACAACAGAAACTCACTTAGAGTTACATACTTTTAAAATTGAGTTTGTGATTTAAACCACACCAATTTGGTGATTTGTAGATTTATTTCCCCCATTATCTTTTCATTGAATTGAGTGAAGCCGTTTGTGATCTCTGTTCCTGCTGCACAGTGGAAATTGCTTGCAGCATCACATTGTAACTGACTACATAGTGCAAGCTGTGCAGCTTCTTTATGTTCACCCATTCCACTTGTCCTCAACCTACTTCTTGGAGCAACAGCAAAGCTATCATATTAGGCTATGCTATTTTGTAAAACTCACCAGTCTGTGAAGGTGTTTCTGTTGGCCTATTTGGGGCCTGCTGGGATAGTTGGAAGGAAGAGTGAAGTTGCATGTTTCTTGCGCTGCTGGTATCAGGGGGAGAGGCATGATTGTGGCTGCCTTTGACTGGAGAAGACTGAAAAGAGGATATGAAAGTTTAGTTTATTACTTTGGGGTGATCATATCAGTGTGCAACAACTGTAGGTCACAACATGTTGCAGAGACATTTTTATGTTGACAGACTTTCAATGTAAAGACCATTTTGGAGTAGCTAAATGAATGTGTGCAAACCTGCTTGCTGAGTGTGAGGGAAGCAAAGTCCTCAATATAATTTGGAGGGCTGCTCAGGTTCGAGGCAAGCGTGATTTCAGCCAATGATGCAGGTTGTGCTGAGGATGGACTACTTGGTTCCTGGCAGTGTCCTTCTGTGTGTATACTGCACTCGGATGTTGCTGAAGAATAATCGTCTTCAGTCACATACTCTGAAAATAAAACCACATGAAAAAGTACAGTCACGTTTTTCCCCCTCCTACTATACCAACAGATGCTTTTGAATTTGATACATTACACTGGTCAACAAATGTTAACTGCCGGTCGACTTTTAAAATCAGAGATGCAAGTAAACTTTTCTTGATTTTTTTTTGTGCTGATTCAGAATCTGCTTTTGTTTTTTTTCATAAAAATAATATATTGTGTAATATATTTAGTAATATTAATGAATTAAGGAGATTTCTTTCTGAAATGTGAAAGCTATTAATTGCAACACATGATAAGTTACCTACTGTGCAAGCTTTTATAGGTAAAACTTAGGAATAGCTCTCATAAACCTGATGTGCTGAAGCAATTTTTAAAATTAGCACCAAAAATACATTAAAGGACAGATAAAGCATCACTGATCAAAATTTGTTGTTGATCAGTGTTATTGATATTAATCACAAGTCACTTATGCCACAACTAATGAATTTTATCACCTTTCTGGCTGATTGCTCTGGGTTCTGAGTTTCGATGGTGACGGGACTTGGGGATAATTTTCAAGGCGGCCTTGCTCCGATTCTCCGATACAGCACCGCCCTCTGACCAACTAGCCAGGGCCTCTTTTTCTATCCTCCGGACCTCTGCCTCCTCTTGATCAAGACGCTTTTTCCACTGCAGCAGCTCTTCAGCGTGATGACGCCTCTGCATCAACTGCTGCTCCCGCTTAGTCAGGAATCTAATAGGTAGATGGTAGGAGTAATGCAAAAGAGAACAATGCAGAGAAGTGTGTGGGTGGGGTGGGGGGGGGAGAAAAATTAAGATGGCATTAAAGACAGAAGAAATACGAGAGTTAGTATGGGCAAACCAGGAAAAACGGCAATGAACAAGGTACAGGTAGGAGAAAGACGTTTAGCATAGCAAAAAAGTTCAAAAAGCAGGCAGATTCAAATCTCCAAGAACTGTTTTCACAGCAAATTCATATCAGACATGCTTGCTCGAATGAAACAGTCATACAAGTGAGAAGGACCCATTGACCAAAGGTGATTACAAAATAGCAAGGGGGAAAAAAACGGTTGATTTGAGCAACAAACTGAATCCTTGAGACACTGCATGCCTAAGTGCACATTTAGTAAAATAAAACACTTTCTTTTTGCATAACGGTAGTATCAGGCTGAAATGTCCTACTGTACATTAAAATTTAGTACATTTCATACTCTTCACAACTCAATATTGATCAGACTTCACTTGTTATTTTTACAAAGTATTGACCGAGATATAAAGTGTCTTGTGCTCTTTGATGATACACTGTTATTTAATTAACAGCCATTTCGGGTTTCATTTGTTTGATAAATTGAAAGTACTTGACTGTAAACAATATAAAGGGACCAGTCAGATATACAAGTTGGATCATGCGCTGACTCAACACAGATGCTGTTATGCCTCAATGTTTAGTGTTAATCGAATTTAAAGGCTATTCTCCTTTCCTAATTCAAACTAACGGCATGCCACACCGTAAAGAATCACCACCCTATTCTCTTCTAGAGAACGGCTTTGTACTTATTAGCCCAAGCTGTGCAACAGTTAGCCAATCGAGGGACAATTAAGATATATTGGTTTCACTCTGCGTAAACAAAATTCTTTTAACTTCATGCGATAGTAGGGCTTAATTTGAAACCTTTTGTACTAATGACTGCCACAGTTGGAGTATAAAGAAACTGAATCTGCAACTCGAGCAAACCTGTAAGCCGAGATGGAAAGAGATTGTTTTGAATTCAACACCAAAGAAATAAGTACAAATTGAAGAATGCAGTCAAGATTTCCCATCCAACAAGGAAAGGTACAATGAAAATATGCATAACCTTTGACCTTCTCCAAATCAACAACTGTCCATTAGTATACGTATTTGCTGTAAAAAAATTGTGTGACTACATTTAAAGTCCTGCAAAACCTTTTAAATTCAATGTGAAGTTGTCAAAAGTTTTGCTTTTTCAACGCATCTTTCCTTGGACATTTAAAACGACCCTCAACACAAATGCCATCCTGGCAAAGAAAAAAACCAAAACCTTGAAACCTCAGAAACCCCAAACTCATCACAGACATCATTCTCCACCACACCCTTGTGACGGCCCAGTGCCAGGTTTTTCCATTGGGAGAGGAAGGGGATGAATGTGAGTTGTGGGTGGGGGGCCCAGGCTAGGTGCAAGTGCGGCGGAAGGTGTAGGGAAAACTACACAGTACCTGTCCAACTGGTTGTAGATAAAGAGCTGGAATTTAGGATGAAGGTTGGGAAGACAGACACTAAGGGAAGCCCAGTGCTGGGCTGTGAACACGGAGAAAAAGCAGTGGACGGGAGAACAGTGTCTACAACACACAAACATGCAACAAAACAAACAAATCAGACACACGGACAAGAGAAATGGAGGGGAAACGCGAAAAGACGAGAATTGACAAAGGAAAATAAAAATAATCAAAACAAGGGGACAAAGGGAAGAGAGGGAGAGAAAAGAACCACATGAGCGTGTGTTTTGTGTGTCATTGGAAACATTCAGCTGCCCACTGGAATAGAGTTAATTTTCTAATGTTGACACATGCATTAACTATAAAGTTTTATTCATATAAGGGGCCGCCACGCCGGCTTCAGGAGGATGAATATGAGAAACCGTGATCAATTTGTGAATTGGAGGGAAAGTGATTGTTAGTGTGTTATTTTAGACCCTGTGCACAAAAGGGAGAAAGTCATGAGCAAAAACAGGCCAGTGGTCATAAAATAACACAAAAGTAGACAATAATTAATTCTAAGGATCAACAACAAAGCTCCCCAATAAAAAAAGCCTGATCAAGTTCAGTTTTGTTTGTTTTGTCTGTTACAGTACAGTATTTCCAAACATATCGGACATATTGATTACCATTCAAGTACCGGTAGGTTAACGCCATATCAATAATTGCAAAGCTAATATCATAATATCACCCAGCTAAAATAGCCATGACAGAAGTGTGAAGTCTTATATTGCAGAAAAAATTGTGTGCTGTAAAAGGCTCTGCAATCACATGACCTAAGCTGGTAGCCAAGACAAAAAGACAGATTAATTCCAATCACATGCAGCTACTGGTCAACAAAAACAAGTACCAAGTTTGTTTATCGGGCACAAAAAACAACCTTTGTTCGGAAGACTGAATAAAACACAACAGTCACGTTGTATGGTGCAGATGTAGCAAAATATGGGTTATAAAAACAAATAAAAAGTCAGCTAATAAAAAAAAAAAACAAGGATAAATGTTCCCAGAGCTCAAGATTTTCTCGATCCCCTATGCCCACAGCTTTGTGATGGAGCGATCAACATTGTTTTCACAACCATAAGAAAAAGAGTATGAATGACTGTTAGTTTAAATTTGTTTAGTTTCTAATCAGTTTTTCTTTTTCTCTCAACACTCAGCATTGATAATTACAACCAGGGTGAGGGAGGTTTGCAAAATCAAATTCAGTACGATTGAATTAATGAAGAAGAGCATTTACTTTTCATCCATACGGGAACGCATCTTCTTGAGCTTCTGCATGATGCTGCTCGTCTCGCTAGCAGAGACGGAAGGCGATGGCGATGGGGTGCGGCTGTCATCGGTAGGTCTCATGTTGGAAGGAGCTGCTTCTGACACAGGCGTTTCTGACACTGGAGACTCCTTGAGAACAGATGGAGGACTTTTTTTTTTTTAGTTTAAAAAATTCAGTTAACTTTTTCTTGACGAGACAACGGTTCTACTGTACTACGTACAGGGGGCACTTGACCACCAGCAGACTTGAGACGCTCTTTTAGTCTCTGTGTTGAGGTCCTCATTCGCTCAATCTCTTCTTGCTGCTTCAACAGCAGCTGCTTTTCTTTCCTCGCTACTTTATTTGCTTCTTGAAGACGCTTGATCTCAGCCTTACCAGGGTTACAACATCATTTGTGTTAAAAAAAATATATATGTGTGCGCAAAGCAATGGCTGATTAGATTAGGATACCCGTGTGGTGTTAACTGTTAATTACCTGCTCCTCCTGAAGTCTTAATAAAAGGCCCTTCTGCTTCTTTCTGATAGGTGGCAATTTGTCATCCTCGCCCTTATTCCTCAGCTGCTTTTTCTGGTGTTCCAGCCATGCCAGCTCAGTTCTGATCTTTTCCTTGACAGCTTTCTGGCGCAGACGCAGCAGAGCGTTCTGATGCTGCAGTCGTAGATCCTCGTCTTTCATGTGCTGACGCACCATGTCCATGGTGAACCGGGAGAAGCTGTCCTTTCCACCAGAAAAGGACATATTTGGATTTTGATGCTGCGGACGAAAAAGGCAAATAATTTGAGTCTACGGTTGGTGAAAAGACAATCTATACATCACAATAAAAGGCAAGTTAAATTTAAACAGTAGAATTCAAAGGAAGTGAGACAGTGAGGGAACACACGCAACGTACATCCACAAGTGGAGCTTCTTGGCCAATCTTAGATGGTTCCATTGAAGTGGCCACACAAAACTGCACGAACAGGCCTCTCACCTTTGTACCATGATGTGACCCTGAGACGAGTGTTGAGTTGTCCTCTACAGCTTCATCCTCTGAATCCTCGTGGAGGTGTGACCTGTTCTCCAAAGAACTGCGGCGGTGCACCTTAGAGGGCAGCAAAGAGCTGAAGGAGCATTCTTCCACCTCATCCTCCGTTCTTGACGAGTCAAACTTGAAAGAGTACTCTGAGAAACGAGACAAGCATATTGCAGTGTCTGTCCATTGTAATTCATGATGGAATGCAGTTGTGAGCTCAAAATTGACTGGGATGTGTTTTTATGTGGTACCCTTGTCATCAGCTACAGAGGGGATGCTTTCAGTACAGAGGGAGTCGTTGTCCGCAGTGGGACATTCCTCCTCTACTGAATTGCTGCCCGGTTCCCTCTCTGCCTGCTTGTCATGTTCTTTCTTCCATTCCAATTCTGTTTCTTCTTTGTTCACCTCCTGGATGTGTTCCGCAGATGTGTGTGAGGGGCTATTGGGACAGCTATCGTTTGCACCACTAAAGAAATGAGAGAGGGGGGGTTATACTTTGCTCCTCGTGTCTACTGTAATTAACTGAGACTTGTGTTATGTAAGTACAGCTAGTACATGTGATTGGATCTTTGCACAGGCCGTGAGTCAGTCTGACTGAGGCTTCGACTTGATTCCTCTCTCTGGAAGCTGGAAGCACAATTAAACAAAATTAAATTTGAGTGTTCAACTGTGTAATATTAACTCATTCAGTAACCGCCAATTCTAGACCCCATTTTTATTTATTTGTTTATTTTTACCCTAAGTCTTGGAAAATTTGAAAAAAAAAAAAAGTATCTGGGGTTGAACGTGTGGAGTGTGAAAAGACATAAATATGTCTTTGGGAGTGAATGAGTTAAAATGTAGTTAATTTATTTATTGGTGAGCTAGGACTTGAAGAAAGGTCTTACCTGTCGGAATCTGATTGGCTCTGCTTTTCCCGATGGTGCTTGGTCAGAATCGAAGACTCGGGCGCAACAACGGACACAGCGAGAGCTCCTTCGATCTGAGTCCGTGCCAGATCTGTCAACTGGTAGAAACATTTTGCAAACTGATGACATACTGGGCGCTTGTGTTTACAGTGGGAATCATGCATTTATTATTGTGACCCCACAATCAATCAGCCGTGTCAAAGTACAGTATGCTAACCTCTTTGATGTGACGCGCTGCTTCGGCCGTCTCTTTTTGAGTTAATACTAGTTTTTCCAGCAATTCTTCATGAGCCTGTCCAAAAACAAGCCGGCACTTTAAACATGAATCTCTTCATATTTCCAACTGGTAATTTTTTGCTGAGAAGAAAGTAAAAGATCAGCTGAGGAGTATTGAATGTGAATTTGTACCCGGGCCGTTCTTTGCCTGTCTTCTTCACGCTGCAGCTGGGCCTCCAAAGCCTTTCTTTCAGCCTGGATCTTCTGCTCATAAAGGTCATTCTCATATTTCTGCTGCTTGGCCTATGAGGTTTAAAAAGAAAGGCAGGTTGCCATTTAACAAAAATTAAAGAGATTGAAAGTATAAAAGGATATATTAACATAATCAATTTGTCCTTATTTTATGAAATAAAAACCATGGCCTTGTTTTACCTCAAGTATTTGTGCCAATGAAGGACTCTCCTGCTGGGCTACAGACACACCCATCAGCCTCTCCACATCCCCTAGATGTCTAAAGGACTCATCTATGCACTCCTGGTACTGGAGCTCTGCTGTCATATGATGATGCAGGGCGGCCGGAGAATATTGAAGATTACCTGAAAGAAGGAATGGGGAAGAAGAGAAGCTTCATGCGTGATGCTGACTCATGACTAACGAGCCTGGAAAAACAGAAACTCGTTTGTCTAGCTTATTTATATATATAAAAAAGTCCCGATAAAAAGGTTAAAGCTATTTAATCTTTTGTAAATGTATTCGATATGTGATTATTTACCTGTGGCCCTGCTGCTTTTACTGGGCCCGGCACTGAGGCCATTTCTGGGAGATTCCGAGCAAAGATCTGCGGCTGGCGTAGAGCCCAGAAAGCCAGAAGGAGAAGTCATTTGTCCTCTTGATGGTGGAGACTTTTGTTGCTTGGACTGCAATGTTGAGGGAACATTTTGATGACGTGAGGAACACATACTGCTATTTATTGAAATTAAATTAATAGTATGTATGGATGAGCTGCAGATTGTTACTCTACATCTGAATCACCCAAAAATTAGTCACTTGCAATTCCAAAGATTATTACAAGTTTAAAAAAAAATACAGTACAATGCAAATAAAAGTCATTTAATTGTGAGCAGCCAAATGTCAAATATCTGGGTTAATGACATAAATAATGCGGCATAAATGATGACAATTCTGAACAAAACCAAAAATGCTATTTCGCCTTCAGCATTAAGGCAAACTCTGCACTAACCTGCGGAGCCATGGGTAGACCCATCAGTCTCTCCACATCCCCAAGCTGTCTCAAAGACTCCTCTATGGACTCCTGGTACTTGAGCTCTGCTGCCATGTACTGCTGCAGGGCAGTCGGTGAATACTGGAGTTTACCTGAAGAGAAAGGTTGAGGAGGAGACAATTAAATTGCACACAATTAAAGAAAAGGTTTGCCTGTGGCTTGAGCCTACCGTTTATTCGACAATCATTCATGAGAGAGGCTGCTGCTTGCGACAAACCCAAATCAGGAAAGGCTGAAGGCGAAGCCAGTCTCCCTCGGGATTGTGGAGACTTTTTACTTTCCATTGCCCCACTAGAAGTAAGATACAGAAACATCACAAACCAATCATTCTTAAAGCAATTCCAAGAACAACCTCTGCAACTATCCAATTGAAACGTTGCAAATAGAGTTTGAAGATGATCATTTATTTGAAACAAAACCAAAACACAAAGAAATCTTAAAACTTATCAAACTGAACAATCCTGAATACATTCAAAAAAAAAAGTTTTCCAATTGTGGCATGAATGCCACCTGGTGGTTCATTTTAAAAGCAGAGATTTATTAAATCACCTGTGTGGACTGGAAGTGTTCTTTGACTGTTGGCTAATGCTATGAAATGACACAAAGTCATCATCATAGACTGCTGCATCTCTGTGGGACCCTCCTGACTGAATAGAGCAAGAAGATGGGGAATTCCCGTCATTCACTGTGGGAGAAAGACAAGGACAAATTCATATTTTTGTGGACATTGCAAGTACTATCCTTTAATTTCAACATCACCGGGCACCAGGCAGGGTCATACAGAGGTAATTATGACTAAACTAACCTTTAACATTGAGGTTCTTTAAGTAAATGTTGATTACACTGAAAGGGTCTCCTTTGTTCAACTCCTCCCAGGGCATTTTATTGCAGTTCTGAGGCGTTAATTGTGAGGTGAGGGCCAAGCACTTGGCGGCCTCCTTCTGGAAGTCAGTGAGGCGTTGCGCTTCCATTCTTTGACCAGGACAGTCATTGGCGTGATCTGCCAATCTCAGAACATGATTGGTGGGAGGGTGAGGAGGACTCATTTCATCCTTACTGAAGCTCCCCTCACTCAAAATGGTACCCTCACTGATAGAACCACCACTTGAGTCATGTAGATCTGTCCTATTCTCCCCGTTCTCCTCAGCTGTTCTATAGGGTCTAATATGAGGCATGTCATCTGTTCTCTCTAAGCCATTGACTTGGTTCCTTTCCAATCCATAGTTGCAAGCAGAGCGCTCTGTTCGATCAGGTGTAATTTGTTGTGGCTGCCCTTTGAAGGTGTGCAAATTCCCAGCTCCCGGAAGAGATGCACTATTGTATGGACTAAGACCCGCGTTTGTTATAAGTCTATGGAGCCTCGATGTCAAGTCGGCATTTTCAAATGTGCCAGGTCCAGACGCCAAGCCTCTCTCATCAAGATCAGCCCGAGTGGACCTCGGGGCCAAAATATCTGCGTCCAAAGAAGTTGCCTCGCCAAAGTTGATTCCCACCCGGGCAATCTGCCGGGCTTCATTCTCAATGCGATTAGAGAGAGAGATGGCTGTGGCTTTGAGGGCGTCAATACGGGACCTCTTTGACTGAGACCAGGTGGGGGCTTCAGCAAAAGTGGGTTTGACGTCACCAGCCGTCACTGTGTTCTCCAGCCTCTGAGGTTGAGAAAGGAGAGGGTCATAAATTGTACACCCTAGTGCACCAGCGCTGGAGGCGGAGATAGACTGAACAGCTGGGCTGAGGTCAGGATTAAGTCGAGAAGTAACTCCAACATCCAAATCACCCCTGAAACAGAAATGCCAAATAGATGCAGTAAGCAGCTCGCCACAAGTCATTGCAAATTTATTTCCTGCAGACTACACTGAAATACAATTCTTTTAAAGTCAAGCTAATCTATGATCAAATGAATCAATCATTACTTTGGAAATCAATTAATCGTTTTGTGTCCTTGTTTATTTAAAGTTGTCCAAATACACTGAATTTCAGCCTCTCAACCATAATCTCAGATTTGTGTTGAGTAAAAATAAAACATTTGCAAAAATCTTCTTTTACCTTTTTCAACAATTGACATTTTTGATTGATCAATTTTCTGGCATGACGGACCAAACCAGTAATTGAATCTTAATTTATGTTTCTGTGTTTTCTGGAATGACAATGTGAAATAATGTCCTGTTTTTAAATATAGCAATGGACCCTCTTTAATTGATTAATCAACTAAATAAATTGACAAATCAATGGATTACTGAAGTAATCGTTAATTGCAGCCCTAATTTAAATATGATCATTTGAGTAAAGAGATTACCACTAAAACATTTGGAGAGAAACAAAACATGACCAGATTACAACATCAATATTCCACTGTAACTGACGAACTGTTGTGTAAATTATGAACGCGGTGTCACAAGGCTTGTCGGACACAATAATAATAATAATAATAATAGATTTTATTTATAAGCGCCTTTCAAGACACCCAAGGACACAATGACAAAGTATGGTAGCTTCATATATACAATCCTCTAAAAATTGAGAAATCACCAAGCATATCCCACTTGTTATTTCTGTGTAGATGGTACTGGGTCATCTCACATATATCTACCTTTGTAGTGGAGGAGATAGCTGATCAGTCAAAGACCTGTCACTGCTTGAGGGGCTCTGTGGTAGTTCCATTTTCTTATTCTCTTTGTCCGACTCTCCAGAGGGCTGGTACATTGGTCTCTGTGGTGAAAAGTTAAAACAGGAGTAAGGCGGCCACTTCATCAAACTTTCTGCAACATATTTCTTTCGGCATATTTGTTTGAAAATGGAACAAATGAGTTCAATGCTTGTAATAGTGTACATACCAGGTGATTTGACACAGAAGATTGCATCTGAATGGCCTCTCCAAGATGGGTCTCATCCATTGTGAGAAGGTTGTAGGTCTCTTCTCTATATCGTTTCTGCCAAGGGGCCCCAGCTGCTTCGATGGGAGTGACTACAGTTTTAGCCATTTCCTTTTGCCTTCTGTAGAGCTCCTGAAGCCTCTGGTTTCTTTTCTCTGACTCCTCTTTCAAAGACTTCTTCTCTTCTGCCTGTCGTCTTTTTCTTTCTTCTTTTTGCTTAACAATGTACTGACGGATTTTGTCTGAATCATAGTGCCGCTTCTTCTCCTGAGTTTCAGCCACACTGGTGGACCCTGGTCGATGTGGGGAGGGGTTGGCACTATGACACCCTCTTGAGGGGCCATATGTTGGCACAGTTGTTCCCCAGAAGGAGAGGGGAGTCCTTGTTTGAGACAATGACCTTGCTTTCCCCTTCTGACCACCCTTACCTCTCCCAGATCTTGTCCGAGACCGCTCCTCCTCTTCAGCTGCCTTGCATTCAAGCAGTGGGTCATCAAATATGGCCCGGATGTCTGCTGACAAGAGGTCTTTGCCTAGAGGCACTGGGCACTTGTCCTGACAAGCAGACAAGGGGCTAGAAGTGGAGGTGGAGTGGCTTCTGGATTGAGCCTGTAATGCACTTTGACTCCTGTCTGTGCTTCTAGGGCGAGGACGGTGGTTTGCTTCAGAGCCTTTGTCGACAGTGGACCGCCGATGGGAAGCTGTTAACAGTAGGGTGGAGGGTGAGAATATGAACTTCAATACAATGTAGCTCATAGGTAACCCAGTAATTGCTTATGATGCACTCATTATAGTGGTACAAATTGTTTGAGCAACTAATTCCAATATTAAGGGCAAAGGGTGAACTATCTTTTGAATGACCGAAAAAATAACCACACACACAATATTGTTGTCTCAAATCAAATATACTGAATATGTATTCCACTCAAATAGTGACCTGTGTTCTGTCCAAAATGTTCCAATGAAATATGTTAAGTGCATTATGATGTTTAAAAAACAAGATGACAAAGTTGAAGAACTGATTGCAGGTACTTGTTAAACTTGAGGCCCGTATCCCACTGAGAGGTCAACGTTTGAGTGTTGGCAAAGGTAGCATATGTTGAGTTCTCATCAGGGTTCGTCGCAAACATTCGCCGAACGTTCTCCAACAATTTTAGTGGCTACTTAAAGTACAACCGAACTCAGTTTTGCTCCCGCTGCCTTTTTAAAAACATACGCTAGCGTGGATGCATGCTACTGAATAGTTTAAGCTAGCGTACGTTTTACCATGACTGCGTCTAATAATACAATGCGCCTTGTGTATTTGTTAAATACAGAAATAGCACCCGTAACTGACACTACACTTTTTAATACAGTGCACCGTATGGTCGTGAAAATACAGTAAAGACAGCATATTGAAGTAACGGGGGTTGGGTGGGAGTTGCCATGCCAACTTTAATCCGTGATAAATCGAAAATCACAGTCTTGATTTTAAAGAATCGAATCCAGGCAGTTGTGAACCACCCTAAATTGAGCCAAGATTCACTGGATGCCAATCCTACTCCGCCACTCCCTAGGGTCTTTGCCGGCAGCAGTGGGCGCAACCTCATCATCAAATCAGGCTACGCCTCATTGATCACCCAACCGAAACAGCCAGTCGACCTCAATTCCTGCTGGTCATGGGCAGTCAGTAGAGACAAAGTTTATAAGATGAGGGGGATGTCACGATATAGTCAGTCATCAACTTAGGAACTTTTGTTATTTATAAAAGCTGCATTGTCTAAGTGTGCTAGCATGCCATGTATTTAGATATTCAAACTCTCATACAAGACCAGAGGGCATGTATGTAACAGCTTCAAATTCATGGGTGGACTCCAGTGTAGATAAAGCAAAGATGGCAAGTTTAGAGTTGGGCTGAGTCAGCTCTCTATACTGCAATGGCTTGATGTGAGTTGAAGAAGAAGAAGGAAAAAAAAGAGGTCTGTGGCATAATGTATGGATTGAAGAGTTCACTTGCCCCAACCTGTTTGGTGCGGTTTGTCTTCGAGATGGTGCCTGTTCACCCTGGATTGCTTGGGAGCGGTACCAAGTATCTTGTTTACCAGCTTCAAGCCCTCACGCCAGGAAGCAGGGGTAATCACTGCAAGAAAAATATGTTAATAATGTACTCGCTTGTCAAGTGCAATTACAGATATAATAAACAGGTGCTAAAATCTCTGGAAAATACCATTTAAAAGCGCACAGAAATGTTCAAGTAGTTCCTGGTAATCCAGATACATGTAGACAAACAAGCTTCTGTTTGATGTGATCGGAAGAATCACATGAACTTGGCTACAGATTCTGGAGCTATTTATGGAACCACGCTTCATGAATGAACTCAAACAAATCAAGTCGGAAGAGGTAGCAAAAACCAGAGAAACCATCGACGTGAGGCAGACAACAAGGGTATGCAATACTTGTCTACAGTGTGTGTCTATACCTGTCCCTATCAAAATGCCGAGCACAAAAACAATCACGCTTGTTAACTATATTTTGATGAAAGTCCATACGTATCCTTATTCCAACCTGTTTTTGCATTTTGGCCAGAGGCAGCTTTGTGGATTTTCCTGGTTGGTTTCGCTTCTCCCTCTACAGAATGATGCCGTTCCTGTTGCGGCCTGGGTGCCAAGCTTCCTGTAACAAAAACACAATAAACATGTAAGACCTCTGCCGCCGAGTATCTCGCTCCTTACATCAAAGTTTTATGTTGTGTCTTACCAGCAGACCGCTTTAATGGGTCCTTTCGCAGGTCCTTGTTTAAACTGTGAAGATCCTCTTCTTTTAACGCATTCCCATGGGAAGCACGGGTCCTGGCCTCAGTTTTGCTGAAGCCTGAGGAAGAAGCAAACAAATAAAATCAAAATTTGCAGAACATTTATTGCAAAACTGTGTTGCTACTATAATAAGAACTGTCATAAAGTGTGAGTATGATACCTTTGTAAGTAGGCGCTTGTGGTGCAGCTGCTACCTTCCTTATTTTGGCTGTAGTGCCGCCTCTGTTACTCTTGGCGGATATTATGGGCTGCTCAAGATGGCCCAACACTTTTTCCTTTTCTGCAGTCTCCTCCTGATGTTTTACCTGCCTTCGAATACGCTCTTTGAGCTTTTCCAGTTTATCATCCGGTTGATGTCGCCTAAGGTTTTCCAAACGCTGGGAATCAGAGCCTGGACTGGTGGAAGGAGTGCTTTCCCATCTACATATCAAGTCAGAGGCAGGAGGTAGAAACTGACTGGACCTTTGAATATCCATGCTGCGACGAGTGAGTTGTGCCTCGGGACTGCAAGTCTCCATAGCTGGGACTGCACTTGTTGCATGTGATGGGTTAGCAGAAATCTGCTGGGTGTCTACAGTGGGCGGGTCATTGAGGTAGCAGACCTCCGTGCTGTCTTCAGAGTGCGTGATGTCCTGGGTCCCATCTGTGTGCTTGTCCCAAAAGTCTTTATGGTAGACGGGCTTGCTCAACGGAGCGTCTGAGGATGGGGACACATGCCCTGACATTGACTGCGGCGTGAAAGCCTCCAGCTGAGATGAGGGTTGTGATGGAGGGGCGGTCTCTCTGGAGACAAACCAGATTACGTTGGATCAGCAAAGAGGATCAAGATTTAGTCTTAATTCAACATTCACACATATGGAGGCTGACATCTTGTTTGGATGGTCGCTTTTAGAATGCAAACATGGCTTCATCGATTTACATTACAGTAGATGTGTACCCACCAAAAAAAATGGACATTTCATGTGATAACGAGTTATTACTAAGAGACACAACATTTTGTTGTGACAAAGTTCTTCATTTCTCCTTGGATGGCATTTAAGGTGACATGACATTGAATTTCTCAACTGCAACTATACCTTTCAGTTCACAGAATAAGACTTGACCATCTTTTTTTCATTACATTTCTTAAATGTGTTACAGGTATTGATTATAATAGTAGATAATAGTACATTGGAATTGTTTATTTTCCTAACTTGAATGTGAGTTAAAATCATTATCATTTCAATGTTTTAGCATTTTGGATTACCACAAGGCACAAACAACATCAACAAGCCACAAACAACATCACAGGACAAAGACAGAAATATTTGTACAAATTGTCCATCCCAACCTGTACGAAGCCAGCTGTTCCCTGAGCGCCATACTGTTGTGCTGGCTGACATTGCTGTCTTGGGTGGCGTTTCTTAGCGGGCTGCGTGAGCGTCTCTTTTTGGAACTTGACCGCCAATGTTCTTTGAACTTTGAGGACCCCCTCGTCTCATCTGTGATGATGAAAATGCAATCTTAATATCCCAACACAATAAAACAAACTAAGGAATTTTTATTTTAAAATATAAAGACCATTTTGAATATATTGATTCTCAATTTTTTAGGAACATAATTAAGCAACATGTTGAAATAACCAACCTCTGCTGCGGACCGATACAGATATCTTCTTCTTGGGCGGGTCCATAACAGAGAGGAGGAGTGCTGTTGTCCCAGGAACGGCCTCCACATGGTTTTCTATTCGTCGCAGCTACACGAATAATGATATATCATTTTCTCTGTGGTTTGTCATTAGTCCACGGACGTCAGTATCAACTTTGTCTTTGTTAAAAATCAATAATTACTATCTCACTTTGTATGAATATTGCAAAATAAAAGGCAACAACATCACCAACACCACCCTAATCATTGTAACAGTAAAAGCTGCACTGGAGATGCAATGGATTATGTATACTTACAGCGGCTTTGGACTGAGGCAAACTGTTCCATGCAGTTGTTAAATCTGTTGAAAGAGGAAGATAATTATGACAATGAATATCAAATGTGATATACCAGACACATCAACTACTTAAAATTAAATAGTGTGTTTGATTACAAACCTGTATCAACGTTGTGATCTGTGTGCTGATGAACTGTGACACCAAGGGGCAAAGCCCTTTTACTACTCCTCATCTCACCCATTCACCTGCAGACAAGGTTAGACAATGAGATGTAGAACACTGGGTATTTAATACGGTCATTGCTTATATAGGCCAACAACATGTTTGCTTCAGTACACGACCGTCAAGGATTTCAAATGAACCACTAAATATATGACGAATATTATGAATGACAGTGGCCGCTTGATCAGATGGAGAAAAGCTTTTACTTACAATGCTAGTACCACACTGATGGCACAAGTTGAACAACAAACCAGGGAAGAATTGCCACCACACAAGCAAACCTAAGGTACAAAATTAAATCTAACTTCATGACATGTCACTGTAAGTCACCTTGTAAAGTAAAGCACTCAATTCAGTTTCAATATTCACTGATAAATGGGCTGAAGTGAGGAGCAGAAGTTGGTTTATGACAAAATATGGTCAAGAATACCATTTTCAAAAATAACTAAACAAACAAACCTGAAATTTTTCTGTTCACACAAGCATGAGTAGATGAAAAATTCCCTTGCATCATTTTAAATTTTAGGATTAAAATGCCACTAATTAGGGACAGGCTGGAGAGCTGAACATCCATCCACCCATCCATTTTCTGATCCGCTTAGCCTCACAAGGGCCGGCCGGGCATGCTGCAGCTTATCCCAACTGTCTTCATGCAGTCGGTGGGGGACACCCTGAACTGGTTGCCAGCCAATCACAGGGCACACAGACACAAACAACCCTCCGCGCTCACACTCAAACTCACACCTAGGAAAAAAATTAAGAGTGTTCCATTAACCTGCCATGCATATTTTAGAATGTGGGAGGAAGCCGGAGTACCCGGATAAAACCCACGCAGGCACGGGAAGAACATGCGACCTCCACACAGGGAGGCCGGAATCCAGAATCGAACTCTGAACCTCTGCACTGTGATGCCGACACGCTAACGAGTCGCCCACCGGGCCGCGAGACCTGAACAGCTAAAGTAAATTAATAAATAACGAGGTCGGTGAACTCACAATGAAAACTGCTACATTACGATAGAATGAACTAACATATTTTGAAAAAGGGGCAGCTCAAGGTATGTTGGGAATTCCAGTCAACTCCTTCTACAGTATTATCTGCATTCGGGGTTGGCAATGTATTGTTACCCTATTGATATCTGGATATGAACATTCAAGATATTAATATTGATAATCAATAATATACCAGTGATATGGACTTTCCGCGGTCACGTTGCATGGACAGCTCATGCCCACCAACCGCATACCTTGTTTCAAGTTTGACGATCAACAGCCAAAAGGGCAAATGAAAATCAAAACAAAGAACAATACAGAAGAAGAGAAAAGGAACAGTCAGCAGTTTCAAACAAGGAAATGAGCCAGCTGGAGGCAATAAGAGATAAGACTGTCCTTGATGTCAATACATAATAAACCCAATCAAACAAGTACAGTATATGAAATTAGCAGGTTCCTTATGACTGTATATACCTTCTGCGACAACACTTAAGTTTCTGCGGCACACAGTTATGTCAACTTGTCATTTAAAACTGGTTTTACAACACTGTGTTCACCTCTGCAGGTTTTCATGAGGGAGGGTGAAACTGAAGATTATCAAATGTCATGTGTGTGACGTTTGCCTAAAAAGACCTGTAATACAAGAGTGCAGCAGCCATATAGAGTCCAAGCTGGGACCCTGTGAGGGCCTTTCCCTCTCAACGGCCACACTGGCTCATATTGTCGGAGAAAACTTGATTAGATTGTATTTTTTTTAAAAGGGACTTTTAAAAAAGAAAAGTCATGCACTTTGGTCATATGAATCATATGACATTGCCCTGAGCTGCGCATACTCCCTTTCTGACAGAGCGAGCAGGAAACACCCGGTGCGAGTTACATTTCCAGCTTAGTCATGTATGATGCGTATGCTGTACCTTAAACCACTTTACTGACAGGTGAGCAAGCCTTGCGCAAGCACGTGAGCAACTCTTGCACAAGCACGATATTTAACAAACAGCTAACAAAGACTGAGCAAATTGCTATTTAAAGGTTTGTGGACAGAATAAACAACGATACAATACGGTGGCAATATGTGATATTAAAACTGCCACAATATCATTGTTGTCATGTCACGATATTAAAAGCATCAAATCTGTTAAATCGGCCTACAGTAAAATAAAGCCAAATGAACAACTAATACGAAAAACAATATTTTTACCTACATCCATTAGAATTGTGCAGTCTTACATGATCACGACAACATCGCAAAATTTTACCAAACAAGTGTGGCATATATCTAAAACAGTAAATCATAAATCTGATCAAAACAATAATATAAACAAAACAAATGTATCACTTCAACTTGTTGTGTTGCATTAAACGACGTGCAAACAATATGACTGTACTTCTTAAGCATCTAAACATATTTACAAACTCCATAAATGAATAAATATAATATAAATAAAAATAAAGTTTACCAACCAACGATATGAAGCAGGGTTTTTTCCCCTCCCATGTCAATTTTAATTCCATTAATTGTTCAGTCCTACTAGTACACATATATTGTGGTGGCATAGGAGTTTTTAAAAAAAGTGATTACACTTTTGAATGCAGGCGGCTTACGTGTTCGACTTATCAGTTTTGAGTCCATATAAACGGGACTGTCAAAACTGAAACTATGAAGCCACTAACTGTATTTTTGATTACTCCTGCTGATTTCTGCATTAACATAAGATGGTGGGGGGAACAGCACATGTATTATCATGGTTATCCTGAAGAATTGAAGAAGTGGTAGATGAAGACACAACCACACCTCAGCGGACAGTGGTCGTTAAGAAAAGTTAAGTTGCTTAGCTACAAACATGACAACGGGAAGGAATGATCCCCGTGAGGTTTTTAATGTTGCGTTTTTAAGACGTTTCACAAGAGTTGTTGATGAACTCTTTTTACAGCCTTTAAATTGTAGGCAGTACTTTTCCTTAACGGGGCTTTTTAAACCTGTCGATAATCTTTATAGGGTGTGAACGAAAGGTCAGCTATGATTACTAGTATGGTCTACGATTAAATCCTCAAGCATTTTCTCGTAAATATCACAACACCAACTCTTTTTACCTCTAACTTTAATATGACTCATATGTTTGCCGGCCCAGGAAATTCAAGAGTTCAAAATTGAGCTAGCCGAGAATTAATTCTGATTAAAAAAAACAATGATAAAAGACACAATGCTTACCGTTAAAGATAGGGGTCCGAATCATTTAGACGTCCATGATTATGCTGATGGGTTCGAGAAAGAAAAAGTCCTTACATCATCAAAAAAATCTTCAGATCGCTTCAGTAGTCTGTTTGCTAATGTTAGCTCCAAGCAGCTAGGGACTACCACTTGTGCTAAAATAGCAACTTTTTCAGCGACGCGCAGCCATGTTTGCCGTCCGAGAGATTTCCCAGGGAAGAAAAATAAATTTTGTTCGTGTTCCGGAAACAAAAATTGGCTACCCGCTTCTGAGTTTATCTTGCCGGGTTAAAGGTATGAACCTCTTGGAACCACAGAAAACGAGATATCCAAGATGGGGCGCTTTGTGACGGGCGACTCACCGAAATATCGCGAGATTATTGGCGCGTCGAAAAAAAGGGGAAATCTAATCCAATGAAAAACAAAAGCATTTTTTTAAAATTATTATTATTACTTTGGGTTAACTTTGTGGCCTACGCCATTATCTTGAAACTGAATTCCATTTTGTAGTATTTGTTTTATTCAGGACTAAAACTAATGCAATAATATATAATGAATGTAAATAGTCTCAGACACTATCTTGCAAATTGTAGCATTTGAAATGTGAAAAAAAAGGACAATAATAATCATGATAATAATAGTCTACTGATTAGCACGCCGGCCTCACAGTGCAGAGGTGAAGGGTGAGGAATTTCCCTCAATTTTCCCTCGATTCTGGCTCCGGCCTTCCTGTGTGGAGTTTGCATGCTCTCCCGGTGCCTACATGGGTTTTCTCCGGGTACTCCAGTTTCCTCACACAATCCAAAAACATGCATGGTCGGCTGATTGAACACTCCAAATTGTCCCAAGGTGTGAGTGTGAGCGTGAATGGTTGTTGGTCTATGTGTGCCCTGCGATTGGCTGGCAACCAGTTCAAGGTGTACACCGCCTACTGCCCGAAGACAACTGGCATAGGCTCCTGCACGTCCGCGACACTTGTGAGGATAAGGAAATTAGAAAATGGATGGATGCATAATAATAATAATAATAATAATAATAATAATTTCTTTCGTTTAACTAGGTATGGCAGTTGAGTGGAGTTTCTCATTAACAAAGTATTGAAAAGAAAGACAGAGCTTGCGTTGAGATCAATTCAAATTAAACAAAATCAATAATTAACCGATTCATGCATGGAGTTGGTTATATTACTGTATGAGAAATTTCCGTGCGTCTACTGCCATCTTGCGGTCAAGATTCCTATTACATTCACACGAATACAGTACTGTATTGTAACATTCATTAGGCAGGAAGGGCTTACAGGTGACTTATAAATACACAAATGCATCACGGTGGAGCTGACCAAAAGTATTTGAAAGATAATTACGAATGTGTGAGCAGATTTTATTTACTTGTTTGTTTGTTTGCTTGCATGTGTGAATGTTTGTTTCTTTGCGCTGGGTCTTCTTTTCAGTTAGTAAAAGGGGCTCCAATGACGAACCTCGCCACCTCCTCCTGAGCCCCCCAATCAAACCCCTTCTGCGCTCTCGCCGACAGGCTGTCGGACGCATTGGAAGCCGCTGCCACGCTTGCCGTTCATCGACCGAAAAGACAAGACTTTAAGGTATGAAATCTAATGTATGTTGCATCTTTTGTGATATATGTGACTCGGCTAATGGATGGATGGATGGTTAAAAGTTTCCTGTTCGTAGACGTCAATTTTGGGATGTTTGAGTTGCGTTCAAGCGGAACAAGGTGTTCATGATTTGTTTGTAGAAATGCGTGCCAAATACTGGCAAGGTGCGTTCTCTTAGGCTTTAATACTCATGTGGATACTCTTTATTGTCATGGGGAAAAGGGGAAAATGCGGAGGAATGTAGAGTTTTGGACTTCACTAAATTAAAACATGTTTGTTAAACAGAGGTGGTTGATTTCGTCGTTTTTATTTATTCAAACACTGAATTATTAAACACAAACGGATTTTCTTTAATGATGGAAACACACCTCAATTAAATGCTGTTTGTGACTGACACGTGCTGAGGAAGGCACACACCCAGTTAGAGCTCGGGAATTAAGAAATGCAGACCTCATTGCCGCAGAGGGGAATAATTAAAAAGAAAATTTTGACTTGTTTCTCTGCATGCATAATAGTACACGTTTAGGTAAATCTACTCACACACACACACACACACACACTCACAAACAAACATGAACTTGTTTCCTTTTCTGGTTACCTGTATCTCAAGTAATCAATTAGAGCGAGTACAGTCTATATTCCCATGGTATGGCAGCGTGGCAATAAAGACAGGCAGTTTGAATAATCAGTGCAGGAGTTGGCAGACTGTTGGAGGCACAACGCTGTTACAAGAAACCATCACTGCTTGGCTTTTTAATTCTTTTGGACTCTCCCCACATTGTAACTGCAGCGGCACTGAGTACCAGCATTGATTTATTGGTGTACTTTTTAATTCTTTTGGACTCATCTCACATAGTAACTGCAGCGGCACGATGAGTACCAGCATTGATTTATTGGTGTACTTTTTTAAATTCTTTTGGACTCTCCTCACATCGTAACTGCAGTGGCACTATGAGTACCAGCATTGATTTATTGGTGTACTGCACTTGAAGGCACACTGACCACTGCTTGCGTCAATACTGCTTAATGACTACATCACATTCACACTTAGTACTTTCCAGTCCAATTTATTTGGGTGAGTCTCATCTGAACTCTCAATGTGGTTTGTTTGTCTAGGTTAAAGAACACCCTTAGTGGAAGAAAAGCTACTGTACATGTAAAATCTGTGTATTTATTTAGCACAAAAATGAACCTGTGGAAGAGATTATGGAACATTTAGTTTATTGATAAACAGTACTCACCATTCATCAGGAGTGGCTCTTTGTTTACAGTGCTCAAAGCCAAACCTTTTCATCTTTATGTCAAGGGGCGGCACGTCCGCCTCACAGTGCAGATGTGCAGGGTTCGATTCTGGCTCCGGCGTTCCTATGTGGAGTTTGGGTGTTCTCCCTGTGCTTGCGTGGGTTTTTTCCGGGTACTCTGGTTTCCTCCCACATTCCAAAAAAATGCGTGGTAGGTTAATGGAACACTCTAAATTGTCCCCAGGTGTGAGTGTGACCGCGAATGGTTGTTGGTCTACGTGTGCCCTGCGATTGGCTGGCAACCAGTTCAGGGTGTGCCCCGCCTACTGCCCGAAGATAGCTGGGATAGGCTCTAGCACGCCCATGACCCTTGTGAGGATAAGCACATGAGAAAATAGATGAATGAAATTCCAAGGACTTGCTCCAGAATGAGAAGCACATTTTCTGTCTTTATTGACAGTTCACACATCTGTGTGTAATGAAAAGTATAAAATGAATATTGCAAACTCCTCCAAAATGTGCTATCTTCACTACTGAGTCAGGCAGAACTTCATACCACTTATTTCATTCTGTAAGAATATAGAACCAAAAAAACCTAAATGCATTTATACGGAACAAGGATATAAATGCAACACTTTTGTTAATGGGCTGGACTCAAAGCTAAAACTTTTTCATGTACTGTATACCAAAGGCCTATTAAGAGGAATTTCCCTCAATTTATGTTCACAAATGTCTACACCGCCTGGCGTGCATTTCTCCTCTACTGAGATAATCCACCTCACAGGTGGGGAAGATCACCAGGCTGATTGCACAAAATAGTTATTGCACAGGTGTGCCTTTGCTTACCCACGACCCATTGTTTTATGAAGGGCAGACCGATTATGGTAATCAATGAATGACTCATTAAATCTGGTGGGCTGCATTAGATTTGAAAAGTCAAGGAAAGAAAAAATGTTTTTTCCAGGTTTTCATTTTATTTTAACCATAATTTTCCACATTACAGTAGGTCTCCTCAATATTGTATGCTCCACCGATAATTTTGTGCAAAACATTTGAATACATTGTATTTTTGCAAGTGAATTCTAAATGTAACAAGCTGTCAAATCCTTTTCAAAAGTACAGAGAACAGCCCAGTATGATTTCTTTCCTCACCATGGCTTCCAGTGATTGGCCAGTATGAAGCTTTTATTAGTAGCGTTGATCATTAGCAATACAACATGTCCCCGGTGTTACATAATGGCTCCGTTTTCATGAAGGTCAACACCACAGTAGGGTTTCTTTGAGAAATGTCTTTTCATCATACGATGGGTGTACCCAATAGGAAAACCATGACCATTGGCTAGGACACGTGAATCCACTTAGCACCATGGCTACCACATTTGAACACAATGCATATTCAACCGGAGCAGCCAAGTAGCACGCCCTTTCATTAAATTAAATGAATTACTTCTTGTTACGAAGGCAATTCGAGAGCGAGTTTCATCGTGTGTTTAAAAGCAAATGAATCGACTTCCAGTTGATGTTATATTTTAAACCTCAACACTGAAGTGCTATCTGACAGATATTAATATTGTCAATGAATTATTAACTTGGGGTCTTGCCATCAGTTGCACAGAAAGCGCACTATCAAAGCAAACTTCAAACCAATTGATCCATCAAATCTAAAGCCTTTCAGTGTTTATAATGCAATAGGCAACAGCGACATGAAACTTTAATAAGCCCCAGCAGCAGTTGGTTGTTGTTAATGGAACTTGAAGAAAATGGAAGCTACCGCAAAGAATGGTGTGGACTCACAAAAAAAAAACATTCAATCAGAGATTCAATTCTTCATCTTATAAACACACTTAGCAGAGCTCTTTTTCCACCTTTTTGGGAACAGTTTGGGGAAGGTCATTTTCTGCAAGCTCAAGTAAGGCATGCTTAGATTTGGATTTGGTGTGGAAGAACTGGACCTCATAATGGAGCAAAACTCCACAGGTACTCTTCCCACCATAAAAGCAAAATTGTCTTCAATACTTTGCTCACAAAAAAATAGTTTGATACCAATACTGAAACAATACCGTGGCAATCAGTAGGATAGTGGAATAACAGATGACAAAACAAGCTTCAACTTTATAGTGTCACACCTATTGTGGCGATGGTGGCAGAAGTGGAAGACCCAAGCAGAGAAGCAATAGACAGGCCAGTTTGATCAAGCCATTGGGACAAATCAAAGTACTAATCATGAAACTATTTTTAACTGTTTTGACAGTTCATCAGTTGCCTCAGCGGAAAAATTAATAATTGCAAAGTGGATCCATCTTTTGTGTGAAGTCCACTAAGGTGTGGTGTATAGTGAGCAAGTTCATAGTTGTGCTCAGCTTAAAGTTAGCTCAATGTAGTATTCTCACGCCCAGTTATATCGTAGTAATGCCTAAATGCTGTTTAGATACTCAATCAGCACATTTGTAAGAGAAGTCATTTGTTTTCTTAATAATTACGGTAGCTCAGTCTATGATCTCTTCATTTTATCCCCCACAGTGAGCACTACATTTAACCATTATTTTTAACTATATCATCATTAGATGGGTGACTAAAGCAAGCTGCATATAGGCGGCTGCGTTCTTTCCTCGGCTCATCGATGAGCAACACTGTTGATTAATTGGCTCACCAAATGCAAACGGTCGGGACCAAGTTTATGTGTCACAAAATAACTCGCCTTTGACTTATATTGGAAGGTGAGTCATATTTGCTAACCTTGTTGCTTAGCAAGGTGTTATTCAATAAATTCATAAAGTATTTCAGGTTGGACAGGTTTCATGTTGGTTTTCTTTTGAATTTGATGAGATGTGATGTGTAATGGGTCTCTAGTGTTGACGTCTGAGTACGGCAGGTGCACACAGGTCTCTCGTCTGTCAGAGAACCTCCATCACTCTATATTAGCGACCGTGCAGACACCTGGACATACAGCTGAGAGCATTAAAAAAAAAGGGAAAAAAAGCAATTGATTCTGGTCATGTTGTCAACACATTGAGTCTTTTGAATGGACTTTTACGGTGTAATGGCACACAGAAAGCTCTGTGAATAAGGATAATCAGCAGCTAGACTCCTGAAAAGCTAATTAGGGGGGAATTATTATTACTATTATTATTAGTTCCACACTGTCGACGTGAGACTGAGTTCTGGTTAAACAAATAGTTACCACAATGGAGTCAGAGGCAAGCAGCAAGCGAAAGGAGAAGACCAAAAGTATGTAAATAGGATAAAGATTGACAAGACGTGACAGATTATTAACGCTTTGTGTAATATTTGTGTTTGAAAGCGTCGAAGAACCCAGCCTGCGAATTGTCATTTTAGAATTTGGAAATCGCATGCGGTCGAGTTGCGCCTGAAGTGACTTCATGCGGCCAAAAATGCGGCCTTCGGAGGACGCACCCTGTGAATTTGGATACAGCCCGTGAGGCAGCCATGCTAACCGTTACGCACACTTTGCTACCAAAACCACAATAATAAGGATATTACAAAACTGAGCATTATATTTGTTTTTGATACATCTCGACTAATGTGGTGGGTGGCAAATGTGGATGCTTTGTAGGAATTTGTACACCTAACTTTTATTTCAATTACTCATACCTGTCAACTTTTTGGAGCGCCAACCTGTATAAACTACCAAAAAAATCCTTATAAAGAGCAAAAAATCCTTATAACATACCAAAGCATTTTATATGTCAAAATAACGGCAGAAAAAAACCACGAAATTTTCCATGATATTTATTGTAGATCTCCATAATACAATGTCTGGTTAATGTCTAATCATCATTCTACTTAGTGGCATTACTGTGTTCAGAGTTGTATTCCTGCGTTACTTTTTTCACCAACTCCAAATCATTTGGAGTTGGTGAAAAAACCCCGGAAATGTTCAGAATCCGTATGATTTGTGCGATACGGCCATATACGTAAGATTCACCACAAAATCCGGATGAACTATGGCTAAACCGTATGAGTTGACAGGTATGATTACTCATAGATTAGTAAGGTGTTCCTACGAGCTGACAAGAGTTGACTTGATGAATAAGTAACCTTGTGCCTTTTATTCAAATTACATTTTTCTTTGCCATATTCAGTTAATGCCTTGGCCCACTTGAAAGCTTTCATTGTTTATTTGAATCGAGGGAAACAAAAACTGAATTTGTGTCATCAGCAAAGTGATGCATTACTGCAAGTACGGTAATTCAGATCTTGGTGTGATCAAACGCTCTGAAATCCAGCATCCTGATATGTCAGCTGATTGTGCTGGCACCACTGTAGACTAAGTTTGAAAATGTAATTTTCGAAATGGCTTCAAAAGATCAATCTCTTTCACTCCAAGACAGACACATTGGGCCAAAAGACCTGCAGTAAATTGTTGTGCGTCTTATGTTTTTATCCAGTCACGTCTATGGAAGAGTGAGTATTCACGATGGACTCATTCTCATGGAAAAAGTCTTCAAATGAAATCTGCCACAACTCAAGCGGCTTTACATGTAACCTTATTACGCTTTGCTTTCCAGAGCAACAACATTGTTTCTGTCTGCCATTACAGAGCAAGAAATTGAAAGTGTGTGAAGTAATGGACTTCATCAGTCAGAAACTACAGCAGCAGATTGTGTGGCTGAAATAGTCAAACGCGTGTTGCACAGATTGATTTATGATACTATTGATTTAAAGGCTGGGCAAGCCATTCCCAACAGAAGGGGCTGTCATGGCAGCTTTAAAGGTGTCGTAATCACTGTAGATTCTAAGTTAGTGTTACCATGGTGACAGGCGATTGAATGCAGTTGAATCCACCTGATTCAGATCCACAGATGTTGGTTGCTAAACCTAACACAGGGTTAGGCATCTGCCGGCCGGCACGCAACCACACTCTGAATGGCTCCTTCATTCATTATTATTATTATTATTTAAATTAAGTCGCATTGCATGGCATTTTGGTTTTCACCAGAGCCTTAATGTTTCAATTAGATTTTTTTCCTCAGTATTCACGTTTTTTTCTGAGGAAACCGTAGTGTTTATTTGTCCGACTGGTTTCATCCTGCTTAACCCTATAATGCCAATTGTATCATATTTGATACATGCATTTTCATTATGTAACTCATTCTTTATATTACATTGAATCATCTGTATCAAATTTGATACTGCAGGTTTAAAATAATTAAAAAAATAATTTTAAAAAATCCACAAATTTTCATTTTCAGATGTAATCTACATAATGCTTATAAATGGAATACGACAAATATCTAAAACAACATGATATGGCAAAAATATTTCTGTGGATTTTGTTATAAGGGTTAATGAACTTCTCAGTTGCCAAAAATCTGATTTTTCTGGATATTCCTTGATGGGTTAGGCATTAAAGTGTTAATGGTAGCCCCGATAAATCCAAACTAAATGAAAATATCTAAATCCCTGACTTGTACTTGTCAGCTCAAATGCTGACTAGTTCTGAAGTACTAGAGCAATACTGCAATGATGATATATCATCACCTCAGAGCCCTTATTGGCTCTGATGCCATTCTGATACAAAGAAACGGAAATTGAAACCATAAAACTTTAACGCTACAGGATTTTATCTTTATCTTAACTGTTAGACGAAAAAAGTCTTGCGGTTTTAAGTGTTGTTAAAGGCATAATGTGTGCTGCTCTTCATGCATCTTTTTTTCATTCTCACTTGTCAAGGGTAAAAAGACCATTGTGTTCACTGAAAATTGCACCAAAGAATAGAATCCCCCCCCCCCCTCCAGCCTAACTTTGAGAGCAAATGATGTGGAGGTGACAATGGAGTCTTAGTGCTGTGAATGGGGGGGGGGGGTGTTCACTTAATACTGTATAAGGTTCAGTGTGTCATGATTTGGTTTGGGACCAACAGGTGGCACTGTAGGGCTCCCCCTGCAGCTGCACACCTGTTGGTCATTAGGTAATTAGTGCTTTAAAAGGACTCCCAGCCCAACCACTCATTGTCGGGTCATTGTTTGCTCTTGGCTACTGTCAGGTTTGTTTCGGTCATGTTTTGGTCACGGTTCTGTTTTAGCTTCAGTTGCTGTTTTTGTTTGCTACTTTGGACTATGATTGTTTTTGGATTTTGTTTTCTCTGTGTTTTATCAATACACTTCTTCAAGTACACCCTGCTCCTCTCTCCTGCCTGCTTTTTGGGGTCCTCCACCACTGTGCAACGTCACACAGTGTCACTATATTTTTCTTGTCTTCTCTCATTATTCTATGTTTAAACACAATACCCATGTTCAAAGCTAACACTTCTTTTGAACAGGTGTAGCATGAAAGCCCCCCCCCTCCAAAAAATAGCACAAAATACATCTGCGTGAGCTAATTTCCGAGCTTACCGCTTCCATACCGTACAGTATTTGTGCCAGAGGGAATGATTTCATGTACTTTGTATACTGTATTAACAAACATTGTATTATTCAGATTTTGCTGGCACACAATTCAATGTTGATACTAAATATTTTACAGTTTATATGAGATTCTATTTCACACAGTAAAACTAACACGGAAAGGAGAAATGGTATTGAAATGACTTTGCAGTTATAGTATTTCTCAATAATAGATTTCCTCATTTACAGTTGTTTCTCTTTTCTCCTTATTTATGCAGGAGGATGACAGGCGATCATAATACGTTGGGCCTACCCAGGCCTCCAGGAGGACCGCATTGCCCAGAGGGTGCTTTGGGTCTTGCTTTAGAGCCCGTGTGTGGCAACAGCACCCCAAGACACCACATTCTCCACTCATCCCACGGGGACGGTGAGAGCTGGCAGAAGCATCGGCTTGGACCGGCTGGCGGTTCGAGCCTGTGTTCTGGCTCCCCTTCTCTCCTTGAGCCCTACAGTCTCTCGAGCAGCCGCGACACCCTGTACCTCTCCCACGTGCCGGGGTCTCCGCACCAAAACAGAGCTGGCCTTACCCTGGATGTGACCTCATCTTTTGATGTTGGAGGGAGCTTGCTGATGATTGATGGAGATTTGCCCATTAGCCCCAATGTGATCAAGAGACGTCGGGGCGGCATCATCGAGCAGAAGGACATAGTGAAGGCGCACCAGGCCCATAAGATCCACAGCACTCCACAGGCACGCCGCAAGGAATGGGAGTAAGTATCATTCTGTTCAAACATATTTTTGTCGAATGTGTGTTCTCATTTATGGTCTTAGCATAAATATTATCATAGTGGTACTAGCGGTTATGCATGGGTTTTATCGACTTCTGTGTTGTGCGTCAGTTTGTTGAAGTATTCTGTTTAGTGGAAATCAAATGTTATCATTGCATGTCACACGTACAGAGCACCGAAATTCATTTGACAGTTTCAACCCATCCAAGAAACACAGCGATGGCCAAAATACAAATCCTCCTGTCAAATCCAGGTCCAGAAAGCAAACCCTGCCATAGTTTGTCTTTAGCCACAGGTGGTTCGACTCAAGAGCTTGTTTACCTGCCGGTGGGGTAGTGTGTGACATCTGGAAAAAACACCTCAGCACATCGCAACAAAACTTGAAGGCTGGTTTTGAGGTGTCGGGGAGCGAAGACGTTGTAGACCAGAGGAGGGGCACACTTGTAGCCCTGCTTAGACCCTCCGCACCCACCCGTCTATTTTGGAACTATGCGCTTTAAATGGGTCCTCTTTGATGGACTTTTATAGTACATAATACTTAGCTATGATTTAATCAAATATGTTGCTTATTCGGTGGCCCGGTGGTCCAGTCGTTAGGCGCCAATGTGGAGTTTGCATGTTCTCCCCGGGCCTGCGTGGGTTTTCTCCGGTTTCCTCCCACATTCCAAAAACGTGCTTGGCTGGCTGATTGAACACTCTAAATTGTCCCTAACACTCACCCTAGGTGAGGGTGAGTGTTAGCGTGGATGGTTGTTTGTCTCTGTGTGCCCTGCGATTGGCTAGCAACTGGTTCAGGGTGTCCCCTGCTTACTGCCTGAAGACAGCTGGGATAGGCTCCAGCACCCCCGGTGACCCTTGTGAGGATAAAGCGGATAGGAAAATAGATGGATGGATGGATTATTCATATCATTTTCATTATTGGCAGCAAGTCAGTGAGTGAAATGTTTGCTTGGTGGACAGCAACCCATTTCTGATTTGGTCGAAGCTAGATGGCAAAACAAGGTTGTGTCTGTATTGGATATATGCTGTGCTAGACTTCAGATGCCATTTAACAGGCAACCATATGGAAGATGAATTGATGTCTTAAAATAAACAGTTAAGTCAGTCATTGAGACGTTACAGTCATTACTGGAGAAGAGGGGGCCCATCGATAAACATTTTATATTCCACTTATACTGCATTTGATTTATCAATCATTGACTGGAGTTGTGAAGCTAGTTATAAACACTCATGTCAGTGGCTAAAGGCTGGGAAAAGCACATACCGGGTAATTGCCACCAGTACCAAATTGTAACACTTTGGGGGGGAGACGGCACTAGGTAACTCCTTCAGCCAGAGACTGTTACACCCGCGCTGCAAGAAGGACAGATACCGACGCTCGTTCCTACCGACTGCTGTCAGGCTGCTGAATAAAAATAATAACAATAATAATAATAATTAAATGATGTGAAAATCAATTGTAAATAGCACTGCGATTTATCCATTTTGTATTTATATTGCACTTAATTGAACGGTCTTTGTTTTTTCTTCTTTCTTCTTTCTACCCACATTCTTGCTGATGTAGGCTGGAAATTTCCCCAGTGTGGGACAAATAAAGGAGATCTTAAACAGTATTCCATTGTCACTTTAGCACTCACCTGTGCCCAGGTCAAAACGATCAAAGTGTTACTTTGGCGCCATCCTTTGGCATATTGATGACAAGGAAGTCTGATGCACTAAGTTGAGGAGTTTCATTTCGACAAAAGCAATGTTTTGTGAGATCATCTGGCACCTATAGGCTATTACAGTATAGTTTTCTTATAAACCTTTCAAGGGGAGTGTCAATTACTTGTGGATTTTTGCTATTCGCAGCAGGCTTTGGTCCCTCTCTCCATGAAGAGTTGGGGTTCACTGTACGTGTTCTAATTACAGTTGTCTGTCTTTGGCAGAGGTTATGACATATTCAGGAGGTAGGTAACGTACAATTTCGCGAAAGGCGGTTTTACTAAATCACTGAGCTAGTTAAATTCTACTTGCATTACCTGCAAAGAAGTGAATTCAATTAAGACAAAGATATTTTTATTCACTCCAAATTGCACCATGAAAGTATAAGCAGATGAAATAATGTTTTAGCCATGACCTCTTTTTCCAGAGCATTAAAGATGTTTTTGTTGGTCATTCAGGTTCACAGGTGTGGTGGGCATCGGGAATTTTGAGAGTTTCCTGAACGGCTGGTCCATTCGTGGGCTTTTTCTGAATACATTAAAAATAATATAGATAAGGTTGAGCATTCCGCATTCCAGCATTCCTTGGTGAGCATTCCGGTTTCTCATGTGGCCTCTTTGCAAAATGAATTGCCCAGCCCTGTCATAGACACACCTACCCACATGCACCTAAACTCGCTGACAATTTTCCCAATTATTGACTGTGTGTGGGTGTGTGTTTTGTGTGTCTCTGTGCATTGCCCTGGACTTGTAGATATTTAATATCTCAACCAATGCTTAGCTCTAATTGGTCTGAGGAGTCTTTGCGGCTCCCCTGATACCAGTAAAGTATGGATTAGTGTTAGTTTCTCTGTTCATTGCCAGATTGTAATCATGTGATGTTACTGGAAAACAAATGATTACCATTCGGGTGTCATTCCAGCAACTGTGCCATGCACGGTTGTCCGAGCCACTTCTGTAATAATGTGGTTTCTCTTTATAGTGTAAGACTTTTTAGCCGATCAATATTCTATTTTGAATCAATACCATCTTTGTCGGTATGGTGAGTGCATGCTTAATTGGATGAATTGTACATCCACGTTTGCACATATAGCATGTGAAAATCTGTGAATTCTCAAACTGAATGGCAAGGGTTGATGCCCCCGCGTTGCTTCCCCTGCCGAAGCTGGGGCTTTACCTCTGGTGGGCCTGACCCCCACGGTGCCCGACCCGCCTTCCTCGCCACAGGCTCAGGATGCCACAGTCCATGCTGAGTTGACGTCTATATCTTACACACACAGCATCGGGGAGGTTTAATGGGAGGTGTTGATGCAAAATGAATGAAGATGGGGATCCATGATTACTAAATATCGACTCACACATTGAAAGAATTTTCTTGATTTATCATCTTGAAATGAATTGGGATCCATAGTTTTGTATGGAAAAGGGCAATTTAAAAATCTGCAAGAAAACCCCTTTTTTTTTGCTGTTATTTGCAAGGGGGTTCTCTTTGTTTTTGTCCAGGGATCCTTGAAGAAGGGAGATATGTTTACAAGAATAATCATAATCCTAACGTGAAATAAACATAACTACTATGTATAAGTAATCCCATAGAATTTAAAAAGTTGCCGACAGTTATTACAATACATAAGTTATTATTTTGTTGCAACAAAAAGTTGGAATGTTATCGAAAAAGTTGTATTCTGACAAGAACATTTTGTCAAGACAAAGCAAAATCTTACAAGTTGTATTTTTCCAAGGTGTTATATTAATTGTAATATTAAAGTCAAAAATGTGGAAAAAAGGATATTAATAAATTTTAAAATACCTGTTTAGATTCGTAATATGGCATTTATTGTGACTGTATTCGAAAGAATAAGCCTTTTGATTTTAGATTCTAGAATAATAATGCCGATATTTATGCATGATCTCTGCTATACAAGATATGTCGCAATTCTATCGGCTTCTTTCACTGTTCAACTAAGGGAGTCAACTTTTCTTTATATCTGAACATGCCAACTTCACTGTTGGAATAGCAAATTAGGGACAGATGGTGTCGTGCCTCTTCACAGAAAGCTGATGGGAACTGAAAATGAGGCAAACACACGCAAACAAAATTATCCCAGAAAATGTGCTCTGATTCTTTTTTCCCTCTTGAGGCATTGCAGTGCATTACATAGAAATCATTATCTGTCCATCGAACGCTGCGCCGCTCCTGATTTTTAACGCGCGAGTCCATGCGACAAATGGATGATTGGGGCAACTGTGTGACTATGAGGCCTGTACGAATGTTTGGTCATGGAGCAGGTAACTGTCTTCTGGCCTGCCTGCTAGAATTAAAGTGATACATTCATGTCAGATGGATGCCACTGCAGCTGATAGGAGAAAGACCCGAGTGAGTCACAATGTGTTACGACTGTGAACATCCACCTCTCAGGTCTGCTGAGAGGCAAAGCCACGTCCTCATGGTGGCTTGGATTAGAACTGTTGCACCTGAGCCAACATGTGCATCTGTTTTAATTCCAGGATGATTTCAGAAAAAAAAAAAAAGTTATGATAATGTGAGTTGATGTGGAGACTTGCCCAGCGGAGGATTTCATTTGATTGATTCAGGTTCCATGCCAGATCTTTTAAAAAAAAAAAAAAAAAAAAAAACTCAAACTATTTCATCTAGCCACTTTGCATATCAAACTTGTAGAAGAAACGACTTTTTAGTCGAAACAATGTGAAGAAATGAAATACGAAAATGGTGACATGACTATAAACTACCAAACTATCATCAGTCCCCAGTGGCGAAACACTAAAGATGGAATGAAAATCAAGAATAAAATATCAAAAGAAAAAAAAAACGAATTCCTAAAATACAGAGGAAGTCGATTTAAATTCCCAAATGAAACCAGATTGTAGTTTGTTTGTAGAGTGTAGTTGGGGATCGTGCATGAGTAACATTGCGAATGGTAATGACGTCTTTTCATCACTCCGTATAATAACAGTACTTAATGTTGCCCTGGTTTAATGTCTGTGATTAGAATGGCATCTGAGCCACAGCCGGACTGGACACTAGCTAGAAACGGCTGCGAACAATAACAATCGGTTGGACTTCAGACATTGTTCACGGTGGGTTCGTCTCTCTGCTTGTCTGTCTTTCTTCCTGTTTTTTTTTTTTTTTTTTGCTACAAAGTGAGACTAGTAACAAACCTAGTCGCTTTTCTTCCCACTCACTCACTGTCTCTAACTTGACCTCCCGTCGATCACCACACAAGACAGCGTTGCTCAGCTGATGTCGTGCAACGAACTTTTGAAGCCAGCCACGGGACGCTTCGAAGTCCCATAGTTAGCGCGATGGAACGCGCCTTCTCTCTAATTAGCGGTCCAGTTAGCGGAAGGTTTTTAGCACGATGACAGGTAAAGCATTCCAGGAAACGTTCGTTTACTCGACTCTCCGTCGAGCCACAAGCAATTTACTCTGAGCAGCTAATCGGATGCATTCCACTCTCTCTTCCACCGTCATTACTGTTCCTCTTCGTTTGGATGCCACAATCTCCAGGACGTAAATGTAAATGAATGAAATAAAAAAAATCTTTCGCGATTCCAGTAAAACTCATGCTAATAGAGTCACTCATATGTCGCTGTTTTGGATCCAATGAGATTAAATGAATAGCGGGGGGGACACAGTTATTCCGTCGTATCGAGCGGGATTTGCTTGAGTTTGCCCTACTGCGGGCTACCGTATGGCTTCCGGGTCCCGGAACTTCCGTTGTTATGAATTGATCGTCAATGTAATATCGTAGTTAAAATTTTAATGCATAGGTTTTTATTCCGGGTGAGGGAATTTCGGTTTGACAGAAGTCCGTAGGTGTGAGTACTTACTGTGTATGCACGTTTTATGTCATTCAACCTCTGACTATGGATGGTATGACAAACAATGACTTCTCTGCCACTGTGACTGCGCGCCAAGGTGTGGCAATAATCTCGATTATACCAAAAGTATCAAATATTTATATATGAATGATTATTTAACATTATTCCCGCCACTCAATGGGATCAGCACTTTAGGCATTTAGAGTGATGGCCACTCTAAATGTATTGATCAGAGCATCGAAATGCCTGAGTGTAATGCAAATGTGTGGAAATGGCAGTAGGGCGCACAGAACCGCATTTATCAAAATCTTCCCTTGGGTGGCCAGAGAGTGTTGCACTTGGTTGTTGCTTCTGTCATTTTTCTGTGTTTTCCAAGGAAGCCATAATAATTGATGGCCACACAAGCACCAACCCTGCCGTTTTGTTGCCCACACTAAAAATCGCATTAGGGTTGATCTTACAGCAACCCCTATAATATCAGTATTGCCCGTACATGTCCATACCGCAAACACACTGACCGTTGTCAAATCAACTATTTGTGCAACCGTTCATGGGTGATATAGTGGGAAAGCTTCGGTGGTTATAGTTGAAAGGTGAAGACACCAGCACGTTATCGTTGCTGTTGCCAATATATTGTACGGCACCGTAGATGTGTGCGTTGGCTTTTCCGTAGTGATCTTTTCAGGCTGTGGATGCTTTGCGATAACGATTCTCTGCAGGAGTGTTCACCGCCTTGGAAGGGATCCTGTGTGTGGTCTTCATGCCTTCTGATCACAATGTGATTGGAACACTCTGGCTATGCCGCTGGTCATCCATAAAGCATCCGCCAGTCACTGTTCACAGCTCAGGCTTGGATCCCCCCCCCCCCCCCCCCCATCCCTGCAGGGTGAACCACAAGCCTCATTATCC
Source organism: Hippocampus guttulatus (assembly GCF_054856545.1). NCBI lineage: Eukaryota > Metazoa > Chordata > Actinopteri > Syngnathiformes > Syngnathidae > Hippocampus > Hippocampus guttulatus. Next base: position 13,571,474 of record NC_141267.1, read on the forward strand.
ATCCGCGAACATTGAGGACGAGGCAATTTCAGAGATGGTTTAAAGTTTTTAGGCCGGTTCAATTAATATACCATTTCTGCTTGACATGATCTGGTTTTAAGTAATGCGGTGTCGCAAAGCCAGTTAGCATATGCCTCACAGTCTGTTCTCAAAATGATTAGAAGGGTTGTGCTGAATTTACTCCACGAACTGGCTTTGCTAACGCTGATCTTTTATTATATGACATCAACCACGGCATATCTTCCATGTTTTTGGAGTCTGTTGCAATAGGACTCTGTTCCAAATGATTAAGAAGAAAGTTTTTGTCCTAAACAATCAATGCAACAGTAAATAAAATGTTTTGATCATGCCTGCTTCTATAATATTTACACATTTTTTTGAAGCAACACCAATATTTCTTTTCGAAATAGTCTATATTGGTTGATTTTACAAAATGACACAAAAATACAGCATTCTAAGTACTCCTACTCATTAGTGGCTTTTGAAAGGTTTTTTTTTTGTACGATGGATCAAAGTGCAACCAGCAGCAGTTTTTATGGTGGGTTTGAGGGTGTGTATACTTTTGCAAGCATTATCTCAGTTGTTAAAATATTACTTTCCATTTCAAAACCATTTTTAAAAAATCATTTGGTTTTACAGATTATAGGTCACTTAGAAATGATTAGTCTTTTTTTTTTTTTATATATATCACAAAAACTTAGCACAGTACAGAGAGGGCGTGCAGACTTTTAAATCCAGTCCTGTGAATCCTCCATGCCCAATTATTTGGAACACAATGCAAGTTGCGTGTTACTTGAAACCAGTCAAGTTATGAACATTGTTTATAGTGGAGCCTCTAAAGTCAAAAATTCGGATTTAGTCGAATTCTCAATTTTAATAGGCACATGCCTTTAAAGTCCCCTCACTTCAGGTCAGTGAAATGGAAAGCCTCAGTTCAGTCAGTGTGTTTATGTGACAATCATCGCCACAAAGAATCAGGCTCAACAAGAGATTTGGAGAGAAGGACTGGAAAACTTGGAAAATGCGCGAGGCACACATCTTTCTTTATTGAACAAATAGCTACAGAATGAAGAAAGAAGAGAAAATGTCATTGTTAGATTACTGTTCCTCTTTGTCAACTGAATTTTTGGGTGACACTGAGGCACTACAATAATGTCACACTGACTTTGACAGCATAGCTCTGAGCAAGCCAGTGTTTACCATCTATAGTTTTTGTCAAGAATGGTCATTTTCAAAGCAAAACTAAGCTCAAGCAATTAACCATTTGATTCTTCGATGCATTCAACGGATGATGTGATGGCTCGGCAGAAGCGACGGTTCAAAGCGATGTTCTGTATTTGAGCACAAAAGGTGTTACGGCACCACCTTATTGGGTTCGGCCTGTGTGTCTCTGTGTTTTTCTGCCCCTCAGTTATTAGCCTCTGCAGTGGCACTCAAGTGTGCAGTCTGTTGATCCACAATCCCGACAGATATTCAGCAGGGACAAAGCAGTGCTTTACACAAAGTTGTTCAATTGCTTATTTACATTTTAAAGCCGAGGGTGTGTGCGTGAGTGTGTGTGAGAAATTGCTTCCGAGGTCTTAATTGCACAGCAAGGCAAGCCAGCCACCATAGCAACAGTTTCTCATTCTTCCCAATTTGATTGTTTTCACACACCCAATGCCAAATTCTTTTTCGATTGCCTTACTTTAATTTATTCGTTCATTCATTCAACTTGAGACTGACGGAGAAAGATTCTGTCACAGTTGAATGATCCTCCACTATCGTCTTCCTGTTAAGTGTCACACAAACACACCGTGTGGTGTAAATGTCAGACCTGTTTGACACGAGTGAATTATTAATGATGACACGCTGAAAAGCCATTTTCAATGCAACAAAATGACATATCAATTCAATAATGTCCAGGATGGTGGTTTCATTGAGAAGATGTGCTAGCGTGCTGATTTGCTCAGATGCTCATTAATTTGCAGAAGTGTGAAGGTCCTTCTCCTTAGGAGTGACAAGGATGGACAGGATCAGAAATGAGGGCTTCAAAGGGACAACTCGGACAGGAAAGTTTGGAGAAAAAGTTAGAGAGGCCAGACTGAGATGGTTTGGACATGTACAGAGGAGGGACAGTGGATACATTGGTAGGAGAATGTTAGAGATGGAGCTACCAGGTAGGAGACGGAGAGGAAGGCCAAAGAGGAGATTCATGGATGCCGTGAGGGAAGACATGCAGGTAGTTGGGAGTCAGAGTAGAGTAGAGTATGCAGAGAACAGGGAAAGATGGAAATTAATGACTCGCTGTGGCAACCCCTGAAAAGGGACAGGCCGAAAGGAGAGGAAGAAGCACACCTTTTGTGCTCTCAGTGCCACTTCCTGTTTTGTTTTTTTGTTTTTTAATCTTTGTGCCCTCCAATTGTTCAAAATGCAATAAGCTGTCACAAAATGGCCCTGTTTGTGACCGTCATAGACAGAAACAGTGAAATCACAGAACCGTGTCTGAGTTTTCAGTTACATGTTGCCTCGGGGTGCAAAATGGAGTGTGGGTTTTCCACTCAGTTCCTGACAAGACACTTTATATAAAGTGGCTGGTTGATATAATGTGGCGGATATGACTGGACCAGAGGACCTTGTGTGGGAAAATAAATGGAAGCTCTACAGATACTCGCTGGATTGCAACACTGACTTTGTAGATGAAGAAGCACAGTGATGATTTTTTTTCTACTATAGTAAAAGATTATTTTTAACTAGTAACCCTTTTTTCTTTTCAGAGTGGCCATCATGCTCCTTCGTAAATGTTAATAAATTGCTGCGAGTACATCACATATATAACATCACAATTCAGCCTCTATCAGAAAACAATATGAATAAATTGTACCTGTTGCTTTTACTTTTTGGTAGAGAAGAAACTGTAAATGCATGTGGTGATTTAGTAGGGCAATATTTAAATCATTCCTATTAAACCGGTATATTTTTGTTTCTCGTCATTCAGGCACTAATTAAAAAAAAAAAGCACTGGTTACTCAGAGTAGTTTTTTTTTTCACTTAATACCTAGTCTGACTCAAGTGCACTGCAAACCATACCAAATAAATCCTTTTTTTTTTTTTTACTCATTTTGCGAACTTTTGTTTTTAATATTAGCATGACGCGATTGAGACTTTTGGCATCCTGACCTGCGTCAAGAGTCAGTCATAGAAAGATGTAACAATAACAATCAGGTCACTTTTCAAAATAAAACATTTTAGGCATCCAATAATAAATTCCCACCCCCCAAAAAAATTATCTCTGATTGGTTTAATAAAAATGCCATGTATCAGAAGTACTAGCGATATCGGCGTTTCTGTGTGTTGTGTGGTGTTTGCAAGTCCTTCTTGTGCTTACATTTACATTTCTCTGTGCATTAGTTGTCAATGAACTTAACGTATGATTTTGGGAATAGGGAGGAAGCCAGAGTGCCCAGAGAAACCCCACACATCTTTTTCCCGTCACACGGGAAAGAGATGCAAACCTCTAACCTCAGACATGCTAAGCAAAAATAAATAAATAAATACAATACGATCAATAAGTACTTTGACCACGCCACCATCGCTTGTCTTTGTTTACTTGTGTTTAGATCAGAGCTCCAGCATTACTAGTTGCCCTAGATTGCATCTCACCAGGAGGTCCTCATTCCCTTTAATCCCCGTCCTTTTTAGAAGATCAGACCTAAATAAGTTGGTACCATGCATCTGGGTGCCGTGCCCTGCTTTCCAGACAAACACCTACGTCCTCCGAGGGAGTGCTTTTGTGAAATATGGTTGTGGCTTCTCGCGTTGAAAAATGTACGGCAGCGGCACACGCCCTGACCTGCATTGCACATTCAGATAAACTACGAGTCCAAACAAGCACGGTTGTCTAACGACTTGCATAGATCAGTGTTGATTAGATGTCAAATTATTAAACTCACTGGATCGGCTGATCGCTCACTTGCTAGAATGGAGCACATCGGATGCTGATTACAAACACTATTGGCAGTACTGCTCCGAGTACATGTTTGTGGATGTCGAACGTTTCATCCAATCAGATTCCGGCCTCGATTTGATGCCATGTCGATTTAATCCGCTCAGGGTCTTAAAGTCAGTAGTGCGGACAGTGTAGTGTAATTCCAACTGTATTAACAATGGGACTGTCTCTTTAGCTAATCAGATTTTCAAATTTCTCTCCTCTGTTTGGGTGGTCAGAGCGAAACCTGTTCCAGACAACTTTGACTCGAAAATCTCATCTGTAACATTCTGCACTTTCTTAGATAATTATTCATTTTGAAGTGCTCCGAATGGTGTACGTGGCACAGTTGTGTGCTGATTAAAAGTGTTTTTTTTTTTTTTTTTTTTTTTTAGTATTGGTGGTTTCTATAATTGCAATGTGATCATGGTCGTATTAAGAGGTGGATTAAGTTTGGTTTCCATTGAAGGCTCTGGTACCAAATGCATGGCCGGCCACTGGTGAAACTGTGGATGAACGTTCCAAACTATCAATCTTTGACGCGAACGGATTTGAGAAGCCTATCACGCTCTCTGTAGATGCATAAAAAATGATTCGACAAACCACCTTCTGTTTTTTAAATAACTCTTGACCCATTTGTGAGCAACACCTTTTACACCGTATTTATAAATTTGTTCAGTAATGTTTCAATATTTCACGCCTGTTGAAGATCAACAAAAACATGCTTCCTATCCTTGGCCGTTGAAATGTCTTACTGAATTACTCCTTTATCTGAATTACTCCTCCAGTAATGGAATTAACTGGCACTTAAAAATTAAATGCCATAAATACTACAAAAACATGCTTTGGGAAGTATTTAAATTGGGTATTTCCACATCTTGGATTGCTCTAATTGCTGGGGTGGTCTGGAACGTTACACTTGCGATGGAGGAGGGAATACTCGCCTCTCACCAATCTTCTGTCTGAGTTGACATCCCATGTAAACTGGCATAAAACACGCATCATACCTAATATAATCCAATAGTGGTGCCTTAATGCTTTTAGTTTCGCATGTGCACTGTTCTGTCAAAGAGCTTGCACTTCATTCATACAGGTTAAATGTCAATATTGAAGCTGTTTTGAGCCCCGCAGCAGTGTTGTCAGTGTGTAATGCTTGTTGGTTCTTATTGGTTCTTCGTAGTGTTGTTTGTTTGTAGTGGATTCCATTCAGATGTTGTTGCTTTTATGGGCTGTACATAGTTCGTGTGCGTGGTCAGCATCAAAATCCACAGACAGTATTGAACATTCCTCCAGGCTGATCCTCTGAAAGCCACAGACATGAGGCGTGTGTGTGTGTGTGCGCGCGCGCGCGCGGGCGCATGTGCCTGTCCAAGTGTGTGTTCAGTGCAATTCATCACTTGCAGTTTGTACTCCCCCGCCGCTAACAAGAAGGAGCCCAAATATTGCAGCAGCCTGACTTATGTTCCTTTTAGAAGGGGGCAGTTTTGACAAACGACAAGGAGGTGCTGGGTAAGCAAACTCCATGCTCATAAATATCGAGCGTGGCAGCAAAAAACGGACTTTATTGACTTAGCGGTGACCCCTAGTGGTGCCAATGGGAACTGTTGATATAATGCGCACTGGTGACGTCATGCGCAGGCCCATTCATGATCGTGGTCATCGCTGATGTCTTGATATGATTTGAACGTCAGTGTGTTTAATGTGAACCCCCAGTTAGGCATTGATGATAACACAGTGGGATCGTTTCCAGAAGATGCTCTTGATGATCAATTACGTCACTGTCATCACATGATAATGACAACCAGCATTGGCGTCCTACATAATTGAGACCCATTGCGAGACCAACAATGGCGGCCCACACCAGCACCAACACACCAACATACGCGCCGATTAATTTCTTTATTATAAGTCCATAAGAATACAGCAACAGAGAAAAAAACAATTCAGGAGACGAACAGAATTTAAAACACACACACACACAAGGTCTTCCATTGTACAAATAAGGAATCACTTGGCTTTGTGTCCTTTCTTTTAAGTTCAGTGTTAGCTTGCTCACTTTTATTTTTCCCCAGAAGTGTCCTTGATGCAAAGTCATCTTAGATGTCGTACGATATCTGCTCCCCAGCTGTGCGGTTGATGCTTTTGATGGCCAGTTAACCCTATACTGTAATGCCATTTGTATCACATTTGATACATGCATTTTCATTATGTAACTCATTATTTACATTACATTGAATCATCTGTATCTAATTTGATACTGCAGGTTTAAAATATGATTTTCCCCAAATTTTCATTTTCAGATGTGATCTACAAAGTGCTTATAAATGGAATACAACAAATATCTAAAACAACATGATATGGCAAAAATATTTTTGTGGATTTTGTTGTAAGGGTTAATGAACATCTCAGTTCCCAAACATTAGATTTTTCTGGCTATTCCTTGATCAAACTCAGGCATTAAAGGGTTAAATATTCTTGGGCCATGGATGACCTCAAGTGGGTTTTCATTAATTTGAGCTTGGACAAGGCATGTCTTTGAGGACAACTCCACAAAAGCCAATGATTGACACATCATGCATTCCACAATAGAAAACGTTTTCAAAACATTTTGGGGCCAGCAGTACCGTCCTTTAGTCCACAAAACCTAGAGATGTTTTTTTTTCTTTTTTTGTTGCTGTTAACACGGTGAATCCAAGAAAGTTGTCCAGCTGCCATCTGCTCAGAAATATCTTCACCAACATTGCTGGAGAATTTATATGAGAACATCGATCTGTGCTGCCAGGCCGACCATCAACACACTTTTTATTTACTACAGATTTCAGGCTGCATTGTTGCGCTACTGTGTGGTGTCTGCTTCATCAAAGCTAAAACAGGCACTGAGCAGAAAATCTATTGATTTGTTTTATTGGTGCAGTTATTCAAGGTGAGTATTGTTTCACTTAATTTGTCATTGCACTTACTGGTGCAGTGCTAAACATTCAACATTTTGTGCATTGATCTTCAAGCTCCTCATATCATGTAAATGTACAGTATTTCCCAAATGTATTTATGACGAAAAATGTAATTTATAACTATTCCCATTAATGTGTGGTATAAAATAGAGGGTAGGTATTCATATTTCTTCCATTATAAAACATTTTTAAGATACCATAGACTTGAATTTAAGTTCACAATTGAAGACAAATTAAAGCTCTTTTAAAACCCGCTTATTATTTTGGTTTATTATATATTTTTATTTTACTTTTTTAAAAAGTTGTTCCTCAAATCTTAGACTAATTTAAATCATATCAATGTAGTATTGTCTTTTGTCACTAGAGGGAGTCATCTCATTTCTTTTGCCTGTTGCCTTGCTCAGCTGACTTCTTTCTAAAATGTACAAAATGAAACAAACATCAGTGTACAGTATTTAATTTGAAAAAGAATTGCATTCAATCTGCATGTGTTTGACGAACCCATTTAGTTCATCTTATTAATGCTCACTCATCTTTGCCCACTATGGGCACATGGCTTGCAAATAGAAGTTAATAATTAACTGCAAGTCACACATGGGTAGTTAAGCACCCATAACTGTCAATGCATTAAACAAGTCTACAACTACCATAAAAAAATAGAAGACTCCAGTAAGGTTAGTAAAGCTCAGTGAACCAAATAATTAGCCACGAGCTTTATTTTTACCACCTTTTGTTACAGCCATACAACAAAATGGATGAAATTCATGTTGGCCCTGACAGTTTGACACAAGACCCGATGACTTATTATATTTCGCATGATGGATGAATGGTTGATGGATACTTTTTTAAAGACTTTTCAAATGTTTTAATGTCAAAACAAGAAATTGACATAACTATTCACACCATTTACATGAATATCAAACATGACCTCATATGGATCCTGTTTCCGCTGATCATACATAAGATGTTTCTATAGACTCATTGTAGTCCACTAGTTGATTGGACATGTATTGGAAAGGCACAGACCTGTCTACACTTGACAATACATGACAGAGGACAAACTGAGCAATAAATCGAGCATCCGACACATTTTGCATTCAAGAACAAACTGTTGCGTGCCCTCCTCTGAGCATGCGATGTGGTGGAAAGGGGTTTAGCTTCATACTTTGAAGAAAAGCCGTCATTCGACATCTGCATCCCGCGGGCATCGTATATAGGTTGTTTCATTATCATGTAGGTTTACGGCAGCAAATTCACGGGGCTTGGAAGAGAGGGCAAGTCAGTTGTGTTGCTAGGAAACTCGGAGGAGGAAGACAACAATAAGAAGCAGGATTCTGAGGTGGGTAGAAAAATGGGGAAATAGAGGGCAAATATAGAAGAGGTTAATAAACAAAGAAATTAACAATGAAGAGCGCAAGTGTATAGGAAACAAATGAAGCCAAATAGATAAATGTTCCCACCATCCCTCGAAGTTTATGATGTCACTCTGAAGCAAAGCTGCATATGCAAGGTCCTCTCATGTTCCAACCATTACCATCTCAATGAAGCTAAATATAGTCCAGTCCCCCCAAGCACCACCTTTAGCCCCTTCATGTGGCCACATCAATAGGTCTGCCTTTTGTAGCCCGACTGCGCTCTTGTGTTTGGCCAAGCTTCGCCACTTCACCGTCCAATTTTGGCCACATTTTGGATGGAACTTTTAATGGCAGCGAACCATTCGTCCAAATGACAGATGTTGACATTTTAAAGACGGTATGTTTGGGGGTTTGTGGGAGAATAGTATTAAAAATATAATCTGATGTGAGAAGTATTGGCACCTAGTTTCAGCAGATGATGTTTTTCTTTTTTCATTCTATTCGGCTCAAGGTGTGGAAACAAAATCAAAATCAATTTATAATCCTTATAGCGTTTTTTTGTCTGCCAGCGTTCCCGTTGGCTGCATCTGCAGGATAATTTACATTGTATTTTTGTTTTACATTGGATCACAATTCTCTTAAAGTGGTTGGTATCTTAAACCAGGAGAAGTACGGCTAATCTTTTTTGAAAACTTTACAGTATCTTCATTGACAAATAACAAAAATTGTCTTACATTGTGACTTGAGAGCTGAAATACATTTGTAACTTGGTCACCTTTTCCTGCTCCTCGCTAAAGCTAGCTACTGTACCTGGAGTAGGCTCCAGCTATAGAAAATAATGGCACTGCTCTGTCTTAATTATAAAATAGGTTTAAATGTGTTATGAATAATCTGGTGGTAGTACTGAGTTTTAAGGCAAGCCAAGGAATGGCAGCTTTATTTATATATCGGATTTCATACACAAGGCAACTCGGTGTGCTTCGCAAAACATAGAATCATTTACATACAAACCCGCTCAAGATCTTCAAAAGCAAAGCGGAGAAAACAAAAGTAGCTTTCCAAAATGACTAAATGAACAAAGACTGACAGCATACAAACACTTTAAAAAAGATTTAAAGACCGTAAAGATAAAATTCTAAAATGATCAAGACAGTCCAGTGACATTGATTAAAAAATGTGCTTAAAAGACCTTAATCAAAGGCATGGGTTGGATGCATAGTTTTTCATCTGGATTCAAAAGCATTTACACTCGAAACTGACTTCACTTCCATTGGCAGTTTATTCCGCTTGCACGCGGCATAACAGCAAAATGCCGCTTCACCATGTTTGCTTAGAACCGTTAAGGTCCATATTTATTTTTGTCATTTTCATTTTCCATCACATCATTTCATATCTTTTACGATTCCAAATGCTCACAACCCTTCACTTTACCTTCACTATATGATAAGCTATTGATGTAATCAAACCAAAGTACAGGAAGCTTTGTATTGACCGCTATATGCTAATTTTAAAAATGGTTGACATTATTTATTTCATCATTGTTTGCAAGGTGCGTCAGAAAAATTCAAGGACTCGTATAGTCACCGACAAATGAATGTGGCTTTGGAAAGCCAAGTTTTAACTGATGTACTGTATGAGGCGAAGTTAACAAAGCCACATTTTTTTTTCTAAATTGAGGAGTACAAAGCAGAAGGAAATACACATTTCAGAAAATGTCGTCTCCCGTGCTGCTACCAATATTCGTCTGAGGAGTAGGAGCAGATTTACTCAGTTTGACGCAAGGAGGGGGGAGAAAAAATTCAATCATGTATTCTTTGGAGAGTTGCTGACAAGGAGAGCTGGAGCTCATAATAAGTGAAACCAATATCTGAATTAGCAAAACAAAGAATAGCAGACATGCTCTTGTGACTCACTGCTACTCTGTTCAAACCTCAAGTGGATTTTTAGGATTTGCTCTGTGTATTTGACCCCTGTGTGAAATTTTAACAGAGGTTGCTTGACTCCATATCAAGCAACTGACCTTTGTTTACTTTTGCGGTGCAGATTAAAATGCTGTATTTTATCTATCTTTGCATCCATTTCATTTAGATTGTAGCCTACAAGTGCACACACTTAAAAGTGCTGTTTTGAAAGTAACCCAAATCAGGTGAAATTGCTGCAGCGGTGGGTCCAAAGGGGACAGAGTTAATGCTGGGTTTATTTATAGCAAGCACATTAGGTCAAAGATTTGAACCAGCATGTTGTGCTAACCAGTTGGCCAGTGTGCCACATCTGAACACCGTGTTAGATATGATCAAAAATGAATGAGGCTCCTCTTCTAAAGGTTGGCCACCTGCGTAGTCTAATGAGCTCCAACACTCGATGCATGAAATAATATGCCTTTAATGCTCCATGATGATTGAAGCTGTTCGGGAGGTAATAATGTAAATCATCTACTATTTTAATTGACCACTCACACAGAGATACGTTTTGAACACTTCATTGTTCACGTGTAGCAAAATCAAAGGACAGTGGAGTGAAAATAATATCTCAAATCATATTAAACCTGATCATTGCTGATTAACGTGTCTACGGAAATTGATTAGATTTCCAGATGTACCTTATAAAGTGTTTGATGAGTGTTTAAACAAATTAACTAATTAATCAGTGTTGCAATGTAGCCTATTGATAATTTGTTTGATAAAGATACATTCATGAATGAATAAAATTACTGAACTGTATATCGAAGCATCCAAGTTGCCTTGTATCGCAATATATTCTCATGAAATGTGGAACGAGGATACCTATTTTGCACCTTTCCCCTGTGTCGTCGCTATGGAAACTACTTTGACAGCCGGTTTGATACAATGTGAAGCTCAAAAAAACTTTCCCGATTAGCCTGACCTGAAAGTGCCATTTTATAAAAAACTGACCAAGTTCAAATCAGGCAAGAAATAATCAGCACTGAGGTTAAAGCATTTAAAAGACATTGTCAGATGCAACGATGGAGTGACATTTGTGCTCGGTGGCCATCAGTTGTTTTAAAATAGACATGAGCCAGACCATTTGTAGATGAGGTGGGGGGGATGAAAGTTCAATTGCATATTTAAAATGTGTAAAATAGTTTTCAAAATCATTTACTCAGTTCTCTCTAAATATGCTTCCTGACACCATTTTATATATATATATATATATATATATATATGCATACAGTATATATATAAATTTTCTGCTTATCTGCACAGCGTCTGCCTCATCCATGCTTGTCATCATGTCCGCCACGCAGATGAACATGTGTTGACACCACACAAACACACACAGATACATTCCTTCTTTGACGTCACAACCTCCTACCTGTTAAACTATACAAGTGACAAGACCTGCAGTTTCTTTAACCGTCACATAGTTTTATTCCTTTATTTGTTTTCCATAATAATAATAATAATACATTTTATTTATAAGCGCCTTTCAAGACACCCAAGGACACTTTACAATAACAAAAAACACAAAACATTATGGGTTGAGCAGCGGCAACCAAAACGCGCCAGCGTTCACTCAACCCGGAAGTCAGAAAGAAACCACAAGGGAGGGAGAGGGGGAGAAAAAAAAAACCACGCTAAAAACTACCCTCATTTTGAGGATAATTTGAGTTAGGCAAAAACCTGTCACGGTTGTGGGCAACTGATTGCAAAACAAAACAAGAAATACAAATAAAAATCTTATTTTGTTGTGAATTGTATTTCAGAAAATATTCGGTGAAGCCCTCACATATTCATATGTGTACATTTAGTAAAGTCCAAAAAACAGTTGGGTCAAAAATAACCCAAACTGTTTTCAGAAAAGATTTTGTGTGAGTGTGTATGCGCATGATTGCAGAATGAAATATTAATTTGTGGCAGGGAGACGGCATTTTCACAACCTCACATCTATTCAAATTGATATGATTACTTCCAAAATTTCTCAGTGTATGACACAACGGCTTAAACACACCAAAGTCCCATTTAGTTGTCAGAAAAGGCTAATTTGTTAAAGCAAGAGGTAGAAAAAAATCGACTTCAACAATCAATATGCATGGAAGAGGCTACAAATGCTTTGCTCATTGCCAATTTCCCCAGGATGTAGACATCCTCCATTGTCCTTAATCATTCCCGCCGGCAACACTTAATTACCATAATAACCTCTTCACCTTTCAACCAAAAAAAGCTGCGAGTGCTGCACACTCTCAGCCTGACATGAGGACAATGTAGCGCGATCCTTTACTCTCATTTCAATTACACTTGCATCCGGGGGGACCTGTTGTGGATGGTGTTCCTCTCATCTACCGGCGAGGAAAAAGCCATATTCCATTTTGAATGTTGGTGTGCTAACGAGGAAGAGGCCACAGCAACTCTGAAATTAGCCACCTGTGTCTTCTCTGCATGTACTGACGTGAATCGTGAGACATAAGTGATGACAGATACAGGAAGTCATATTTTATTGTCAATACAATATATGAATACAATAATACATAGAATTTTTTTTCTGATGCTACACCAATAATGATAACCTGTAACCTGATAACATGCTAGGCTGTCCACTGTAGTAACCGTTAAAATACGCCCTCTGACAAAATGTACTACTTTCCGATTGAGATAGGAATTTGCTGCCATCTTGTGGCATCTTTAGGTGTTTCAAAGAGCACTAAACACAAATGGGTACGTTTTTCAACAAATAATGGAGGATCACGAATAGTGTACCATTAATGGTTGGGGATTACCGTGGCCTACATTATGATTTCATTACTCAAAGCTGAATGTTTTTTTTTCCTTTTCATGTATGATGTTATATGAATCAAATATTACCATTGGGGTGGCACTGTGATCGAATGGTTATCACGTCGGCCTCAGAGTGCAAAGGCGCAGGGTTCGATTCCGGCCCTGGCCTTCCTGTAAATTGACACAATTGATGCTGTCATTCACATTGTTAAGGAAATAATAACAAGTGATTAATTTCCTGATATGCGAGCTGCATTCACCATGCAGAATGGAATTTAATATATTTGCTATGGTCACATCTTGGTTTTATTTTATTTGTTGTTATTTTATTTTTTACATGTACATTTGACATTTGGTTTATTGTGGTCTCGTGTATTAATGCGGTGTGAAAAATCAAACAACCTCCTCAGTCTTTATGCAACATCCAAAGGTTTCTTTTGCATTGGGTCTTCATGAACAGTAATTGTTTGCATATTCGTTGCTAAGCCAAAGTGCATTTGGACCAGGGAAAGGGGGCGTGATGGTAATTTGCATGAAGACACGTCGTGCAGGTCCCGTCTCCTGATTTTTTTTTTTTTTGTGTGTGCGTGGAAAGAGTGGAGGAGAGGTGGCTTCCCTCCCTGCCAATGCATTTCGTCTCGCTTATTTTGGGGGAGAAATGCCAAAGTTTATTTCTCTTCCAGTGCGTTTTGGGCACGAGGAACGAAGCGCCCTTCACTGAAATTGCCGGAGTAGTTCAAATATCTTCAACTTGATGTGACCTGTTGCCGCTTCTTACGGATTTTTAAGGGTGCGCGTGGATATTGAACGCGCGTGCCCAGGATACGTTTTGGTTTTACGCACAGCAGTGGAAAGTGGTGTGGTCAACTTGCTGCTTTTATTTTTATTTCCTTTGACCGCACGAAAAGACAAAGCTGAAGAGGTGTTTATGTCTTTTTCTTAGCGGAAACTAATAATGGACTGATTGGTCACGGACAGCAATCGGGCGCAGCACCGCGCCCTTTTTAATCACCTCGATCCGACTCATCCCTCCCTCATTGCCTGCTTCTTCCTCGTCCTTCTTCTTCTTCTTTGCCTGGACAGAATGGCCCGCTTCGGTGACGACGTTCCGGTCTTGCTGAGCACCGGCGACGGCGGCTCGGAGCGCAACAGGAGCCGCGATGGAGCGACCGCGTCCACAGGTGGCGTGTCCCCCGCAGCCTTCAAGATGACCAAAGCGCAGCGTGCCCGCGCCATGGCCTTGTACAACCGAATCCCCGTCCGAGAGAACTGCTTCACCGTCAACAGGTCTCTCTTCATCTTTGGGGAGGACAACGAGGTCCGCAAGTATGCCAAGAAAATCACTGAGTGGCCATATCCTTTTATGCTGCTTTTAAAGCTCGACAAATATCCGAACAAAATCATTAACTACTACAAACTGGTCCAAGAGACAACACAAACCATGCGCGAGATTCAGCACCGGTATTGCACCGACACTTTATCAGGTACACACGCACACTCTGATGGGATCCACTTTGACCCAAAGTGACCAGGCTTGTCAAACATATTAATGCGCATTTTTAGCGCGATATATCGAACAATATGTCAACTACTGTATTAAATAACTGATTAAAACTGTTGACAAGAGATGACGCAAAGCAACGCGTAAAATTCAGCACCATGGATAGCGTGGACGATCGATCACACCGGCCACTTTATTAGGTACCTTACACGCTGTGGTGGAATCCACTATTGGAACCAAACAGACTTGTTAAACATAATGATGCTCACTTTTAGAGATGTAGCCTGCACTAATATAAGAATACTCATTGTGGTTGTATGATTGCGGCGGTGTAGGTCGTATTAGTTTAGGAAGTGAACTTAAGGAGTGTACACACACATGGACATAATCACAATGCGCCATATGAAAAAAACTTAAATATATTGTGGATGGTGTTCTGTTACCATTGATCTATTTTTTATTTTACTTACGTTCACTCCGGCCGTGGGTGAGCTGGAGCTTATCCCAGCTGACTTTAGGGGAGAGATGGGGAACTGCCTGGACTGGTTACGCCACATTGAGTCACTCACACCATTTGTTTGACACTGTTTTTTTTTTTGTGGGCTTGGGACTGGCATTGGCTGGGAAATGAATCTTTTTTTTTTTTTTTTTTGCAAGCAAACCAGGAAATTTGCAAATCTTGACCTATAAAAATGCATTACTTTTGTTTGTGTTTTTTAACCTAAAATCACACCAAATTATAGATTCCTCTTTACCAACATAGTATATTGACGTGCCTTGTTTTTCTGTTTCTAAGATATGGAATTATGTAAAGTCAATGTTTATGTCTCCACGCTTCCTCCCCCACCCTCGCAAAAGTCAGCGGGAATAGGCTTCAGCCCACCCAAGGATTTTACATTTATAGGAAGAACTTCTTCACCACTAAAATATGAAGTGACTTTCTAATCCAAATCCGATTATAAATTTATTCTAGTGTCAGAAGATCTCTCAATGACTTTATTGTAAGACACGTGTTTTAGGCTGGTCGAATCGCACTGCATCATTGTCGTAAAAATGTGTTCACGTTATTTAGTAATTGAACGTGAGGGAACAAAATACTCGGAAATATTACAAACAAATCTCCACTGTTCAGTTCTTCACCACTGCAAATACAACCCACAAGAATTACTTCCGGGATGAGGAAAGCATCTATTTGTCGGTCTGTCTCTGTCTGTCTCTCTACTATATCTATCCAGCTGATGTATTTGTGTACGTTAGCAGGCTTCTTCCTCTTTCCAATGGTCAAATGGGTGGTGCCATTCTGATTCTGCTGGGTGGATGCTTCCATTGTGTGCATAGTGACTCAGTGAAACTAAATCCTACACAGCTCTACAGCGCTTGCTTTACGGGTTATATACAATACCTCAAACACACAGCCACTCCTTTGGAGAGTAGAGTATTATTACATTATATATTGGTGTGTATTTATTACTTTTTACTACCCTTGAAGCAACTTTATTATTCCATCTGTGATCACATGCTAATCGGGATTGGTGTGCGTGCGTGTGTGTGTGTGTTTCTGGTGCAGCTCGCCAGGTGTCCGGTCCAGGTGTGGCCTTTTGTCAGCTATTGTTATGCTCAAAAAGCAGCCTTGTGAATAACTGAATGGCCCACTACTGGCTTAAAAAAAAAAAGCATTCTGTTGTGAACTGTCATCCATTGTTGTTTCCTCTGAATTCCCCCTTTCATCGGCATGTTTAAAAACGGAGTTCAAATGTATATTAATCAACAGGCAATGAGGAAAATGATTTTCAATTTAACTCGATTGTTTTATCAACCAATGAAAGTATTTGCGCCATCGTCACGATACCATTTCGCTTTAAATCAAAGTGTTGTATACGCTGTAGTGACAGACAAGCAGACTGACCAACGTGCAGGTTCATGTGCTACCCGGGAGGGAGTGTCCTGTTTCATCTAATGAGCTCTCCTGTGCACCATGAACAGATACTAAGAAGAATTATATGGAACGATATCTGATCGCTGTGCCATATACCATTGAGAAGTCGTCACTCACTGTATTATACGGTTAGCTAATACATTTCAAATACATTGCTTGCTTACTTACTCTACTGCTTTCCGTACACTCTTCTACACCCTTGGAGAGGCTACACCTCCTTTTGCGGTACAGTATTACCAAAATCCAAAGAAGAAGGAGCGCACCTATTTGCTCCCAATTTACTGAAGCTCCATCTTTGCTACACATGAGACTCAGATTGCCCTCGAGAGCAATGATGATGGCCAATATTGGCTTGGTGATAATATACGGGCCCCTATGGGATCGACGCATGTTAGCTTTGGTCCAAAGTTGAATAGTGTTCCTTGAAATGAATGAGTGACATCTTCAGATCTTTTTTTTTTCTCGATTAGGAGTGAACATAATTACATGGCTTGTTTTATTCAGCATAATAAGGCATATGAGAACAGATCTGTCTGTGGGCAAGGACTGATTCATGGCGGCTTATCTGTCTGATGTTGGTGGTAATGCTGAGAGGAAGTAGCTCTAACCAAACACCCGGGATGAATTTAGCATTGAAGACTGACAGCTGCTCCTCCCTTTTTGATCCCCCCTGGGTCTCCCTCAAGTAGGAAGTACCCCATTGAGAGACTTCACCTTAAAATCATTGATACTTGGCATTATTCATCGCATTATTTTCCACAAATGTAAGCATATAGGTTTGCTGTTTTATGATGTTCTGTGTGACAAATTAGTCCATTTTTGTTTATTGAAGCGCAGAGTTAACCCAATGTATTCTCATGTGAATATACAGAATAGTGTGAAATACTACAAAATTTGATGAAATCTCATACACCTCCCCCCACAAAAAAAGTTGAATCCTGCCATATCACATCCCATAAACACGGCAGACATATTTTGCTTTGTCTATATTTTGATATAAAGTCATTGCAGAAAAAGGTTTTAAGGTTTAGCTAATGTTATAATCATTCAATTTCATCCAAAACATAACAACTAAAAGCTTTTGGACTACACTCACAACAAAGACAAACAAATCTCCAGCAGTCTTCTTTCTGCACACAATTAAGTGTTAGCATTGGAGTATTACAAGGCAATTTAACGACGGTAATCCGTTCCCCTTAAAGTTAACAAATCTGACTGTTTTCCAAACCAAGAATCTTAGTTTCCCATCTCACACATAACCCTACAGCTGTCGCCTTCTCTGAGCGAGAAAGTTGGATGAAAGAGAACGAGACAGCAAAAACTAGGCTGATTTGAATCACTTTCTGTTTTTATTCTTCTTCTGTCAATTTTAGTGTTCCCAAAAAATGTGCCGCCATCTAGTGGTGGACCATGAAAGTACTGTGCTTCTTTCTTTTTCATGAGTCGGTCTCATCTTATATTATTGGGGAGACAATTACATCCAAAGTGTGTTTCCTAAATCCAGTAAATTCTGTAAGTTTGTTCTATTTCCATTTTTCCTATGACAAAAATCTAAATTTGTCCATCTATAACAGAGCAAATTAAAGGGAGATGTTCCTGTTACTCTAAGGATGTTTCCCCCTTTTTTTTCTTGGCGAGAATTTACGCAAGGGTTGACTTTGACTTACAGAGCTGTCTGACTGATGGGTGACTGCATTTATCTTCCAAATTGATTCTCAGAAGCAACCCGCTGATGTGTGAAGGTGATGCGTCGGAGGGGGATGACTGTGTCAAATATAGTTAATGCTACATCGTTTAAGTTGCAATCATTCTTAATGTCACGCTCTTTTTCAATAGCTCAGCTTCACTATCATTAGCTGAAAGTTGTTGTCCGCCTCTTTCCACTTCCATTGTTTCCACTCCGCGTGGCAAAGAAGCCATCAATTCCCTCTCTACTTTCACCTTAAGAATCTCCGTGTGTGGATGCCAGCTGGAGCTTTGGCATATTGACAGTTGCACCAGTCATCGCGGCCCGTCTCTGCGGCCCGTCCCTGTGTCTATTTTTACATGCGTGTTTTGAGGAATTGTGACACGGCGCGAGCATCAGTGTGACTCACAGGATCGCTCACGAGCCGTGTGACTGATGAATCTGCACAAGACGTGAGACCGCAGCACTCGGGGAAGAATGGAGTGTTTCTTAAACTTCAACGCACTGTAAATGTTTTTCTAATGTCGGCACAATGTAAAACGTTTAGGTTTACAAAGGAAACATGCATTTTGTTTTCACAATTTAAAACAGTTTCTCACAAACAAATCGATGACAGGCTATCGTCAAAATGCTTCCTACTGTAGTACACGTTACACCCCATATTTTTTAGTCTGGCTGAAATGTGTGTGTACCTTCTGATTGAAATGAGCCAGTTGTCATTTTGGCTCATCTCTTGCTGGACCACTAATGATAACAGATTTCGTTATCATGACAATTTTAATGGGGGGGGGGGGGTGTATTTGATGAACAAAAAACGGTGTTAGCAGCTTCATAGAAAAAAAAATTAACTTGTCAAATTAATGTCATGGTAGAACTCCATTTGTAAAATGTAATTAAAAAAGTCAATTTTCCCTTTTAAAAAAACATGATTGGGGACACCTTTGGCCTCGATCCTCTTGCCGTTTTTTCCATCCCATTTTGTTGATTAATTGATTAAAACTCTACATGTAATCACAGAAGAAAGCTTCCATGGTGATGTCACGGGAAACCGCCAAGGTGGGCTGAAGGGTCCCCCAGCTGGGCGGGTGGATGAGCAGAAAGCCAACATCTTTGTTGAGTAAGTTATTAACCTGAGAAACTCACTTGGTGTTGCAGGATCAGGAACAGATTGAAAAAAAAAAAACCTAACAGGACAAAAAAAGTGGGAACAAAATGTTTTTTTTTTCTAAACAGAACAAAGCGTTCTGTCCTGGGAGAGACTCTGAATCATCACAGGTTTCCATAGAATATTCTGGGAAAGTCCCATGCTTTTTCTCTGACATTATAAGCGACCCTTTTCATATTTATGATTTTTTTTCTGAACGAAATCAAAGAAAACTTATCAAAGAAAAATAAAAAGAAAAGACACTACACTGCCCCAGTAAGCACCTCGGGGCATTGATTTTTGGCTCCAAGATAAACCTGTTGCCGTGGATACCTCCTTCCATCTTGCTTCCCCCCCCTTACTTCCTCCCTCCATTACATCTCTCTCCGTCGCTCCCTCCTGTTGACTGCTGTTTAAGGACACGAAGGTAGCATTTATCTTATCGGCGTGAGATGAAAAATACAAGAAGAAAAAAGACAGCACCTCACGCTGATGCGGCTGTTATGTGAAATGAAGACTTTTTTTTTCTTGTCTGCTGCTCGCTGATGGCCTCGCAAATGTGTTGCAGCCCCCCCCCCCCCTGAGCTACAATGTAATGTTCAGAGCAGCCCCAGGTTCAAGTGAGAGCTGCCGGATGTTAACATTTGTATTGGCTCTTTTTGTGTTCAGCCGCTCATTGCTCAAATGCCCCCGAGTAAACCCGCTGGGTATCACCAGCCGAGCGATATTGATCTGTCCGGTGTCAGCCTAATTTGGTCTCATTGCCTCCCACTTCTCCTCCTCCTCCTCACTCGCTCGTTTCGCAAGCATCAGCCTATCTCCTCTGTCCCGATCACTTTCTCGTCTGTCTTTCCATCCCTATTACCTCGTTGATGCCGCCTTTCTTCATTCCTTGCTTCTGCCTCTCCTACAGAGTGTGAAGTTTGAGGGACACAACTTCAGTGGGTTTTGCAGCTCAAATAAGGTCTCAATGTGAGTGGGTTCATAACGAGGCTGGTTCATTGTCCTCTTTTATATCTTCTACCGAGGCACAGTAACATAACAGCATTACTGTCGCTAGCTTACAATAATGACTTTGTAATAGCGATGCCAATGTGACTTACTATATTAGCAGTCGGTATCTGAGGGGAGCAAGGAATAATTGGGGCGTGACATATGAGCTGAGTGTGGTATGAAACCTGTGGTTACCAGTTACACACGCCTGAATGCACTCACGGGAAGTGACCAGGTCTCACTCACTGCACACAATGTTCGGTACACGTTCACAAAATAAGAGCTTATGCTGTACATTTTGCCTTGACAAAAAAAACCTTGTATTCAATTTTGATTGACACAGTCAGTGGTATTCATTTTGCGGTATGTTTATGACTGTCCTTGTAGATTTCGATGGGCAGTAAAGGAGACCTCGTCGTAAGAACACCTGCCTCAAAGTTCTGAAGCCCTGGGATTGATATTAAAGTGGGGCAAGTACCCACTACATTCCGAGATAAAACTGTCATGAAAAAATATTGTAGCGCACATTACTGCTCCTGCTGGACTGGAGTGGGACTGTATCACCCGACACTTGATGACTTGTTCAATCAACTGGGTCGGACGGTAAACCATTCTAGTTCATTTTAGGCATCGTTTTAGATACCGCTCTTGTATTGGATCTCATATATTTATTGACCATGTTTTGTTGCCTGCCTTAAATGAATACGCTTTTCCAAAACGAGACAGCAATGGTTCCTTAACTTCCTCCCGTCACTCCGTTTGAGTACATGATCCTCGCCACCATCATCGCCAACTGTATCGTCCTGGCTCTCGAGCAACACCTACCCGGAGAGGACAAAACACCAATGTCAAAGAGACTGGTGAGGCATAACGTAAACATTCAACTACACTTTAAGATTGTGATGTTGATTAAAACTCTTTCCCTTGCTTTGCATCAATAGGAGAAGACCGAGCCTTACTTCATTGGGATGTTCTGTTTGGAGGCGGGAATCAAGATCATCGCCCTGGGCTTCGTATTCCATAAAGGCTCCTACCTTCGGAATGGGTGGAACGTCATGGATTTCATTGTGGTGCTCAGTGGGTGAGTCAATGCGACGCGGGCTCTGGCATTCCTGTTCTTCTCTTCCTTTGTTCCACATTGCAAAAACCTGAATATGAGGTTCACCGAAGACTTTAAATGCTCTATAGGACTGAATATCAGTGTCACTGGTTGCTTGTTGTGCCCTTGGATTGGTTGGAGGAGCACGGGTACTCTGTCGCTATTCCAAATACAGCTGGAATAGGCTCTGGCTCACTCGTGACCCTTTTTAGGACAAGCGCTATAGAAAATGAATGACTAGATAAAGTTGGTCAATGTTTCGCTATTTTCCAACCTATTACAGTGCCTCGATCTTTATGAAATACTTTTGCAAATGCAGGACCGAACAATATTGTGTCTGGTAAAATATGAACGCAGTTGTTCATTTTCCCATCAGTCAATCAATGACATTTAGTCAAAAGTGCATGCCTAAATTAATGGGTAGGATTCATAGTATCAGGTAGGGGTGTTTAAGAAAAAAAAAACATTTTGAATTTGGAAAAATCATTTTTGATTTAAAAGATGACCTCATAGAGTTGAACCGAATCAAATTTTAAATGCAACACCCTTCAATCATATACGTATGCACACCCCTTATATATATATGTATATATATACATACATACACACACATATATATTACCTTATCAAATTGAATCGTAATCCCACCGAATCAAACCAAATGGAATTGTTCCACTCTAGAAAGTACTGTACTTGAATTGTAACACACCCGGTGTTTCGAGATATGAATTAAATGGTCTCATAAAGGAGAGATGCTCACCACGAAGTGTCTGGTAATTCAAGCTTGGTGTGTTTCCAGAGCTACACGGAGCTGTGAAGTGGTTATACTCTGCAGACCATCCACACATTAGAGGAGGGGTGTCAAACTCCTTTTTGATGTGGGCCACATTGTAGTTATGGTTTCCCTTGGAGGGCCGTTATGGTTTTTGAGAAACCGTAAAAATGTTTAATCCCCTCCACATATTACATACACAGCGCAAAACAAATTGATGAATAACTAGTTTTAAAATCAGAAATCAAGAATAAAGACTGTTATTGTGGATTACATATGACAATTTGAAATTTTGGTTCAGACCTTAGCAAGCATCATGGAACTTGACATGTTTGATTTGCTTTTGCGGGGCACATAAAATGATGTGGCGGGCCAGATCTGGCCCCCGGGCCTTGACTTCGACACCTGTGCATTAGAGCATAGTAGCACATAGTAGCAATGAGAGCTTTCAGGTATCAAAGAAGGTGCCTAATGAAGAAGCATATTCACCTCATGGATACACACACACGCATATTTGCACACACGAATGAAATATTCAACAGTTTGAATAAAGTGTGATGAGAATCTGGCGGCGTTCTTAGAGAATTCTATATGATTCCGGCGTCTTCCATTATTGATGAGTCCAATTGAGGCTTGGGCTCAAGGATGCTCTTGTCGCTGCAGGAGAGAGGAAGGATGCGAGGTCGGAGGGCAGATGACAATGAGGAGGGCGGCGAGGCTCGCTGTAGCCTGTTGATCAATTGACATGGCATGAGGAGAAGTTACTGTCGGTCCAGAATTAGAAGCTTAATTAAAACACAGTGAGACAAGCAGTTGTTAATGGATTATTCTAATGTGCACGGGCACAAACGGGGGAAAGGAGTAAAACCACAGAGGCTCTCCCAAGGGTTGACGTGTGTTGTAATCAGACTTGCTATGCATATAGATCAGCAGCACTTATTAAGAATCCTCTTGCGCACATGATTTGCCTAAATCCTTCCATCCAAAAGCTTTGTTTTAATTTTAATGTGCATTTTGTATTTGTTATACTCGGGATGCATATTGGCCTTGATTTTCTGTGTGAAAGATTAAATATCAATTAATTGATGTATTAGGGCTGGGTGACGTGGTTGAAAATAGTTTCACAATAAAAGTATTTCATATCAGTCCATATTGATATACAGTCAATATTTTCTTCAAAATAGGGACTGGAGAAGAAGGGCTGAATTTGGGTAATTTTATTTTAAAATATAATATTTTTAACCTAGCATTGATCTATATTTTATATTGATTTTTTTTTCATAATTGAATTTGATCGTAAACTATGCTTCCTATAATAACCTTGCGTGTGGGAAAGGAGAGTTGCTGATGCGCTTTTCAACCGTTCATTGAACGTTAAAGAACCTTCCTCCCGCAAGCTAACCCTGTAAGCCCCGCCTCTTTCAGGCTCATATGAAAACACAGACCCTCTCCGACAAAACTGTACATACTGTCCATTTTATGCTCATAATTTGTGCGTGTTTAGTGATGTTTATTAAGTAAGTTTTATCACGTTTAAATGTGTTTCAGGCACGTGGGGATGGTAAAACTATTACCAAAATAATTTGGTCTCTCTATATCGCATATTTTCATTTATTTCTGGTAAGCCTGGAACATTTCCGCCCCGAAGACCGAGGCATTCACTGTGTGCATATTTGCGTTTGCATCCGCTTGCACATGAAATTTAATGAACTGCCGTATTGGTGGGCTACATTCTGGCCGTTACCTGGCAGAAATACGGCAAGACATTTTTGCACAGCGTGGGTTTGAGTTAATCAACTATTTGGGGAACTTTGACATGATATGATCATCCAGGTCTTCTTTTATTAACATTCATTTCCACGAAGTGGCTTGCTAGATCTTTGGCCAAATGGTCTATGCGGGAACAGGAGTTACAGAATCATCGCCATGTGAATGTTCCATCTCCCGCATCTCCCTCCATTCCAGTACACGTATGCATGTCACAAGAGGTGCACAGCCTCATTATACACCAAATGACTACGCTGATGATATTAGGCGAGCAGACAGGGCTGACAGTGAACTAGTAATTAGATGCAGAGTCTCTTAAACAAGCGCGCACGTACACGACATTTAATTGACTGCCATGGTTTTTTTTTTTGAGAGAGAGAGAGACTTATTCCTATATTTAATGGGATTTGTACTGAAAAGTTGTAACTAGTGGAAATATGAAATATGAGATGGTGGTTATTTTGAAAAATGTAAATTATTAATGGAAGCTATGAAATGAATATATCCTTCCATCATTTACTTAGTTTTTGCTAATTTAAAAAAGCATGCAAACTGTTGAATTTTACTTGTACTAACCAGCACTTCTTTTGGAGAGTAAAAATAATAAATAATAATCCATTTTACTGTATTTGAAAGAGCTTTTTTATAGTACTCTATGACTCTTTACAATAAGAATTAAGAGATCCAGGATAAAAACGCACAGTTTAAAGCTAAATATGCACATGTTTTAAAACTAACAAATGGCAAGAAAAAAAAAATCAAAGCAAGAAATGTGTAGCAAAGACTAAAAGATGTTAAAAACCGTCTTTTACAAGAAGGGCCAGTTGCCATTGTGGGCGACTTCATCTGAAATAAAATTTGTTTCATTGAAGGATTTACTGTATATGTGACTCATGCAGGGAAAATCCCTGCCTGATTAAACCATGTAGTAGATTTTTATACTCCCGCATGCGTGAGTGAGACATAAAGCGCGTTCTCTCAGTGTTAACCCCTGACTCACACTACGATATTTGTGTTGACAGAAGCTTTTGCTCGCTGGATCATCACTGCGGGCAACTATTCCTTCTCTAGAGATGCCTCAATGCTTTATGAGGTCCTGTATATTTCACAGATGGCGAGCGGGGCGGAGGGGCATGAGGTATAAAAGGAAATGCAGACAAGCTTTCGAAGTGTGTTTTTAGAGTTGAAACTGCAGAAGAAAAACGAGTTGATATCACGAGAGAGTGAAAGAGATGAATAAAGAGATACATGTTGAAGAGGAGCGGATAAAAAAAGAGGTTAAGCCACAGGAAATGGTAAAAATGTGTCCATGCGTGATCTTACATGCTAATTGGCACCTTTGCAGACTTGCTCAGTGACAAGCCCGCATTACAATGACAACAGTTGGCAGGAGGTGACGCCCAACGCCTGCTCAAGTCACCCCGATGCTCAAAACGGAGTAAACACCGTAAGATATCTGGAAAGATTTGCTTGATCTTATTTGCAGGGACTATAAAGGTTTTGAGCGGTTGTGGAAAAGTGTCGATCATTTTTACATCGGCAAAGGAATACACAGTATGACTGTTAAAAATACAATGTGTGTGCCAAATGGAGCACTACCAGCAATGTCAGCAACACCTTCTGTCGGCTTGGCAGTCGTACACCTGGAACACACACACACACACACACACACACACAGAAAAGAGGAAGGGACAAGAGAATGGCAGAGTTGTCTCCACCAATCGTATTCCAACTCTGTCATCAGATCAATTGATGACATGGGCGGGATGCAGCAGGGATGCATATGTCCCTGAGAGCCGTTGCCGTGGTGACAGAGGACCCCGCCCCAGGTCAGGCTGTCACTGGCTTCCCTACTCACCATGCGCAGTCAGTGCACGTTTGTCTTGCCTTGCCATCACGACTGCGTTCAACTGCATTTGTCACGGGAATGTGGGATCGTGAGTGAAAAACAATAATGTGTGTGTTTGTGTCTGGTGAGTGACGTCGTTCTTTAAGCTTCGATCCAGACTCAAGTCAGGTGGTGTTGTTGAGAAAATTGATCATCTAACAAGCTTGCTGTCCCGGTTTGCCCCCCTCCTCTTCATGCCACCATAAAGAGGCTGAGTGGGCCATGAGACAAAGCCCATCGAGGGCATTCTTGTCACATCAGTCTCAGTCTGGTTGTGATCAGAGAGGATGAAGTGCTGCAGTGAGATGAAAGTGGCCATCATGCAGGCAAGGATCAAGATTAATTTGCATTTGTTTTTGCTACACTGAAACCGCAATATGTAATTGTTGTCATTTATAATAACCATGTGACAGTCCACTAAGGACAAGTGTATCTCTGTCATTGCATCGTGACCCAGGATCATAGTAGTGCCTTGAAATATGAGTTTAATTTCATGGCCATGCTTGGAACTCAAAACATTCATATCTCAAATCATCTTTTTCCATTGAAATGACTGGGCATGCCATCAATCTGTTCTAACCTCCGAACATAATTTAACAATTTTAAGAATGAAACAGTGTGTGTGTTTATGTGTGCGTGCGTGCGTGTGCGCTCACTGATTCAGCTCCCAGATAGAAGCTGACATAAGCGCACTGCCCCAAGGTGAGATATGCCTCATATCTCATGATGAATAACAAAGATGTGCCATGTTTGATGAAATACTAACCTGTGAAGAAAACCTGGAGCTCCATCAATGAATTGCAACAAAAGCCAAAGTGTCCCTTCAGTTTGGGTTGTTATGAATCCCAGTAATTACACTACAGTGTTACATCCTAATAAATTACAAGCAAATAGACATATAAATTGCAATATGCCTCTTATTTGCTGAAGGCTTTCTGAACAAAAATCCAGGGTTGTTTTTTTTCTCTTCAAATAGTAACAGTCACAGGGCTGTCAAACACAGTATTTCCTTTTAATTCAGCAGTATTGTTTCCTGCCGACACATGGACTGATTTGTTTTGCATAACATCTCTAAAAATGATGTAACTTGTGAAGATGGGTTCAGTTTATTTGAGGGTGAGCTCAAGCGCTGCAAGTGTAGGACTTCACAAAGAGTTTCTTATTCCGTCAAGACACACACCACCCCCGCCTTTGTACCGCGGGCCAATAGTGTCACAGCGGCTATAATTGAACATTTCGGAGGATTCACAAGGCTGGTTTATCCTATGCCAAAACCCCGTATCTTATCTCACAACCACAGTATTTTCTATCATTTTTAGAGGAGTTAATATATGCTCACCAGCCACAACAGTAGCTGCACTTTTAGATATTATTCACCGAATAAACACTCAGCCCAAATATAAACACAATGTAACTCTTTTGTTTTTCCTTCCATTCTATTCATGAGTTCAAAATCAGCAACTTTTCCTAGATGAAAAAAACATATTTTTGTCTAATATAATTTGGTATATTGTTTAAATCTTTCTTTGATGTTCTTGTGACTTTGGGCTTGTCCTTCAGGGGTCACGACGGGGAGTCACTCTCATGGCAGTTTTCATGCCTTGCACTTCCTGATGCAATCCGACCCTTTTTGTCCTCCTAACTGACCTTGACAGTATTAGCTGACGAGCTGGGATATCAAACCCACACAGTTTTCATGAACGTAACTTCGCATAACTTATGGTCTGTAATCATCTTCTCTTTTAACATGCGTCTTAACAGTCCCAACAGCCTCATCTTATAGTCAAAGAAAAAGTGAGACACAGGCTCTATATTCATAGACAATGGATCTACGAACCGGCATAAAAACTGGAGCATCTTGTTTTCCATGCTGGTTCAAGCCTCGCTTTGTAAGACTGCACTACGCCATGCTGTGTGTGCCATTGGACTGAAGGCGTTTTCTTTTACATGCCCCCAGCATGGCTGAACTTACTAACTAACTAACTTACCAAATACGCCTGCTGGAAGCAGGTCTCAGTTGTGGTGCAGGTGGTGCAACACGATTTAATTGAATTTGATTGAGGTGCAGGCAGATAGTCTGAGCTCTGCAAATGTGTGTGCTAGAATGTATGATGAACCCAATCACTCTTTGTAGAAATCGATATATTGAACGCAATATTGTCATCTTTATTATATTTTTAAAATCACCCCTGGGCTGGACTCTAGCGTGATCTCCGTTGAGTCATTTTCTGTTTTCACTATGTCAAACACTGGGCGCCTCTCCTGCTTTAAAAGGAATGAGAAAAAAAAACGCTTCCATTGTTCCTGTAGCTAGCTAGCTGTGTTCACGCCCACAACGGCAGAGCCATCCGTTCCTAACTGTAGGCTTGAACTGGGCACAAATAAAGAGCCCACAGTGTTAATATTCTGATGCTTGCAGGTCTGAGGTCTCATGGGACTTTGTGAAAAATGGCAGTGTAAATT
This sequence comes from Hippocampus guttulatus, assembly GCF_054856545.1. Lineage (NCBI taxonomy): Eukaryota > Metazoa > Chordata > Actinopteri > Syngnathiformes > Syngnathidae > Hippocampus > Hippocampus guttulatus. The sequence goes on from NC_141267.1 coordinate 13,599,730, forward strand.
TTTTTGTGACTTTAGAAATTAATTTACAGCAGAACCATTTCAGGGTTGCTTAACGAATCAGAATTATAAGTGCTCACATTAATTGTCCACAACAAAGGGTTTTATGACACACCAAAGTCATGCTTTACAGTGGATATTTAAATTTTGCAGAGAAGTTGTTATGAGCACCATGTGCCACATAAAAGTGGAATGCATTTCATCCATATTGAGTTTTATTGACTTACTCAGTGGTGGTCTGTGTATTTGGCCTTCAGTAGGGACATATCTAACCCAATCCACCTCTTCGTACCGCCAACTATCACTTTGCAATTATAGAAACCATCAATATTATACAGAAGTGCAGGGCTTTCTGCGCTCTGACCGCCCTGATTTTAATGGAATTTAGGGAAAAGGCTACTTCCATCCCACAACTGCACAAACAAATTCCTCGGTATGCCCAATTGTACCTGTCCAAAGTGTTGTAAAACACCAAAAGACAGAAAACTTCACCCAATGATTGTTTGTCTACATTTATATGTACCTTGAATTTACTGGTGACCACTCTGAGATAGGGACATGGAATGTCTATACATTATGGATGTAATTATAACAAAAGTAATGCATCCATTATGCTTTGACTAAATGCATTTTGTTACTACTCCAGCACTGCTGATGTGACTCATACATTTGTAGCATTTTATTCAATCTTGACCAATGGAAAAAAAAGAGCTGCTTAACAAGTGCAATATAGTACATAATAAATCTGTACCATTAGCAAAGGTTTATGATGGTGATAGTTTGACCTGGAACAAATTAATCAACTACATTACATTATTTTATTTTAAGTGCTTTGGAAACGTAATAGGCTGAGAGGAAATTAATTTGTGTTTGACCCACAAATCCACTAACACCCCAGGATGAACTGATTAGTGGACAACCTCGTGGACCTCACGAAGATCCTCGCTTGATGACCGAAACTTTTCACACAAATGTCTACGAGAGACCGCTGAAAAAGGGATGGCATTAAAAATCTAAAGGTCATGAAAATACAGTGAGCGTATTTTTTTTTTGGCTCTGCTTAATTGCTTTCGTGTTCATTAAACTCAACACATAAAATTTGGCACGACAACATGAAATAATGAGCTAACCGAAAAGCTGCCAAGGTGGCTGCTTGCAAAATGGCCGACTTCCTGTTCAATTTCAGTTGTTAGTTTTTGAGACTTTTTGCACATCCGGTCTTGACCTGTCCGTTACCCCAAATTTCATATGGATCAGTGAACCTGGTAGTCATGAATAATCTGGTTCTTGGATGAGGAGGAGGAGGAAGAGCGAGGCAGGGGAAAGGTTTGATGTGACAGCCAGCATGTGTGCAGGGGCTTCAAGCTGGCACTAAAAGTGCCACGTTGTCATAGCATGGAAGTCTCTTGAATAGATATTATTTATACTATTTTAACTCAATGACTCATAAGTGAAGACCCCCTATGTGCGCCTAAAATGTATACAGGTACATTTCCATCAAAATATATACCCGTTTGCAATAAGTGGTACCGTATTTTCCACACTAAAAGATGCACTGGATTATGAGGCACACCTTCAATGAATGGCCTATTTTGTATTTTTTTTTTCATATATTGGACGCACCGCATTATAAGATGCAATCTACAATGCATCCACTAGATGAAGCTATACTCATGGAAATGCCAACAGAACACTACACTACACCCTGATTTATATAGCGACGATCAGATGTCAGTAAAACTAATTTAATAAAGCAGCGACACAGTTCACTTAACCAACAGCAAGATATAACATTGACTCATTAACGTTGAACTCTCTTGCCGCTGCTCTATTTCCGTGTTCAACTGCGAAACCGATCGCCTTAAGTTTGAACTCTGCGTGTCTCTAGCAAGGAGCCATTTTGGGGTTGATAAATTACCGTTATGACCGTACACAAGGCGCATCAGATTTTAAGGCGTACTGTGAGCTTTTAGGAAAATGGAAGGCTTTTAAGTGTGCCTTTTTCGTGCAGAAAATACGGTAGGTTTTCGGGCATGTTGTCTCCCAGAAACGCCATCCAAATGACAGAAGAAAATTATTCAACAACGATTCAAAAATAATAAATATACTGTTTGTTTTCCAATACAGACACTGTACAAGTCTGCAATGTAAAATGGTTCCAAGTTAACAATTGTGTTTCTGATCACAAGGCTGAGGTGTTTGTCATCAGACCTCGTACATGGCAACGCGTGTGAAATCATTCTTCTCTCCTGTAAGAGCGAAACTAGACCGACAACTTTGCACATTTGAGCCTTATCGTTGAAAAAGCAAAATTTCAGTTACAGATGTTGTTTTGGCTCTCAGACGTGTGTGTATGTGTTTAATGAGGTGGCTTGTAAGGGAAAATACAGACTTATAGCTGGTTGGTGAGAAGGGACCACCACAAGGCAGCAATTTAATTTTATTGTAATCATCTCATTGTGGATAAAACATTGTTGGATCTTACTTGCTATTTCGCCACACACGCATGCACACAACCCCCCAACAAACAAACGAACAGCCTGTGAGTGAGGAAAGGAGGGAGGACACAAAATGTGAGCCAAATTGCTTTGTGCCAGTTCAAGTTACTCCCTTGGCTTATTTACATGTGGCACCGTCTGCTGCCAGACTGCGAAGCTGTCATACTTAATGATTGCGCACAAGCGACGGCGAGGCTACTCATATTTTTTGTTTTGTTTTAATTGCCGCTGAATATCCAACAGTCCAACATGAACAAACAAGTCATACACAAAAACATTTGCTTAGTAAAGGACATCAAGATAACATTTTATTAGCTGGTGGTGGATGCTGGGAGTGAGATTCACCCATCCACTGACTGACTGAACCAAACGAGGTTGACATTTTTTGAGAACTTCTCTCCTTAGCAACTAAAAAGCAGCCACGACACACTAATGACGTGAAGAAAGACGCGAGCGAAGAGAGATGTGCAGGAAGTGCCGGATGACCTGACAACTGTTAGGGAGGGGCCGGCCAGGCAGCCTCCTCAGCCGGGGTGCTCTGCACCTCACACCTGAGAATCGTTAGCTCATCACCCACCTGTTGCCTATCTGCTCGTTTGGACTGGTACAAATTGACTCACAGACCATTCCTCAGTGCAAGTTCGTGCCGTCACCACGCCAGTGGACTCTGTTGCCATCTCCTGCAGCTTTTTGTTCCTTGTGGACTCTTCGTGCTTCTTCCTGAGTGACTTTGTGAAGACTCTTGAATAAACTACGCCAAGTGTTGGCTTCCAGGATACCTGCCTGTTGTCGTGCTATTGGGGTCACATCCAAACCCTAACAGTACGAACTTGCCATGACGACCCCAGCCGACACAGACAAGTCTGGTCTTGAATTGATTGAGGATGTTCTCACCAACCAGGTTCACCTGACCGCTACCCACACCCAGCAATTACGGGACACTTCCGTCGCCTTACAGGACCTTCAGACTCAGATCCAGCCCCTTCAGCCTGTGGTGCAGGCCTTGGCTGACCAGCAGACGGCGTTGGCGAGACAACAGGCGGAGGTTCTGCTGCAATTACAAGCCTTGACAAAGAGCCGGTTACAAAGGAGCCGCTTGAGAACCTGCCGCACGTGTTGCACATGCTCCTCTAGAGACCTGGAGAAGATGAGAATGTCATCAAGGTAGACCACAACAAACCGGTCAAGCATGTCGCGGAGTATGTCATTCATGAGTGCCTGGAATACCGCAGGGGCGTTGGTGAGGCCGAACGGCATTACCAGGTACTCATAATGGCCACGGGGAGTCTTAAATGCGGTCTTCCACTCGTCCCCCTTCCGGATCCGGACAAGATAGGCGTTTCTGAGATCCAGCTTAGTGAAAACAGTAGCCTGAGTGAGAGGCTCGAGGGTGGAGTTCATAAGCGGTAGGGGGTACTTGTTCTTGATAGTTATGTCGTTCAATTGGCGATAGTCGATGCAGGGTCGGAGGCCACCATCCTCCTTCACAAAAAAGAAGCCAGCTGCCACCTGGGAGGATGAGGGCCGAATGAGCCCTGCCGCCAACGACTCCGAAATATTTGTCCATCGCAGCCTTCTCTGGGAGAGAGACTATACAGACGACTGCTAGGGAGGGTAGCCCCGGGACGTAGGTCGATTGCACAGTCATAAGGCCGGTGTGGGGGGAGAGACTGAGCCTTGCTGAAAACCTCCCCAAGATCATGGTACTCGGGAGGAACAGATGAGAGATCGGGAGGGGGGACACAGGGGGCCTGGTGGAGCAAGGTACTATTCGCGGCTCGTAGGCAATGGGCGTGACAGGAGGGGCTCCATTCCAGAATAGTCCCGGAGGACCAAGCAATGTGTGGCTCATGTTGTATGAACCAGGAGCGGCCCAAAATCACAGGGACTAAGGGAGATTGAATTAGGAAAAACCACCGTGTCTCGACATGGTTACCGGCTATGGTGAGAGAAACCGGGCAGGTGCGTTGAGTGACACTGGAGAGACGATCATCGAGCGCGAAGGCCTCGAGGGGTCTCTCCAATGTCTCTACCGGAATGGAGGCCTGAGCAACAAATTCAGAGTCCAGAAAACATTCATCAGCATCTGAATCAAGGAGAGCCCCTACCGTGAGTTGCTGGTCAGCCCAGGCCAGAGTGACGCTGATCAGGTGATTTGGTGGGGCAGGACGACGGGAACAAGTTAGACGGCTCACCAGGATCTCCCGGGGTCCTAGTGAGCCTAATCTTTTGGCCGGTTGGGGCAGCCTCTGATTAGATGTCCCCTTTGACCACAGTAGAGGCAGAGGCCGGCTTGGAACCGGGCCTCCCGTTCAGTTTGGGTGAGACGCGTGCGTCCGAGCTGCATGGGTTCCTCAACTACTGTGGCCTGGGATGTAGCGGGGTATGTCAGAGGGGTAGTGGAGAGGAGAGGGGTGGCTGTCATGTGGTTTCTCGGTGTCTGGGGAGTGACCAGAGATCTACTCCATACTCGATCACGCCTTCTCTCTCGGAGCCGTCCATCGATACGGCTAGAGAGATCGATCAGTTCATCGAGGGAGGCGGGCTCCTCCCGGGTGGCCAGCTGGTCCTTAACGGCGTCGCTGAGGCCATTCCGGAAGGTTGTACGTAGTGCCACTGTTAGGGTTTGGATGTGACCCCAATAGCACGACAACAGGCAGGTATCGTGGAAGCCAACACTTGGCGTAGTTTATTCAAGAGTCTTCACAAAGTCACTCAGGAAGAAGCACGAGGAGTCCACAAGGAAATGTCCACACAAGGAACAAAAAGCTGCAGGAGATGGCAACAGAGTCCACTGGCGTGGTGACGGCACGAACTTGCACTGAGGAATGGTCTGTGAGTCAATTTGTACCGGTCCAAACGAGCAGATAGGCAACAGGTGGGTGATGAGCTAACAAGTCTCAGGTGTGAGGTGCAGAGCACCCTGGCTGAGGAGGCTGCCTGGCCGGCCCCTCCCTAACAACAACAAACCAGAGTTGTGGAAAGCGAGACCAAGTAGAAGGTGAAGAAGAAGAGGAGGGTGAGAGGGAGATAAAGAGCTTGGGAACAAATGAGGCTGAGAGGGAAACTCCACAGGGGGGAGGATAGTTGGAGGTGTGAAGCTCATGAGGATAATTCCCTTTCTATATTTGTTGTGATGATGATAATGATGATGATGGTGAGGAGCTATTTCAGTCCTTCCCACCCCGTCTGACTTATGTCAGGCCGACGTGTTCTACCTCCTGTCTTTTCTTCTTTTAATTACTGTAAATCAAACCTGAATAAAAGGGTTAGGTTTAAAAAAGAAAAATCTGAATTCAAATTCTTTTGATTCCGAATGACTCCATAATGCATTTATATTGTTGACTGTCATTAGGCAAATCTTTTTACAAGTATTTTTTAAAATTGACTATACTGGAAAAAAAACAACAATGTGATGAATTTAGCCACATTTTATTTTGTCAAGTGGTTGCACATAATAAAATCATCTGGATCCAGCTACATTTTTTAGATGATGTATAGTCTACTTCATCGGTGCCTGGCCACAAAGATCTCCAGTGACGGCCCGCCGGAACCAGAAACTGTTGCTTCGCCACTTTGGCCTATCATTTATTTATTTATTGTACACATTTCCCCACAATAATCACGTCACTATGGTCACACTTGATCTCTGCTTAGTGATGTGTTGATGACAGATGTGGCTGTGTGTTCGCAGGCATCAAGCTAAGTTCAGTTTTCTTGCCTATTAACACAAATTAGTTTCCATTCCCAACATTCCACATCTTGATATCAAGTCTGCAACCAGTTTAGAGTACATTTCATTTATTGATGGTCGATTATAAACTATGATATGTTACTTTGTGGCTGAGCGACTCAATTGTTGTTTGAGAAACGTAAGAAATCCCACAATACTAAAATTATTATGTTGTATGATGTCGTAAACTTGACCACTTGGCCGTCATGGCTGCCGACTGTCTACGTTTTTCGGATCTGCGCATGTGTAACTCTGCTACTGTATTTCATTATTCTCAGAAACTTTGACCCAATGCAATCGACACAGGAATTGGGTTACAATATCAGCCATGTAAATGTTTACGTAATTTGATCTATGAGTTTGTTTTTTTAATTCTCAGCGAAATAACCCAGAAATTTGACCCAACGCAAAGAACCCATCATTTGGTTTGATGAAATAACCCAAATGCTGTTAGAATGTGCATGGGACTCCCGTTGTGAGGTGTTAAAAGTCAGAGTTTGGAGTTATTGTGCAGGTTCCAAAAAAAAAAAGTCTTTGTGCAGCCGTAAAAGACTCATTGTCTATGTGTGTGTACGTGTGACTTTGTGTCCATGAGGTTCATGTGGTTTCACGCTGCGGAGACGCTTTCATTGTTCTGCCCTAAACTAGCACTTGCCACAGCGTATCCTCCCACACGCAGGGAAACAGCCAAAAACAACCCCAAATAACCCCCCCAGTTGTTTATGGCTGCAGAATCTCACATCCTCGTGGTCCATATCAGAGCACTGCAGCCCTCCTCCGACACACTGCGTGTGCTTTTAAGGCTATCCTCTTCCTGCATTCAATCCCAACAATCATGCCTTTTGTTCCTCTTTCCACATTTCTCTCTTTGTTGATCAGGATTCTGGCTGCAGCAGGTGCTCATATGAACATCTCTGTGGATCTGAGGACTCTGAGGGCGGTGCGAGTGCTGCGACCACTCAAACTGGTTTCGGGCATCCCTAGTGAGTATCGGGGGGGGGGGGGGGGGGGCGCAGCCTATCCATCCCGCCAATATTATTTTTATTCATGATACTGATTTATGATCCCTCACGAATAGATTCACTCATAGCTACTTTACCCTGGTATGCTCTTTGCAAAAAGAAAAACTTTGCATGCATGTTTTTTTTCATATTTTTGTAACATTATCAGGTACATTCATCTGAATTTCCAAATAGCCCACAATTTGAGCAACTAGCTCACATTTCTAAGATCATCTTTAAAGTTTCTGGAAATTGCTTTGCCGTTATGCCAGACAAAGCTAGATTCCTCCCCTCCTAAAAGAAGACAGCCAATCCATTTATAAACTACTCACGTTCCCTCTGTGGTTAAATGATTAGCTCTCTGACTGTGCCAATCAAAACAGAGCGTTATCATGTTTGTAAAGCACAAAGAATAGAATAGGATCAATTTGAAATGTGTGCGCATTGTGACTGATTTATGCTCTCGTCTCAGGTCTGCAGATAGTCCTGAAGTCCATAATGAAGGCCATGGTTCCTCTGCTCCAGATCGGCCTGCTTCTCTTTTTTGCGATCCTCATGTTCGCCATCATCGGCTTGGAGTTTTACAGCGGCAAACTGCACCACACCTGCACGCCGCAGCCTGGAATACTCGGTTAGGCTTTAGTACACATCCAATGATTTCTCCTGACCTTAGGTATGGGCCAATTAAAAGCGCAAATATGACTGCGGTGTATCCGATACATCCCAGGATTAATAAAGTTGGACAAAAGGTATGTTATTACCAGCTTTTTTTTTCCTGGAGCCAAATGTAAGGCATCTGGGGGGTTTTCAGTAAAATTAGGCAATTTTTTAAATTCTTATGTGTCCATCCATCCAATTGACGTACTAGGAAAAAATGTGCCTGCCTAGATATCAAAAGTTTGAGAACCTGTGGACTATACAATGTAAGCACCAACCACTAGAAACCAAAGTAATAAATATTTAGTTTGTTGTCAAACTGACAAAGTTGTTCTTTTCAAGGGCTGCTTCGGTAGACTTGTCGTGCATTTAGCAGATCTGCTTCACAGTTCGTTTCGGGGCTTGAATCTGGCCATCCTATGCCTGTTCAGGTGTGCCTTATGAACTGGCGAGGGGGTCTATAATCAGCTAGGCATGTTAGCTGCATAGTCACAGATAATTCCAAGAGCAATTTCCCACAGAGAGGTAACGATGTGTACTCGAGTTGTAATGTCCCATTTTTAGATGCGAACAAAGATGCTACAAATCACGCTGTGCAAATGTGTGAGGGAACAGACCAGTGGCATCCGGATATTACTGTTATTTAAGATGCTTCTTCTTCCAAGCACTAATTTGAGCTGTCCTGAAAAAAGAAAAAAGAAAAGAAATCATCCTCTGCCTTGCCCTCCCCAATGGAATGAATGAAACAAAAGGGAGCAATTTGTAGCTGGAAAACCCATGAATAATGCATCATCGTGAATAGATGAAAAAGTCATTTTCAAATTTTGAGCTGAAAACAGCATTGCACAACCTAAATCCAAAGAGGTACGACGGAGCTCTATTTGGCTGCCTTAATGCTGACCTTCAGCTACCGATATTTACATAACCCTTTAGGTTGTATCACCATTGTTCTAAACATGCATGCGTGGTTGTGCACACATAGCATCACAATCCACCGAGTGACTGGATCAAACCAGACCGGCAGAGATGTCCTGTGCATTCAAACCTGCTTCTTATTTTTGCCATATTTGAACTATTGTGCATTCAGCATTGCCTTTATACCTACCTGTGGAGGGATTGTGAACAGAGCAGTCAGTGTTAGCCCAAAACGGGCTTCTGCTCAAAACAAAAAAATGTCAGGAAAAGCCCACTAGAACATCTGAGCTTCATATGAGTAAGCACAGGAACTTTTAATGGGGGCACATGTGTTTTTGTTTTCTTTGTGTTATCTCACCAAAGCTTGGCATCTGAACGCAGGTGTGTTGACTTCTCAAAACCAAGTCACATGCAGTAATGGTGTATTTTTTTATTTTATTTTTTGTCTCTTCACCTTGCACCCATGCAGAAAACGAGACGGTGGATTCTTCTGAATATGAGTTCCCATGTGGTGTGCGCCAGTGTCCGGCCAAATACACCTGCAGCGACATGTGGATAGGCCCCAATGATGGCATCACGCAATTTGACAACATCCTGTTTGCTGTTCTCACTGTCTTCCAGTGCATCACCATGGAGGGATGGACCACTGTGCTCTACAATGTAAGGCTGGGACGCTCTTTCCATGTTGTTATTTCCGTCTTTGGCTGCGCCAGATTGAGGAAGAAAGTTTGACTGGAAGTGATGTTGTGTGAATGGGTGTGTGCAAGTATTGTACTCCATCCTCCATCCATTTAATCGGCTGATATAATCTCTTGTAAAATCTGCAAAAATCTTGCATCTTTTTTTAAACACATTAATACATGACAATATAGGACAAACATAATGACCTCAGCGCAAAATTTATATACTGTATATATATATGTGTGTGTGTGTGTGTGTGTGTGTGTGTGTGTGTGTGAGGACAAAGCGGATTGGAAAATGGATAGAAGGATATAAAGATAAGCAAAAATAAATAAAGCATCCAATTTTTTTCCGATTATTCTCGGTGTTGTAACTTCGACAAATACTGAAGGACAAAGAATAGTACTTTGTAAAACAGTCAAATGTTCTGCCTGTAAATCATCGGCCAAAAATAAGTTATTTTATTCATTTATGTAACTTAAAATAATCGTCCGATTAATCGTTGATCAGAATTTAATTCTTCCTCGATTTGGGGTCAGTCTAAAAATCCAAATCAGTCAGGCCCTAGTTGTAATCATAAATTTGATTAATCTGGCAAAACACATTTACTGTTTAGTTCGATTTCAATTAAACTTCAAAGCATTTCAGAATAGCGCAGTCATAATGCAAAATAGCAATACAGAAAATAATGATCTGGTTGCGATTGCATCAGCCGACATATTTTCCCCAAAATTAACCAATATTTCACAAATTTCACCACGGTTTGAAACATGAGCACAACTCTATATTCAAATTTAGTACATTTACGGGAGGGGTGCGTTTTGAATAAGAAAAATCGTTCCATATTTTTTAACAGAACATGAACAAAACAAGTTTTTTTTAAAAAAGTAAAAGTGGTAATAAAGACAGTTTCTTCAGCAATAAAAACCTTTGCATTATTGTCTTCGTTGTGTGATGTCTTGAAAATGTAGTATACCTGCTTAAAATGCATAAGATCAAAAATACACGAATAAAAGACAAAATCGCAAAGCATCAGCACCCGTCTGAACCTAAACCCCATTTTGTGTTCTGATTTGTTTTCCCGCCTTAGGCCGACGATGCCTTGGGTCCCAGTTGGAACTGGCTCTACTTCATCCCGCTCATCATCATCGGTTCCTTCTTTGTCTTGAACTTGGTGCTGGGAGTCCTTTCTGGGTACGCACACTTCTTGCTTTCATGTGTCCTGGTACATATTTATATACAAATATCAAGTGGTACAGGTATATAATATAATAACATCGTGCGCAATGGGACTGAGCAGAATGAGCAGCACAAATGTATAGGCCAAGTGTACATGAATAATAAAAACTATACACGTGGATGTGAACGGTGCATGAATCGATGCTACACCCCACATACAGAAGTAAACGTGAAAAGCCGCAAGAATAGTTAGCGGCATTGTAGGTTGTGAAAAGTATCTTCTCCTTGAACAAAAGTAACACTTCCGTTTCGGCTTTGATCTTGCAGTGAGTTTGCCAAAGAGAGGGAGCGGGTAGAGAACCGCAGGGCCTTCATGAAATTGAGACGCCAGCAGCAGATTGAGCGAGAGCTCAATGGTTACCGGGCCTGGATCGACAGAGCAGGTGGCGTTGCTTTCACTTCCACATCACAATAATAAATTTAACGGGGTTGATTACCGCAGTCTGGACAAACCAACACATACAAAATTCAAGATTCAAAATGAGCATTTTATCTGCTGTTTATTTGTGGATCTTCTTTTCCAGAAGAAGTAATGCTTGCAGAGGAAAATAAAAATCCTGGACCCTCTGCCCTGGATGGTAAGTCAGCATTTTTTGCTTTCTGATCTCACATAGATTTGCATCACTTATGACTCAAACATATTGGTCTCAATTAGAACAGCCTTTTCGGCAAATGAAAACTGATCGTCCATCAGCCGCTCCTACTTGGCCATTCCGCTCTGTATTACATGTCGAATCCATGTTGCACTGGAAAATGAAGAGTGTAATTTTCCAATCATGCTGAGTGGCCGTTGTTTAAGGCAGTGACGTGTCATGAAGAGTCCACCAACGGCACAATGTTTGCGCTCATCGTGGCACGCTAGCCAGTGGGAAGCCGGGTGCCTATACTCTCATGACTGTGACCTTTCCCCCTGATTGAAGCAGCAAGACTTTTTATGAAATGTTGATTGATTGGCAGCTCTCAGGAGGCTCCCTGAGTGGAGCGCAGGCAGCGCTTATGGTGAGCACCCCCTCCTCCTATCTGCTTGCTGCCTCTTCAACTTCACCACGCCATTTGCCACATGCGCACGTACTCGTGGGATGAACTTTTGGAGCGTCATTAGACCACGGGACCAGCTGTTATGATGAGAACGAATGCAATTTCTCTCGTAGCTCTGATTGAAAAGATAGGTGGTGCTCTGCTGTTGCCTTGACGACCACCAGTCTGGAAAAAAATAAGCGAAATGCAAGTGCTTTTGCATGGCGAGTGTGTTTCACACCTTTAGCAAACAATGCGTATGTATGTGTGTGTATGCGTGTGCGTGTGTGTGTGTGTGTGTGTGTTTGATTAGAGACCTATGAAAAAAGCCCCTAAGCTAATATTGAGCACTATATTCAGCAATAGAGGGAGGAGGAGGATGGGTAAGAAAGGATTACCGGTAAATCTAATGATAAACACATCCAACTCCGAAAAGGTCAAATTGCACTCATCTCACGCACTCTGGCATGCACGTCGACACTCCTTGAAACGGAATGAGAATGCATCTTCGAACAAGTGCACGGATTTGTGTATCATTCGTTCTTTCCATTTTTCAATCAAAAATGACAATTGAAAAATGAAAGACTGACTCATTATTTTGTTGAATTATTTGAGTTGAAAAACAGCTCCCAAGACTAAGTTCCATTTCAAAATGTAATTGGTCGGGTTTATGTGACCTGAAATTTGGTCACCAAGTATCAATCAAGATAAGAGATTGCACAATTCAGACGTTGGAAAATGAACTAACTGAAATCGGGACTTTGAAATGTGAACGTTATCGTGGGGAAAAGGGGTGTACGTTGAAAAGCGGTGTAATAATGGACTGCTTGTTGCGACTAAAGCCAACGTATCTTTACTAATATCCGTCACCTAAATTTTGGGTCAGGTAAACATGACCAAGTAAATATAAAAACAAACTCAGTCCCGTGGTCCGGTTTTCATGGTCACATTTTCGATCTGACTTTAAATGGGAAAAATCAAGCTTTTTTTTTTAATGCATTTTTGTGTTAGTTTTAAAAACAACTAAAATAATGAGTCACATTTTCATTTTTCATTTCCCAATTGCCAATCATCAATGGATAGAATGAGTCATACATGGATTTGCATGGCCTGCCAAACTGTCTCGGAGCATGCATTGCGATGAGAGAGATCAGCAAATGGCATTCAGCTGTTTGGATCATTAAGTGACCATCAGAGGATTGTTGTTTTGGTCTCCTTCAACTGTCATGTAAATGAGCTTCAATGAACTTTTCCCCTTCGGCCAAAACGATACTGGCATTAGCGTATCACGCGTAAAAGCGTTCCTTAATGTCAGTTGTCTTATTTTGTTTGGGGTTGGGTTGAATCTTCTGATAACGCGTGTTTACGTGCCTTGTTTTGCATGAAGGTTTTTACCAAGGGTTTTTTCTGTGTGACTGATGATGTCAATTGAAATATACGAAAAGAGATCTCGGAATTTGTTCTCATCAATTTCAACTTGTGATTTTTCATTAGTTCATGAAATTCAATTTTATTGCCATTGCTCTCATTAATCACTTTAACTAATTAAATGACCATAAAGTAACTTTAGTAATCTATTATTTTTACATAAATAGAAATGCCAAATCCTACAAAATATTGGTCATGCTAACCTTGAACACTCATGGAGGGGAAGATATTACATGCAAAAAATAAATAAATAGAGTATCAGGAAATAGACCACTAATAGGAGGTCGAGTCCTGATCACATTCTTCTTTTGTGCACCCGCTTACTGGTTAATAGGAGTTCAATCATAACCGACTTATCTGGATATTAGATAATGTCGTAGTTGTCATGCTTACGAGGCTGTTAAATAACAAACTACATAGAAAGGAGCCAAGTCAGAAATACTAAAGCACTCAATGCACGTTTATGATTATGTGACAAGTAGATCTCTTTGTGATAACAATTTAACAAAACAGAATTATACAGCCCGCGACCCTAGTGAGGATCAAGCGGTTCAGAAGATGAATGTATGAATGAATTATACAGTTGCATCACTCCTCTGTATTAAATGTAAATTAAAATATCGGAGAAATGGCGCCCTCTGCTGCCTCTTGTGGGGCACTGCCCCAATTGCGGAGACACAACTGGTTGTTTCTTGTTAGCCAGGCTTGAGGACAATGGCGCTTTTCTGTTGACACACTCATCTACATGCACAATTACAAGGAAGGTTTGCTATTATCGTACATCAACGCATATTTTCCAAATGAAGACAATATTCGCTTGAAGGCTGTTCATACATTCCCAGGTGATATGGATATGTGGAATTCGGAGCGGTGTTGCCTTAGCGGTGTGCATCTCTCTACAGAAGACGATTCAATACGTTTGGCCGTATACGGCGTCCGATACGGTTCAAGGACGTGACGATTTTAAAACGGAACGATTCGACTCAGTTCTTATAAGTGGAGTTACTTTTTGATTTAGCATGGTATGGGTATAGATTCTGTCATGTTTGTTGGTTTGCAACAACATGAAAATTCTGCTTCGTGATGAAAGTGTTTTACTGATCTGTTGGTTGTGTTGATGCTGCTCCATGTGAAGTGCTGAAGAGAGCTACCACTATAAAAAAGAGAGGCATGGAGTCGCCCCATCGGGGTCCCGCAGAGGAGCAATACGGGGATATTTCCTCTGTGGGTGAGTAGAAGTCTTGCCAATTTTGTCAGGTGACCATCCTCATCTCAAACTGAGCATCAGGACATCGCCACTCCTTTCTGCTTCCCCTCAAGGCATCCCCATGGCTAGAGAAAGCTTCAGGAGCGGCAGGCGAGGACCAGCGGTGTATTTCCGCCGCAAGGAACGCCTCCTGCGGATCTCCATCCGCCGCGTGGTGAAGACGCACACCTTCTACTGGACGGTGCTGAGCCTGGTGGCTCTCAACACGCTATGTGTGGCTATCGTTCACCACAACCAGCCGCTCTGGCTGTCCAATTTTCTGTGTGAGTCACACTTTCTGATTGTGTTGAAGCAGGGGCTGCCTGACTTTATCAGAATCAGAATCCTCTTCCGTGGCCATCGTCAAGCTATTTTTTTAATACCACCATTATCACGTTCCAGTCATTGAGAATATCAATACGATACAAAAATGCAATATAACAGCATACAACACTGCCAACTACATCTGGAATAGTTCATATTCAATATTCATGTAATAACATTATACTTTTTAAAAAATATATATAAAATGCATCATACAGTTTTTCCGCGCATTTACGCTCACAAAGGAACCGATCCTGCATCGTTTGATTAAAAATTCATTTTTTCGCTTCCATGTATCAAAGTCAAAGCCGTGTCTAATCTAAAAGTATTGCTTTGGTGCCAAGGAACTATGACGAAGTGCGTTGAGTAGCTTGATATAGTGCTTTGCTGCCATCTTGTGGCACCGTGAGGCAATTATTAGCCTTGACAGAGGTGCTCACAGTTGGTCACAAATTTGCGGCGCTGTTCATGGCAGGCTTCGGTGTGTACTCACTGGACAAGCTGATTGTTAAATGTGTGTTAATGTTCACAGATCACTCCAGATGTGTTGTAAGAGTTGAACTTGGCCGTGACAGGTTTTGCTCTGACCAACCGATCAGCGGATGGAACTATGTTGACATTAATGTGGGCCAGCTTGCTGGCTCTGTGAGCATACATGAAGTTGGTTCAAGGAGCAGTCCCTTCGCTAACATAGTTTAAATCGCATCAGCCAGCACGACTGATTCTGGACACCCAAACCAGATTAGATTTGCAAGCACAAAGATACTGCAATCTGATACAACAACAACAAAAAAAAGAACATCCACATATACAGTTGAAAGCAGTGCAGCCAAAAGAAATGCTAGAAGGAGATACACGACATAAATAAGGAGAATAAATCTGCTTCAAAGTCACAGCATAATTTAGTTCTGCTAATATGAGAGTGTCTGTTGCTATTCCAGACTATGCAGAGTTCTTGTTCCTTGCTCTGTTCCTGACTGAGATGTTCCTGAAGATGTACAGCTTGGGCCCCCGCCTCTACTTCCACTCCTCATTTAACTGCTTCGACTGCAGCGTCAGTGTCCCATCTCCTTTCCTCAATCCCTATTCTTCTTGTACAAAATCTTAATTTCCCATCTTTGGATGTCCACAGGTGATTGTTGGCAGCATCTTTGAAGTGCTTTGGGGTGTGTTCAGGCCGGGCACTTCCTTTGGCATCAGCGTACTGCGTGCTCTTCGTCTGCTAAGGATCTTCAAAATCACCAAGTCAGTACATCTTTACTTGACAGAAAAACCCGATCGGTTCCTACTTCACGTAAACGTTTGATTTCCTGTGAAGGTACTGGGCGTCTCTGAGGAACCTGGTGGTGTCGCTGATGAATTCCATGAAGTCCATTATCTCCCTCATCTTCCTCCTTTTCCTCTTCATTGTCGTCTTTGCTCTCCTGGGCATGCAACTCTTCGGTGGCAGGTAACACCGAGGAGTCCGTCTTTACATCCAAGAAAATGCGCTTAGGTAAAGATTTACTTCTGCAGGAGGTAATTCATCTTCAGTTTTACAGCCTCCACAGTTATTCTCAAGCGGACAATAAAGTATCCAATATATTCTTTAAATTCTCTAAATTTTCTGGGCCCGCAAAGGTTCATCTTTGAGGACTACACTCCCACAAACTTTGATACTTTCCCGGCAGCCATCATGACTGTCTTCCAGGTCTGCTCGTCAATGTCACGCTAATGTTATTTCAGACCCATAACTGGAGAAAAACCATGTCAATAAACTCTACTCTTTTTGTGCATTTGTTCTTGTTTGTCAGATCCTGACTGGCGAGGACTGGAATGAGGTGATGTACGACGGTATTCGCTCTCAAGGCGGAGTCAAGTCTGGCATGTGGTCTTCGATATACTTCATCGTTCTGACCTTGTTTGGGAACTGTATCCTCTTTCTTTCGCCTCCGCCTTGTTGAGGTTTCAGCTTTCCAACAGTGTTTGATAATTGAAGCTACGGGATAGTTTGTGGAGTCTCCACCAATGTTTGCGCTGGTGCTGTTGTTGTTGAAATAACAGGAATGGTGTTTTCCTTCACTCAAGTTTGACCAGACACTCTGCTGAATGTCTTCTTGGCTATTGCTGTGGACAACCTGGCTAATGCACAAGAGCTCACTAAAGTAGAACCCAACAAATATTAATTGAACATGCACATTCTAATGAGATCCACTACAAGAACTGGATATTTTAAAAAAAAGACCATTCCGAAGATAATATTACACAGACTTTTGTCAGAAAGCTATTCATCTCCCAACTAATACTCTTGAGGCGGATGTCATTAGACGGTGCAGGTTCTCTTTTTCTCCACCCGTCGCTTGGATTTGCAAACCATTAGCCAAAAAAGAGAAATCACAGTCGACTCTTTCTTCGCTCTTAGGACGAGGAGGAAGCCGAGGCTGCTTTCAACCACAAGCATGCGCTCCAGAAGGCGAAGGAGGTCGGCCCACTCTCCTCCTTCATGTCTTCAGAGTAAGTCCTCCATCCGCCTGACCTCCACATCGCCTCCCTCTGTCTCTCTCTCTCTCTCTCTCCTCATCTTCTTCGTTATTGCCTCCCCCACTGCAGTGAGCGTCCACATACTGTAGAACGTAACCCACATGACTGACTAGTAAGATGAAGTCGTTATGGAGGGAGGGTAAAAGACCCAAGGATTTGGTACAGACTTGCTGGCATGTAATCTCACTCTTCGTCCTTGCCTGAGTGGATATTCATTACACAATAGTTTTATCGTGTTGTCATGGAGACAATTGCACTTGATGTGTCAGGTAGGGTTTTTAGTCAGCAATATTGTTGTTAGAGATGACTATTGGGTCATGCGGGGTGAATAAAAGTGTGTGGCAGGGTTCATTTTGTATGTGGAAAATCCTGCACTGCCTTGTCCGTATCTACAATTCCACCAGATCCTGTTTGATTTTGATGATATGTTCCCTTTGCGGTGACACTGTTTGAATAAGCTTACGACACAAATCGTTGGCCATGGTCTGTTGCTGATGGTGAGAGTGATAGAACGCGGTCAGTGGTCAAACGATGTCTTATCCTGATCCGCTCTTGTCAAAATTCCAGCCGGTTCAGGCGTTGTGAAATCTCCTCGGCGCCCATCAAGGGTGAATGAATAGTAAATATACTCATTCCGTATGCTGATAGACAGACGAATAACAGTATGTTTACTGGACATGAGCGCTGCATCAATCATGCGCCCACTGCTCTGGATCAGCGTGCGTACTCTTCAAATCAGGCTTGCCATTTTTTTAGTCCAGTTGCTTTTTTTTTTTTTTTTTTTTTTTTACTTACCCACTAGAAATAAAAAATGCAGAATTCAGTGAGTTGTCCAGGTTAGGCTACATTCATGGTTTGAAATGATTCATCTTGTGCTGATTTGTTGAGATCACAAAAATCTTGCTTTTGAACAGCGGTGCGAAGAATATTTACATTGATACACGATGTGAAGTCTTGTATCGTATTTGGGGAAATACTGAACCATGTTTCCTTCGTGGTCGGGTTTCCAGATGGTGCGTTGTGTGCGGTGGTGGATGCGCATGCATGTGCATGACAGGATTGTAGCCTGCTTTTTACTCGATATGCACGAGAAACACATTTGTTATAATGGGCATGCGAAAGAGCTTTTCTTTTTTCCCCTATCATTGATATTTTCATTCAAATGAGACGGCGCAGGCTGAAAAAGAAGAAACGCGCATTCGTTTGAGCTGAGCAAGCGTGACGGATGGTCGTCACCACCGGAAGAGAAGAAGACAGCGATACACCAGCATCTGTATGCCCGAAGGACGCTCTGAACTTTATCTCATTTCAATAGCCGGTGCACTACTGACCTTGAAGAAACTTGCATGACGGCAGGAGATAAAAATAAGACGTTCGCGGCATGTCGGATGGAGGCTGGAGATAAATTCTCTGCATGTGTTTGGTTGGCATGATAATAGGGGAAGAAAATCATAAATTGCAGCGCCCTTGCTGAGCCGTTGTCAGACTTTGAATTGCTCCTCCGTCGTGCACCCTCCTCGGAATATTGTGCTTCGACCTGAATTCACGCATTAAGTTGGCCAAGCATGACCTGAGGACACGTCAATGCTTGGAGGTGGTGGTGGTCATGATCATAGCTGCATCCAGAAACTTGTGTTGAAACTTTGGAAACATAATACACCTTGCTGTGTTTGCACTACCCATCTTTCTGTTTTTGTTGTTGTTTTGTCCATGTTTTTGTGTGCACATGATGTTAATTGTGAAATTCCGAGATGCCCTCGATTCATTGTTCCGCTCTCAATGTTTATGAATGTTTTCTAATTGAGCAGATAGGACAGTCATCTTGTTTGTGTCAATGTGTCGCTTGGCTCCAGTGGAGACACACACCAAAGTATGACGAGTTTATATTTTGAATTGTTGCGCCGGTTGGATTTCTCTTTGGAGAGAAATGTGAATGTGAATGATGAGAGGCAAGCACTGGCATTATTCCAACTGCACATTCATTATTTTGATTTTCACCTCAAGGCGGAATTGCCATTTATCCTTTATAGACACCCCCACCCAAAAAAATAATTTTTTTGATGAGAACAATTGACACACACATACACCCCTTGATATGCTGTGTTGTATC
The DNA here is from genome assembly GCF_054856545.1 of Hippocampus guttulatus. NCBI lineage: Eukaryota > Metazoa > Chordata > Actinopteri > Syngnathiformes > Syngnathidae > Hippocampus > Hippocampus guttulatus. Next base: position 13,619,096 of record NC_141267.1, read on the forward strand.
AACCATCATTAGATATTTCTACCACCCACAACAATAGCTACAATCTCATGTGATCCAATGAAAGAGCTGTATTAAAGGTTTTCTGCCTTTACCAAAAAAAAAAAAGGATAATAATGCTCATTCAGAGAGATGTCAACATTGCATTTTATTATGTGCTATGGCAATATTTTCCACATTATTGTCATTAAAAGTGGAAAAACTTTTGATTAACAAAGCGGCTGCTGTCATAATTGGACTGAACAATGCCACCTCATGATCACAAACATACTTTCTTTTCTTTTTTTTTTTAACCATTGCTAATGAGCCGCATGCTGCTTCACCATTTCTAAAGACAAAGACCTGATTTTGAGTTCTGGCAAATTTCCATTGCATTCCAGCATGGTGAGAGCATGTCTCAATAGTCACGCATAATTAAAGAAATAATATTGTGCAGTTTGGTTAACGCGCTCTGAAAATACATTTTTCGACCAAATAACACCATTTGATTTATTTCAGAGAATGAGCATCTTTTGCTGTGTGTCTCCCAGCCTGTTTTGTCTCTGCTCACCCAAAGCACTAATGTCTTGTTTTCAACCAATCGCTCATTGATAACACGGACCGCACAAGAGTCCACGCTCCAGTAAGTAACACAGTACTGCTCACTTACCGTTCACCTCTGTGAATGTCTCACTCACACTCGCTCTACCTTTTTCACTGACTTCGACACACCAGCCTCATTCTCTTCATGCTCCAGATCACATATTTTGTTATTTTCGTGCCTCCGACTCCCTTCTGCATTTCACTCTTTCTGTTGAAAGCACACGCAGCAATTCCCACAAAAAAAAAACATCATCACAGATTCAATAAATCAATGGTCTCGTTTTGAAATTAAATGGCTTGTTGTTACTATTTAGGCATTTGATTACGTCTGCTCTGCATGTCCGTTTTCATCGTTTTTCATGTGAATAAAATTCAGCGGAAAGTTTTGAAGTCGAACATATTCCGAAATGCTGCTCAACAAATGTACCCGTAGGATATAATGCAAATAAACCGTGTTAATCGTTTTACAAGCGTAAAAAATTTTAAAATAATAAATGCTAAGTCCTTCATGACAAAAGAGATATGCAAAGATGATTTGCGTGATAGAAACTTTTCTTTCTTTTTCCCATAATTGTCACACAAGTTGAAACAGAAGTTAACTACTTCCAATATAAAACCTGTAAAAAAAAAAGAAAACATTCAAACGTATCTTTTAATTGAACATATAACCGCACTTACAGAGCACTCTGCATTATACATATTTGAAAATAGTAGACCCCTGGTTATTTGGAGTTTGACACAGACCGAGCTATTCACAGACTTTTTCAATATATTTTTTTCTTCATGGTTTAAAAAAATGTCGATGTAGTTATACTGGCCTGGTCTCTAGCCTCCGCAAATAACGTGGGTCCACTCTATGGCATAGGAAATAATGAAATCATTTTTCAAAGTCATTCACTGCCATTGATGGCGAAAGAAGTCAAAAGGTCCATTGTTTTACCATGGGGCTGTCAGTGAATGAGTTAAAATAGAAATTAGATCTGAGTTCTGCGTTTCACTTCTGGAATTGAACTGCTGAAGTGAATGAACTTTTCTACTGTATTCTAATTCATTTAGATGCACCTCTTCGCTCCTTCTTCTTCTCTAACAACCTAAAACTGCTCTGGAAAAAAAAAAAAAGGGAAAAAAATGACGACTCCATTGCTTGTGTGACTTCATAATGAATATAATAAAAACATCTTCAATTAGCCATTTTGAATTTCACTTTTTCTAAAATATGCTACTCGATGTGATAAATGTATACGTCTTCTCCTTGTGTCCACAGAGGAAGCCGTAGGAGGCGTCCCTACCTGTACAGAAAAAGAGCCATCCACCGCAGCCGTCCTACCTACTCCCGTTCCCTGGAGGAGGCAAAGGGCAGCCTCAAGGAGGTCCGCCCTCTCCCGCAACTCAACCCGTCTAACTCTTTCATGTCCAGGCGAGAGAGGAGAAAGAGGATGACCATGTCCGTGTGGGAGCAGAGGACCAGTCAGCTGCGGAGACACCGCCAGATGTCCAGCCGGGAGATTTTGTTCAGCGGTCCCAACGAGGAGAAGGACGGAGCTGCTGCATCGGCCCAGTCTCAACCGGGTCGTCCGCAGTCCCTGCACCGCAAGGATATGCAGAGCACTCCACCAGAGGGTGTGAGATGCCAGGCGGACCCCCTTGTAGATCACTTGACATCACCAACCAAGAACCAGACCTCCACGGAGATATCTTTTGAAGCTGTTCTCTCCGGTGTCATTCCCGAACCCCCCATGTCAGCGCCACCCGCAGAGATATTGGACCCTTTGAGTCTCATCCCTGAGAATCCCTCTGAGTCCATACCAGAGCCCAGCCTTGACGTTGACGACATTCACAATGTGATCGGCGAGCGAAAGAGCCCCAGATTGAACGGTGATCGTCAGCACAGGGCTGTAAAGAAGTTCAGACCGCCGGACGACGGTGATGCCAGCGGGATCAGGGGCAGGAAAGCATTGGGTAGTCGTCAGAACGGGGCTAGGAGTCAGGGATCATCTCCTCGGAAAGGAAGCCAGTCCGCGAATCGCTCGGTTAGTCAAGATGGGAGCATGGAGAGGAACAGGGTTCCAACAACAGTAGAGGAGAAAGTGGCGGAGAGCGAAAAGAGAGAGGAACCCAATCTTGAGGAGAACAGGTGAGAACAAATCGTCCAGTAAAGTATTCAATCTATTCATCTTTTTTCTGTAGTGCTTATCCTCAAGATCAATTCGTTGATTACTTGATTATCACAATAGTAACAAAGTTGGGAGCATATATAACCTGAGTTAAAGAAGAAAAAAAATTGTCTATTACTGCGGTAAGGAAGTTTCCAGTAAATGCCAATCTTGAGAAGTGTGGAATTGACAATTTGAGACTCTTTCGGGGTATGTCTTCAGGCATGGTGAGCAAGATGAGCAAGTGGACAGTGTGCACCCAGACAGCCATGCGGGTGTTCAAAAGCAGGCAGAGCTCCCTCAGGAAGAAGAAACGTGTCCACTTGCTTTAGAAGAGAGCAACCAAGAAGACTTGGATAAATCTCAACTCAGCTCCAGCGTGATCGTGGAGATGCCCGACATGGAGGCATCGATGGAGTTGTCTACTATCACTGGTAACTGGTAGATGTTGCAAACTGTTTCAGGTTTGACTGCCTCGACCATCATCACGCACATCCTTCCCTTCTTTTTGCCTCTGCAGTGAATAGCAAGGACCCTGAAATCTCCAAATCTGAGAAGGAGGAGGTTGACGACGTGAAAGCAGTCAACAATGTGACGCCTGACAGCATGTTCATCTTCAAACCGGACAACCCGTAAGCTCTCGTGGTCAACTTCCCGTATGTGATTGCACCGCTAAAACTGCCCTGGATAATTTGCGTTCGGATTCATATTTCATTTGTGAAATTTGAATGAAGGTGCAAAATCCATCCGTTTTCATCCATCCGAGGGGGCGGCCATTTTGCCACTTGCTGTCGACTGAAAATGACATCATAGTTGCTCAGGGCTTTTTTTTATGCCTTAATTCATATTTCAGAAGCACAATATTAATAAGAATGCTGTGTTTAGACTAGTAGGGGCTCAAACAACTCATTTTTGTCAAGAACATTTCTGACTTGACTTGCCCTTTAACCCTGCAGTATTATATAAAAAGAAGAAATCATTTTTTCATGAACATACAACCATTGACTTTATTCGTCCCGATTAAGTTAAATTGGATCATTTGATTTTGATCTCTCACAACAAGCTATTGTGCCGCAACATGATGGCTGAGAATCGCTCATCTACAGCTTTTCATTTCAAGTTCGAACAGCAGTGGTGCAATATGGGAATGATGGACCCCCGGTGGCCGCAGATTTTGATATAAAATCATAAAAGCTTTATTAGCTTAGCGGGCCAAAAAGCATATTTCTCACAATGTAGTTTCAGTCAGATCCTTTTTTTTTTTTTTTCCCGAGACCCCGATTCAGTCTTGCTGTGGCTTCATTCTCTTTGCTGTTTGGTGCTTGTCCTCAGGGTGCGACGAGCATGTCACTACGTGGTGAACCTCAGGTACTTTGAAATGTCCATCCTGCTGGTTATTGCCGCAAGTAGCATCGCACTTGCTGCTGAGGACCCTGTCGCCACCACCTCAGACTGGAATAAGGTTTGTGTATCCATACAGGGAAATTCGTTTATTTATGTTTGTTTGATTTTGTTTTTCACGCCTTGTCATGAATCATTATCCTGAAGAGCAATTTAATAATCCCTGGGGTGCAGCACTCTTGATCTACATTCCCTAAAGTTGTTTTGCAAAATGGCGCAACTGAGAGCTAATGAGGAAGACAATGAAATTGTGATTAGTCTGGCAAGTTCTTTTTTTCAGATGTCATTATTATGTTTTGAAGAGATTGTTACATTTCAAAGCACAAGCTGAGAGCCTTCGAGTTTTGAAATGAGCTTTACCTTCTCATAAAGCGACACAAGTTTACTTTTTAATGGCAGTTTATTCTGTCGACGTGTTTCTTTGTGCTCTCGTTTAGGTTCTGCGATATTTTGACTACGTGTTCACTGGCGTCTTCACCTTTGAAATGATTATTAAGGTAAGTGACTGTGCAAATGAATAGCGATGCCTTTGCAGTGAGAAGATGCCAGGAGGCAAACTGGAATGGTTGGCGCAATCCAGTTGGGGCAATTCTCTTTTTTGAAAGGAAAGACATGGAAAGATGTCACAGCCGATATTTAAAAAGAGTTGAATCACAAATTGAAAAAGAAAAATGAATGAGACGGCGAGGTGGAGCTTGGGTTAAGCTTGTTAGCCTGACAGTACAGTAGTTTACGAGTTGCTCCACGTACAGCACTTTGTATACAGCAGTGGCTGTGCTCTATAAATACAGTTGGATTCAGTTAAGTTGAGTTCAATTTGTTCCCTGACCAAGCTTGTAATTCTAACGTCAAATGCATCTTTCCCATTGAAATCATTTGAAATGCCGCACAGAAAAAGCTAAATATTCATGAGATGTTTTTAATGAAGAAAAAAATGGCACTGTGTTGCAAAATCTATTTTTTAGGCCAATTTCAATATTTGTCAGAACAAAATTTCGATATTTGTCAGAAAAAAAAAATCCAATAACAGGCTAATCGGACGATTATTTTAAAAATAAATAAAAGTACTTTGCCCTTCTTAAACTTGACAAGAGCGGAATTTGAAAATACAGAAACAGGCAGGACAGAATCAACACGTCAATTAAGAATTACATTTAGGCCGTCAATGTGCATAAGCAACATAATATACTAAGTGACGGTAATGGCAAAACATGATTTATTCATGATTCCCCTGAACGTTAATTCCCATTTCTTAAACTCCATTATTTTCCTTGCCATGAAATGATGATTTCAAAATAAAAACTTTGACAGAGTTACTTTATAAAACAATGATATGATATACGGAGAGAGCGTTCCACTGCAACGGAAGCCAATTTTCACCCTAACAACACATATTGACTGACAGATATTGCGTCTTAACGGGCATATGAGAAGCTGGATGTCATTCATACACAATAGCGTCAGCCATGCGAACACCCAAATTGAGGTAGCAACTAAAATTTGGCAGCAACACACTAATAATGCACTCCAAGGATGAAAATAAGTGTTCTCACTGTCAATTCTTTTCGCGTCACTCCAGTGGCAGCACAGAAATTCCATGTTGGGGCTCTTGTAAGTCAATGTACCATTGTATAACATTTCCTTGTATGACAATCATTGACACAGAGAATGGTTTACGTAGTTTGATTGACACCGTTGTTTAGATGTCTATTATTGTGCTCATTCGGGGAAGCGTTCCTTAAATTATGGCTCCGAATGTCACATCCTTGTTGGTCCTCAGATGATCGACCAGGGTTTGATCCTCCACGACGGCTCGTACTTCCGAGACCTGTGGAACATACTGGACTTCATCGTGGTCGTTGGAGCTCTGGTGGCCTTCGCCCTCACGTCAGTTGCATGTTTAATTCAGGCTGTGCTGTTCAAACGTATTCATGTCAAAGCTGCTTTTGGGGTTTTCTGCTGTGCATTGCTCTGTGTGGGTGTGGCGCAAGCATAGCTTTTATATTCCACTCTAATCGTTTATGTGCATGACCCTCTCTGTCTTTCCCGTCTCTGGATGGTGACCTTGTGGGACTGCCTGCAGCAATGTGATGGGGTAAGAACTCTTCACGTGAAAATATGTCATATCGGGTTGAAAATGTTGCTAACATGGAGGGGGAAAAAAGTACAGTGGTACCTCTACTTACGAAATTAATTGGTTCTGTAAGAAATTCCGTAACTAGAAAATTTTGTAAGTAGAGACGCGTTTTCCATGTAAATGCCCTAATCCGTTGCAGGCCCCCCAAAATTCAGACATAAATGTTTTATTAAGCACAAAAATGCATCAAAATATTTAACAATCCTTCGAAAAGGTCCAAGGCAAACATCAGCATAATGAGCGATCATCTGACTGGTTAACACTTTTTCTAGGTGATTCACATTTACGTAAAACGATCGGAACGCCTCATGGCCCGAGGGGTGAATGACAAGGACGCTGCATAGACGCATATCTATGTATTTATCTATCTACATACACAGACACATACAGTAGCGGTCCCTCTTAGCCAATGGAATGCCAGGAAGATGCTAGGTCATAGCCAATGGCGGAGCAGCTATAAGTACGGTATGTTGTGTTCATGAAACTCGGAGCTGCGACCAGCAGGCCAGACTGTATATTTACCTTTCGTATCTCGAAATTTCTTTCATAGCAAAAGGCAATATTTTGCTGTTGAGGCGTTTCGTAACTTGGAAATTTTGTCTGAAGAGACATTCGTAAGTAGAGGTACCACTGTATATCAAATGCGATGCTTACCATGCTACTTCATCCTAATGCTCACACTGTCTACTTGCACAGAAACAACAAAGGAAGAGACATTAAAACCATCAAATCGCTGAGAGTCTTACGTGTACTCAGACCCTTGAAGACCATCAAGAGGCTTCCTAAACTCAAGGTCAGAGCTTCTGCTTTTAAGTCGTTTTGTATAGATTACAATGTTAACAGCTAATTTTAATCGAACCAAGAATGTTTATTTTTTTCCAGCACATCAGGTTTTCGAGATATTTTCATGATTTGTTTTGAAGCTTGACCTACAAAATGGATGGACACCTCCCACCTTTGCAGTCATCTCTTTGTGGAAAAACCTGACTTTTTTTTCTCCCGCCCGCAGGCAGTGTTCGACTGTGTGGTGACATCCCTGAAAAACGTCTTCAACATCCTGATTGTGTACAAGCTCTTCATGTTCATTTTTGCTGTCATCGCCGTGCAGCTCTTCAAGGGGAAGTTCTTCTACTGCAACGACAGCTCCAAGGACACAGAGAAGGACTGCCAGTAATAACTCTCACTCGCCTCACTCTCTTACTCTTTTGCATATTTCCAGTGGCTCCGTGTCCTCGTCAAGGCAGCAGTAAGCCAGTAATATGATATCCCGATGAAAATGTACCTGCATGCCAAAATGTCAGTTAAAAAGACCACCATTTTTCCAGATCAATCATTTCAATTATTTATCCGAAAGAAAAAATTGCACATTGCCCCAAGTGCAAATTTAACTGCAGGTATTTTTTTTCTGACTTAATTAATTGAAGATTTATTTCAGCCTTAATACACAAGGAGATTTAGAAATTCCCAAAAATAAAATGAAAATTTTTAAATGAAGGGCAGGGTTTAAAATTAAAGGGCAGAAGCAAAGCCCTCCACAGAATTACATGTGCTGTATACATAAAATAAGCAATTGTATTTATTTATAACTGAATAAAGAACTAAATAATTGGATTTTTGTAAGATTGAGACATATGTTGATAATTCATTTTGAATTAATAAAATTGCTTGCTCACATGATCTAATCGTTAATATTAAAGTAAGAGAAAGCAGTGAAAATCATAAGTCTTGTTCAACTTTAGAGGCATTTGTTCCTCAAGATTGTGGTCAAATTCCAGAAAAAAACTTTATTTGTCTAACAATGGAGAAATTGACAATTTTCAAAATTATGAAAATGAGAAACCAGAAAAACAAAACAAGTATTTGCATGCACAAAAAAAAAGAAAATTTAAAAAATGGACTGCATACAGTACAGAGTGAATTATATACAGTAAATATAAGCATACTGGATATGCATATGCAAACGTGGCTGTGCTATTTAAAAGCAGCTTGTGTCACATCAGCGTGATTTTAAAGCAGTTTTTTTAATCACAGATGACCTCACACGTCTGAGATTTGTCATTGCAAATGCTGGATAGTTTTCTTCCTTGTTAATCTTTGTCTTCTGTCCTCTTGTACAGAGGTTACTATATAGACTACGGGAAGGACAAGAAAGAGGTGAAGAAACGGGACTGGAAAAGACACGAGTTCCACTACGACAACATTGTCTGGGCTCTTTTGACTCTCTTCACCGTGTCCACCGGGGAGGGCTGGCCGCAGTGAGTTTCTCCGTGCGCCGTCTATTAATGAGCAATTTCACCTTCAGACCTTTTGATGAACAAAACATGATTATGGAAGTCATTTAAGAAAGGTTTTGCCATTCATCTAACTGTAAGGTGAGACTATATTTCACTGACAAGGCTTGTAAATTAACCACGTCTATTTAATGGTTTAATTTAAAAATTAAATGCCAGGGGGACATTTGAACAGGAATGACTTTGGCAAGAATATTAGTAACTCGCGGCATTTTGGCAAATTCTACAATATTTAACACGGAGGTATGTTGAAATGCAAGTGACCCGACGGCTTGAGGTTTTTTAATTTATTTATTTTTAGGAGCTACAAGCTGCCGTTTCGCCAATTATTTTGCTCTTATTTGCAAATAATAATTAAACTTAATGCTAACAAACAATGCAAAGCACACTTGACAGCGAATTAATACCATCAGTGTTGCAGTGTTCAGCAACGGATATTTGCAGACACGTGGTGGAGCAGCACATGTAAACAGACAATATAACAATACTCATAGGCATATATACTTCATCCACTATGAAGAACAACAAATATTAGTGCCACTTACAGAGGAGGATGTCGAGATTATACTACTGCCAGATGGCCGAAGCCCTCCCACTAGAAGAAGCAGCACAATGTCCATTGAATTGAAGAAAAGTGTAGGAAAAATTTAATTCTTTACATTCTCTTGTAATCATTACTGTGTTTATAATATTACCGGTAAATGGTGCTATTTTTCGGATTCAAGACACATTGGGTTGGCTTTTGGGGGATTCTGGAAGATATTAATGGCATCCCCATTCCTTTCATTAGGGAAAGATACAACTGTTGGCGGTATGATTACAGTCACAAACAAATTAAACTTGCATCCCAAGGCAGCAGGGGATTATATACACCAACAAGCAAATGAGATCCAATTCAAGGGCTACATCATAAATCCTTTACAAAGATGTTTAGTTTTGATTGCCACTGTGATAATACGGATATTCCATAAGAAGGCGACTATATACAGTACAATAAAGAACTGTAGTGGAAATACAGTGCCCATTTTTCAAGAGCAGAGAAGAAAATGATCAGGTTGCAATTTTAATATTGATGGTAACAAGTGCTGTATGGTGGTCCTGCAGGGTCCTACAGCACTCGGTGGACGTGACTGAGGAGGACAGGGGCCCGAGCCACGGCAACAGGATGGAGATGTCCATCTTCTACGTCATCTACTTTGTGGTCTTTCCTTTCTTCTTTGTCAACATCTTTGTGGCCCTTATCATCATCACCTTCCAGGAGCAGGGAGATAAGATGATGGAAGAGTGCAGCCTGGAGAAGAATGAGGTGAAGGACAGCAGACATATTTTATTTATCCATCACAGGGTGTAAGAAAACAAGGAATTCGGCTCAGCAGCAGACCATAACAGAGTGTGCAGGCAACTGAATGTTATTCCCTTGGATAATATAACAAATTTGAAGTATCGGTAATATTCCTTTACTAATGCACCCATAAATGATGTTTGTTTGTTGTATTTTTTTTTTTTTTATTGAGCTTCAGCTGGAACTGGAGTTTTCGTCAAGGGGGGAGGAATTATGAACAGTTCCAAATAGCAGTCACTGATAGCACAAAACCTTCAGGCTCCTGCAAGAAAGCAAAAAACAATAATAATTAAAAAAAAAAAATGTCAGCAACTGCCAACTTGAACATACTGAGCTTTATTGTGGCGGGTGTGTGCTGACTCCCATTTAACATGATCTATTTTAGGAAAACACTAATGTGCAGAAATCCTTGGTGCTCTATTACCTTTCCACTGTTCTTTCTGTTGTTTGCACTTTAGAGGGCGTGCATCGACTTTGCCATCAGTGCCAAGCCGCTGACCCGTTACATGCCTCAGACCCGGCACACGTTCCAGTACCGTCTGTGGCATTTTGTGGTCTCGCCCTCTTTTGAGTACACCGTTCTGGCCATGATCGCTCTCAACACCATCGTACTCATGATGAAGGTGAAAGATTGCACAGCCAGGCACTCATCGTCCAACGTCTCGATCTTGTTTAACCCTTTCATGCAGCAAAGATGATAACCTGTAACCTGATAACGTGATCAGCTGTCCACTGTCGTAACCGCTGTCCCTGAAAGGGTTAAATTCATAACAAGCGATTGCGGCGTACAAGGAAAACTACGGTAATCTTTGTTACAGTTTGAAGATCTCCTCAGCATTGTGCTCTACATGCTCATTGCAAGTAATTTGTGTTTCAAAAGATGCTTTCAAAACTTTACAATTTATAAACCATGGGACATTTTCTATACTATTGCTAATTTATTATATTTATTCTACAAATATATTGCTAATGCTTTATTTTATATTGCACTTATATCGAACTGTGTACAGTTCTTTTCTGAAACATTTATTTTGTGCAATGAAACGCTTAATTCCCCCCGCCCCCAATTTTGCTGCTGTAGACTGCAAATTTCCTCAGTGTGGGACAAATAAAGGTTATATTATCTTTTCTTATATTAAATCTAAGTACCAGTTGATAAGTCATTTCCTAAACGACAGACAAAATTTAGGCAGGTAATCTTCCTTTTGTGTTTTTTTTTTTTGGGGGGGGGGGGATATGTATGGAGAGAAGTGTACCTCCGGGCAAGTACGTGCATATGCCGTACAGTAAGTACCTCTAGCCTGACCGTGATATTTTCATTGGTTCCTTTTTCAATGTTTTGCCCTTTTTTTCCTCCAGAGCTCTCGCTGCAATTCATTTCCTCAAATTGTCTACTTTTTCTGGACTGCTCAGACAGACCGACGCAGCATGACTCAGCCTGTATTAAATATTGATCCCCAATGTCCAGGGGCTGCTATTTAGCATGACCTCATTAACGGTAGCTGCCGCCCCCAGAGGAATTACTCTTTTTTTTTTATCTCGCGGGCAGATGAGGGGTGAAAAGACTTGGCGGCTATTTCTGCCTCTGGAGGAATCTTCCATCAACCTGTAGCTGTCAGAAGATCATTTTGCTTGTGTTTTAAATGCTGTGTGTGTATGTGTGTGTTTTCAGTATTATTCAGCCCCGCCCGGAGCCCCGACCGCCTACGAAGCTGTCCTGAAGCATCTGAACACAGCCTTCACCGTTCTCTTCTCCATTGAGTGCGTCCTCAAGATAATGGCATTTGGCTTTCTGGTAAGGAGGAACAAACCTCCACGTGACATGTGCGGTGGTTGTCTCAAAATGAATCCAGCCCCGTCTATTGTGTCTCCACAGAATTACTTTCGAGACACGTGGAACATTTTTGACTTCATCACCGTACTCGGCAGCATCACTGAGATAGTAGTAGACTTGCAGGTGAGTGGTGCATTTATATACAGACAGACAGACATACAGACAGTCAGAGAGAAAGCATCATCATAACTCAAAACTGTTTTAATCACACCTCAGAGAGAATCAATGATATTCTTATGTTCTGAAAATGTCTTAACAGGACAATTTTTGTGAGTTCAGTTATTGTCTCAAAATGTGCTTTCCGAAAATCCGTCTCCCATGTGTTTCTGACTGCACGCACCCACCCCCAGTTCGTGGATACGTTCAACATGAGTTTCTTGAAGTTGTTCCGAGCGGCACGTCTGATCAAGCTGCTGAGACAAGGCTACACCATCCGGATCCTTCTGTGGACATTTGTGCAGTCCTTCAAAGCTTTGCCTTACGTTTGCCTGCTCATCGCCATGCTCTTCTTCATCTACGCCATCATTGGAATGCAGGTCGGACGCACTATTAAAACGTCTGGGTTAAATGTAACCCAATTTGGCTCAAATTGCTTACCAAGCGGTTGGGAATGGGTTACCAGGTTATCAGTATAGCCATAGTTTTAAAAAAATCTTTTGTTACCAACGTTCGCAAAGAAGAAGAGGTTGCTCCAGCGAGTCACTCGCATGAAATATCCGGCACAGTTTTTGCACCAGATGCCCTTCCTGACAAAACCCACTGATTTTTATCCAGGCTTGGCACCGGCAGTGGCTTGGAATTGGCATATGGTGAAAAGGGTCTTGCCAAAGGACCCAGTTAGATGTTGCCCTTTGCCCTGACCACAATTTGAACCCTGACATCCAGTCGCCATCAACATTTTCTAAGAACGTGCATTGAATTGACTTACGGTAATCTTCAGTATGTGACACAAAACTGTTCAAAATGGTGACCCGCTCCAGCTTTCCAGCCCAATTTTCAACCGAATCTGCTGGGTCATAATAATTCACCAAACCAACCTGCTCAAAATCCACAGCGACCCAGCAAGTGCGTTAGGAGAACAACCCGTCACTTTTTTAGTGTGTATAAATGTATTGTTAGCAATTGTTGAAGTCCGATGTTTGTGTTTTGTTTTTATGAATGTACTAGTTGGTTTGTTATGTATAGTGGATCCTCCTAAGTCAAACAGACCCCACAAGTGGAAAAAGTTGGAGTTCAACCAAAATGATTGGGGGGAGACAAGCAAAACCAAACAAATATTGGGAGCTCTCACTATCATCATGCATGACATCAAAAGATCTAGTCATCTTCGTGATACCACCAGAAATGAGCGATCATAACCATAAGAACCAAAAAAGGAAGTTATTGCAATACGGAAAAGGGTCGAGCTGATTACAATATGAGCAATATCAATGACTTCAACCACATAAGGTGGTGCCTTGGCATACAAGTGTCTCAAATTATGACTTTTTAGAGTTCTAAACTGTCGCTTGCTTGGTCTTTTTTTCTTTGCTTTGTGACCAGCCAAAATTTGAATTTGAAAGTGACCCTGAGGTATTCCCCTGATTGAATGAAACAAAAAAAATATTGCCATTGCACTTTTGATCATTGATTGAATAAAACAGTGAAACAAGCAAATATACAATGAAAACACTCACAAGGAGCATGGAAGATATTTTCAAACCCGCCAACCTGATTGACGGCAGGCTCCTAACGTCACATCAACACTTGCATTTTGTGTGTGTGTGTGTGTGTGTGTGTTAATTAACATTTTCTTTTATTTTTTATATAGTTATAATTTACAATACAGGGCTGTTTTTTTTTTAATGTAGGGGTTTTTTTTCGGGGGGAGGGTGCTGAATGGAATGACCTGGATGAATGCGAATAATCACAAGTACACTTCCAAAGTTTTCATGATGGCAGCAACTTAACCTTGAACAATTCACCTAATTCACTTTAAATCATTTCCCACGAGACTTTTGAAATCAGGACAACTTGGAATTCAATCGGTGTCCCGGAATTGTGTGACTTTGGAGGTTCTACTTCAATTACCAAATTGTCGCTTGTTAACTTGTCACTTGTTGTGAATCAGGTGTTTGGCAACATTAAGCTGAATGAGGAGACGCACATTAACCGGCACAATAACTTCAAGAGCTTCTCTGGCGCGTTGATGCTGCTCTTCAGGTAAAGGGCATGAAATGCTCCTCTAACAATAATCGATAATATTCATTCTTTATTTGAGGTAGAATATAACACAAATGTATGTCTTCAAAGTTTTATGCATTTAATTAAACTGTTATTTTTATGAAATATTCAAGGAAGGTTTGTATGAGGTTTTTTAAACACCCTTGGTATGAAACACCATTCGGATTCTGAATGCGACACAATCTGGGAAGGAGTCCAAGATCCAAAATGACATTTTACACTGTGCTTGGCCCAGCGGTTCACATTCACTGCTCCACTATAGCACTTCAAGTGTTGTTGGGATGATGTTGCTAGGCGACCATGGTAAGGCTATGCTCCTCAAAGTACCCCAGGGGCCACTTGTTGTCAGAAGCTGATGGATGCTGCAGTGAAGCACTTCACTCCTTAAGTGTTGTGTGTGATACTGAGGGAAGAAAGAGGTGGAATAAATGTTTGTTTAAAAAAAATAATAATAATTTGTTTTTGCAGGAGTGCCACGGGGGAGTCATGGCAGGAAATCATGTTGTCCTGTCTGGGTGGGCAGCGGTGTGAGGCGGACCCCTCCAATCCCTTACCTGTACTTAACACCGGGCAGGAGGGAGGCTGCGGCTCAGATTTTGCTTACTTCTACTTTGTGTCCTTTATCTTCTTTAGCTCCTTCCTGGTGAGAATACAAAACAAACACTCATTTCCTTTCAGTACCCTGACATGTGAAAAAAATATTTCACCATCTTTCTGTCCAGATGCTGAACTTGTTTGTGGCTGTGATCATGGATAATTTTGAGTACTTGACTCGAGACTCCTCCATCCTGGGCCCCCATCACTTGGACGAGTTTGTCCGAATTTGGGGGGAGTACGATCGGGCTGCCTGGTCAGTCTTTGTTCAACCATTTCATGTTATTGTGTATTATATTATCCCATTTGCAGTCGAGTATGGCAATAAAACAGTACTTTACTAAGATGTGATGACATGAAGGAACATTTCGGGAATGGAGACCCTGCCAGGTTACTTCATTAGATACTGAGATCAACAATTGACTGTGAACACCTGCATATTTGTGGTTCGGCATTCATACATCCGCCTATTTGTAGAATTTTGGAGGCAACCTGTTCTCCTTTAGTCACTGCAATTTACTGTTCTGCTTTCAGGCCAAAGTCATGTTTAATAGACAAATTGCTTTGGCACGATCTGTTGGCATCTACTGTATGCCACTACATATAACTATGTTGACTTGAAGGGAGGGGCTTCATTTAGTCATGCCAGAGCCTTGTCTCATAGAAAAAGTGTTTTGCTGCCATTTTGTGGCATCCATAGACAGTTCCAAACCTTTTTGGATGGGCATCAATTACTCTTAAATTTTCGATATTTGTGGCAGGGCTTCCAATCCAGCGTGAATAGCGGGGATCACTGTAATCACATCAAGTACAAGTGTGACATCAAATTTGTTTGATACAATAATGGACACAAATGACCGAGCAAGCGATTTTCTCCGACCACCGGATATGCTTATCTATTTTAAAATGTCTTCAACCAATTATTTGTGAGTAATTACAAACAACTGCAACTGAAATCGAATGAGAGGGAGGAGGGCACACATGGAATTGCTCTGGCTAAATTAGAACTGCCCCAAAGACCCATGGGGGTAAAAATAACAAAGTCAGCCACACCCATTGGGGAGTTTGAATGGCAAACTTGGGGCTGACTGTGATGGCACAAACAAATCAGACGTGATTCATACACATTCATTCCAAAGTTGCACTACTACTCTGTCTTGAATATACAACAACAATAACAAAAACACACACACACAAAAATGGCGTGGGTGCAGAGAATTCTCCGCCACTGCAAACTAATACTGTACCATAATTTCAATGAATTCCTCCATGCTCTCGCCATTGAATGTTACAATCTTTGTCGATTTCGGTATTATTAGTTGACTGCTGTGTACCTAATGAAGTGTCCAGTGAGGGTTTAAAATGTGTTGCAACTCTTGAAAGCAACCTCCAATAAGGCCTCTGTCTGTCACCCACGTGGCCTGTGAAGCCGCACTGACCCAAAACTAAAGACTCTTATGTTCTTTCCAGTGGTAGGATCCACTATAAGGAGATGTACAAAGTTGTGCACTCTATCTCACCTCCATTGGGATTTGGGAAGAACTGCCCCCACAGGGTGGCATGCAAGGTTTGCTCTCCCCAAAACAAACGAACAAAAACCTACTCGGCCTCCGCCGTTCGGGGCCCTCGCTGACTTCTTCCTTTTCCCTGTTCTTCTTTCGTCGTCACTGACTGTCACCACCTTGCTTGACTCTTTTAGGAGTGTGCTTTTCCGGTGCGATGGTCAAAGAATGATGACAGTCCAGTGTCAGGGTACTAAGGGACGGCACTCCCCGTGCCCACATAAACTTATGTGGACACATCACTGTGTGAATGCAGAGAGATGAGCAGCTACACTCGAGCAGTACATGCAGGTGCAGCTCCCTAAATTTGAATATCAGCGAATGTTTCATTTCATTTGTTCAATTCCGAGTGATATAATGCACGATTACATTTTTAATCAGTTTGATGCTTGCAGCCAACGAGAACCAACAATTCATCGGCTCAAGAAATTATAAACCATCCTAATCCTTTTTTGTATTGAAATGAAGTAGGAATTAGTCTTCTTAAAAGTGTTGTGCTGAAACAATTTTTTTTTTTTTTTTTTTTTTTTTGCTAAACTCCTAAATAACTGATACTGTTGTCCTGGTATACTTAGGATACAATATTCAAATTTATTTATAGGCACCTCTATCATATGTGTTTCTGGTTATTGTTATTCCTCTCACCCAATAGCAGGATCTTTATTAAATTGATTTAAACTCAGGCAGAGGAAACTCCTATGTCTATAACCATGCCCAGCAGAAGTCTAGCTTTACGTGGTCTAACTGCTAGCATGGGTGGAGTTTTCTTTTGATATTTTCGTAGAAACACGTTTCGTAGAAACACGTTTGGTTTGCCTCGTTGTGGGCGTGAACACAGTAGTCTACTTTCAACCACCAAATTGACAGCTATGCCCAGTGGCGTGTAAAAGAAAGCGCCCTCTGGGCGCTGGAACGCCTAGCATGGCGTAGTTCAGTCTCTCAAATCCCCAAACGCAGTAAACGAGACTTGCCCTCGCATGAAAATGAAGCTGTACCAGTTAATATACCCGAATGTGCCATCAACAACAATACAGTGAGCCCTTTAACCCTTTCGTGCACCCTGTTACCTGATCACATGATAAGCTGTCCACTGTAGTAACCGCTGTCCCTGAAAGGGTTCATGCTAACTATACCAAAGGTGGTAAAATAATTTCCAAACTGTGGACCTCTGTCTATCAAATGATGGAGAACACATTGACAACACTGACAGTGAGGAAAGCAAAAAAAAAAAAAAAAAAGGCAATAAATTAATTGTGCTATTTCTCTTCAAAAAAGTATACAAAAAAATAGTTTTTGGGAGTTGAACAATTAAACGGCATTGCAACTCATTTCAAAAGGGGAATATGATTTGAAATGCATGCATGGGCATGGATTTAACTCAAGAGTCAAGGTCTAATAAATGCCCCGGCATCAAAAGCATCTCTCAGCATTCACATGAGATTTCTAATACTGGAAGCTTAATTGAAATGCGAAGCCTGTTGCGGGAAGCCTGACTCTTTCTACCTTGTAGATCTGGTTTGAAGATCTCACATACTCACATGCAGCGTGTAAGTATGTCATTTGCACCAGATCCAGGCTGTCATTCCTTTGTTCATTCTTTCTGAAGTATTTCCCCTTCCCTCGGAAATTTCTATGCCCTCATATTAGCATAGAAATAATGCAACCTACTTTACTCTGTCCTGGTAAGTGATGCACTGGAATAATCCTCTTTTGTTTCTCCGCCATTCTGTTATTTCCCCTTCACTTCCATGTTTGTGATATTTTTTTTTCCATTTCCTCTCCCTCCGTTACTTCCTCCTATCTCCATGACTACCTGGCACCCGCAGTGGTCGCATCCATTACACTGACATGTATGAGATGTTGACCAACATGTCGCCACCCCTTGGCCTTGGCAAGAAATGCCCATCCAAGGTGGCTTATAAGGTAGACCTTAAAGAGGCTGCTCATGTGTGTATCTGAGGGGAAGCGCTTTTCAAGTTTTCCATTTTATTTGCTTAGAAAGCATTTTCCGTTGACTGTATGACGCTGTATTGTTCATTTGCAGCAGTAATGTCTCTTCGCTGGCGGATGAAATGCTTGGTTTCCATTGCTTTATGACAGACAACTACAGCGAGGTGCACACATTCCGATTTTTCACAATGTTTGCTTTTTTTTTTTTTTTACTGTGCGAGACCCTGCATATGTTGTGGAAACAAATTAGAAAGTATGTTCTTTTACTTGTGTTCTACCAACAGCACACCACACACATCACCAATCCCCAAATCCAAAAAGTTTGTTGTAATACAGAAACTGACCAGTGGGCAGCAGCATGGTGCCATCCAGACCGACAGAAAATACATAAAAGAAGAAAAAGTAGTAATGGGAGTAATAATAGCACTACTACTAGTAGTAGTAGTATTAAGAAATAGAAGAGTCATTGCTAAATGTTAGCTTATTTTCAGGGGAGTCCAAACTCCAGCCTGGTGGTCATATCCGGCCCACTGCATACTTTCGGCTGCTAAAAACAAAGTTTGAACACTCAAAAGGTTATGAGAAAAAGTTAGTGTTCAAAGAGAGCACACTTTTTTTTTAAATTTAAAATACAAACTAAATACAAAATAAATTTGGCAACAGGGCGTCAAGTCACTTCCTAATAGGCCTTTGGTTCGTTTCACATCACGGTGTCTGTGGCTCAATCAAATATGTTTAGAGTATTTGCAACCTCCTCGCTCTTCTGTTTACATGTTAGCATCTCCCACCATTAAGGAGTCGAGGAGAACAACGGAGAAGGGAGAAAGATTTGATCCCTGGTGTACTCATTTTTTGGAGACATACAGTATATGCACATTTAGGAGAAATTAGACTATCGGGATGTGTGTACCACATTGTTTATTTGCTGTTAGTGGCTATTTCAAGAAAGTTCTTTTCTAAGGCAGTTGTTAAAAATCCCCATGCTCGATCTTGTCATCGTCATACTTCTTTTTCTTCCATATCGTTTGCGCATGTGCCTTCTGCCACAGCCCAGCATCGTATCTGTGTGCGTGTGTACGTCTTGTGTCATAATATTCTGTTGGGATTGGCACAGTCAGAGAGGTATTGAATTTAACAATGTTGCTTCTTACTGTGGGAGTGCATCGCATCCCACTGAAAACTGGTTCGAATTTTGCCCTGACCCATGTCACTAATCCAAATCGGCGCAACACCTCTCAATATCATGGAGTGCACAGTAACCACCATAATTAACTTGTTAAATTCATGCCTCTGACGGTGTCAGTCAGAATTTAGTATTGTTGTCCTTGTCAAGGTTTTGATATTATTGATCAAATTATTTGAAAGTGTAGCGAGTATTGTGGCTGGTGAATTCACTCGTATTCAATGCGTTTGAAACTCTGGAATGATGGCTGTGGTGACTTTAATAAACTGTACATTCATCATATATACATACCATTATATATACATATATGACATGTTTGCATTATATATTTCAAGAAAACCATGATAATATTCTCATTTTTCACTTTGCAATTGTAATTTCACATCCTACGAGTGGATTAGAAGATTTAACTTCTTCCTTTGTCACCACAGCACTTCTGGACTTTTTTTTCCAAAGTTAATTCATTCTTTTTTCTTTTTTTTTTTTTACTTATCCTGTTCAGGGTCATGGGCTTTTAAAAACAAATCCATTTAATTTTCATTTTGTGATTTAGCTTTGCTGATTATGATGCTGTATGTCTCTACAACCCCCAGAGACTCGTCCTGATGAACATGCCAGTGGACGAGGACATGTCCGTCCACTTCACATCCACCCTCATGGCCCTCATCCGTACCGCCCTGGAAGTCAAGCTAGCTGGAGGTCAGGAGAAAAGTCAAAACGTTCACAATTCATCAGTTGAAATTCATGGTAGCTTGTGAATGTCTTTTCCAGAGTGATACTTTCATCCGAAACATTTTTATTGACATGGACATGAACAAAAAGTTCCGATTACTTTTTTTTTTTTTCAGTTCCTGTTGACCCCTCCACACCCACATCCATCTGCTTAGTTTACTGCATATCCAGATTACAATGTCGTCTTCGAAATGTTCCAACAAGACATAACATTGTCAGGAGCCCAGGGGTTATTTGTGCCCAGCCACTTGTTCCTAGAAAATTACTCAACTACAAGGACAACTTATGTACAAGTGCATCTTAAATGTTTTATGAAACAGTGTTCCCCTGTTATACTTGGGCGATAGGGACCAACCCCCCCCCCCACCGCCTACTCCCAAAAATATATGTTTAAAAACTGTTACAGATGCTATGAGATGGCAGCAAAGCGCTACATGAAGCCCCTCATCTCACTTCAACATAGTTCCTTAGCAACGAGATGCCAAAAGATTGCAGCAAGGGACCACATGAAGCGCTTTCACTCACTTCCACATAGTTCCTTCAAAATTAGGTTCGACAGTATTCAAATTGATTGCATTGTATTCATATTTTGCAACGGAATTGCTGCTCTATTAAATATAGAGCGCATATTAAAACAAAGGAAGACAGCGCCATCTGGCGGAGCACTACTAATGCTGAGTCATCACCGCTCGTATGTACAGGAGGAGAGGATCGAAATCAGATGGACTTGGACCTTCAGAAGGAAATCAGTGTCATCTGGCCTCACCTCTCTCAGAAAATGCTGGACCTTCTGGTTCCTATTAACAAAGGTGATGTTTGAATTAAATTAATCTGGTGTGCTAGCAGTTAGTTAGTTAGCCTATTAAAAGTAGCTCACACGTTTTCATTTCCTCAGCTAGTGACATGACCATAGGAAAGATCTACGCGGCCATGATGATCATGGACTACTACAAGCAGAGCAAGGCCAAGAAGCTCCGACAGCAACTGGAGGAACAAGTACATTTTGTTTTAGATACGCAAAAGTAATTTTTCACATTTTGTTGGGGGGGGGGTTCCCAATATTATAGTTGGAGTTCATGGCGACAACATGCAGCTTTTGCATTCTTTGGACAAGCTGAATATTAGGGCAACACGATTATGGCCGAATCACAGTTATCAGTCACCGTTATCCATCATGTTAGGGAAAACATGATTTTATATCAATACGTCAGCTGAAGTTGGACTGAATCCATCTTTCAATTTCCTGCTCTCCTCCACGCAGAAACACGCTCCCATGTTCCAGCGGATGGATGCTTCCTCCTTGCCCCAGGAGATCATATGCAATGCCAAATCACTCTCCTTCCTTAGCCACAGTGCAGGATCAGCTCTGTAAATATGCGTCTTTCAATTATTCACTTGCACAATTATGATCCTCACAAACCCTCAATCTCCTCTTTTGCCCGTATTCTGTATTTGTCCCTGCAGCACCAAAGGGGGCTTTGTGGCCCTCAGCCCTATCTCCCCGCAAGATATGTTCCTGCAACCACGATCTCGTTCCGGAGAGGAAGAGGAGAATGATGATTACTACCCACCTTACCACCGTTATTACTTCCCTTATCACCACCACCACCACCATTTAGACACACTGGTAACGACTTTTTCTTAAAGAAATCAATATTTTAGCTGCACAACTCCAATTGATTCTTCTGACTCTTTCCATTATTTTTATTTATATTTTTTTACTAATAGTTGAGCCATGACAGCTAGAATGACCATATACCTGTATATTTAAGACAGGTCCAGGATGGTAGATCGAACCGTCCATGGTCTGCACCCAATTAGAATGGCTAACACGGTTTATGTGCCTTTATGTGTCGTCTCCATTTGTTTAGGTGCCCGATGTCGTCGAGTATAACCAAGTCACACAACAATCAAGGCAAGAGCCAATAGTCTTCAGGTCACCTCAGCGCGTGTCATCCATCAGAGCGTCCTCCATGCCCAGACTGGCTGTGGAGCCACAGGTAGGAAAGACAAGATTCATACAAAGTGTTAGTGTTCCCCGATATATTGCGTTCACACCCCTGTTACATCACCGATTTTTGGGGCGGAACCTGTCGATCTGTTTGACGTGGAAATCCCCGCTAGATTGCCAATATCGTTTTTGAAATGAAGTTTTATAGTTTACTTATTGCGATGCCCTGGCATGTTGGAAACTAAATCTATATTCTCCACTCTTAAAACTGTCGGGTCAAAAGTAACACGAATTGGTCAAAATAGCCAACTCCGAGCTGGATCCAAAAGCGCCTCAGCCATGATGACGATTTTTTTTTTTCCATGCAACTGCCTCTATGCCATTGCAGCCTGGAATGTCAGCTGACAGAAAGCTGATGAAGCGCTCCTTTTCCACCATCGGAGACCAGTGTGTGAATCGCCTGTGGCAAGAGCAACATTCCCTGGAGAGAGTCAGCCCCGACAACACGTTCAGACTTCGACAGAAGAGCTACAGAGGTCACATTTTGTTTTTAGACCTACTCAAATTAGATATTTAGAAGTTTATGTCTGGGTGCCTCCAGCATGTTGGGTGAATTGAATATTCTTTACAGGGTAGGTGTAAATGGGAGTGCTGCATGGTTGTTTGTTTATATGTTGCCAACCAGTTCAGGGTGTACCTCGTTTCTTCACCAAAGTCAGCTGGGATAGGACTACAAGCACACTTGTTTATCTAATAAGTGAAAAAATAAAGATACTTTTTTTTTTTTTTGGACGTGTGAACGTCACAATGTGACTCCACTCACAGGCTCAATCAATCAAAGTAGTCATGAGAGGGGGCGGTCTAAAGAACGGCGCCACCTACTGTCTCCAGACGTGTCCCGCTGTAACTCTGAAGAGCGAAGCCGAGACCCGTCGTGCGAGAGGAGACGCTCCCTCTCGCCCAAAGAAGGATGCCCGCAGTCCTTGCAGAGACAGGTGAGACTGTGACAGGATTCCCTTCGGGGTTCAAACCGGGGTAAGCTTTGAAGGTATGAACGTTATGAAATTATGGATTAGGATTTCATGTTAGTTAGGTTTAGGTTTTCAATATGGAGTTTGAGTTATAAACAAAAGAGTTAGGCATCCTATTAGCGTTTGAAGACCAGGTTTGGGTTTCAAATTTGTGTTTCGTGTCAAGTTTCAAATTTCGAATTAGGGTTTGAAGCCAGAGATGGGAATTCAAATTAGGCTTTCAAGCGATGGTATAGGTGGCAGACTGGGCAAGTCTTTCAAATCAGCATTTTATGGCATGGTTTCGGTCTCGCAGTCGGGATTCACGATATGGTTTCAAATTAGGGCTGCAAGTATGGGTTCCAAGACAAGGTTCAGGTTTCAGGCCAGAGTTAGGCTTTCAAATCGGGCATTAGAATTTGAAATGTTTTTTTTTGTTTTTTTTTTAAATCAGAGATGCAAGTAAAATTTTCTAAATATTTTGGGGCTGATTTTGAATCTATCCATCCATTTTCCGAACCACCTGATCCTCACTAGGGTCGCGGGAGCCTATCCCAGCTGTCTTCGAGCAGTAGGCGGGGGACACCCTGAATCGGTTGCCAGCCAATCGCAGGGCACACAGAGACGAACAACCATCCACGCTCACATTCACACCTAGGGACAATTTAGAGCGTTCAATCAGCCTGCCACGCATGTTTTTTTGGAATGTGGGAGGAAACCGGAGTACCCGGAGAAAACCCACGCAGGCCCGGGGAGAACATGCAAACTCCACACAGGGAGGCCGGAGCTGGAATTGAACCCGGTACCTCTGCACTGTGAAGTCGACGTGCTAACCACTGGACTACCGGGCCGCCTGATTTTGAATCAGGTTTTCATAATAATAATAACCATATCGAAAATGAACATGTTTTTGTGTTCAGGTCAACACAACAGGCGGCCCCGCCCATTCGGCCTCCGAGTCCAGCACCCCTCGTAATCGGCGCCAACTCCCGCAGACACCCTCCCGCCCTCGTCCTCACATCTCGTACTCCCCCCTAGTGTGCCGAGACCACCCCCCCAGCGCACCACCGGCCTCCTCCGCGGGACGCGCCCCGCATTCAGACGGCCCGGCCCCCTCCAAGCAGGCCAAGTCCTCCTCATGTCAGACGTCCGGCCCGAGCCATCCGTCTCCCCACCGTTACATCTCAGAGCCCTACCTGCCATTTCACGAGGACCCCAGGGGAGGCCAAGCCGGCGAGAGGCAAGAACACCTGACTTTTGAGACCGCCGTGGCGACCAGCTTGGGACGTGCCAACGCCATCAGCTCAGCCCCTCAACTCAGACACTCCTGGCAGGTCCCCAATGGACATTTCCAAAAGAACTTGGCACAAGCTAGCCAAGACGACGAGCTGCTGAGTGACACAGACGATGATGACCGCTGCTAAAATAAGCAGGAAGTCCATGTACAGGAGGAGCGGATCTCGTAGTAACGCCGCCACTTGCCTCGAACCGCTTCATGACATCTTCTCTCATCACTAACCACCACTGCCGTATCAGCATTGTTTGCTGTCTCTGCTCTCTGTGTGTTCTTGCTGTGCCTAGAGCAGGTGGGTCCAATTTCGTTCAATCACTGGGCTGGTTTTAATGGTGAAATCTAAAGGCAGGCCATACATTCAGTACCTGGGCCTTCAGTATAGAGGGGAACCTCGATTTAACGGACCTTCAAACCAACAGATCCCGGATTCAACAAACAGAAAATAGTGGCCAGTCCATTCAACACATCCCGCCTTTGTACAGCACCTTTCAAATCTGTTCCAGAATTGGCCGCAATTCTCAGCAATGCCAGTAAACAGCGCTGTGGCGCCATCGACAGACAGAGACTGGTCACATGCTACTCTCTCGTCATCGATAAATAGACTTTATAGTAGACGAGAGCAAGCTAAAAAAAACAAGTGGATAGTAATCCATGTAAGAGGCCAAATTTCTATGACTGGATCACCAATTCTGTTCATCCACTGTTAAGGTAATTTCGGGAAGGTCCCGGTTGAAGTAGCACTCCACTTTAGTCCCCCACCCCCCAATGGACCAGTTTCACATAAAGCGACGTTTGGATGGAAGAACACCAAAATTGATTAAAAAAAAAAAAGATTGAAAATACAATTCACCATGACACTGAATGCAGTTGTAATCGTCAACTAGCTGCTCCCATGTTGGGGTAATGAAACAACAAAGACACCTGAAGTATTTCAGTAGTCAGGAACTATTGAATTTAAAAAAAAAATCATTTTGTTTGCAATCATTGCAGAAAATCCCGGTTGACAATTATTTGTTGATGGAAATATAAGCAAGCTAATGAAGGCTTCATTGCCTCATTTGTATGCCTGTCATCACATATTACACACAGATGTCTGAGATCACCTGTTGCGATAAATCGTTATTTTGTGCTCAATTTTCTGTGACTGTATCATGTGACGGAGATGAATGAAGTGTGCAGAGGCACAGGTGGATCCACCAGATTTTCAAAATGAAACTTCTTTCAGTTGACCAATTAAAAAAACTCTCTGAAGGTACCAAGTCGGTACTTTCAGAGAGTTGGCGACTGCTGCTTTGGAATGAGGTTGCAGTGAAGCATCTGCTCGAGTTCATTCCGGACCAATTTTGCCAGAATGAAACTGATGGTGGCCCGGCGGGATTGTGAGTAGCACTTCTGCCTCACAGTACTGTATTGAGGTCCGAAATCAAATCTCTCTTCTAGCCTTCCTTGTAGCATTTGCATCTTCTTCCTCGAAACCAATCATTTTACATTCATTGAAGACTCAAAACTGCCTGTAGGTGTGAGTGTGCATGGTTGTTCGTCTATCAGTGCCCTACAAGTGTCTGACGACCAATCATGGGTGTACACTGCAAGTCGCTCAATGTCCACTGGGATAGGCTCCAGCTCACCCGTGACCCTAATGAGGACAAGCGCTGTGAAAAAAATGTGTGCATGGATGATGACAAATGCCTTCTTGACCCAAACAAGCTCTATGTTCTTGCATTCTCGAGCCAGCAATGAATCAAGGATTAGTACAGCAAAATGAAGTTGTAGCGAGTGAAGGTGTGTGTATGTTTCTCGATGTCATTGTTAAAAAATCTGATGTATTTAACCATATCAACCCGTAAAGCCGTCTTATTTTTGTACATAGAGTCCAGCACGTGTTCTTCCTTATCAAGGATGTGTGCCATTAAGAGATTAAGAGCACGTTTTACATCTGTTGCAAAACCATTTGAGAGGAATCCAACCTGGTCATTGTATTTTGTCATTGCCGTGTCCATGGTGGGGATTGTATCACTGGATTCATGCTGGGGGGTTTTTTGTTTGTTTGTTTTTTGTTTTTGAGGTTCGTACCATTTCCTACCACATTCCAACACTGTTTAAAAGCGGTGTATTTGTTCTCATGATCTATAGTGGTCACTATAACTTGAACTAGTAGCCAAAATGTGAACAGGAGACTTTGTCAGAAGGAGAATCCACAAGCTGCCTGGAGTTCCTAAACTGAAAAGAAATGGTCATGTTTGTGTGGCACACATGTTCGTGTCCATCTTCAGCCAGCAGAGCAAACAGCTGACTACTTAACCTTGGACCATGTCCACACTGACAGCGGGTATTCTTTGGATAATATATATTGGTGTGTTTATTTTAGCCTATTGTCCACACACAATAGGCTAATTGTTGTTTATCTAACAATGGACTTTTGTTCCTGGACTTTCCAGAACTAATTGTGTACACAACCTGTCAATTTTCTTTGAAGATTGTATTCAATTTTTTTCATCCTATTTATTATTTATTATTATTATTTTTTTGGTGTATGTGTCCCTTCTACCGGCTTGTGTGGTGATTTTTTCTTTTTATAGTCCACCATTTGTTAACTGTGCATGACGTTTTTGTCCATAGGTGATCATTTTCTGCTTTTTAGAATACTGTACACTATCATTGGCTAAGATTGCCTTGCATTTTTGGAAGATATGGCGCCACCTGTTGCTGTGGCATGCTCATGACAGCCTGCGAATGCATAACAGTTCATAAGGACAGCGTTTTGTTTTTTTTGGTTTGTTTGTTTTTGTTACTTGATTTGCTGTCGTTTCTGTGCCTTTTCTGCAAATGACTGTCTTCAGCCTTCTAATTGGCCCAAATGGCCTTCTAGTTTGGGGTTAATGTGCTAGCTGCTGCTTTTGGCATGCTCTTGACAGCCCTAGAATGCATTTTTCCGCTTGCCAATTAGTTTTGCTTAACTCATTCACTCCCAAAGACGTTTTTAAACGTCTTTTCAGACTTGGTCCAGAATTGGTTGGTACTGAATGAGTTAACTGGCCATCATGGTTTTTTTTAAAAAAATGTTTTTGTCTTTTTCTGAAATGACTTTATTTAATGTTCCAATTGTCCAAAATTGTCTTTTACATCAGGCTGATAGTAGCTAATAGCTAATATCTTGAACTTTGTGTTTAGTCTCATTTCTTTTATTTTGTATCTTTTGTGGATAAAAAAAGATGGAAAAAATACCCGCCTATGTGTGCACATAGCCTTAATGTCAGTGTATATACATAACAGCCTCATATGTGCCTGAGAACATTCGCCCGAAACAGTTGCCTCTCGAGCCAGAATTTCCTGGACGAGAGTTTTCGTCTTGAATATGTTGTATAAAACGTACAAAATATCTACTTGTTCATATTTGCATTCAGTCACAATGCTCGTCTTACTTTGACTAAAGTGTGTTTACGTGATCATTAAAGAAAGATCACTTGTCTTTTTCTCATGGTGACATTATTGACTCCATTGTTAAAATCAAATATTTTCAACTCGGTATCAATGTATCCCACCGGACAGCCTGAAATGGTTTTTACACTTTTGATTGTGCCCAAAAAGTAGGGAAACAACATAGTTTGAGTCAACAACATTGTTGACTGCAAACACAACAATTGAGCTGTCCTGGTTGGTCCACTAACAGCAGAAGTTAAACCAATGAGACCGTTTTTTTCCCAACATTGCTGTGATGTGAGAGATCATCAAATCCATGATGTATTTTTGTTCATCTATCCATGCCAGCAATGTAGAGTGACAGGTAGAAGAAGAGTGTTTAATCAGCCTGCCATACATGTTTTTGGAATGTGGGAGGAAACCGGAGTACCCGGAGAAAACCCACACAGGCCCGGGAGAACATGCAAACTCCACAAAGGGAGGCCGGAGCTGGAATTGAACCCGGTTGCTCTGCACTGTGAGGTCAACGCGCTGTGATAGACTCCAGCACCCCCCGCGACCCTTGTGAGGATAAGTGGATCGGAAAATGGATGGATGGATGGTATTGGACCATGTGGCTAACAGGGTTGTATTTTTTGCTGATGTATAACCAACTCAAATAGCAGAGAACTGTTTCTCGAGAAAATCTATTTATTTATGTAATAGCATTGGCCAAACCCAGTTAGAAAGTCCTGGAATTATTATTATCAATGATCGTAATTTAAAATTCAAATGGGTAAAACAAAGAAAACACCATTCATTGATGAAAGAATCATTTGGAGTACTGCAACGAAAGGCAAAAAGAATGGAAACCCCAGCCTTTAATTTGACAAAAAGTACAGATACTTAGAAATACGTGGTGCAAGGCGGTCTCCAATTTCCCACATCACATACATGACTGTCTACATCATCCGCAAGGGAAATCTTGCAGTTTAAAGTGTAGAAACGCACTTTGTGCATAGCAAGCTCATCTCTCCTGGTGCTCTTCCACCGACGGTATTTTGTCTGTGTCTATGTATTGTTAAATATAATACTTTCACTCACTGATATTGGTCAGGAGTATCAAAAAAATAAATCATGGCAGCGGAATCCAGATGCATTGTTGATATAATATGTGTCTTTCACTAGTACCTTTAAATGTGCACAATCAAAAGAAGCCCCCTGGCGTCAACGCTCATTGAAGGTCGAGGCCCCAAACTTCCCTCTCACCCCTTGATCTTTTACCGTAAGTGGGATCCATCTTGAGCCGACAGTGAGGCAGCCGTCATGCGCTCTTTTGATTCTCATGTCACATTCCTCACCTGGACCACAGTCCTCGCCCTCCGACCTTCCCGTCAAGACAGAAGATGAATGCGAGAAGGCTCAAGATGGAGTTTAATGGCAAGCAAAGCCAAAAACATGAATGTGGTAAAGAAGAGTCGTCATCTCTATGACATGGATAAATAAAGGTTCGC
This sequence comes from Hippocampus guttulatus, assembly GCF_054856545.1. NCBI lineage: Eukaryota > Metazoa > Chordata > Actinopteri > Syngnathiformes > Syngnathidae > Hippocampus > Hippocampus guttulatus. The sequence continues at coordinate 13,648,245 of NC_141267.1, forward strand.
TACGCTAGAAAGGTGGACTTTCTGAGAGCAATATAATGAAATCTGGCACTGGAACATATTGAGTTGAATATCTACTTTCTTCTATTTTGTGTTACTTCTGCCTTGGAGGGACATAGGGAGCCAAAAAAAGATGTTTATATTGGACATTCTGATTACTAACTGTGACTTCCCAACAGTAAGTCTACTGTCATCGAAAACTGTCCCATACTCAAAATTGAATATCAGACATTAAAACCCCCTCCGAGGATGGTTGCACCACTAAATCTATTCAGTTCGGGCCAATGATAATCCATTAAAGTCCGAGTTATTAAAGTTATTTTTCCACTGAAACTGGACGTATGATTTGACATGAATAATCTTGAGAATTTAAACGTATGCATTATTGTGTACTTTAGTGGTGTTCAAAATTGTTTCGCCTTGTCAGAGGTCACTGTTCAGTAACCCTTGTAGAGAGAGAGTGTGTGTGCGTGCGCGTGCGCGTGCGCGTGCGCGTGTGTGTGTCAGACCCATAGCTTCCACAGAAGCCCAAGTCAGCCAAGCTATAAGTCCGAGCGGCCCACGAAGGAGTCTCCATCCGAAGCCATGCGAATGTTGATGCTGTTACTGACCCTTGTAAGTCTTCCTCCTTTCTTTCCAGCTATTACAACATCGACTGAATTTACGAGCTTAATTTTAGTTATCTATATAAGGAATGTGAGAATGCTATTTTTTTTTACCTTACACGGAAATCATGTCTTCGCCTCATGTAGACTTTTGCTACTCTTCGTCATCGTTTTAGGCAGTGCCTGTCCTAATAATATTGACTTTGTTATGTTTGTATTAAACAGCAGGTAAGTAACATATTTTCCACATCAAACTTGACAGATTCAACTCTTTGTAGAAATGTTATGTTCTCGACAAGTCATTAAAAAAAATCCTACCTTGAAAATATTTAGGAATGGTGTTGTCAGGGAGCTATTAAGTCAAGAAACCGAAAAGTAACTTCATTAAAATCCGCTTTTCAAAATACAATTTTTTCCAAATAAAATCCTGTTTTGTCCTGTCATTTTATTTTGACCGATTCAAACCATTCCAACTGTTCAGCTTGTTCCAACCACAAAATTGGTTTTCAAGATTTCAAAATAAAAGCTAAAAGTTATTTCTTTCCTCTAATTTCTACATATTCTATTTTCAATCTTTAACTAAAATATACAATAGCTCCATTTACATTTGCAAATTGTATTCGCTAGGTGCTGTTTTATTTCATCTTTTTCCACATGTTGTGTTAGTAGATGATGTAAACAAACAACAACAGTTTTCTACCAGCCATAATTCGTCTGTTGGTGAGTAGAACACATTCAGAAGAATCGGATGACCACTTTTTATATGTAGTGGGTGCATCCAATTTTTAGCCACTTAATGTACAGGATGGAACGATATTGTTTGGAAACTATTCGGCAACAAATAAAGTGATTTTAAATTAAACTAACTATACAGTGTTAAGGTTTGGAAAGGTTGAGGACCGAATTACAGGAAAGCAGTGAGCCAATACAGGTGTGCTCTGAAAAAGTCTTTAATTTTAAAAACATAAATAAAAGAAAATGCAGGACGTATGAATTTCTGAGAAACTGAATGAATCGGGGAAAAAAAAATTATTAAAAGAAGCAAACCCTCAGACTGAACTCACTAGGATATGTAGTAAAATCCAACAGGAACTACATACAGAAATAAAATGATCTAAAAGTAAACTAAGAAGACAACGAGGAAACACCTGGACAAGACACAAGTGGGTACGGGAGCGGATCGCAAGACATAAGGTAGACGAGCGTAGCTGGACATAAAATCTTAAGGAGCCAGACATGAAACAAAAGCACGAGACAACAAGACATTAACATGGAACAAAACGAAATACAATCGATACAAAAGCACAAATCATAACCAACACAACAGAATGACTTTGTTTTGCTCATTTGTGTCCAACTGTGTGTTTTATGTTGCATTCAGGGGACCCTTCAGCAGATGATTCATGTGCTGGGAGGTCCTACACTGGTCAAACGGGAGTGTTTCCATGACGACCTCAGCTGCTCTGCTTTGACAGGCACAGAGGTGAGCCATGAAACTCTTGGAAAGTGTCATTTTGTCTCATGCATCGGGTACTACAACATCCATTTGATAGTTACTGTGTGTGTGCACGTGTGTGTTGGATGTGCTGTTTATTCATGACATGTTAGTGCAGAGGGACATGACTTCACAGTTACCATCTCGGAGTGTCTGCAAGTGTTTGAGATGGCAGAGCTCCTGTCTGTCTGTGTGTCTGGAAAGAGTTTATCTCAGGCGATTTTGACATTCTGAAAAGCAGTTTGTTTTGGACTCTAACTGCACCTCATATGCACATGCAAGGAGGTTTTTTTTTAAATCTCACGATTGATGAAAAGACCCTCTGTATGGCTCGGTAATATTCCCAAAGTTGTCCTTTTCACGTTGTGCTGACTTGTAACATTGTAAGATATTTTGGGGTAGTACAGTGCATTCTGTCGTGGCAAATACATGTTATATTCAAAGCAGTTGTTTCTGACTGAGCAATGATGAAAGAAATGTCTTAAAATGATCTTTGTGCAAGTATAAGGAGTCACTGTTTACCAAGCTTTATGGCGTTTCGGTGCATATTTTAGATGAACATGTATCTCACGGCGCACCACCAAACAAAAATGCCACAAAAAGTGGATACAGTTAGTTCTGTTTTATGTTATGGATGCACTTCCATCCATTTTCTGAACGGCTTTATCCTCACAAGGGTCGCGGAGGGTGCTGGAGCCCATCCCAGCTGTCTTCGGGCGGGGTAGGCGGGGGACACCCTGAACTGGTTGCCAGCCAATCACAGGGCACACAGAGACGAACAACCACACTCACACCTAGGGACAATTTGGAGTGTTCAATCAGCCGACCATGCATGTTTTTGGAATGTGGGAGGAAACCGGAGTACCCGGAGAAAACCTACGCAGGCCCGGGGAGAACATGCAAACTCCACACATGGAGGCCGGAGCTGGAATTGAACCCGGTACCTCTGCACTGTGAGGTCAACACGCTAACCACTGGACCACCAGGCCGCCCTCCGTATATACTTTATAAGCATTGCTTCTGCCATGTTTGGCTTACAGAATGAAAAGTTAGAAATGTCTGTGTGAGTGATACTGGTGACTAAGTAGCAGGATCTCAGGCACTGTCGCAACAACAGTGGAAGTTGAACACATGAAAGATGACATAATTTGGAGTGCAGTACCTGCAAAACTATGACGTGCAAGGCATTATTTATTCCTGCAATGGAGGTAAACGTATCTTCATTTACTTTTTGTTGGTGTCCCCAAAGTAGTTTTACTTTTTACCACACTGTGGTAAACTTCACCTGATACATGTATGACTATGACTTTACTGTACATTGATTATACAGGTCAGAAATTCATTTTTTATCCTGGAATTCACTTGTCATTGTTTTGAAATTAGATAATACAGTTTGTCACGCTAGTTGCTATCGTTAGCAGCTTGTGGCTAGCCACTGGAGCTCTGAGCGATAAGTTTGGGTAAGTTCGTGACAGGGGAATATTTTTCAAAGGCAAAAAAAAAAATGTACACAATGGCCTTTAATGCTACAACCGGACACTGTTCTTACCGATCCCTTTTTTTACAAACCAGACTTACTCAAGTACAGCAGACAAAGCAGTAAAATTGTTTCAATGTTACTTCTGGTCGATGAAGCCGTTTGAATTGTTGAATTAGTGCATGTAAGTCTTATTCCATGACCGTAATATTAATTCAAGTGCCGTGTTTTGACGAGTGCCGGCACACATACTATATTCTTGTAAAACACATTCTTGGGTTTGATGCCACTTTAAGTGATACTCTTTTTTTTTTGTGTCCAACTTTTTCAGGAGTTTGGCATGTTCAATCAGGTGACGACTCCATCATCCAACATGACCCAGATATTAGCTGGATTTCAAAACTCTGAAGGTGTGAACATACATGCTAAATCCACTGAGATGACCCCAACGGATCTAGGAACCTTCCAAATGAAATCTCTGAGTAGGGAACAAAAGAAAGATAGCAATAATGAACCGGATGCTTTATTAATGCATCCCCTATGGAGAGGGACGGCAACTCTTTCATCCAATCAGGATTTAACGCAAGTTCTTCTTCCATCTGGTGCACCTGAGAAGGACATGTCGCCCTTGGAAAATTACGGAACAGCTACTTCAAGTCCTGGCGTTCAACCAGAACGGCCTACAGTGTCAGGTCCCTCATCAGAATCAACAAGTTCAGTGAGCTCTGCACAAGTTAGAGACACCACCATGAACTTTGGGAATGTGGCTACCAGCAGCCATTTATCAGCTGAAGATGGAGAATCGTCACCTCCAACAGAGGAACCGCTAGTCTCTGCTATCTCGGTCTTCAGAACAAAAGGAGGAGAAATGTCTCATGAGAGAAAGGCAGAGGAGCATTTGGATGTCCCAAGCCTAAATGTGTCGACTCCCACTTCCAGCAGCAGCGAAGCAGGAAGTACACTTGGAGGAGAAACGGTGGTTGAGGAACAACCCAACAAGAAAGTGGAAGAGAAGCGGGACACAGAAACTGAAAAAAGACTGCAAGAGCTTCCTGGAACAGACAGCGATGAAGACTTGAGAGGAAAGAAGGAGGAGGAAGAAGTCAGTAATCATAGTCAACATTCTGAGGAACATGAGCCGCCAACTGACAATATTACTCCATTGATCCCTGGAAAAGACCTCCAATCAGAGCATGAATCGCCACTGAATGCTCCTACAACGATTAACCAGCATCCTCAACACACATCCGATGGACAACAACTCAGAGCAGGGCCCCAAGGTCAAATGGTAATTTTATGCTTTGTACTATTATTTCATTTATGGATGGGAGAGTGAAAAGGATTTCTGTTTGAAAGGAACTACTCTACTGTACTTTGAAGAGGAATATCTTGTGTGTGTGTGTGTGTGTGTGTGTGTGTGTGTGTGTGTGTGTGTGTGTGTGTGTGTGTGTGTGTGTGTGTGTGTGTGTGCGTGTGTGTGTGTGTGTGTGTGTGCGCGTGAGCAGGGAGCGAGCAAGAGAGAGGTGGTCAATGGCCCCCTCCCACGGCTAAATGGTGGTATTTCACCTTAGATTAAAAAAAATGAATCTAAGTACAATGCGTGTACTGTATATATATCCATCCATCCATCCATTTTCCGAACCGCTTGATCCTCACTAGGGTCGCGGGGGGTGCTGGAGCCTATCCCAGCCGTCTTCGGGCAGTAGGCGGGGGACACCCTGAATCAGTTGCCAGCCAATCGCAGGGCACACAGAAACGAACAACCATCCACGCCCACACTCACACCTAGGGACAATTTAGAGCGTCCAATCAACCTGCCATGCATGTTTTTGGAATGTGGGAGGAAACCGGAGCACCCGGAGAAAACCCACGCAGGCCCGGGGAGAAAATGCAAACTCCACACAGGGAGGCCGGAGCTGGAATCGAACCCGGTACCTCTGCACTGTGAAGTCGACGTGCTAACCACTGGACTACCGGGCCGCCTACTGTATATATATTTCAATAATATACACGTACGTGATGGAAATAACAGTCTGTTGCAATTTCTGTTATTGCAACTAATAGTAGTAGTGGTGAGCAACACAAAATATACAGTATAGTCAAGTGTATGCTGCATTTCCCCTTGACGGACTGTAATAATAAGTAAACGTTTTGAAAGGAAGGAAGGAAAAAAGAAAGAGAAATATTGTTGCTGCTGTTATTTTCATTCCTAAACTATTGTTTAATAATGACACTATGATAATATTATATGTAATGTATTAGTAAGACATTTCAATTTATTTTCTGTAAATACTATTGTAATCACCAATAATCATTTTTTTTACACTTATTAATTGTATTGTGTGTGTGTGTTTTTTTTTTCTTCAGGGTCCACCAGGTCTACCAGGACTTCCAGGACCAAAAGGAGACAAAGTGGGTGATGGATTAAAAACATTATGTTTTATCTAACTAATTGTAGAGTGACTCACGCACCTGATTTTCAGTGCGGGCAGTATAGGTTTAGTTTCCCCTCAGTGTCAGTTTGATTCTGTCTTGGAATTTACTGTATGTGGTAATAATTTACAGTTTACATACTGAATTTGCGCTGTGTCATTATGCAAAATGTACAAACAATGGCAATAATTGAGTGCATAATGTACTTTCTTTTTTTCCCCCTCTTAGGGTTATCAAGGCATGACGGGAAGAACTGGACAGACTGGACACATGGGCCCCGTTGGTCCACCTGGGATGCCCACTATTGTTGTATTTGAAACATCTGAGGAGGAGTGGGAGGTATTCAAGCTTAAAACTGCTTCTGTTGTGCTGGATAGTAATGTGAGCCACTCATGATGGCAGCTGGAAGAATGAGAGTTATTTCGTCTCATTTCCTCATAGAAAAAAAAAAACATTAAGCTGATTTCTTCATGGCCGGTTTGTGTTTAACTTGAGAAAGTGAAACAACATGTTTTCTATTATTTGTTTATCGTAATTCTGCATGTTTGTTTTTTATTTAACCTCAGAAGCTTAAGGGGCCTTCAGGACCTCCTGGACCTCGTGGAAATATGGGACCAGTTGTAAGTAGCCTTATAAGAATGTATTTATTTAATTATAATGTGTCCTTGACTTGTGAGTATTTGTTATATCTAATACCAACTTTACTTTTTAAAATGAAAAGAAATGCATTAATTTAGTGTTTGATGGTATTTACGTTTTTTATATTCTGAATTTACTGTTTTAACTGACTGTTTTTGCACGTCTAATGTTTACTCCATGTGCAGCACTTTGTGTGCTGCGAAGGTTGGTTTTGATGTGCTCTAGAAATAGAGTTGAGTTGAGAACCAATTCTCTGCTTTTAACTTTGGGAGAAATCTTTGAAGAAGAAACTTTTCTATTCCCCAAAGCCTTACTTGGCTCAGTTTGGAGTGGAAGAATTTTCAAATCTCTGAAAAAAAAAAATCATAACACAGCTATTTAAAAGATGAAGAATGTGTCTAATTTTTTCTCAAAGGGGTTACCTGGAAATCCTGGGAAGAAAGGCCGGAAAGGAATTCAAGGAAAAATTGTAGGTAACACTTCAAATAAAATAATCATTCAAATAAAACTGTCTTATATTCACAACCTCAGTCATATTTTGCGCTTTGTGCCTCAGGGTGTCCCCGGGCCACAAGGTATGCCAGGGCCACAGGGTCGGCCAGGCAACGATGGAACTCCCGGGGAGAATGCAGAACCAGGACCCACAGGCTTGCCCGGAGAACAGGTATCTCTCCGAAACAAGTAAATGAGATTATCGTGTTGAAAATGGGCACTTCGGTATTATGCTCCAGGTTACCTACTTTGTCAAGATGAATTTGACATTTTTGTTTTCAATGTATTCCCTTTTTTAGGGACCCCAAGGCTACAATGGAGATCAAGGCAGCAAAGGGGAGCTGGGTGAGTGGGTAAGAATGTCTTGAACTTCCAGCGTTCAAAGAGTTCTCACAAAAAAGGATGAACCACCTGAGAACTGTTACTTGTTTCTCGGAGATGTGTATGATGAGACAGCAAAAATAATGCCTTTTATTGACTTTTGCTGATTAATAATGTGCTTTCATTGCCTTCAGGGTTATGAAGGGGAGCCTGGACCACAAGGCAATCGAGGTCGAAAAGGAAACAAGGTTGAAGAGAATATCCACCACACACTTATGTATTGCAGTGATTCGGTGAATGTCATCTTTCATTTATTGTAACCAGGGGAATAAAGGTGTCAGAGGTATCGTTGGGATTCCTGGTTACTTGGTAAGACAACTTTCAACAGTTATGTGCTTAAAAGACATAGTGTGATTTTTATTTTATTTTTTTAAACGATTGAAAACATCTCCCAGCTGTCTCAATAACATGTCTGCGGCATGCTTTGTAAAAAATCCCCAGAGAATCAAGAATTATAGCACACTTTACACATCATGATGCTTGCTGAAATTAGCCCATTTGAGATGTTTTCCGGAGGAGGGAAGTCAAGTGGCAGGAGCAGAGACCAAGAGCGGGGGGGGCCAAAGAAGCATTTTTGGTTGTTTAATTTTCACCTCCTCAAACCATTTTCTCATATTGGTACATTCTAGATACTTCACTATGCATTTCTTAAAAGATACATTACGCTATATGAGTAACCTAATAATTTGTAGTGAATAAAGGGTAGGACTAGATAGGTGCTCTGCTTCTTCCTACTCACTTTGAACATATAAACTGTGCTGAACTAAGACATTTGTAGATGATCCTTTCCGTGTTTTTCATTTTTTTAGTTTTGTATCATTCTTGCGTGTTTATATGTCCAATGAGTCAAACAAAATCCTGATCGGTCTTTTCTTTGAAGGGAGCAGCAGGAGCGAGGGGTCCTCCAGGTTTCCCCGGAAGATCAGGACCCCGGGTCAGTGACAACTGGAACATATAATGAGTGAACTTTTCAAACATGTATTGCCAATGACGGCGGCCCGGTGGGCCAGTAGTTAGCGCGTCGACCTCACAGTGCAGAGGTCCCAGCTCTGGCCTCCCTGTGTGGAGTTTGCATGTTCTCCTCGGGCCTGCGTGGGTTTTCTCCGGGTACTCCGGTTTCCTCCCACATTTCAAAAACATGCATGGCAGGCTGATTGAACACTCTGAATTGTCCCCAGGTGTGAGTGTGAGCGTGGATGGTTGTTCGTCTGTGTGCCCTGTGATTGGCTGGCAACCGGTTCAGGGTGTTCCCCGCCTACTGCCCGAAGACAGCTGGGATAGGCTCCAGCACCCCCCGCGACCCTTGTGAGGATACGCGTATTGGAAAATGGATGGGTGGATATTGCCAATGACTGGATTGGCTGCGGTTTTTACTCTCTGTTTTGTTGCTTTTATTTTATGTTTTTTTTAGTGTTTGTGTGAATTGCATTTTTTTTCCTTTCGCAGAAGTGCATTTATAATAACAGTTGTTCTGTATTTTATACAGTACATGATCAGGAAAAAAATATGCTTTTGAATGTTTCCAGGGACCGACTGGTGCAATAGGCTTTGGCGGACCACCAGGCCCACGTGTACGTATGTAAAAAAATGAAGTGGGAATTAAGTTCTTCTTCTGCATTTAACATAGTGTTAAATAGACTGTCCTCTATTAATAACTATGAGATAATGTGACTTCATAGGGCAAAATGGGCCCAAGAGGTGGAAAAGGTGTCCCAGGAGTAAAGGGACCTCCTGTAAGTTCACAACCAGAAGTCTTAATATTAGTCAGAAAACAGAAATGATTGGTCAGATATTCATGAGGTGACTGTTTGTTTTCAGGGTCAACAAGGTGAAATTGATCTTAGAGGAGCAGTTGGACCACAGGTGATGAACCAAAATGAACATTTTGTTAATAGATTCTTAATCCTGTCAAACAACAGCACATAGAACTCACCTATCGCTCAATGTTTTGTCTTTAGGGGGAGCCTGGCCCTGTCGGAACAGTTGGATTTCCTGGAATACGTGGACCTCAGGTAAAACTAAGATGTACAACCATATTCAGTACACTGATTTGGACTTACAGTGAATCCTCTCAGCAGCAGTCTTTTCCCATGATTCTCAAATTTTGGTACTTTGAAGGATGGAAGGATGGCTCAAAGTGTCGAGGCAATATACACGCATTGTCAAATCTTGCTCATCCCAGGGACTAAAATAGCAGTGGTTTTAACCGTCATACAAGTATGAAAAGAATAAACCAGCCGAAAAAGAATACATTACTACTGCACGATATTTTTAAAACACTCCTTGCGACCAACGCAGATATGCGGCTTTGGGCGCGGTTGTTTTCACACAGACATTACCGATCTTTGCAGTCTCGAAGGGTCCACTTCACAGTAGCGATTTTATGTGATCGCTCCGGTCAACTTGCGCATTTTGATCTTCCGCATGGATTCCAGTGAATCTATTTCCCCTTCCACAATCTCAAAGACACACCTCCTGACTTTAAATGGAATGATTGGCTGGGAAGCAAGTCGGCTACATACACTCCCACAACAGCGCAAACGCCCCTTTCTAAATGTGTTCATCTACGAAAATATCAGTAGGAAAACTCAGGTTTGTGAAACTTCAAGAGCATTCAAATTTAGTGGTTCCGCTGTACATCAACGGAACATGTAATTCAATATTATGTTTCTAACTTTGGGTTTTTGAATTACAGACAATCCATGTGAGGCGTCTTTATTTTAAGTTATACCGTGGCACTTTTTGTCTTTTATTTTAATTAATTTTTAAAGTAAAATTTTTTTCCCCAGGGGAACCCCGGACCTGTTGGACCTCCAGGTCCAAAGGGAGACCCTGTGAGTATAGCAACCCAAACTGTGATAATTAATTTCCAGTCACCATATACGTACAGTATGAGTCACTGTGCTTTTTTTAGGGTGGTCCTGGAGATGAAGGAGACATTGGGGAACCTGGACCTGATGGTCTTTATGTAAGATAACAAGACAGTTAAATAAACTTTAATTCATTCATTCGTTTTAAGACAACTGTGGTTTTCACGTCATTTATTTCAGGGAGCCAATGGGAATGCAGGATTGCCTGGACCCTCAGGTGATCCCGTAAGATTATTTAAAGCAATTTCACTATTGACTAAAATGTTTAAAGTTATGTCATTTTCATGTTCTGTTTTAATGTTTTTGTGTTTTGCTAAAAAGAACCACCCTTTTTTTTTGTCTCTCGTTTTTTGTGTGTGTTGGGAATTATCCAGGGAAATAAAGCCACGCGTGGTCAACGAGGTGATCCAGGATTTAAGGGAGACGTGGTAGGTTATTGTTTCAGATCCTGGATTCCTGTTTTACTATTCCAGTAATTCCTTAACTCATTCAGTACCAGCCAATTCTGGACCAAGTCTGAAAAGACGTTTAAAAACGTCTTTGGGAATGAATGAGTTAATTGACTGACAAGCTTGATAAATGTTCAACATCTTTTGTTCTGTTTTTGCGCAGGGGCCACCAGGGCCTCCGGGTAAACCGGGATATAAGGGACGTCGGGGCCCAATGGGACTTGAGGGAATTGGAGGGCCAACGGGACCAGCAGGACTTGATGGACCCAGCGTGGGTATAAACTGACAGATGAAATTGTGCAATGTTCGAGTTAGAAACTCTAAAACAATCAGTTTTTTTCTCCAGGGAATTGATGGTATCATGGGAGAGGAAGGCAAGCAAGGCAAGGATGGGTCGAAGGTCTGTTGAGGGAAGTTGTGCAACTCATGACTTCATGGACATGTTTTGCATGACCTTAATTAAGCTAATGTGTGTATTTGCAGGGAGATAGGGGGCCTACGGGCATTCAGGGAACTCCTGGAACACGAGGAGACAAGGTTGGACAATGAATAAGTCAGCTGAAATATTAATCATGTTTGTATGAAAGACAGCCAATTTTTGTGTGACATTTATTTGACAGCAATGCAACTGAGGGAATTGCACGAACAATGGATGCCTTAAATGACTTAGTTGAATGTAGTTTGAGCAAAATTATACAGTTAAATAATGATGAATGTAAACAGCTCTGCTTTATATAATTGTTTTGAATTGATACGTCCCTGTTTCGTTGTTCCCCAATCATTTCTGGCCACAAAAGGACAACAGTTGAACTTCTCAATAAATATGGAACAATAAATCATGTGAATGTTTCTCAAAGGGTCGAGAGGGTCGCTCAGGATTTTCAGGAATGCCTGGCTTTTCTGTGAGTACAACACACCGCAAAGCATTGTTTTTCTTCAGGCATTTCTTTATTGTCAAATAGAAGTTATATTTGGTTGTTTTGGTTCTATTTTCTTGCAGGGACAGACAGGAAAATCTGGAGAACAAGGGCATGAAGGAGAACCTGGTATTAAGGTTCTTATGTGTCTCAACTTCTTATTCCGAGCTTCACTCGCACACTTAAAACAATGATTTTGTCAAAATGCAATTCTTTCAAAACAAACATGCATGTTAGGTTAAAGACACTAAACTGTCCACATGCGTGCATGTGAATCTGATTTGTTGTTTTTCTCTGACACTATATGTGCCCTGCAATTGGCCAACAACTCTGTGCTAATGACATTTTCTATTCTTAAATAACCCGCAACGGCATCACCACATTTACGTGAAACCAGTGGTGTAAAAAGGTTGGGGACCACTGTACTACACTAAAAATATCAATATCACTAATCGACTTTTACTCATCTTTCATCACATTAGCATTAGCTACAAAAAAAAAAGATCCCTTGATCCGTACTGCAGACCTTTGTTTCCTCTTGAAGAAAAATTGTTTCCTTAAAAACAGCCACACATTGAAAATTTAATTTAGGCGACCCTCATCCTGATCCCATTGATCCATTCAGCCCAGCGTGCTTTTTGTAGTTTTTTGTGCTGCAAGGCATTTCGAGTCATAAGCATACCAGAGGTTGTACGGTGTATTGGAAAATGGCAGAAAATTAAAATAATAATAATAAAATTGTATCCTGCTTTGAGGGATTAGATTTATTCCAATTTCGGAGAGATTTTATTTAATTACAAAGCGATATTTTTTCTACATTATTTAAAGCTTTCTTGATATATGATCATATAAAATACTGTATAATAAAAATATGTATAAATAATAGAATTATAAATCTGCATCATATACTTTATTAGATTATTTACAGTATGCATTTCATAATAGTTATAAATGCTTATGGACTTCAATTAACAAAACCAATATAATATGACATGAATGTTGGATTTTTTTTTTTTTAATTAATTCATGCATGTGTAACATTTCTGTCCAGGGAAGGCCAGGAGTACCAGGTCAAAGTGGGCCAAAAGGCCTCAAGGTAATCTTGGTGACAATTGACAAGAGTTTATGATTAGAATGAAGTCTTCTAATTTCCTCTTAAGAAAGGATTGGTTTCCCTTGTTAGGGTTTACGAGGTTATTCGGGAGCTGGAGGACAAGATGGAATTGATGGAGCCATGGTAAAACCAGTCGCATTTGGATTGCTTTCCATTGAATTGGTCTTATAATAATCAATGACAAGATTTATTTCCCTTAGGGAGCTGTTGGTACAAACGGGATAACCGGAGACACTGGATCTCCAGGTCCAAAAGTGAGTTTATTGTCCTGAAATTAAGAGCAGTGTGCCAAACCATGAAATGAATGTTCACAACGAATGTGAAAATAGTCTTAATCCATGCTAACATTTGCCAGGGATTTTCAGGGAAGACAGGAGCAAGTGGCCCACAGGGACCTGTAGGGATGAATGTGAGTACAGTAATGTGCAATTTTTACATTCACATTTCACCATCCCGGCTATGTAAGCATGCAATATTTATTTCCAGGGAGAAGCTGGAAGTACAGGACTGAATGGAATACCCGGGACAGTGGGAAAGAGAGTGAGAAACTACACTACTTGGGATCCTAAATAACAAATTGGTTTGAAAGGGAGACGATGTTACATTTTGTTGAAAATATTGTTCTAGGGGACGAAAGGGAAACAAGGACTTAAGGGACGAGTAGGGATGGAAGGAGACAAGGTAATTCAAACCAAGTTCACTGCATTTAGATTTTATTTCTCCGTATCGTGATTGAGTTGACATTATGCTTCATTTCAATGCTTTTTTTTCTTTGTTGGGAAGGGCAAGAGAGGTGAAAAGGGGCCAAGAGGGAAACCTGGTCCTTCAGTAAGCATCTATATAGTGTTATTTTCAAATGTATTAGCAGTATACTGTAGTTTTATCATGTGTATTTTCCATTTTTTATTTTTTCAACTTTATTTTTGAAAAAAACAATTACATCATGTAAGACATTGTCTTTGCTGCGTCTTCATGAACATCACATCCCAATATCTTTCAGGGCAAGATGGGCATGGCAGGACCACGAGGACACACAGGACCTGCAGTATGATAATCACCAACTATTCATAAAAAAAGAAATTCTGTATTCATTCTAATTTGGCACTTTGTAACAACACACTTCTCTGTGGTGTGTCTTATTTACATTTATTTTCTTTTACTTAAAATATTTAATTCTATGGATATATTGTTTTTTTTTAATTAAATGCAATAATTTCCACTTGTATGTAGAAAATCATACAGTATACTGTGTAACAATAACAATAAATCCTTTTGGGTTTTCCTCTAATCGCAGGGTACACAGGGTAACATTGGACCATGGGGTGAGGTTGGTCCACGAGGCCATCCAGGTGAACAGGGGTCGCGAGGAGCTGTTGGCCCCACTGGTGTCATAGGCTATCCTGTAAGTCTGTTTTTTTACACTTGACATTAGAATTTCACTGAGCATTTTAAAAACTGGTGATACATTTGCATTTTAATAGTTCAAATGTTTTTTTATTTCATTAAAACCAATGGTTCAGTGCACTATAGTACCATTTGTTAAATGTCTACTGTGCATTCAATTGTCGCCTCTCTATTAACATCTATGAAAAAGGAAATGCCAGAAAAATGTGAAAAAGAAAAATTTCATAAGTAGAAGCATTCCATTTCAAACATACAGTAAAAATCTAGGAGGCAGGAAGCAGAGTGATGTTTTATTCTTTTATGTTAAGGGTAAAGATGGACCTCAAGGATCAATTGGCCCACCTGGAGTCAAAGGTGGCAAGGTAGACTTTTCTGCTGATTGTGCTTGTATATTATAACAGTAAATACATACCTTTTTTTGTGGGGGGTTCACTGTGGTATTTTTATATTTCTTTAGGGAACTAAAGGAATTGTCGGAGAAGAAGGACCTGCCGGGCTCGATGGTGAGGAGGTAGATAGATTATGACTGTGTTGTTTTCAGTTGTGTGGCTAATAATTATCCTCTCTCCCAATTTCAATGGGAAAGGTTACTAATAAATCTGTAGTTCTAGTCCATAAGCTTTAGCTGACGGTATAGGTCTGAGTGGCCTGTATCTTTTGTCAAAGTGGTCTTCAATCCGAACCTTCCTCTTAGGGTCCACCTGGACATAGAGGGGCTGAGGGATCACCTGGACAAAACGGCACATCAGTGAGTTCATGTGCTGTAAATAAATGTGTGCAGATTAATCTATTGCATGCACATACACAAGTATGTTGATGATATTTATTTTAGGGTGATAAAGGAAGCAAGGGCCCCCCTGGTCAGAAAGGTCCAAAGGGGGCTGCAGGTGACCAAGGTGCCCGAGGTCCTGAAGGAGTAAAGGGCCGTCAAGGAAAACAGGTTATTAAAACACATCTCAAATGCTTGATGTTTCATTAGTGGGAGTTAAAATATTCTCACCAGTGAACATAAAATGTAGTATCCATAACCATGTAGGGCAGAATTGTTACTGTATTTATGTTTTCTTTTTTCATAGAATGTAATAAAATAGTCTCACAATTGGAACATTCCGTTTTACAGTAGCAGCATATAAAAGTAAGATGGTAAAAGTTAAGGGGGGGTGGAATCCAAATCCAAAAGCTAAAACATATTTCCAAATGTTTTCTGAATCTGCCAATGAGACCGAGCAACAATGGTCATTTAGCAACTGTACTTAACACAATGAATGCAGGTGAGAATAGCAAACTCTAAATAAATTAATAGCTAGCATATATTGGTGGCCACATCAATTCATCAGTCATCATGCCCTCATTATTTCAGGCCGGGCCAGCCCTATTCAAGTTGTTGGCAACAGCCAATCGGCATTGAGAAAGTACTGACCAGTACTACTTCATGCACAGGCTCCACACAATCAGACACATAGCCCAATAAAAAAATAATTGAATAAAACAGTGTTGTATACCTTTCAGTTCTACAAACCGCAATGATATTGCCCCATATTGTTTTTTATTTCAGTAATCACCACTGGCTCTGTCTGCTCTCTTTTGTGTCCCATCTCACAGGGGCATACTGGGGCACAGGGGTACAGAGGCAAACAGGGATCTCCTGGACTCATGGTTAGTATAGTCTTTGGAGGTTTGGGTTGAGACTATTATGTTTGTAATGAAAGTGGTTTTTCAGGGTGCACCAGGCCAAAGTGGTCTCCAAGGAATGCTTGGACAGTTTGGACCAGGCGGGGACACTGGAAAACCCGGAAGCAAAGGGCAGAAGGGTCTTCAGGGACACACAGTTAGTGTCGTGTTTTATGTTGGCATATTCAGTGTTTCCAGTCCTGTTTCACAATACTTTGTCCCTGAGTCTTGGTTCAGTTTAAAGCTAAGCGAGAAATCTGCAAAAATCTGCTTATTTAGGACTATTTTGCACATGCATGAATCACTTTTTGTACAACTTTCTACAAAATATTCACAATTCATATGCTCAGGCAGTATGAATGAAAAGCAGTCATGAAGGTCGGTGACATTTGAAGCCTTGTACAAAGCTGCATCAAAAACCTACGTTAGGAATGATGTGAGCTGGATTACTTTTTCAACTTCAACTTTACATCCTCTCATTTCAGGGCTCCCGTGGTCGCATCGGACTCCTTGGCCTTATTGGTCCATCAACACCGGTAAGGCTTAGATAAGTTTGAATGTTTCACTCTGTGTGCCTGCCCACAATTGAACAGTGTTTTACGTCATCTACTATCAGCTGAGTTTGTCATCGTGAGCAATGTTGAACTATTGTAAACTGTTCCTCACGCACTCTGGTTTCTCCAATTCTAATATACCAACTGGAAGCAGTTCATTTGTTTTTCTTTGAGTCACATTACCACCATAAATGTTGCCGTGCAATATCTATTAAGTATTCAATGTATTTTTCCGGAAGAAAAAGTTCAGGTCTCGTTTTTCCTGAGACGTTCAAATGGTTGGAGATGTTTATTTACTCACCTGCAGTGTGTACCATTTTTTTACCATTTTAATTGATTATCAATATTTGAGACCTATTTTTTTTTTCGATTTTTGTTGTTGCTGTTGTATGTTAGGGTTTTCCAGGCAAGATGGGCTCTGATGGCAATGCTGGGAATACTGGACCAAAGGTGAAATACAACATTTGTTGCAAAATATTATGTGGATAATCAGCTGGTGTCTGATTCTATTTTGTTTTGAATGTTTTTATGCTAATCAGGGTAGCAGTGGAAAGCGGGGTCAGCTTGGTCCTCCGGGCGTTAAAGGACACATGGTGAGGTTTCACAATGTGATGCACACATCACTCTGGACAAGCATACTTTATTGATTACCGGTAGTGACTTACTCTGACTACAGTGACGCACTTGCATTTTTTTTTTTTTTTGGTAAACAACCTCGTGAATTACACAGGGAATAAAGGGTGAAACGGGCGCGAAAGGAGAACCAGGAACTAAGGGCACAATGGTGAGATATTTGAGTTCACATAATATATCAACTGATAATCATATGTTACATACATACAAAGAGCACAACTGTGGGGTTTTTTGTGTGTGTTTTTTTTTTTGTTTGATTGTTTTTTATTTTCAGGGTAGGCTAGGTAGGCTTGGCTTTATTGGCCCTACTGGTTCTAAAGGTCGGCCTGGACCCGCTGGTCCTCCTGGTCCCCTTGGACATAAAGGAATTCACGGGACAACTGTGAGAAAATGACAATGCTCGTGTTCCAGTACATCTAATTGATTTGTTGAGCTGTTGTGCGCCATAATGTGAATGTTTTCTTTACAAAGGGATTGTCAGGTCAACCTGGTAATAAGGGTAACAAAGGAGCGCCTGGAAAAACCGTGAGTCAGACAGCATACTAATAAAGAAAATTAATAACAAAAAATGATGGCAAGTTTTTCTTTTTTTTAAACTAATCATCATAACTCTAGTCAAAGCAATTTGTACTGTCTGCCCTGTTTTTATGAATACATCATGAAATGCTTTGTCCTTGAATTCTTCCTGAAATTCTCTTTAAAAAATGTTTAAATGAGAATTAAATCATGCGTGAAAGAATGAAGAAGAAACTTCGATTGTTCTTGAATGTGTCATCTAACGAGGTGTTTTTTTTTTTTTTTACTAGGGAGCTGAAGGCCCTCCAGGTGACCGAGGACCTGTGGGGGGACGTGGAATACCTGCAAGTATCCGTAAATGCAATACATACAAACATTATGTACAAATCAAAGCAAATAAACAGATGCACACTGCTGGTGACTGTCTTATCTTCAGGGTTTGGATGGTTTGGACGGATTACACGGAGTTCAGGGTAATGAAGGTTATCCAGTAAGCAAAATATGTCATTCTATTAAATGTAATATTCAATAATTTTCCAAAAACTGAATTAAAGTAATCTCCAAAGGGAAATACTGGCCCAAAAGGAGAACCTGGACCACCGGGTAGGCCTGGTAAACAGGTAAAACATAGTAAACACAACACTGTGTTACTTTTGACCTCTTTTTTTTGGGGGGGGGGGGGCAAACATTTTTCATGAAAAATATAAATTTCATCTTTACTATCTCAGGGAACACCTGGACCGCCTGGTCTGAGAGGAAACACTGGACAACAAGGCATTAAGGTAAGCACTGTCAACAGTGGCGTTTGTAGATGGAATTAAATGGGCCGTAACAGAATAGGGGACAGGCACGAAACAAAATACTCCCATAAGTATACCACGTCTAAATCACTCCTTTAGGGCGAAACTGGACCGGCAGGAGAAAGAGGACCTCCCACACCGATGGGGCCGAGGGTAGAGGAATTATTTCAAACTGTGATTTTGATGTCAGTGTTACCATAACATAAATACATGTTCTGTACAAAAACTGTTTTTGATCCAGGGTATCCCTGGACTGACAGGAGAAAAGGGTAATATAGGAATAAGAGGTCCCAAGGTAGATTTATTCAACTAACCTATAATTGGTTGTCAAAAGAGCAATTTTCAGCCCCACCTATCCATTTTATGCTCACTCACAGGGTCTCCAGGGTGAGAGAGGGTTTCTGGGTCCAGTTGGTCCAGCGGGGATAAAGGTGGCTTAAATCATTTTAAGCAGAACATCAACTTTTAGATTGAATAGAGTGAGGATGTTGACTTGATCTGTCATCATTTTAGGGGAATTTTGGTCTGCAAGGTACAAAAGGTGTCACAGGGCATAAAGGGAAGCAGGTACATTTTTATTCTATTTTAGTTCATGTTAGTTTTCTGTATGACTCGTGAGCGGGTTGATTTTCACAGGGGGATACTGGACCTCGTGGTCCACCTGGACGTAAAGGGCCCCCTGGGCACTCTGTAAGTTATGTTTCAAAGGACTTTGTGTTCCCACTTTACAATAAGGGTGACCTTAAATGTAGTAGATAGAATAGAGCAGGGGTGTCAAACTCATTTTTGTTGCGGTCCAGATTTTAGTTAGTTTCCTTTGGAGGGTCATTATGACTGAAACCATATAAAGAAGTCAAAAATAACGGTTTATTCACCTACTGTTTAAGATACTGAAATGAGGGGTTTGATAACAAGAAAATGCTTACAGTGTTACTCTTATTTCTTACGCATAAGAATTTGAAATTTTGGTTGCAATGTTAGGAAGCATCATGAAAGTTGACATCTTTGATTTGTTTTCGCGGGCCACATAAAATGATGTGGCGGGCCAGATCTGGCCCCCGGGGCCTTGAGTTTGACATGTGTGGAATAGAGTGCAAACAAGACATAGGATAAAAAACTGCCAGGAAACATCATCATTCGTGAGGAAAATTGCATAAACATCTCATGGGCTCAATAAACTCTGAAAATGTAAAAATAACAAAAGCACTACCAAAACTGTCGAAAATACTCAAACAGATTGAAAACCAGGATACAGTCTAACATACATTAAACAAATGAATAAATGAATGAATGTATAAATAATTGAATAAATACAATGAAAGGGTTTGTCTGACTCAACTGTTTACAAATCATTCATGAGCAACTTGAAATAAACACGTTTTCTAACTATTTGGCAAATGTATTCAAGCACAAGTTTGATTCCCTTCCTTTATGACTGTCGAAAGGGAGCGTTGTTTTTAATTAAATACATTTAGAGAAATCAGTTAATAACTCGAGTGTGAGCCTTTAATGAGGGCACCCTTATTTTAAAGTGCAAAGTTTTTTTCTTGGAAATAGCAACTTGACATATTTGCATTTAATCCTGTTCGGTCTTCCTGTAGGGCCAAATTGGAAAGAAGGTGAGGGTTTGTGATTTTTTATTTTTTTTGTCCTGTTCAGGTCAGCGTCGAACAATTCATTCCATCATAGTCTTTAGGGGAGGATCATAATTATAACATGTTCCACTTTGTTTGGCTAATGTAATGCACCATTAGATTAGCAGTTGTGATCAATCTTGCTAATATGAACTGGGCAGCCAGTAAAAATATCATTTTACCCCAGCATAATGATCACCTGGCTTTTGCCCCTTTCCAGGGAATGAAAGGTATCCAAGGCACCAGTGGAACAAAGGGCATAAAGGGCAAACAAGGACCCCCAGTAAGACTTGGAGATTTTAAAAAACAATTCTATATGAGAAGCTGTGAATGGTACTTTTCAATTTTAGGGCTTTTACTGTCATTTCCACTGTCAGGGAAAAACAGGTTTACCGGGCAAAAGTAGATCTCATTCAAAATCTGAGGACACACAAGCTGAAAGAGTCGAAGAAAACTTAAGAAAATTCAACGAAGAGCCTGAAAGGAGACACAAGTCAGCACTCCAGATACAGGAAGGACAACAAAAAGTAGGTACCTGTATAAGATTTTACTTTTCCCCTATGAACATTATTTGCATTATTTGTGAGTGTCATTTTATTATGCCTGACTGCAGTGGAGTAGAGTGGGCTGTGTGTGGTTCACAATGCTGAATTAATAGCATCACGTATTAACTTCAATTTATATTCCCTCATAAAACAAACAGTGACCATAGACCACATGGCCAAGATAGACAGGAACTCTTAAACAGTGCAGCAAAGCAGCTGGGGAGGAGCTTTTCTCATTTACTCGACTTTTAATTCCACCACGACTACATATACAACCACTACTATTCAAGTTGTACACCTGAAGTTACTGCACTGTCTGAGTGAATGTTCATCATCATCATCATCTCCATCATCTTCAACATCATCTGACTTGACTAAATAATGGATTCCTATGTAGGAGCCAAATCCAGTGAAGCCTGACATAAAATTCTATCTGGATGATGAGGCAGATGATGAGTTTTTCAGCTGGCCCCAAGGCACAAAAGACGACCCTGGCACCTCTTGTTATGAGCTGGGTCTCATACACCCACATTTCAATGATGGTGAGAGCTCAAGCAGGCTTTTAATCATATTGCATGGCGGCTCGCTGGACTGCTAGTAAGTGATGGGCAAACTTTCAAGGCCATTATCTTTCAGGTTACTTTTACATGGACCCCAACCAAGGTTGTCCCTATGACGCTTTGAGGGTGTTTTGCAATTTCACAGCAGGAGGAACCACTTGCATCGACCCATTGCATTCGCAGGTAAAACTTTCATTATGTCACTAACTCCTGGTAATGGTCATTATCACTCAGGATGCAGGATAAATGTGCATTATCCTGGGAATTACTTCATCAATCATGGGTTATGGTTCTGCTCCAGCACGACTGTGGCTCAGTCTGCAAGGTCCATGAAAGGATGCTTGGATAGCACCGATATCAGCCCACTCAACACCTTTGAAATAAACCAGAACCGACATTGTGTGATAGTCAGGCTCTCTCTTCAGTTTATCATTGGGCATAAATTCCCGCAGATGCATTTAAATACATCATAAAGAACTAGTGGAATGCGTTGTAGCCGCAAAGAGGAGCCAAATTCCATTTTTTCTTCCATTTTCACTTTATATAGTTGGAATGCTGACAGCATGGGAGGATAGTAGTACGTTCGAGGCTTGAATCGCTTTGTCCTGCTAAAAAAAAAAAATCCACAATTAACAAACCATGTATGTTAATTGGAGACTCTAAATTGTACGCAGGTGTAAAAGCGAGAGAAAAAAAAGTGAGGATTTACTCCAGCTCACCTGTGATCCAAATAAGGGCAACCAATATGAAAAGATGGATGGATCGTTGTAATGCTGCATTTGAAACAACTGGGAAATTAGAAATACCTTATTTGATCGTACAACTCTGACTTCTAACTGTTACAGCCATCAGTAAACAAATACATGGCTGACAACCACAAGAAGCTACATTTTACTGCCTAACTGTATGCAAAAATAATTCACCCATATATACACACATCATTCTCAAAGAGGAATTGATTGTGTCGAATGGTGATTTTTTTTTTAATTTCCAATGAGCAATAATGACAGCTGAATATAGTTTGTATAGAATTTTCAGTCTTTCAGACCATCTCTATGGGTGCCACCATTGTTGTGTGATGTCAATTTCTACCTCTTGGTGAACTGAACCATGTAAAAAAAAAAAAAAGATATCTGCAAAAAATATAGATATGTTTTGCTGTGTAGATGGCATTCAGATGGAATTTAGAAGAGCGCCAGTCAGGAACATCACAAATCCAGTGGTTTAGCCAGCAAAGCGGTGCCGACAAGGTAAGTCTGACCTTTGTGCACTAAAAAAGGAACTTGAGCATCTATCCCGGAGCTAATGTGAATGTGTTGAATGCTCCATAGTTTGATTACCTTGGCGTGGATGTTGTTCAGCTGAGGTTTCTACGATTACACAGCCACACATCTTTCCAGCGTGTGACGCTCAGATGGACATCCAACAACTCTTCGAAGAATGGCACAAGCGACTTTGTCCACTTACTTGGAGACTCCAGCAAAGACATACATTCAAACCACACCACGGTGTTCACACAAGGACATGCGGTATTGATTTCTTCCCAACAATCACTTAGGGATGTCATGTCACTAATATATAAAATAAACTTAAACTCAAGAGACAATCAGTCTGCTTTCGTAAAGGATTCCAGAAATCCAAGAATGCCGATGAGATACTGAAATCAGAGGATCTGGACAATTTTAAGTCAAACAGTGGCTAGAAATGATTTTTCAATGATTAAAATAGTTGTCGATTAATTTGACAATCGATTAGTTGTTGATTAATGGAATCATTTGGACACCACTAGTGTCACGAAATCAAACTTGATGTTTCATGCTCTCTCGTGTCGGCTTGCAGGTGGAGATGGTTGTGAAGGTTTGGGGCAGCACAGAGCTACATCGAGGTGATATGGAGTTACTTCCGATCAGAGATCTGGGGATCGAGACGACATCACCTTGGGCGCACATCCCTGAGATCAGCGCCGACTTGGGGCCCCTGTGCTTCTTGTGACGAATGACTGTGTGTGCATGCTGTATGCATGTGTGTGTTTAATAAAACACTTGTAAATAGCTATAGAACGAATGTATGGAGTCTCGACAATGTACATGAGCACTGCTTTTTTCATTATTCTACTTTGTTAACTGTTTTGTGAAGCGCTTTGTTACAGCTGCAGCTGTTGTGAAAGCGCAATATAAATCAGGATGTATTGTATTGTATTACTTTATTTTGTGGATATTTATTGAAATGATATTGATATGAGTGGAAATATTAGAGCTCTTACAAAATATTCAAATTGCATTGAATGTTTAGTAAGTTTGTATGTTTGTATGTATTGTTTTTTTTTTGTACGCAAGACCAGAATGAAATGTTACCTTGAAACCTCATTATAAAATCAAGTCGCAAAGATTGATATTATTTTAAACTGAATTATTCTGAGGCCCGAGTACTAATATTCACTGAGCATGTTTGGAAGGATAATGAGTTTTCACCATCAACAAAACACAGGTTTTTGTTTTAACATGTACAAAAGTACATGTATGATGTTCGGATGATAGTACCTGTATAAAACATATTTAGGAAAAGACAAAAGTGTTTAAAATACAAATGGTTTTGGAATAAAATAGTTGCATTCAGGCTGCTGTACAGGCCTTCATTCACGTTGGGTCCTAAGTTTTTACAATCAAGTTAAAACTCGACCACTCCGAGGTAAAACTGCGTGGGGAGATATGCTCATTATAGAATTTGGCATGCAACATCATTCTTGATCCCCCTCATCGTGATCATCACTGACCAGAAAAATGCCACTGGGGAAATTTTGGCACAAAATAACAAAGATGCTCACAGTTTTTGTAGACGTGCTCTTGTGTCTTTTATCTAATCATGTTTGACATGCTTAACATAACAGCAACTGCAATGCTTCTTTTCAAATATCATTCCAACTGGTCTCCAAGCTCATGACAGGAACTGAAATAAGCTCCTGTAGTCTTTTTTCGAACTTGTAACTTGAAGGGAAGTGGCTGGTTCAAAGAAATGACAGAACTGAAAGGCTTGAAGGAGAGTTGCTTGCTGCTTGCTCTGTAAACGGTTTTGTGTGTTGAATCACAACTTGCCTTTGTCTCCTCATCTCATTATTTACCGCATCTCCACACTGTTAAGGAAAAAAACCATACAAAGCCTGAGGAGAGGCCAGTATTAACATTACTTACAAAAACTTTACTTTTTAACCTTTATTGACAACAGTACACATTTACAATTACTATCCTCGGAATTATTTAGTGTCTGGTGTGAAAGTTAAAAAAAATAGATGAAATAAATACTGGAGTAAAACACCTGTCCCCGTAGCCTACAGCACCAGCAAAATTTACTTCTAAATCTTGTACAGTAACGGAGAATGTGTATTTCCTTACTTCTCACCGCTATTTATAACGAATTCTGAACAAGACGCCTTTTTTGATGACGTAACGGGAGGAGAGAGGGTCAGCCAATGAGCGTCGAGCTCACCGGTCATCTTCGGCTCACTGTTGACGCAATAATGAAAGTGTGCAGTGTCGCTCAATGCCCACGTTGTTGTCATTCGTAGAGACGCGTCCAGCAGACGGGAAGTTCCGTGGAGTCGCAGGAGTGTAATTTTCCGACCCGGTATCACGTGAGCGTTTTATTCGTTTTTCTATCAATGTTGAGTTTGAACCTGTTGTTGGACTACAATAGTTTGGCTAAGTTGTGTAGCTCTCACTTGGAGCACGACATAGCGTTTGCAGGACAGTGAAGGGAGGGGAATTTGTGTTTCAATATCTGTGAGACGACTGGCAGCTCACTGGCTTTACATTTGCTAACTGAACCGCTAGCTGTCGGTCCAAGTGTCATGTGCAACTGATTCACTTGTCTTACTGGGCTCGTTTTGCGCGTCATTCCGAATCCTTCGGATTCTTGTCCATAGTCAATAGTGAGTTGTGATTCGAAAACAAAAGTTTGTTTGTATTGTTGTGCTTTCTAGGATGGAGAATGGTGATGACAGCAGTGTGCGCTCCCGCCACCGAAACCTTGCCCAAATGCCCACATTCTCTGACCCGGATAGCCCAGTGAATGGCCAGTGTAGCCTAGGAGATGATCAGAATCAGTCCATTGGAGACAATCACATCAGCAGCAGTGGTACGAATTACTTTGAGGAAATGTAACCATCTTTTGAACTCCTGATGAATTTAAAAGTTTGATCGGGCGTTCACACACAATGTTAACTCGAGTGTTCACACCTGAAAATTCAGCAGGGGATTAAAGAGCAAATTCCCAGCTGTACAAACGCTTAAGAGAGTGAACTATTGTCCCTATCTAAAATGAGCACTTGAAAATGTCGGAACTTTTCTTAAAAATCATGAATCAACACTACGCCCTTATGAGGTGGAAAGGGAAATGATGACATCGTTTGCACACGATGTTTGTCAGCCCAAAGTTAGGTGGAATAGGCTCCACCTCAGAACGACAAGTGCTATAGAATACGGGGGATGTAATTGCACTTTGTCAGACATTTGTAGTCAGGATGGTGTGAAAGGGATTTCCACTCATCCAGTTCTCATCCCTTCAAGTGTCCAAAACGGTGTACAATGCTTGAATTTTAAGGTTTAATGTTTTCAAGGTTTAAAAGGTGCTGGGATTTTGGATATGATGTTTTATAGTGTTTGACAATATAACTTGATTGTTCACTTGTGAGCGGAAGAAATAATGCTAGACTTGCATATGCCTTTAACATAAGTTATTTTCCAGAATTTTTATCTCCCACAATGCAAGCTTCAAAACCGTGGTTGTGTTATCTCTTAACATGTAAATTAATCACTTTGTGTCAAAATGCAGAGATCGCCCCAGGATACAAGGGGGGAAAAAAATGTAAAACCGCTTTAATTTTGACACTGTAAATTATAAAGAACTCTTTCAACTCATCTCTGTCTGTTTGTGTATGTAATCGCAACTGTAGTTCAAAGTAACATTTATTTATTAAAATTTATTATGTTTCAGCCCATTCTCTAACCCACTTGCCATTTGGCGGTGCATTTTTTGGATGAATTACTCGGATTAGAGAATTATTTTTCGGCTACAATTCGCAAATAAACAAATACTCGTTGTCCATTGCACCACACTACATACACATAATATGTGGATGCTGTGTCTTTTCTAATTTTAGGGAAAATTGAGGTGGCGCAAATGATCAGCAAGAAGCTACAACTGAAAAGGAAAGCAGAGGTTAGAAGTGCAAGTCATTTGTTTTAAGGGGAAGCTTCATCGTGCTCATTTGAATGAGTTGCTCAGGAAATCAAAACGTGTGGTCAAGTTTCCTTCAACGTTTATCATAGTTCTGTCCTCACAGAGAAGCTTTGTGTCTCTCGAAACAATTTCTGCAATTGACCAATGCTCATTTCTAATCTATCTGCATCCATGATGTTTCTACATTGCTTAACTTTTTCCCTGTAATGTCTAACTTAGGCGGAATTGTAAGCAGTGACTTTAGTAAAAGGATTTGTTTATTTATCAGTGATAGTGACTTAGTCTGTGCTTTTGACACTCCTCAGTGCCTGAAGAAGGACCTGATGCACGAATTTGACAACCAGGTCAGTGACTTCATGGACAGTCTTATTGAGGAGTCGACTAGAGTAGAGGCTGCACCCCTGCCTGCTGTCTTCTCACCCCCTCTGTCAGACAGGGAGAGAAGTAGACTTGGGTATGTGCAAAGAGTACATGCCAACGCTCACGTTTTAGCACAAAAAAAAAAAAAAAAACGTGTTACTAGTTTGGCCATGTGTTCCTCCAGGCATTTCCGACCTCCTCACGGCGAGGGCAAGCAGTTTGTCAACCGCAGGTCCCTTCTTGAGTAAGCAAAGAAATCTTCACCGCCTGACACTTGTGTCTTGCGATCAAGTGGTTCCAGTCGCAAGTCTGTTATTTCTCCCCCTACAGTGAGCTCTTTGAGGTGAACCACATCCGGACTATCTACCACATGTTTATTGCCCTGCTCGTTCTTTTCATCCTCAGTACATTGGTGGTTGATTTCATCGATGAAGGCAGGTAATATTCGAGACGGGTTTGACCATTCACATAACAGATAATGCCATTTTTGCTTGACTTTTGTAATAAATTAGATTGTCCTGTCTGCTTTATCTCTCCAGACTGGTGCTAGATTTTGACCTGCTGGTCTACGCATTTGGGCAGTTCCCACTGGTGGTGTGCACGTGGCTCTTTATGTTCCTTTCAGTTTTAGTGGTTCCCTATCCCCTGTTCAAGCTGTGGACGCAGAGTCAGTCTGGCTCTTCCGGTCACCGCAGGCTTTACAGTTTTCTGTTTGGCTCCGCGTTCCTTCTCTATCAAGCTTTGGGCCTTGGTTTTTTACCCACATATGTGGTTGTGGTCAACAGTTTGCCGCCGGCCTCGTGCTTCATCGTCATCTTGGAGCAGGTATTCTTCATGTCTTGGAACGTTCCAAATCGAATGTAGCTACTTTTGAAAATGGAATGTTAATTGGGATGGAATGACAGAAATTGCTGTGCCCATTGCACATTCCAGGTGAGACTCATGATGAAAGCCCACTCTTTTATAAGAGAGAATGTCCCAAGAGTTCTGGCCTGGGCTAAAGACAAGTCCAGTAAGTTCCTTCCCCATACAGTATTAATGGGAGCCAATGCATGAGCTGTATTAAAAAACTTTAATCATGCTCAATTTTCATGCTCAATTTTCACACTGTTGTTATTCACCAAGTGATGTTTATTGAAGTGTAGGACATTTGTATACTGCATCACACTGATCGGTGTACTGCCTAAATTGGTCAACCTCTAATTTTTCCCAATTAGGAATGGATTGTTTAAGTATACGAGTTGAGTATATAACATAATGATATTTTCTGTGTGTGTGTTTTTAATAAGTCTCTTCTGTCGTGTACAGGCCCAACCCCTGTTGTGCCTCATGCTTCTCAATATCTCTACTTTTTGTTTGCCCCTACGCTTATCTACAGAGATAAATATCCAAGGTGAACACAGCATCATTTTTTTAATATCAGAAGAACTGAAGATGGAACAACTGAATTAACTCTCATATTTTTTGAACGCAGGAGCCCAATAATCAGATGGGGCTATGTGGCCACAAAGTTACTCCAGGTACCGGTCCGTCTTTGAACTTTCACTGTCTGGCTCTAATAGTACACGTCTGCCTATTTATCTTACCATTCCAAATTGTTTTTTCTCCTCACAGGTACTAGGCTGTCTGTTTTATGCGTACTATGTGTTTGTGCGGCTCTGCATCCCTCAGTTCCGCAGCATCAGCCTTCAGTTTTTTGACCTGAGGGCCATGGTCCTTGGCGTGTTTAACTCCATCCTCCCTGGTAAGATCACACACTCATTATTCAGAGTAAGCTTTTCCGTTATCCAGTTAGCCGCAATTGTGTTTCCTTCGCTACATTCAATGCATACTTTCTTTTGTTGATTTTTACAGGAGTGTTGGTTCTTTTCTTGGGTTTCTTTGCCTTCCTCCACTGTTGGTTGAATGCATTTGCAGAGATGCTTCACTTTGGCGATAGGATGTTCTATAAGGTGCCGCACTTTCCGCTCACGCTCCTGAAATGAAGTTCCTGTGTATGCGGTAACTGGTCGGACGAATTCATTTTAATTCCACCTCCTAGGACTGGTGGAACTCAACATCTTTTGCCAACTACTACCGTACTTGGAATGTCGTCGTTCATGACTGGCTGTTTCACTACGTGTACCGGGACTTCCTTTGGGTGAGTGGATCTGCGTGACTTTTTTCTTTTTAACCATCTTTGTACTTAACTGCTTTATGTGCACAGTGAGAACCTTTAAAGTTTGCTCGTAGTTCTGGTCACCCTGCAATTTCCCTCATGTAGATAAAAAAATCACTGTTAAAACCATTAAACCTTGATGGCAAATTCTCAATAACATAACAGCAGTTATATTTTAGCAGTCATACAATTGTTAAAACAAACTAATATTCAAGCTTTGAAACATTAAATGTAATAACACTGACTGCTATTTGGAACTGCTCATAATTACTTCTAGCTTGTTTAAGCATGATGCAGCTACCACCATGCTTCACTGTAGGCCTATGTACATGGGAAGATGTGTTACGGTCTGATAAAAACAATGTTGAACTTTTTGGCCATAATTCCAAAAGGTATGTTTCGGACAAACACAATATTGCTCATCACCAAATGAATTTCAGATGGGACTGGTGCCGTAGATAGGGAGGAAGGAATTCTAACCTGTTCAAAATAACAGTCAGTGTTCGCATAAAACTGTCAGGCTTCTGGTCGAAAGCAAAAAGAGCAGACTTGGAACATCTTTAATGTATTTGGGGTTAATCAATCACACTTTAAATAGTGGCGGGTGTGTGCTTACTCACAGTTAATATGGTTTTGATTGTGATTGGTCTGAATACAGTCACATCCGGCTTCAAGAGGGTGTGCACACTTTTGCAAACCACTCATTTGAGTTTACTGTTAATTCCTCTCTCAAAATACTTTTTTTTTCTTAGTTGTGTTGTACAGGTTATACTGTAGGTCACATGTAATGGTGGAAAACTTTTGAAATTATATATCTTGGTCTACTTGTTGGATGTCACAAAAAACCCTGGCATTTGAACAGCAGTGGGAGTGTAGAGTTTTTATATCCACTGTAATTCCACGTGGATGCAGTCAAACCAGCTTGTCACTAATGTTTCTGACTTGTCTCTTATAATTCCAGATCTCCCAGAAGCGTTTCCGAACAGCAGCCATGCTGTTTGTGTTTACATTGTCTGCAGTTGTCCACGAGTATATCCTTGCAATCTGCTTCGGCTTCTTCTATCCAGTCCTCTTCTGTCTGTTTATGTGCTTTGGAAGTGAGACACCAGTACACCTTCAGCTTCCTGTTTTCTTCTGTATTTTTTATGAAACACTTTAAAAATTGATCAATTCTATTCACTTTTTGGCAGTGATGTTTAACTTCATCCTCCATGATCAAAGGAAAGGTCCCATCTGGAATATAATCATGTGGACTTCCCTCTTCTTGGGACACGGCGTAATCATCTGTTTGTACTCCCAGGAGTGGTATGCCCAGCGCTACTGCCCTCTAAAAGAGGTATTGCCTGACTAGTAATGTGGGGGTTTTTTCTCCAATCATGTTTTCTATAATTGCTTTGACAAAAAATGCACATTGTTAAGATTTTATTTTTGCTTCAGCCCTTCCTGCGAGAGTTACTGCAGCCTCGGTCATGGACCTGCCAGAAAAGTGTGATGACCAATTAACTGGCTGTGACCTGGACTGCAACTGTGACATGTGATCTCATCGACTATCCTTTCTGTTACTGTCCTAGGTTTTGGTGTCTGCTGTTTTTCTTTGTGTATTGCACTAATGTTACTACTGAATTGTCATAAGAATGTATGGAAAAGATTCAACATGTCTTTATTCCCCATGCGAACAGGTGCCTTACTTATATTTTCTGTCTTCAAAAAATATATATACAGGTATATCTTATGCACGCGCTATTTTACACATGAATTTCCCAATCCTTTTGACTTGATCTACTGTGAGGTTACATCTTGTGTCAATATTAGAGGACCAGTCATCAATGTGGCCAGTCATCATGTACAAATCATTCACACATGAAGTAATAGTTAATACTTAACAAAGCCAGCAATTGCATCCGAATCATAAAGGTCATTTAATTTCTTTGGTATTTCGCATTTCAAGGTAGTTGGGCTCTTCGATCATTCAAATGGCATATTATAAAAAGAAATCTCAAGATAATATATTCTGTGTCAACTATGTATTCTATATAACTTGAACTGGCTTGGCCAGATACTGTGCATGATTGAGAATTTTTTTTTTTTGGGGGGGCCAAAATGAGATTTTATCCTCAACATACTGTACTTGAACGAATTATATGCAATTCTTTCAGCTATGTGGCCGCAGTCTGTGTAAAATGTTTAAACACTTGAATAATATTGATGGTAACTCAGTACTAAGGGCAAATGTATAGAATGAGTTCTTTGAATGCCGGCATGGTGTTGTTCCATGTTGGTAAATTCTGTGCTTTAATTTGAGAATTTACCATCGGAGTGGACATTTCTTATCAACGTGATACAATCATTTGTTTCATGTTTAATGTTGCTAATCGTAATGGATTTCAATGCAGGAAGGATGTATGTGACTGTAAATAATTAGATCTATTCATCTGTAAGTTTGAAAAATAGCAATGCAAACCTTGCCGAGCTTTATTTGAACACAGGGTGTCGCTGTATTAAAGATTTGTATCCGCTGTGTTCATGAATACCTATGTATTTTTTTCACGTGATTTTTATTTTTCTTTAACACACTCGGAAAAATATTGTCTGAACAGGATGCAAAGTTTATATTAATGCATATCCATATGACAGTGAACATTGGTTCCTATTTCGCTTAATTTAACTACATTTTAGACATCCACATTGAAATCATTGACAATCATCCAATTTCAACCAAACGCGATCATTTACACATTGTGTAATTTTTCAGGAACAGCCGAGATCCAGAACGTTTTGACAGGATCAACACATTATTACTTTTGTTTACAAAATACCCCCCCCCCCCACCCCACCTGTATTAGATAATTGTGCCATGTGTTTTGCACGTCTCCGTTTTCACAGATCCATTCTTTATTATTTGAACTTTTCTGGAAAAAACAAACAAAATACGTGTTTACACTCATTGTTTACCTGTGTAGTGAGTACATTTATATTATTTATATAGCACTTTTCAAAGCGTGGACAAACAAAGTGCTTCACCTAGTTTTCGAATACTGTATACGAAATTGCGAAGTGTTGGTCTTGACTCGCATATGAGCTGCGACATTCCATTCTTGATCCATGGTCCTTCCTTTGTAGCTATAACGGCGCCACCTCTTCATGCAAGGCTTTCCACAAGGTTTGGGAGTGTTTATTGGAATTCGTGGTCATTCTTGCAGAATCGCATTAATGAGGAGTCACATTGATATTGGACGCGAACGCCTGGCTGAGTCTCTGGTCTCTATCGGGTTAAGGTCAGAACTCTGCGCATGCTTATAAAGTTCTCCCACACCATACTCTCACCCATGTCTTCATGGACCTTTGTGCATGGAGTGTAGTCTTGTTGGAATGGCAATTCCAAACTATTACCACAGTGGGGCGGCATGACTTAGTGATAGAATGAGCATCCCCTCTCCTGAGGAAGAGTTTGTGTGTTCAATCTTCGGCTCTTGAGACCATGTCAAAGTGTCCTTGAGCAAGTTACTGAGTCCTCAATTTCTCTTGATCCCGCGTCAGTGTTGAGTGAAGCGCTTTGAGTGTCTTGTCGATGGAAAAGTACGACACAAGTGAAAGGCCATTTACCACAAATGTGAAAATGTCCACAATCTCTTAATTTGCTGAAACTTTCAAAGTTTCTTTTGTTGGAACAAAATGCAGTATCTTGGACAATGTTTTTAAAATAGTGATTCCCAACCAGGGTGTCATGGCACACTCGTGTGCTGTGAGAGATCATCAGAGTTGCCGCGGGAAATTATACAATTTCACTTAGTTTGTCCAAAAATTACAATCTATTCATCTATCTATGACAGTGACGTATTGTGATATGCAGAACAATTACATACTCTTCCATTAGATGGCATTCCCACCTCCACTTTACCATCGTTCACTTAACCTTCTAACATTTAACATTGAGTATAAATACTAAGGTAGATTGAGGGGTTACATTTTTTTCAGTATTCATAATATTTATGACATTTTTGGAAGGTATGCCGTGATATTTTTCGAAAAAGAAGCTTGGCTCAATAATGGTGCCGGAATCACAACATTTAACAGTTGAAGAGGGAAAATCACTATCGTGAATGTTTTAATGTTGTAATTTTGACATTTCATGTGTAGCATGTTTCTGTATTTTTAATTAGCCTATAAATCCAATTGGTTTGAAGTTATACCCATATAATGTCTTCGACATTGTTTGATTTTTACATAGATATTGATCTCTAATACGTGAGCCACAGAAATTGCATTGGGGGGAACTCACTCGTGCGCACAAATGAGCATTTATTACGCACGACCCAATGCTTCCACGGAACACATTTCAATAATTAAAGTGAAAAGTTGCAGAGAGCCAAGCGTAATTGAACTTCTTGCGTTACCATGGGCAAAGTTTTAGGTTCTGGGGTGACACGACGACTGTCAGAACCCGGCTGTAGGGGGTGATGTTTGGGCCTGTCGGCCCACGCTAGAAGTACCGGAGATGTGTTGGACGGCAAGAGCCAACCTAGCCAACCCCCTGCCGCCTTGTGCAACACATCTTCTGTTCTGCGGTAAAGATGGCGGCGTCAGAGGGGGCGCGCAGCAGACGGACCACGGCGACAGCGTTTTGAAATAAGCTCCGCATTTAAGCAAAACTCGCTCGCTCATCGTCTGCCCGGACGACGTCTGTTTCTCCGGTGTAAAGACGCTCGCTGTCACGCCGCAGGGGTAGTTGTTTTTTTGTTTAGAACCCGGGAAATTGTGGATTTCTGTGATTGCTGCTAACATCAGCTAACTGTTTAGCCAAGCCAGCTAATACGGGATAG
Source organism: Hippocampus guttulatus (assembly GCF_054856545.1). Taxonomy (NCBI): domain Eukaryota; kingdom Metazoa; phylum Chordata; class Actinopteri; order Syngnathiformes; family Syngnathidae; genus Hippocampus; species Hippocampus guttulatus. The sequence continues at coordinate 13,682,004 of NC_141267.1, forward strand.
TTAGCGGCGAGAAGCGTAAGGAGGAGGAGGGGTATTGAGGAACGCTATTCGGCACGCAGGCTCCTCCAGCGCAGGGGAATGTGAGCCAGAGGCGCACTGGGGTTTGCTCGCTTGGTCCCGAACGTCCTTACGACAAACTACCGGGATGGGACAGCAGGTAGGCCGCGTCGGTGAGGGCACATCGACCGGACTGCAGCCGCCACAGCCCCACGCGTCCCAAGCAAACCAAGGAAAGGGGAACCGGGGGAGCGTCGCCGGGAGGAGACCCCGAGAGCCCGGCAGTAACACCGGCACACCGCCGGGTAGGACCACTGCGATCAACGTGCCTGACCCGTCGATCAATATATTCACCAAGCATTCAGGTAAGTCTCTAACAAGTGTTTGTTAGAAGCAGTGTGTAGACTTGGTTTAATATTTGTTGCAGCTTCGTAGCATTGGCTAAGCAGGGACGTGCTAGTTTGACGTTAGCGGAAATCTTAAGCAAGCCTTCACTCTTTATACTCGGTCTTGTTCCTTTCCTATTGTTCCTCCGATTTTATAATGTCATTACTGGAGAGGATCTCGCAAGGATGCATAGGCATAAGATAACACCGTGAGTGTTAATTTTACGCATATGCCGCATGTGACCTGACGATGCCAAAAGGAGGCACAGTATTATTGAGGAAGCCCAATTTTTGTAGCTTTCGGCTTCGATTGTTTATGATTTCCCTCTCAGATGCCATCGTCTGATAGTCGCTTCGGTAAACAGTGATCCTCGCCTCCGGAGGTTGAACAGCGAGCGCTTCCACCCCATTAACTCCGCATAGGAGCCACCGCGAGGATGGCGCTACAATAACGAGTGGTTTTGTCATGCTCACTTGCATCCTGTCTCTTCGCGTCTACTGTTACAGCACACTCAGCAATCTGAATGCATCGTTTGATCCGGCGCTGAATAATTTAGGTCACCTTCTGTCGTTACAAGATTACGCTCATGCACTCAAGATTACCCCAAAGTAATTGTTTTTGCAATATCTTAACATCTGTCCTCCTTTTACGGGAGATTAGTAGGATGACCGCTTTCCTTTAATGTCATGAATTAGATGAGTTTTAAAAGATAAACTAAATGCTGAAAAGTATTTGTGGGCTATGAAGATGAGTTTGCAGCGATTAACTGGCTTGAGTGGACTGTATTATTTTCAAATTAGCCATTTTATTACATTTTCACATGGTGATAGTGGAATCTCAGGCCAGGAATTTAAATCATTCCAAGACTCTTTGTGAACCATAGCATGTAACATTGAGACACCACTGAGGCGTGGGACACCTTCGGACATCCCGCCCACTCAGTATTGAACCAATTAATCGACTTCACGAATCTAAATCAACGTTCTAAATCTTGTAGTCGACTAATCATGAATCCCCTGCTTTTCGCATCTTGTCTTACAACTGGCCAATTTACAAAGAGCACTTTCGACTCTCTTGCAGCGAAATATCCGGCCAACAAAACAACACAGTTTTTGTATGTTCGCATGGGTCCCTATATGAGAAGATGAGCTGGTTGTGGATGAGAATAACAGGTAGCTTTGGCTACCCTGCTTGCTGCTAATCTTAAAATATTAATTCCAGCACAACCCAGTGCCTGGAGATGAGCAACGATGACAGCGGCCTGAAGTGAAGCTCCATCTTTCACCAAAATGTTATGTCCAAAATGCGCGGTAACAACTATTCTTTTGGAAAAAAATGTCCTCGATAAACAAGGGAAAAGTACCAAATGTGCAAAATTAATTGTTGGATGATTGCTGGACTGAGGTTTTAACGTATGCTGAGGTATTGTACAGTATGCATGACAATGAAGTTTGGTTCTTATTTTTACAGGGCATGTTTGGTTGAATACAGTAACTGTCATCTCATCCTCAACAAGGACATATGTTTTCTTCTTTGATTAACTTGGAATATGTTAAGTAATGACGTTGGTACTTTGCACAGCTACCACATCTATTAATGCTTGATACTTCTCCAAAAGAGTGACACTTTTATATAGTAGCTCAGACTTACAGTATGTCATGGAGATGACAGGATGCCTGCTAGGTAGTTTCGATGTTGTCATCTTGTTTTTCAGCTTTTACTTTTGCTATGACAATACATGCACGGCATGCCACATTTGTACGCCAAAGTTGCTCCCAGTCCTGCAGTGGACAAGGACATAAAGACAATGGGGCCTTTGGGGAATGGATAGGATTTCCCGTCCCTGGCTGGGTTAAAGCTAAGCCCAAGAAGCACAGACATTACTGAGAGCAGGAGACACATTCAAGTGTTCTGCTTCTTCATACTGAGAGACAAGAGTGTCGTGTTTATAGGAGTCATATACTGCCTGCCACTCTGCAGAGGATTTTTTTTCTTCAAAGCTCACAATTATAGAACAAGGGCTCTTAAGAAAGAATGAGGAGCAAAGTCTTCCGCTGGCTATCATAGTGCTCTCTTTCTCATCAAAATGCGGTGCCAGTGATGAAGGATTGTAAGTCTTTGTGAAAGAAGCTGGGTTTTTGTTTTTGTTTTGGGTTTTTTTTTTTTTTTTAATCACTGCCCTTTGGACTGCGTGGAGTGTCAGTCAGTGATTTCGTAGATTCAATGAAACAAAATTATATAGGTATAGTTATTTGGTGATTGTCAGATTTCGATTTTTCTATTTGGGGTTTTTACGGTTAGTGGCCTGGCAGTATTATAATGAAAAACAACTCAGAATTTGCATGAAATTGCTGAGAAACGTTGTGGCCAAGTCCCTCGCTATGTCGCGGTTCACTTTCGGCGGCTTCAATGCATTGCAAGGTTTTATTTTATCGTATTTATCACGCGTTGTTTGCTATGTCAGAGGTGTTTTGCTGTGATTATTTTTCCGTTCCAGCAGACTCACCAATAGTAAGCGTGAGATGGGAGCAAAGAGTGTGTAAAAGACAAGAGTTGGAATAATTGTACACTTAATAAAAGCGAAGTGAATTTGGAAGTGAATTTCAATAGGTAGGCAGCTCTGACTGACTAAATAGCAGAATGGTGTGTTACTTGGTAAGGCAATGTAACAAAGCAGATTGGCGCAACAGTCAGTGCTGTATGTTGTCCTTAAAACCATCCCAAAAAAACCCCCAACAGTTTTTCCCATCCATCGTCAACATGGAAGTCGACCAATCTTGCAGACTGCAGCGTGTAATCAGAATGACTGCCCAAACGTGACCAGTAACATGACGTCAACAATAGTGTGTTGAAAACTTGTCTGGTCTCAGTGTATTTTTTTTTCTTTTAAGTTTTGCTGAGCTTTTCTTTGATCTTGCTGAAAAAGTCCACTATTTCATAACAGATTAGTGTTCGCTCACCCGTCATGAATGACCGACTCCATTAATGCCTTCTCTGTGAGCATAAGCAGTTCCCGTTAAACATAATTTAAAACAAGCTCAACAACGATAATAATAATGACAATGATTTTTTAATGGCTGTAGCATACGTGGGAATCCCCCCCCCCCCCCCCCCCTTAATCCATTCATGACAAGGTGAGTCATTTCCTCTCTCTAACTCAGGTGTGCAGCAGTCCCTCTCGGAGCATTATTAATTCAGCAGCTCTGTTTCCCAACAAGACTTCATCGGCTCCACCAGACAGAAAAGAGTACCACAAATAGAAAGAGAGGCTCAATTAATGGAATGGAACACCAAAGTGCTGATACAAAGGGACTCTCACCTTTTGCTGTATTGGTCGAGGTGCAGTATTACGGCATCAGTGGCTGTATTGACGCCTCCACTTGTCTAGCCCTGCCTGATTTTTAGGTCTTGTGTTAACAAACCCATTAACCCATGATTCTTCGTTTGCATCCTGAACTTGTGGAGACTTGCTGAGGCTCAGTGTCTCCAAGCCTAAGCCCCTTTGCACTAGCTGTAAAAGCTGCCATTCTCCAATATAGGATGGTATTGTCTTGGCCTGTGTTTGAAAATGTATGTTGAATTGACACTTATTTATTGATTTATTTTAACAACAGTGTTACCATATCCGTGTAAACTCAACAATAGCAGGCGGAGCACATCGCTGTTCTAGCATTTGTGTTCAAAACGTGTCACAAGACTGTTTCATCATTGATCGTCAATGCCAATGAACTACTGTCCTGGCATACATATTACTCAGGATGCGCTGATCATGTGCACACCAAGAACAAGTACAAGTACTTACAAGTACTCACCAACACCCTCTACCTGTACTTGATAATGCCATAAAGTACAAGTTTCAAATTCAAGGCCCGGGGGCCAGATCCGGCCCGCCACATCATTTTATGTGGCTCGTGAAAGCATATCAAACATGTCTAGTTCCATGATGGTTGCTGAAGTCTGAGCCAAAATTTCAAATTGTCATATGTAATCCACAATAAGAGTCATTATTCTTGACTTCTGATTTTTAAACTCGTTATCCATCAATTTGTTGTGCGCTGTGTATGTAATATATGGAGGTGATTAAACATTTATATGGTTTCCCAAAATTTATAACGACCCTCCAAGGGAAACCTTAACTACAATGTGGCCTGCGACAAAAATTAGTTTGACACCCCTGCCATAAAATATTCTGCTTGCGATGAAAATGTGTTTTATTTCATCAAATATTGTTCCAAAACTCTGCTACCCGCGGGCACCCATGCTGCCCCAGATTTACAACATAGCAACACCAATAGACATGACGGCATTGTCACAAAGAACACAGTCCCTTATTTATGAAGTACTTTTTTAATGTAAACCTTTATGTTGTTCCCCGACCAATGGAACTACCGGTAATCACTTTGACAGACGATGTATTTTTTTTTTTTAAATATGCCCAAATTGCCCCAAAACATGTCAGCTCAGCCCGTTTTGTGCATTGATCAAATATTTAGCTGGTTATGGTGCTTTTCAAAATAGTGTTTATTTAAAGGAATATGTAGCCCCCTGTAACTTCTCTGTCAATAGGGTTTTCTGTGTAACCCAGCCGTCACTTGAAAATAGCAGAACTTCTTCCGGCCTACATAGCAAATCATGGGCGGAGTAACTCTGTTTGGGGGCTTGGTTATATTAGTCATGTGACCTGTGACACATGAATCATTTGCTTCGACACATTTTTGGAATTTATTTAATTTACCTGATTATTTAAATTCACCTTTAAGGGGTTGGAGTGCTCTGAGATTTGTACGCCAGCAATTGAAAAGTCACTAAATCATTTGTTGCAACTTCTCTGTTGTTCACGCTAACTTAAATGAGCATAGAATTAGAGACTGATATGTAGAAATATAGCGGCTTTATCCCCTGCCCAGACTAGAATGCCTGGATCAGGCATCCATGGATTTAAGCCGATTTGCATCAAGGGTAAAATTGGATTAGAGACAAATTCACTTTCCCTTTGACTGTGTGTTAAAGCCTTGCCAACCAGAGCAAGTCACACAGCAGCCACAACACAATGTGTGAGATAGCCTATATTTAGCTACTGGAACATGATAAAGCCTTTATGAACCAGATTTGTCCAAAACGAGTTGGTCAGTTAGGTCTAGCGAGTCGTGACTGCCATTATCCACCAGGAGGAGCCATGGCCACACCTCCTCTTGAGGGGGGGAAAAAAATGGCTTTCTTACATGATGTAGGTAAGAATGTCGGTGAGTGTGTTTGTGGGAGGTTAAAAGTTTTGATGGGTACAGTGTTGGAAAATCTCAGTCACAGAACACGTGAAATTCATCCACTTGCTGAACCCAGTCAAGTGTAATGTTGTCATCATGGTGTGTGCTTCATCACAGAGCCACGGTGTCCGAATCAGATACTGAGAGACCACAGTAAAATCTGTGCCAGCTTCTGATGTGATGTATGAAATACTTGGCAGACCGTGACTGTTGCTTTGCTCACAACCAGGTGAGAGAAGCCAGTGGCGGGTGCAATTTATTATTATTATTATTTTTTGAAAATGACTTTCTTTCTTTAATGATGCAATGTCAAACCGAACAAACATGCCCTTTGGGGGCGGCTTCTGTAAAGGGATGATCACAACACAACTTGCCATTTCATCAGCGCAAGCATGTCACCACTTACCAAAAGCAAAAAACTGACGATTATGTTATAATAAGTAAGAAAAGAGATAATTATAATAAGTAATAAAAGATATCTTGATTCATTAAAAAAAGCTAAAGTAGTTCATAATGAGAAAGGAATTTATGGGGCCATTTGTATTTTTACCTGTGACCAGACACCCAATAGAACATGAATTTTAAAAACTAAATAAATTGGAGAAAAAAACTTCTATTGGCCATAAAAAGTAAGGTGAGGCGTGACCCCATGTAATAAAATTAGCTGTTACTTGACCTATGATCAGATGAGTATGTTGATGTGATAGTTATTGTATAGCTTTTGCATATTAAGGGGTGTTCACACGGCACATATTTGCTCCGGCGCTGCACCGATGTATTTTGTTGCGATATATTTAGCACCGCAGCAAATTGTGTGGAGCGTTCACACGTACAAAGCCGCTGAGGGTGTCTGCACCGGCACAGCGTCGGTGCAGCCCCACTTGCGTTCACACGGCAGTTTCTGCAGCGGAGCAAAATGACAGAAAACAAATGAGCTGTGGTGTTGGTTCTTTTTAAAACGTATACACAACTCAAGCGACTACTGGACAGGCACGTCCTTCTCCTTCTCGGTCTCCGTGCCTTCTGCTCGAGAGTGACCGCCCCCGAAAACGTAAATCAGCGATGACTTCAATGACACTCAGAAAAGCAAACACGTAATGCGCCAAGCAGAAAATCAAGAGAGGAAATCACAAAATAAATTATATGGGGGGCGGGGGGTTGTGAACACACAACAAAGGAACAAACTACACAAACAACTCCGAGACAGTCCAGTCTCCTACAAAAGGAAAGATGTTACCAGCCAAGTCTTGTGTCGTTATTAAACAAACACATGACAGAAGTCCGACAGAGCACGAAAGCAACGCATTTTCACCGTTGGTAGGCTTCACAAGCATTTGCTCTGGAGCAAATTTAACCCAGTTGCGTTCACACGTGCAAATTTACACCGGTGCTGCTTCGCAAACGAGCATTAGCTCCGGAGCAAATTTTTAAACCACCTCCCTGAGGTGGATCAAATTTGGTCCGGTGTAAGCTGTTTTCCGGGGCTACGCCGGAGCTAATTTGCACGTGTGAACGCTCTACTGGGGCAGCCCCGGCGTAGCACCGGACCAAATCTTGCCGTGTGAACACCCCTTTATTGACATTAATAGTGTGTTTTTGAAATGCATGAACATTGAAATATCAACCGGTTTTCGCTTCACCTCATTTTTTGTCAACACCAAAGCATGTGCTATCTGCTTGATTTTTGTTTGTTTGTTTTGTTTTTGTGTTGTCGAGTCATCCACAAATATGGAACACTCGCAGAAATTAATACTATTTTGCATCGAAATTATAATTTGCCAGATATGAAAAAAATATATACATATATATTTTTAATGGAATATTCTTGTCACTGAATACTGCATTGCTGCCTTGAGCTTTTGCATCGGCTACCAGCCAAGCTTCTTTAGTTCCTCAAAAAACCCACAGTCTTTTAGTCCTTGGCCTCGACTCTCTCGCAGCTTATATCATTAAAGAGAGGGGATTAATTAGAACGGCGCATGGTTGGCTGTACAGATGGTAAAACCATTCCATGCATCTGTCATCCTAAGAACACAAAATGTTTTCAACTTTGGGGAGCGGTCCAACCAAATTGCTGTAGTGGCTTGTATTTAAGTAGCAGTTTCGCTACAAGGCTTAGCTGTGATGGTGCTGCGTGGGGGAAAAAAAATAGATAGTGTCAGAGAGGGGAAGTCCTGCTGCCAAGCCTGTTAAACATTGATTGGCTTTCAGGGTCAGTCGCCTGTTGTGGGCATTATCATTGCCGCTTTATCTTCTGGGTTGCAGGGTGCGGAATTGGCTTGGAATCGACACACACTTACTCTGAACATCCATATCCGCATTGATACAGACATGCTCCATTTTTCACACCAGAAGTTGTGTGTGTGTGTGTGTGTGTGTGTGTGTGTGTGTGTGTGTGTGTGTGTGTGTGTGTGTGTGTGTGTGTGTGTGTGTGTGTGTGTGTGTGTGTGTGTGTGTGTGTGTGTGCGTTTCTGGAGAGTTTCCAGTAAATCGTGCCTTGTAATGTGCTCCCTTAAGTTGATTTGCATTCGTGTGGAAAATTCAGTACGACTGTATATTATGTCTATAAGAATTGCTACTGTAGACATTCTAATGCAGAACACTTCCAAAGTTATAGATTTCTGAGTCCCATCATATTTTGGGGAAAAATATGTATCCATAGTCATAAAACTTGGTAGTCTGAAAATGCCATGTAGCTCATAAGACCCGTGTTCATCTGCGGCCGTGTGTCTGTCTACTCTACTGGATGTTCGAGTATTGATGTCAAGCCTTTTTTCATCGTTGTGGCACACTTCAGATCTCTTGTCACATGATTATCCAGTGACATAGACGAGTGGTCTGACTTTTTCCTAATGTCTCTGCGCTGACTTATGTATTAGTGGGCCAATAGCAAGGTCACTGTGCATTGCTGTCCCCATTTGGCAAACAGATCAATTTCAAGTTGAGTCAACGTCACTGGAAAGCTTTTGCTTTAATAACCAATCCAGCTCTATTTTGTGGAACAATCTTGTGTGAATTGGGAATTTCTCCTTTGCGAGACTAATAAAGGCTTTCTTATCTTATCTAAAAGTCAATCCATCGACTTGCCACACATATCTTGGATTCATAAGAATTTAAACAGCAATCCAGCGTACCATAAATTAGGTTTTATTTATTTATTTTTGAATGTGAATTGCTATTATCCTCTTGAGCTGATAAACAGAATGATATTCTGTAGTATTTTACTGTCTCTGTGTAGTTTGCATTGTGCAGCTCTCTGATTGCTGTCTTAAATATAATTTTTAGTATGTGGACTCTTCTGCACCTTTACTGTCTAGACTTGGCAAAGTCGGTAGTTAGCGATGAAAATTGATTTTTTTTTTTTTTTTAAATGGGGTGATTCAAATTCCATTTTACATATGCTCAGTGTCAAGTACAATGTTGCTTACATCCCTGTCATATTTGCCAATGATGTAGCGCTGCGGCAGTTAAACCATGATCCATTTTTCATGCAATAACTTACTTATGCACAGCGTGAGCTGGCATCACTTACGCATTCACACTGTCCTGACTCCAAGTGAACATCATAAAAGTAACTCTTAAGCACACTACCCTCGCACCTCACTCACCAGGCATAATTTATCGATTCATCCTAGAGGACCCTTTGGTCCACAGCACGAGGGTTTCCCCCCGCCATGACATCTCAACTGAATAGAAATCTGAACCGATTACACTCACAGGTGTGTCCAGGCAAGACCAATTGCTCAAATCCGTTTGCTCAAATCTGTTTCAACACCAGGATGTGTGAAAGGTGCAAGTCTGGTTGAGGGAGACGTACGGAACTCCATGGACATGACTCAACTGTGGACACAAGACGAGCGCATACATGGGCACTTGTAAAAATTGATTGAAAAATTCCACTCTGTTGCTGTCCGCGCCAAATATTCCCCCCAGTTCACGATGAGCCACTCGGAGTTTATTGGTGTTCATGACCTGTCGCGAGTAGACTGCCTCTCTTGATGGTAGAGGACGGAGACGACGTTTTTGTGAGGTTATAGTTGATACAACAGATTCTGGTCAGTCGGGAGGGCTACAAAACAAAAACAAACCCCCCCCCCAAAAATTTGAAGCTGCTGAAATCGTGTATTGCAGGGTATTCTTTGTTGGAACCTCCACATTCAAACATAATTTGCTTAATTTGCAACTTCCACGTTGTTCTGATTCTCCACTTTCAAATTTTGAGATTCTTTTGTATTGTGTGATCAGCAAAGTGTCTGTGACCTCCGTCCCGAAAAGAAAGTAGAAGGGTTTTATTTTGACTTGAATCGCTGCACTCACGCTTATCCTTTATCCTCTTCTGCTTGTAACAATCAGACTACTTTTTTTTTGTCTTTGTCTGCCATGGGATCACATTGAGCTAAATCTAGTTTATGTAATGTCTTGTGCATGTGAGGATGATTGTATCGGCTTCAGACAGGCAGGCAGCCATCTTTTGTCTACAGCACGATGTGCGTTGTGGAGTGTGTGTTTTGTTCACTTGTAGCTAAAAAATAATCACTTATCCCCATAGCCATGGGTTTAGGATACATTCTATTACTTTATTGTTATTTCCTTGAAAAAGTGTGAGGCAAGGGGCACTCTGTGTTGCGTTAACTCTTTGCCGATTACAGTAGTTAGTTACACTTTAGAAATTTGTTAAGCAAAACTATTAAACTGATTCCCATGGGCAAAGTCAGAACACATTAAATTTTGCTCACGAAGCGAGACTTACTGTAGCTGGCTGATGATGGCTGCCAAGCTGGTATCAATATTAAAAGGTATTTTTATATATTTGCATGCATGCATGCATGCTAGACTTCTTCAACTTGGTCGAATTTTATCTGAAAAGGATTTGTTTTGTCTTTAAAAAGCTTTTATGATGCATATACTTTCGAGCTATGCCATATAACGAGAATCAATATCAAATCTAAAAGACATGAAGAGATGCATGACAGTTTCTATTGAGAGATTGCTTCCGTTTCTTTTACTCTAGTAAGTAATATGCCAGCGTTGATTGGGATTTGCTTTCATTCACTTAATTTACAGCTCAGCACACGGAGCCAGCATGGCATCCATTTATCTACTTGTGAAAAGAATCCAGCCATGTAACTACCGGTGTATTCTTCTTTGTCTCTTAACAACTTATCTCTTATCTGTGTACTCCGTTTACATGGTGCCCCAAATGGTCAGACTGAGACGTCAGAGTCAGGCTTTCAGAACAAGCTTGTCAGCTTGTTCTGAAAGCCTCTTGTGTAGCCTCTGAAACAGTTCATTATGAACCCCTTTCATGGATAAATGCTAAGCATACTTAGATGTGACTTGCAGCGCTTTGTTGTATTTATTTTGATTCTTGAAAAGTGCTTATACTACCGGATATTTTCAGTGGTATTTGGCCACTGGCTATTTGTTTTATTTTAATTTTATGAGTCATATCCCAGAAAGTTGCCAAGAATTCCATGTCGGGATATACTGTATATGATCAGGATGTCAAATTACCGGCACCAGGAAATACATAGTGTTACAAAACAATTGAAAGGTGCAGAGTGGCGTACAGTCTACAACCAATCATTTCTAGTTTATTAATTTTTTTTCCTCAACAAAATACATGGGCCAACTAAATGATAATCATATAGAGATGCACAAATCTGTAATTGGTCATACTTTGTACAAGCAGCTGCTGCGTCGAGGCCGGAGTCCCTGGAGAGCCAAATAGATGGTGTCACAAAATGCGTCATATCTATGGCACGAATGTGTGCCACGGGATCCGGGTCACCTCTGTTCCGGGTGTCTCAGTCGGTGTTGAGCAGACTTGGCGTGCCGACTTCCAAAGACCAACTTTTGGTATGCTGGACACAAAGCGTTTCTTCAGAGTGCACAGTGCTTTGTTAACGACATAGACACACACAGTCACGGTCGTCTTACGACGCACGACATTCATTGTTGGGACATATGGAAAAGAAACCTGTGATATTGTATATCTGTCACATGAAGCATTTAAATTATTTGAATGATTTCATGTAATTTTGTACTGTTTTTGGCAGATTGGAACTCATCAGTAAGTGTTCTTTTTATTTCCACGCTGAAAGTGAGGATTGGAATTCATATTAGGACCGGCCCTATGAATATGTGCAGCATTAATCTCATTAAAAAAAAAAAAAACATTCCTCAAAGAGAGTGTGATATTCAGCGATGTAAGAAGAGCAGCTATGACAGTTGGCCCAGCGTCGCTTGCAGTTGCAGACACACACACACACACGCACGGGCGGGCGCATACACACAGACACACACACTCTCACTCATTCGTTCCCAGGAGGACAGGACCAGCCATCTGCTGTTGACTGCAGCTGTAGTCCGGACCTCACACTCCACTCCACACACTCCTGTTCACACACATAGCCCAGCTCTCGGCTTTCTTACTTCACGATACACTCTCTGCCTAAGTCCCAGGACCCCCACCTCCACTTAAGCATATGTCTACGATCCTCTCTCCCTCCCACGCCATTTGTGCCATCCCTCACGGCGTGGTTCATCGCAGGGGGCATCAGTCATGGCTCTTTCTGCTCTCCACATGTATCAAAATGGGTTTTGGATTCTTGCTTCTGACGTTTTGGTGGATAAACTACGTGGGGGTCTGTCTCTCTTTGAGATGGTGAACTCGTTTTTTTCAACATTTCACCCTCAATGCTAGGATCAGCTACTTTGAGCCAAATCAAGAAGCCCACAGCTTTCAGGGCTGCTAAAGAACCACACCACGGCAGAGGATGTACTGGGAATTGTGGCTGAGCCGTGCCACAGCCAGTGCCACACTGCAGTGCATTCTGGTCCAGAACAGAGGTGGGCATATTGGGTGTGTTTTGGCACAGTGAACATAAAAGATGATTCATTGCGATGTGTATATTTCCATATTTGGTTCACTTTTGAGCCCTTTGTCCAGCCGTTATTCATGCAGCGTGTAATTTGTAGACTAATAATAAAGGACAAAATAATGCAAAACAGTCACATTGTACCCGTAATTCACATCTTTACTGTTGTAAGTGCATAAGGACTCAAAAAATAGGTTATTGTATTTTTTTTTTTTAATCAATCTTTCAATCACTTGTCTATCAGAATTTCATTCTGGCAAATATTGTCATCTGTCTCATCATTCAATAAATCCTAGTTTGGACGTTGTTGTGTTGCTGTCAGTAGCAAATTTCTGCCAAAATGAATACAAGTACGAACCCAAAATCAAATGACCGGTACAATTCATAGGCGTAAGATACAGTGCTGAGATTCTCTGTTGTCAGTCGCCCAATTTCAACACCCTCCTCTCCCACTCCTGCAGCAGCTGTCCAGACACGCAGTGATTTTGGCAGCAGCTGCTGAGCGTTGTTCATCTGCTACTCATGTTCTGTTTCATCAATCGCAAGTCGGTCTCTGTGGGTGTGGGTGTTGTTTTTAGGTACACGCTATCACTGCGCCCTGGTCAGGTAGCGTCACTCTCATCCTTATTCTGGAGCCCCTCCCTCTTTGCACTCTTTAAAGACGCGCAGGGTCCTACCCTGCATCATACCTGATCTGAAAGGTGTACAGTACAAGAGTCGTTTTGCTAAAGTAATGGTTTTGAGGTGCCTGCAGGCAAACAGTTTTGAGGAAGAATGGGTGGCCCTTAGTGGCCAGAAACTCAGCACGGGTGTGAGGCAGAGTCCAGAGCCTGGACAACCAGGTAGATGACAAGGGCAGCTTGATCAGGAACCAGTTTAGAGTCGTCATGTGTTTGCATGCATGTGCAGCTTCAGCAGCCAGCCCTCATGCTTGATGTTTAATATCACCAGACTCATTATTTCCCTTCTTTTTGTCTCTCTTTCTCTCTGGTCATTTTTTTTCCCCCCAGAAGCTCTCCACAGGCCATTTGGGCTAGATTCTGCGGCCCTGACAGAAGCGGTACGCTGGAGCTCCAAGGAGAACCTATTGGGGGCGGCTGAGAGTGACCCCAACCTGTTTGTTGCACTTTATGACTTTGTGGCCAGTGGAGACAACACGCTCAGCATCACTAAAGGTAAACACTTTTGAAATCATGATTTACGATGAATTTGATAGTATTCCAATCAAATGTCAGTCATAATCTAATAATGAGAATACAATAAGTTATTTATAACACAGATGTTATTATTACCAGCTGCACTCTCATGTAAGATCCAAAACAAAAGCTGTGTACAAAGATAACAGTGCTTCAGTTTGCATCGGTAGTTTCAGCTTATATCACATAAGATGGACTTACTTTGAAATATGAATACGGTATCCACAGCACATGTCCGAGGCAAACTAAATTGATTCGACTTCATGTTGAAAAATATGTGATCAGAACTCCAACAACATATTCAAATGGGGCAGCATAACGACAAGTGGTTAGAACATCCACCTCACAGTAGTGAGGTTGGAGATTCATTTGCATGTTCTCACTGTGCTTGCATGGGTTTTGTCCGTGTACTCTGGGGGGAAAAAACAAGCTTCCTAGTTTAATTGTAGACTGTAAATTTTCCTAAGGCGTGAATATGATTGCAAGTGGTTGTTTGTCTAAAGCAGAGGTGTCAAACTCATTTTTGTGGCGAGCCTGATTTTAGTTCGTTTTCTTTGGAAGGCCGTTATGACTGAAACCATGTGAAGAAGTCAAGAATAATGGTTTATTCACCAATTGTCAAGTTACAGTAAGAAGGGGTTTGGTAACAGGAAAATGCTTACGGTATCACTCTTATTTATTACTAATGAGAATTGGAAATTGTGGAGGAGATATTAGCAAGCAACATGAAAGTTGACATCTTTGATTTGCTTTTGCGAGCCACTTACCATTATGTGGCGGGCCAAATCTGGCCCCTGTGCCTTGAGTTTAACACCTGTGGTCCAACGTGTACCCTGTGATTAGCTGGCAACCAGTCCAGGGTGTAATTTGCCTCTGGCTCAAAGTCAGTTGAGATTGGCGACCCTAGTGAGGATAAGCAGTGTAGAAGATGGATGGATGGATGAATACTCAATATTTTATGACCGATTTTTTTTTTTTTAAATGTATATTTACAGATCTTTGGAATCGTGAGCCGAAAACGTGTTGCAGAAATGCAACTGAGTGGGAACTGTTTTGAATCTTAGACAAAAATATATAGGTCTCCTTTAAACCTAGTTATTTCATTTAGATTATTTGAGCAAGCATTTTATTTGATTTGGAAATTATGTAGCAGTCGAGTTCTACAACGTAAACTGCAGCCACAATAAGAAACATTGTTGAATGAATACCCCGATGACAAATCTCTGAGTGTTACATTCTATATAAGTCAGAATTTATGCTTTAGAGTTCACCTACAGCTGCAAAATTCAGCCATTACATGTCCGAGAGAATATACTGTATATTCATGTCTGCATCGTCAAAAAGGATTGTTGCTACGTGATGTGTTGCTGTATCAACACATGCCTCCCACACCTTCTATGGACGCAGGTGTGTTGCGACAGAAGGGCACAGTGATTTCCTAACATGGAAGTAAGTCTTGAGTCGAATACGCTTCAGGCCATGCCGCTGATTGGCAGATTATCAAACAGTTTCGTGCGCAGTTTACAGTTATACCATCGGAATGTTGTGTGTCAATAAAGCTATAGGTGAAAAGAATCGTTGGGACACCTGGCTATGACACACCTATGGGTAGGGAAAATGTAACAAAATACGGAGTTGGTTCCTACTTTGAAGCGATGACAGATCCACTCTTGTGAGAAGACTTTTGAAAAGATTTTGGTTTCGAGCAAAAAAAAAAAAAAAGTCTAAAATTCTTTCCTGTAGAAAAGACCGCATTATGCCTCTACTTCTGTGACGATATGGAATTTTACATCAACAGGTGGGTTACGTTGAGCCAGGAGGAGTTGACCACAAGCAGGAATTAGCTGCTCACAGTCATTATCTCCTCTTCGCCACTCCAAAGGCAAGGATACAGTCACTATTTCCAGTCCTGCAGAGGAAAATAGAGAATGGCAGACTGGCTAACAGTCAGTTGGCAGACTGGCTAACAGTCAGTTTTGTGCGTATAGTGACAGTGGTCTACGCTGTATTTTTTACAAAATCCTTAGATTGTTGCGTGTGCTTATGCAGGCCCAGTAACCTGAACAAGAACAGATTCCCAGCAAGTCTGTTTAGCTTCTTTTCACTGATCATCACAATCTTAATTGTTCCTTGGCTGCAACCGCCATTTCCCGGACGCCTAGCTTTACAGTGTGTAAATGATGCGTCATTTTCACTGTGACTCACTGGACAGTGGACCCGGCCCGCAGCGGACGCTGAGGTTCTGTTTAATAATTGGAGGAACTATCTTAGGGGATGGACCTCTTTCAAAAAGAATGGCAATGAACTCAAATGACATCCTTGCAGTGGTGATGAGCTACACCGCATTATGTACTCTGGAGGGAGGTGTTTTTTCACATTTTGCTTTACCTTATCGGCAATACCATGAAACGGCAAAATCATGTGTTACGATAAAATTCAAATGTTCCAAGGCCAAAGATGGGGAAATTTGGCATTACGCTAAATTGATTTACACTCGGGCTCTTCGGAATGTCATGATTCTTATTTTCGTACATAGGTTGAGCTGTTTACGTAATTTATTTTCTGCTCACTAAATAACTACAGCCGACCACAATTTGATTGCAAAATAATCTCCAGTGAAGAGGTGCAGTAACTCTATGTCGGATTATTGAATCACTCCCTCCTCTGGTTTCGAGAAAATCGTCCGCCTTTCCACTCCCTCACGTTGTACCGCTCTGACATCAAGAGACAGACGGAGACGAGACACCAAGTCACGACATGTCTGCTTTTGCCCGGCGCCTGCATGGCAGCTTCGCTCTTATTATTGTTGCACGGCTTTTGATGTAGTTCAGTAAAACTCATAATCTGTCCGTACCGCCCAGTTTGTTTGTGTTGTCACCAAAGCATCCTCACCAACATTCTTACCTGATGACAAGAGTCCATGTTGAGTCTCTGAGACCGTTGTTTTCTTTTTTTTATTTTCTTTTTTTATTTTATTGTTTTGTAATTAGATTTAGTCTACTGGCTGTCTAATCCCGATTCCTCATCTTGAGTATTTTAAGGGAAGTTATAGGATTAGGCTGGTGGATTCAAAGTCATTTTGACCTATTTTTCCCACCATTTATTACTTTACTCAGAGATTATGCTTTCATTATGTCTGCATTTATTTGTTTGTTCTCCTCCCATCTCAAATTTCTTCTGGAGTAAGGCCCAAAGTAATTCTGGTCAAGTTTTGAGTTTGTGATTTTTGTTGTTGAATGGTTATATACTTTAAATTATTTTTTTCATTTTTTTGTTTGTTTGTTTTTTATGGTGAGACACAAAGTTGTGATGAGAAACTCGTCACAATTTTGCTCATTATTCATAACGCCTGACAATTTTCAAGAAGCACAACAATCCTTGCTCAAAGCTGTTCACTCATTGGCATGGCGAACGACAGATGTTTGAGCAGTTCCATGTCTGTGTTGCCTAGGCGAGAAACTGCGTGTGCTCGGCTATAACCAAAATGGAGAGTGGAGCGAGGTTCGCTCCAAGAATGGCCAGGGTTGGGTCCCTTCCAACTACATCACACCTGTAAACAGCCTGGAGAAGCACAGCTGGTACCATGGGCCTGTGTCGCGAAGTGCCGCCGAGTACCTGCTTTCATCCCTCATCAATGGCAGCTTCCTTGTCCGAGAAAGCGAGAGCAGTCCGGGACAGCTGTCTATTTCCCTTCGCTACGAGGGGAGAGTCTACCACTACCGGATCAACACTTCCTCAGATGGAAAGGTAGCATTAGACAGCTTGTGCTTAGTGATTTTGAGTTGTTCAGATTTGGATTGTAATTTTCCATTAATGGTAATGGAATGAATCCTTTATAGATGTCAAACTTTCACCATCATTAAGTCTTGTAAGGTTAACGGTTTACACATTTTAACAAATTGGTTTCTTATTTATTATGAAAAACAAGGCCGTCATTCCAAGAGCAAAAATGTAAACATCAACATGAAGTTCGGTATTAAAAAAATACAAATATGACAAACTCCTGTTTGTTTCACTGCAGGACTGTTCCACTTCTCTTGAAATGTAGTTTTAATTGCTCATGGCTCCCGCTCACCTTCCTCCTCCTCCTCCTTCAAGGTGTATGTGACATCCGAGAGCCGCTTCGCCACCCTGGCCGAGCTGGTCCATCACCACTCCACTGTAGCCGACGGCCTGGTCACTACACTACATTACCCAGCACCCAAGTGCAACAAGCCCACCGTGTACGGCGTGTCACCCATCCACGACAAGTGGGAGATGGAGCGCACCGACATTACCATGAAGCACAAGCTCGGGGGTGGCCAGTATGGTGAGGTGTACGTGGGCATGTGGAAGAAGTACAACCTCACAGTCGCTGTCAAAACACTCAAGGTGTGGCATCCCCTCAAAAAATACAAAACTTTTATTTCAATTTCATCATTATCTGCTAATGAAGGCGCCTGAGCAGTAATATGGTTGTAGGTCACCACCTGCCGGTAGGGTGTGGTAATACACCTAAATTATCTGACTTTGCTCAAGCCATTCTTTTTTATGATAATCATTTACACTGAACATTTTTATGATATTCACTCTTCTGATAATCACATTAATATTTATTTCCCGCTTCTTTAATGACAGGAGGACACTATGGAAGTAGAGGAATTTTTAAAAGAGGCTGCTGTCATGAAGGAGGTCAAACATCCCAACCTGGTTCAGCTTCTAGGTCAGTATTTTATCCATTTTTGTCATTTGAATTTCCCCTCACTTAAAAATGATTATAAAGCTGACTCTCTCGCAGGCGTGTGTACGTTGGAGCCTCCGTTTTATATTGTGACGGAGTACATGCCTCACGGCAACCTTCTGGACTACTTGAGAGATTGCGACAAGGAGGAAGTGAATGCTGTGGTTCTGCTCTACATGGCTACGCAGATCTCCTCAGCAATGGAGTACTTAGAGAAAAAGAACTTCATCCACAGGTGAGAAGCAAACACTCAGTGCAAAACTGTTTAAAATCAAATAAAATATTCCCAAGTTTCACATGTTTCTCCTATCAGGGACCTCGCGGCAAGGAACTGCCTGGTGGGTGAAAATCATGTGGTGAAAGTAGCAGACTTCGGTCTGAGCAGGTTGATGACTGGTGACACCTACACTGCACACGCTGGGGCCAAGTTCCCCATCAAGTGGACTGCGCCAGAGAGTCTAGCATACAACACCTTCTCCATCAAGTCTGATGTATGGGGTGAGTACTGTGCACATATTCATTTCTATCTTCCAACTACACTCGTGCACACATGGCTGATGATCTACACTGTGGTTGTCTTACAGCGTTTGGGGTCCTCCTGTGGGAAATTGCCACCTATGGCATGTCTCCGTACCCAGGCATTGATCTGTCTCAGGTTTATGATCTTCTAGAGAAGGGGTACCGCATGGAACAGCCAGAGGGATGCCCGCCAAAGGTCTATGAACTCATGAGGGCATGTAAGTAGATTTCTTTAAAACACATTTCCTTCAGATGATGATGAAGTCATTGTGACCACTATTTGAACCTGAACTTTAACTCACGTTCATGATTTTTGTTTCTGCTAGGCTGGCAGTGGAGTCCATTTGACCGGCCATCGTTCGCAGAAATCCACCAAGCCTTTGAGACAATGTTCCATGACTCCAGCATCTCAGAAGGTAGCGTACCATAAGGAAACATTTAAGAGACATTTTCAAGGCTACTAAAGTATACATTCAATCTCAGGTGTTTTTAAGGCTCTTTTTCTGCAGAAAATTCTGTCATGCAACTTCTGGGGTCCTTCACTTCAAAAGTTGTATTGTATCGGTGTTGGCGGTGTATCTTACCCATTTTTTAATTTTTATTTCTTTTTTGCAGAGGTCGCGGAGGAGCTGTGTAAGACAGCATCCTCCGGTCATGGCGGTCCTCTGCATTCTTTCGACACGCCCCTGTTGCCCTCCAAATCCCGCACAATCCACAAGCACACAGAAAACAAGGAAAACATCGAAGGAGGGCTCGACGGGAGGCCAGACCAGGGCACGCATGTTCCCTCAGGTACAGCTAGATTCGCTTGCCTCGCTGTCAAGCGATCGGGTGCATCACATTACAAGCCCGCAGGTGTCCCAGGCCACCTTGATGCCAAGAGTCAACTGCAGCGTCGCCAAGCCCGCCGCCTGAGGCGAAGGGCGGTCATTTTTCTCACCGATTGACTCCGACGCAAGTGTCTGTCCATTCCTAATTCTGTATATTTTAGGCAGGTCACGTGTCGTGCAGTGCAAATAAAATTAAATAACCTATTTAGTGATGGAGAATTCGCTTTACTGTCAAACTTCCAAGTAATAGGAGTCACATGAACGTAATCATGCAAATGTGTCACAAAACATCCATCCATTCATTTTATATAGCGTTTGTCCTCATGAGAGTCATGGGTGAGCTGCAGCCTATCCCACCTGACTTGGTATGTGCTGGACTGGTCACCAGCAGTCAGAGGGCACGTAAGGTCAACGATTTGCACTCACAGTCGCATCTACAGGCAATTTAATCTTCATTGAACCCATGCAAGCACGGAGAGAACATGCAACGTCCACTGATGAACATCTGAGCAGAGATTCAAACCTATAACCTCTCAACTGAGGCGTACGTGCTAACCACTCATCACTATGCTGCCCAAACAAAACTTGTCGAAGGGAAACATTTTATAACACCTCACGTGGTACTCAGTTTAACATGAAAGAAAAATGCGAGGGAATGCATCTGCCCGCCATAAAAGTCTTCTATTTCACAGGAACAGACACCAGATACAGCCATTATTCTGGATAGCTGAGCATGTCCTTTGAATAATTACACTGACCCAATCCAATTTACTTTTGCTGAATCATACACTTCCAGAATTACCACAAACCATTTTAGCACTAATCCTCAATTGGAGAACTCCCCTGATACATATTTCTAATTGTTAAATCAGTTTTCACGTGACACATTTATCTCCAAATTGTCTCACTTCAGAGTATTTTCATTTTCACTCCACCCATTATTGTTCTTTGATAGAGTATGATTCTTTTTTATTCTCTTGTAATATGACTGCTTTTTCAAATCAAGTTAGATCTTGTTACTGAGTAGAAATCTCACAAATGTTCCTTCTCTTTTCTTGACTGAAAAGAGATTTTTTTTTCTTTTTCACATAATAAAATGTTGGTCTTGTGTGCTTGTCTGTGACTCAAACAAGCGTGTGGTTGTCTTTTTGTGCTTCACCCTAAGTCCTTCATTGACCCGCTTCAAGTTCATCAAAGCACAAAGTATTAATCTTTCTAAAATGATAAACAAAAACCAAGTTCCTCTTAAATGCCATTTATATCTGTGAGCATGCAGTACAGTTTACAAATCCACAAAAGAAAACGGTCTTGGACGTTTCATTCTGCATAATACATTTGACACGGGATAGGAAGGGTATGTGTGTATTTGTATAGTACTAATCAAATATGTTTGGCACACCTTCCCATACCATAGAGGTGTCGCCAAACTTTTTACAAGCCCTGTAAGGCATTTATAACATGCGAGTTGACGCCATCTTGAACATGTGTAACTTCAGTCCAAATCCAGTAAAATGGTTTGAACGTGCATGTGCGGATTCAACTTTCCATACCATATTGAAGTTCTTTTGGGTCAAGTTGGGAAACTAGCAAGGCTCAAAGTCTTAAGCATGCTCCCAAACTGAGAGTACATTTTTATTTGGTCAACCTTGTATATGGGTCATTTGGCACATAATTTCCTTTGCCTAATGGTTTGCACGTCTGCTCCTTTCTATGTGGAGTTTGCATGTTCTTCCCATACTAAAAAGAAGCACGTTAAGTTAAGACTAAATTGTGAGTGTAAGTAGTTGTTTGTCTCGACACCTACCAATGTAGTTGGCTGGCGATCAGTCCAGCATTCTATACCACTTTTTGCCCAAAGTCACCAGGGAGAGGCTTCAAATCACCTCTGACCCTAATGAGGACTCATCCTGTGGAAAACGGGTCAGCCCTTGGACGTATCAACATTTAAATATGGGTCTTGAACTGAAACATTTTGGGGTACCCTGGTTTGTGGTCATTCAGAAATTGTCCTTAACTCATTCAGTACCAGCCAATTCTAGACCAAGTCTGAAAAGACGTTTAAAAACGTCTTTGGGAGTGAATGAGTTAAGTAGTTATTTTTTATGTTGAGTATTCTAATAATTCCCTCTTTTGTTCTTCTTTAGGCTGGACGTCTTTATTAGGAAGCGATGGACGTACAAGCAGTTCCCCAGCACTCCCCAGAAAACAGCAGCCCCGTGATAAATCTCCTGGGAGTCTTTTAGAGGACGCACTGGACACAGGTGCGTTCACGCGTGATCGCAAGACTGGCTTCTTCAGCTCCTTCATCAAGAAGAAGTCGTCGTCATCATCTTCCTCCTCCTCCTCTCCGTCCTCCCTGCATCAGCAAAACCTTCCGACACCTCCCAAAAGGAGCAGCTCCTTTCGAGAGATGGAAACACAGCCGCACAAGAAATATGAGCCCACTGCTGATTTCAGCCCCCCGCCTCCGCTCCCGCAGTCGGACAGTTTAGGGGGCTTTTCTGCTTCCCCTTCTCACTCCCAAGGCGAACCCGCCCAGACTCAGTCGCGCTGCTGTGGGGCTACATTTGGACAGAAACCCTCTGGCGCAGGACTTGCTTCACAGATAACAAGCGGCAGCAGCTGGGGAGGACTCGCCGGCTTTTTTACCCCCAGGCTTATCAAAAAGACCCTCGGGCTGCGGACAGGAAAGGCAGTCTGCTCAGGGGATGGTGGAAACATGGTTGGGGGGCCTAAACCCTTACCGAGGTCCAATTCTACCTCCTCAATGTCAACCGGGTTGCCGGACCTGGAGCGTATTGCCTTGACTTTACCCAGGAACCGCAGTGCTAAAACCCCTCTGGAGAGGACTGCTTCAACCACCTCCCAGCCAGAAAATGGGGCTTCACGTCCCCATGAACCTCTGCTCAGGAGGATGGATGAGGGCACTGCGCAGATCAGGGAAAGGCCCAAAGCCAAGCTACTACCCCGGAACACTGCTACAGGAGGGAGGGCGCCCGTGGTCACGGGGGAAGTAGGTGAATCGGACACCGTGTCCCGGGTGAGGGAGGGGAGAGAAGACGGCGGGGCAGGATTGGAAAGGCAGCAAAGCTGGTCATCCCCCTCTAAGACTTCTAGTTCAGCGGCATCATCGTGCGCAGCAGGTGCACAAACACACAACCACAAAGTTCCGGTTCTCATTTCCCCCACGTTGAAGAACAGCCCCGGCGACGTGCACCTCGTCGGGCTGGACTCTCAGGGGAACCGCTTCAAACTGCTGTCCGAGCACCAGGCCGACCGGGACAGGCCGCGGCTCGTCAAACCCAAGTGCGCGCCGCCTCCTCCGCCGACCTTACGTGGCATGCAACATTCCTACAGCGGCGAGGGAGAGGAACAGGTAGGAGCCTCAGCGGTCGAAGTCAACGGAGACACATTAAAAGGCCACAGGTCGGGGCGGTTGTCAGGAGGAGTGACTACAATCAGACCGTCAGTGCCACCACCACAAGTGCCTCCTGCATCCTCCACAACGTCCACTAAAATGGCCAACGGGGCACCCAGCACAGCCTCCTCCTCCTCACACTCCACAGCTGGCTCCAAAGTGGCACTACGGCGAACCAGACAGCCGTCGGAGAGGGTCCCGCCTGAGCGGGCCAGCCGCGAGGCCCTGCTGGAATGCGCAGAGTGCCTGAGCAGTGTCCTCCACACCAGCTCCGAAAGCCCATCCAGCAGCCAAGTGCTGGATGCTGGCCACCAGCTGCTGGACTACTGCTCAGGTTATGTGGACTGCATCCCTCAGATGAGGAACAAGTTTGCCTTCCGTGAGGCGGTGGGGAAACTGGAGCTCAGCCTGCACGAGTTGAGGGCCTCGTCCACGGGTGGTGGAGGGCTGAGTTGCGTGGGCTCGAACAGCGTACTAGACACCCTGCACAGTTGCATTAAAGAGATTAGCGACGTAGTCCAGAGGTAGCCGACACTAACCGTCACAACCACATCAAAATTCTCTCTCAGATCTCTTTAACCGTTTGGATATGAGAACAATGTGTAAAGTACCTCAGAGAAATCACTACAAAATATAATCTTTTTTTTTTTTTGTTAATTGTTTACAAACAGTTGTTTCATAAAATGCCAGTGTGGGCTTTTCCTTTCGGCTCAGTCTGACCTGTACATATACGGACTACCGTGATGCCAAACCAAACGTGGTTCAAGTCCGAAACGTGAAATGTTTGCCTCGCGCCGGCCATAATCATGAAATGAATGTCAAGCGTGTGTCGCTGAAGTCGAAGCCCACTCCGCTTGTGTGCTAAGTGTGTCGATTGTGCTCAGCCTTACTGACAAGCAGACAGTCGTTTGCCCCTGTCGAGCTCAGCGTTTCATGAGTGTGTGACTTGTGGGTCGGGTGCAATGTGTTTCTAGGAGCATTTTGCACGATGTGTAGCATCTGAGGGACCATAACTAATTCTTGAAAGCCATTTTACAACAGATAGGCAACATCGCCAAGATTTTAGGTTGTTTGACTTAAAACATGATCACTGTGTTTTATAATAGGGATGTGCATTTGACTAAATTTCCTTTCAATGACTACGGGATCAATTAACTCACTGTAGTTTTCAAAGCAGAGTACAGAGGCAGTGGCTTTTTTTTCCCTCACAATATTTAAGATTCATTCAAATTTAGCTGCAATTGTTAACACCCTTCTCTGTGATGTGTCAAATTTAGACATATTTTCAATTCACAGGGACTATTACTGTAAAGCAATGATTTTACCTATCCCTACTTTCGAACAGACTTGGGATTTCAGTATGGGACATAAATATCACCTTTTTTAATATGCATGAAATTATAAGTACAAATCAATTTCATAACTGTAATTTACCTACTTCACCACCAGGTAGGGAGACCACATTGTTTTTGTTTGTTTGTTTTTTTTTAAATACATTGTGGTGGCATCAACCACAGCCTTTTTTAGTGGTTAAACGTTTTGTTTTGTTTTTTAATCCGGGAACGGAAAATACAAATATTTTGGAATTAAATATTTTACTCTTATTTCCCCACAATATTCAAAAGAAATTGAATGTTTTTTGCATTTGAAATTAATGAATTTCACTCCTAGCACGTCCTCAAAAGCATTTCAATATTGATCTTTGGATGTCCTTTCGCACCATATTTTATCCTCGAGAGGAGCACAGGGTAGCGCACTAGGCCACTTCGGACAGCTTTCCTTCGAAGTGTCCTTGTGTGTTCTTGACAGTGCAGGGCTCCTTGTAGCCTCTGTGGTCTCAGTTCCTCACATGTCAGCAATTTATGAAATCCAGTTCAAACACACTGAGTGTTCATCACACTAATCATACAGTACTAACTCTTATAGACTAATCTGCAGTCCGTCTTCAGCACATGAGCAATTTGTACATTTGATTTAAAGAAAATGATTTCTAGAATGTCTATATGAACTTGAATTTTAAATTATTTTTTTTAATTAAAAGCACAGTTTTTTTTCAGGGGGGGGTATTCTTTTTTGTTTTATTTCATATCCAGAAAACGGTTTATGTTGTAGTCACAGATGATGTTTTACAGCAAGGGTGGGGGATCTACGGCTCGTGAGAACATTTGATCCGGCCTGCTAAGCAGTTCTAAAAACAAAACTACAGAGTTAAAAATAAATAAATTGGCCCTAATAGGACAAAGGTTTCTCACCCCTGTCTTAGACTGAGGCCTATCCAACTGCTTTCTGAATGTCGTATTCAGTTCTGAAGTCATTGAATATTCTTCAGAATGAACATGTCATCGCTTAAGGTGCTGTTTTATTAATTTATTCTTTCCCAATTAATCACTGACCCGTATTTGTAGTCCGAGATGCTCTGTTTTATTGAGCACAAGCTGCAAGAATTGTACATTTATGCACGCGAACACAGAGATCATGTTGTTCATTTAGGCTCACAGCTTAATGTACACTGGATAAGGCCTCACACAGTAAATCGTTGGCACATGTATGTAAAAGTCTAATATTTGCATTGAAACACTGTAGGTCCATAACACATACCTTTACACATACTGTGAGTCTCAAATATCAAGCAAAATGTCATTTTTCTGTGACTCTTGGTGCCTTTTATGTGAGCAAATTTCTTTCAAGAATCTACAGCCTCATAAAAACATTCATGTGCCAAATTTCTGTTGAATTACACATTTAAGACTTACCCGAGCTGCTTAACTTATTGTCTGTCATTTCTCTCTTGGTGATCTATTTTCTTATCTATTTAGTGCATCTCTGTGACATAGTGTGTTCAAAGATCGAAATAAAATTGCCACCACCCTTGAAATTTATTGGGAGCAACAGGGTCAAAAAATAATTTGAGGTCATGTTTTTCTTCATCTTATAGCTAAAACAATGTTGAATTGACCACAAAGTGTCCTCACTATGCTCCATCTGCATCATCTTTCCTGCACTTGCCTTCGTTGTTCTCATGTTTTTTTATTTTTACACACACATATAGCTACAGCTCATCATTATACCAAAGTGTTTCAAGTGCAATGAAAGCCAACGTTCACTGTCAGACACGCCATAATACGTGAACCTACACATGGATTAAAAAAAAAAAAGACAAATGTTAAATAGTTTTTTTTTCAATGTACAAAATATATATTTGGTGTTTTTTTAATTTAAAGCTCACATATATTACTGTGAAGTTTTGCTTATCAGTGTTAAGTCTATTGTAAATAATAAAGATATTGATGAATATTGTATCACTGTTCATTTATTGGTCTTTTCATGTCAGTTGCTTAGCACTGTTTAAATAATATATATTTTTAATGAGGGCTAATTTTTATATTGAAATAAAACGCATTATACTCAGGTATATCTCGTTTCAATAAAAAATAAAACGCATTATACTCAGGTATATCTCGTTTCAATAAAAAAATAAAATACATGAATCTAAGCGCAAAACCACGTTTCATTAACTTTATTGATTGGAACAACGCTTTCTCGCGACGTCACTGCAAAGGATATCCGACTCCTCCCAGTCGTCAGTGTTGTAAAGATGGCGTCTATCATGGAAGGGCCACTGAGCAAGTGGACCAACGTCATGAAAGGTTGGCAGTACCGCTGGTTTGTGTTAGACTACAATGCCGGACTGCTGTCCTACTACACGGTACGTAAATTCTCTCCCGTTTGTGACCCTGAAACGTCTCGCTGGGGGTGGGCGGCTATATGGTAGAAGTTGACGCTGGTTGTGATGAGGGCCTTTGGTGTTAGTCAGGAGTTGGGGAGTCGCAGGCAACAACAGGCGAGTCTGCTTGGTGACTGATCGTCACATGGACCAATTACGATGCTGAGTAAAGTCCAATTGGCCAATCCGGTGGCATCATTTCCTCAATACTTCCGCTTAGCTACATTGTTAGCAAAAGCTCAAATCGACAACATCTTTAACACAGAAGCGATGCTGCAAATGATTTTCAATGTTTTGGGGCTTCAGCGACAAAGAATTGTGTTCATTTTTAATACTATTTATAAATGTGTGACAGTACTCAGTTTACTAATTGAACTAAAAATGAGAGACACAGTGGGAGGAGTCGATAGCAAATGTTACTTGTTTGCTTAGTATAAATAACATGACAATGACGATGACGAGCCCGCACATTGGCAAACAGTCCCAGCTCCCAGCTGAGTACTACAATAATATCAAAGGTGCCTATGTGTGGTACGTAAATGTTATTATCAACAATTAATCACACAGAAGCATGCTTGTTGACGAGCTGGGATTCTCTCGAAACTCTTTGTGAAGTTTAATCTGAATCCATACTATTCCTGGTAGGTGTGCATGTAGTGGTGCATCATGCAGAAATCCATCAAGAAAGACAGACATTTTACTTGTGGTTTCTTGACAGAAACCGTGCCTCCTGTGAGCTCTGTCATGCCAGGAATCATGAGAAAGTCATGAAGACCTCAAATTGTTCACAGACTATCTGTGTTTGTTTGCGGTATTCTTTATGAACGCATCATTGCCGTTTAAATCCAGTTTTGCTTGGAATTCAACCCCAGGAAATGGTTATGCATGGATTATGGTAACCCTGTTTTGTAAATACAGGCTTGTTCTATTTGTTTTCAGTCAAAGGACAAGATGATGAGAGGGTCCAGAAGAGGCTGTGTACGACTTCGGGTAAGTTTCTCAATGTGAATGGCATAAATTCCACACTTTGCATAAAAGGACCTTCAATCCCAAAACGTTTCAATTAAATTGTTGTCGTGTTCCTTGAAAAAGAAGTCACTGGTACAAGAGGGGGAAAACTACAGGCACAGGGTGTCCTCACAAACATCCATGATTTTCAACAGATATGAGATGTAACTTGTTTGTAATATTATAACCAATATATTCAATCATCATGTTTTTATACTCCCTGAAACTATGTCGCCTTGTTGGTAGAACATTTCGCTACATTATAGTTAGGTGACGGCAGCAGCCAGGCAGTATCCCCCCAAATGACTAAATACGCCCCTGGGTAATGCATACCTGTCAACTCATACGGTTTAGCCATAGTTCATACGGATTTTGTGGTGCATCTTACTATATGGCCGTATCGCACAAATCATACGGATTCTGACAATTCCCCCCCCCCCCCCCCAACAGGTAGTTCCATTTGCTTTTGCCCAGAATAGTGCTAGGCTACTCGAATGCTTTCATTTCCAAAGTAAATATGAATGGATGCTGTAACTTCGAGCCGATAGGTCAGCATTTGGAGTTGGTGAAAAAAGTAACGCAGGAATACACCTCTGAACACAGTAATGCCACTAAGTAGAATGATGATTAGACATTAACCAGACATTGTATTATGGAGATCTACAATAAATATCATTGAAAATTTCGTGGGGGGGGTTGCCGTTATTTTGACATTTAAATTTTTTGGTATGTTATAAGGATTTTTTGCTCTTTATAAGGATTTTTTTGGTAGTTTATACAGGTTGGCGCTCCGAAAAGTTGACAGGTATGGCAATGAATGAGGAGACAACTTTGTCCAATTTGATAGCCTCAAGGTTTTGTTGTGCCTGTTATTCCGCCACTAGATGGCAGTATGTTAAAGCTGGCCAATTATCATTATGTAATCTTAAAATAAAAGTGATCTAAAGTTCGCGACATTGAGGTAGTGATTAAACGTGCATTCCAGCACGTGGAGCTTTGTAACATGATATGCACATAGTTTACAAAAATTCACCCACAGTTCAAGCATTGCAAAACACCGCCTTCGCCTGAGTGCGTAGCAGTTTTTTGTCCTGCCACATAACCTTAACAAGAATATAACAGCGACTTCTTTGTTCAACCAATTTACACTGCTTTGCACGTTTCATGCCAGTTTGGGGAAGCCAGTCTCGTCCAGTTATATCTTTGAACGCTACACTTGTTTGAATGTAAAGTCGCGAACACACACACACACACACACAAGCAACAACCTAAACAAACCATTGATGTGAAGAGGTTATAGTTCAGAGTACTACATTATTGCCCTTCAATAAATGATTAACCAAGTCAAACACTTTGTGCCCTGCAGTCATTTATTGATCCAAATTTACGATTTGGTCCTTTATGGTTAGGAACATTCCTTATGTGCCGACTGTTTGTACTGGGTCAACCGTAATGGAGCTAGTAAATATTATTCCATTCCATTGCATGAGTAACAGGTAAGACTACATGTTTTTACAAATATGGAATTGTTTTGCTTCGTCTCTGATGTATTTTAATCTTTTCCATCATTTGTAACATTGCTTCTTTTTTTTTTTAACATCCACTATAAATGCTACCAAGTGTATTTCATTTATACACATGTTAATAAGACTATCTTTATTTGTCTTCTGTGATTAATTTGTAGTAATTTTGGTTATTTCTGTGTAACTATAAATAATCTTTGTTGTGGGTGTGGGGGAACTATTTAAAGCCTGTCAAAATATTTGTTAGAAAGCAGCATGTAGAGCAGAGGTCACCAGTCTGTTTTTAAACTAAGAGCTACTTCTCGGGTATTAAGTAATGCAATTGGCTACCAGTTTTATACGGGTATCTGAAATTACCTTAAATGCCCGTAGGACGACACTGATCGTTTTAATGGTTGCTCACAATTATCATCAATGATTTCACAAGGTAGGAAACAAATGTGAATCTGCAGCACTTTATTTTACATAAATCCCTGAAAGTATTCCTTTTTAAAATGATCACTTTTATAACACTCCTATATCCTGTTTACCACCCCTGATGAGCAGTTAGAACAGGCAGGCCTGCTGGCTACTCGTATGTGCCTTTGGATTTACGTGTTGCCTCGAGGCTTTAAAATACCCCTCCCAACCTCCCACATACAAAATCAACTTTGTTGATCTTTTAGCCATGTTAAAATGCTAATTCGTCACTAAGAACACTCTTAAGAGTGGTGTTTTTCTCCGTTCACCCATCCTGCTCATTCTTGCTTTCTAAACACCAGCCCCTCTCAGTCCAAGAAAACGACTCGGTCCTTACTTTTCTACATCATAAAGTGAGAAGCCACCCCTATACCGCCCCGGCAGACTAAACACACCCACTTTTCCCAACAGCCACCGGGACCTTGGAAGTTGTATTTTTATGGATGGTCATTAATATTCAACTCCAATTCTGTAGGAGGCAGTAATGTGCATTAAAGGGCGGTTGCAAACTGCGTAACATCTAAAGGGAAAGACTTGACAGTAATGTATCTTGAGATTCCTGAAGCCATATCAGAATGTAATGGTTTCTTCTTGAGGCCATGCCATGCCTTTGACCCAGTTTTGTGAAAATCTGTCGTCGTTTTTTATTTTTTACTTGGTAGGAAACATGCTAACATAAATATGAAACGCTAAACTCCTCAGTTGATGTCCAGCCGTCAGGATTTGCCGATTTACGGCCCCTTCCTTGGTTTGTGCAGTAAGCAGCTGTGAGTCACACACCCAGTTAGGTTGCCAGCAGTTTTGTTCCTCTGCAGTCCTTTTAATCTGTTGGCTGCCTGTCCCTTGTGTGTCTGTTCCTCTCCTCCTCTCCCCGCCTTTCTCCTCCTCCTGCTTTCCAAAATCCCACCCCCTCCTCTTCATACTTTTTCCTCCCTCCGTCACTCCAAAGGGCACAAGGATTTTGTGCGTGTGAGGGAGAAAGATATGGCAGGAGGGGATGAGCTTTTTTTGAAGCAGTTGAGATAGGAGGAAAGGTAATTTCTAAAGGAGAGGAAAGGAAAGTGAAGTGGGTCGTGTCTCTCTCACGCTCGCTCACTCTTTCCTCTTGCCCAGGGCGCTGTGATCGGCATCGATGACGAGGACGACAGCACATTCACCATTACAGTGGACCAGAAGACTTTCCATTTCCAAGGTGAGCTGACTCTCTTTTAATTTGGCCATCTTTTTCCATTGCCGGCTCTCTTTCTCTGTGGTTACCCCCCCCCCCCCCCACCTACACTCTCCATTGCTGCTGTTCATTTGCTCGCTTGCCCCATCAGTCTCTCTCACTCTTGCTCCCTTTCCCTCCCCGTCTTATGAAAGACTTGGATCAGTCTTGTCGAATGCCAGGAAGCGTGCACAGTCAAAGCGTGCTGTAAGCAATTTGAAGCTTTTCTCCCGTCCAGTGGAACATGGCCTTGCCTCATGAAGTTGGATGAAGGAGATTTGTTCCGCTGCCCACTGCGTAGATTCCGGGAACAGAAACAAGGGAGCAATCTGTTTTCCTCAGCACTCCTGAGTGCGAAGATTGCTGCTTGTGTGTGGTGCAGCTGCGCCTCTGGGACTAATAAGGGAATACTGCTGAGCTAGAAGCTGAGCTCAGGTCTTCGCTGGCTGCCGCCTCTACTCGTCCTTCACTAGAAGCCTGCCGCTCCTGGCAGCGTTAAAAAAAACAAAACACAGTTTGTCTGACCATCGGGACAGGAATTGCTCCCAGCAACGGCATCACCCCTCGGCAACCACATCCTAGCCGTGCCAACCTTTCCCTCTTCTCGAGCCAGTGCACCGCAGGCACTTTTTCTTACAGCACCCCACCAGGTTTTGAGCTAGCAGCAGTCCCGTTTCCTTTGCATCCGTTCTTGCATCCCTCCACTGGTGTACATTTATTCTTCTCACTGCCTACCACCTCACCTCCCATTTCATCACCAGCAGCCACCCGCCACAGTCCATGGGCCCCCTGCCCCTCTCACATCCTCCATGCCCTCTCCCATGTCTGTTTTTCGAAGCTGTATGCTGTGGTTCTACAAACGGAAGGGTAAGGAGAAAACCGCCCCTGGCTTGGTCCACATGCATGTCAACAACTAAGACGGAGAGGAAGAGGATTTTGATTACGTGTCATCAGGGATTTATAGTTCAGGCAGAGCGGTGTGTCCTGTGTCGCTTAGGCGTATTGGTTTTGTTGCAGCAGCTCAAGGGTATTTTTGTGCTTTGCAAGGTAGATTTGTTTAGTCCGGTGTGATAGTGAATGGGCTATGTGCAGTCTTACACATCCACTTATTGTTGGCTAATTGAGAAAGTATGACAATGCTCTGTTTTATTTTATTTGGTGGAGACATTTTCAGGACTGAAGTAATTGTGCACAAATATGTTTGAAGTCAGGGTATGATAACTCATCTCAGAATCTTAACTGATCTTCTCTATTCATTAAGTAAGTAAAGTTAAGAGTAATTTTTACAGTATGTGCTTTGCACCCCCCACGAGCCAAAACGGTGCATTCTGATTAATTTTGCATTTTCGGAATATGAAATAAGCAGAAATATCCACTTGTTTTAATCCATCCCACCAGGCGGCCATTTTGCCACTTGCTGTCAACTGAAAAGGACTTCACAGTGCCGAAGGGCTTGGGTAACGACCGTCATGGCTCACCTATATTCTGGGTTTGGTCATGTGACATTCACAAGCAGAGCCCTTAGGCACTGTGGTATCATTTTCTTTCAACAGCATGTGGCAAAATAGCCAGCCCCCTGAGATGAATAAAAACAAGTGGATTTTGCTGTTTAAGTTATACTCCGCAAACACAAGATTAGTCAGAATGCCATGTTTCAACTCATGAGGGCTCATTGAACATATTATTGTAAATAACATTTTAGATTTGACTTCGCCTTTGAGTTGTGTTCAACTCCTGCAATCAATATGATTCTCCTCAGTACGTCCCCCTTTTTATAATAACATTCCCAAAATGAAGACAACTTCTGTGAAATGATTTATTTTCCAACATCCATCCCCTAGTTTGGATGATGGCGGGTATTTGATGTCCAAACTGACTAGGCCATCCCATGTGCTGTTGTTGGGGAAATGAGTGGAAAATAAGCATGAGATATATGTTGTACATTAAGAGAGGCTTTTAGCTAGGAGATGTGATGCACAGGATGTTGTGCCGAGGAGATTCTTCTGTCGCAGTAAAATGATCCTGGTCCTAGGGTGCTGGATTGTCAGTCCCTCTGAATCCTCAGTACTATGAATATAGGGCTGTGTGTTTTATTTTTTTCCTCACACAGACCCCTGTCAAATTGTTCTTTAGCTAACTAGGTTTTTTTTTTCTGGGATTAATGCACGATGCCTCCTGTGGGACGATCCAGTTTATAAGCAGAAGTGTAGTTGTTATTCAGCTGCTGTGCCAGCTTCGATTGTGTCTCCGTCTCTACTGTGCTTTTATTTAGAGGAGCATCCATTATTAACCAGCCCCTCTCTGCTGGCGGTGTCTGAGTTACCTGAGAGCCTTTTAGCATCCCCTTTTCCTCCACTCTCATTCACCTCCTGTTATCTACCGTCGCCATCCTTCCTGTCTTCACTGTCCACTTTTGTCAGACGCAAGAGCACTCCTCCTGACTGTTCCGTGCCGTGTCTTGATATGACCCACATGGGCTCAATTTTCAATAACACCCCCCAGCATTTTGTCTGGTAGTTACCCATGAGCCGTTCAGCCCAAATGAACACATGTGATCGGCATTTATATTCATCCCACTATGCTGCATTGTCATTGCAGCACAGTGTGGGTCTTGGCAGTGTTGATAGGTACGCCGTCCCCCTGGAGCATGCACACAAACATCAGCCGCTGGAAAGATGGAGGGATGAGGAAAGAAAAGGGCGGGACGAATAATTCAGATGCATTTTGGACAGATGGGGGACAGCAGATGCTAAGCATTTGAAACGGAAACGTTAAGTTCAATAGCCTGACCTCTTTACATAGAAATCGCTCCAATTCATGTGTTTTGCTGAAGACGAGATTTATTTTACTTTTTGAAGTTTACATTTTTCCTCTTAAATACATGAGGCATTACAAAAGTATGCTTTTTTTGAAGTTCGAAGTGTCTGCCATTAAGTGTGCATAGTGAGAACATTACACAGCGAAGCCACATTTGGCCTGTGGTGATGAAGAATTAATACATTTATCGTCTTCATTATAACCAATTGTTCCTGCTAAAATACCAACGCTACACAAATCATTGGGTCAAAGTTGGTTCAGAACTTTTTCAGTCTAATCACCCCTTCCGTGAGTCGTCACCTTACCGTGTTGGAGGGGTTTGTGTGTCCCAATGATCCTAGGAGCTAAGCTGTCTGGGGCTTTATGCCCCTGGCAGGGTCTCCCATGGCAAACAGGTTCTAGGTGAGGGGCCAGACAAAGCACGGCTCAAAGACCCTTATGATGAGAAAAATATATGGACCAAGGTTTCCCTTGCCCGGACGCGGTTCACCGGGGCCCCCCTCTGGAGCCAGGCCTGGAGGTGGGGCTCGTTGGCAAGCGCCTGGTGGCCGGGCCTACACCCATGGGGCCCGGTCGGGCACAGCCCGAAGAGGCAACGTGGGTCCCCCTTCCCATGGGCTCACCACCCATGAGAGGGGCCAAAGGGGTCGGGTGCAATGTGAGCTGGGCGGCAGACAAAGGCGGGGACCCTGGCGGTCCGATCCTCGGCTGCAGAAGCTAGCTCTTGGGACATGGAATGTCACCTCTCTGGCAGGGAAGGAGCCCGAGCTGGTGTGTGAGGCAGAGAATTTCCGACTGGATATAGTCGGACTTGCCTCCACACACAGCCTGGGTTCTGGTACCAGTTCTCTCGAGAGGGGTTGGACTCTCTTCCACTCTGGAGTTGCTCACGGTGAGAAGCGCAGAGCAGGTGTGGGCAAACTCATTGCCCCCCGGCTCAGTGCCTGTACATTGGGGTTCACACCGGTAGACGAGAGGGTTGCCTCCCTGCGCCTTCGGGTGGGTGGACGGGTCCTGACTGTTGTTTGTGCATATGCACCAAACAGCAGCTCAGCATACCCACCCTTTTTGGAGTCCTTGGAGGGTGTGCTGGAGAGTACTCCTGCTGGGGACTCCCTTGTTCTGCTGGGGGACTTCAATGCTCACGTGGGCAATGACAGTGAGACCTGGAGGGGCGTGATTGGGAGGAACGGCCCCCCCGATCAGAACTCGAGTGGTGTTTTGTTATTGGACTTCTGTGCTCGCCACGGATTGTCCATAACGAACACCTTGTTCAAGCATAAGGGTGTCCATATGTGCACTTGGCACCAGGACACCCTAGGCCGCAGTTCAATGATCGACTTTGTAGTTGTATCATCGGATTTGCGGCCGCATGTTCTGGACACTCGGGTGAAGAGAGGGGCGGAGCTGTCAACTGATCACCACCTGGTGGTGAGTAGGCTCCGATGGTGGGGGAAGATGCCGGTCCGTCCTGGCAGACCCAAACGTATTGTGAGGGTTTGTTGGGAGCGTCTGGCGGAATCCCCTGTCAGAAGGAGTTTGAACTCCCACCTCCGACAGAGCTTTTCCCATGTTCCGGGGGAGGCGGGGGACATTGAGCCTGAGTGGACCATGTTCCGTGCCTCTATTGTTGAGGCGGCCAATCTGAGTTGTGGCCGTAAGGTGGTTGGTGCCTGTCGTGGCGGCAACCCCCGTACTCGCTGGTGGACACCAGCAGTAAGGGATGCCGTCAAGCTGAAGAAGGAGTCCTATCGAGCCTTTATGGCCTGTGGGACCCCAGAGGCAGCTGACGGGTATCGACTGGCCAAGCAGAACGCAGCTTCGGTGGTCGCCGAGGCAAAAACCAGAGCGTGGGAAGAGCCTGGGGACTCTGAGGTGGGCTCTCCTATCTCTGTGGTTGAAGTCACCGATGTGGTTAAAAAGCTGATCGGTGCAGCGTCTGCTGTGATGCGGACGTTGTATCGGTCTGTCGTGGTGAAGAAGGAGCTGAGCCAAAGGGCGAAGCTCTCAATTTACCGGTCGATCTACGTTCCAACCCTCATCTATGGTCACGAGCTATGGGTCGTGACCGAAAGAACGAGATCCCGGTTACAAGCGGCCGAAATGAGTTTTCTCCGCAGGGTGTCCAGGCTCTCCCTTAGAGATAAGGTGAGAAGCTCGGTCATCCGGGAGGGGCTCGGAGTCGAGCCGCTTCTCCTCCACATCGAGAGGAGCCAGATGAGGTGGCTTGGGCATCTGATTCGGATGCCTCCTGAGCGCCTCCCTGGTGAGGTGTTCCGGGCATGTCCCACCGGGAGGAGACCCCGAAGAAGACCCAGGACACGCTGGAGAGACTATGTCACCCAGCTGGCCTGGGAACGTCTCGGGATCCCCCGGGGAGAGCTGGAAGAAGTAGCTAGGGAGAGGGAAGTCTGGGCTTCCCTGCTAAAGCTGTTGCCCCCGCGACCCGGCCCCGGATAAGCGGTAGATGATGGATGGATGGATGGATGGATACATGAGGCATTACAAAAGTATGCTTTTTTTGAAGTTCGAAGTGTCTGCCATTAAGTGTGCGTAGTGAGAACATTACACAGCGAAGCCACATTTGGCCTGTGGTGATGAAGAATTAATACATTTATTGTCTTCATTATAACCAATTGTTGCTGCTAAAATACCAACGCTACACAAATCATTGGGTCAAAGTTGGTTCGGAACTTTTTCAGTCTAATTTCATATTTGATTAAAGAATTTAAGAAAAAAAGAATTTCCACACTAGTTTGATGCTCTTGGTTTTATTCCCCTTCATCTTGTTTCCGTTCTGTGCATTAAAAAGTAAACCTTTCATGCATCTGTCTGGTTTTTGAAGACATAATGTGTCTGAGCACATTAACATGATTGCACTATTCCTTTCTTCAGGAGAAAAGAAATCCAAAAATGTGCTAGTCAAAGCTTGTATTCTCTGGCAAAATGTATGGAGAATGGAGCTAAATAACATTAGCCTCAGTAACCTCTTCCTCTGGAGAGTCTATTTAGGCTGAGGGAGAAGCGAGGGGCTCTCTGAATGGGTTGGCCTGAGCCTAAGCTGTCTATTTCGTTTGTTCAAAAGCTTCTTGGCACTGTTCAGCCTGTCTTAACTCATCAATCCATCAGGTGATGCGCCGTCTTAGTGTTACGATTGCTGATATCAAATGGATTAGACCATTACCTGATGTCTGGTACATGCCACAGCAAACCTAAATTATTAGCATTAGCAATGGCCAAAATATATTTTTTTAGATTTCTGCAATGGTTAGTACTCATACACCGGTAGGTTGAGTGTTTCATCTAAAATGTCTACCTGTTTTTCTTTGGGGGGGGGGGTTCCAAAATGTTTTATTTCTTAATTCTCAGAGCAGTCCAGTGAAGCGGCACAAATTTGTGTTGAAAAGGTAAATTCAGTGTGAAATTCTTTATTCCTGTTCGAAACATTTCCACAAACTAGGACTGAGCGATTATCGGCGGGCGTAGACAATAACCACAGTTGTTTTGATCGATGTTGAACTCACAATAACATTATTATTCATTGATTTCAAAACTTTATTCATTCAACTTCTAAAAATCAACTGCTCAAAACGACCTTCATTAGCCACCTACCCGTTCATCAAAACACAAACAACTTGGTGTATTCAGGGCACTTCCACAACCTTGGGAACTTGCAAACGTGCCACGTCATTCCGCAGATTCATTGTTTTTCTTCAATTATAATGTTTTTGCTCTTGAGAAGCCAAAATTGAATTCATGATTAAAATTCATTTAATTACTCATTTCAAATTGAAATAGTCCACATTAAAGCACCTGATTATGTTGGATGGTCTCTTCTCATGAATTTAAATGACGGTGTTGAGCACTCCCGGTGCCTCTGGTACCACAAGCCATGCCCATGTTATCGGGTTGTTTTGGGTCAATGTTCAATGTCAGCCTGTTTGAGGGTGGTGTGTGTGTGCGTGTGTGTGTGTGCAATGAAGGTGTAGCTTTGTCTTGCTCTATTTCACCCAAATGTAAACATTTCAAGCATGTGACATCACAGTGCAGATTGTCTTGCAGTGCATAATTTAAACGCCATCCTAAAAATGTCTACTTAGATTGTTTTATCACAGACTGCATGTTTTCAATGTCCAAATATGTAATGTCTACTGATAAATCCATGTAAGAAATATAGCTCACAGGGCGTGTCTGTATGCTTGTGGCCGCAGCCAGAGATGCAGACGAGCGAGAGAAGTGGATCCACGCCTTAGAGGGAACGATCCTGCGGCACACCCTCCAACTCCGGGTAGGAAACCATGCATGTGTTTTTATAAATATTTGTCAGTGTGTGTTTTTAATCCTTTTAATTCCGACACAATAAGACCCATTTAGCTGCGGGGTTTTGGTTTTAATGCCTCCTAATGCAAATTTCTTATTTCTCCCTGTTGGTATTTTACAATTTTCCACTGGAAAAGATGATGCACGTATCCTGCAGGTTGTGGGAGGATCTCAGTCTTATGCTGAGCTCAGACTACACGATTGTTGCCGGATTTGAACCCGACAGACATGTCGCAGGCAAACGATCACTGTCGTGGCCAATTCTTTGAGTCATGAGTTGTAAAACAAACGTCGTTACCTTGTGTAGTGTGACATAGTCAAGGACTGTCACGACCACCACACAGAAAGTCTGGTGTGTCAGAATTGTTTTTTTTTTTTTTTCCATAATTGAATTTATGACTAAGAGAGACTGCGGCAGTCAAGAACAGAATGTACACTGCAAAGTCTGGTATAGTGTGAATGAGAAGTAACCAAGCACAAGCGGTAGTCTTCTACATTTCCTTGTGTCCATCATGCGTCATCAGAGGTACTGTAATGATGTGGGCCCAGTGCAATGTATAACAATGTATTTACCTTGTAATTTTTTTTTTTTAATCTTTACACTTTTATGACGTTTCAGAATGTTAAAGTGTGATTTATGAAGTCAAGCCATCAGAAATGATGCACTCCTTGTGCGGCAGGCTTTAATTACATTGTTGCCGTCTATGCCTACTCTGAACCCCTCCGCTCTGCTCCCAATGAGCAGCTTTTGCGATGAGCACATTGTGTTCTTAACCAGATTGGTCAACAAATTTGGACAGAAGAGGTTTTAGCTTAACATCAGTCAGACTTGTCTGTGTACTCTTAAAAACAAAGAAACAATGTGGAGGAATCTAAAATGGCACAGGAAGCTTAGTGGACTTTTGGTGGACTTTTCTTAGAAGGAATTATATGGTTTGAGTGTTTGAATAGTCATGGTTTAATTTTTGGCGGTGTTTTGTGTGTCAGTTTTACAGTAGACATCAACTGGGAGTAACTCGAGTATCTTGAAACAAGCACTGTTTGACTCTTATTTGGAGTGTTGTGTGCACAAGGACAAGCACTAAGGAATAGTTTGTTTCACTTAATACGTTTGAATTTGTTTAAAGCATGCAGGACCAGCAAATGTTTTATTTATGCATTTATTTGTTTGTTGGTTGGTTGGTTGATGTTGTATGACCAAGATTAGTTTTCTTTCTCCTCCCTAAAACCTAATTGTATTTTTATTCCATCATATCATTAAGAGGTTCCATTGTTAATGCTTCCCTTTTTTTTTCTTCTTCTTCTTTATTTGCTCTTCACCACCACCACCAACGCCCATTGAGGTGTAAAGCCTTCTGATGAGCTTAAGTGCATTGCTCAGTATATACACATACAGACACACACGCACACACAGGCCTATGCTGTTGTCATAGCGTCATGTGATGCACTCTTTCCAATCTCGGAGCTGCTTGCTGGTCCAACCAAACATCTGCCCCGGCTGCCTCAGCCAATAGGAGCAAACATTAGTGATACTTGCCCCTGTCAGTGTTTGCTGCTCCTTTCGTGTGTTTTCTCCACTGCCTACGTGAAAGGAAGTGCGCCTTTCCTGCCAGGAGAGGGTCGCGGATTAACTCTGTCTCATACTAAACGCCCTGCTGATAGAAGATAAGACAGGATCAACTGTGGCTGCCTGGCTGACTCGCTCTGAAGGTTGCTGCAGTGAATATTGTCGTATTGCGGTGCAGCCCAAGAGTTTATTGTTCCTTTAAGAAAGAGCGGGAGGAGGCAAGAGTGAGAAAGAGCACCAACTTGGACCAGAGCCTTGTTTGCTGTCGGAGGAGGGAAATGACGGTGCATAACAAGAGGCAGAAGAAAAATCCCGTGTCAGGTTTACATGGCCCGATGGACTAAATCTGCGTAGTTTAAACATGTCTATTGGAGGGCGGAACCCTGTAAGTAACACACAAAAACATTTCTGCATCACAGCAACAACTTAAAACGTTTGCAGTGCGGTGTTGGGACAAACATGGAAAGATAAACACAAAAGGGGCAGGGTGTGAGAGCAGTGTTGTTTGTCAAGTCTGGTGGTGTGAGTTTGTTTTTGTGTGTGAAGTCTTTCCCAATGTGAATGTGGCACCAGCACTCACAGATTTGACGACATCTTCCGTGAAGTAAGGGGGAGTGCAGGGGCATGCCGGTGCATGTTATATTAAGAAAACGTGATGGTGTGAGCATGTGACGTGTCTGCAGAATCGTGTTTACAGTCTAAAACAGCAGCTTTGTAATTGTATACTTGACTTGTGACCGATATATGAGCTGTTTCTCGGCCAAATTTGGGGTGTCTTTTAACCATTGGTATCTTTTAACCATGCACACTAAGAGGAATGAATGCAGAAAATCACGACGCACTCGCTGATTAATTCATTACTTTCTATTATCTGTTTGTTTTTAATAAAATACTTGAGGGCTATTTTTCTTATTGGGCAAAAAAGCAGGACGATTAATCACAATTCCATTCACTTTGGAATAGCCCCACTTTTTGACCTTTTGCCACATTTTAGGCTTCAAACATTTACAAGATTTAAAATGGAATTTTTCTTTGAATGTGAAGAATGAACAATTTACAAATTCCAAAAACAACTTAAAGGGAAGGTGCAATCGAAAACTATACTACTACTCCGCAGTAAAGTTTTAAACCACTTCCTGAGCAGGGTTAAATTTGCTCCGGTTTAAGCTGTTTTCAGGGGCCACGCCGGTATAACTTTGTATGTGTGAACACTCTACGGGGGTAGCCCCGGTGCTACACCGGAGTAAAAGTTGCTGTGTGAACACCCCTTTCGAGTCCTCAGGCGCGAATGCATGTTTTGGAATTTGTGAGGAAGCCAGAGCACCCATAGAAAACCCATGCAAGCACGAGGAGAACATGTAAACTCCCTACAAGAGTGCCCGAGTCCAGATTCTAACCCCCAACCTCAGAACTGTTTGGTGGATGTGCAAAACTCCTCCACCGTGCCGCCGCATATTTGTTTCGCTCGTCAAAATGATTGCGCAGTTTGGATAAGTACAGCGCTTTATATTATGACAGTGTTCAATGCATTTAATCACGTAAATTGACCTCAGTAGTGTTGATGTGCATTTCTTTTTGTTCAGGCTCCAATGCAGCCACCTACTTTTTCCCGTCATGTTGACAGTGAAACCACCTTTGCCCCCCTTTGAGGAAGTTTGGCCAGTTCGCCGCAGGCTTGATGGAAGCTGAGCTAGCACAGACTTTGTTCCCTATAAAGAGAGTGCACTTTTTACTTTTAAATAGATGACAAGGGCGGCGTTTGGCTGCTCATGGCTTTTCTTCACGTCCCCGTGAGATGCACTTTAGCAGGAGGAAAAAGCCCTGCAGGTCCACGACACGCCAGCACTGAGCGACAGAACAAAATCAGAGCAGGCGTATCGGCCGCAAAGGTTTGATTACGTGATTGGATTCCATGTGAGTGCTGCTGTGCAATGTGTGGCCGGCTGCTCAGCAGACCCAACATCTGCTGTTCTTCTTGCGAAATGATCTGCCTGGATTTTAATATATTTTCTCTGTTGTTTGAGGCAATTGTGTGTGTGTGTGTGTGTGTGTGTGTGTGTGTGTGTGTGTGTGTGTGTGTGGTCGCGCGTGCGCGTGTAGTTTTTTTTAGGGAAGTCTTATTTGTGCACATTAATCTGCACTTTTTCCTCTTTTTGTGTCAGCTGAGTTTTTCTGGTAAGAGTGGAACTTCCAAAGGCTAGCACACGCTGTTTTGTGATGCTGCTCAACTTATAAGTTAGTCTAAGTAAAAAATAAAATAAATTAAAAGGAATAAAAATGAAAGAAAAAGTGATTTTGCCATTGGCGTCCCCTTATTTTCATGTATGTCATTATGCTTTCAGCTCCATGCCTTTTATGTTAACATATGTTTAGTTCAATGAATTAGTCAGAACACTGAGCAGCCAGGCACTTAGTAACCTTTCTGTTTTAATGGTTATAATCACACTTTTCCTCCTTACACTCACCGTTTCCGTTCTGGCGGCTGCTGCTGACCTGATGCCACGCGCGGTGATGGATTAATCTCCTTTGGATTTTGGGGCATATTTTCCCAGAGCATTTTGCTAACACTGCAAATTTCGACCACTTTGCAGGTTGACTTTCCAGAGTTTCCACTGTACTTCAAGGAAAGCAAGACAGATGCCCCAGTTCATCCCTCTCTGCCATTCATCTTGTGATGACCTTCTAATGGGCATTATGTAATTCAATTGTCCCTAACTGGATTGCTCTGTGCCTGGATTAAGTCTGTTTTTAATCAACCAACAATTATGTGCAGCGCGGTCAATTTGCGGGCGCACATACACACTTTCAGCTGCCCTGTCTTGGTTGCCTTGATTGTATTTCTGAGAACCTGAATGCTCTGATCCCAGACAGACCTGCTGGTCTGTTGCACAGGCAAGGCTGCAAACAAAGGTGTTTGTATGAAAACCGGTGTGGTGTGTTACTGGAAGATTCTCCCAAACTGTTGATGTTTGTGTAGACTTTTGGTTGGATTGTCCTAATAATCTGCTAACCTTTTTTTTAAATGTCCTTTTTCCAAACACAGGAGACGGAGACGGGATTTGTACCGAGTGTCCAAGACTTTGACAGAAAACTTACAGAAGCCGATGCCTATCTACAGATTCTGATTGACCAGTTAAAGGTAGAACAGCAAATACCCTCTTGGAACACACAGAGCTGACCTCGCTTACATGCAGTATATCACACTTAGCCGTTTGAGTTGCTACCATACTTTTTGTCTCTATAGTGGAACCTTGATCGTACGAATTGAATCGTACGAAAACCAAACAGATATATAAAATAATTCATTCTAAAAATATTCTATAGTGACAGCTCTAAACAAGATACAGTTTTTACAGGACTATGAATATGAATCGCTGTTCAAAAAAAACTGACAGAACTCACATTTAAATTCTCATTATCTATGACAATATGAGGTTTTCTACATTTGGCTCGGTATCGTCAATTTTTCCCCACTGGACATAATGCCATGGCAAAAAAAGGATTCAAGGATATAGCTGTGGAAATCATAAAACTGGACTGGAAATGTTATAAATCATGTCAACTTTCCTAACTGTTATAAAAATGACCATGACCATGTTAAGACCTGAAAACAAAAGCAAAAAAATAGGAAAAGTCAAAAGCGCCATTCCAAGTGATTCTTTCTGTCCTATTGTGTAAAATATAGTCCAACAGATTATAACAGATAATGCACATACAAACACTACAGTCAGAATGCTTTGAATGTACCGTATTTTCACGACCATTCGACGCACCGTATGGTTGGGCGCAGTCTCATTAATGGGTGCTATTTCTGTATTTTACACATAGACAAAACGCACTGTATTATTGGGCGCGATTTTAAAGTGGTAAAACATACGGCAGCTTAAACATACGGCATGCATGCGCGCACGCTAAAAACACGTTAGCTTGTAGCATACGGTAGCATGCCAAGACATACAGATACAAGCTAAAAACACGTTTTTAGAAAGGCAACGAAGCAAAACGGAGTTCCGTTGTATTTTATTTAGCCATCGTACAATGTACTCACGTTTTTCGATCAATCATCACCCAGAAATCCATCAAAGTCCTCATCCTCTGTATCAGAATCGAACAATTGTGCAAGTACCGGTAATCCATCAAAAACGCCGTGTTCCCTCTCGTTGTCAGTCACTCTCATTGCACAGAAATGATGCCGGCTTTGCCAAAAACTCGAACAACAGTGCAAGCAGACACGTTCGTCCAAGCAGCCACAATCCATTCGCAAATGGTGGCGTAACTCGCCCGGCGCTGCCTCTCACTCTTTGTAAAGTTGTGTTTGCCATCGATCATTCATTGTTCCCATGCCGCTCGCAACTTTACTTTGAACGCCCGGTTGATGCCGATGTCCAGCGGTTGGAGTTCTTTAGTCAAGCCTCCGGTAATAACGGCAAGCTCAGAGTTCATTTGCTTG
This sequence comes from Hippocampus guttulatus, assembly GCF_054856545.1. NCBI lineage: Eukaryota > Metazoa > Chordata > Actinopteri > Syngnathiformes > Syngnathidae > Hippocampus > Hippocampus guttulatus. The sequence continues at coordinate 13,726,291 of NC_141267.1, forward strand.
ACTTGGTTTTTCACCGCTGCTGTGAGATGGGCACGCATGCCAAAAGCATAACCGATGGCTTGAAGTTTGAACTGAGCTTCGTAGGCGTGTCTCTTTGTAGAATTTATTTTCGGGGGTTCTTAGAAACCAAAACCGAAGTTGTTTTGCAACAATGCACATAGCCACACTCTATACAGGTGTTGGTACCTGCTTGTAGCGTCGCTTTAGCATCCACTTACACGCCCACCCTTCACTCATTGGCGGCCTGCTTCCCCGCATGCCTGTCACTCACGTCTGCCTTTTCTCTCTCTTTCTCTCCATATATTATATATACACGCCCACCCTTCACTGATTGGCCGACTTCTTTGCCGCATGCCTGTCTACAGTCACTTCCGCCTTTTCTCTATATAAACAGCGTGTCGGCTGTCAGTCAGGTTTTGGAACTCAGCGCATAGACAAGACGCCCCGCATCATAAGGCGTCCTGTCCATTTTGGAGAAAATTTTAGACTTTTAATGGCGCCTTATAGTCGTGAAAATACGGTACTTCACTTAACATCTGATTAATATTCTTGAACAACACATCTCCGTACTGTCAAAAAATAAAAGGAAAGGAAATTCAAAACACAAACAAAGAGTTAATACTTTGATGCTCGCCGACCTGAGGTCTCACACTATGTCCTGATTTTATTCATGGCATCGGTTCAAACGACATAGTTCTGCATGACAGTCTCCATTAAGATAAGGTTGCTCGCCTTTTATAGGCTTCAAAGTCTGGAATAGTGTAGGCATTTAAAATAAAAATATATTGCTGAAGCAATATGAGTAGAATCTCCGAGAAGCATGTTGCAGTAGCACAAAATGCAGCCAGTGAATTCATTGTGATTTTTGTCGTTCTCCCAGCTTTTTGATGAGAAGATCAAGGACTGCAAAGAGGATGAGTCTCGCAGGGTGAGTACCAGCAAATGCTCTCCTTTTTATCTGCTCTCTTTTTTCTGGCCACAATCACAGAACGCAGTCTGACCACGAATGTACAAGAAAGAGAGATGTTTTTTTCCATTTCAAAAAGGTTCATTTGAAAAAGCAAAAAGCCAAAGGAACAAAGAGCTGCTCAAAACAGCTTATGAATGTGTGCGGACAAAATCGGCATGCAGTCAAGTTTGCTTGCTGTCCAGTTTGGTACGATTTAACCCGAAGGCAAATACTTTTTATTTGATGAATTAAGGCCGGTTATCACTGGAATTGCTCACCATGTGAATGTTAAGCACGTTTCACGAGCAGTCAGCGGAGCACATCGGCAGTCAACATCCCCCCCCCAAAACTCCCAAGGTCACACAGAAAATAAAATCCTTTTTCTTTTTTTTCTTTTTTTTCTTTTTTTACTATTTTCTTCATGTTGGATTTTATAGCATTTCACATATTGTCTTTCAGAAAATTGAAAATTTGAAGGAGACTACTTGTGTAAGTCCAAACTTAACACACTTTCCTTCCTGTATTTCAGTTCTTGCTTACTAATTTCCTTGTTACGCTGGCTTTTTTTTCCCCCCAGAGTATGGTAGAGTCCATCAAGCACTGTATTGTTCTGCTGCAAATTGCCAAGGTAAGTGTGATACCTTGCTACCTGCTCGCTTTTTTTTTTTTTTTTTTTTTTTGGGGTGTTGTTGCTGCTTGGGTGTGACAGTTCCCTGTAATCATCATGTGACCACATCTGTGTGTATTTCTGGGGTAGTTAACAGCTTTAGGTTGCCACTTGGGTCAGCGGGCATTGAGACTATAACCTAAGTAATCATTTCATCACATCAACCTTTTAAAGTGGGGAGGAAAAAAAACATTAGATAAACTACAATGATTCCATCTACTCTGTACTTACGTATTTTGTGATGTGATGAAAAGATTGCATCATGTGGCAAATTGCTAAATGACATGAAATCTACGTCAGTAGTCTAACATTGTCTTCTTAAAATTTTAAGGACCAAAGTAACGAACAGCAACACGCAAACGGACTGATAGTAAGTTTTGACGTTCTCTGTGAGGATTGAAATCAAACCTACTGCTAACTTTCTTTTTCCACTTGAATTCACCACACTGTAGGAAAGTGGATACGACGCAATCTGTTAGTGCATGCCGTCATTAAGGAGATTTGTTTCTATCTCGGTCCCTTTCCTCACATCTGCCACTATTTCCTCTGATCTTTTGAAATCATTTCCTTGATTTTATCTGTGATTTAGTCTTTATTACTACTGTTTGGGAACTATTCTCTATCGTGTGTTAGGAAAAAGGAAAAATGTGCATTGTTTGTCCATGACGTGTTTGCATGCATTGTGTGCGGGACCCACTACGGGAAGGCTGCACTGCGCTGGAATCAACAAATGCACCATTGATTTATCCTCCGCACGCTGCCTGCTTATTGACCCATCTGGCACTAATAGCTCGGCGGCCATCCTTGGAGCAGTTTATCTATCCATACTTAGTGTAAAATGTAATTATCATTTTCTATAACTCACACGTTATCAGGCAGATAAAATTTGAATGTCTGTTATTTAAGGAGGGGTTAACTACACCCCGCCCCCCCGCATGCATGTCAAATAAAGCTCATGGATGTGGAATTTTCCTGGAACACAACCAAAAATCTTTTTACCAAACATTCGCCGCTCCCAACAACGGTCACGTGCACTAAAAACAAATCACCACGTGTACTTGATGTGTATCTTGATGCTGGAGTCCCGGAAGAGCCGACATCCCACTTAATCTCCAAGACATTACGTAGAATAAAGATTTATCGATAAATAGCACAGTGTGTTCTGTCTCTAAATGATGAGCATGTTTAATTTTTTTTTTCTTTTCATAAGCTGTGCACTAAATATACCTTCACGCCTTTATAATCATTTGAACATCTGTGAGATCTCCCTCTAATGTGCACATATGGTCGATTGGACACGCGTTATTGCTACTTTCTCTTTCAATGTTATATGCCAGTCTCTGCACTCTCTATATTCCATTAATGTCTTTATGTCACCGTCAAATTACAATATATCGTTGCCCCGCTGTTTGTGGGAATAGTGAAAATCCGTGTATAATTGACGCTCATTATAAATGCCTGAGAGGGAAAAAACAAAAAACTCCCGCTGCTTTGAATGCTTCACTCCTAGCATTCCTACAATACAGACTCTTGACACCTTCACCACTGAGTAATTTTGACACAGTGACAATTACTCTCAACTGTTTCACTTTGATTTCGACACACGGTAGCATGAGTGTGAGTGGTATACTCAAGCCTTCTCACAAATATTTTCGATACACATTAATATAAGGACGAATGTTTGGGTCTAAGCATTCACAATTTTTGGGACACTAACATTTGTAATTGTGCTTGACCCACTAAGCCAGGGGCATTTTCTTATGACGGCCGCATCATATTTCTTTTGTTTTCCAACGGGCCAATCATGATGGTGAACACCAATGCAAAATCACCTCAAGATTTTGAGACAGATACACAGGAGGCCAAGCATTAGATTACATAGTTAATGACAAAATAAATGTGATAAAACTTGTCACAAGCATTTATTGAGGTGTGCTGTACAGCTATTTTTTTTCATTATTCATTTATGTTCAAAAAGGTTTAAAAGTGAAAAAGAACTCAAAATGTATACAAATTTTCTGGAAAGAAGATAACAAATCATGGATACTTTTTTCTTTTTTGGGGGGGCAGTGATAGTATTAAGCAGAATGGCTGCAAATTATATCATTGTCTGTATTTTTTTATTTTTTTAAACTCTTTGTGTTGTACTTTTTTGGGGGGCTAACAAATGAGAGGCTAACACATTTTCAGGGCTCCTATCATCTTCGGGGTGGCATCCCTGCTGATGGCTGTCCAGCACAAGAGACACTGCCCCCGGCTGGTTCTCACCGCAGGGGTGTCAACTTTAACTGATTTTAGGCGTTTGTCAATTATCTGTTTTAATACAGAGGGTTGTTCGGAGTTCAAAAGGTACTCTGTAATTGTGCTGCTGCTGTTTGCATATTGATTCATGAAATCTGTTCATGTCTGTCATTCCGGGAAGTGGAGCGAAAGGAAATTGATCTGCTCTTGCAAGGGGGTGGGTTCCATATTGGAGTTCACACATTTTGTTGCAACTTGGGTCTACCATGAGGCTGACCTCTAGTTGGTACCCAGTGGAGGGTGAAAAATATTCTTTCAGTGAGGCTTTGCCTGCAGCCATATGTGGTTATAGATATTAATATCGACCAGTCACGAGTACCCCGGGATATGTGGTCATGAACATTTTGAGTGTGTAACAGCAGTACCATGAGTGAATGTTGCTGATGTCAGGCAGATGTCCATACTTGATATGAGATTGATGGCCAATCAATTTTCCCTTAGAGCACCATCAACCCTGTGGATGGGATCTACCAGCCTCCTTTGGACACTCCTGTAGCCAACACCACGATGCCAACACAGACCACTCTCCCCACAGGTACAGTAGCTGCCGGACCTGTTCGCATACACACCTTCCTACAACTTAAAAAAAAAATGGTGCATAGAATTTACTCCATTTTATTTTGTCGGAGTTTTATGAAATTGAATCATCTGTAACCAGATTATTTTCAAGTGCGCAACCACTTAACGAAATAAAATGGAGTCAATTCAACACACCATTTATTTCAGTGAATGCACTTGCTGATTCATGAGCGTGGAGATTACATGCTGGCTCTCTGATTTCTCCTCGAAAGATTAAAGATGAAATAAAACCCTCCACCTTTGCCAAACAAAATATAGTACCGTAAATACTTCTTCAGGAAAAACACAAAGTCTGAAAAGACGTTTAAAAACGTCTTTGGGAGTGAATGAGTTAACAACCAATAAGTTTACTCTCTGTCAAATTATAAGTTTCCTGGTTGAGAAAACGTAGTACAGTATGGCATTCACTTAAAATTAGGTTCATAGTAAGAATGATAAATTGGCGCACAGTGGCACTGGTGAGAATGAATGGCACCAATAATGACTAAGAGGTGGCAAAGATACTCAACAGCCGATACAGATACTTGTGTGACTAGACTAAAATAGACTGCAGTTTCTTTCTATATGATTGATTGTTTCTACATCATATCACAGCTTCTTGGAAGCTATCATGTGTCCTTTCCTCTTCATCTGTATTTTTGTTTCGGCACAAAAGATACTTCTCAGGTGTGTAAATCGGACCAGCGACCTTCGACCTTACCTGTTGGTCCTGTCGTCACCGTGATGGGCAGTTTGCAGACTCCAACTCCCAATAGCGCAGGTGAACCATTACTACATATTTTTGCATGAGTGAAATAATCCAAACGTGCAAACCCTGCTGTGTTCATTTTTGAGTAGTTGATCGGCAGTTAATCACTGTGATCAATTAATTTCAATTTTATCAATTCAATTCTCTATTTTTTTCCCTCAGGTCGATCTATTCCAAATAGGGTTTTTTTCTATTTATTTATTTTTTGCAGCTATATACTGTATAAGAAATCCTTTATTCGTCTCGCAATGGAGAAATTCCCAATTCACAGCAGCAAAATCATGAAAGGAAGAAGAACAACAACAAAATATAGGAGGTGCTGATGTAGTTAATGATGCATCCATCTTATGTGTGTGTGTTTTTGGAGGGGGGGGGGGGGTTAGGCCATATCACCCTGCCCTAAATTGCATCCTGTTCTGTAGAAGGCTGCATGCTAGAAAGAGCCGTCATCTATACGCTTTGCCAGAAGACTGCTTAATGTCACAGTATGCGTGATGACATTGTGTTATGTCTAGCCTGCGTGCTAACACTTAGATTTTATGTCCTGTTTTTATATAATATCTCGTTTACTAATTTTTACATTGTATTTTCTTATTGTCTGTACAGTGTCCTTGGGTGGCATGAAAGGCGCTTTTAAATAAAATGCATTATTATTATCCTTGTGTCAGGGAGCGGCCCATCAGGCCCCAACAGCGGCGTCACCTCCCCATCTCTCATCCCCCTCCCCTCGCACTCGGTGCCAGACTTCTCGTATTCCTCCAGCGAGGATGAGTTCTATGACGCAGACGAGTTCTACCAGAACACAACTTCCCCCAAACACTGTATGAAGTGAGTGGCTGCTACAAATTCATGTCACAGCAACGTCCCACACTTCACTGAACTGTGTACTTATCCCTGGCCTCATTTCTCCCAACGTTACCGTCTCAATGCTCTCAGTCCCTCGGGACCCGCAGCTGCCTCACCCATCAGCAATGAAGAAACGGCATTGAAGAGACCAGACACAACAGAATCACTCAACTCGACCATGTCAAATGGCACCACAGAACCAGGTTAAAAAAGATAAAAACAAACAATTGGTTTTGATTTTTGTAATTTTCAGACAGCTACTTTACAGAGAGACTGTTGTGCTCAGATCCGTTTGACAGCCACGACGACCGTGACGATGATGGTGAAGGCGAGTCCGTGGAGGAGCACAAAAGCGTCATCATGCACCTGCTCTCGCAAGTCCGTCTGGGCATGGATCTCACCAAGGTAATGGCAATGGTTTTCTCTCCTCGCCAATCCGTGCTGTGAGCTTTTGAACTCACAACTAACATCAGTGGGCTGTTTGGATTTGCTTCTGAGCCGCAGTTTGTTTCCATCCTAATCCCCAGGTGGTCCTGCCTACCTTCATCCTAGAAAGGAGATCTTTGTTAGAAATGTATGCCGACTTCTTTGCACATCCCGACTTATTTGTAAGGTAACTGTCCTTTAACTCTGCCATAGCTGTTGTGCTTCTCATGTACTGATTCCTTCTAACAGTACGGTACAGTGTTCGGTTCAGTGCGCAATTTGCATTTTCTGTGTCGAGTACTGCGTTTCATCAAATATTTGACATCATTTCTCAAAATTTAAAGTGATGTGTGGAAAGGAGACGCACGCATTATGTCAATTTAAAACAGTTCCGAAGTGTCTTAGTGACATTTCTGTGACATGGATTAAGAATGATCACATTCTTGCTAAAATACATTTTGTGGGAATTTTCGGAAATAAATCTTATTCAACATGAAGCCTATTTAATTTTGTTTGAGTACATTAACCAGATATTTAGATTTCAAATGATGTCAGTTCTTTTGGGGCTGTAAAACACCAATTCCACAAACATCACGACTCAGGAAAATTTCAACCAAGCTACGCACTTTTTAGAACAAAACACAATTATAGAATGGGTGACAATTTTTTTTTTAAAAGTTGAACACTATTAGACAATGCTTTTTTTACGGGAGAGCGGAGGTTAAACCAAGTTTAAAACCATTTGCATCTTCAGCATCCAACTCCGTGGCCATTGGTGCACGAGCCGCAGTATAGTACCTAAACGGCGGAGCAAGACAGGTCATTTCATAGGTTGAAACACAACTAACGCTTGGGTGGACTAGCAATGGCATAAAGTCTGCCGACTGAGCTGAATTTCACCGAACTGTACCTCTTGTTGCCAAAGTTGGTTTCTGTGTATGCACAGTCATGCAATCCTTTGAATACCTGCAGTATCGCAGAGCAGCCGGATCCCCGTGAGCGCATGGTTCAAGTGGTCAAATGGTACCTGTCAGCCTTCCACGCGGGCAGGAAAGGCTCGGTGGCCAAGAAGCCTTATAACCCCATTCTGGGAGAGGTCTTCTTCTGTCACTGGGATCTGCCTTGCAAGACTGAGGAGCCCTCCACGAACGTGGTGAGCTAAGCTCTCTGTCTCTTTCTTTGAGGCTCCTATACAGTCTATATCATGTGCCGTCTTCTGTTTTCAGTCATCTTCCCCTGCTCCTGTGCAGGACACAATATCAGATGGTCCGGTTCCATGGTCTTCACCCAACAATGTGTCTTTTGTGGCAGAGCAGGTCTCTCATCATCCACCCAGTGAGTGGTAGTCTTCAATCGCCAAATACAGTAGAACGTCATCTAAAACTTCAGGGGGTGAGAGGAGGGGGGTGATTATCACCATATGGAAACAACTGAGTCTGTTGCACAACTCAAGTTTTTTTTTTTTTTAAAAAGGGTGTAATTCTTTGCGAGTAAAGTAATTTTGTCAATTTGCAATCAGACTTATGATAATTGGAGAACAAAATTTCCAAATTGTTAAATGTCTTCGTCTCCTCTTTTTGCAGTTTCTGCATTCTACGCAGAATGTTTAAGTAAGAAAATCCAATTCAATGCTCACATCTGGACCAAGTCGAAGTTCCTTGGCATGTCGATAGGCGTTTATAATATTGGACAAGGTACGTTTGACTTTTCATACACTTTCCCCATTCATGTTGTCTTATTTTGTACTGAATTGGTGACATTCTCCGTGCAGGCTGCGTGTCATGTTTAGAGCACGATGAACATTACATCCTCAACTTCCCCAATGGATATGGCAGGTGCGTGCTTTGCCATTTCCCCGCGGTTGTGTCGTCCACGCACGTTTGACTGACCTGAGCCGTTTGTGCAGGTCCATTTTGACCGTGCCCTGGGTGGAGTTGGGCGGGGAGTGCAACATCTCATGCTCCAAATCAGGCTACAGCGCCAACATCGTGTTCCACACCAAACCCTTCTACGGAGGCAAGAAGCACAGAATCACAGCAGAGATTTTGTAAGAACAACCCTGATTCATTTACAGACTTCAAAAGCCCCTTGGCATTTTTTGGGGATGGCATCATCACCTGTATTGTTGATCGTCTATCGCAGTGCACCAAATGATAAGAAGTCTTTCTGCTCCATTGAAGGCGAATGGAACGGAGTGATGTTTGCCAAGTGGGCCACAGGAGTGAGTTCTCCCTCAGGTTTTCACAAGACTACTCATGTCAAAATACATTTCTTTTCCCGCTGCTGAGAGACAGGTTTTCACCCTTAGGCTAATGTTTGTGATTTTGTAGCTTTGATTTCGGACTTGTTCAACGCGGAACCGTTGTCCACTGTAGCCGAAAATGTTTTATTCTTATTCCGACGTCTAAGAGCAGCTATCGTTGCTCAATGGATTTGAATCCAATAGGGGTGTTCACACGGCACACATTTGCTCCGGCGCTGCACCGATGTATTTTGTTGCGATATATTTTGCACCGCAGCAAATTGTGTGGAGCGTTCACACGTATAAAGCCGCTGAGTGTGACAGCACCGGCACAGCGTCGGTGCAGCCCCACGTTCACACGGCAGTTTCTGCAGCGGAGCAAAATGACAGAAAACAAATGAGCTGTCGTGTTGGGTCTTTTTTAAACGTATACACAACTCAAGCGACTACTGGACAGGCACGTCATTCTCCTTCTCGGTCTCCTTGCCTTCTGCTCGAGAGTGACCGCCCACGAAAACGTAAATCAACGATGACTTCAATGACACTCAGAAAAGCAAACACTAATCCGCCAAACAGAAAATCAAGAGAGGAAATCACAAAATAAATTATATGGGGGGCGGGGGGTTGTGAACACAAAACAAAGGAACAAACTACACAAACAACTCCGAGACAGTCCAGTCTCCTACAAAAGGAAAGATGTTACCAGCCAAGTCTTGTGTCGTTATTAAAAAAAACACATGACGGAAGTCTGACTGTCAGAGATTTTCTCGGACAAAGTTAAAGAAATGACTCGGCACACAGGAAAATTGTCTTCAATATCGGCGGAAGCGGATCTCTGAGAGCGAACGACGGTTAGTTGCTCCGCGATCACACTCCGAGTCCCGCCACCACGAGTTCGACATTTTATTGTAACATATGCAAAATACAAGAAAAACACTGCCCCCGATGTTTGCATGCCGCACCCCCGGTCCGGCTCCTCGGTAGTGATTGGTTACCTGTTTTTCAAACTTGAACCACCAGTACATTGGCGCCTTTTCTGTCTGGTCTACATCGAATTAGCATGTTGTAGACTTTGCGGATGGTCAATGTCGTCTGGGCGCGACGGGTGTTCTCAACTCGTCTTTTGTTGCTCAACCGCTGTTCCCGAATTATTCATTCCCCTTTTGTGACCGAGTGTCGCCTTCTCCCCTGTGGTTGTCCACCTGTATTGACGTGCTAATTGTGGACTTCAACAGTCCCCCGGCCAGATGGCCGGCGCCTTTGTGTGCAGGCATTTGGGGGTGCTGGATACGCACCCAAACGCTTCGATGTGCCCAAATAAATGAAACTTTAAACACGATACAATTTTGCTCATAGATTACTCTAACACCGACAGAGCGCGAAAGCAACGCATTCTCGCCATACGTACTCTTCACAAGCATTTGCTGTGGAGCAAATTTAACCCAGTTGCGTTCACACGTGCAAATTTACATCGGTGCTGCTTCGCAAACGAGCATTTGCTCCGGAGCAAATTTTTAAACCACCTCCCTGAGGTGGATCAAATTTGGTCCGGTGTAAGCTGTTTTCAGGGGCTACGCCGGAGCTAATTTGCACGTGTGAACGCTCTACTGGGGCAGCCCCGGCGTAGCACCGGACCAAATCTTGCCGCGTGAACACCCCTAATGTGATTTGAATCTATGTAACTCTCTGGTCTATGTTTACTACCGTTTACTCTGAGAGTGTGTTTAAATTGTGTGGGAGGGTTCAGGTATTTAAACTGTTAATATGGGCTCTATAAATAGCTGCTTTTCAGCTGTTGCTGGCGGGTCCGGAACATATTCCTCTCATCGAAAGGGAATTCAACGTTTTGATATTCGCACACAATATCAGAAGCAATGGCAAATTGTATTGTCACTTTATATTTCTTATTCAAATGACAAGCAGAAAAGCAAAAATGAATCCCGAAATATTAAATATATTGCAGGAGAACACATCATTCATTGACACTAAGAGGATGGGCATCATTAAGAAGAAAGTCAGGAAACTGGAAGATCAGCTAACGTACGAGTCTCGAAGGTGGGACATTTCACCCTTTTGGCGGTCTTGTATGTGACAAAACTCTCATAGGGGGGAAAAAAAAGACAAATGATCACTTTGCTCCCCCTCCCACCCGACAGACTTTGGAGAGACGTGACCCTCAACCTGAAGCTCAAAGACATCGACGCTGCAACAGAAGCCAAACATCGGCTGGAGGAGAAACAGAGAGTGGAAGCCAGGGAGAGGAAGGAGAACGAGCAGCAGTGGGAGACCAGGGTGAGCCCGACGGACATTTTAACCTACCAGGGCTGCATTTAGCGATGGCCGTTTGGATTTATTTCTTTGATTCACTCTTGGGGAAGGGAACTTGCCAATGGATTCATTTGCCACAATGTGTTGCTTCTCTGTGTGTCTGCAGCTATTCCACGAGGACGGAGAGTGCTGGGTGTATGACGAGCCACTTTTAAAGAGACTAGCCTCTCCTCGACCCTGAGAGGAGCAACACACATACCCCCGTCCCAGGACCCCCCCACCCCCACCCCGCACTAGATGCATTATGATTGAACGCACACTGCAGAGTCTTCATAAGAACTCTTTAGCAAAGACCACTTGTTCACCGAGCCTTGGACTGACTGACCGCCGATGGCATTGTGTATGCAGCTTTGCATCCGACTGTAAAATGATGGGAACGAATGAAATTAAACAGAAAGTACCTAAGATGCACCCAGGCGACTTGTAAAGCTTGACTCCTTAACAGGTGCGGTCCCAGTTCTCAGCCAGGCCACTCCCTTCATCAGGGTTGTTGAAATCTAATAATAACCTTTCCACATATAAAACAGAGCTGAACATCTCAGGGAATCTGGTTGAAGAAAGAAAGCCCCCTCCAAGAGTCTGGCAGCCTTATGAGGATGATGGTGGTGGTGATTAAGAATGATGTTGTTAGTGGAATGGTTGAACCTTAACTGGGCGGGGAAGATACTCTCTGCTTGCCTGCAACTAGTTATAACTGTTGTTTATATATAAATATAGATATACATATGATGCATATATTCTTTTTTTATTTTTCTTTCTGGCAATAGTGTAAAATATTTTAGCATAATGAAACTTTAAAGGAAACATCCAATGGTCACGTTTGATGTTCTGCTCTCATTTCAAGTTAGTTTGGTCCGTTTCTTCATTGCAGGACACAGTTAAAGTCCATACAAGCCATAGCATCGGAACACACTGATAGAAATATATGAATGCAATCCAAAGGTTATCAGCAATGTTTGTCGAAAGAACATAGAACAATCCTATGAATATGATTCTATGTAACCTGAAGGCATTAAATGAACAAATGATCATGTGGCTTTTTGTTCCTCTACTGGACCTCTTTGTCCATAATGACGATGTTCTGTTCTGTATGCATTACCTTGCTAAGGGGAGTTGTAAACAGCCCCAAAAAAAGATGAGAACATCGCTGCTGTTTTTTTGTAGTGCTGCTGCAGTTCATTTAGGGGTTTTTTTCTTACTAAGTTGTGAACACTGAGGGATATTCTACTCTTCACCTCAAATGTTTTTTCCCTTTAGTTACAGTGACGTCGACGTTGGATCAAAACGCGATGGATGAGATACAAAAATAAATTCCACTTGGATATGCTAAAGAACATTAGTAGTAGTCTTGTTTCTTTGACTGATTTCCCTAATTTACAGACTATAAAGTACTTGAGAATTACAGTCTCAAAAGTGGAATATCATATACACTCAAAAGTTAAGAGATGTTGCCCAATGGGGTACTTTAACCTTTACATGTGAACTTGTGTCTAAATTTCATAAGCTGCGTGCTTCAATGGTGCCATTTTCGGTCGCATGGCATCACTTCCGGCACAACTCGACCATAGGTGGTTTCCAAAATTCTGGAGAGAATTTGCAGGCTGGTTCCTTCGATACCTTCAAAGGGTCCTCATGTCGCCTCTGTGGACCGCATAAAGCGTAGCGAAATTGGACAGGTTCAATAAATGTTAAGATTTTGAGTCAAAGTCGCGCTGGAAGTGACGCCATGCGGCCGAAGATTCAGCCTTCAATGGATGCAGCCTGTGAATTTGGAAACCGCCACAGAAAGGCAAAGAAGCTGACATCCTTGCACGTTTTCACCGATCAAACAATGTGAATTAAAAATTCATTCAGTGTGCTGATAACAGTTGTTCGACTGTCACAAGCACGTCGGTATTACATTCAAGATAGTGATGTGTCGTTCGCGAACGAGCCGGCTCTCAAGAGCCAGCTCTTTGAAGTGAACGATGGGAGCCGGCTTCTCATTGGGAGCCGGTCCGAATAGGAGCCGACTTTTTTTTTCTCCTGTTTTCCCCCCCCCTTCGGTTAAAGCCGCACGTGATTGGTCAAGATCCGTGGTAGAAGAGGAAGGGGAGGGTTTTACACACACACACACGCTGCAGTTTAGAGAAGGGGAAGGGGTTAGAGAAGAGACACAGCAGCACACTGAGCAGCACGCAAACAAGACAAACGAGGAGACGAGAGAGTTAGTTAGCGAAAAAAACAACACGGTGGAAAGCGGAAAGGTGAGAAAATGGATAGGAAACGCAGTGAAATTTGGACTCATTTCAATTTAATTGATAGTTCAAAGGCAGCGTGTAGACTGTGCAAGGTTAAAATATCCCATCGATCAGGCTCCACAAATAACCTGCACAGACACATCAGAAAAGTCCACCCATCAGTACAATTTGAAGAGAAAAGACAAGCAAGGGAACCGGCTATTAATGAAGGTGCTAGTGTGTCTGCAACTGTTGGTGCTGCTGCAATGTCACAACTGCCTAGATGTACAATCCAGAACTCTATGAGCCACTTTATGCAAAAAGCTATAAACCAGCAAAACAGAACACAATTGACGAGGAACTGGGTAAAATGATTGCAAGTGATTTTCAGCCATTTTGTGTTGGCTGTGTGTTGTCGCAACATCTGTCCCCTCAGAGAGAATCTTCTCCAAAACAGGGCAAATATTAACAGAGAGGAGAAACAGGATCAACCCCTCAAAGCTGAGGCACTTGGTTTTTCTTCATGCCAATCTTCGTGAAAGACAAGTTAAAACTTTTACCTCGGTGCTGCTTTCTTCTTTTTGTTTTACAAATTTTAACTTATAATTTGTTGTGTGGTATTCAAAGCTTACTTATGTTGTTTTACTGTAAATAGTTAAAAGCTTATAAATATACACATTCGGAGATTGGAACTTTTTGTTGACCTTGTTTTGATATGGATCTTTGTACTTTGTTTTTATTTTTGTAGCACTCCATGTTGAGTATGTTCAGAAGAATATACATAAAGCCATATAAATAATAAATATTTGATATACTGTCTATTTTTTGCATTGGTAATTCATTTTACGCATAATATTACGTTATTTTTGGTAGTAAATTAATTTAAGCAACAAAAAAACTAAGGAGCCATTTGGGAGCCGAAAGAGCCGGCTCTTTTTAGGGAGCCGAGCCAAAAGAGCCGGCTCTCTAAAAGGAGCCGGAATTCCCATCACTAATTCAAGACTCCCTGCATTCGAATCACTGCTCAGGCCTTTAATGACAGAAGAAATCGAAGGGTCCAAGGGCAATGTCCTCACCTTAAATTTATTACTCGTGAAAAAAAAATACATCAAGCAAATATGATACTTTTTTTTCCAAACACGTGCAGTCGAAAGGCAGTAAGGCAAATAGTTTGATGAAGACCACTTCCCGGGATTTTTAGGGTGGTGGTGGGCCTGTATCGCTCTGGAATACGCCTCTGCAATGAGCAGATTTCACACTCAGATCTAAAACAAGCAGTGAATTCCAGCAGACCATTTAAAAGCAATTACTTGATGATCAATAATGCAATTTTGAGAAATCCGGTACGCCTTCTAGTAATATCTGTATCTCTGAGTTAGAATATCCTTTCACATGGAAACGCAGTTGTCGTGGCCGAGTGGTTAAGGCGATGGACTAGAAATCCATTGGGGTCTCCCCGCGCAGGTTCGAATCCTGCCGACAACGTCTTTTTTGAAGCAACGACAAAGACGTCATAGTCATGAAACGATTTAAACAGTCTTCATCAAACTATTTGCCTTACTGCCTTTCGACTGCACGTGTTTGGAAAAAAAACATCCACAATCCACCGGGTATTTTGGTGATGGAGTCAAAGGTAATGATTGTTAAAAGATGAAACACATAGACAAGTGTCGAGTTTTTGACCGGAAATGTTGAAAAATTCACTAAATATATCCATTGGTACTTTCATGTAGAAAGCAGCCATTCTCACCACTGGTGGGACCGAAATGACACATGTAGTTATCGTGCATCGATTTTAGCACAGATAGCATAGTTTTGTTGCTAGTTTTTTTTTTTGTGTTAAGAAAAATAATTAAAACGTTTAAAATGTTGCTCGTAGTCTGAAAATTGGCCGACAAAATATCTTGGATGGCATTTCATGTTTCTCACTCCGACCATTTCCCATTAGTCCGTGCGACACTAAAATAGGTACATTCATTGCTTGGTTCTTTTGGGGAAATAAAAGTTGCTAGTTTAGTCACAAAAGTTGCCAAATGCTACCGCTGCCATTTTCCCATCAGCCCACGTTGTACCGCACGGGCTGATGGGAAAATATTTTTTCGTATAAATTGTCCCTTCACCCGCTGCACGGTCTCATTCCTCCGCTTCACTTTGGTAAGCTTCGTCCTCGCACAACGAATTGTCGAAAAGGCTTTCAAATTTCGATCGGTTAACATTTTTGTCGTTGTTAATCGATCATATTCGTTCTTTTCGTCTAAAGTTGAACTATTTAATGCGGAACGGGTTGATGTTGGTTTAAAGTGGCGCACTTTGCAAGGCCTGCACCACGTGCTATAGGCAAATGTAACAGCCGCTTTTGGGTAACCCCTATCGACCTCCCGTAAATGTGACTTCGTTTTACTTCGTCCCATTGCTATATGATGATAAAGTGTTGGTAGGGACATCTGAATGGATGTGAAGAAACGCCAACTACCCTGACAGCGTGGGGACGCATCCGCGAGCGAAGCTACACTTTAGCTTTGTGTTAGCCCATTTGCTAAAGCTAACGTTTGTTCTGAGTCGATTTCCTATCTGACAAGCGTTTTTCATTTTTACAGTTTCACGGCTCCCAAGATGCGGCAAGCAACTGAACTGAAGCGTATGTGACTTTTCCTTAACACTTGCAGTATGTTGACTTTTTAGTCTATGAAGACATTCAAATGTAAGAGTAGTGATCAGAAGTGATTTCTGACGAACAATTGTCTGAGACTAAAGGACAAAGAGGTCAAAAATACTTGGTGTGGATAGCATTACTAAAGTCCACTTTACTTGCAGGGTTTTGGAGGCCGCATCAAAGACGGGAATCGTTAAAGATGGTCAGTACTGGCTTTTCTTTTTTTTAAGCTTCTCTAAGGTGCGCTCTGACTCAAATTACAGTGGACCCCTGCACACTCGGGAATATCACATCAGCTCCCTTTTTCTTTCTGTGGTAACCACATATTTAAAGTTCATCAGTGTAAAGGATTTTCTCACCAATGCGTTTCAATGGACAGAATTTATATGCAGATTTTCACTACTCACAAGCCAACCCAGTCCATATATCCTGCGAGTAGTGGGGTCCTCTGTATGTTAGGGGTGGGCAAATGTTTGACTCAATTACTGCAATTGACTTTTTAAACTCAAGTTGTGATGCCGCTGTGAAAATTAGCCTTGTATATTTGATACAATTTGATTTCATATTTTACGATTTTAAGATAATATAGCCCGCTTTTCTCTACCCCATGTATAACGAGAGGCGTCAGTGTGCTCATCCTATATTACACTTTTACTTGCACGGGATTTGACCACTGAGTTTGTTGGCAGGAGAATTTGAACAGATTTGAGAGAAAATTCATAAGTGCAGCAGCTAATGTAAATGCTCCATGGGTGAAATTAAGAATGTATAAGGCTGCATGTCGACCCCAGTCTTGCTTTGCCCACCCCTGCTTCAGATGCACATTAGCTATGCCGCAGAAAAGCGTTTCCTTTTGTTGCCATGATGACATTTATTTGCTACTCTTGACAAGATGGATGACGATAAAGCCAACCCACCAAGTTGACATCTGAGGCACTGCCAAACGATTGCTTTAAAGAAAGTATGAAAAGGATTATGTACTCAACTTTTTTTCCTTCTCTTCCTGTACAGCTCCACTTTGGGTGTGATTCACCTGACTGACATCGGAGGTAAAACTATTGGAATTTTTTTTCTGGAAAGCAAGCTGTAGATGATGACTTTGAAAAACATAATGGGAATCTCTCTGAAAAATAGTGAAAGATGACCTTTTGTCTGATTCGGTGTTTTAGTTGGCTGCTTTCCCTGCCATCTGCTACCTGGTGCTTAGTCTTGTCATTTGATTGCAGGTGTCGTCCTGGTTTATATTGGGGTAAGATTTTAGCATTTTTTTAATGACCTTTTGGCTGACTAAAATGATGAGTTCATAGTTCAACAGATAATCTGTGAAGATAACTATTCGCCCCTATCTGACATGTTGGCCTGCGCAACATCTCAGGCACAAATGCAAAATGAGATTATAATTTTGATTTTCCCTTTTTTTAGGTTAAAAGACTGCACGGTATGTCAACTTGAATATTTTATCTACTATATTTAGCACAATGATGACTTCATAGTTCAGCGGATAATCAGTGATGACTACTTTTCGCTCCTATCTGATGTGTGGCTTGAATAAATTGTTCACATAAAAATGTAAGGGGCACTGTTGAATTTGTTCCCTTTTCTCTCATCCAGGCATCATGAAGCTATGCTGAAAGAATTGCGCGTTCACTTGCATATGGTATGTTAAAAGTGCACTTGGAGGCCCATTAAAACATGACATTGCACAGATCTTGAGTAATCGACACATTTTAGAATAGTGGAATTTTACAGAACATGTTTTTACAAAAAAAATGTACTTTATCATTAAAGATGAGAAGAAATTATGACTCAATGGTCCATGTTGACACCAGTTTCAGAATGTTAATAAGCTAATGAATGACATTACGCCAACACCACAAAAGAAGTGAAAACGCTATTTTGGTTATCTACGAGCAATGGTGGTTGTGAATGGGGCCGTAATCTGTCGGGCATGATGAATGTGAATCAGGTCTCTGATCCAGTTGAGGAGACGAACACATTTCTGACCCAGATTGAGTTTCACTTTTATTTATTTTTAAATGAAAAGGGAGGTTCTAATTCAATCTTCTGAAGCAGATTGCTGAGGAAAGAGAGTTTACTGCATTCTGCAAAAGTCATCGCTTCAGGTAAATCAAAATTTGGACTAATTTTTTCTCAACTGACCTGTGATGATAAAAATGCTGCTGACATTTAAATCATGGAGTCATTAGCTCTAACTGAAAGGTCAGCTTGCTAACATCTTTGGAAACACTTGGATGTGTTTTGACTGAATCTCCCCCCCCCCCCCCCCCTCAGGAGCGGAGCCTACCTTGCATGTAGATCCCTCCATCAAGTGGATGAATTGAAGGTGAGGAAGTAACAAATGGTTTATAAAAATACCCAATGGAGAGAGGGTTCAGTGATGTCCCAACAAATGTCTGACCTGAAATAAAATGTGGATATCCGTTGCTGAGTGACCCGGCTTTTGTACACTGAGCAAAACTACTACTCGCATGTAATAAGCATTTCTCCCTCCCATCTACAGCATAACTGCAAGTTGACTGGCTGACCTCGGTAGGTTTCTTTTCAATCCTCATCACCGAAACAAACAGGCCCTACACATGATGAATCGATTCTGCCAAATGAACTCTGATTATATCCAATACCGTTCCATATTTTCTGACTTGTGGCCAGTAAACTGCTTTTTTTGTGTGTGTAAATGTTTATGCAAAGTGATGGTTCATGGTTTTATTTATTCCTGTAGGAATTAAAGAGGAAGTGTGCATCTTCATAGACGTGGGAGGACCACAAGTGGCTTTCATTAATGATGGGGCAGTAAGGGGACACTTGAACTCATTCGAGATGAGGCGGTGCTCAAGGATACCTTGGCAAAAGCAACAAACGTACTAGAATCTTGAGGTTGCACGTCCTGTTTGGACCATGTGGCAAGTTAAACTCAAACACGTGAAAGCACAAGACTTGTTTTTTAAGTCACCTGAGGCTACAGACTTTATTTTGTAATTTCTCTTGTGATGTTTGACGTTATTAAAAGACGTTCACATTGAGTTTTGTCTTGTTTATTTCATATTGAGTCCGAATTGGAAATATTTTGATTTAATTCAAATATTCGCGCATCTTTTCACTTGATGTCAGGAAAGATGCCCACAAATGTCTGCCAGGTGAAGTTTTTTGAATCTTTATTGAACAAGTCGGAAAACAAAACCAACATGTGATTAATACATACACATTGCCAGGTAAAGTGAAGTACAAAGCGGTCGTGTCGCTGCATGACGTCAGTTATGCTGTGCTTTATTGGAAAGCGCTGCTTGTATTGACGTAAAAAATAGTTGCAGGCAGGCGGGGCTTCTTCGTGTCGGTTACTTCCGGTGTGTAAATCGAGCACTGTGCGGTAGAAGTAGCCGAGCAGCGAGCTAGCTGAGCTACATTCTCATTGGAGGCAATCTAGTAACGGCGCTTGACCGACCTCTTCACTCATGTTTGCCCGCTTTGTGTCTCTCCTGCCGCTTCTTGTGCTGGCCGCTCCCGCACACGCTCACTTCTTCCACCTGGACACGCTGTCCAACACGTCCTTGTACTATTTTAACTACATTTACTGCAACATTTGGGAGGGCGAGTGTCAGCCTCACCAGGATGATGCGACGCAGCAAGGTAGGACGTGAAGCAGACAACGAACATGTTATTTTGTTTTGTAATGACTTGACATTTTGCATGGGCAGTTCCTACCAGGGACTTTTGGGCCGGTTTCCCCCAGGATTACACGGAACTGCTGTACCGCTGGTACTGCAACCTGGGTCAGTGCTGCGAGTCTGGAGACTGCAGGGTGACCAACAACATCACTGGTAGTGCATTACAATTGTCAAACTCCTTGATTTGAAAGGTGGCGTGTCATTGTGACCAGATGCAATATATATTTTCTCCGTTCAAGCACCGTTTATGATCATGTGCTCCTCGGTTTACGACCGTTTTTATCTGCGAAACGTCCGCCGGTAAAAGATGACAAGCTCAATTACTGTAAATTGTTCTGTGGTGTTGCTAATCTTTCGGCAACCCCCAAAAACGTTCAAGTAGGATATGGGAAATGCCACGCTGTATTTACTTTAACCACACCGTAATATCATGAAGTAAAATGTAAAAAAAAAATTAAATTCTCACCGTTCATTCATTACGAGGCATTTTGGTGTTTGTGACTTGGCCTTGACACAGTTCGGTGCAGTCGAGTGGCGCAACGATTAAACAACGGATTGTCAAATTGGTCATTTTTATAATTGATTAAGCGTGTGGAGGCCTTGTCTTCATTGTACAAAGTCTTTAAATACATTTAACCTAAGATATGTGTACGTCTATATTTTATTTAGGGTTGATATATTTAAGAATTCCACACTTGAAATGCATTTAA
This sequence comes from Hippocampus guttulatus, assembly GCF_054856545.1. NCBI lineage: Eukaryota > Metazoa > Chordata > Actinopteri > Syngnathiformes > Syngnathidae > Hippocampus > Hippocampus guttulatus. Next base: position 13,746,642 of record NC_141267.1, read on the forward strand.
CATATCTCAAATTTTGTATGGTTTATTAAAATGGAGAATATTAAGTCAGGTTGTGCACATGTTTCTATGTTCTGGAGTTTAGTCCTTATTTTCGTTTTTAACAATGAATTAAGGACCAGATGAAGGAGTTCAAATTAAGTCGTGTCCCTTTTTGTAGGTTTGGCTCATGATCTCCAGAACAAGTTGCATGGGCAGCACCTGGCCCAGTCTGTGGTTCTGAAAGCAATCCAGGGTTTCATCAACCACCCAGAGTCCAACAAGCCCCTCACGCTCTCCTTCCACGGCTGGTCGGGTACCGGGAAGAACTTTGTGGCCCGGATGGTTGCTGATAATCTTTATCGTGACGGGGTGAAGAGCGAGTGTGTCCGCCTGTTCATCGCCCCGTTTCACTTTCACCACGCCAGGATGGTGGACACGTACAAGGTGAGATGCAAGAGGTGAGGGCTCGCCGCCAAGAACATATTGGCCAAGTCACTGGCCAGTTCGAGCTTTTATCTAAGTTGAATGACAACACTATGAACGGGAATCATCAAAATCAAACACTTTTTTGTTTTTTTATGGGGGGCGGGGGGGCATCCAGTGTTCACAAATGTTACACAATCGCTGTGCTACATTTCAGAATGATACTGGGTAACTATTACTACACAGGAGAAGTGGAAAGTCCAAATTCAGATGAGCATTTTTACTGAACTCTCACTCGCGAAGATCATGATTCTGTAGCTTTTACTCCAAATGAAGCTTCGACTGACTTCAACCATCGCGTGGAACAGTGAAATTGATACCTTGGGAAAAACATTGTTTATCAAAGTTGACTCAACTCCCAAAAGTCATTCAACCCCTACTTTCTAGGGTCAGCTGAAAGACGCCATCCGGGACACCGTCCTCCGATGTTCCCAGACTCTGTTCATCTTCGATGAGGCCGAGAAACTGCACCCGGGCCTCATCGACGCCATCAAACCATACATGGCCCACTACGACAACGTGGACGGGGTCAACTACCGAAAGGCCATCTTCCTCTTCCTCAGGTTGGATCGCCTTCCAGGTTCAGCATTTCACGTTTCAAGAATGGCATTCCATAGAGCAGCAGTGGGCAAAGCTCCGCCTATTGTATTGAGTCCTATAATGTTTGTTGCATTCATTTAAATGATTTGGGGTTAATATGTAATCCAAATCTGCACAAAATTCAGTTATATTTATAAAATACAGTATTTCTATTCCTTCATGTTATTAACACTGCAAATCAACCAACATGACTCCTTGGTGGACACATTTATTGCTTATGATGAACCCAATAGACACATTTTTCACATTGGAAATGATGAACAGAAATATAATCTGTTCATAAAGTCTTAAGTGGACACGCAACGTATTAAGTAGCATCTTGGTAGCCGTAATTGCGCAAGGCATTTTTAACTTCCTGTCACAATATCAATAACATAAGACTAAGGATTTTTTTTCCTTTGTCCAATGTCAAGACTGTAATGAATCTTGATTGCTAACCCAAGCTTTCGCCCGTGTATGTGTAGTAATATCGGAGGAGCAGCGATCAACGATGTCGCATTGGACTTTTGGCACTCTGGTCAGAACCGAGAAGACATCGGGATGGAGGATTTGGAACACCGACTACGAGCCGAAACAATGGAAGCTCAAGGTATGAGCTTCTGACACTTTTTACTGTATAAAGGGCATTTTGTGATCCATGTTCAGTGCCTATTGGCCTCAGTCAACAGTGTTTCCTAACCTTTCTTAAGCAAGGTGTACCGTTTGAACCACAAAGGGGAATCTGGTAATTTCCCAAGGCGTCAAAAGTTTGATCATTTGAGAATTCGTTATGCTTGCAGATTTTTTTTTTGATTTTTTTTTGATTTTTTTTGTTACTGTTGAATGAATTTTATGGACCTTATTTCTTTCTGCTTCCAGGCGGTTTTTCGAATAGCGAGCTGATGTCCAGTCACCTGATCGACTTCTTCGTGCCCTTCCTACCTCTGGAGTACCGTCACATCAAGCTGTGCGCGAAGGACGCCTTCGGCGCGCGAGGCCTGGAGACCGACGAGGCCACGCTGGATGAGGTGGCCAAGGCCATGCTCTACATTCCCAAGGAGGAGAGACTGTTCTCGGCCCAGGGATGCAAGTCCATCCCTCAGCGGATCAACTTCTTTCTTCCTTAGAAGAAATGAGAGAGAGACACGTCTGGAGTAGATGTGCGGTGCACGCCCTTATGGGTACGAAACACGCAATTCCAGGTTACTTGTGCACGGTTACCAAGAGCACTTCCTGCATGAGCGGGATGAACAAAGGGCCGTCGCATCAGTCGTGCGGGAGCGAAGGAGTGCGCGGCTCTTTGTTACAGATGCTCGCTTGACACGAACACCACGCGGTTGACAACAGTGGGGGAAATCATTATCAAAGGTTTGCTTACGAAGAAAAAAAAGTCCTACTCACATAGAGGGAGGTAAAAGTTTTCATGTTGCAATTGAATGGAAAGGCAAGTAACCATTCACCAGTTTTTGAAGACCCACATGATGTGTTCAATTATTACATGCACACTGAATCTACCAAATGAAATAATTGACACTCCTTTCACCGTGAAAAAAAAAAATTTGAGTCCGCCTTATGTTTGTGCTTTTGTAAACAGTAGAATGAAGAAAGGTTTAACAATGCAACCATTTCCATCTGTTGACTGAAACTTGGTTGATCTCATCTAAAATGGCAATCGCTACCATCTACTGGTGGTTGTGCATCAGTGAAGCTGTCCCCCCCCCCCCCCCCCCCAAGCTTGAAATTTACATTGGAGCATCATTAGACTTGTGTAAAGAAAGACCGGTAAAAATGGATTCAACTCCTTAACTGCGCTAAAGCAAATGTTGAAGGGGAAAACTCTGAAAGGTAATTAATTTTTTTTCTTCTCAGTAACAATACACTATCTGCTCGGATTAATTTGGCACAACGATTATAGTTGATGCTTAACACAGGAGATTATTTTCTTTGTAAGGGAGCTAATTTACAATTTCAAAAGGGATCAAGTAATTATTTCCCCGACTGTTCAGACTGTGGAAAAAGTATGGGGACACTTTTTTTTTAATGCTCTTTTTCCACTCTCCTCATTGTGACATTGTATAAGAAAATACCTTCACAAAACCAATTTCAGCTTGGTGGGAGTCTGGATGTGTTGATTTATTTTCGTTTGAGTCACTAGTATTCAATGAGAGTTTTTTGCACAGTACAATGTTTAACCACCCTCCACTTATCTTTATATTGCATTCTACTTATGTGGTCAGGTTTAAAGTGTTGCTACTGTATATTTGACTTTCTTTGTCGATTTATGTGTCGTACGTATTGTGGTTGGTAATATTAAAGGGCAATATGGAGCGTAATATTGAAAAGCAATTCATGTACTGAAATACATTGTATCAAAATATGTTTTCATGATTACTTAAAAATACTTTTTAATTACTAAGGTAAGAGAAATTCTACCACGTGTTTTGTTTTGATGTATTTATAAGTGCTGAATATGTTAAGTTTAGGTCATATGTTTTATTGTCATGTGATTTTGCTGTTGGAATTTTTAAATTTCACATCTCGGTACGAATATGAAAAGAAAACCTCCCATTGTTTCTGTTATGCCCCAAACCCAAATGAAGAAATAATAAATGCTCAGTGCTTTGTCCTCATAATTAAATGTGAGAATTGTGGTCACTACACACTTGAGATTTTGAGATCCTGGGAGGTGTGTTAACTTTTACACCGAGTAGGTTTATTATGCAATATAGTGTTAGTAAATATGAATGCACTTACAAGTGGATGCTCAAAAAAATTGAAATCCTAAATATTGTCTTCTATCAAGTCTACCGTTGACAAAGGTATTTCCCAGGAATCAACATCAACCCTTTTAGAGACTGATTTTGTTTTTTTGTGATTTGGCACCTGCCTACAAAACTACCAATATCTGCTTTAATAGCCATGAAAGTCAGTCAACCTCACAGAAAATGTTTGAGGTGTTATCAAGAGAAAGGTAGAGGGACAGAAAACAGATGATCTGTAGGCCAATATCAAAGCAATTTAGGTGACAAATGATGCTGAATGAGGTCCAACTAAGTACATTTTACTTTGAAACACTTCAGAGGACGCCCGCTGTATTTCGTGTAGGACCAGATTCAGTGACATAAGAAACACTTGATGAACAGAACAGTAATGACGATTTCGTCGTCATTTAAAGTTGATATTCTAATTGTGACTTAATGCTGTGCATCGAACGCATCACTCTTCGCCATGAATGTATCACAAACGCATCACTCTTCCTTTGGGTGTGTATCAAGCGAACGCGTGGTCTTCGTCCATTGGCTAAACTTTACCTTGTCAGCGTTTTCACTGTTTTGATTGGCCGAGAGGACTCTGACTTCCTGGCCAAGCTCCGGCGCTGACAGCCAATCAGATTGAGACATCTGTTTCCAGCCGAGAGGCGAGCCTACTTGATTCCAGTGAAACGGCGCGGCACCGACGGACTCTTGGGCACTGCGGAACGGCGTCGAACAAGAGCAGAAATTTGATATCAACAATTCGTGTTAGTTTTAGAGTTCGTTTGACGGAGTGGTTCTCCTCACGATGACTGCCTTGTCGCTGCTATTTTTGGCCATGTCGGCCGCCTATGTCCTGGCCGAGTCCACTGTCTATTTCCGAGAGCAATTTGAAGACGGGGGTGAGCTGATTTTCCGATAAATCTAACTGCATTGATCTATTGATTATGTGCTATCCATCTTCGTTGTATGCAAGTTGACTATAGTGTGTTCATAAGGTTTTATCAGTGCATGGCCATATGGGACCTCCATTAGCCTACCATACGCTAATTTTGTATAGTTTTCATATTGTGATTTTTTTTGGCCTCATATTCTAAAAGAATCCTCCTGTTTTGCTTAATTTTGCATACGTTTTGTGTGTGTCAGCCACAAATTTATTTGACAACCACCCTCCCCCCACGTATGGTCAAATCACAGTGCGTTTCCCCTCCCCCTCCTTTACTTCCCTACCCTGGTCATTGGCTGTGCCACCTCCCAACCTTAAAATAAATCTATCTATCTATATACACACATATACCTCTCCCAAGTACCAGCATCATGGCGAACATTTAAATGCATTGACTGTCTATTAAGTGTTAAGTATACGTATTAGGATTGTTGTAAGCCACTGTGACAGTATGCTCAGTTAGAACAGTAACACTTCCCCTGAATATATGAAAAAAATATATACTAAACAAAATGAATTGATTAAAATGTATTGCACATAAAAGTGGCATGAAATTGAACTATACCTGAATAGTTTTTTTAAAAATCCAAAAATTAAATGCAAATTTACTTTAAGTTAAATACAACTGACTGTAGGCCTTGACAGAATGTGTCCCATCTCAAAAAATGTGAACTGTGTGTGTGTGTGTGTGTGTGTGTGTAGATGCCTGGAAGAGTCGCTGGGAGGAGTCCAAGCATAAAACAGACTATGGCCAGTTTGTCCTGACAGCAGGCAAATTCTATGGGGATGCAGAGAAGGACAAAGGTGAGTGGATTTCTCATGTCAATTTAGGGCTGGGTGATGAATGGATGTTCGATACCATTTTTTTTTTCAGTCCGATACAGGTATGACTACTTAACAAAGAAGCCAAACAATGTCACAGTATATTAAAAAAAATGTGCTTGCTGAGAACTCTTACTTCTTTTTCTATGTAGATTCTCAGTCATCCACTCTTGTTTAGTGTTTTGTCTTGTTTTCCAAAAAGACTTAGCATACAACATGCAAGGCCGTTTGACACAATCTGATGAAAACAGGTTTGCAGACAAGCCAGGACGCCCGCTTCTACGCGCTGTCGTCCCGCTTCGACGACTTCAGCAACAAAGGCCAGCCCCTCGTCGTCCAGTTCACTGTCAAGCACGAGCAGAGCATCGACTGCGGCGGCGGCTACGTCAAAGTGTTTCCCTCAGACCTCAAGCAGGAGGACATGCACGGGGACTCGGTCTACAATCTCATGTTTGGTACGATGGGCTCGTCAGGGACTTCCTCAGGTTGGGTGCCTCACAGATGAGTGCGTTGAATTTCAGACTTCTGTGTGTAGGTCCTGATATTTGCGGACCCGGCACAAAGAAAGTTCACGTCATCTTCAACTACAAGGGCAAGAACCATTTGGTTAACAAAGACATCCGATGCAAGGTGAGTCATCGACTGGTTGTGTAACACTTTGGTCTTTCTCTAAATCTTGCGAAAGTAGCAACTACAAACATCTGCAACTCATTTCAATTGTAAAACTATTACAATTGCAACTGATTAGATCTACATTGTATCGTGTTGAAGTTCTAAATTCTGCTGTAGTATGGACTTGAAATGTTCTTGTTTCCATTATTGTCAACAAACTCAAATTCAAGGCTTTATTTGCATGCGTTCCTTCCCTTGCTGCCAAAATGCAAACTTCTCAAGTGGACTTTGAGATCGGTGACTCTTGAAGTATTCCACGGCACTCCAAGGCACTTGATTTTATAATACCTTTTGTTATATACATACAGTATATAATAGATATTTATAATAGAATACTTTTAAGATACTCATGATTGATTTCAGCTGTAACCTTTAGCACTGATTTGTTTGTTCATGATCCAAAGTAAAACTCTTATATTATGAAAATGTTTTTTCACTTTTAGCTTTCGTTATCATGTTTGCTTTTCTTTAACTGTAATAACCTAATACAGACATCTCATGTAAAAGTAAGAAATGTGTAAAGCACACACACGCACACACGGACTATCTCCAACATAATTTCAGGTGATAAAATTGTAAGTGGGATAGTGAATATCATCTAAGCCTAAAAAAAGTGCCACAAAGAACCTGCCACACAAGAAAATGTACAATTATTGATTATTAAAAATAAGATGCCCAAAATTGAGCATTTAAATAAAATGTTAACCGACCACTTAAATACTTAATGATGTAGCTCATCAAAGGTGCCTGAAACAAGGGGATAGAAATGGCGTAGAAAAAAAATTATGAATTGGAATAATTAGGACTTAAAGCTAATGTACACCTGCTTATGTTTAAAAAAATTAATCAACTTGCCTCCATTCAAACATTGACCATACGTTGTTCCTCAACACTTCCAAAAGGTTTGGTTGCCTGTTCATTACTCTTGGGGGCCCCCTACTGGTTGTGTAAGTTCACTCTGCCTTGATGAGCTTGCGACCAGTCCAGGGTGGACCCTGCCCACAGTCCGCCGAGATTGGCTCACCCACGAACCCAATGAGGCCAAGCGCTTTAGAAAAGCGATGAATTGAAGAGAGAGGTTCATTTGTTGTAGTTGTCTATTAGTGGCTCCATGTTCCCTTCAATGCCATTGTATACTTTATCTCACATTGATCTTTTTCTGCCCGTCAGGATGACGAGTTTACCCACTTGTACACCCTGATCGTCAACCCCGACAACACGTACGAGGTGAAGATCGACAACAAAAAGGTGGAGTCCGGCACTTTGGAGGACGACTGGGACTTCCTGCCCCCAAAGAAGATTAAGGACCCCGAAGCCAAGAAACCAGAGGACTGGGACGACCGGGAGAAGATTCCTGACCCTGACGATACCAAGCCAGAGGCGAGTGCGGGCTTGCCACTTGGATGAGCTCTGGGAGGAATTTGACTTATGTCAGAATCTATTTGACAGGACTGGGACAAGGCCGAGAACATTCCCGACCCCGACGCCAAGAAGCCGGATGACTGGGACGATGAGATGGACGGAGAGTGGGAGCCTCCTATGATTACTAACCCTGAATACAAGGTACATGAATCGCAGCTGTAATTAGGGCTGAAACAATCATTCACTGACTCCCACATCACTCACCAGCTCAGGCACTGCCTTTTAAAGCCACACCCACTAAAAGTCCCAAATGTGATCGTAAGGAGCATGAGGATGGTAAATCCAAGTGGGCAACAAGGGTACCTCTGCCTCACAGACGCGCTTTGTTTGATCATGCCAAATACATCTTTAGGGCCATCGGTAGAATAACAATTTTTAAAATATTCGATAGCTGCAGCCCTCCAGGTGCCAATGCAGCAAGAGGAGAAAATTGTTTTTTGTGTGGTGAATTAAACAGTGTGTGCTGTGTTAAACAGGGTGAGTGGAAGCCCAAAGAGATCAGCAACCCCGCCTACAAGGGAAAGTGGATCCATCCCGAAATCGACAACCCAGAGTACACTGCCGATTCTGAGATCTACAAATACGACAGCATTGGCGTGATTGGACTGGACCTGTGGCAGGTAATGCACCATGCATAGCTGTCGACTATGACACTTGACAATTTCATTTGAAATCTGACTTTTTAAAAAATATGTAGTTTTTATTTTGTGGCAAAGACGTGAACCTTTATTGAGGAAAAAAATTAAGTATGATCCATCACTGAAACAAATCACTTAAGTTTATCGTCAGGCACGTCAATGTTTTGACAAAGTTAAAAAGGACTTGGGGAGTCATGCTAGGAGGCGAATGAAATGTATAAACAATTAGTAAATATGAATTACACTATTAGTCACTACCAATAAGTATTGAATTGGTAAACAGTGTTCATATTTTTTTAATAGAAAGGTGCAATATTTTTTGTGTAGATGCCCACATCATTTTGTTTGGTTGGTTCTCTTGGCAACCAGTTGGCTCAATAATAACTTTAAAAAGTTGAGAATGTAAACTGCAGCCGAGGAGTCTGAAAATAATTTTAGTATGCAAAAAAAAAATTTTGAAAACAAAAACCCATGCCAGATGAAAAGAATGACCAATCCTTTGGGGGAAAAAAATTAAGTTTACTACATCTGATACGAAGATTTAGAAACTGAACAAATTTTCACCCTGACAAGATTTTTTTTTATCCTTGCACAAATACAAGGAGAAATCATGGTGTGTCCAAATGTTAGAATAAAACACTAAAATCTTGGTTACAATTTTTTTTTAAGTGATGATGGTGATGCTTACTGCTTTGAATAATATCTGTAATCATTAACATTGCGTTTGTATGTTGTAGGTCAAGTCCGGCACCATCTTTGACAATTTCCTGATCACCAATGACCCGAAACTCGCTGAGGAAGTTGGCGATGACACATGGGGCAAAACCAAGGTATCTAAAAAATGTTTCCCGTTTATCATCCCTGCTCCCTCCCCCTTTCCGCCCCCAATAGTATTTATTTTAAATTCCCAACCAGGAGGCCGAAAAGAAGATGAAGGATAGTCAAGACGAGGAGGAGCGAAAGCTGCGCGAGGAAGAGGACAAGCAAAGGAGAGATGAGGCAAAGGACGATGACGAAGAGGAAGAAAAAGATGATGATGATGAGGAGGAGGAGGAAGATGGCGAGGATGAAAATGAAGAAGAGGAGGAGGAAGAAGACGACACGGAGTCCCCCATGAAGGATGAGTTGTAAAGAGTTGAAAAGCAAGGAGCAGCTTAAAGAGCAGACTGTCAAACCACAGGAGACGACTCACCCAGTGGGAGGAGTTTTGTTTTGTTTACAAAGACCGAGAGGGTTAAAACTATCATTATTATTACTATACCATAATAACAATGACAATTATAAACTGTGATGATTATAATAGAAATATGATTAGAAATGAAGATGTCGCAGTGAATGTCCAGACTAGAAAACCACATTTTAATTTTTTAAAATTTTTATTTGCAGTTTATACAAAACAAATGTGTATGTTAAGGACTAGACTGATTTTGCCAAAATCTGGGTTGTTGGTGACACATGACAAATCTAGTTTTTGTAAAAAAAAAAAAAAGTTTGTGTTACCTCATGTGTTTTGTTTGTCTCGTGATGCTGTCTTTATTTTTAATTGTTTTTGTCAATCCCAAATTTCAAGCGCTTGCTCAAAGGTTCATCACATCAAACAAGGGAAGATACGACCTTAAAAGTCTGATGATGTAGTTCCCAGTTGGGATGTTAAACTTGTGAGGAAATCCCTTGCATACGTTTGCACTGTACAGTTATGACCACATTTGTGCACATATGACTAGTTTCTAAATCGTTTTCTGAAGCACTCCAGCATCAGGAAAGCTTCTGTTCATGTTAGGTTTAGTCATTGTTTGGTGTATGCAGTCAACTCTCCTCATCCCGGATGCACACTGCAGCCGAGCGCTGATCCTTTTTGTAAAAAACATTTTGTACTAATACTGCTGGTAATTTAAGTGAGGGGATTTGTCGTTTGAGTGCAAATGAAAAACTATGTTCTGTCCAATAAAAACAACCACACCTTGAGTCCTTATATATATATTTTTTCTTTTTGAAACTCATTTATACCTTTGCAAATATTCTGAAAATCCCATGGGAAAACCAAAGGAAATAAGTTGGACCTGGAGAAAATTGAACAGCTGACTGGAATGTTCGCAGTCAACTGCAGGTCTCACCTACAGTGGATGCAAAGTCTACACACCTAAGTTTAACCAAATAAGATACAGTACTGGCATTTTTAAAGGATAAAAAACTTGAAGGAGCACTCGAAATCCTGTATTTACAATGTCTACTTTAAATTGACATAATGCTGGTGAATTTTAGGATGGAAGTGTATGAGTCAAAGCAACAAAAAAGTCAAAACCCGAAAGAGCGATGACGCGTCTAACAATTCCAGTCGTAGTGAAAGTCCACTTCCAGGATTTCGCACGGCCCGCGTGTGTGCGAGCCTGAGAGGGCAGCAGCGCTGCGTGAAGGCAGCAGTGGGAAGCAGAAAGACTATGGCCGCCTCTCTGACTCTGACCCAGGTAACACTCTCGTCCGAACTCTACTTGTGACGGCAGCCAGCGCTTCGTGTCCGCCGTCTTCTCCGCTCGGAAACCCTTCGGTATCTGCAGAGGACTCGGGCGCACTAAATCGCTGTCCCGTTTCGATTCTTTTGCTCTTTTTTTTCGGGGGGAAGTTTACAGTGCTTTGCTTGTGACTGGGAAAAGTTTGTGCCTAGTCTCTTCGGGGACTGCGTAAGGGCGAGGCTAGCTAGCTAGCTTGCTAGCTCCCAGCTAGTTTGAATGCAGTGCTTTGGATCCGCTTTATGACATTTGCGAGAATCGGCGTCTTCTTGAGAAGCTTCCTTTTTAATTGTGTTGGAAAGTGCCCGTTGTGACACACCAGGGCCTTGTTTTCACTGCGTATTTATTGACTGGTGCTTGAAGTGGCGTGAACGTGACATGTGTGGCAGTGCTGGGGGCTGTTTTGGACTGTCATTTTCTGGACAATTAAGTCTGCTTGCGTTATGGAAGTGCAAAGACGACAACGTGGGTCGATAATTGTTGGAGTTCCACTTTCGAGCCTCTCTTAGCACACCGTCGTTTATCGTTGCGATTAGGAGTAAACGCCACCCTTGTGACATTTGAGTGGGCTTTGGCGACCAAGCTGTCAAAAAGTCTTGTTGCGGGTGTCACCACGAGGTGCTACCCGAGCCGCTGTTGCCTCTAACAACACAAAGGAGCCGAGTGCATGCCACTTGAGTGGGTTCATTGCTGCGACAGCTCGGGCAATGTTGTCGTCTGGGTAGCCAGCAAACAAACTGACTGTGTGTCCACTACACAGTAACTGGTGAGTAATTTGATTTAAAACAAAATACAAAATAACAAGATGCATGATCAGTTATTTCCCAAGAAATATTACAAACTACAATGATCAGAATCACCTTTACAGACCAAGTATGTTAAAAGTTAGGGCTGAACAGTTAATCGTATTCAAATTGACAGTGGAAAGTAGTAAAATGCATTTTTTTAAATTCAAAAGATGCAGTTTGGGAAATTAAAAACCCGTGCTTCATTTTGGTTGGCAGCCTTTATTTTTTACTTCATTTGATGTGCAACTTTCTAAAATTGAGGAACATTTTTTTTGCAGGTTAATCCAGTTAATCGCAGTGAATTAAAGCAAGGGTTTTACTAGACCGGTGATTCTCAATTTTTGTCACCGTGTGTCCCACATTTTCCTATAGTTGCAAAGTCATGGGCCTGTTTATGCAAGTCAAGCACTTCTATTGTTTTTTTTTAATAGTCTCTGAAAATACATGTACAATATGTTATATTTTCATTCACAATTTCAGATGAGTTTTACATGCCGTCCAAAAACGTAATGCTCAATTAGTATTTTTTTAATTGAAATCCGATTCAGATTTATGTTATTTATTTGTTTTTTGTGTGTAATCATTCACATTACATAGTATCCCTAAAGTGACCCTGATGCGCAGAAGAAGAAACCGCGTCACTCCCAACACAACTAAAATTGGTCCAGCTTGTAGGGCCGTATCTTTTCATCATCTCATATCTACAGAGGATCGATGCGGGAGGAGCCAGAAATATTTTGGGGAATTGAGGTTTTTCGATGTCATCATCTCTTGGAGACGTCTATTAAAGATGACTTCACTTTATTGCCACGCATAATAAATGAACCGTTTGTGTGGCTGAATTACCGCTATCGCCACAAAACTGTATGCTTCATGTTTCAAGTGGGATTAAGTTCAAATCAAATATAAACTCAAAACAACATTGCAGATTCACAGACAATTGTCCATCAACCTCCCAAGCTCTCTTGGAGGAAATATTTTTGATGAGATATACTGTAGGTTGGCTCTATGTAACCTGTCCGTTCAGACTGTGGTCGCGTTGCACAAAATTATTATTTTTCAAAACTGTTCAGCTCAATATGACGATGTCATGTGAAGTATTCTGGAGGTGTCGACATAATTGACAGCTCAGTCAAGATCAAGTGGACAAACTCGTACAATGATGACTCTGTTTGCAGCCACAATTAGTTCCAGGCACACTATTGTGTGAAAAAACAGGCTTGGCCATAGTGAAGTGTGAGTGCCCAGTTATTCGGCTGTCAATTGAGAGTTGCTAACGTTAAATGTTAAGTGGTCAACCAAACGCCACTGAGAGATCCAGAAGATCTTTGCTTTACTGGAGTGATTTTGGCAAGTTGTGCAAGGCGCTCATTACGCAAGCCGCTGTGTTGTTCTTCGCTGCACCTGCTCCTCTTAAGAGAACATCAACACATCGGGTATATGAAGAAGGAAGTGCCGACTTCCTCTTTGCCCCAGCTGTGGATGGTCAGCCATGAAAAAGAGGAAAGTGACTAGTTTTGGGAGGATATGACATACAGTATATCCTCAGTTGTGTTATTTTGCGTTCTTGCAAATCATTGATCCATTATGCTGTTGTTAGGTAATAAGGAAACTACACCTTTTTATACATCAATTTATCTATTAACATATAAAGTTCTTACCCTTAGCCTGGGGGCAGTGGCGGCGGAAGACATGCCGCATCGCCAACTTACTCTTTCGCCGCGGCTTCCTGACCCGTAGCCTTTTAAAAGTGCATGCATTGACGAGAATGTCTTCATTCTTCACAAAACAAGTCTAGCAGAGCCTTTGGTTTCTTCAAAAATCCAAATATCTCGTTGGATTGACCCCTTGATGACTAGAATAGTTACGAATTAATTCATGAAGCAATTACGGTAAAGAACACGTCGTTCAAGAGGGTGACACTAAGCCTGTTTTGTTTTTACCCTACACTTTAAATGTCTGATTGTTTTAAAGGAAAAAGTTTGTTTTGTTTTGTTTTTTGCAAGAGATTTTAAAATGGGTGTCCATCAATGCAGTCCTTCAATAAATGTTTGTTGTTCTTCCTCAACAGCTCTCCAGTGGAAATCCCATTTACGACAAATACTATCGGCAGGTATGAGCATACATTATCAGTGTCAAAGTCCTATTTTATGAAGAGCACAAAATAAAAAATAAAAATCACCCATCTACAATCTATCGATTGAATTGGGATTATCAAATGTTATACACTCAACTGAGACTTCACTAGGTACACCTGCACAATCGAATGGAGGTATTAATTAAACAACATTCATGTTATTGCAGTTGCTGAAAACACCACACCTGGAAGCAACTCTCAGTATGTTGTACAACCACAACAAAAGGATACCGCTTTGAATCATTTTTTGCATTAGTATTGAGCTCATTCGATTGTGCGCATATTCTGGACCTAATGTTGTGGCTGGTGGGAGCATGTTGCTGAAGTACATTAGCTTCATATAATAGAATCATGTTTCACTTCTTACTTCCTGTACAGCAAGTCAGACTATGAAATAATTATGCGGCCCTCTGCCCACTATGACAGTGGGCAGAGGGCTGTGGCCATCATGAAAGGCTGCTTACTGATGCTGTTCTACGACTGAGAATGGAGCTTTGGTTTTATTTGTCAGTCTTGTTTTAAATGCCTGAGGCTCCCACATTCTCAACATTTTTTTTTTTTTTTTTTTTAAACAACTGCATTCGCTTTTGGTGACTGTTGTGGACCAAAACAATTTGGCTCATGCAGAATGTTACAACTATGATTTATCTCTAATGGATTATATCTTTGGCTTTGCGTGCCTTCCTGCAGGTGGATCCCAGAGGCAGCGGGAGAGTGGCAGCAGCTGACGCAGCTCTGTTCCTGAAGCGGTCGGGCCTGGCAGACGTGGTTCTGGGCAAGGTAAGCCAAGCCTGAACCCGACCTGTTAAATGATGCTCTTTGCCTACCCGTGCGTTGTTGGTGAATAATAAATGTCCTCCGCAGATTTGGGATCTGTCTGACTCGGAACGGAAGGGTTCTCTCAACAAACAGGTAGAAGGCCATTAGAATGTATGCATTTGTTTTAGTTTTTTGACAAAATGATCGACTGTAATTTGATGTTATCTCCACAGCAATTTTTCATCGCGCTACGCCTGGTGGCTTGTGCTCAAAATGGCCTGGAGGTGGCACTCAAGAGCCTTAATGTGGCTGTTCCACCCCCCAAATTTGTAAGTCGGCTACGTCACAAATCACTGATCCGATACATGTGCCTACATTCACTTTTGAAGTCATTATTATTCTTCCTACATGAAATAATGAAGCTAGTTGAATTGGTTCCCAGCAGGACACAAGCAGCCCGCTGTTAGCAGGGGCCTTAACCACTGATCTTGCCTGGGTCGTCAAGGTATTCGCTATAATTCCTTACCAAGAAAAGAAAACAGCTGCAATATGTCACCACTATACTTCGTGTATAATACACAAAACATACAATTTGTATGTAAAATTTATTTATTTCCATGTTGTTGTTCTTTCAGCCTGAAGAGAAATTGAAGTTTGACTCCATCTTTGACAGCCTTGGTCCGGTCGGAGGGATGCTAACAGGAGACAAAGTCAAGCCTGTCCTGCTCAACTCCAAACTGCCAGTCGACATTTTGGGCCGGGTATGAGCTGCTAGCTGCGCTGTTTTAACTTATTGTAAAGCAAGGAATTCCACTTGGGAAATGCGCTTTTGGAAATTGAGCGAGTTTTCCAATTTACTTGTAATAATTTGATGAGTCGCGTCATCAACATCAGCAAATGCACCACTATGCTGAAGCAAGTAAAAAGGTTGTGTTCTTATTACTTAAGTTAAGGGTGGCGTGATATTTTTGAGGAAGTGACAAAATGAATGTGTCGGTTAACATTCTACACAAGTTTGTAATGATGTTTATGATTTTTGTTTTGAAGGTGTGGGAGCTCAGTGACATCGACAGAGACGGCATGTTGGACAAAGATGAATTCTCTGTGGTAAGAAGTGAGGATAGCAAACACTACTGTGAATCTGGTCGATATACAATCAGACATCCAATTGGAGCAGTTTAAACTGTTTAGGTAATAATGCTGTGTTTTTATGGACACTGTGGGAGGGCTCGTCGCTTAAGTCCAGTGGCGGTTGCGTCAAATTATCTCACACTGAGAACTTTAAGGTTGTTCATTATTGTCATTACTGCGGAATGATGAAAAGCAGTTCAGCGAGTCTATTTTCAAATACAGTCGAAGAAATTGTGAAATAACACCAGTGAAACAAGACTTCTGTTTCGGGAGCCTGCCCACGATGTCAGTCTTAGAAGCACTCTCTAAGACTGGCGGGTTTGTGAAACAGAAACGCAGCTAATTAAAACGGCGTGATTGTGAGCGGCATTTTTCAATCATCTGTTTATAGTTTGTCTGTACCACTATTTAAAGTCGTTACGTTCTGTTATCTTGAATATGAGATTTTGTTTTGAACGGCTTACAGGTTGTGAAAATCCATATCTGTAGACTATTTTACTGCAAGTGTGAGAACTTCAAACGTTGGAACAATAATTCTCACCATATTTTATGCATTTTATTGTCAACCTGCCCGGTCAGGCCATGTATCTGGTGTACAGAGCCCTGGAAGGAGAAACTGTTCCCATGTCTCTCCCGCCTCCCCTGGTTCCACCCTCCAAAAGAAAAAAACCCTCGGTGCCTCCCGTGATGCCCTTGTTACCCTCGCCCCCCTCCATCAAAGACAGTCGCGCCTCCCATGCTGGCTCTAAGGCCATGCCCCACCCCCCTAAACCCACCCCGGCTCCTGCCCCGACGCCAGCAGCCGCCCCTGTGAGTACGCTACCGGTCCATCCTGCCGATTACAGCTTAATTTTGTGTCAAGCGTTTTAAAATGATTTCAAACTGGATAGCGCAGTGTGTTTTTCAAAAGAGCAAGACCAAAGGGAATGTGAAGGTAAATCATGTTACGGTTTGAGCATGCATGAGATAGTTCGACTCTGGCTTGTATCATTTGAGTTGCCGTTTTCCTTGAATGCACTTTTTGGCATCTGCTTAGTGGGTGGTGTCGCCGGCGGACAAAGCCAAATATGACGAACTCTTCAGCAAGACAGACGGAGACATGGATGGCCTGGTGTCTGGAGCCGAAGTCAGAGATATTTTTCTCAAAACGGGGCTGCCTTCTGCTACCCTGGCACGCATCTGGTAAGAAACTAATAACTTGTTTCAATTTGGATCCTCACCTGTTGTGAACTCTATTGCTCCTAAAAATTGTATAGTAGCAACCACTCTTAATTCAGTACCAGCCATTTTCAGACCCGTTTAAAAAAAAAAAAAAAGACTTTCAGTCTTGGGGGGGAAAAAAGCTAGGAAAAAAGAAAAACATGGGATTGAATGTGTGAAGTCTGAAAAGACATAAATATGTCTTTGGGAATGAATGAGTTAAGAAGAGCCGGGTAACATAGAGAAGCATATTTTAAGTAAGTTTAAGTGTTAGTGTAGACCAAGGGTGGGCAAACGTTAATGCTCAAGGGAACGTGGGGCGCCTGCATGTTGGTCCACTACAAGAATTTTCCCTCATTCGTAGATGAAGTTAAAAACCTCACATGGTGCAAAATCCAATAAAATAACTTATTAGATCTTTGTGTTACAAATTATTTTTTTAGATAAATGAATACATAATAATTTAATCAATGAATATATTTTAATTCACCAACTTTAGAAAAAAACCCCCATCTACATTAACACACCACATGTTTACGGGGCTCGTGATCAAATTAAAGCTGAGCAGGCCATGCCCCTTCGTATTAGCCTTTTTAGTCTTTTTTTTTTTTAAGGGAAATCAAATGTCCCTGGATGGAAAACTGACACTGTTGCCTGTCGAGGTCCGGAAAAATACAGGGCTTATAGGTTTTCCCTAATTACTTTCTGTCCTGCTGCGTCTGTCTGCTCTGTTGGCTCCTGTTATAATCGTCGAACACAATTGTGATCTGCCGTACCCGTGGGCGTTGATCGTTAGTCTGTTGTGTAACCTGCGCGCCGTCCTTCCCTCAGGGAGCTCTGTGACATTGGCGACATTGGAAAACTGACTCGAGAGCAGTTCGCCCTGGCATTACATCTGATCAATCAGAAGTTGACAAGAGGTCTGGAGCCTCCGCAGAGCCTTTCCCCGGAGATGATCCCTCCCTCTGACAGACTTAACATCAAACAGGTGTGATTTGCCTATTTCACTTCACAATTCGTTGGTTTCCATTCATGTAATAGCATACAGTTTAGCCCTGCTGTTTGGAGATGGAGACCGGGTCGGTCCGTGAATAGCAAAAGTCCGCATATGATTGACGGCCATTGAATGTTGTTATTGGATTTTTCTTTTTTCTTTTAATTGAAAAGAACAAAGAAAATCTGCGACTATGCGAATCCGGGTTTCCAATATGGGCCTTCAACAGTGATTTCGCCAATCAATTAAAAGCCCTCCCATCCATTTTTGACCACAAAATGGTGCAAATTGTGATCACCTGTCAACAAACTAGTTTAGCTTGGAGTTGTTTGACAAAAAAAAAATCAGCCTTTGTTGACAGAATTACAGAATGACATTTTTTAACATTTGAGAGTCAGAACTGAGTGCCTGTTTGTGCTGCTCAGTGATGTTCCTATTTGGATCCTTTTTCTAAAAGGGTACATTCTTCACTATTTCTCCTGCTTTGCTTAAACTTTTTTTAAACTTCTTTAAACTTTTTGGCTTGTTTTTCCTTTGCTGTCATTGCAACAGTTTTTTTTTTGTCCCTCTCTTTCTGCACTTCACATTTTTACTCTGCCCCCTTCTTATGCGGATGGAACCGCCTCCCCGAGTGAGTTTACGCTGTCCATTTCATTCCTCCGTATTAGTCACCTCACTTTCTTTTTCACCGTTATTAGTCAATATACATTTAGTACAAGTGTTGAAGTTTCTGTTCCTATTGTTTTTTTAGCTCCACATCTGGTTAGATGCCCATTACAGGACCACTGCATACATTCGTGTTTTTATCATGTGCAACTTTTCTTCACCAGTGACCTCATCAGTGTAGTTGTTCATTTTGTGTTTTTGTGCCGTTACGTAACTTGCTCGTTGCTATCTAATATTCAGACCCATGTTCACATCTGCTGGCTCCTTACCTCCAATTAACTCATCTCTGTGCTTCCTTTGCTCCAGAACAATTTGGCCAACCTGGCAGCTGACTTCTCTGCCATCAAGGAGCTGGACTCTCTCAGTAACGAAATTGTTGAACTACAAAGGTACGATTTGTATGATAGTAAAAGTCATGCGAGTGATGCTATTCAAACATTTCAGTCCTAAGTTGTTCGGTAATCATCATGTCATACTGTTATTTTTCAAGATGGAAATATGGCGCCTCAAGTGTAGTACGTTTGTTTCTATGATGGCATGATCTGCTCTGACCACCAGAGTGCAGTGTTTTCCATGAATTGATCCACACACTCTGAACTGACGAGAATGATTTACTAATGAAGTAAGCAGAGGCTTCCGCCTCTTTGGGCCCCACCACTTGAATGCTACAAATTCAAGATACAATATTCAAAGGACTTTGCTACTTCCACGTCTGTCTTCACCACACTGCCTCCATACCCCCGTGTGGAAAGCTGGACCAACTATATTGTAATCATGAATAGCAAGAGGTGTGTGCTTTTCTTAGTAGATTCCAGCTGATCAATTTCAAGAAATGACTTAATGCTGCGTCCCTTTTCATGAGTATGCGGGGAAGGAGCCTCCCTCACTTATCTCTCAAGAAGAGGACGCACTTAAGTAACTTCCTGCAGCAGTGCGATGAAGAGGATGGATATGTACTGTAGGTCTACTGGTGGAAACTGTTCTCATGTGAGAGACACTGATATATGCTCTACAAATGAAAGACGAATGGGATCTACAAAAAAATTATAATGATAATAATAATGTCTTTACCAAGATATTAATACTCATTTGATTGAAGCTGCATTAAGTTCAATATCAAAATAACAGAAACAGCTGACAGTCTGAGGATAAACGTCGACACTGTCCTAACTTTGTTTTATGAAAAACTAATCTCACTTTGCGGGACTAAAGTCAAGCATTTCAGACATCTTAGGGTGAGTCAGATGACAGAAGATAAAATAATTTATTGGCAGCGTTGCGTGATGTCCTGTCTGCATATACACACAAACATGCTCAGATGCAAGTTTAATGGACGTGCAGATGATGTAAGGTTGTCTTTGTTCAGATTGTAAATGTGTTGTTGAATGAATACCTCTCAATCAATTCTCGATGTCGATCTTGTATTGGATTTTATGAAATTGTGCAGTACATAATGCCTAATTTACCAACTTTTGCCACAAGCTATTAAAATAAAATGCACTTAGAATTGCCTTAATAAAACTCCGTTACAGATTTTGAGGCGAAAAGAGTAGGATGTAGGTTGGTCCTTCCACTCCTCCTCCCTCATGCCATTCTTCTGCTTCTCACCTCTCATCTCCCACATACTTGACAGATCAAGCGCAAGCTCGCTTTCTCCGCTTCATCGTGGCGTCCGAGCCTTGTCCTTATTTGATTCGCATTTCCATTTAAATCAAAGGTCATGGTTGTCCAGGAAGAGCAGGGGGTTGCGGCTGAACACCGAACTGAGAGTTGGCTGTGGCGTTGCAGTCTTGAAATCATACCTTCTTTGTCCTCATTGGCTCAATGTTCCTATCTGTTGTGCTGGGACCGCAGGGAGAAAGCCACGGTGGAAGACGAGATCAAGGAGAAAGAGGCAGCCATCAGTGAGCGCAGCAACGAGGTCCAGGTAAAACCGATTTATTGACCAACTGTTTAATTTTAAATGTTGGTTTTGACATCGCAATTGTTGGAACATGCAATACTTGTTTTTGCCACGTGCCTTTTTAGGATAGCATTCTAGGCAGGACAGTCAATATTTAATGTGACTGCTTTTGTTGAAATAAGAAATACTGAAATAGCACGAGCTACCTCAGATGTTTGATGAACAACAACGGAGTCGAAGAGGCTGGTGTCCTTGTGTGGGTGTGTCGGAATGTTTCACGCCTCAGATGGAGCCCTATTTTGGGCGATAGTGCCTTAAAGGGCCAGTCTGTCAGTTGCCTGTCAGTGAAAAATGTGGGAGTATTCTCAAGGGACTCTTGTATTGATGTGGAACTTAGATTGCTTGCTTGGCTTTTTCACTGCACTGTATCTATTTCTACACAGTCATTATTGACCTGATACCTGCACACACTCCCACATAACTTTCAGCTCACTGTCATTTCTTTCTAGTGAAGCTACATTTGGATGTTAACTGAAATTCTCATTTCTGGAAACATGTCTGCGAAACCCTGCATATTCGCTGTATTGGGGGAACCTATACTCGCTTTTGCTATTAAAATAAAAGCCTCACATATTCGCTGTTTTGGGGAACCTATCCTCGCTTTTGCCATTAACCCTGCAGAACCCAAGAACCCTTTTCTTCTTTGGAAAATTATGAATTATACATTAAATGACTGCAATATGTTCACTGAACACCAAAATATATGTTTTTTCAAATATTCAACGCTTTTAGGATTAGGGCCAAATTTGACCCTTTGGGATTTAAGGGTAGCAATTGAGTAGCAGAATTTATAGGGGCCAAATTTGACCCTGTGGGTTCTCCAGGGCTAAAAAAACCCCCATCACATATTCACTGTTTTTCTGCTCAGACCATAGCCAGACCTAAAATAAAAATATTGCCAGGTATAAATTAGCTCAGCATATGGGGCTTTTGACTTTTGTAACCATTGCCCTCATAATGATATTTACATGAACAGTTACTGAGATGATGTAAACTGTTGGAGTTACTCGGTGTGTAAATCCAGTTCCATATTTGTATTCTCTTCACTGGCATTGAAAATACCTTATTTTTGTTCAGATGATTTATGAATGAGAAGCTGTTGCCATTTTTATGCTCATTCAAGGACATAAAACAGAGTTACTATGCAACAATTCATTTCAGACCTGTAAAATTATGTCGAATCTGTAAAACTGTCTATTTCAGCTTTGTATAATTAGTTTTTTTCTGTCAACCCCCCCCCACACACACACCCATGAGTTCAGCTGCAATGTAAGGGTTAACATCTTGATTTCTAATAGATTTGTATCATGAAAATTTGTGAACGTTCCTGTGAAAGCCCCCGTTGCTATTTCCGCTCTGCAGATGAGTCACAAGTGTCAAGTGAAGTTTAACTGTCAATATATGAGCGGTTTGCCTTCTCTTAAGCCATGATATTTTGCTGGTAGCATGGCAGGGGAATGCAGAATTAGTAGCATTATGGTTACATACTGAGCACGAAATCTGGTTATGTGTAACAAGTCCACCATATTTTACATTTGTTCCCTTAAACAGCTTAAAAAAAAAAAACTTTTCCCAAGTTTGAGTTGCCGATTTAGTTCCATAATGACAGCACCATGATTTCCACAGGACCTGCAGGGTGAGGTCGCAAGAGAAAGTGAGGCGCTACAGCAGCTTCAGACTCAGCGTCAGAAGGTCCAGGAGGCTTTGGAGGAGCTGGACCAACAGAAAGGCTCACTGGAGGAGCAGCTGGCCCACATTCGCCAGCAGACCAGCCAAGAGAGCCAACTGGTGGGTTTGGCAGAAGGCTTTTGTCACCTCCTTGAAAACCAGCAGGTTACAAAAGATTATTACAAACACTTGTTGTTGGCGTATACATGTTATGAGCATATTTTAATTATATATTGTAATCAAAGGTAGGAGTACATTTATATGATTGTCGATTTGGCCTTTAATTTATCATCATTAAAGGGACATCTTCAGAAATTTGAA
Source organism: Hippocampus guttulatus (assembly GCF_054856545.1). Lineage (NCBI taxonomy): Eukaryota > Metazoa > Chordata > Actinopteri > Syngnathiformes > Syngnathidae > Hippocampus > Hippocampus guttulatus. Next base: position 13,769,070 of record NC_141267.1, read on the forward strand.
TATCTAACTCACTATATTTCAGTTTTTTTCAAAATGTGAATGTCATTGTACATTTAATGACTGGAAGGTTTCACTACACACAGAGTGAAATATTTCATGACTGATGACACTTTTTCTGATTATCAAACTTCACCATCCCAACAAATGTTAATATAACAAACAAAATTCACTTTGACAAATCAGTTATTTTCACAAATTTAATGTATATGTATAATAATTTCAGCTTTTTCATTGAGCTACCAAATTGAATATGTTATAATATATTATTGAGATGTGCCTGTATGTTGTATTAAAAATGGCCATTGTTAATCCAGCAACAAAAACCAAACACAATGCAAGAAGTGTATTTTATCTCACCCAATAATAAAAATACAAATATTTTAAAATTTGTTAGCCTGCAGTAACAGTTTTTTCAAAGGTCGAGGGGAGCGGGGTATTTTATTTCTGTGCACATTTTTCAAACTGAATAATTGTTCAGAACCATTAATTAATTTTTCATATCCTCTGTTTTCAGCCTCTCTATAGTAATTATTCTCTAATTTCTGTCATCCTTCACGAAAGCAGACGGATTTATTTTTTGTCTTTAACTCATTCAGTACCAGCCAATTCTAGACCAAGTCTGAAAAGACGTTTAAAAACGTCTTTGGGAGTGAATGAGTTAATCATTGACCCAAATTTACTCTCCGTCAGATTACATCGCTGCAGTCGGAGCACGAGGAGCAGGAGCAAAGGATATGTCAGTACGAGGAGGACCTGGTCCAGGCTCGAGAGGAGCTTCTAGCTCTGCAGGAGGAGAGCAGGAAACTGCAGGACAAAGTGCAAGCCGCACAGGAGCAACTCACACCTCTGCAGGAGTCTGTGCGCGACTCCTTCACACAAGTTGCTCAGGTCAGATTAAAACGTCCCAACCTGTTTCACTAGTGTATTAATTGTCGCTTTAGCCGTACTGCGCTTCACTTTTAAGGTTCTATCCGCACTGCTGTTCAGGTCCAACACAGAATGAATGACCTTCAGGTGGAGGAGAGGTCGATGGCAGCCCAGCTAAGCTGGAAGAGAGCTTTGGAAGACGACTCTCCTGTCATGGTCAACGGATCGGCAGGGCCCACGCCAGAGCTCTACCACAGGGACCCCTTCCAGGAGGACCAACCTAAAGAGCAAGCGGAAGATGAACCAGCTGCTCCCTCACACCTCCAAAAAGAACTCTCAGAACAAACAGAGAAAGGATTGAAGGAGGAGAAGGAGGAAGAGCGCCCCGAGACTCCAGAAGAGGAAAAACTGAAGTCTGATGCTTTGGATGACCTCTATAGTAGCTTGGCCCCCTCTGACAAGTACACAATTCTGTCGACGCGTCCCAAGCCACAGGAGAAAACTGTGAATGTAGGTAACAATAAGGATAATTAAACAGTCTGAATGTTGACATAACACACCTTCCTCTGTGACTTCTCCAGGAACACAATAACCCTTCACCTGATGTGTCCTCGAAAGCCCAAGATGATGCTGTGGCGTCACCTAAAACAAGCCCACCTAAGGTCAAGGCTTCTCATTCAATAATATTCATTCATTCATTCATTTTCCGATCCGCTTAATCCTCACAAGGGTCGCGGGGGGTGCTGGAGCCCATCCCAGCCGTCTTTGGGGCAGTAGGCGGAGGGACACCCTGAACCGGTTGCCAGCCAATCGCAGGGCACACAGAGACGAACAACCAACAACCAAGCTCATACTCACACCTAGGGACAATTTAAAGTATTCAATCAGCCTGCCATGCATGTTTTTGGAATGCGGGAGGAAACCGGAGTACCCGGAGAAAACCCTCGAAGGCCCGGGGAGAACATGCAAACTCCACACAGGGAGGTCTGAGCTGGAATTGAACCCCGTACCTCTGCACTGTGAGGTCGACGCGCTAACCATTGGACACCGGGCCGCCCCATTCAATAATAATGATGATGGATTGATTTATAGGGTATTAATTGTTTGACATTGCATCACACCTGTGGAATTTGATGACACTAACCCATGAATTAATAAAATACAAAATGCAGTGTACCTCCGCATACACTTCAGTATGCGCAAGTCCGCTAATGCACAGATTTTTTTTTCCAATCCTATCCCAGCATCGGCTGTGATGTATTGTCATGTGAAGTCGTGCGAGCGCTTGAAAGCAGTTGAAGTCAAATGTATTTTAGCCAGCAGAGGGCGCCCTTGATTCATTAAAGTTATCTAGGAACGAAAGACAATTTAACAGGAAGGGAACGAAGTGTGATGCTGGACCATTTTGGTTATCACGATTTCGAAGTTGTGAATCGTGAATTTGTCCAAAGTGACTCAAAGCCAACACTTTTCGGCAGGTGTCATCACCAGACCCAGAGGTTAAACAGGAAGCTGCAGCCTCGTCAGAAGTCATTCCATCCTTATTACCAGCTCAAGCGCTTCCTCCACGCGCTATGCCGGCCCAAACCAGCCAGCCATCTCTGCCCGAGATGGATTTCTTCCACGCAGATCCATTTACAGAACGTGAGCCCCATCAGATCTATGCCATGTGTCGTCTGTTATCTTCTGATGCCGAAGCTTTGAAAATGTGACATTTATTTGATAGATGATCCGTTTAAAGATGACCTCTTTGGAAAAGTGGACACTGCTGGTAAGTTGTAGAAAGCAAATACCAAATGCATTGGAATCTCCGAAGTTTAACACGTTCTCTTCCATGTCGATGGTTCTGTAAGAAATGATGTGAAGTGAATTCATTTGTTCCTGTGGCCATCATAAATCCTTCATAAACTGTACCGGCAGCATTTTAACATTCTTAACCGTCAAACTAGCATAAAGACTGATGCTGATGACAAGCGCTGTAGAAAATAAATGGATTGATCTCGTGTTAGTTACTATGCTCTTGCCGAAATGCTGGTAATTTTCAAGGACCCTGGGTGCTTCAATAAAAAGAAAATGCAAATAACAAAGACATTAATCAAAACATGTTTTGCTCTTTAGAATTTTTCCCCCTTCTGGGATTTGCTTTAGTTCTCCAAAAAAATTAAATTGTCTTTAAAAAAATTCCAGCATTAACTTGCATCGTATTCCAGAGAATTTTATGTTTTGTTTTGCCCCCCCCCCCCCCCCCCCCCCCCAGATCCATTTGGGGGAGATCCTTTCATAGGGTCAGACCCTTTTGCGACAGACAATTTCTTCACGCAAACCGCCAGCAGCCATCTTTCCTCAGACGACCCTTTTTGTGGCTCCACGGACCCGTTTGGGAACACCGCTGATGCGCCAGAGCCAGACCTGTTTGCGGCCAAGCGCAACGATCCTGCCTCAGCAACGGCGACAGAACCAGACCCTTTCACCTCCCGGCCTACGAATCCAGCCGCACCAGCCGCAGATCCCTTCAGCTCTACGGGCAAAGACACAGCTCAATCAGACCCGTTCCCTCACTCGATTAACGCCACTGGTGATTCAGATCCATTTGGTTCTCAGTACACAGGCAAAGATCCGTTTAGCACCTCTCCGCCCACCGCTGGTCTGGCATTGGTGAGTCCACTGTAAGACATTGAAAGACACAAACTCATGTTAGATTAATTTAACATTTATTTTTCTTAGAAGGACCTCGCAGCAGCCAATGACCCTTTCGCTCCAGGTGGTACCACAGTGAGCGCCAACTCGGACCCGGGTAGGACTTTTTCTATGCTGTTTTCTCGTGGGGATACCAAACACCTAATAGGTTACAAATGTTTATTGTGCTCTTTGTTTAAAGATCCGTTTGCTGCTGTGTTTGGGAATGAATCATTTGGAGGGGGCTTTGCTGACTTCAGTGCCCTGACGAAGGTAATATTTTTTTTCAGCATCGTGATTGTGCCTCAAAATTTTTGGGAGAAAATTTACAGTAGTTGATGTCCAGTGGGATGTGGATACACTGTTGTTGTCTATGACTTCGCATTATGTCTCTTTTATTATGGTACACAAGCTCGCAGCCAGCCACGATGTTCTACCACTGTATTGTTCTGTCTCTACTGCCTGTAAATTACACCACAGCGTTCAGCAAATATGGAAAAACGAATAATCATTATTGGTTTGATTGGTCTTGAAATCACGATTAATAAACATGATTATACATTGGTTTCAAAACTTTAAATAAAACTTGGATGAACAACCAAAAAATAAATGAGGAACAAAAGTCAAATCTATTCACATAATAAATGTATTTTTTATTTAATATTTAATTTATTATTAATTTACTTTGTTTAATCGGCTGGCAACCACTCCAGGGCGTCTTCCGCCTACTGCCTGAAGACGGCTGGGATAGGCTCCAGCATGCCCAGGACCCTCGTGAGGATAAGTGGATTAGAAAATGGATGGGTGTTAAAAAAAATAAAAATTACTAGTGATGGGAAAGTGAAGCTTCAAATTTGCTTCATGAACCAGTTGTATTTTTTTGGGCTCTCGAAGCAACTGTTGGTTTAAATAAAGAGGGTTAAGAAATGGTGAGTGAGTGTTCTTTCAGCTCAATGTTGAACAGAGATTCACATCGAGAAGAATCCAAAAATACAACTGGTTCATGAAATGAAACCAAAACATAGTGAAACTGAGAACAGTGAGTGTGACTATTCCAGAAAATGAATCATTTAAACTCCTAACGTTGCTCTCTGTATGCATTTTCACGAATGTTGCAGTCAAACGGCGCCGATCAGTTCGGCATCAACAATAAGAACTTGTTCCAGGTCGACAGCCAGCCCGCCAACACGGAAGTTCCCCCAGCCCTGCCTCCCAAAACGGGTACGCCCACTAGACCGCCACCTCCACCTCCAGGTCAGTACAGAGTTGTTGATGATGCAATTTTCAAGCAGCTCAATCAGAAGTGAGGAACGCTATGTAGTGGATTGTTTGTTGGAATTCAGATTAATTTATTGCTCGTGTGTGTACAAAAAAATGCATGGTAAGAGGACCTTGATAAACAGTTCCATATTGAATCGGAAAAAAATCTCATTGTCACAATTATATGACAAAATCAGTCAGCCCTTGTGGGAAAGCAGCTTTAGCATGCCTGCGTGACCATCTAAAATACGCACTCGCTTGGTTATCGCAGGTAAGAGAGCCTCCCTCTCCAGAACCGAGTCCGCAGACTCCTTCCACCGACGTGGCCACTTCCCTACGCAAACTTCGGGAGAGTTTTCCTCCTCTTCCTCCTCCTCCTCCCTGCCTGCTAAGGATCCCGCAGCCGACCCCTTCGCCCCCTCTTCCCCTCCTCGTCAACATGTTCAGGAAGCTGACCGATTTGCCAGCTTTGACAAAGTGAGCATCACCTCCTCATCCTCTCCCTCACCGCCACCTGACTCTCAGTAGGCACACACACACACACACACACACACATACACCTTCTTTCGTCAGTGCTTTTCTCTCAATCCCTCCATCCATTGCCACAAGAAACCGATCAACACTTTCAGGAAACTGTGTGGACACATTCCTTACATATACTTTGATTTTCCTTAATCATAAATGTGGTGGAATTTTTTTGGGGGGTGGGGCTGAGTGGGGGGGAGATAAAGATTAATGCGTTAAATTATTATTCATGTTTTGTTTGGACGCGCCTGTATTTAAGGATGTGATGACACACTGTACAATATACTTTGGGTACCCGGGCGTTCAGCGGTGATTTACCCCACTTAATCAACCTATTAAAACCAACACAACACGACTATAGAAACCATTAATATTACTCAACGCAATATAACAGCACGCACCTATACTACGTATGGCACATCATCTGGAGCAATTCAGAGTTGGTATTTATCTCATAGCTTGACTAAAACATTTAAATAAATGCATCATACTCACATGAGATGCTGATTATTCAAGGTGCGAATAGGTTCTGATCGCTACAGAGGCGTTGTTGTGATCAAAGTTAATTGACCAGTCATTGGACAGAAAAATAATGACGTTATTGAGGGCCACTTAGCTGACAAACAAAGATTTAAAATATCTCAAAAACCTGATGTTAGAAAAAGAGAAGACATTAGGATCACATTAAAGCCTCATTAAAATTTGCTGTTGACCAGAGTTATCTGACTACATGTGTTGTTCCACCATTTGTGTAAAACTGTCGATGCTCACCATTAACATGTCAATGGCATTTTCCATTTGTTACGCCCTCGCTAGCTTAATGCTATCTGAAGGCACCGTAGTTTGCTTGTTTTCAATCCCCAAGTTCTCTTTGAATTCAGTTTGACAGTAAACTTCAACTGCGGGTGGCATTAAACCTTTTGGAACTTCTTTTCTGATGAAATATTGCCACGCTGCTGTTTATTGTGAAATGAGTTGAATTGAGTTCACGGCCACCATACAGCACCGATATCGCAAGTCAAAAATCGGCCAAATGTCTACAGGGGTCGGGAAAATCTCATAAGTTAGGTAACTTGCATCTCAAAGCAGCGCTGTCGTTTGAATTGCATTAACCAACACTACTGATTCGAAAGGCCTGGGGCAGATCAGATTGACCAAGCAGCAAATCTGATTGGACAAAAACAAATCTCACATACAAGTACTGCACAGGAAGAGAAACAATTCAAAATCATGAGAACAAACATTACAATTTAGGTTGCGAATGTAGTTCATTGCTTCTAATAGTGTTGAGGCCACGGACCAATGCTACACGTCTTGCACGCTTTGTTACATATGCCAGTCAGTCGCACGAATGCTGGGCAGTGAATGGACGGATGATGGAGGACGGGGAGGAGGAATTTGAGGTTGCTTGTCTGGCTCTCATTCGCCATCGCAAGTCTCATCCAAACTTAATTTTAATTCACAGCTTCACCCCAACTGATCATGCAATTTTTAATTCCTCTTGAGTCTGCGGTACAGCACATGTCATATTTCCAGCAGTGCAGTGAAATACATTTTACAAAGTTTTGATGGCACTGCTTTAAATTGATAAAAAGGTCCTATTGTAGCAATGCAATGTGGGATGCATGATTTCATTACTGCCACTCCTTCGCAGATCACATACCCGCATGATGCCTGCACACCTTTCCTTATCTAGCTAGTGCTTTTCGTGTGTGTGTGTTATGTAGGTAGTGCTTTTCGTGTGTGTGTGCGTGTGTGTCTGTGTCCATGTCCTTATATCGAAAACTTTAAATAAAGAGTGAAATCAAGGGCGCCCTCTTTGACTTCTGTGCTTCTATCTGCATGTAACCGCATGAGCTTTTGCAACATGACTGTCAGCCAAACTTTCCAATCTATTTATTTAAGTGTGTTAAACTCCACCGTGACAGTGCCACATGCATTCATTTTCATACAGAATTTATGTCGTTCAAAGCAAGTACATTGCAATCCCCTGAAAGTTGATCGCAATCCATTCTGTGATAGTGGTTGACTTCCAATCCCCCCCAACCCCACCCCACTCCCACCATCCACTTGAAATAATGGAAAGTTGAATTATCAGTTGTGCCGCCATCACAAAATACAGGAAATGCTTATGAAACATTTTAATGTTGCTATTTGAGGTGTGGTGCTCATTAAATGAAACTGGTTATTAATTGGCGAATGGCTTTGATTAAAGCAGCGGCTGTTATTTAAGGAAAAACGTGTATAGCATTGAAGTATAGAGAGGTTAGGGCCTCTTTTACAACACTAAATCAAATAGACATGTAAATATCTTCCATTGTAATAAATGCCATCCCTCAATTATCATTCATTTAAATCAACGCCTCACCCCAGAATACACTTTGATGGTGACAGACAGATGGCACCTCTCGGAAGCTGTCCTTCCCTTTATGACACAGCCACGTTTCCATCGAGGGGCGCGTGTGGGCACGCAAATAAAAATACAAATAGCATGACATGGCAACAGGATATTTTGGGGAAGAAACACAAATATTTTGAAATCCTTTCGGTCTCCTTTTTAAACTGCAATCTACTGGGCTTTATAGTAAAATATCCCAATTAACCTAAAATGCACTGTAACCTATACAGGTGTGCCTAATTTGGGTTGAGAATGCACGTTACAACTGTTCAAAGGTCTTTTTGCACAACTTGCTGTTCTGTAAAAAGGAGCTGAATTTGCAACAGGTGTTAATTAAGAATTAGTCAGGAAAGAAGTATTAAACTCTTGATTGTGCTGCTCACATTTTGACATGAGACCGAAAGGTGACATGTAACAAGTGAGCAACGCTATCTTGCTACAGCGAGGCTTCAAGCAGTGGAAGAGGCCACGGGCTAAGAGCACGTTGCAACAGAGAAGACTGTAAGAGTCACAGAAAGGCATAAAAGTGGACGGCCTTGCAAGATTTCGTGGATCAAACATTTGTGAATATCCATCCATCCATTTTCCGAACCGCTTGATCCTCACTAGGGTCGCGGGGGGTGCTGGAGCCTATCCCAGCCGTCTTCGGGCAGTAGGCGGGGGACACCCTGAACCGGTTGCCAGCCAATCGCAGGGCACACAGAGACGAACAACCATCCACACTCACACTCACACCTAGGGACAATTTAGAGCATCCAATCAGCCTGCCATCCATGTCTTTTTGGAATGTGGGAGGAAACCGGAGCACTCGGAGAAAACCCACGCAGGCCCGGGGAGAACATGCAAACTCCACACAGGGAGGTCTGAGCTGGAATTGAACCCCGTACCTCTGCACTGTGAGGTCGACGTGCTAACCACTGGACTACCGGGCCGCCCCATTTGTGAATATTCAGCTCCTTTTCAGAGAACGGCACGTTGTGCATTAAGCACTGACACTTGGAATTGTTGGATATTTGCATTCAAAAGTTGAGAGAAGTTCAAATGAAATGTACCTGTTTGTATAGTCCCTGTGAAATCTGGGCGGCAACAGGTGGGGACACAGGTTAATTGGACCTTCTGACATTTCCAGACGTTATTGTTTCTCCACCCTGAAAGGCCTCTATTCAAAGTAAGGCCTACTGCAATAACACGCCTTACTTCAACTAAACATGAAGTACTCTCTGTAAGGAATACGGTATTAGGGAACGTCATCCCAATTTTGATCCTACTTTAATCTACTGGTACACTGATCACATGCTATGTGGTCACGCCTTATCCTCATCCTCTTAAATTCACTTAAGTTGATTTGCATGATTTGTTTTCATCCTCCATCGTCATTTTCTGTTTTGGATTTTTTTTTCAATGCCTTAACTGTTGAAAACTGTTGTCCTTTTCTCACATATGATACACACAAAATATGAAAACATACATATCCAAAATATGAAAAAATCCATGAATATGCAAATCTGTAGGTTACACACTATGAAAATGCAGGGGTCAACTGTCGTTTTAAATTGTAATATTACCAGTCACCACTAGATGGCAGACACGTTTTTGTTCCACTTCCGCCAGGTCTTCTAGTGGCCTATACTACAATGTGAGTACGCCTAATTATTTTATTTTTTTGTCGATATGGAATAATATACAGACAAATATAGCACCACAAGAATATTAAAAATGTGAGTGACTTGATTTGTGAGAAAAAATGTACAAAATAAGTTCTTGGTTTCTTGTTCAGCTGTTTTGTGCCGTCCTTGAATGGTATTTTTTATGCGAGACCTCTTTGCACTGGATTTTTTTATTTTTTTGAAACAGTGTGAGAATATTTAGTTGTTTGCTTAAAACCCTTTGTTGTTGGGTTACTAATGTGGATCTTTTATACATGCATTTTTGTCATACATCGCTTTAGAAAAGTGCGTAGTCCTCACAAATAGGTCACGTGATCTTAGTCAGCATCAGGATCATGCAAATATGGGTGCTGTGAGCAGCAGAGGTGATGAGGGATTTTGATGCAGGCAGGTTCAACCACAAGGTTACAAGAATTTCACACACTTTATAGGATGGTGGTACCAAGCGGAGTCACTTTTAGCGACCTTTCCCAATACACTTTGAGCCGTTTATTGAATAGGACAGTCAAACACACAAATACAAAATAAAGACGCTAACACGGAACTAACCGTGTGCTAAACGGAGACCCAGACTTTGCCTCCATCCTACTGATGACATTGACTTTTTGTCACACCCAAAGGCACACAACACACCAGTGATCAGCATGTTTGTGTGTGTGACTTGGTCGTAATATCAATCAACCCTTTTTTCTTTTTACATTGTCTTTTAAGTGTTGTGTTTTTATAGATGTATTTTTAAAATGATTTTACATTGTGAGAGCTATTTTCCAGTGTTAAAAAAAAACTGATTTGGTGCCTTGAGATACGAATGCTCCGATTTAGGCTTTTTTTGAAGAAACGGGCCGCCTGTATCTACTCCAAAGTCAGTTGGGATGGTATCCAGCACACCCGCGACAATCGTGTGATGATGTCTGGATGGATCAAATGTAGTTTAACGTCGGGTGTACAAATGGGGATACCCCATTCATTACAAAGTATAAATTTTGTACATTCATTACAAAGTATAAATTTGCAACTTTAAAAGAGACAACGTTGGTTGATTAATCGGTCGGGCCCTAAATATTACTGCAATTTGAGTCACCTACAGTAGTTGTGAAAGTCGTCTTCGATTGTGTCTTCCTGACTATATAGTCCTATTATATATAGACTATATATACTATTATAGTCCTGCGGAATCCAAGTCGTGTACGCCAGAAGTAGTCGCAATGATTTAATCATGATGGGCAAACTGTGCATTTTTCCTTCTTAATAAACACCTTATAAAAATGTCTGTTGTTTTTGGAGGGAGGCGACAACAGATTAATGGCATTTCCATTCACATGCTCACAGAATGAATTAATCCTGTAAATCGGAGTACTACTGTAGATCATGGTGGCGGCACCATTTTTTATTTTATTTTTTGTGGCGTCAACCAACATTTCAGTCACAGGTCACAATCCTGTTAACATACTATGTGTGTCTTTTGTGTCAGTACCCAACGGAAGACGACATGATCGAGTGGGCAAAACGCGAGAGCGAGCGCGAGGAGAAAGAGCGTCTGGCCAGGCTCACCCAGCAAGAACAAGAGGACCTGGAGTTGGCCATCGCTCTCAGCAAATCTGAACTCTCCTGAGGGGCTTCTCCCCCTCGGCTATCACACCCCACTCCTCCACTTTTCCCTCACCCCGGCCCGGCACAGCCACATGTGGCCTGTTTCAGAACCAAAGCATCTTGGGGACCCCGTAGGACTAATTCAGCATGTTCTTGGACTAAAGCAATGTTGTCCTCCGGACTGTCTTTTCCATCCTGTTGTGAGGATGAACGGGGAAAACAGTGATTTTGAGAGTTATGTCCCTTTATGACTTACTCCAGAATGTAACTTATTCTAAACCTGCACTCACACTTCTAGAGCTTTATCCACTAACCTAACGCACTACAGTCCATTTCAGAACAGCTCTTTTGCTCGTTTTGTGAAGAATATTAGCAGTAAAAAATGTGTCAAAGTCATCCAACTGGAATGTAGAAGCCATCATGACTGAATGTGATTTTTATCTCCTTCCCCCTAGCCCCGCCCCCCGCCCAAACCCGACGACAACAAGCAGATGTGAAGTGCATGCCAGGTTCTTACTAAAAAAATATATATATATTAAACCACATCCGGGCTGTAAGCCCAGCATGGTTTATCTGAGAAAAGCATAAAACAAACGGCATCCAAATAATTGTGATATGAAGCGAGCATTAAGATTCAACAGGAGTCTCTATATTTGCAGATGTAAACTAAATGTAACATTTGAGAAACTATATCGTTGTTTTGCAGCATCTTTTTAAAGACTGTCATAACTTGAATTTTGATTTAGTTTATTTTTTTTTTAATTTTATAAAGATGTCAGTTAAGGGTGCACCGTCAAGGTTTGGTTTAGCGACAGTTGGGCTGTGCTCTCAAAGCCCCACTGCGTCTGTCTTTACTCAAACGCCATGACAGACTCCACTTGAACGCTGCTTTCCTAACTTTGTACAGCAAAATGGAACAAATGAATGCATAGATCATTAAATGTACACAACCCTTCCAAGTTATCTCCTTCCCTCATTAGTGACTCAGTGTCTGAGTGGCAGCGCACACACCTACATCACCCACCGTCTACTGTCATGATAAATACAGTGCTGCTTTGAGGTGAGTTCTAAACACTTGCAGGTCAAATAATTCTTCTTTATTTAAATCTGTGGGAATATCATCAGTTAATTCCAGCATCACAAAAAGAAAAACAATGTGTAATGTGATTCCTAAAAAGAAAAAAAATGATCCTATATTATTCTTCATAAAAAAAAGTACCGTTATGACATAGCTGTTTTTGCCATAATACGATGGACATTGTGATGCTCTTATTATAGACACTGCCCACCTGCGGGCAGTATCATACAGACATACCGATATAAATGGAGGCGATGACAACTCTTCAGTAAGGTGTGGTAATATTAGTCTTTCATCACAGAGGATAAAGAATATATGCCTTGGGAGTGTGTGCACATATGTTCACATTGTGTTCAAATATCCGTGGCATAAAAGGTTATGACACTGTGATACCAATGCGATTTGTTATGGTTTTTAAATTGTTAGCATTAAGATAGCTGACAGTTATATGAGAAAGCTGAACAATGGCTCGCATCTAGAAAAAAAAATCTTACACTACTCAGAAGGAAAAAAAATGTCTTCAATTCTTGCATCACAGCTGTTCATGTTCCTCTGAGGACTAAAAAGAAAAGGCTTCCCCATCGCTGGGAGCTTTTTTTTTTTTTTTTTTTACAAAATCAAGGTCTGGTGTCCAATAAAACAGCCTCTCTGCATCTGAGTAACTAAACCACAGGTGTCAAACTCAAGGCCCGGGGGACAGATCCGGCCCGCCACATCATTTTATGTGGCCCGCAAAAGCAAATCATGTGTGTCAACTTCCATGATCCTTTCTAAAATCTCTACCCAAATGTCATGTGTAATAAATAATGTTGAGATTAAGCAATATAATGAGTTTGACACCTCTGAACTAAACACTTGTAGTGAATCCACTTTGCATTCAGCCCCTGCAAATTATTATTGATAAACATGATCAATGAATAGCCATCCAGTAATTTATCCCCCAGGCGTTGTAGATATTATTTGAATTGTGTACTCGCGTGTGATTTCGAGGATGATTTTCGGGATGAGAAGAGGAAAATAAAGCCTCTTCCTCTCCTGCCTTTCACCTCTTGCTATTTCTAGACTGATCGAACACTTGTAATTTCCGCTTTACATGTGGTGACTCCCCGTCACAGCTCACTTGTAATTTGTGTAAATAGAGCAGCGCACAAGCCAGGCTGTTCCGCCCACATTTATACAGACCCATAACCACTAATGTTTCCAGGCATGTTCAGAAATCATATTTTCTGACAAATATGTAACACACTAAATGGAAGTGGAATAAATAAATAAATGCTTATGTGTAGTTTTATTGTATTTCAATAAATTCCCTCAACATGTATGGGCCCATACTGTATCATGTAATGTGGCTTTTAAAAAAAAAGTAGTGGTCATTTTACCGTATGAATTATTTTTTTCTTCCTCCCGGTTCCGATATTCTGGGTTTTAATCTCAGCTCGGGTTTTTTTTTTTTTTTTTTTTTTTACACGAGAGTGCAGGGGTTGACCAGCCTTCAAATGGATCGGGGGAAGCTGTTCCATAGGCGAGGTGCAGCTGAGATTTTAGTCCGGGAAGAAAAGGAAGAGGCTACCAGAAAGTTTTAAGGTAAGGGTGGATGATTGTAGAGGGATGATGTCTCCATATCAACGTTAATTTAATCGATCCTCCCACCTCTGTTTGACTATTTGACTTGACGCCAAACGCACCTTTCCACGTCACGCTGTAGGAGGAGAAGGCAGCGAGCCAGGCAGCTCTCCCTCCCTCCCTCCCTCCACTTCTGGCCGGTTCCCTTTCTTCCCTCTCTAGCTCAAATCCGTGGGAGCTTCCCGAGTGTCACCTCCCGTCAAGAAGCTGCCCCTGCCCGCTGTGGAATGAGTTTTCTCAAGTGGAGACGGAGTGTAAAGGGAAATGACAGCAGCAAGTGAGTCGGCGTAAAGTTGGGGGGGGGGGGGGGGGTTCGCCAATGTCGCTCTTGAAAATGGTTGCTACGTTATTTCATATGTACTAATTGAATTTAAAGTGAATATGTTATGCTACGGTGGTGTGTTTAAGGACTCCCGTAAAATCGTACAGTGTGTTGTTGGTGTCGACAGCCTGTTGGGCGACATTGCACCGCCTGATATGGTCAAGCAGGCTTGTTAGCCACACTGTAATATATATTATAATTTAACACAACCTATACATTACCATCACAGTATGTCTCATTTCATTTTTTTGGTTTTGTTTTTTTGGGTGGTGACGAGGGTTGAATACTTCCACGTTGATAGATGTATGAGTGGCTCTTCATTTAAGATTGCGTTCAGGAAGTAAACGTGTCACTCAAGAACAAATTCATCTCAGCAGACGAAACATTAGGCACACCAGTCAAAAATGATCCTCTTCGAGGTGGTATAGGTACTCGCACGTAGTATAGACTGGTGAAAGTAAAAGTACTGATTTAACTCCTGTACTTGAAGTCAAAATACAGAGTTATAAATGAATTTGTATCTTTTTATTTTAATAACAAATAAACAAACAAACATAAAACAACCACCACTACCATTATCTCAGTTATTTTGACTTCTCCTCACAAAGAGATTTCATTTTTAGTTATAGGTCACATTAATAATGGCAAAAAGGTTTGATTGATCTGGGTAGGATTTTTTTATATCACAAAATCCTGGCATTTGAACAGGTGTGTTAAGAGTTTTTATATCGAGTGTATATTGACACTTTGGATAAGCAACGGTAAGTAGTCTTCCAAAGTCCCCAGGACCACCAGGATATATTGTGAGATCCATTGCCAGAAGGTCTAAATAAGACATTAAACTGATCTGATCGAAAGTGGTTGATATTTTGCATTTCAACACAAAATCCCTGATCGACTGTATTGTCATAATTTGTGCAATCTATCAATGACGTAATTGATCGGAACTAAGACATTACAGCAAACAACCGTGTTGCCATTTTGTATATGTGAGACCAAAAGTTAATTTATTTTTAGCCCTGTCACTTGTCATTTTCGCGGTGAGCCTTTGCCCTGGGAGGTGGAAGCATCAATCACAAAGACGTCACTCTCTTAAAAGGGCAGAGCAGTTCAGAACAAATAAGACGAACTACAGTATTATCAATAATTAAACGTAGAAACTGTATGAAGTTTGACATTTTATCGTGGCTCATAAGTCAATCGTTTCATCTCTACTTTGCACTAACAGTAACAATCAGATTTGACACAAGAGGAAGTGTGAAAAATTAACACTGTTTATTTGAATAAGAACTGAATGGGGTAAGTGTTCAAAATGCTTCTTAAAATCCACACTCAATAAAAACCACAATGACCCAGCCACTTCCTGTTGACTTGTCTTCCCAATAATGTGACAAAAACATCCATTTGTGCCGATACTTGAAATGGCTTTAATGTGTCAGTCTGGACCTTCGTCACATTCGTTCTGCCATCTTCTCGCAATCACAAGATCCATCAGATAAAGTCGAACTTTAACCTCTTCACAGGAATGTCACGAAGGCAGAAAGTGTCCCTGATGGCCCGGACTCCCCAAGCAGGTACCTTCCATCCAATGCCTCCACGGCTTGACATTTTTGAGAGAGAGAGAGAGAGATACAGAGAAAAGAGACATTGTTATTCTTCTGTGTTTTGCAATAGGCTTTCAGTCATAAACACTCCAGAATTGGATCCTATCATCAGTGACTTCAAGTGAGTGAATTTAATGATATCAAGTTAATTCAACTCCATTAATGGTACACAGGAACATGTACCTATCTGACCAGCCAGGTCACTTTATGTTCCCTAAGTACTAAAATGAGACCAAAAGCACTTTAACTTGTGTGTTCTTGCAATGGACTATGTGCTTTTAAGGGTCAAATATGTGAAATTATACCTAAAAAACAGCTGCTTTAAAAAGTTTATTATGGTACACTAACATTTGTCATCGCCAGAGCAACAGTGCACCATCGGCTTTCGGCAGGATCTTGATTCTTCTGAAATGTGCTTTTGTAATATATGAGGGGGGTTTTAAAGTTACTGTATGTTCTAATTCGACCAGAAATAATAGCTTTAAATTCGTTATGATGATGCAGTGATATGTGCACTCTGTCATTGCCATGACAACTGTGGATGATCAGGGCCAGCCAGGTGACTTTATGCTGTGCTACTGTTAGCGTCATCGCTAACATTACAGTCTCGAGTAGGTTTCGGCCATCGTTTTGCAAATGAATGTACAACCCTAGTTTTTTTTTCTTGCCACGGGGACTCATACCTAATGAGCCTCCATTTGTTCCCCACTGTGACTTCATTCAACAACAGTTTCCCAAAGCTCACAGACATTTATTTCAGTAGAAACCTAAGATTCCACCTGCTAACCGTGTCCCCCGCTTGTATTCCTCGAGCGATTGTTAGCTGCTCAGATGGATTTCATCCCTCCAGATGATCTACTTCCTCTGCTGTTGTTCATTCTTTTAGGTTGGAGTTACAAAACACCACAGATGTCCCGGAACAAGAAAATGCTTCCAACGGGTAAGCCCAAACAGTGGACTTTACTGTTGCCAAGGCGACACTTTCACCACAACCTGACTGAATTACGGTGACTTGTGACACATTGACGTCGGCGGAAAGTCATTGCCAATATTGCTGTAGCTCCTCCCCGCTGTGTCAATAACGTAAGGTATTACGCGCGATGGTTTTGTTTGGTTGTGTTTTTTGCTGTGAAACCCGTGGAGTGTTAAATACCTGTAAAAATACAACTCATTGTTTAGTTTTGAAGTATCTCCTCCTTTGTCATTTCGGTTCTCTTTCTTTGTATAGTGTAACCTCAAATTACACTATCAGCTCTTGTTTAACCCTTTCAGGGACAGCGGTTACTTCAGTGGACATCTTATAATCTTATCAGGTTAAAGGGTTAATAATATCAGACAGTCATGACCAAAATAAGTTAAATGCCTAAAATGAATAAAATATGTAAATAGATCAAATGTGATATAAAATCAAACTGGAGTAACCCATTCGTTCAAGGTTGCGGGTGAGCTGGAGCAGATCCCAGTTGACTTTGTGCAAGGGGGTCATTCCATGCCACATCACCCCAGTGGGTTTAACCCAACCAAACCACTCGGATTTTTGATTGATGATTAATTATGATGTCCTTGTTGATCGTGATGACAGAACACTAAATCTCAAATTTTAGGTCAATTGGAGCAGGGTTTGGGAGATATGGCCCACCGAATTTTAATTAGTTCGGCAAAAAGGGGTGTGGCCGCCTTCCTTTGAACCCTTGTATGGAACTACTGAGTCAGTCTTCACAAAATAGGTATTGTGGGAAAGGTAATTTCATAAGGAATCCCAATTTGTAATCATTTAGAAGATTGGTGCATATTTTAGTAACTTTACATTTTGACCAATAATTTGACCTTGTGGATCACGTCACCTTCACAATTTTTTTTTTGAAAATGTAATCTCTCACTACCACAATATTAATAGGCACAATATTAATGAATGGGTCTATTTCAAATAGATCCATCGAGTAAGACTACATTTCCCATGATTCTTCAAAAGTAGAAAGTATTTCTTGTTCTGGCATGACGACGGCTCCAACTCTCTTGGTGTGAAAGGGAGTGTGAAGACTTGTTTTTCTATCTGTCCTGCAATTGGCTGGCAACTGGCTAGGATCAGCCTCTGCTCACGTGCAAACCCTAAAAGAGGACATGCGCAGTAGATAATGGATGGATTGATGTGTTGTCGTTTTTTTACAAGCTGGGAGGTGAAGAGTGCTGATTGGGCACTGGATGTTGGGAGTTCTTTGTGATGTACTGTTTAACAAGTACCAACAAGTATTACCTGTAAATTCCCTTTGAAGGTGTATCAAAAGGACCGATGACTCTTGACTACTAAATTGTCATGATTGAGGCTCCACCCCCAATTTGGCCTCAACCATTCAGCGCAAGGCTCACAGCATTGCTGAAATTAAAAGTACACATTCTCAAGGCGAAGGGTTGATTTTCCATTTTCTGATCCGCTTATCCTCACAAAGGTCACGGGGCGTGCTGGAGCCTCTCCCAGTTGTCTTCGGGCAATAGGCGGGGGACACCCTGAACTGGTTGCCAGCTAATTGCAGGGCACACATAGACAAACAACCATCCTCGCTCACACTCACACCTAGGGACAATTTGGAGTGTTCAATCAGCCGACCATGCATGTTTTTGGAATGTGGGAGGAAACTGGAGTACCCGGAGGAAACCCACACAGGCATGGGGAGAACATGCAAACTCCACACGGGAAGGTCGGAGCCGAAATCGAACCCTGCACCTCTGCACTATGAGGCCAACGCGCTAACCAGTTGACCACCGGGCCGCCCTAAATTGAATTATGGCCCTCTATAATGGGTGAAATGATTCACGGATGTTCCCACAAATTGAGTTGTGTGCATGGGCGTGTTTGACTGCAGATAGGACAGATAGCATTGGTGTCCCCTTGTGTGATGTGCGATAGTCATCCCGATCTTATTATAAGCTCGCCGAGTGCTTCCTCCTCCTCCCATCTTTCATCCCGTGCCTCCTCCTCCTCCACCTTCTCCTGCTCCCTCTCTCTCCAGCTGCACTGCTGCTGCTTCTCTTTGCGAAAGAAACACCATCCTTTTAATTTTCGGAGCTCATCCGCATTAGTTTCCTCACGCACGAAAATGTCAAGAGAACGGCCACAGTCGAACGGGTAAGAGACGTCACTTGTGCGGCATGGCCGGGATGGCCCGTCTGTTAGTTTGCTTTCTTCCTTTCCCACTATTGCACGGCTAATACGTATGCCGTAGCTCAGGCATGTGGACAAACTTGCTGGGATTGTTTTTCCGAGCCGCTTTGTCTCGCAGCACAGAAAGCCCAATACAGTAGACAGCGACAGCAGTGACAGCAGTGAGGCAGGGTCGATAATGGGATGTCATTAACTCGCCGAGTGCGGAGATGTTGCGCAGAGGTGTGAATGTGAATCGTTGCTGCGCTCCCTTAGTGATTTTACATGTTTGAGTGCACTTGCTTCAATGATAATCAGGAAATCTGGCCACGATATCAAGCGTGAGGGCTTGAAATAACAAAACAAAAAAATTTCTGCCTTACAGTATGTCTGCTGTGTTCATTGTCCTTGTTGTACTTTCTCACAGTGCAGTAAGAGGATGACGTATTCTTCCAGATGTTGATATTAGCCGGCTTGATTCTCACTTGTTTGTACCAGTTCAGTTGGTTTTCCAATTGTAAAGAAATTATTTATTCATTGTATTGTCTCCATGACAGATAATTTAACACCTCTGGGGTCAACATTAGGATCAATTCAGTTTTAAGGTGAAGAGAAATGAAATAACTTTTATCTAAGCTTGATTTCAAGTAGCAAATACAGCGGAAGCTCTCAAATTTGAAACCAGCACTAGTTGACTTCTAAATTGACCTAATTTGCCCCCCCCCCAAAAAAAATTCCAGAGGAAATATAGTAAACCCTTGTTTATTGTTTATTTAAACACCAAAATGTTTGACCTAGCTGTATATTGTAGTCTGCTATTTTAATGCTAACATCTAATTTAAAGTGCCATTGATCGGTCACCTGAAATTAGCATATCAACCTTCACACAAAACTGCTCCTCGCACGGAGCATCAACACATACAACCATATTCAGTAAATACAGTCTCCTTGTTCTGTGAGAGTAATGACTAATACTAATACTGGAGATTAGTTGGGGACCTTCTCTGCCTTTGTTTCTTGCCCTTAAATTACATGCTGGATCTCTTCAAGTAGACGTAATGCTGCCCGGCGTGTTGCAGCACAACGTGGTACTACACGGAAGACAGGCGACTCCAAATTTTGACTTGACTTTACACTGCGAAAAAACATAAAAACGAAAAGGACGACTTAAAAATGTGTCGTGTAGCAGGAGCCCGGCCGATGTGCAATGATATGGTCGGGCTTCACTGTAATATAAAGCAAACTCAATTTGTTCCAGACTCAGTCACCACCATCAAACTTTAATATCCAGGCAAGGTTTCAAGTAACATTTTTGCATTCCTAAGTGTCATATAAGACAACATATACCAGATGTTAATCTCTGAATAATAAAACTGTCACGTAATACTTTAAAACGATTCAACCTTTGAAGATGCCTGGCATTCAGCAACAGAGAATACTATGGGCTTCACGTTTACCGATTGCATGTGCTGTTGATAGTAAAAGTGAAGCGAAATGTAAGTGGTGGAGACCGGCATATTAAAAAAAAGAAGGTTTTGCGATTTATCTACTGTGTAACATTGCATTTAAAAAATGAGGCAGCACACCCCAAAAAAAAACCTGAATTTAAAACTATTTTTCTCTGCTCATATAGCATGACTCCATCTTGTGACTGGCCCATAGATCAGCTCCGAAATTGAATTGCTGAATTGCCGATATGCTTACCATGCAACCTGCTAAATGGCAGACATGGCAGTTTTGCTCGCTCGGGGAAAAACTTTAAAACTTTCAAGCAGGTGCAACATAATGAGACAGAATTAGGCGAACTGGGGTTGACCTGCAAATGCAAGGTACATTTTTTTTTTGTAATCTTATTACCGAGGCTTTGTATCCTTAAAAAGATGTACAATATTGTGTTTTTATGTCATCGCTGTGAAAACAGAAAGAAAACAACGTTACGAAAGTCTGATTACTTGTTCAGTAAAAGTTGCACGTACTGTTTCTGAGAACATGTGATGATAGAGCATTTAAATTAAAAATGACGTTAACTTATGTCGCGTTAAAATATTTTTTCCTGACAATGTTTGATTTCGAAAACAGCAGGCAAGTCCGTGATGAGGTCAGACACGCATCTATTAGATTGCTACAACTGTCATACAATGCATTAGTGGATCTCGGAGAGTGATTACAGCTCTGTAAGATGAGAGGAAGTATGGATTTTGAAGTGATAAATCAAATCTTATTTACTATCTTGTGGATCCGCAATAGCAGGACATTGAGGAAACTTCTTGTTTAAACTGTTTTAATGAGTGTTTGCCTCCTTCGCTCAGAGCAAATATGTATTTTGGATGATCTGGCAGCAGTTTGTGTGACATAATAGAGGGAGGGGGCAGGGAGAGGGCTTTATTGAGATTATCGGCCCCAAGTAATCTTTCCTCCAAAGTGCGTTCCCTCATTTTTTGGCGATGGCAGTTGACAAGTACAAAAGATTATTTGGTCCACACCCAAAAAAATAAAATAAAATTTAAAAATCACAAATTTGAGAGGAATAAAGTCATAGAATCACAAGAATACACGGGTAAATAAGTAACTTTTCAAGATAAAAAGCCAAAGATTCAGTTACCTAAACCTGCTTGTATTTATTCTTGAGGATGTGATTGCAACTTCATAGTAGTAGAAGGTATAGAACATTTTGTTGTTATCATTTTGACATTTACGCAAAAATAAATAAATAAATAAATAAAAATAAACGTTCTTCTCCTACCATTGCAACATTTTCCTGTATCACCACTTCTACTAAAATGACACCTTTTCCCTTCCTAAATTATGACTTGATTCTCCAAACTTTGCAGCTTTTCTCAAAATTGTACTGTTGACAAGCGTTTTCCAACATTTTTTGTCTAATATGCATTTAGGCGAGCACATGACTCTTATGATTACCGTACTTATCAACTCATTAAGGGACCCTCGTCCCATTGTCATCTGCTAAAAGGACCCCTCATTTGTTGTATTTTTTTTTCCTTCCTTCAATTCAGACAGTCCAACCTGCTGCTGGTCATATGGTGAGCCCAGTAGTCACCCGCACGTCATTAGCCAATGCTGCCCAGTGTATGCTCTCCTGTGTGTGTGTTTGTGTGGGCATCTGCGTGCGCGTGCGTGTGACAGTTTCTTTCTGTCGCTTTAATAGGTCGGAATGTCAAGTGAATGCTGTATATTAGTCATCGCTATGACACAGATTAGTGGTTTGTGCTGGTTGTGCTCTTCTATTCTTCTCCACTGGTCCGAGTTGTCAACCCTTGAGTTAACCGTGACTGAGTGTTTTCTCGTTTCCTTAAATTCAAGACAATTTGCCAAGCTCATGTGATCAGTACAGTGGTCAGGGGGGAAAAAAAGTGTGCAAATCTGTTGTTTGTGTCTCAAGAGCACCACATCAACTCAACAACTGAATGCAGTGCAACGAGTTAAAGAAAGCGACAAGTCAACAGAATAAATCAGCTTGATGACAATTGACAACACATCGACACGCTTCAGTGTGCTGTAGCCCGGGATGCTTCATGTCGGTGATGCTTTCACGCTGAATGCAGAAATGGAGAAATAAAAGTCCCATTTAAAGGCGATCATGTGCCTTGTGATTGGAATCCTGCGAAGGCGACAGGATGGGGGAAGGGGAGCATGAAGTGGCTCCTGCCATATGCTCCTCACGTGAGGGTCATGTGAATGCACTGACATGATAATTAGGGCGTTTCTTTGCTTTCAAAAATATAAGTACAGATATGCGTATTACCAAAGGCAGCTCATCAATAATTCAATAATGATAACAGTGAACCTCTGTTTATCGCTGGCATTTTTTTTGTTAACAACACAGGCTATCCAGTCTGTAACATCTCAGCTTTTCTCAAATTTGACAAAAGCTACAAATACTTGTTGTACTGCAAGTACAAAATATAATCACAAAAAAACCAAAAACAATAAACATCTTGATAAATGATGTCCCAAACGGAACAGCAGATCAAATTACAGCGCCCACATTGTCTGCAGCACAGATTCGATTTTGTCATGTCAGATTTAAAAATGATGGAAATTTATGTTAACTTTCCAGAAATATTATTTCTATGTTGGCAGTTGTGCTGCCCAGTAGTACAAATTCAAATCCGGTAAATTAAGACCTCCCGTACTTTACTGCTGGTCACCAACGTAAATTTAATTCTGGGCTTCTTTTTTTTTTTTTTTTTTTTTGCCAAATAAAAGAAGAAATCAGTTTTTGGTATGTTTTTAAATTAAAATGCGGGAATATATAGGCAAGACCAAAAACAAATATCATAAATAGGAGAGAAGATTCATTTTGATGGTTTCAATTTTCCCCCTAAAAAAGGTAAATGGCAAAACTTCCTATCTTTCAATCTGGACAATTAATTTCCCATAATTTGCTTTATACATTTGAGAAACAACCGTTATCGCTAGCATTCTTGATGAGACATCTTAAATATTTCTGTGTAGGGAATGCAAACAAGTGCCCTAGTAACAGATTCAACAGTGTGCTATGAAAACGCTCCAAAATGACATTTGAAGAGCTCAAGACAGGCTACAATGATTTCCAACATGGCTAGCTAGGATGTCTGTTTGCCTGGAGCTGAGCTGCACTGTATTCGTTTACAGACTGCAGGCATGAGGCTCGAGAGAGAGGCACTTCTCTTCCCTTAGCTATTTTGATTGTTAGCATTTAGCTAGCTCGAGCAGAAGTCAGAGCTACAACAAATGATGTGGAGGGTCAGATCTAGCTCAGGGGCTCTTAAATTTCTAATGTTGATCCCGAGTGTGTTGAAACATATGTTGAGACTCATTTGATTTGAGCGTGGGCACCGGACTAAACTGTTTTGGTTGGGGGAAAGGAAGGATGAATATTTATTCGGGTAATGACAGGGACTACTTGGTGACTCACCACATCCTGTGTTTGCTTTTGTTCGACTAGGTGCTCGACCTCAGACCTGTCGCTGGCTCTGGAGGACTGCATGGCCTCCCTGGATCTCTTCCTCCACAATGACTTTGAGGAGGCGCAGGCCCGCCTGAGACCCAGGTAGGAGCGTCCACTGCAGCACGGTTGAACAGCAACAACAGCTTTTTAGCACACGTGACAGGCCACACGCTCGATAGCGCATGTTCTTCACCGAGGAAGAAGACATCCTTTATTCGTCCCTCGGGAAATTCAATTAATTGTCCATGCTATGCACACAGTGGTCAGAAATAAATGCACAACCAGGGCTCCTCTTAGTGCAGATGTCACAAATGAAATGAGCTAGCACACTGTGGAGGTTGGGGTTCGATGCTTTGCTCAAGGGCACCACTCGGTTGCTCAAACCAGATACACTAAGTTAATACAGGGAATACAATGGAATCTTTGGCCACACTTGCTGAACTCTCTTTTCTTCCAATTTAGATTAAAAAAAAAATCCCCCCCAAAGAAAATAATACAAATTAAATTAATCTGTTCCAGGGTCAAACTGTGACCATCATAATTCAGGCGATTCGTGAGTCATTGTTCAAAACAAATTAAACCCAAAAATGCTTAATGATTTATCAAAAAATTGTTATTGCATTTTCTTGAATTATACATTTTTAGAATATTATAAGATTCAAAATTAGAAATTAAACTGTATCCCCATCATTATGATGACTTTCAGTGTCAGAACTCCTAAATCCCACTTACATTTTTTGAGCATGCTATATATATATATATATATATATATATACTGTATACACACACACACATATATATATATATATATATATATATATATATATATATATATATATATATCCTCATTCTATGGTTATCATTCCACTCATTGCAAAAAAGTGAAGACTGATGCTCCTTAACGCTGTTGCAGGAGATGCGAATGTTGAATTTCTTTTGAATGCTATTTTCAATAAAGTATCGTTATTTTATCGTTGTCCTGTATTTTAGGTCCTCTGTACTGCCATTCTGATTTCTCTAATTGTTGGATGTTGAAGACGTAAAGTAGCCGTACATTGACATAGATATGACATGTATGGCGTGCTGCTTGGCGCTGTATTCACGAACACCTGTTGTCATCCAGATCTGGCAACCAACACCATGTCATCAAGTTACTAGACTGTTCTCTCCTCGGCCATGAAAACCCTCATGACAGTCTCACCTTTATCCACCCTAGATGCTCCCATTAGCTCATTTTCTTAGCACTGGTTGGACTCAAGAACATTTTCCTGTCATGACTGAACTGACAGATTTAATGAGTTTGCTGTGTTGTTGGTATGAGACCAGTCTAAATGTTCTGAGTGATGTAATCAACTTAAATGTCATCTTTTATAACTTTCAAGGCAAAGTCAGGATTGAATGAATTACTGTATTTTGTCTTCTTAATGCACCACGTCAGCAGCAAAGATGCGTCGTAGAGTTTGTAATTCCTTGAAAGGAATCTGAGCCCTATTATGTACTAACGTTACATTATATGTGTTGATGAGATCACTGCTTTTTGCACCATCTGCGTTAGTCAATGAAGGACTCTGAGGAGGGACAAAGCAGCTATGCAGCTTTAATTGCCACACAGAATTTCGGTGCGCCCACTTTGTGTTGTTTGTTGTGACAATATTGTCCTTCAAATCGCTTGCTTAGCCTTTAATTGACCATTTCATTGTGTTTAGGAAGTTCAGCTGCAAGTGGCTGCACGCCTATATTGTTACCAAAACGAGCAGAGCAGTACAACTTGTACGATGCAGCCACAGTTACGATACAAGGCCGACACAATCGCAGCATCTCGTGTAAAGTGTCACTCAGCCTTGAAAACCTTTGAAGCACTGCTGTGAAATATTTGGAATTCTCCCTCTTTCTCACCAGCAAAGCAACTCGTCCCACAGCTCGCTCCTAAAAGCTTTCTTGTCAGACCCTTAATTCCTCTGCCTCCTACGAGTGTCACATTAGTGCTTCTTGGTCAGGCGATGCTTTAGATAAGAGGGTACAGCTCAGTAAGAGCTATCTCGGAGTTCCGTAACATCATGCATTTGACCCTTTTAGGCACAGATAATAAAAACTTACATGTACTTACAAGTCTTTAGGCATGAAAAAAAAATAATGGCAGTGGATTTGAACTTACTTTGGTGAGGACAAAAAAATATGACACCGAGATATAGTCCTAGGCGTGAAGATATTTTCTTCAACAGACTTTTGTCTTGAGGATGCCTGATGCCGTCAAAAACATGTCGATGCAAGAATTGTTTTGCGGGGGAGGGGCGGTGAGAACAACAATGTACAAATTTCTGTAGCTCAACAGTTGTGTTTGTCTGCAATTTATTTTGTGTCTACCTAGCATAACATTATATTCTGGCTCCCCTTGCGACTCTCTTCCCCCGCACTTCTTTCAGGAGGTTCTCCCGAGTGTTGGCGCATCAGTCTTGGATATCATCAACAGCAGCCTCTCTTCTGGTGTAGTTCCCCAACAGTTTAAACATGCTGTGGTCCAACCCTTGATCAAGAAACCTGGTCTTGATCCAGATGTGCTGTCAAGTTTCAGGCCAATTTCCAAACTGCCTTTCATTTCCAAAATTCTGGAAAAAGTGGTGCACATGCAGTTGAAATTTTTCTTGGATGAACATAACATCTTGGAGGTCTTCCAGTCAGGTTTCAAGACGATGCATAGCACGGAGTCAGCCCTGTTACGCGTTTCTAATGACATCCTCCTGGCAAATGACTCTGGAGACCACGTGTGTCTAGTTTTATTGGACTTAACTGCAGCATTTGATACAGTGGATCACAGTATTCTGCTGACTCGTTTGCAGCACTTGGTGGGCATTGGTGGCAGTGCTCTTGAGTGGTTTAGGTCCTATTTAGCTGACAGAACCTTCTGTGTCAGCCTTGGCTGCTCTGAGTCACGCACTGCTCCCCTGTCATGTGGTGTTCCACAGGGCTCAATTCTGGGGCCTCTGCTGTTCTCACTGTATCTGCTCCCATTGGGTTCCATCTTAAGGAAACATGGTATTCCCTTCCACTGCTATGCAGATGACTGCCAGATCTATGTCCCACTGAGCAAGAAAGACGCCTTCTCATTAAGGCCACTCCTATCCTGTCTGGAAGAAATCAAAACCTGGATGGCACAAAATTTCTTGAGATTCAATGAAAAGAAGACAGAGGTGATATTGTTTGGTCCCAGTGGCCCTTGTACATTCCATCCTGTAGACTTGGGCCCCCTGTCTCCTTATCTTAAGTCAACAGTCTCAAACTTGGGCCTTAAACTGGACAGTGATTTCAAACTCGATCGGCAAATTGGTGCCGTTGTTAAATCCAGCTTCTTTCACCTTAGACAGCTGGCCAAAATAAAACCTCTCCTCTCACATGAACACTTTGAGACAGTAATTCATGCCTTTGTCACATCCCGGCTCGATTACTGCAATGCCCTTTACTTTGGAGTCAGCCAGTCCTCCATTAAGCGCCTTCAGCTGGTCCAGAATGCCGCTGCTCGCCTCTTGACTGGTACCCGTAAGAGGGAGCACACTCCTACTCTGGCATCCCTTCACTGGCTCCCCATTCATTTTAGAGTTATTTCCAAGATCCTCTTATTTGTTTTCAAATCTCTGAATAATCTCGCGCCACCTTACCTCTCTGAGCTCATCCGCCCCTACACACCTGCCCGGCGCCTCAGGTCTGTGGACCAGACCTTATTAGAAGTACCAAGAACTAAACTGAGGCTCAGAGGGGATCGAGCCTTTTCTGTTGCTGGTCCCTCTCTCTGGAATGACCTCCCACTGAACATTCGGCAAGCCTCCTCGCTGCCCATCTTCAAAACCCTCCTCAAAACTCACTTGTATTCTTTGGCATTCGACTCAGCATGACTTAGATTTGTTCTTGGTTTTACTGTTTGGTGCTTTCTACCGCCTTTATTACCGATTTGTCTTACTGTTTATTGTGCATGTTAAATTGCTCCATGTACAGCACTTTGTATGCAGCGATGGCTGTTTGAAAGTGCTCTATAAATACTCTTGACTTGACTTAGGTTGCTTTTTCACCCCCCCCCCCCCCTTTTTTTGCTTGAATTCTTTTCTCTTTAATCATCATTTGGTAATGGTTTACAACTGGAACAACAAGTAGAACTACGATTACATCAAGCACTCTTCAGCTTGTGTGGGCAAAGTTTTTATTTCATGGGTGTGACATGACAGGCCAGCAGCCACAGGCATAAATAGATGGGGGGTTTTGTGTGTGTGTGTGTGTGCGTGTGTGCGCGTGCGTGTTTGTGTTTGTGTTGGGAGTTTGGTGTTAACCAATCTCACACATGCCCACATGTCAGACTTTAATATTCACTTAATCTTCTTCCATCTCAAACTCTTAGAAACATATGTATGTTGTGTTCCCCTGGCTGGTCACTTAACCGTTATTTTACTTTCACAGAATCAAAGACAGCATGTATCATGCCCTGACCTACGCCACCTTCCTAGAAATGCAGGCCATGATGACCTTTGAACCCCAACATATCCTGGAAGCAGGAAACACCATGAAAGAGGCCCAGGCTATTTGCCAGCGGTGAGACATATGATGAACGTCAGTTGCCAAAAACTTGATGTTGGCATTTACAGTACGGTACATTCTATGTTTGTTTTACCAAAACAGCTATGCCATTGTCACAAGTAAAATAATGTGGTTATCATGTCACTGGCAAATTAAAAACTTTACACTTAAGGAGACTATTGCATTTTTCACAGTTTAAAGCAAATTCCAATTTAACTGAATTTGTCTGACAATTAACAAGTAACTTCTTGTGGCCTTATTGGAGATTTTTGGAGACTTGACACCTTCCAGAGCAGGAAATGTTCACCCTGACATATCAAAACTGCTTGCATGAAACCATCCATCCATTTTGCGATCCGCTTATCCTTACAAGGGTTGCGGGATGTGCTGGAACCTATTGTAGCTGTCCTTGGGCAGCAGGCGGGGTACACCATGAACTGGTTGCCAGCCAATCGCAGGGCACACAGAGACACACAACCATCAGCGCTCACACTCACACCTAGGGACAATTTAAAGTGTTCCATTAACCCGCCATGCCTGTTTTTGGAATGTAGGAGGAAACCGGAGTGCCCTCGCAGGCACTGGGGGGGTAATGCAAACGCCACACAGCAAGGCAGGAGCCGGAATTGAACCCTGCACCTCTGCACTCAAATACCGACACACTAACCAGTCGACTACCGCCTGTATGAAGCCCACACGGTCAAATTAAATCAAGTTTTTATTGTATTTTCACTTGTGAAGGCAGCACTTCACTTGATGAATTACATTTAGTCAGTTAGTGTCGTGCAGTGATTTTCAAACTTTTGACACCAAGTACCACCTTAAAGCAGCTCTCCAAGGAGCAACATCATCACCAGCGTTCAAATACTTTAGCATAATAGGCTAGTGGTCATTAAAAAAAATGAGGTAAAGATTATATATCTGATATTGTCAGCTAATGTAAAATCCTGAAGCGTTTAAATATTGGGAAAAAACTACCTGAATAAAAGTTCAATTAAAATTCTGTAAATATTAATTCCATTTTTCACATAAAAGCATTTGTAAAAATGAAATGCAAACATATTTTACTGAAATGGAATACAACTGAACTACTTCCTGCCTACACAGGTTTGTTTCTTATTTCTAGCTTCTTTTGTGGTTTACTCGAATGAGTCCACACAACACTGGTAGTACCCACGTAGCAGTTCAAGGTTTGCAGCATTTTCAGAAAACAGCTCATAACAAAAGATTGGTTGTTCATTTCACATTTGATGGGTGGGCGGGCAGACATTCAACTATTTGTATAAAAAGCAATTAAAAAGTCAATCTTCCATAATATGTCCCTGTTAAGGCGACAACAGTAGCCTCTGCACCATGGTAGGTGAAATGAAAAAAAAGAACCGCTGAAGCAACAACAGGATTGCTCGTACATTTGAAACCTTAAAAAGAAATCCATTCAGGGGGTTGTTCATACTTTGTGTGTACAGTATAGAAGACATCCCTACTGTATTTGGAATTGGAAGTCTTTTTAGCACCATCTGCTGATCGTATGTGGCAATGCTGACATAATCTCGACATAAATTATTAAGAATCTCACAATTGGCCTTCACAGAGAAAGACACTGTTAGAAAAAAAAAGCCGCGCCCATCACACACCAAACTGACCTCCCATCAGAAATGTAATAAAAGAGGCTCGTTTAATACAGTAATAAGCAAATAAATATGGACAGATGGGCAGGGGCAGAAAACTGATCACTGTATGTTTGCTTTCCTCATCAGGCACCGCAAGAAGTCAAGCTTATCTAAGGGCTTTACAGAAGGTGCGTACGTGTACGTGTGTGTGTCTGTGTGTGTGTGAGAGACAGAGAGAGAGAGAGAGAAGAAAAATAGAGAGAGTGCTGCAATCACTGACCAGAGCAAAAAACACTTTGGCCACAGATGAGATTCATGCTGAAGTCTGCTATGCTGAATGCCTCCTGCAGAGGGCAGCGCTCACCTTCCTTCAGGTCAGTCAAGAGGCCTCCGCTTGTTTGGAATCCCGAATGGGAATATTTATTGTGTCATCCTCCGACCACCCCTCCTCAGGATGAAAATATGATCAGTTTCATCAAAGGAGGAATCAAAGTGAGGAATAGCTATCAGACGTACAAGTGAGTGTCTGAATCGACCTCGTCACTCTGTCAAAATGTCGTGTACTTCGCTGATGTCCTTTCGTGTCTCATCTTAACCGCAGAGAGCTCCACAGACTGCTGGAGTCGACTGCGCACAGTCACGGCAGCAATCATGGTCATGTTGAGGGCGGAGTCAAGTTGGGAGTCGGAGCCTTTAATTTGGTGAGAGGGTTAAAAATGTTTCAAATGCATCCCAACTGGACAAACGCTGAGTACACATGTACACTTTGATGTGAAAATTGTCAGTATAAACCTGCTGGCACTGCATCAATCTGAGCTCTTTGGTTCCTTTGCTTCTCTTCCTCCCGCAGATGATTTCCATGTTGCCCACACGGATGCTGAAGCTGCTGGAGTTTGTGGGTTTCTCGGGTAACAAGGTGGGTTCCCCCCGCGCTCGTCAAAAGATTTCAAGATGCACAAATGTCTGAAGTAGGAGTTTTTAAACATTTCGACTTTAAACCCAAGCTAGCATGAAATGACGTGAAAGCGGCTAAAGCAGTTTGTATTAAGTGTTGTTGATATTTGATATTTTTCTATTTCTTTTTAGCTTTGACTAAAAGCTAGTTGTCCAAAAATATTGTTAATAATTATTCCCAAGACATGTATATCTTCTATGTTCCGACTTTCTGGTTGAGTAGAATGTCCAAATTCAACTAGAGTTTTACCAGAATCTTTTGGAAGAAGGGCAAAAGACTGTCAGGTAAATGAATAATTGCCACGGACGATATTTTGAATGAACATCCATCACATAACTGTCATTTCCACCCTTTGCATACAAGAGGCCGTGTTCATTCAGTCTCAACTAATTTGCACTTCAAAGGAAAGCCTTTAAGATAAGATAAGAAAAACTTTATTAGTCTCACAATGGAGAAATTCCCAATTCACAGCAGCAAAGTTATGAAAGGAAGAAGTAGAACAAAATATAGGAGCTGCAGTAAAGGCAGTTTTCATTTAGTGTTTATAAAAAAAACAATGATTCTTGAAAATAAGAATATGTGGCAAAACATACTTGATCTAAAATCTTAATTTCATTGATTGTTAATGTTTCCCCAATCCCCAATGACATTTGCCCACCCTATGAACATATCTCCGCCACGCTTTGTAATCACACAGTCTTAATATCCATCTTAGACTGATTTATTTGGTTGAACCCGTATTTATCATTATTTTATTTTATTTCACTTTTGTACTTGATTTTTTTGTACTTTCACCCACTTTTGTAAGATGTCCTTCAGCATTTTGAAATAAAAATGTCTGATTATTATTCTGATTCTTATTAATAACTGTAATGCAGTGCTATGATGCATAGACACGTGTATACTATACTAACAATGCCAAAGTAATTGTGCTTGAAATTTTTGTGTAATTGTATGCAGGAGTTTGGTCTCCAGCAGCTTCAGGACGGCTGTGCAGAAAGCACATTTCGGTCATTCTTATGCAACATGTTGCTGCTCTGTTATCATACCTTCATGAGCTTTATACTAGGCAAGTAAACACACACAAATACACACTTGCGGATATACTGCACACAAAATCATTTTTTCCATATTTTGGGCATTGCGCACTTTGTGTTTCCTGCAGGCACTGGAGAAGGAGACGTAGAAGATGCAGAAAAACTGCTGCAGCCGTATCTCAAGAAATACCCTAAGGTGTGCGAGCTGTTTGTGCTTTTCCACACTTGATGTTTTGTCTCGTGTGTGTCACGAGGCTAACAGATTTGGGTTGTTTTTCTCGTAGGGATCAATCTTCTTGTTCTTCGCTGGTCGAATCGAGGAGATCAAAGGCAATTTGGATGCTGTAAGTGCCCTGGAAATAGTTCGGCATTGACTGAGTTGTGACTTTGATCATTTTATTGTTCATATTGTACTGAACAGTCAGACTGTTTCACGCCACAAAAAGCTGTGTGGTTAGGATCACATGTACTTATGTTATAATTGGTGCCCTTTTGTGATTAAAAAAACAAAATTAAAGCAAAACGCCCATTTGGAGCTTATTCTTTAGATCAGGGATGTGTAAACTTTTGTGCTCAGGGTCATTATATATTTTTTTATTAATTTTTTGGTTTTTGTTTTCTTCTTTCTCTGAGAAACATTGGCATCGGCCTCAAAAAAAGGAAAATTCGGTGGTTCGGATCACATGTTCTTATGTCATAATTGGTGCCCTTTTGTGATAAAAACTAAATTAAAGCAAAACGCCCATTTGGAGTTTATTCTTTAGATCAGGGATGTGTAAACCTTTGTGCTCAGGGGCATTACCGGTATATATATATTTTTCTCATATATATATATGAAGTGTGTGTGTGTGTGTGTATATATATATATATATATATATATATATATATATATTCATTCATCCATTCATTTTCCGAACCGCTTGATCCTCACTAGGGTCGTGGGGGGTGCTGAAGCCTATCCCGGCTGTCTTCGGGCAGTAGGCGGGGGACACCCTGAACCGGTTGCCAGCCAATCGCAGGGCACACAGAAATGAACATCCATTTGCGCTGACACTCACACTTAGGGACAATTTGGAGTGTTCAATCAGCCTGCCATGCATGGTTTTGGAATGTGGGAGGAAACCTGAGGACCCGGAGAAAACCCACGCAGGCACGGGGAGAACATGCAAACTCCACACAGGAAGGCCGGAGCCGGCCGGGATCAAACCCACGACCTCTACCCTGTGAGGTCTACGCGCTAACCACTCGACTACCGGGCATATATATATATATATATATATATATATATATATATATATATATATATATATATATATATATATATATATATATATATACATACACATTTTTCGGACAAACATTGGCATCAGCCTCAAAAAAATCCATGTCCATCAGACCCTGGTCTAAATTATTGCAAATATTACAGGACTCCTAGTAATGTAAATTTGTGGTGGGCCGGATTAATTAACCTGAGTCATTCATCATCCACACTTGCTTTTGTGGCTCACTGAGCTAGCATCCCATGTCTTGATAGTTTGAAATAAGTTTTGTTTGACTTTGAAGATTTTTTTCCCCATACATTTATGGATGAACCACCAAATTATACCACTTTTTGGTCACCTGACTGTAGGTTCCACAACTGCTGCGTTTGAGCGAAGACTTGTCGCACACAACAGAGATAGTCGCCAACAGAAACTATGAATGCTGATTTTGCAGTGATGATAGTACAAGGAGACACAAACCAACAAAGCAAACAAAACACAATGACGTCTCATATGTGGGTCTCTCTCAGGCTATCAAGCGGTTTGAGGAGTGCTGCGAGGCTCAGCAGCAATGGAAGCAGTTCCATCACATGTGCTACTGGGAGCTGATGTGGTGCTTCACATATCAACGGCACTGGAAGATGGCCTACTTCTACGCCGACCTGCTCAGCAAGGAGAACTCCTGGTCCAAGGTGGATTGTTTGCATGTGTAGTCACAATGTAGTCTCGCCAACATAGAACAGGAAATCTTTAGAAACGTAAAGCGTAAACAACTACAATCCTACCATTGCTGAGAAAGCTGGACCTGTATATTTTTCTATCTGCTTCCTTTTTCACCCGGTAAAATTGAGGTTTATGTGCGTTCGCAGTAGTAACCGTTCTTTTTCCTCCCTCAGGCAACCTATGCGTATATGAAAGCAGCCTACCTCAGCATGTTGACGGAGGATGATTGTCTAACCTTCGGGGAGACGGCGCTCACTTTGTTCAGGTCGTCAAAAGAGTTTTTACAATTCTGTCATACCAAGTGAAAAGAGGATCATTCACTGTGGTGACGATAAAACAGTGACATCATTATGTCTTGATCAGGGTAACAACTGTGCTTCGTCGAGAGGGGAAACTGTCATAAAACACATATGATCTCAACTTAAAATGGGAGAATTCTGTTGTTTTAAATGTTGTCGGGCTGAATAATGAATTGATTTTATGTCCACATTGCGTTGTAGTTGAATGCAATTTTCAAATCAGAAAAGCTGTAATTGTGGGAGAAAAAAACCTGTGCTTCATTATCGGTTGATTGGCTTTTTTTTATACATATTTAATTAATACTGTATATTGAATTAGATGCTAGGTTATTTTCCTTTCATTTCGCAAAAACATTTACGTCAAATAAATCTCATATTATTTATCACAGGTAAATGTATTGCTTATGTTTGGTTAAAAAAATACATGGAAGAGGATACTCAATCATAATCACAATATTGGGGGTGGGGAGATTGTGATTATTTTTCAAACTCGTTCCTCCCTACTAATTTATATGTCTAATTAATCATATCAAAGAGGAGTTTTATAGATACACGTACGATGTGTATTGCAGGCAGGTGGAAGGGCTGAAGCAGAAAATTGCTGGCAAGTCTTTACCCACGGAGAAGTTTGCCATCAGGAAAGCTCGTCGCTACCTCACAGAAAACTCCATTCCTCTTCCTGTCCCACCACTGGTCAGTGCTGCTTCCACGCATGTAACACGCGAGTAGACTTCATTTGACTCCTTAGCAAACATATTTAGATGCACATCTACATCAGCAAACAAAGGAGAGTTTCTTTTCATCGGCATTCGTAAATTTGGGCCATTGCATGCTTTTAACTTTGTGAGAACAGTTTGGGGAAGGGTTTTTCCCGTCCATCATGCTTCGGTGCACCAAGCATGTTCCGTACAGGCATGCCTGGATGAGTTTGGTGTGGGACATTTTCCCATAGTAATTTAGCCATGTCCCACTTTCCTCAAACTCAAAACAATCAAAACATACATCCAGTGTATGTCACCGTTTTTAAATAATTGCATGTCCAATGTAACCCGATGGCAACAGCTGAACTGTATTCGGGGATAATCCAATGCATTTTAAATTCTGGCAATTGTGTGCTGACTCCCATTTAACATGAGGTTAAACATGATTAGTTCAATCGGAATACAGACACATCCTCAGTTTATGAGTGGGTGTGTGCACTTGTATAACAACAGCATCAGTTATTTTTACTTCCCCTCTTGAAAAGATGAGTTTTCCATTACGCTGTACAGGTTTTTCGGTTTTAATTTAATCTAATGAAATGTGAAACGGAATTTATGTTCCTTAACATGCACAAGTCCAATATACAACAAGTGCTGTTGGAGCTCAGGACCGCCCCTGTGTGATTTTCTCAGCACACTTGCAGCATCAAGAGTGCTGAGAAATAATTGGGCTGATTCGCTACTCTTCTTGTCCAGGAGATGATGTACGTTTGGAACGGCTATACGATCATCGGAAAGCACAAAGAGCTGACTGAAAACATGCTGAAGACACTGGACGAGGCGCAGGCGAAACTTGAAAGCATGCCAAGTATGAAGAATCATCAACCAGATGATAAGGTGATAAATTTCCCTCTCACTTTTTGTAATCAAATTGGTCTGCCAAGGGTCCGAGTTCTCATTTGACGACCAGTGTCTGCTGAGCTTGCTCAAGGGACTGTGTCTCAAGCACCTGGGGCATCACGATGAGGCCGAACACTACTTTACTCTTGTCCTCTGCAAGTAAGCATCATCCAGACACGGACATGTGCATCATTAATATATAGAGTTGCTCTCTGACTGTTATTGATTAAATCTGATTCAAACCCATCTCTTCTGTAGTGAGACCCAGATCAAGTATGACCACTACCTAGTTCCCAATGCGTTGTTAGAGCACAGCTTGTTATGTCTGGAACAAGGCCGGAATGATGAAGCTGTAAAACTACTAGAAGCAGCAAAGTAAGTGATGGTGAATTCTAATGCCTTTCTGTAAATCAGTGCTTCAATGGCTCATATGGGGGAGGGTTGTGGGGGTATGACTGTCCCGGCATATGACGTTTCGAGGTTATGAGCTAGGGTTGAACTGTTGTTCTCGTAAAACTTTCCATACAATATTAACTGCTAATCTTAAAATTGTTAATGGTCATCAAAGTGTAAAAAGATGTCAACCTGAGTGTAGAAAATAATTTCAAGAAAATTAAATAGCCTATTCACCCGCAAGATGACATTTGTGCAATTTCTTCATGTACGCAACTAACTCACTTTTGATTAAGCATGAGGGCAGTCAAAAAGTAATGACCTTTTTTTCAATTTATCCAACTTATAATCCATATTTTTTTCGTAAATTTCAACATTGTGTAGTTCAAATACTCGTGTGAAATATTAATTGTGAAAAAACAAAAAAGATTGTGTGGACATATCCATCTCTGTCATCATTGTATGTCCATCGTAAGCACAGAGCCGTGGTTAACTTCCTTGTTTTGGAAGGGGAGCAATGAATAAACATTTTCAAACTGATTGGAACCCACGTCTCATTTCCTGTTATGTGGTTGAGAAAGCTTTTGGCACATTTGTGAAACTCAATAAGCCCCGAGCAAGCTTTGAAATGGGCTTGCGTTTTGGCACAAACCTTTGCTAAGTTTAGCTCCCTCACAATATTTATATTAATAATAATGTTAATATTATCAAGAAGTTCAGCAATGTCATCGTTAGTGATTCTGCGATCTTGTTTGAACATTTATAAGCACTTTGACGTTCACCTTGTTTTCTTAGTTCCTCGGCCCTAGCACTGTTTCCAGAATTAACTGCTGAAGATGGCTTTCCACTTCTTGGTCTGTCCCGGAGGTTGCTTAAATTTTGATCTTCTTCACCTTTAATCCTGGATACCCTCTTTTTGACGGCACTGTAGCCTATTGCACCCCCAAAGCTGTTTCCAATCTTTCTAAAATGTTAATTGGTGGCTCCCCTTACAAAACAAGGAATTCAATCGCAGCTCTTTGCTTCTGCCGGTACATCCAATGATGACATCATTTCCGAAATGGCTGGCATGAAGTGCCATCGTCAATCTATTTTTTTTTAACAGTTCATATTTAAACAGGTACTGTATTATAACTACAGATTTATTTATTTACAACTTATTTAGTCCCATTTACATCTCCTATAATTTGCTTTTTCATGTATATTTAGTCAGGCCATAGCCTTGTCTAATAGTGAAACGTGTTTTTCTGCCACCTTGTGGCAGCTATAAGCAATTAAAAGCTTTTTGAGTGGCATCAATTGGGCATAAATGTTCCTCAGTGTGATTTTCTAATGAAACATTGTTTTCGTACAGGCAAAATTACAAAAACTACTCTATGGAATCTCGGACTCATTTCCGTATTCAAGCCGCCCTGCACAAAGCCAAGGGCACGAGGGAAAATGGAGTCTACGTACCCTCGAGCCCATAAGAGCGAGGATGGCACACAAGAGCTGAGATCCGGCGTCTGCATTCTCCCTCAGTGCACCACTCGGCTTAGGCTCGCCACGTCACAGGGTTGGAAGGTTTTTCCTTCAGGACGGTTTTGGGGAAGCAATGGCCAATATTTTATTTTCCTTTTGCATGTTTGTCTCCTTTATTGGCAACTGCCGCTGATGGCGTGTCCCTTGTGGCACTGATGGCGCTCATCGAGAGTGTGACACGTGCACTGGCTGACCTTCACTTCCTCAATCAACTGGAAGCCGTGGCAAGTCTGTGCATGTGCCTCAAATAATGACACACTAAATAAGCAAAGCCTTTTTTTTTGCGGGGTGCGGGGGGTGAGAGTTGTATCGGAAATGGCTACTAGTACTACAAAAAATATGTTGGGCAATGCGCGGTTGAGGTGATGGTCTTAATGGAAGACAAATATATGTAAATATATGTATACAGGTGCATCTTAATGAAACTATTCTGTAGTTGGGTTAAACTGAAACCTTTTCATTATATAGATTCACTACACTCAGTGAAAAATATTTCATGATTTTTTTAAGCTAACCGCTTATCTTATTGAGGGGCCGCCACAGCAAATTAAGCGAAGAAAGACGAAAAATGTTTTACTGTATGTTGAATGTGTTTACATAATTAGTTTGACTTTTGAGTTGAGCCGCTAAAATGAACTATTCTGCATTTTTACATTTTTGGGGGTGCACCCATATTGCAGGACTAAAGATGCCACTATGACATCAATTTAATTCAGTTAAGGGGTCATCCATTAAACTCCTGGCGTTAGCAAGACAATGCATGTGTTATGTGCAGACAGCTGAGTTTGCATTTAGCTGACCTTTCCCTGACAATCCATGTTGGATGATCATTTTTGTCATCCATGGTTTCTCGAGAATCCACAGTAGACGTTACATACTGTAAATGCCACCTTTTACCCAAAAAGGACAGATGACTATGTGTCTTTTAGAAGGACAGCCTCCTCCTTTTCTTCTGTCCCTCCACGTCAGTGGGACAGACTCCAGCAGCACTTGAGCTCAAACAAACAAGCCATTCACTCGGTGCAATGAGGGGACCGCGTGTTTGTCCCCCTGTTGGATCTCTAGCGAAGAAATGACAAGCACTACAGTGTGAACCTCAACCTGTTGCCCTCCCCCTCAATCAGCCATGCTTGCTGACAACCTCCTGCAGAGGGGCTTTGGAACGTTGTGTTTAGCGCTACTGTCAAACTGAAATTGTGAATATGAACAAACACAGTACATTATAGTGAAAGGAGAGAAACCGTCTTTATATGATTGAATGACTTGATGGTCCCAGCCCATCAAGTCATTCAACAGATCCAGCAACAGATGGATGAACACAGAGAAACTCAAGATGGTATTTCAGGTTAGAACTGCTCATTTTATTCATGTTAAGAGGAAGGTTTGGTGTTCATGATGGCGATGAGGAGTCAATTTGTTGTTGTTTTGTTGCTTCTCATGTGTCTTAATATTCCAGTAACAACTTGTGTTTTCTTTTCGAATATTATGTTGCATTTCCCGTTCAGTTTCCACCTGGACATTTTAACATGAAAGTTTGTGGCATTGTGATATTTGCATTGAGCAAATGAGAATGGGCAAGACTACCACTGAGCATAGACGTTCCTGTATATACTGAATGTTTTTTTTCATTGTAATTTGAAATGGAATTAAGAGAGCGATCTTGTTTCAACAGAAAATCTGATTGAGTTGTCTTTTATGCCAATGGTTCTCAAACTTTGTGGGTCCAGGGACAGTTTCAATTTTATGAGAATAAAGTCATAAATTTTCAAGACAAAAAAGTTGTAATCTTTATAAGAACAAAGATTTTGTCGAAGTCGAAAGCCAACTCATAATTAACCTTATGTGAATAAAGGTATATTTTTCTAAAACAAAACCACAATATATCATTGCGCTCGCAACATAATGGCCTGACTACATTTTTTTTTTTTTTGCAAAAGTCTGATTTGTGTCAGAAATGATTCTCGATAGTCCAATGGAGATGTTGCAAACATGCCAAAAAAAAGAGAAAACATGAGTTAGGTAGTTATGTTATTAGTATCATGAGAAAGTTTCAAGATTGAAAGTGAGGATCAGCGTTTGGGATGATGAGTGGATGGATGGATGGATGTTACGCAATCATAATTGATTCCAAACTATTTTGCGAAGCCCCAAGATACATGGGTCCAACAACCTCAATTTCAGAACTAATGTTTTATACATCTGTATGTTGTGGTTTATTGTAAAGTGCTTTGTTCATTTTTTGTACATTTAGGGAAAAATGTTTATTCACACAGTAATATCAGACCTTTTAATTTGCCTAGAGCTAAGGTGGAGAGGAGCTATTGGTTGTTGTTTATTGGTGCGGCAGTCCTTAAATGTAGGAATACACTACACTTCTTTTTTTACACGACAGAAGGGATTCCAGTTTAGTCATCACTGTTTTATGCCAGTTACTGTCTTGTATGTATGTGCACGGCATTTTTCTTGAAACATGAATCAGTTCGTGTTATTGACTGCCTTCTGAATCCCTCCCTTAAGACACTAAAACACAAAACGCTCCTAAATTGCACCTTATACAGCCGAAGGAACGACTCCGAGCTCTTGTTTACGTTCACAGAAATTTACAATGTTAATCGATCCGATTGGCTGCGAACAAATACTGCGTGGACGTATTCGGACGCCGATTGGCGGATATCAGGCTGGGCGGTGCTTGGTGTTGCTACAGCACCCGTCTTTTTGTCGTTGTCGAGAGCGACTGAAAACTGGAAAGTCCCTGACAGTCAAGCGAGGGTTTCCGGGCGGAACTACTATTAGTTGAAATGAGGACTGTCTGGCCTTTCTTCGCCTAACTTCCCTTCGTGGATTGCAAAGAGCCTGTTTGGTGTGTAATTTTAATCTAAGAGCGAGGCTTCCAGCTAGATAATCGGCGCGAGCTAGCTCTTTGTCTGGCTAGCGCCTAGCTCGAAGGATGTGCTGTTGAGCCCGAGGCTGCCCTCTCGTCGTCTGGGAGAGAAGGACAGACGTCATCCGTTCGCGTTGAAACCACGCCGCCGTCGCTCATATAAAAACAAACAGTGGAAAAGG
This sequence comes from Hippocampus guttulatus, assembly GCF_054856545.1. Lineage (NCBI taxonomy): Eukaryota > Metazoa > Chordata > Actinopteri > Syngnathiformes > Syngnathidae > Hippocampus > Hippocampus guttulatus. The sequence continues at coordinate 13,809,794 of NC_141267.1, forward strand.
GGGCCTGTGAGATATTCTCTTTGTTACGTAAGAGAAGCGACGTCGAGAGAAAGCGAGAGCGACAGAAAGAAGGAGTTCGGCCGAAGATGGGCAACTGCCTCAAGTCCCCAACTTCGGACGACATGTCGTTGCTCCACGAATCCCAGTCGGACAGGGCCAGTTACGGCGACGGCGCCGACCCCGACCTGGAGCCGCCACCTCCTTACCAGGTAACTTTCTGACGAGATCAACGACTGTAGTAAAATGGTGAGGGGGTGGGGTGGGGGTCGAGATCAGCTGTTGACAGGTTCGACATCCTCCCTTTGTTGCTAATCCGCCTTGTATTATCACAACGTCCTGTCTCTGCCATTTATGAATTAAATAATCCTCCACGCCACGATAGCCAATAGATCTGAACGATTTTCAAAAATCTTGTAATCACCACCTCCCTTCCGTTTTGCAATATGCGATTATTTTTTTTCAAGGTCGTCAAACACAGACTAAGAATAAAAAAAAAATATCACACTAGAAAACGTTAGATGTATTATACGGTAATGATTTGGTCTTCAAGTGACACTAAAGCAAAGATTTAAACAATAAAATAGCCACTTGACCTGGATAACCTGAACGATTGATAACGAAAGTAAATGCCCTTTGTTATTGCCCACTTCGCTCTTATCACAAAAAAAAATCAATTATGCAATACAAATCAGGTTTTTAGCGCAAGAGATAGTGGGTGAAATGTCATCATAATTCGAAGAACCCTTCGGAATTGATTCATTATGAGTTTATTAATGGTTATTTTCAGAAATTTCAGATTTCTCACGGTTATTTTAGACACCTGCCTTGGGACTAGCATTTACGCTAAGTCCGGCACATTTACACTGTTTATTGTGTTGATTAATGTGGCTTGTCCCAATGAAATAAATAAAATAGATAGATTCCCCTAGTAGAATTCAAAACAAATGGCTTGAGGAGATATGTTGTATTTAGAATTTTTTCAAACCACATTTCTGTAGCTGATATTACACAAATTATACCAAAAAAAGCATTTTATTTCTGAAACACAAAAGAAAAAAATTCTCTGGAACCTGTCATCCAATTTTCAAAATTAATGGTGTGCTGTACTCATATTGATGTGGCCATTCTAACCAGACTAACTATTTTGACAGATTCTCTTTTTTGAGGAATCTTGTCAAGTTTCTACTGTAAGATGCTGTAATATTACCAGTAGTTATTTTTTTGTAGTGGATAAAGAACATGCCTGTGAGAATTTTCTGTCTACATGTGTTGCTCCACCGTTTGTATTGAAAAAAGCTGTTGCTTCTAAAACCTCGACTATTGAATCCAACTGTTAGCTTGTCAAACATGTATTGCCTTGTTTGTTAGCATTAAGTTATGTGGACTGTCCTAAGGCAATGCTGTGTTTTTTTTAATGTGTCATAAAAAGTATACACTGTCTACTTGAAAGAAATAATGATGATTTCGTCACAATTTTCTCAAAAATGGTTTGTAATCTGGGCCTGTTTAGTTGAACACAAAGCTTTCACGCTGTTGTTTGAATTGCAGCAGTTGCACGCACACATTGCACCTTCATTGAAAACATTTCTGCCTATCACTATTCTTCTCTCGCTTGGAGAGATGAACATCACAGCACAGTAATGTGTCGCAGCCCATTGTTTGGGAATCTGTTTTAATCTACTTAATAGTGCGCTTTGTGTGTAAAGGGGAACCTGTTATGCATTTAAAACACGTCTTTTGACACTACTTTGTCAAAATACTCAATGAACAATTTTCACACCCTATTTTTTGACTTGTTAAAATCAGACAGCTTTGACATGGCGTCCCTGTCTCATGCAAATGGACCCATCCCACCTCATACACTGCTGGACCAGTGGTGAGTCTGGCTATTTGTGTAGAAGCCATTAGATCGGCAACTTTTCATGTTTTAGGTCATGTCTAAAGAGTGTTAAATAAGGCCTTGGCAGCCCTGTGCTAGTTAATATAAGATAAGATATCCTTTATTTGTCCCACACTGGGGAAATTTACATGCCAAGCCTTATCCGAGATTTAAGATAAGCATTTATTTTCAAGGCTGGAGTAAACTAGCTCAGGACAACCCGGTAGGTCTTGACTTGTAATTGAGATTTAATAGTGTGATATAAAATGTTGTATCCTATTTATTTACACCTATCCAATAAACAACAACAAAAAATTGGCACCCCTTAATGGGTCCAGTTTGTAGTGTGTCCCAATTTTCTCAGGGGAAAAATATGCCTCAAAAGTCAGACCAAACTTGAGTTTAAACAGTCATCATGCGTGTCATCACGTCAGCAAAGGGGGCAAGCAAGACTTCTAATAGTTAATACAGAATTAACGTATCTAATTTCTTTTGTGTTTGTCCTCATTAGGGTCACAGGTGAGCTGGCGCTGTCCCAGCTATCTTTCAGGGAGAGGCCGGGTAGACCCTGTACTGGTCAACAGTCAGTTGCAGCAACCATTCAAATTCACATTCACACATGTAGACAATTCAGAGTCTTCAATGAACCAAACATTGTATATCTTTCAATTATGGAATGACTCCACCCAAGAAGGCCAGTGCCCAGATTCATAGCCCAAGCTTTTCAGGCCGGTGGTGTCGGTGCACTTTGCTTATACTGATTTCACAAGAATTGCAAAAGAGGCTTAACCAGTTAAAAGCTACCTTTATAAAGGACTCCTTTCATAGCAGCCTGATCCAACTCTCCCCAGTTCCTCTCAGTAGACCACAGTAAGCACAACCTTCACCAAGCTGGGAAAACGGCCCACATTTTTGGCGTTCTTGCTCCGTTCAACATAACACACTGTTTTAGGACGGCCAAGTCCTCGCCTATGTTGTTCCACACTGAATGCAGCACCTTCTTCAAAGAGCTTTCCTCCATGCCAGAGCACTGGAAAGCGGGGTGCCCATGTAACCATTTTCAGCATCGTCACTCATTTTTAAAATGTGAGAGGCCCCAAACAAAGAAAAACCACCCCTCCATGTAGAAATAATCCATTTATTTGATTACTCAATTAATCAATTGATTAATTGCCCTCGTCTGTACCCTGCTTTAGTTGTGAACCTCGTTTATACAGAGATTCTCCCAGTAAGCCTCAAAAACTCATAATCTGTCAACCAAGATAAAGCTGAGTCTTGTTTTCACGTTTCATGCCGGTTAACTTTGTTTTTTACTTGAGTGCTTAGTGAAAAGTTAGATTAATAAAGGGACATCTGTGCCACACACACCATGTCATAATATTACGGCAATTATTGTTAGAATGAGTTATTTAAAAGCTATTTAAAATGGTTGTGATTCCATCTAAAACCTGGTCAAAACCGCAATGGGCGACACAGATTCCTCACGTTCTGGAGGGCAGTGGGCTGTGAGTCAGATAATTCTTCCCCATGTTATCTGGACTCAGCTCCTGTTTGCCACAGAAATATTCTCGACTTCAAGTATGCGGCTCTGTTGTTGCATTGTTGGCTTATTCCCTCAGGAGACAGTTTTGGATATTTAGGCAGCCGTCGAAAAGAATGATGGACATTCAAAGAATTGTTATCTCAGGCCGTGAACAGTACAGGCGCACACACACACACATGTGTTTTTCATGTTATGAGATTACTGTACAGCATTTTTAAAATCAAAAAAGAAAGCCATACCAGGTCGTAGGAGGGTGATACTTGTAAACGTAGACTGTTTAACATCTGCTCCTTGTTGTGGTTCTTTGAAATGACGACACCGGACCTTGTTTCACAAGAATGCACACGGTCCGCAATGAATCGGAAGACGTGCATTTGACTAGTTTCCTGAATGAACAAAGAGGTTCTTTGGAAAAGATTCTTTGGAAAAGGTTCTTTGGAATTTGCCAATGATTCTGAATAAGGAGCAACTTGCTCTCTTGTGGGAACCAGTCAGGCTAAGTGGATAGGGTGGATAGATGACCAACCCACTTAGGCAAGCGAAATAATTTGCTTACAATGAGGTCGAGTGCGCAGTTGGTTCAATGCGGTTCATGTCACAGGATAGCTGCACCTCTTAAGGGGACTTTAGTGTTGTCTAACTGTGTGAATTGACTGACTGACTGACTGGTGATTTGGAAGGCAGCTGGTAAGAAAAATGCTGACTCACTTCTGTGAGAGCAGACGATTCCATTCCATTAGTGTGACCTGCAATGCCCCTTGTACAAAGCTCCGCGGCTGACAAGTGTGGACGTGCAGCTCGCATGCTTCTGTCAGATAGCACTTAAAAAAAAAGAAGCAACTTAGAGCAGATTGTGTTGAACCCACTTTACGAACATACCAAAGTGCAACACCGAATTACTGATGAAAGTTGAGTTCAACCAGATTTTAAGGAAAATACAGCTTTAAATTTCATCAGATTTTTACAGCACTTTTTCTGAAACAACACTGGTGAGCAAATTAAGAAGTAAATGTGTTCTGCTCTCGCCACGTTCCCGCTGCAGCTAAACAGACAACTCTTTCAATGACCACACTTGTCGATGGCTCTTGAAATTTGTTCACCGTAGAGGCGAGTCCAGAAGGTGTGAAACCGTAACAAACACATACAAACAGTTACATGCTGTTGCAAAATAAAACGCAACAAAACAATGTGCCCCATTTGTCTGCTCCATGACAAATAGTTGACTAAACTTGCATGCTCACATTCGCGAGCTAATGCGCCAATCGCTAGCTTAAATGCTAATCATAAACATATTTGTAACGTCTCTTAAAATGTAAATTCACAGTAAGCAAGCCCCACTAATTAATACTCTCACAAAATATTAACAACATACAGGCTGTGCTTGGTTCAGAACACAAAGCTGCAGTCCATCTTTTGTAGCTTGCTAAACAATAACATAAATTTACTTTACAAAATAAACGCAGCTCCATAACTATAGGAAAAAAAACTGATATATGGCTCTCCAGGAACCAGAATAACATGTTATTTATTATTTCTGTGGAATTTAATGCAAGTAAATGCTGGGCTTTTTCCTTAACAATTGCTCCATGTTTGTGGTTCAAGTAGTCAGTCCCCCATCTATAATTTGTTCACGATTGTGCAGTTCAGTCTAGTTCAGCCGTGTCACTCGGTGTGCGGCTGGATTTATTCATTGGGTTATCCTTGTCCAGCTTTGCCAGGTTGATAACGGAATGTGCATTCAGGCAAAGCAGGAGTCATCAGCCTCTGCTGTTATCAGCAAACGCTTCCTGGGATGGAAACGTACGTGTCCTTTCCTTGTGAATGAAATGTGCTATATAAACAAAGCTGCCTTGCCTTATCTTCCCATGGGTGTTTGGTGGTGTGATGATGTGAGACGTCTGTTGAATGTACAGGTGTTGTCCAGAGATTTTGTTACTTAGAGGCCCAGAGACCGCAGCCAAAGATTGAACAGCCTCTCAATGGTTCATGTTTCTGGTGTAACTTGTCACAGGAACTTGCCGCCTGCCTTGGAGATGACGTCATCTGGCCTGTTTTGTCTGTTTCAACAATCTACGGCTTTTGCCGAGGAAAAACACGATTCGATCTGTTTCTTCTTCGGTAGTTGCTTCACGTCTTTACTGTGCACAGCTGCAGTTAAAATATGTACAGCTGGAGCTTTACCCTGTGTAGAGCGACATCAATCGGTCTGGCTGAGGCGGCCCAAAATTAGCTGGAGGCTGTCGGAACTTAATTTTGAATGAAGGAAAAACCCTGTCTGAGCTTCTCTGCTAAAGCTACTGCTCCCATGACCCAACCCTGAGTGTTGGAGGTTTACTGCATGCTAAAAATTTCTTTTCATTTGGACTAACCTAATTTTGTCCACTTTCAGCTAAAACCCGAGGCTTGGCAGGCTGACACCTTCATCCGCTTTGCGCTTCATTCAGCAGCCAAGCCTTGCAGAAGACACAACTCGCCTTCTCTACCCCTTTTTGCGCCGGCCAATTCGCTAAACCAATGTGCTCCCGGTCGAGCCGAGGTTGCATAACGACCAGTTGTTGCGGCCCAGCTGACGCGCCATAATTGGGAGAAGGGAGAAGCCTATGATAACAATTAGACTGCTGACCATCGGCACAGCTGCCACACATACACACTATGGCAGCTCCCCTGTGCCGTGATTTGTGCATGTCACTTTCATCCCTGTTTGGCACGAGTGAAAGGAAGAGCTGTTCTGCCTTGCCTGCCAGCAGTTATGCTGACTCATGGCCACTCTTGGTGCTCGCTTGTGTTACTGCCCCACACCAATGTATTATTCAGGCTGCAAAGAAAATGAATGTCCAAGTAAATTAAAGATGTTTTTACTTACTTTTTTTTCGCATCTGCAGTCACTGAAGGAAGTGAGTCATCGTTCTTTCAGGATCTGCCTTTTAGTCGCGTTGACTTACACAGTGCCGGACTGAAATTCACTAGCTTTACGTCAACTCAAAGTAAAAACTTACTGTCAATATAGGGTATCCAGTGCTCCTTTAAAAATTATTTTTAAAGTTTTTTATTTTGTTATCCTTTAAAAATGCCACAGACATTATCACGGTGCATATATTCATGTTAATTTCTTAATTGTCGTCAGAGTTTGTTCAAGGCCCCAAATGTTCGACCAACATTCTCCAGACTGTAATTTTCTTGTCACAAGGGAAATGTGAACAAGTTCTAAATTTCGTTGTGACATAAAATATATATACCGTATGTATATAAATTAAATGAAAAAATAAAACTGCTGACAAACGACTGCCGTACGTTTGGTAAACATTCACAACCTTGGACGAACCCTGACATGAAAGTGCATTTGCTACCTTTGCCAACACTCTCAAACGTTCACCCCTCAAAACAATAATAATGCAATACAGTAAAGGGGTGTTCACACGGCACACATTTGCTCCGGCGCCGCACCGATGTATTTTGTTGCGATATATTTTGCAAATTGTGTGGAGCGTTCACACGTACAAAGCCGCTGAGCCAGTGGCGGTTCTGGGGGGGGGCCAACGGGGGCCAGTGCCCCTGTAGCACCGATTCTGGCCCCGCCTGTGGCCCCCCCTCCGAGCGCAGATTACGCAGTCGTGCCGAGTCGCCGACGCGAAAGGTGAAACCAAAGTGCGTGATTTAACATTCTAGTCGGACCCTTTAGTGCGCTGCGCCATTTAAAAATGAGCGGGAAAATGAGAAGCAGTCCGCAGAGAAGGAAATTACCACGAGTGTGTGAGTGTGTGAGTGTGAGTGTGTGTGTGTGTGTGTGTGTGTGTGTGTGTGTGTGTGTGTGTGTGTGTGTGCGCGCGCGTGTTTGTGTGTGCGTGTGTGTGTTGTGTGTGTGCGCGCGTGTGTGTGTGTGTGTAACTTTTTTAGTCTCCCTTTTTATTTTAATTTTTATTTAACAGGATCAATATATAAGACATTGCCTTTTAAAATTTGGATAATTATATGCATGTAAAACATCTAGCTTCAGCGTATTTGCAATTTTTGTCCCCGGCAGGCTGGTGCCATATCATCCCCTGGCTTGAATATTCTCAACAGACGTATTGTTACGCTTGCAGACATTTTAGCCCTCCTAATACTGTTTTTTTCTCATCACTGTAATGTTATGACTACAATTTCAAAGTCTGAAGAAATAAAAAGTCAAATAAGATTTCGAATCTGTCTTTTTAGCCCTGGGTTGAATGTGCCCCCCCATCAAAACCCCTGGCCCCAGCCCGGCCCCCTCAGTGAAATTGATCCAGAACCGCCCCTGCGCTGAGCGTGTCAGCACCGGCACAGCGTCGGTGCAGCCCCACTTGCGTTCACACGTCAGTTTCTGCAGCGGAGCAAAACGACAGAAAACAAATGAGCTGTCGTGTTGGTTCTTTTTAAAACGTGTACACAACTCAAGCGACTACTGGACAGGCACGTCCTTCTCCTTCTCGGTCTCCGTGCCTTCTGCTCGAGAGTGACCGCCCCCGAAAACGTAAATCAACGATGACTTCAATGACACTCAGAAAAGTAAACACGTAATGCGCCAAACAGAAAATCAAGAGAGGAAATCGCAAAATAAATTATATGGGGGGCGGGGGGTTGTGAACACACAACAAAGGAACAAACTACACAAACAACTCCGAGACAGTCCAGTCTCCTACAAAAGGAAAGATGTTACCAGCCAAGTCTTGTGTCGTTATTAAACAAACGCATGACGGAAGTCCGACAGCACCGGACCAAATCTTGCCGTGTGAACACCCCTTAATACACAAAAGACACAATATGTTCACAGACAAAAATATTAAACGTATCAAGAAAAGAACATTGTCCCTCCTGCGAAACATTGAGGAAAATGCGGATCTGTTATCTTCTGCGTCTTTTTTGCTGCTTTGGCACGAGGTGTCTTGAATCTGTGCATCGAACAATGACATCTCAAAATTATCTCTACAACAGCACACCTAAACACATTCAAGAATGGCTGAGAGCAAAGCATTGGATGATTCTGAAGCGGCCTTACATGAACCCTGATCTAAATCCTATTGGACATCTGTGTAAGGAACTGAAACGAAGCGTTTTCTCTGTGCTTGCTGTTGTGGAGAAACATCCCCATCTACTGCCGGGGAACATGCTGCATTCCCAAGTCACTGCCCACAATTGTTCATTCATTAGATTTGAAGAAGACCAACATTATCGTGCAAATGTCCCCTGAGTATGTCTGTTGTGTCATGTACCAAGAGACAACTTCTTAATTTTGTTGAAATAAGCATTAGATGCAGTATTGATAATATTTTTTTGCGGTTGACTGAAACCGTCGTCTCTTTCTCTTGTGTGCAGGAACAGATTCATGTTCCCATCTACCACCCGACACCGAGCCAGGCTCGACTAGCCACCCAGCTGACGGAAGAGGAGCAGGTGCGCATCGCCCAGCGCATCGGACTGATCCAGCACCTTCCAAGGGGCGTTTTCGACCCCGGGCGAGACGGATCTGAGAAAAAGATCCGCGAGTAAGTCATGAAAAAAAAAATCTATCTATATAGATAGATAGATCATATATATAATTTGATATGTATACAATCGATAGATCATATATATAATTTTTTTTCCAGGAATGCATAATAAGAAACAACAATTCCATCTTTCTTGGCAGTTTTTGAATGCTAAGCTGCAAAGTGAAATCATATTTTTGCTTCGCTCTCGAAGCAGCTACTAATAATGTCAACTTTGCTGTTACACTTTGCCAATATCCCCTAAAATTTATTGCTGCGTGTACTGCATACCAAAAGGTGAGTTTGACTTCATACCGTGAGTGTAAAGTGCTCGTGAGTTCTCACATCTGTTTAATCAGGCTGGTATCCTGGTTAATACTATTGATGAGCCTCATGTGGTGGGTGATTTACCCCGTATGGAATAATTTCACTCAAGTTGAGCCTCTTTTCAACGTATCACTGTTTACGTTTTCACCCCTATAACGTTCACATTTCAAAGTCACAATTTCATAAAGTTTGTTTTCCACTTGCCAATTTTGTTTGCGACGAACACCTCTTATAACGTAAACTTCATTACAATGACCAGATTTCCCTCCGTTGCTTACCAATGCAACTGATCGACCCGTCCGTTGGTTGCACTTCCGGGGGCATGGCGCATGTGGTCTGAAAAACATGTATGGTAAACCAGAGCAAATCTCGCTGTCTGTGAAGGCTGAAATTGTCTTTCACTTTTGAAAGGCAGTCTCTCAGATGAAGCGCAGCCGAGACTACGAGTTGGCAAGGTCAACAATTTCGTCAATTATCCGTAATGGCAACAAAATCATGGCAGAGTTTGAGGCCAACAAATTGAAAGATGATCGTAAACAGCTTCGGTGCATGGCACGTCCTGAACTGGAGAAGGCTCTTTTCATTTGCTGAGTGTTTTCTTCATACTCTATACACATATTTGTAATTGAGATGATTATACTGTATGACATGTTCGTGTTCTTACATCTATAAATGTTCATACTGTATTTTACATCATAGTTGGCGGCCGTTTTATTGGAAATGGTTGTAACGAGCTACCATCATAACATACAGATTCATTATGTCCCTCGAGGTACATTGTAATGAGGTTCAACTGTACTAAATAACAATGTTTTATGTAACTTGGGTTCATGATTTGTGTACATGGTGGGTGTGTGGGGGTTTATGATCCTCCTCATCGTGTTTGGCTTAGTTGTGTCATCTCTCACACAGATTTCCCCACGTCAACAGATAGTGCCTACAGTATTTTCTATACATTTTATACTTGCAGTTTTTTGTGTATGCATTCAAATACTTTTATGAAGTTTTTAAACTGTTTTAAAGGGGGGGTCAAGTCAAAACAGTTTTTTAAAATAATGTTTTATGCGCCAGTATTTGTCTTTAATCGGTATTCTAATTAAAGGGATCTTCCAACTGGGATGGTCAATTGTTCACTAATGAGAGCTTGTTAATGAAAAATGTACCAATTTATGTTTTTGTTTTAATCAGGAAAATGATATAAGCTTACGTTTCAATTTCATCAATTTGTTTTGGAGAAATCCGTAAATAACGAATTACCGTATTTTCCGCATTAAAAGCTGCACCTAAAAGCATTCGATTTTCTCAAAAGACGACAGTGCGCCTTATAATCCGATGCACCTTCTATATGTATCAATATTCTTCATGGAGGTAGTGTTTTAAATATACACTAATATTAAATATTAGTGCTTTGTTACAGCTGCACCGGTTGTGAAAGCTCAATATAAATAAAGCTGTATTGAATTGTATTGTATTCCCTTTAGCATAGCTCCATCTAGTGGATACATAACGCAATCGGCATTGTAGCTTATATTCATTCTATGCGCCTTATAGTGCAATGTGCCCGATATATGAAAACTTTAAAAATAGGCCATTCATTGAATGTGCGCCTGATACTCCAAAATGCCTGAAGTACGGAAAATACGGTCCTCTCAAAATGGCCCTTTCTAATGAGCAATATAGCCACGCCCCCATGCAAATGAGTAAATGAGCAGCTCACATGGATCAGTTTTCTTTGATAAGTTACCAAGATAAGTAAACACAATGCGTTGCGAGAGGCATTTCGTAAGCCGAATTGTTCATAGAATTAGATTTTAATCTACAAGCGATACATTTACCGGTACTTTCTTTCCAAGTCGACCTTAGGGGCCTAGACCAGCACCGCTCATCTGAAAAATGATGTGTCGAAAGCCGACACACGTAGCTAGAGGGTCGGTCTAGTCACTGGAGCGCTGGTCCGTCTGTCAGTCCATCCATCCAACCAATTTCTGTCCAACTTAGATTTCGCTAAGCCAACCTCCAGGGCTTGTAAAAATGAAGACATTCGAACGGGCCACTTGCACCGCGACGGCAAGCAGCATCTCTGGCCGGACAGAATTAGCGTTTTCTCCGCTTCAGCCGCATGAACAGCGTGCAACTGTGATGCAGATATCCGATAAGAGGGTGATCACTACACAAACTCCTTGGCTGCCTGTCTGGTGGTGAACACAGAGCTATTCAGCTGCCTGGGCGGTGGGCGTCTGTGACTCAGAGCCCTGTGTCTGGCTAGTAAGAATCACATTACATCCTGCTCACCCCATCTGTTTGGTGGCCGAACATCAATTGCTGCCTTGACAGCTGCAGTGGTGTTTGCAATGGGAGTTCCGTGAGCCATAAGGCACCGTGTTGCCATTTTCAGTCGCCGGCAAATGGCAAAATGGCCACCCCAGGGATAGATACAAATGGGTGGATTTTGCAGCTAAATTCATATTCCATAAATGCAGTATAAATCTGAATGCCATGTTGGGACAAATGGGACCGTATAGAACATTGCACGACGAAGAAAATCATTGACTTGACCTCCACTTTATTACATTTAAATGTGTGTAAAGCACGCGATAGGGGTAAAACTTCACCTTCACCTTTTTTCCCCCTTTAATTGTCTCTATGTTGTGGATTTTCAACTTTAACGGGTGAGTCTGACGTATAATCAAATGTGTGCATCTGGGTCTGCAGGTGCGTGATCTGCATGATGGACTTTGTGTATGGGGACCCCATCAGGTTCCTGCCCTGTATGCACATCTACCACATGGACTGTATCGACGACTGGCTTATGAGGTCCTTCACCTGCCCGTCCTGCATGGAGCCGGTGGACGCCGCGTTGCTTTCCTCCTACGAGACCAACTGACACACACCTGCACGTGCACTCACAAACACACGTATACATACACACACACACACTTATGGACTACGCTTGACACCAACGCACGTACATAGACTGCACACTCGTGGATTTAGCCAGGATTAGTAAAGATGGACGCAAGTGTTCACAGGTGGGCCTGCTGGTCAGGACTGTGCCTGAGAAAGTGAAAGAATTGAAGCTGCGGAACAAGAAACAGTGGACATCTGAAAAAGAAGAAAAGGTCACTAAGACACTCTTACTGTCACATACTTACACGACTAAAAATTTGAAGGTCAAATATGGTTCACCTTTAAATGTTATAGTGCATTTTAAGGTCATCATGAAATTTCAAAGACCAGTATCCCATCCTTTTTGGGAGTAGTGTATCTTTGACGCGGACTGTGACGGCACACAAGATGGTCCATCTGCCCACCATGCTATTTTTCCTCAGATCGCCTAGGATCCTTGCCAAGAGGAGGAAGAAGTAGCGATCCTCAAGATTTGCAGCCTCCAAAACGGCCGCCGGCTCCGAGCTGCCAGCCGAGCAGATAGGTGAATAGATTACAGCAGACGCTCTCAGTCTTGATCTCCGGTGAGAAAAAGTCAACTTGATCGTGGTTTTGTAAAAGGGCTTTGTTCTATTTCGTGACATGGCAAAAGCAACTGTGACGTGTCAGTCAAGCTGAGGCCCTCCATTTCCATAGCTCCCCGCCGCCCCTTGGACACCGGAGCCGCGTTCATGCCGACTTTGTGGCAGAACGCCGCAACAGAGGTGAAACGGTAGAGCCGGCGTTCAACCGCCTGTACCTTTCAGACAGAACTGGCTGAAGCGAGATGTTGCTGGGTCCGTGAAGTGTGTGCTCATACAGTCATTGGGACTTCATAATTCAGATAATTAAGATGTTGGGGTCAGAGCTTTAAACACAAAGGGCAAACTGATCTTGTGTAGGTGTGCATGTTTTTAAAATAATGCAAGATTATTTATTGAAAAATATTTTCTGTGATTGCGCAACCAGTATCGCACCCCCGAGTGCTGTGTTCAAGTATTTGCCACCTTCCTGATTTCTATGTTCTTTGCATATTTGTCACACACAACGGTTCCAATTCATCAAACCAATGTGAATATCACCCAGACAACCCAAGGAAATATAAAATGCTGTTTCTAAATGGTGATTTCATTGACCACGGCGGGAAAAAAAAAATTCAAAGCAAATGACAAAAACCGTACTGGTCCCAAAGATGTGAAGTGAATCAACGTTCAAACAACTTTCCAGAGGGTTCTGTGTGAAAGGCACAGGCAGATGGATACATGCCGGATCAACATCTAGGGCTCGCCAATTTTACCCAATCTCTGCGTGGAAGAGGCTTCGGAAAGCACAAATATTTCTCCAATGCTAAGAATCCTGAAAAATATATCCCAATCCTGATAACATTTGAAAAGTCCTCCCCTCGAGTTTTTGCACAGACTTCATGTCGGATGTTTTCAATTGCTGGGATGGAGTATCATGGCCTTGGGTTGTTCAAATGTGTAAACGGGAAAGAGGCTAGAAAAGCCGGGAGAGCTGGTGTTGCGTCAAATTGTTGAAAACGCAACCAAGATTTCTTGTAAGAGCATTTGGCTTGAATTTCGGTCACTTTGGTACGTACGCTGCCCTCCATAATTAACGGTACACCTGGTTACGATGTGTTCTTTAGCTTTTAATAAATTACCGGTAAGTTACCAAAAAAATAAATAAAAAATACGGGACAAAATCGAAATAAGAACAAGATGAAAACCAACCTTTAATTCAAGAGCATTATTTCAGTGTGGGAAATAAATCCGACATTAACGAATAATTTTTTATATCAACTCATGTGTGCCAAATTTAGTTGTACTCCTGATGTTAATACAACCCTCTTTTGCCAACCAAGCAGCATTGAATCTTCTGTAATGTTTCTGCAATCTTTTTTGCACCGTTTCTATAAATCATTCAGAAACGGGGGTCCCGTCCTCTCCACTCTCCTCTTTAGCCCTCTCAATCGGGTTGAGGTCTGGGGAATGAGATGGCCATGGGAAGAGCTTGATTTGGTGTGTGGTGAACCATTTCTACATTTTTTTAGTAAGAGCGTATGCTTCTGGAATTAAAAAAAATATTTATTTTATGGCTTTTAACGCATCTTAATCGGGGGTGCCAATAATCGTGGAACTGTAAGTGATGTTCAGGTCTGAACCTGGATGTCATCAATCACTGGACGTACAAATACAGTACTGTGCACATTAGCTTCGTCATTTTAATGGAATGGGCAGGTACAGTATTAGCCAAAAGAGACAAAACTGGACCATGAAAGGTCGAAAAGGTTTGGTGCAGACACCGTGCTGTCCAAACGCATTGCAGGAAATTGTTATCACCACTTCAGTCAGTGTGTGGCTTGCGTTAGTTTGGGGAAGTTAGTTTCCCGCTTCTGCATGGCGCAGCAGGAAACTGACAAAACCACGCCACATTGAACCCACACAAAGCAGTCAGAATGAGAAAAGCTAAAAATGAAAAAAAATGGAAGAGAACAAGGATCTTGCTTACTTAGAAGCAAAAGGGACAAATTTTATCCACAAGGACACTGCGGGCAGTAAGAACGTTGATAACTGCTGCTAACTGTGAGCGGTGTCCAAAACTAAGGGACATCAACAGGGTTTTTTTTGTTTTTTAGCTGCGACCAGATGTTTACCCATTGGTCCTTACCAGGTATAGTGAATGCTTTTATATTTGCAATTTAACATTCATTAATTTGCCTGCTCACACAGAGGATTTCTTTTAACCCATCCACCAATATTCGCTGAAAAAATTAAAAATCTGGTGGCATGTTTATGTCAAGGAAATATGTTGAAATGAGTTGAGGAGTTTTATTTAGACTTACAATAAGTGGCGCTTTGCTCCCATCTTGTGGCAATGATAGGGAATTAAAAACCTTTTTAAAGGGCATCAATTACTCGATAATTTCCGCTCTTGCGATAATTTTCGCTCTTGTTGCAGGCCTCAGTCCTCGTCCCGCTGTGAACGGGGGATTAGCTGGACTCCAGTTAGTGTCTGCTTTTGCCAACGTCTAGCTGAGTAGATGCCGTGCAGTGGAAAAGGAGACTAACAATACACCACACACAAAAATAAGTCTCTAAAATGTTAAACTGTATGCGGTCATGAACGGATTACAAAAACCACAAACAGCTTTTTGCACAGTACTATATAATCTGCCATGTAACACTCAAATTGCAATCCGCAGCCAATAATTCTCAAACTATTTGAACAATTGCAGCTCATTTAAAGACTACCTTAGTTGAGCCGCGCCGCTCTTATTTATTTCCATAAAATGACTCATGGGCGCGCACTGTGTTGGCCGGATATTCACTGACAATGCAACAGCTGTACATGAAGTTGCCTCACTCGGGGCCAGCCAGGCATTCTCCCATTTATTTATTTAAGAAGGCCGAGCTTACTGGCACAACGTGTTGATTGTGGGTGGATTTTTGTAAGAACCAAACTGTCCCATCTGTTTGCTCATGTGAATGGGTTATGTGTGTTTTATGATGTTTGTGTAAGGATCCTTGTTAGATATTTTCTTGTTTGTGAGCATACACATGAATATGCAGAGTGCTACAGGAGACAAATAAATAGACACTGCAACTGAACACAAGCTACTTCTTTTTTTCATTTCCTTCATCAATGCCTGAAGCCAGTGTGTTGAAGCGAAGAGGTCAATAGTATTTTTGCATGATGAGAAAGACCAAGCCAAATTGTGCGTCCCATTTTGAATGGGGACTCTGTGAGTCATTATGACTTGATATTGTTTCTTATTGTAGAACTGTATGACTGCTTAGGGGAACCAGTGGTGTCGTATTACTATCACCACTTGCGATAGTTCAAACAAGTTAAATGTTAGTGAAGATGTGATTCAGAACGTTCCATGTCAAACGTGGGCGGAGTGTGTATTCACTTATGGCTGGCTGGCTTCTCTCTTTTAATGTGGCCCACCAAGCATTGTAATATTTGTTGAATTCATTTAGCATTTTTTCCCCCCCTAAAATTTTATGTATTCATTTTCCACGCAAAAGAGTTTGCTGATTTTCAGAAATCAATTGTTACTTGTGTCATGAACTGTTTGAGGAGGAGGACATATTAAGACTGAGGCAAACAAAAAAGGCATTCGGCTTTGGCAGCTGTACCCAAAAATGTGAGGCCAAAAAAAAGGTCAATCATACTGGTTAACAGCACGTTTTAATTAATCAGAGATGGCTTTATGCATCCATGAAAGTATTTTTGATGCTGCTTTCTTTACTTTTTTCCCCTTGCACATCGCATTGGTAAGTTTGACCTATAAAAGCTTGCGCAATACGGATTTTACCAAGCATTGTAATTTGTAGAAATAAACACCTTAATTCATAAATATTCCCACATATTTTACATATTATTCTTGTTATTATGAAAACCCGATGTGCTTGAGTAAAAACTAGCACAGATGGAGAATCTGTGCAAAAAAAAACCCCCAATCATTTGGAAAAGTTTGCTTGCATCTCTGATTAACCCTTTCAGGGACAGCGGTTACTACAGTGGACAGTTTGTCGGGTTACAGGGCGAATGAAAGGGTTAAAAAAAATTCTGGGATAACGCAAGCGAGGAAGACATAATCAGGAGCAGGTGAGCACAACTCTTGAGCACTGTCTTATGATCCGACCAGTCTGATTCTGTTGGTTCATTGAAGAGTAGACGCCGGCAAAACTTTCAAGCCTTCCATGTGATACGTCAAGAAACAAATCACCCAAAGTGAGTATAACTCTTCTTTTTGTGCAGTTGTAATGTGAAGTTTATAATTTTAATCAGGTTGGCAAGTGTTTTCTTTACATAAATGTCATGTCAGCATCTAGAATTCCTCTGTAAATGGTTGCCCCATTGCACCTCAGGTTATGTATGATACGACTCACTTCTGAACTGAAATAGGAGCAGGTTGTGGACAATGTTTTCTGCCCCCCCCCCCCCCCTAGTTTAGTTATGAATGCTGGATGTTGGCAGCGAACTTTGACAACAAGCTGCAGCTTGGTAGATGGATGGCAATTCAAAAAGAGCGTGATTGTTGGCTTCAATATGCTTATTATCATTCCCAGTTGAAATTGACAGGAAAACTTCAAACAAAGAGAATTACAGTTTGTTCATTTCACCAAACTACACAGGTTTACTTAGAAAGCTATGCTAGCTTAATGCTAACACACAATACAAAACACCGTAGATGGGCAAACCACTGGCTAATATCGGATGCCCTCAAGAGTACCAGATACCTGAAAACAAGATTATTTCAGCCTGGTATCGACAACCTGGTCTTGAGGTGGCCCAACACAAAAGTACAAAGCCATCAAAGGGACAAATGGCAGTTGGAAATGTTAAAATTTATATGAGTTAGTGACTTTTAGCTGTGACTGAACGATAAATCGAATTCAAATTGGCGTCCCATTGAAGTGGAATACAATTTTCAAACTGCTGTGGCTGCAATTTGGGGGGGGGGGGGGGCTGCTTCATTTCATTGGATCGATCGGCTTCATTTCTTTGTAGGTTTTCATGTAGGTACATGCACATTTTGTAAATATATATTTTTTATGGTGTCTCAATAATTCCATGCTGAAGGAGTGCAGTCCACATGTTTGCCACATGAAAAATTGAATTGTTAAACCCAATTAGGATTTACTGACCGATATGTTGACTGATTTAATTTTGTGAAGTCGTCGTCGTGGACGCTTAAAAGGCTGCAATTCAAACATTAATAATCTTAACTGAAGTAGATTAAAAATGTCTATCGTATATATTCATGGTACATTTGCTTTTATTTTAGGATAAACCTAACCTATAATCCCAAACATGTATTTAATCTTGGGGAACCCATGGGGTCAAATTTGGCCCCTATAAATTCTGCTACTCAATTGCTACCCTTAAATCCCTCAAGTGTGAAATTTGGCCCGAATCCTACATTAGGATTAAATCATGAAATATTTGGAAAAATATATTTTTGGTGTTCAGTGAACAAACAGAAGTCATTTAATATATAATTCATCATTTTCCAAAGAAGAAAAAGGTTATTGGGTTCTCCAGGATTAAAAGGAATCGGATATTGTTCATTGCGATACAAATCAGTTGTTTGTTAAAACATACATGCATGCGGGGTGGTGGGGGGGGGGGGGGTCATAATTCATTTTTCAAAATCGGCTTTAGTTTTAACACTAACAATGCACAGTCTTATTTCTTTACCTCAGATTTTATCACCTGAATAAACAGTATCAAAGAGATAACTTCCAGGCCTGTTTCTATCAATATGCTTATGACTTGCATTACATGTTTATGCTTATTTCATATCTGCGTCACCTGTGGTTCGTCTCTCCGCGCTCAGCAGCGAATTTAACCGGAATGCTTAAAAGTATTTTACAGCAACTGGACGGGAGGACAGAACTGGAGAGAGCAAGCTTCACGGAGGACATCCATCCACACTTGGATCAGAGTACTCGCAGTGAGTAGCGTAGCCTCAATGTTTTTTGTTTTTTTTTGTTGTCCTTTGCTTTGTCTTATGTGTGTGTGTGGAGGGGGGTTGTATGCCACCACAGAAGCGCCGCATAGAATGAGAAACGTTATGTACGGTGGCATATTAAACGCGTCTTCTTGTGCCGCGTGCTCATGTATTCTTAAACCGCGTGAGTGCAAACCAGCTTTATGACACATATGATTGGGTGGGGAAAAAAAAGTTTAAAATTCGAACAACTTGCAAGTCAACCAACTTTGGATGTTCCTCTGTAATTGTAACGGCACAATCAAAATAAAACCATTTGAAACAATTACATTGTTTAACACTGTCATTTTTTTCTTACCTTTATCAAAACAACTTGATGGGAATTTTAACAACATTGCAAATGTTCTCGTATCAGTTGAGCAAAAACAAGCAGAAGAGAGGCGCGCATCCAAGCCAGATCTTCATCAAGTCTCCTAGGCTGTGTGAAAGATGAAGAAAAACTGGGTGAGATCACGGGAATGAAACATTTGTGCAATAAATGACCAATTGAAGCGCCCATCATTCGCGTCCGTGTACTGCGGTGGAGTTTTGCCAGAATACAACGTGACCCACCGACGTCACGCTGGCCTCGCTCCACGTGAACTACGTCATCTCTTTCAGCCAATCCAAGCGTGAGAAGTTCACGTCACAAACCCCTCCCCCTTTTTTAGGCCTCCCTGCTTCCACTCTATCCACGCCGAGCCTTTGCTTGGCCTCCACTCTGCGGAATCCAATGAGTCCACGCCTGAATTAAGTTGACACTTGGACCTTTTCACTTTTGTACCCCGTAAAAAAAAAAAACATACGTCAAACACTACTGTGAGTGTTTAAGCAGTTTATACAACTAAAACGTCTTAAATTGACCTCATTTGACGAGTCAAGGTCAAAAGTCTTGGTGGAAAACCAATCAAAGCGTTACATTAGTCTTAAATAAATGCCAAAAACAAACAAAACCCGACATAAGTCACTATCGCGTTGCTAAATGAACATGTAACGAAAAGCTGCAGTGCGATGTCAATAACCGTGAGAGCGAGAGAACTACACGCGCAGGGATAAATGTAACCAGCTGTACCGTATTTGATGAGGGCCACACTTATATACAACTATTTAGATTAAAATACGTTTATCTGTCCATTTTTCAACACCACTTATCCGGAACGGGGTTCCGGGCTGTTGCCAGCTGACTTCGGGCGGAAGGCAGACTACAACCCTGAACTGGTCGCTCGTCAGTCGCAGGGAACATACAGGGACAAAACAACCAGTCACACCCATATCCACACCGCTACTGGGTTGGAACCGATCCCACGCTCCCCGCACGCAAATCAGTCAACGTACCGCTACACTATCAGCGACTCCCGACTAAAATACTTCTTACAAACATTGAACAAAACTAAATTATTTCTGGATTGCATGTCAAAATGGAAGGAGCGCGTGAGTGAATTGGAAACGATTTTACGAGTTTCAAAGTGATTCACAACGACAATGGCTTACTTACAGATATTTATACAAAATGTGTATTCTGGCCGCAACTAACGGGCCTTTAAACGCACTTTGGTAAAGAAAGTATTGGGGGAGGCCTGACTGGGTGAAACTTTGGTCCGAAGTTATGTGTCGTCATGAATATATCCTTTGAATCGGCATTTCCTGCAAATACACGTTTTAGCCGTAAAGTTATATATTTTTTAAATGCCCGCTGACCATTCTATTCTGTTCAACGCAACTCAATTATGAACTATTCTACTCGCGGAACACTTCCACAGAGAACATGCTTTTTTAAATACACCAGTTCTGCCCTTTCAAACTACGTTTTAAACTCACAAATAATCTACGATACAAAATCGTGTGTATCCATTGTAAATGTTAAATGTGGCGTGCGCGTCTACTAAATGAAACGTCTGAGCGGTTACCAAATTTTCCAGACTATTTTGATGAAATCATATTAACGTGACACAAAGAGCGTGAAAAGTGTTGAGCTCACCTCCAGTTTTTCACTCATCGGCGAAAAACAGCATTCGAGGAAGGTCCAAGACGCGCATATGCGGGGCGCTACCAGGTGGGCGATTTTAGGCCTTGGATAGCGCAAACCTGGATTTGGTGGTGGAATGCTAAGTGTATTTCTTTAAAGATCACGCCCACCTTCGATCAACTCCGATGCATGTCTACCAAATTATGTCCGTCCATACTCCTAAAAATGAATGTCTAATTGATAACCCTGACAGGCCTCAAAGACAGACTTAAAAATGAAAACGCGCATTATTCCAATGCCAAATTGTGAGTTGAAGCGACTTTTATGATATTTGATCTTGATTAAGTGTCTGAAGACTGTTAGACATTGCGTTAAAATGAATTAATTTAATAGGAATAAAATAAGACACACGGACAAAATTGTTGGAGCCCTCTGTTAATGAAAGGAAAACCATTGGTCACAAAAATAAAAGTTATCTACAAAAGTACATAGAAATGTAATGAAAATCAAACGCACTGCTTTTGAATTGTGGTTCAACCGAATTATTATTTTTTTAATTCCTGAAACAGGTCTGAACGAGAGAAAAAAAATGATGGCACCCTTAATATTTTGTTGTGCAACCTTTTGAGGCAACCATTGCAACCAAACAAAATTGTAACAGGTATTTTGGACCCCTCTTCATGTGCAAACTGCTCCAGTTGTCTCAAGTTTGAAGGGTGCTTTTAATAGACGGCATGTTTCGGCTCCTTCCAGTAGAATTTAGATCAGGGGTCATAGGCCACTTCAGAATAGTTCAGTGTTTTGCTCTTTGCCATATTTGGGTATTTTTAAATGTTAGGTTTGGGTCATGGCAGCACAGTGATCGACTGGTTGGCACGTCCGCCTCGCAGTGAGGGCAGAGGTCATAAGTTCAATTCCGGCCCTGGCCTTCCTGTGTGGAGTTTACACGTTCTTCCTGTGGCTGTGTGGGTTTTCTCCGGGTACTCCGGTTTCCTCGCATATTCCACCTCACATATTCCAAAAACACAGGCAGGGTAGGTTGATTAATTAAACACTCTAACTTGTCCCGAGGTGTGAGCGTGAGCGCGGATGGTTGTTTGTCTATACGTGCCCTGCCATTGGCTGCCAACCAGTTCAGGGTGTAAGCCGCCTACTGCTTGAAGACGGCTGGGTTTGATATACTCCAGCACACCCGTGACCCTCATGATGATAAAGTGAATAAGCGGTCATTATCCTTATACAAGATCCATAACAGAATCATGACAATGGGTAGCATATTTCTCTCTCCATTACCTTGATACTATTGAGATTTCATTGTACACTGCACTGATTCAAGACACCCAGTGCTAGTTGTAGCAAAACATACCCAGAACATAACAGAGGGACAGTGTTCTTTTCTTGGTATGCTTCATTTTTACATCTGTAATCATAGAACGGATGTTCCTTGCCAAAAAGCTGCAATTTGGTCTTTTCTGTCGCTAGGACATTCTCTGTACAGCAGGTAATATCTACTTTATTAACTCTGTGAGGGAAAAGGAAGGAACTTTATTGAAGTGAATGTTAGAGGAAAATGAATTGCACAAGCACAACAGAGGATATGAGAGTTGAAAAGACAGTTCACTTTCAGTTTCATTGTTGTTGCTGTCTCACAATAACTGACACACATTTAAAAAAGTTCTTTGTCCATGTCCATTTGTGATCAATAATGATAAGAAATGTTTAAAATATTTGTTGTGTGCTTGGTTACACCTGGTTAGAGTCGTTTTATGCTCTATCAAGACTTTGACCTGGTTTCATCAGCTTTTGTCCCAGCCAATCAGCTATTCGGCTTTCCTCATGCTCCGCCTAGCTGCCCCTAATCTTGGAAAATATGCTGCATTATATGATAGGAAATATTCCAGTAGGACTTTACAAAGACTGCAAAACGTTCCAGTTGAACAAAGATGGCTGACGACTGCAGTAAACTAGGAGGAGACCATTTCACTGTTGTCAGTCCTGACAAAAAACTGGATATTTACACACCAATTCCACACAGAAGAGTCAGGTTTAAATTGCAATATGTATAACAATAAATAAAAAGATACCTCACAGAATTCCAATGATATTTTTCCAAACCATGACTTCATAGCTCCCTGAATGCTATGCTTTTTCCTGCCTCCCCTGGGTTTTCCCCATTTTTTTGACGAAACCTTTTTTGCTACTCCTGCCTGAGCTTGCTATACTTTTGCGCGTGTGCTGGAATTCCCACGCTATGCCCATGTCCCAGGTGAGCACCAACCACCCCCAGGCCTCTCTCCCATGGCACAATGCCCAGATAATCTCCTTGTGTCTGACCTCCTGAATGTCTTGCGGAGGAATCTAGGCGTGTCCGTGTCTGCTGTCCTAGACATTCCACCAGTGTGATTTCACCAGTCGACTTGGCACTATGGTTTCTTTGTGAAGCTCTCATCCTTTCATGTCCTTCTCCTGTAAGTATGGCTCATTTCTCTCGTCTTGGGTTTATTGATTTTGGACTAATTAAATATTCAACCATTCTTAGTTTCTACCGTCGGTTCCACCTCAGATCCTGAGCGAGACTATGTCAGAACTCCACTGATGTTCTCAGCTCCAAATAAGAGAGTACAAAAAAACATGAATTGACTTTGATGTTGTTTTGGCACATGGGAGTAACGCAGAAAAAAATAGATCACCCAGTTGCATGGCAATTATTGAGTCCAAGGATTCAGAGTTGCCGTGGTAAACCCCTAACTTTCACAGCAATGTGAATCAAGACATTCTTGAAAAACTTGAATCATAATGCCTGTATTTTGAACAAGTGTCAACGTTTGTTTTTGTTGAGCAATAAATGAACTGCAGGCAATGATATGGCTATAGAAAATGGTAAAAGTAGCTAGCAGACGATGTCGTTGACATTAGTGAATATTAGAATTACGTCTTATACCAAAATTATATTGATAAAATTGATTTCAGGTATGTTTTTTAAATGTCTTTTGCTGAAATGGCATGACGTTAGAGAACGAGATGTTCCTTGTCTCAATATTTTAGACAAGTATCTAGTCTACAGCTAATGCTAATGTAGTTTGCGGACAATGTCATTGACATGAGTGAATAATAAAACTATGACTAATATCAAAAATTAACTTGATCTAATTGAATTAAAGTATTGTTTTTATGTGTTTTTTGCTTTAATGAAATGTCCTCTGAGAACTCAATGTTCTTTGTGTCTATATTTTAGATCTACAGATTATGATATAGCGCTAAAACTAATGTAATAAACAGACTATGTTGTTGACATTAGCAATATTAAAATTATGACTTATACCAAAATTATGTTGATAAAATTGACTTCAAGTATGTTTTTTGCTTGAATTAAATGACTTTCGAGAACTAAATGTTCCTTGTCTTAATATTTTAGACATGTACCTAGTCTACAGGTATGTAGTTAGCGGATTATGTCATTGGCATTACTGAATAATAAAACTACAACTAATACTAAACTTGGCTTGATAAAATTGACTCCGAGTATGAATTTTATGTTTTTTCCTTTAATGAAATGACTGACGAGAATGAAATAGATGTTCCCAATGTATCTATAATTTAGATACAGTTAATGGTAACAGGAGATAGAAGATTATGTTGTTTACATGATTCAATAATATTGCTAATACTAATTTGCTTCATAAATTGGCTTTTTTTTAGTTTAATGAAATCACATCTCAAGTTAATGATAGGTAAGTACCAGATTATATCGAGGGTACAGCAAACAGAAAAAATATATATTTTTTGGGAAGCATGAATTTTGTATTTGGTTTAATGAAACAACTTTGCAAGAATTAAATGTTCTTGTGCCTTGATAACGGTAGTAGCTAAGGCAAGTGAGCAGGTTATGTCTTGATATGAGCGAATATTAAAGATAGGACTCATACCAAAATTATAAATTAGCTTGGTTAAATTAACTGGAAGTATGATTTAGTCACTGTTGTATTTGTTTCGTGAAATGATTTTTTAGAATAACATTTTCATTGTGATATTTTTAGACAAGTGTCTATTAAAATCAGTGTTCTCACCTTAGCGAAGGTAGCTGCGGATGCAGGCGGCCGTGTCACCGTACCCGCTAAGAAGCGCCAACTGCTCCGCGGTGTGCCCATCAACATTTGCCTTCAAGGGGTCCGCGGTGGCTCCCACGAGAACCCGGACCACCTCAACGCGGCCCCACTTGGCGGCCAAATGCAGCGGGAGGTTCCCACGCTCGTCCACGAGGTTCACGTCCGCTCCGTGAGCCAGCAGCACCCGGACGGTGTCTGCGAAGCCTTCGCGGGCAGCGTCGTGGGTGACCGTGAGGCCGAGGACCGGGTCGCGGAGGTTGGGGTCAGCCTCGGCATCCAGGAGGGCCTCGACTACCGCGGTGCTGCTCAATTTGACGACCTGGGGAGAGGTAAGCATATAGCCGTTGGCATTGTAATAAAAAGCATTTGAATTCTATCATAGTTATTTATAATTAGATCAAAACGTAAGCAAAATTAAATAACACGAATGGAGGGGGGGGGGGGATTTAGGTACAAAAAAATGCAGATATGTTGCTTCTATTATTAAAGAGGACAATAATGCATGCTAATTTCCGTTATATCTCTGGACAGTAAAAACAAGCAAATTAACAAACAAAAAACACTCATAAATCTTTGTTGCGAGTGTACTACATATTAAATAAAAATCCAAGCAGGCAGAATAGAGGGTT
The DNA here is from genome assembly GCF_054856545.1 of Hippocampus guttulatus. Classification (NCBI taxonomy): domain Eukaryota; kingdom Metazoa; phylum Chordata; class Actinopteri; order Syngnathiformes; family Syngnathidae; genus Hippocampus; species Hippocampus guttulatus. The sequence goes on from NC_141267.1 coordinate 13,835,157, forward strand.
TTATTGCGCAAGACTTTCAGCCATTTTCATTCAAGACCTCCATTTTGGTTTCCTGTCTTTTTTGCTTTTAACTGACACTTCACCATCAGGTTGTGTTTTACTTAGTTTATGGAAAATTATGCTTAGCTGAAAGCCTTTGTTGAAAGCACTTTTATAGCTCAAGTCAAAGGGTGAATATTCAGTAGGGATTGGACTATAAAAAAGCCCATACATATTTCTTAAGTTAAATTATTTGCTGAAAACAATGTGAACATTATACTTAGCAAGATGAATCTAAATACGTCACATTAGCCTGGTCCATTGTGGAGCATGTGGCCTCCACTGTGCTGTTTTTTTCACCCATTACTTCTCCTTTTTGGACTATTCCCTGATGAAAAATGATCAAAAAATTATATTGTATAACTGTACAAGTTAGGGAGGTCCAAGAGCACAGAAGAAGAGAGGGGGAACAAAGGACAAACCAACCTGTAATGCAGTCCTTTTGAAAATATTCCTTCCATTAACAGAAGCTCCACTTTGCAGCAACAATAAAACCTCTGGTAAATTTCCATTGGCAGAGGCACTGCTCAGGCGATCAGCTAGTGACAAAGTGACAGCCATTCTTGGGGGTGAAAAAAGGCAGATTACAGGAGGCCAAAATCGAGCTGTCATGAACTGAGGTACATGTTCTGTGAAATGATCAGACGGAAGAGAGAGAGAGAGCGAGAGAGAGGGAACGGGGTGGGGGTGGGGGAAGACTCCTCCCCATGAGGCCTATCGCATGAGACATGATATGCTTCAATTGGCTTTCCATGTTTGTTGAACAGATCCATAGAAATTGGATGTCTAACCTAAAGTGAATCCTTATAAGGAGTGCATAACATCGTGTCAAATGTTTTGTTGTAATGCGAAGGTTATATCTCATTTCATGTCTATTTGTTCATATTTATGTATTTTATTTAAAAAATACTATATTTAACATAATTTAATACAACAAATACATGTACAGATCATCACGATTGGCTGGCGACTAGTTCAGGGTGTACCCCGCCTTTCACTAAAGACATCTGGGATCCATTCCAACACGCTCGCGACCCGAGTGGGGATAAGCGGATCAGATAATGGATGTATCTATACATTATTTAACAAGATAATTGTATAAGATGAAATAAAAATTGTTTAATATCATATGAATTTTTGTATACATTATTAAGTTCACGACCGTACATTTCTACTGTATTAAACATTAATTCAGGGCGTTTTGTGTTTACATGGGCAGCAGTCTATATTAGCGCATTACCAACAAGTCATTACGATGTTTTAATTGATATGGTAAGAGTATGCAACAAGCTGTCTATTTTTGCGTAGAGTGACTTCATATAAATACACTTTCAGACGTTATTGAAATACAAGAATACACATACATGTAATATCCACTATATACAGTATTAAAATACACAAACATAACAGTCACGAATGATTATTTTAACAATAAACAATGTTAATGACGTTACCATTTCTAATAATAAATAAATAAATAATTCCGATTGGGGATAAAAAAGTGTCAAGTGCCCCCCCAAATAAATAAATAATCAAAGTGTCCTTTGTTGTGGTTGTTCTTATTATTAATTAATATCATTTATAATAATTAGAATAAGAATAACAATAATGCATCTGTGAGGCGGGCGCCGGTATGACAACAACAACGGCAAAGAAAAGACAAGAATACAAAATTAAAATAAGGAGAATGTATGCCAGCAGACATGAAAAGGAACCCTATACAGTAGTAGATGAATTAACGGCTGCAGCGGGCGCTCTAAACAGATGCGAGGCAAAAAAAAAAAATGACGACACTCACGGTTATTTCCCGCTCATTTTCAAATGTGCTGCCTCGGATACGGACCACATAAACCACACTCGATTCGACGGCGTGCACCCAAATAAAGACCTCCTACAATCACTTGTATGGTTGAGAAAAAGGTTGATTTTACAGGAATACGATGGAGGATGTGTGCCAGTTGCGCTTGCCTCCAGTCCTCCTAAACAAAAAAAAAAAGAAGGCAAGTCCTGATTGGATGAAATCTGTAAGGACAAGGAGGCGGGTAGCTTCCTCTAAAAGAGACAAGGGTGATATTGCATGCAGGAGAAACAAATAGGACACTTCCCCATTTGTTCGATTTAATTTAAGACAATTACAATTACGCCCCTACATACACACACACACACACACACGCAGACACACACACACACACACACACTCACACATTACACGCACACACGTACGATCAAGGAGACACTGCCCTTTTTCCCTTCATATTTAATCATTTTTACCTCTGCAAGTGACAATGTGGTGCCGTCGCTTTTTTTCCTTGCAGTATTCCTCCCGCTACTGCAGTGGTTCTCCAATTATTTTCTGTCATGCCCCCCCTAGGAAGAGGAAAACATCTCGCGCCCCCGCACGACTATAAATAGTATTACTGTATTTGTCTATAAAATTGTTGTAAGTTCACCTTTGCATAACACTGTTTCCTTATTAACGTATACAGCAGTTGTGCATGACTCCCCTCCTCCTAAAAAAAAAAGACAAGTCAAGATTGGATGAAATCTTTTAAGGACAAGGAGGCGGTTAGCTTCCTCTAAAAGAGACATTTTGTCATTTCTCTTCTGCAAGTCACAGTGTGGTGCAGTCGCTTGTTTTTTTCCCTTGTAGTCTCACTCCCTCTACTGGTATTGGCTAGTACTGACTTTCAGTAGATATAAAAAGTCTACAAAATGTCAATAATTTTCCGCCATAAACGTGACGTAAAACTTTTTTTCGTGAAAACAATCCAATAAAATCGTGATGTGATTATCATAATTCATGCACGAAAGGGTTAATACCTACATCTTTGTGGGAAAATCTCAACTCAACTCAAATGTATTTATAGAGCACTTTCAAACAGCCATCTCCGCACACAAAGTGCTGTACATGGAGCAACTAACATATACAACAATAAAGCAAAATCGACTTTGTTTTTCTGGCAACGCACCAATGAGTTTGTTTTGGTACTGTATCCTCTTTCTCAATCAAGTTTGTGCACATGCAGGAAGACGGTTGAATAGTACATTACACGACAAGGGAGGGGAAGTGCACAACATGATCATGAAGGATGACGCATTTTATGTGTTTTTTCAGCATGTAATTTTAAACTGAAGATAATAGGGATTGTTTTAAATCAAAAAAAAAAAAAATCGGAGCCCCTGGATATCTCTGGGCCACAGGCAATTGCCTGTGTTTGCCTAATGAAAAGTCCACCCGTGCATACTGTATGTGGTAGCACTTTTCATGAGGAGGACTCACAAAGTGCTTCACATGGTTATAAAAGTCATTTTTTACACAGTTAATACAAAAACACTCATCAAACAAACAAAAAATAAACAAGTCAAAAATTTAGCCATACCAGAATACCCGTTAATGTAATATATTTTTAATGGCTGTTTAAAAATGTCCACTGAATGTGTTGTCCTCAGCAGCAGGTATGCAAATTGACCAAACGTTCTGCAGAAGCAGAGCCCAGAGTGAGAAGGGAAAAGTGGATGGAGCATTTTGACTTGTGGAGGCACCAGTTCATCCACTCTGCTCTGTGTGGTGCATGGAACACAATCACATAGTGTATCTGCCTGCCAACTCATACGCGTCAACAACTTCACTGAGCAATCAAGTAAGTGCTGCGGATTAGACGAAGCAGCTTGAAAGTGACTCTTTCTCTCTGGAACTTCAGTCAGCCAAGCTTCCATGTCATTGACCGAGAATCCAGGTGTGAGTGTACTTATGTGACAATAACAGGCCCACTGTTACATTAAAGTGGGGCAAAGTATAATACAGCTTGATCACAGACACATTTCCGAAATTGAGGGATTTACTTGGTTCTTTAATTTCTCAATTGACAAGTGGCCAGGCAACCCAAACCATTTGACTACAAGCAATGATTTTCCTATAATATGAAAGATTTGTTTAAAAAAAAAAACTTGATGTGGACTTTGATTTAAGGTCTCAACCCGTCATATGTGCTGAGGTTTCGAAAATCAAGCTACAGAGCCTTTTGGTCACATGGTACATTCAGAACCACTTACCACAGCATTATTAATATAATTTCTCCCCTCTGATTTATAATCGTATCCAACGCATTGTTGCTGCTAATAGAGCTCGAAATTATAGCCTCGAATAATGGGCAAACGTTACAAGATACACTCGCTGGCCACAATATTAGGTATAATCGGAGATCCAAATGCCAGAGATAAATTCATTTAACAATATGAATTATTACACATAATACATGCTAGTGATCCTCACAGTGTGGTAATGTAAGGCGGATGTGATAACCACTCAATCATCGTACCGCGTTCATACATATCTATTTACAGTATTTTAATACAGTACAGTATCAGTGGTTCTCATAGTGTAGTACGCAGGCTCCCTCTAGTGGTATGTGAAAGAATCACTGAATGAAAAGTTCCAAAGATGCAGAATCTTAGAATGGCTTTTTTGGGATCTAGTACAGTGCAATGTTTTGAGGACACTTAAGCTGTATTTAACTTTTAACTTCATTTCATCGAGGCATTGGTTCACCTGTTTTCTGGGTTTGGTCGTGTGACATTCGAAATACGGGTCAACGGCCCTTTGATATCGATTTCCCTAAACAGTGTGTGGCAGAAACATGTCAAAATGGTTGCCCTCTTTCTTGGGTGAAACCGGTGTGGGTTAATGTGATTAATTCGTATTCTACCAATGCACAATATTCATCAGAATACCATGTTTAGTTCTGTTTAGACTAATGGTGCTCCATAGAACATATTGAAAGTATTTTTTAAAACTTGACATCACTTTTAAAGTGCACTGTTAATGTGCAAACTGTCCAAGTGTGCATAATGTTACAGTGCATTACAATAACGTTAAATATAATTTTTATACAACATCGGCCTTTTTTTTGATGAACATTTCAACCCAATATGCTTATGTAATTTCATATTGGTCAGAATGGTTGTGTTTTTTTTAGGTGGTTCTTGGTGTAAAAAGTTTGGGAGCTACCGATATGAATTATAAATGTAATATTGTAATACATATATGAAATTATTCTAATAAATATATTTCTTGTTGAACTTATATTTATTATATTAGTGAATTTAGTTTTAAAAATCGAATCGTGAAGCGAACCGTGAGTCAGGCTCTCTTTACAACTGTCCAGTCTCACGTATCCTCGGCTACGTTGCAGCATTTGTCATTCCTTTACGTCAGCTGCCGTAAAGCGTCGAATTCTAACGCTACTTTGTAGAATGACTACCTGAAGCAGTTCCATCCCAGTTAAGATCACCCTTTTTGTTTCACACGCCTCCTAAAGGATCATTACGTCTAAGTCGAGTATTTTATTTACATTCAGTATCCTCCTGCGCTAGGGGGAAGCGACGACAGTCCGTGGAAGAAGCCTTGCTTTTAGCCAGTCATCGCCATGGCCTCCGACAGCGGCGACAGCAACCTGGACAGGGAGATGATTCTGGCGGACTTTCAGGTCTGTCGACCCAAACGACGCTTGTCGGAGTGTGTTTGTGTCACGGTGCGGTGCCTCCACCTAAGCGGCTTCTTAGACGGATCTCCCTGGCTGGGAGTCTTTGCTTTCTGCGGCTAACACACTGAGCTAACCAACTGACAGCTTGCTAACTGAATGCTGTTATTAGCATGAAGCTCTCGTTGTCCCTCGTCAACAACACTCCAGCGAAATGTGGTCGCCTAAACACTCGAACTAAGTGGCTTTAATGTGGCTTTTTGCCTGTTAGGTGGGGAAATAATTTTCATTTGGCCGAAAGTGGAGTTACCTTGCTCCTCATATAGCTGTGAACTGTTGACATTTTTACCTCCCCGTCACTCATCGTACATCACGATGAAGATTAGTTCGTGATGCACTTTGAAAGGAGCCTAGGTTTGCCACATGTGTCACAACGTGTCAAATACAATATGGTGCAGTAAGGATGTATCAAACTGCACTTCGAAAAGGTTCAAAGCATCATATGTACAACATGGTTATTCGATCCACCTCTCTGCTGTTGAATTCTAGATATAAATTTCAAACAGTATTTTATTCTTTTTTTTTTTTTAAATAACACATTTTTTTAAAATGGAGGCTATATGTTAACCCGTGTACAGTGCCACTCATTGTATTTTTTCCCCCTATTCATAGGCTTGCACTGGAATCGACAACATTGCAGAGGCAATCGCCTTGTTAGAGCTTAATAACTGGGACTTAGTGGTAAGTTCAAGGCTTGGCTGTTTGACCCACAGGTATCAATCACCACTACAGAACAACCGTTGATTTTATTATTATGATATAATATGTTTATATTGTGATTATTTTAGTTGACAAAGCATCCGGCCAGGTAAGCAGTTTGGAAATAATTTGTATAAACGACAATGACACGTGGAATGTGACAAAACGCCAAAGCTGAACAAAAAGCCACAAAGTGGCATTGGCAAAATGTTGGGCCTGGTTATCAATCTGTCACATCGCAAAGAAAAAGCAAAACACACTTTATCGTTGATCCTTTATAGTTATAGACTTACTGATGCCACACATGATGGTTATTATGATTATTGATGCACCAACACAGGCTCTGTCGGGTCCGTGATGACTAGTTTGTGGCCTTAAGAAGAATAATGTCAGCTCTGAGAAGGGGACAAAAACTCCCGTGAATGTTCATAACCTAAAACATGACCTCCTTGGTAGAGGTAATAAAAAACAGCCTTAGTGGGGAAAACATTTTGGGAGCTTTTTGTATACTTCTTCCAATGCTGGCAGGAATTGAAAGTGGGCAGCATTGTGACAGCACAGAATCCAGCTTGCCTGCACGCTGCACCTGTGAATGTGAGGACTTGCACTTTTTGTAAGCACTTGACAAATGTGCTTTTTGGAGGGTTTTTTCAGAATCAGAATCAGAATCATCTTTATTGGCCAAGTATGTAGAACACACAAGGAATTTGTCTCCGGTATAACACGCTGCATTAGTATCATCGTAAACAACAAATCATTGAACCATTTTAGAGTAACCAGTAGCAGTATTTGTAGTACAAGAAGAGTGACTACGTCAGTGACTGTTTAAGGAGTTAATGGCTAGAGGGAAGAAGCTGTTTAAGTGTCTACTGGATTTGGTGCGCAGGGATCTGTAGCGTCTGCCTGAGGGGAGTAGCTGGAAAAGGTGGTGGGCAGGGTGCGGGGGATCCAGGAGGATTTTCCGTGACCTTGTCTTGATTCTTGCAGTGTGCAAGTCCTCAAGAGTGGGTAGGGCGGTGCCAACGATTTTTTCCGCCGTCCTAACTGTCCGTTGAAGTCGGATTTTGTCCTTTTTTGTGGCGGCCCCAAACCAAACCGTGATGGAAGAACACAGGATTGATTCGATGACTGCCGTGTAGAACTTTTTGGGGGGTGAGGGTGGTGTATTTTGGTGTGAATACATTCACAAGTTTCTGTGCGAAGCAGACATTGGTATAGCTAAGTTGATCCTGATGTCTCCTCCTCTTTAATCACAAGACAACATAGCAAAATTAAATTTTTTTTACATATTTTTTTAACACCAATTGATTCATTAATTTCCTAACCACGCCTGCATTTTCCCACTCAACTGTCTCTGTGCCAAAATCTGCGCTGGCTCATCTTGTTATAGGAAGTTTACGGGTTCAATTCCAACTTCTTCTTCAGTCGTGTCAAATTGCAATGGAATCTGAAATTGTATCATGAGATTCTACGACTCAGCAAGTGATTGTTGGAGGCGGGGAGGGAGAGGATGTTGTGGTCGGCGGAATCCTTTCGCCATCCTCCGCGTGTTTTTTTGAATTCGGGCTGAGTTGAGGTGTGAAATCAGAGGCTGGAAATGGAGAAGTTGCTTCAACAAGATTTTATCAGAACGTTCAGGGCACAAGTGTGATACAGACAATGCCTGTGGTCAAGGCACAAATGCGCAGAGTCAATATCCCAAGGCAAATCTTATATACTCTAAATAGGGCGTAGGTTTCAATGGATACTTTACTTTCGGTTTCATATTCGTTTTCCGTAAAAGCTGTCCCAGCTTGTTTGTTTACGAGTAGCAGTCTCAGTACTTTCATTTACCCAGAAATTAGAAACTGTCCCGGTGCTTGTTCGAACAGGACTTAGGTGTGAAACTGCAAGTCAGCGAAGGGGATGCATGCACAGCGTTATCTGATATTCATCTGCAAAGTTGACCACATTGGCCTTGCCTCTACGGCAGTTCAAGTCAAGGTCACATCACAAGGTTCAATGCGAGGTCACGTCCTAAGTCAAAATGTGTCTGTTTAAAATTGTGCTGATAATGCTAAACATAGCTAAATAATGGCTTCATGACGAAATTGCAGCCAAAGCTGCACAAAATCTCAAAAATTTCAACCACCGTCATCCACCCGAGACCTTAGCGAATGTCACCAGATGTTAACGCCAGCGTCATATCGCAGTTGGGTCTTCAGTCCACCACCCCTTTGCTCCACTCTTCAGGCATGACCAGTTAACCCACCCTTAATTCAACTGTTACATGTACGTATCAGTTGCATTGAATGTTAATAGGTTACTCATACTTGGAGAGTGAGCTACAAGGATGACGTTCTGTAGTTGTGTTACTGTTTGGGACCCTGCATTAGTGTAGCAGCAGAACTAACCCAATATCCCACACATCAAAGTACCAATATGAGCCATACAAGGTAATATTGTACTGTAGATGGTTTTATATTTCACTCTTATATCGCACAGCACCCCTCGTTGAACTATTGTTACATAAAGTTTCATAACAAAAAAAAAACGCTTGCAATATTCACATTACATAAGAAAAAAAATACAATTTGCAATTTTAGGAACAGTTCGGTGTATGATAAGCGCTTTGCTCAAGTCCACCACAACTGTGGGTCAGGGAGACGTTAGGGTTGAGTTTGAGAAAAATGTATGGCATTCATGTGTCGATGTTGCTCTTTTGGTCAGAACTCTTCTTGTTGCCAGACATCTACATCTTTACTGTACAATATGATACTACACTACAAAATTAGACTTGATCTGGGGACTTGTTGTACCAACAAGCATTTGGTAGCTTTTACTTTGCCTTTTGTTGCAGAGAAGTAAAGCGAGTGTTCGGGACAAATCTATTCAATTGTCCCTCAAACAAAGGCTCACCTGAGCGAGCAAAATTGGCACAGCGAGCAAAATTGGCACAACAAATGTTACACTCTCCTTTAATAGAATAGAATCAGCCCAACCAAATATCTTTTTCTTTGTCTTATCATAACAGGCCGCCATCAATGGGGTGATACCACAGGAGAATGGCATCTTGCAAAGGTGAGAAGCCAGATTACACACAGTCATTTAATTGAAGAGGTAAGCATCGGATGAACAAATGCAGCGTGACTGCGTCCATGGCACTCTTGGCCACGTATCGTGGTGGTTGTTGTCATCTCAAATGCTGGGCGGTTGCGCATGAAATCAGAATTGTCACGGAGACATCGTCCTGTCACGTTTGCAGAGTTGCTGAGGGCGTGGCTATGTGAGGCACTGAAATGTCAACGTATGGACGTAACTCTCAAAAAGATTTGGATGAAACCTTTTGTATAGCTTCAGTGGTATAATTTGGTGACCCTTTTTACTGACCACAATCTGGAATATGATTTGTATCATTTTTGTGCGTGCCCATGATGAGATGATACTCAAAATAGACATCACCACGCAGGAGGAAACCTGAAAACACTTTATTCCGGAACACCAACCTCTTGTTTGTTTCAATTTTGAAATAATCATCCTATTGGAAATATAGTAAGACAATTAATATATCATATGTTGGATGTTTGTAATACAACATGAACCATTTTTTGGTTCAGCACAACCCAGGTTGGATTCACCAAACAGATTGAGAATAGATTTATGTCCTGATTCTCCTTCATTAACCTGTCACAATAACTTAAAAATGAACTTGCTGTACAATGCACAATTTGCTTTTCAAGGAGTCTTTCATCGAACCATGGCGTTGCGCACAGTTTCTGAAAAGAAAAGATTCTTTTGTACCCTTCACACCGCATCCACGGTTAGCTGACGCTCATGAATGCACAAAGCCCATCTGAACCCACTCTGTTGTATTGCATTGTGTGGTATTCACAGCCCTAGTGTGCATGCATGTGCTGCAGCGAGGTTCAGGCCCTTGGGCCATGAGATTATTGCTGGCCTTTCAAAAGGGACTCGCTGCCGTGAATGGATGCTGATTGGCAGTGTGACCTGCAACCAACACATTTTGCTTAAGTGGCTGGCACGGGAAATAATGCCGCAACCATTGGCCGGCTCGCAAACTCCCAAGTAACTTGAAGAGGAGCCAGTTGGTGGCTACACAAGCGCTCCTGTTTCACAATGTACTCCCTTTCCCATGTATCCTTCTGTAAGATGGTTGGGGGGAAAAAGCCTACAGCTCTTGCAAAGCCTTGCTGGAAGAGTTTGTCTTTGAAGGACAAGCTCACGTCACATGCTACTATTCCCATTTTGAATCAATTTAACCCCAGTATAATAAAACTCATTCGACTTGATGCTTAGCCTTATAAGATACCTGGCTGACGGGCACCGAATGGAGGGAGAACAGAGAAGGTGTTTGCTGTCCCCAAGTGGCATTTTCCCATTATCATATTTTGCAACTTTTTTATGTTGCAGCAAGTCCCATTTAAAAAAAAAAAAAATCTTATTTTTTTAAAAAACTTTTCGTTTAACTTTTGAGGTGTATTTTGTTTCAAATTTTACCACTTTCAGGGGTTTTCCCGGCTCAAATTAAGGCAGCGGTCATACTATGTATGCGCCACGACATGCATGTATTCTGTAAATTCAATGGACTTTCTTTTACAGGAAACATACTTTAAGTTAAAAGTTCCTATAAGAATATGACTATTATCTATCATATTAAAGGATTAATTTATTAAAACCTGCACACTTTTGTTTGGGACAATTATAGAGTATTTTATAAGCAGCCTTCACACACACTGTGGTTCGTGTCCAACTGTGCTCTAATAGCATGCTGCATCGTCCTCCGTTTAAAAAAAAAAAAAGGACAAAAAATCTTAAAATATATAATTTTAGTTTTGTAATTTTTGTGAGTTAAGGTTTTTAGGCCTCTTTAATATACTTCTCCTTCTCTTCTGCTTTTTACCTGCCATAACTGCAACGCTAAAAATCATAAATGTTTCTTTGACACAAAGGAAACTTTGCCGCTAACCATTCGACCCCTGTGACAGTAACTTTTCCAGTGAGGCGAGCCAAGCCAGCATGTACGGACCTCACAACACATCAGAAGCAGCCGATGTCGTAGCCGAAGGCGCAGTTCCTTCGCAATCCTCTTTGTCTTCGTCCCCTTCTCCGTTGTCTTCCTTGGCTTCCACGTTTTGTCCCAGCGCACCTTCCTCCCGACACATCGTAGAACGCCTGCCTCGGATGCTCAACTTTAGGGTGGAGTACCGGCAACGCACTGTTGAGCTGGTGCTGGAGGAAGGCAGGACAGTCGGTGAGCAGTAGCGCTTGTCTCGTACTGCAAATGGATGTCTGTAGCAATCCCTCTTGATCATAGATGTACATTTTTTTTTGTTCTGAACCACAGGTGAAATCAAACAAATTCTTGAAACAGAGCTTGGTGTTCCTGTATCCAAAATGCAGCTGAAAGGATGGAAGAGTGGCGATGTGTCAGATAGCGTAAGTTTCGACCTGTTAATGAAGAAGGACACTTAGGGCTGGGCAAGTAATTAATATTACCCACTTCTTCAAATTAATTTATCAAAATCAAATTTTTTGAACATGCGTGTACACTGACATGCATTGATTGTACTAATATTCCAGAGGCCATTCCAATCAGACTCAGAATTTTGACATTGTCATTTTTGAGAATTTTGTTCATGTTGCAACTACAAGCAAAGGGGGAAAAAATCAATTAAAAAAAAGAGACCGAGAGATAGACCATATTTCCCAGCCCTAAATACAACTTGGACAAAAAAGACAGATCATTTACATTTCCAAACATTGAAGCATTTTAGCGTAGCTTTTTATTTTGTATTTTTTTACTTTTTTACTTTACATCTTATTTGAAAAAAGAGACTTGATATTACAATCCAAAAGCTCAACTGAAACCATAAAATAAAAATTGTAAGTATACAGTACTTCTTGCCTGTGTTCATTTAACAAGCTTGCTCAAATTCCAGTCAGAATGTGTTGAAGCAAATTCAAAATTGATTGACACAGCACACATGGTTGTGTCTTTGCTTCAGACGGTGCTACGAAGTTTACACCTGCCAAGGAACGTCAGCCTGTATGTCCTGACTCCCGACATTGCCCCTACCGCCAGCACCAGCAAAAACAGGTATTTGGCTTGAATTTATTTCTCAAAAAATCCTCCTTCAAACCATCCTTGAATTAAACATCCTTCATGACACGGATTATTGTAGTAGCTGAGAAAGTGCACCAGGTGGCAGTCTATGACCACCAGTCGATGGTTCCAGCCAGAATGTCTAAACATCGCTAGTCTATTAAAGAGACATTTGGTGGTGGGTCCTTCCAATTCCTCTCACTCTTTGTGACATTTTGAGAGGAAGGTGTCCTGCTGCAATATCTTGTGTAAATAATACATTTATTTACTTTCTTTGTATAGTCCCACCTTACATTGTTGCTTGCTCTCTTTTCAAACAGTGTATAAAAGTGTGTATGTGCATGCATGCGCATATATACATATATATATATATATATATACACACAGTATAGTGTGTGTATATATGGTGTTGGTGTTCACACTGCACCTCTCACATTTTTTTTTTGTACAAGTTGGGTCCATTTAAAAAAACAAATTTTTTTGGGGTGTTTTTTTTTTTTTTTTTGTAAGAGCGGTTGCGTTACTTTTGTGGGAGTCTTCCATTAATCTAGCACTGGCCTGTTCATCTCACAGGCCACCCCGGCACCATTAAGAACCTTTCCCTTGAAAATGTCACACACCTTGCTGTAAAGCCACAGCAGTAATACAATCACTGTTGGCAGCTGAATGCACGATTGTCCTTTTATCAGTGTCACGTAAACATGTCCAATGCAGAATATCTACCCTTTAGCTCATACTAATTAAAAGACTAAAATAACTTTATTGGAAAGAAGATTTTTTTGGAATGCATGACATGAAATTTTGGGTTGTTTTACTTTGGAACTTCCACTGTACCGCTGCTCGAGCTTCTAAATCTTTTGTGGATTGTACTGCTAGATACTTTAATGTCTTTTTGTCTTGGAAGTGTTTAGAATATTTGCCACATGTTTTTTGCTTTGCACATTGTGTTTGTGCTGAGTAGAAAGAAGACACTCAAATCTGGAGGTAGTGTTTTTGTCAGGCTAAAAACAAACAAAATGTAAGATGAAGTAAAACATATATTGAGCATTTAAAAATTGACCATGAATGCTAAATATAGAGCCAAAAGAAGGTTCACCACAACCTCTACATTTACTTTGTGTTGACAGCTACTGGCGCGTCATTTCACAGTTTGCGCTTTAACTGCTAGGTCAAGCTAAATGGGGGTCATGTTGAGTTGGCAGCCAACGGCCGTACGCGCCACAGTGGTCCCTCACCTATGCGTGTGTCTGCCTCTTGTCATCATCTCACGCCTTAGCTCACCACCGTGTCTTTTTAGCAGCACCCCTGTCTTTTCTTCAAGTGTCATCGATATCATTTTAGGTGTCGGGAGCTCATTATCCCGATGGCTATTTTAGTGCAGGACAGTTGGGGATGAATTGAAAAGCCCCCGCTCCCCCGAGCGCACACATGTTTGTGTATAAATCTGTGCTCTTATAATGACCCTTCTGCCATACAGCGAGAGGATAGGTGACTGATCACGGCGAAGGGGAGGGGTAGTACCCTGCAGCGGGAACAGACAAGCTGTTGGATCGCAATAAAAATAATCTACTCACACATTTTATTTGTGGGAATTGGAAAGCGCTTCAGCCTCAAGTTTGCAAGGACATCTCATCACTTCAATAACAACTTGGCAGCATAATATACTTCAGTTGTGCACTACAAATACATAAACCACCATAAGGTATTTAACTATCATTCGAGCTATCCAATGTAAACACGCACACGCTAGACACAATAGGATTCAGGTAGAAACAAATCATGTATTTAAGGCACACTCGTTATTCATATATTGATATCTATAACGAGACGAAAGGTTGCTGTTTTCTAAAATCGTAGCCAATTTCACCTGGTTAAATATTTGTCTTGTATTCAGTGACTATATATACTGAGTCAGGTTCATAATGGACCCACCAAATTGTAGCTGCATGTTTCTTTTTTTAACTACTGCTGACTAAAAATTCAAATGTCTCGTAACGCAATGACTGGCTCACGCGCGGCACACGTCTAACCGGACGAGCTGATTAAACAGTGCTGCCGTGTCATTATGACTCTGCTGAGTAAAATCCTCTTAGTTTTCTTTGTTTGATTAGAAATAAATCTGAAGGCTCTTTGGGGATTCTGTGAGCACATATTCATCTCCGCTAGTTATTTAGTTAGTGATATGATAAGCTGTCGGCATCACACAGTTGAAGCATGCTCTCTGTGTCTATGTCGGTGAATAAGAGCGAGTGTCGAGGAGGAGCTCATCTCTTGCATAAATGATGAAGGCCCGATAAATATTTCAAGTGCGCGTCTTTGCTTTCGTCTCTGTTTATTCTGAGCTCCAACTCACCTGAAGGCTGTTTGTCAAAGAATGGTTATTTTTATTTGACCTGGCAAAGAAATTTTAAATTGCAAAAGTGATTCATTAGGAGTCGTGGGATTTGATTCCACCTTACTCTCGCTCATCATGATCAGCAGTTGATGCACAGATGCTTTCGAGGGACAGATAGCAGACCGGGTAAAATCTTGAAGGAACGTATTTGACCGTGAACATGCTGTTTCGGGACACGATGGCCGAACACAACAGAACAGAGCCCGAATGGGTTCGCAACCTCCTGCTTTGTTGCGGCTGCAAAAATTGGAGGCGGTAAGATGTCCTTGTGTAAAATTGCTGACCACCTGTGTAGCCGTTGGAAACAACTGATCGTATTTGAGTTATGTGTGCTTTTGACTGAAAACTCCGATGCTTTGTTTGAGTCTGCTAGTGAATAGGAAGGAGGTAGGGAAGGATGCAGTTGCCACATTGTGTGTATGGGTATTTGTACTTTATATGCACATGCCACATTTTGTGTGTGCATGTGTTTGCCGGTGCAAGTTTAATAAGGTCTAGAGTCTGCTCTGTGCCACGGGGACTCACAGCTTTCAGAGATTACCTCAGAATGAAACCAATCTGTTTGGCCCACTCTTCTCCCCCTCAAACTGCTCCATTTTCTCTATATATAAAGTTAAGACATTTTCCTCACAGTACCCTTGTGCCATGTCAAGTACCTTCAGATGTTGCCAGTCAACCTTGAATGTCACGGAGTGTATGTGTTCAGTAAGAAGGAGACCTCTAAAGGCAGCAAACAGTTAGGCGTCCACATTACAACCCTTGCAATGAAAGCAGCAGGGATCAGAAATGGGCATTTCAAGAAATGGATGAGTGTGTACATTTTATTTCCCCGCAATTAAATGTTTTATTCAAGAAGAAATTCTATTCCAACAAGTGTGAAACCTCCTCACACTGAACTCGATGGGGCAGCTTTAACAGCAAAGTAACAACCAACTGATTCTGGAGAACTCCGTTGAAAATGTTGCTGCAACAAACTCTTGACCTCTGTTTGTGTCTTGACTGCTACGGCGGCCTGTTTGGCCATCAAACTAGCTGGACCTGAGTTAAGCTTGTCTCCTGTTTGTTGCTGCAGCCTACTAAATGCTTCCTTTGCTTGAAAACCTGGTAACTAACCAATTTCAAGTTTTCATCAATACAAATCAACATGATTGTCAAATGTTTGTATCAATAAATTCACACCTGGTATGAGGAAAACCAAAGAGATGGGAAATAACACAGAAATGAGTCTGTGCCAATGGTGTTCGTTCCATTTATGCGTTTGCTATTTGACGTGACAATATTTGTCCCATAGAACACAAATGAGCAAGCGGAATCTTGAACAGAACACCACCCAGGCAAGCACCAAATGGCTCGTCAGTCTGCCACCGTTGCTTGATAAGATGTTCCCTCTTTGCTGGAAGGACAGAGTAACACTTCCAGTCAGTTTACCCTCGATCTCTGTCTGTTTAGAAGTCGAGTTGCCTGCCAGCAGTATCTCAGGATTGTGTCCAAACATAATCATGATATTAGCTAGATCTTTATTTATGTGTCCCTAGCAGTTATGCTCACTCGCTTGCTCCCCCTCTTCCTGTTCGGCACACAAATCTCTCTCGCTCTTCTGCGCAACCCAATTACATATGCATCCATCCTTTCCACTCCACACATTTCCAATCTTCCCTGGTTAGCTACAACAAACATTACATTTACATATTGATTCCGTAGTTTTAGTCAATGTAAATATGCTGTCATTACTGTAAATTTGAGCTTCTGTTAGCATAAGCTCGTCCAGATCTGCTCAGATTAAGAGTGTGATTGCATAATTAATGGGTATGCTACATATCAATTCCCCATCCTTCTCTTTCTCCCAAGTGTTCCTCTCTCCTTGGGTTCTGAGCCCTGATTAAGTGTCTGCTTCGGCCCTTAAGCCTCCCATTGATATTCAGTCGCAGAGATCCAGCGTTTGCTCAAAACGCTACTTAACCTTACAGCTCATTGTAAACGAAGCTTCCAAAAGTTGATTCCTCACCGCCGCCTCCGTCACGTGACGCATACAAAGTGTCTGCTTTTGCGTTGCGGCTACTGCTCAAGGCCCTTTGTAAATCTCTGACAAAAATTCTCCAATTAGGCCGAATTGGATGAATTGTACTACTTCATGTGGAAAACATCCACTTCCGACATAGACCTGTATATGGTCCAAAAATCCATGCTTTTTTTTTTTTTTACTGTGAAACTTGAATAATTGTTGAACAAAATCTCTCAATGTCAAGAAAAATGAAATTTGGAGCTCCACCTAAATTAATAGTCCTTCCCTAGACAATGCTGCATACATTTACAATCTTAGTCTTGTTATTAAAAACGTGTTAGATAATTTTTGGGTGGTGCTTTGTGAGCCTGGGATGCATTAACAGCATTTCCATTCATTCAATGGAGAATGATGGTTTGACGTAAGTGTTTTGAGGTACGAGAGTGTGGTCAAGGAACAAAATCAACTCCTAAGTCAAGGCGTGATACATATGCGCTCTGTTGGTGCCCCTGTTCATTTTTGTAATTTATTTTAAGTCAACATTTGGACTGGTGGTTTGAGGGTATGATGACTGTAGGCCTCGGTTCATTTCAGTCTAGCTGGTTGGTTATCAAATCAGATGACCCCGTGCTGTTACTGTGTAGGTGCAGTCGCCTGCTGTGCTGAGTGAAGCTCTGGCAGGGCTTGTTTAGACATAACCTGTGAAGTGGGTGACGAGCCTCCAGAGGAGGCGCCCAGCTCCCTCCGGAGCAGGAGTATATCACTTATGAACATGTTTCAGCTTGCCTTTTACTTGTTGCTCTTCGTTTAATTTTGACCACCTTCTTTTACCTACGTCATGGCATTACGCACAATCTTGCAACCAACTTCCACAAAATCAGCAGATCAGACATGGGCTGAGGAAGAATCTATGGGGGTTGGGGGGTGCGGCTTTGAACGTAGGAGTGGGTGATATGCATCTCAGTTGTTTATTCATTTGTTTCTTGAATTTATTTATTGACACATTTGATAAAAATAGTTAGATGATTATCGAACCAAAAAAATTGTCAATCTCTACTTGCCTCCCAATATATTTATGGATAAACTCAGCATTTCTGAACAGCAGCTCTTATTTATTTTTTCGAAGTCTTCTGAAAAAACATTGCACAACAATAGTCTGGCAATATTTATCAAAGTACAGCTTTAAGTGATGTTAGGGTTGTATATAAATCTCTCAAAACACATTTGCGTAATTGTTTCCAAAACCATGTTAATAAATATTACATTTAGATGACATAAAAATGTATACTTAATAAAAATATTTTAAACCAAATAGACATGATGTTGATCACTGCAAATAATGTGTTCCACTTGCCTCATGCCACTGAGTTCCATGACTGAGTCCTGCCCGCTTATTCGCTGAATGAAGACTTTCATCACTGCCTCCTCCCCCTCCTCCATTACAGTCTATGGATCCCCTCGGATCTGTTTTTGAGACGGTACTAATACCCAATAATGTAAAATTGCACATCGTTTAAACAACGGTCACGATAATATCGTTGGCAATATATATCGCTGACCCTCTGTATGAATTGCACTCAATACTCACTTGATTACTGGTTGTATGATTGCTTGATCGCATGACTACGGGTACATTTTTCTGCATCACTCTTCTATTTGCATTTCATTTCCTATATTCAATCCCGAAGTGTTCCTGTCACCATTTTTCTCTCTTGTCTTGCTCTTTGTCAAGTTCTCTCCCAGACTCGCCAAACCAGAACTTCCTGCTGGTCATCAGTCACCATGAGGCCCAGAGGGACTACAGCCTCAACTTTCCAGGCTCTCGAACCATACAGGAGGTAAGTGGAACCAAGGCACACGCGCAGAGACACATCCACATCTACATGCAGTCGTGCATGGGATCTTTTAAATATGCACCGTTGCATGCATGGACTCTTGCCTACATAATATTCTGCTGCTCTGGTTTCCCATCACGCAGCTTTCGTTCCATTTGCTGAACATCGCTAGTCTATCTCAACCATCGATTCATTATTCATCGCAAATGATCACATTACCATGTTCATAATTACACTTGCAGCTGTGGACCGGTACAACTCCCTGTTCTGCCCCACTCCGAGTATTGAACATGGTTCGATTTGGACGTAGTTTTTTTTTTTAACCTGCAACTAAGCTGTTGCTTTTTCTGTGTGTGTTTTAATTAGGGCTGGGCAATACTGTATATCTTTATCATATTATAACCGAGACATGAACATTCAAGAGAGTAATATCAAAATGAGGAGGATATCAGTCACGTGAGTGACCCTTATCCACGCTTGTGTGGCATGGAAATCTCAGTTCAACCAACCACATGGCACCTTGCAAGTTTGGTATTGATCAACAGTTAAAACCAGCCAATGACCATCTTGCATAGACAGCACGCGTGCAAGAAATCCACTTCCATGTTCGCTGTCAAGTATATGTGGTACACATATACTATGTTTTAAAACATTATGCACCCATATTTATCATTTCAAAATTACCAGTGAATAAAATGGCAGAGCTTGTTATTTCTGGAGTAACTTCTTTGTTCCTTGACGAACCTTTTTTTTTTTTTTTTTTTTCCCCCCCAGGATCAAAAATACTAATACAATGCAACATATATGGGGAGCCCTAAAACGTGATACAGGCTGGCACAGTTCATACCTCAGAGAGTCCACACATCACATTGGCCATTGTGCGGGGGCGGGGGGTTGGGGGGGGGGGCATGCATTGTGCCCTGTGCAGCAGGCCTTCGCACTATTACTACGTAATGCATCAAGCTACATATGCCTGGACAAATTGGTACAGAACAACATACACACACATTGATCCAGTTAACACATGTGCGCACGCACACATACAAAAAAGCAAACACTTTGGTTGTCTCAAAGTGTTCTCCTTAATTAAAGCACAATTGGAGTACACTGTGAAAATTTTTATTTATTGCAGACTTTGGTGTTGTTGATGGCTGTCAGAAAGTTTTAATTAAAAACTGCGCTTTACATGTCCTTTGAATTGATATTTTGCTTTTTCTTTAAAAAAAAAGTTAGTTTGAAAACTATCTCATATCATTATCGAGATATCTGGCTGGCAAGAATATTGAGATTTTTTTTCCACATCGCCCAGCCATACAAATTAGAACTGTCTAATATAGGATTAACTTCTTGAGCTCTCTCTTTTCCCATTTGACAAGTTTTTTTTTTTTTTAAACTAATTATTCACTCTCCAGCCGCAATGGGAAGTTACTGCTTGCTCACTGCTGCCACTACAGGGCCTTGCTCCTCAGTAAGTGTGAAGATCATACCGATAATAATCAGGCTGTGAGCAGGGTTTGTGATGGTGCTAATTGACCAAATTAGTAGAACCAGCATTTGAGTTGGAAGGAGGCAGCTTGCCTCCCTGGTTTCCTGGCTCTCTCCTTATTTGCACTGTCCCATTCCTCCTCCTCTCTCATCTTCTTCTCTTCTTCTCAGCCAGATGGTTTTGATGAGCACCCACTGTGAACCTTAAGTGTTTCTACTGGGATTACAAACACTGGGGAGGGTTCCCCGTGGTGTGGGAGGAGGGAAACCATGATTCCAGAAAGTAGGCTAAGGACTGTCGGCATGGTGGGGGTGCTGTAAGAGCCGGTAGGAAACCACGTAGGCACAATGTGGGCTTTAACGGGCCTCCGTGTTGTGGTCTTTTCCTAACGCATGCTTGTCTTTAAGCATCTCCAAGACCCCTGGAGAGAAAATGAGGCCTAGAACTTTAACCTGACTAGATCTGGATTCTGCTCACCCCATGTTGACCGTGCCTTTTATATATTTACTCCTTAGCTCGGGATGTTTTTTTTTTAACCATGATGTTGAATTGAATAATGTTGTCACACTACATCGAGACTTACTCACATGGTCCATTTGCAAGTTATTAATAACAAATGAAATCCCGTCATTGTACTCTATTTATAGGCGCAATGTGAATGAATGGGTCTATTAAAAAAAAAGTCATACATAAGACGCACTGGATTAAATGGGGCATTATTTTTGTGAAGCATTCTGTTAAATAGCTAATTCTAATTTTCCCTAATGTGTACTTGATCAATTTTAGTGTTATTATGCTTGTCAGACTCGTCGAACATTGTGTCTCTCTTGCTTTTTGTTCGCCGTGCAACTACATGGGGGTTGCTTGGAGGGGAGGAGGGGCACCTCCACCAGATGAAGAAAAAAAAAGTTTGAACATCACTCGTCAATCTGGTGATCAGTCGTTGTGTTATTACTTTGGCTAATGCTAATTTCAATCTTGGTTGACAGTTCAACAGCTGTAAACAATGCACTCACCGTTCCCCAACCTTTTTTGTTCCACCCCGGCAGCTATTGGAAGCTGGCTATGTTGTTTCCCTTGCGCCGGTCCAGTCCCACACTCTCACATTGGAATAATGCAGCCAAAAAAATCTTAACTTGTGTTGACGGTGACTGCAGCATTAAGATACATTTCTCATGATTGCTAGACAAGAAAGCACGGAGTTCTAGTTATTATATGACAAAACCGAACTCCTGCTAGCTATTAGATGCGAATGAGAACCCCAAAATTAATGTTAAAGTTAATAGGAAGGAAGTAACTTGATTTAGCCCACAGGCCGCAATGATCTTGTCCCATATTGTAACGTTGGAAACACACCGCCAGAAATTGCTCATATTAGGGTAGTAGGATTATATTTCCCATGATTCTTGGATGCAGATACAGGAAATTCCGGTATAACGAAAACATATAGACCCATGCTTGTGATTAGATATGCATGGGACTGACAACGTGTATGTAATAGGAAGGAATTTGAATTGAAGTCGACAAGCTGAAAAGCCAACATTCATCCATACATATGGCGCACCGCATTACATTGCACACTGTCAGTTTTTTAAAAGCTTAAAAGGATTTTAAGTGTGTCTGATGTTCCTCAAATTACTCTATGTGTGAGTTAAATTGGAAATGCTTTGAGATGACCGACCGGAAGTGTTTGTTACATTAAAATGCCAACACGAACTTAAGATTTGCTAAATAATCAAATACAGTAATTGTTAGAGATTGTTGGTTAATTCCGTCTCAACTGAGGCAAAATGGAATTCACTACTGGACTGTAACTAGCAGGTGCAATTCATTCAGCGCTGAACTGGAGCTTGTCCCAGCTCACTTTGAGCAAAGGTTGGACTACATATCTACTACCACTGGTCACCAGTCAGTCGCCGGGCACATATAAAGACGAACATCCATTCACAATCACATTCACTTCATCATTGAGTGGAGACTGAACCCAACTGTGCCTGCACATAAGTCAGGCGAGCGAACCGCTACACCATCAGTGACTCCGCCATCCAGAATGCGGAGTGTATTTGTGCCACTATGAGGACTTGAGAGTGCAACAAAGAAGTAACACCATATTCAACCAGCCTGGCTCCCCTTTCTGTTCATACTGTGTCTAGTCACAGACATATGGACTCCACGACAGAGCACCCGTCTCTTGCCGCTCACTCTTTTGTCCCACTGAAAACTAGCTGATGGTCCTGCTTGTGCATATCAATGGGGACAGTCCTGTCTTGTTTGTCTTCGCACAAGGCTCTGGCTTTGCCTTGTGGCTCTTAGGGATCTGCCCTGGCCCCTCCTCTTCTGCGCCTTCATTCTCCATGTGTCTCCCAGTGTCCCGTCTCTTCTTTTTTTCTCTGGGTCCAGAGCACAGGGCTGGGTACACTCTGATTGGCATTACTAGACAAGAGTGTGGGGGTAAGTAGCTGGCTAGCATGTGAGCTAAGCTGTAGAGCAAATGTTTGCCAGGCAAGTAGCGGGTAGAATAGAGATGGCTGCCGGGCTCCGAGTTGTCCGTGACCAGACCCGTTGTCCTGGGGATTTCCCTCCTCTACTGCCCCCCCGGGGTTGGGCCTGGGGCCCATCCGTGTTTCGCAGCTGGGAGTCATATAGGAACCAAAAGATGATAAGGCTACTGAGCTGAGAAAAGGAAGGCGGCTAAAATAAAGAAATGAAAGACATCTGGTGCCTTGGGGAGATGAAGAAAAGAGAGCACGGGGGAGAAAGCTTGTGACTGTTTAATGGAAACTCTTTGATTCGCTTCCAGGCGGGGATTACAGGCAATTGGCATTTACAATGATCAGATCATTAATTTTGCGGTGAGAAGCATTGCCTTGTCGCTCAGCACCAAAGCCAGGCTAGGCCAATGTTCTCGATGACTTTCTCAAACACCCCTGTCGGAACGCCACAATTTGAAATGGTGTTATCTTAAATACATTTGCAGCTTTACCTCCTGTATTTTCGACTCCATCCTTGTTATTTAATTAGAATCATGAGCTGCAACTGTCCTTCAATATTTGTCATCACGCCTTGCTCACAACAATATCAAGGATTTCTTTTTCTTGGTGACAAATGTCAAAAAGCAATTTTGTTTTGACATTTGTCACCCCACCAAAAAAAAGAAAAAAGAAAAAAAGTTTCCTTAAATCTTCACCAATACTCTTACCGTAATGGAAGACAGGTGGCAGCATTAGACAGTTTTACTGCTGGGTTGTACAGGACAGTGTTACTCTGGCTGAAATGCTGTTGTTAAAGCTTAGTAAGGTACTGCAACATACATTTGAATACTTGGAGATGTTACGGATACAGCGTGCTGTGTCTTACATTTTATAAAGTTGTGACCTGTAATTTTATTCTGCTCTTAAAATGTCATCGACTGGCAGAGTTTATGCAGCTGGGATTGCGTTACCATGTTCTCCTTGCACAAAAGGAGCAGCTTGTCCTCTACTTTCAAATTCTGTCTCCATTCTCCTCTGTCCCCACCTCTCACCTTCACTCTCTCTGTGGTGGGCATTAGTTTGTTGTTTCTCTCAGGCTGCTTTAACCTCTGACAGCAGTCTCTTCATTACTAGTGTTTATGCCTCTCCTTTCCTCCCATCTTCTCATCGAGTGGCTAAGCGGTCAGGCAAATCCCTGTAGTGCGGCTGGTCAAACATAGATATTACACTCTGTAATAACACTGGCCACCCGCTCTGACCCCGAGTTCTCCATCCAAGCTATGACTTCTCTTCATGAGGGTCGGCTCGTAGCATTATGGCGAGGGCTTTACAACCGACAGACAAAGGGTAGATTGTGCCACTCATTTATTATTTTTGTTTTATTTTTAGGGCCTGTTGTAATTCTCTGTGGTGCCTGGCCCATTGCAAATTACATCACTCACAACATAAGCATTATGGGGGGGGGGGGAAAGCTGCTTTTTCTTAACGTTCATTTTGGACTGGCACGCTCAGATATAGTATTGTGTAACTTTTAACTACATAGCTGTAGCATTGAAACAGTGTAGTTGTACACCACCGCAAACTACAATGACATTAATAAACGTTGGTGGGGAAAAAAACTGAGCATTTCTATCTTATTTTTTTTAAATCATAATGATTTCTTTTTTAAAAATCCTCCGATTGCGCAAGTGGCCATCGTCACAATGTTGTTGCCAGCTGATGTGTCTCTCTCCTAACCCAGGAGCAACATTGCCTCCATAGTCTTCACAATCCAGTGTTTCAGCCGTGTGCTCGACATTGACA
This sequence comes from Hippocampus guttulatus, assembly GCF_054856545.1. Lineage (NCBI taxonomy): Eukaryota > Metazoa > Chordata > Actinopteri > Syngnathiformes > Syngnathidae > Hippocampus > Hippocampus guttulatus. The sequence continues at coordinate 13,859,530 of NC_141267.1, forward strand.
TTGACGTTGTGTTTGTAGCATTCTTTAAGTTTCCACTTGCATGACCAGCAGCCCTTCAAATGCTCGGGGATCCATCTCCCCTCAGTTCTTTTTACAAAGGTGGGATTTGACCTACAATGGGCAGTTTGCTCAGCATCATTGTTCAGCACCGCGGGCCTGAAAACTGTAGATCTCGCAAAAAAAAACCTTGTACAATCCACGGCCGCCAGCCCTCAGACGCCGGTGGGCTTTGATCACCTTTCGGCTGGCGCACATCAGGCTGGCGTTAGGCCTTTAAACCAACAATGCATTGGACGGTACAGCGCGGCAACCTTTGGGCCAGGCGCTGCCGGCTGCTAAATGTTTAAAAGCATGGAATGTTATTAATTGGTGCAAATACAGCATCGGCGCGTGAAATGGGGGGAGAGAAATACTGTTCAATTCAGAACGTGGGGCTGTTGATACTGGGCATTAGCCATGGCATCTGAGGAATGCTAAAAACACTGCCACCCTCCCTCTTTTTCCTTGGTGTGGCTTCATCCTTTGGCTGTTCTCCTTCATTCTCTGTCTCCTTTCTTGTTTTTCCTGCACCCTAAATACAGGATTCATTGATGCAAGCCTTCATTGTATTCACTTTTTATTCACTTGCAAAAAAAAAAAAAAAAAAAAGTATTTTTGCAGATTTTACTGCTATCGCTTCTGTTTGCAGGTGAAGAGGAATGTGTCAGACCTAACCAACATCCCAGTACGGCATCAACAGTGGGAAGGATGGCCAGCATCAGCATCTGATGACACTGTAAGAAGCCAATGACACTGACCTTTTGAACAATAGATTGTTTTATTTGTTTCTCCTGTATAGTAGTTGGACTGTGTGCTTCTTACCACTTGGGATACAGCCACCTATTGCCTTGACTTGCATTTACCTGTGAATGACTTCATGTGGTCAAGAGATTTGTGAAGAGCCATTCTTGTCTAGACACGCTATTATAAACACATCATTTGTAACGTTTCCCTCCCTCACGGCCTAAACTTTGTACCTCTGAAATGGTCACTTTTCAAGAGACCACAGAAACGGCCTATTTCTGCAATCATTAACCCATGCATCATCAAGACAGCAAGCCATTTTCAACACTTTAGACCAGTGGTTCTTAACCTTTTTAGAGGTATCCAACCAGTTCATATGCACGTTCACAGAACCCTTCATTAGTGAAAAATAAAAACATGATTTTTTTTACAAATTCATTAAAAAAAACACTTTATTAAAAGCAGAAAAAAAGTAAATAAAATTTCAAGACATAAGTTTTTTTTTTTTTAAGACGTACTATCACGACAGTCACACGGTGACGACTGAGCGAACTAAATTTCCAGCAGCACTGATTGGACAAGAAATGTAATGTGATCATCTGCAGCCAGCGATGGCCAAGCGATTGTGTCATAACTAATTGACATGTTGAGTCTGGTGTGTCTTAACCTCCAAGGCAGAGGCTCCGTCGAACGCCTGAGACAGATTCACCGAACCCCAAGGGTTCGAATGAACCCAGGTTAAGAATCACTGCTTTAGACTGATCAGTAATTTGAAATAACACCACACGCGTAGATTTCTGGAAAAATAATTTTGATTTAAGAGGTTTCGGCCCAACTCAGCAATATACAGTATTTACCTGTACAGCATGCTCTCTACTAGTGCTTGAATCTAAGACTGTGGTCTGAAGTAAGTGGTATTATAGATCGCAGTCCGTAGTTTACCGCAGTGGCATCCTAATACTTGGAAAATGCATCGTAACTGTGCCATGCCAAAGCCATCTGTCAGAAGCTAATTAAGATGTCAAAGACCGCTCCCATCCTGTGCCCTCGTTCTGTGGACATTATAGCTCACATCATTGAGTCCCACTGACCTCACTCATCCCGAGGTCGCTCGTCCCGGCCATTCATCCTCCACACAGTCAAGCTGATCAGAAGTAGAACCTCGAGGAACCTCTGACCCCTTTTGTGTCACCCCATCTTTGACAGCGTATGTGTTCCCATGCTAATTTTAAGGGATGCTACACTGTGGAGCCACTGTTCATATATTCTTAGGTTCACCCTGAGCTAATATTTTCCTTTTAGATCTATGTGATCTTTTAGATGTTTGATATTATTATTTATTAAACCTGGAGCTGCATTCACAAGGGCAATTTAACGGACTACAGTTTCAGTTTAGATTTAAGGTTGTGTCTTTAAGGAAATTGTGTGTGTATACAATACCGTGCTGAGATTTTAGGTACGGTGCTTTATTTTAATGAACAATTTTTTTTTTAATCTGACAAAGGTAATAATAAATTAAAAAAAGAGAATTAACCACTGAAAGTCAGACGCTTCTTTTCATTTGACACAGCCCTTGTTTGTACAAAAACACAATGATTTGTTTTTGTTGAATAAGTAAGGACATTTTGCTGTCTTTTATCATGAGACAAGATATATTATGCAGTGGGGGTTAGTCTATTTCGTCTCCATCAGTAGTAGCTCACCTCTGGTGGTTTTGGATATGATGGCCATTGCAACCTATCGAGGCATCTCAGGCCTGTTCGCCACCTGGATGAGGCGATATTAAAAAGCAGAGAGAAAGAAGTGTAATAATGGCCTCTGCTTCAGCCTCAGTCCCCTTATTGAAACGTCTGACGGTATTAATAGCGAAAGCCTGGGACTTGGCTGGCCAAGCAGGTGGGTAGGGAGCCAGTGTTAGTGTCTAGCTCATTAGCCCAGTCTCATCTCTCGGGGTTTGGGCCAATAAACATGGCAGCCCAGAGGCCCCAGATTACGTTTCACTGCACACACCAGTTCACCTTCATTGGAATCGATTACCACTTGAGTTTACTTCCTCTCCTTAATTGTGTTATAATACTGTGTTTATCTGCTTGAATTTACATTGGTGTGTGTTTGTTTTTGCAATTATTCGTATTACACACTGTGTCGAGGGTTGAATATCGAACACCAATCCATTTGTACAACGGATCCGTGTCTGTAACCTCAACTGACAAGTAAAGCAGAAACTCGCAAAGTTTACGCACTACTCTTTGTGATTCTGGTTGACTTGTGCTAAATTCAAAGTGAAATCTTAGGAAATCATATTAAGTGCATTCATTTATTCCACACTTGAATTATATTAATCCCCATATAAAGGCAGTATTTTAAGGAACAATCCGAAATGTCATACATTGACTTTTGATTCCCTCGAAATTTGAGTTACGAGCAAGCGTTACATACGTCGTTGCGAGTGACGATGTGGAAAGCCACAGCCGCGATTCACTTTCTGCCGTTTATTGAATGAGGCAAAACAGTTGCATGGGGCAGATGTTAACCCTGAGAGAGCCCCTTGATCAATGGCCTTCTCGACAGAATGCAGTTTTCTGATGTCACTCAATAGGCCCCGCCTCTTAAAGGTACACAACACATTATGTACTTCAGTGGGTGTGACTGTTAGCTTAATTACATTTTATAAAAGCAGTGATTTGATAAGAGTAGGCTAAATTGAGACATGAGCTTGTGAACTAACTTGTAAATCAAGTTATACCTTTAAAAATGAAGTTAACTACTGTAGTGCAACGGAATAAAACTAAAATGTAATAAAAAGTCTCACTCCTTGATAATGATGTGCGTGTAATTGAGAGGGAACAGGAAGCTATAAGTCACTTATTGGTATTGCTGGAAGTCATTCCAGCATTTAAGACTTGCTGACAGCTTGTGTGACGTCATGTATAATGTTTTGAGCTCTTGATCCCCCGCCCTTTTGAGATGTTTTTGCAGGGAATTTTGGTTAAAACCGAAATTGTGCCACATTCAGAATTTGGAGTTTTTACTAAAGTGTGATCTAATAAAAAAAAAATTTAATCACAGCAGGTAGATTAAATCAGTTGCATGTTTTAAATCAGTAATTTCAATGCTCCTGCTTGATTCATCGGGATATACACCCCTTTTTCTCACTTAGTTGTTCTTCTGGGGAAAGAAAGAGGCTCTGGAGCCATGCTTGTGTGCATGTAATTGTGTCATGTATTGTCTAAGTCCAGGAAATTAGTTTGTCAGAGAGAAACTCTCACATTTTGGAGGAACTAGGTTGTAAAGTGTTGCGTCACCTTGGTACTGTCTACTCAATGTGTTTCATTGTTTATTGTTCTCCCAAGTTATTCAAGGTTCTAAGGAACCTTGAAATTGGATTAGGATATATAATGCTCATATATCACTGGACACCAGTTTATTCAGTTTGCTCTGTTATTGTATGTGCTTTCCTGCTCCAGTTACCTGGTGGAAACTTTCCATGTGGGCCACATGAGTCACTATGATTGGCAGCGCTTCCTCGATACCTGTAGGGGTGATTGACAGGATCCTTTTATTACTTCTCATCCTCTCAAGCCCTCAACCCCCTCTGCAACACATCCTTCCGGCAGTCCTGTAATTGCTGACATTTATGTAGTGTTTCATGGTGTTTGCTAATGTATTAATGCTGCAGAGCCCGAGAGATGCCTCGCCTTGTAGGCCAGCCACTCTCTCCATTTCCCAGCTGGCATTAACAGAATCCTCCTCTACCTGACTGTGGCCTATGAAATCATAGTTTTATTGTTTGGAGGTGGTGAGAGGGGCTTTGGTTTCCATAGCAACACAGCTGAGCTCTAAGCTCAGGAGACCCCTCCCTCATTCGATCGCTGCTTTCAGGTGACATTCAGATTCAAGTTCCGTCTGTTGCATTTTCCATTTTTTTTCTTCCCTCATTAAAAGGCCCTTTTCCATGTACTCAAATGATTTTTCACTATGTTAGAAGTAGTTTTAAAGGCAAAATAGAGGCAACACGTCAACCATAGAACTTGTGACCCGCATCTCATCAGTTTCATCCACTTCAAAAATGACATTTCGTAATGCCCCACCCCCGTTCTTTACTCGTCCCATCAAAGAAATAGCAGAATAAGGTGGAACTACCATCAGCACAGCTGTCAGCAGCCATTATCTTATAACTTCCAAGCTACCTACTCCAAACACTGTGTACGCAAGAAAAAAAAATGAAACAGAAAGAACGAAGGAACAAAAAGAAAGGTGGGAAAAAAGTGCAAGGAGAGAGAGGTAATAGACGACTGGAGCGAGGGGTGGGGGAGAGAGAGGGAGAGAGAGAGAGAGAGGGAGAGAGAGAGAGAGAGAGAGAGAGAACATTTTTTTCCTGTCTCGGCCACTGAATGCTTGGACCCTCAATGCAAGTGTTAATTAAAAGAATCCAAAAAAGAGGAGCCAGGTCCTTTTGTGAGGAGATGTGGGAGAGGCCAATTTGTGGGGTGGGCATGGGGGGGGTTAACCTCGTCACCCCATCCTCTCATGCCCTGCGGCGCTTCAGCCTTGTTTCCACATTTTACCACTGAGCCTTCAAGCTGCACTTGTGTACCTCAACATCGGGAGAAGTCATGGGGTCAAAGCGAGGAAGGGGATTGAGAGGCTCTCCACTCCAAATTTTGCATCCATGTCAGCCCCCAAAGCCTGCAGGCAGTTTTTAACAGGGGACGTGATCAACTTTATTTATACACTTATGAGGCACTCAAACCAAAGCCCCTCATTGTGAGCAGTGTGATAAAGGGTTTACGGAGATCCCCTCAATGGCCGCTCTTAAGATTCTCATATTTGATTGCCACTCGAGGGGGGAACTAGGCAGAATAGTCGCCTGAGTCTTGCCCTTCTCCTCATGTCCTTCAGACTCGGCCTCTTTATGCGTTTGTCTGTCTCAACACCTACAATCATCTCTTGCCCCCACTTGTAGTTCACCTCTCCACTCAGACTCGTGGCCCTGTTTATTTTGTCCTTTTTTTTTTGTCATGAAACCCTTCATACACTTAACTATGACAAATCCTTTTCCATCACTTTAGGCATTGAGAAATATGAATTGCACATTTATTTCATGCCTCGGCCCAGAGTGCTAACCAAGGTGGAGTTTAGTTACATGAGCAAATATGAGCCAATCCAGTTAAGTGTTCTTCGTTGGTGTTCCTGCTGTGTGATTCTTTCACTCAAGTACACTCACTACAAATTGGTGATACGCAAGAAACACAATCTTTTTTTTTTTTTTTTTTAAACACCAAACACACAGTAAATGGGAGTTATTTTCGTTGTTGAGAAGTTTTGGGGGTACTCGTTTGTGAACCAACTTCATCTCCTCTTGACCTTACTCAAAAGTGTATTTTTCATACGTCAAGCACAGTAAAGCAATCTTGAGTGGCAATCACATTCGGCATTACCGAGGGTTTAATAGGGATTTCGGCTTTCTTTTCATTTTCAACTTTGGCATTTTCATTCTCCTAACACGCCCTGTCCAGAAGGAACTATTAAATATGATCGACAGTCAACTGTTCTTAAATGATGATGGTTTTAATGATAAATGGAGTTAGGTTATGTTTTGTTGTGCACTTTTGACATGGAACTTAAATGAAAGTGTATTTAACTGCAATCAAATTTCTGGTTTATATAGTTTAACATGCTAATCGCTGTAACTGTTTTTTTAAAGAGCTCTATACTGTTACCAGCTTTCTTCGCCCAACATTTTCGGGGACTATAAACTCTGCTTTGAGAGTTGTCCGAAGATGGTGTAGTTTACCTTGGAATTGTATCAAAATGTCTTTTTAATCTTGTCGAGTACACCGCAAAACAGACCGATGGTTTAATGTAGCTGACACGCTTGAGTGGTCATTGTGTTCTATTTTGCCATAGAAGTGTAGACCTGCATGAAGAACCACTCTCTTTTTAAGAGAAACACCGCACACACTCCCTGCTGTCTGTGCAGGCCTTTTCAGACTCAATTGGCGTTGCATGTAATCGTGTCCTGATTCAACCACGTCCAGCTGCTCTTTGTGTGTCCGAACAGATCACAGCACCTCTGCAGGGGACGAGCAACTCCTCTGCCTCTGTTCTCCCACTGCCCCCAGCCTGCATGCCCTGACTCAGTCCTGTTTCTTAGAAGTTCACTCTCCCAGAAAAAGAGTCTGCATCTGGGCCTTCTGTATTCACTTTCTCTTGCACAATTAGCACATGTCAGTGAATATAGTGTTGTATCGTTCGGACAATGGTATCATTCAGGTTGCAGGAGATGGCAAGATAGCACTGCCAGTCATGCTTTTAATGGGTTTTGTTGACGGCAATTAAGATGTTATCTTGTTGAGGAAATATTGACCCGATTTCTTTTTTTTTTCTTTCTGTTGTGTCCCCACATTGTTATATGATGGCAATTAATCTCCGATCACATCGCTTTTTAAAAGCAGGTGTCTTTGGTTTCACTCTGCTTTGTATAGCTCATATTGTTGATGTCCCTTGGGCGAAAGCCTGCAGATACCATTTGTAATGAGTCCCTACTGCATTCTGACATTTTCAGTCCGGACTTAGGATTTGGCTGCTCATTATTTTGTAATTTTCAATGTCACTGTCATTTCATGAAAAAGGGTTCCGGTTTTTCTGATCTTTCGTTCCTCATATGGAGAGGTTTTTGCGGACGTGCTGCTTCTACTTTTGATCCTTCCCTCAAATTTGAGCAAAAATTACAAAAATGATCATCACCACGTTCTTAAGAATGAGCTACCATCTCCTCTTTATTTACAATGAATTACTTGTTATATCAATAATCACATAAGGTCTAAGTCTGAGGTGGGCAATTCATTTTCCAAAGGGGCCATGTGAGAAATTGGAATGATTGTGCTAACCTATTTTGTGTTCCATATTAAATTTAACATATTCGTATAATACGAATATACCAGTACATACTAAATTGGCACATACAATTTTAAAGCACGTACAAATGTCAAGCATTTAATCAACATCACCAAAAACATGTCTACAGCATGCATAATTTTATTTCTACATTTTTAAACGTTGCAAACATTATGAGCACTAATGGCAAGGGAAATAATTGCCTGTCCAAATCCCCTTCTTCCCTCCATGATGCATTATGTAAGAAAGTTGCTTACATGAGCACCACTGTTGGCGTTGTTGCAAGTTCCTAATTTTTTTCTTCTTCAAGAAAAGGCACTAGAGGGGTCGGCAGAAGTCGGATGTTGTAACAACAATGTTAAATTAGCAACACTAAAGACACAAGTCGCTGCGCTAGCTCGTATACAGCTCCCGCACCTGTGCACTAAAAATTAAAGTGCTGCTTTCAAAATACAGTACCTCATACTGTATATTTGGCTTTATTTTGACTTTAGGCGGATGTGGCCCACGGTCCGAACTTTGCGAGGTCTATTTTAAGGTGTCAATGAATGGCTTTTTATTTCCCGTCTCAGACAACGCTTGCTGCCTCTGGCATCACCTATCCCTGCCATCACCTCACTGTTTGTCGAAGGTCCTCACCAGCCAATGCCCAAGAACCCACAGAAGAGGTATTTAGATTTACACACACACACACACACACACACACACACACACACACACACACACACACACACACACACACACACACAGTTGTGCTTTTTGTTATGTTCCTCCTTTGTCCTGTGTGTATATACACAAAACTGAAAAAACATGCTAAAGAGATCACGTCTCTTATTGACATTTGTTAAAATGAGCCATTTACATTCACAGAGCACAGATGTCCACATGATCAGCGACAGCGAGGGGGACGATTTTGAGGACGCATCAGAGTTTGGAGTGGATGATTCAGAGATGTTCGGAACGGGCGCCTCCGGCTGTCGGAAAACGCCTATGAGTATGTGCAGGACCGTTGTTACACAGTTTCAAGAGAATGCTGTTGTTCCTAATGCCAGTTTGAGCTATTGTGCTGAAGCTCTGCTAGCACATCCTCAGGCTGATCGTGTAATTAATTTTGCCCGTGCAGTGCCAGAGAATAGTGAGAACGAAGGTGATGCCTTACTGCACTTTACTGCTGAATTTTCTTCAAGGTGAGCTCAGCAACGTCTGTTTGCCATATGAACCCAATGTAGTAGAAAGCCATAGACTGTTAACATGTAACAATCTGTTTATATACTATGTGTGTGTTTCCTGCAGGTATGGAGAAAACCACCCAATGTTCTTCATTGGGTCTTTGGAGGCAGCGTCTCAAGAGTCATTCTATGGCAAAGCCAGAGAAGTAAGTCAGCGAACTGTTTTCAGTAACATTCAGACAATTTCTCAGTTCTTACACTTTCTGGCTGATGTTTGGGTCACTCTTGAATGCTGCCGGTGCTTTCGCCTTCGTGATAACATGAGACGGAGTCTACGACCCGCACAAGTGGTTCAGGTAGTGCAGCTCACCCAGTACGGCACATCAATGCGAGCTGTGGCACAAGGTTTGCTCTATCTGTCAGCGTAGTGTCCACAGCATGGAGGCACTATTAGGAGACAGGGGATCAACCAACGTCAGGAGACGTGGAAGGGCATGGGAGGGCAACAACCCAGCAGGACCGCCTTTGTTCAAGGAGGAAAGAGGAGGAGCATTGCCAGATCCCTGCAAATTGACCTCCACCGGGTCACAAATGTGCATGTTTCTGCTCAAACGGTCAGAAACAGGCTCCATGAGGGACGTATGAGGGCCGGACGTCCACATGTGTGGGTTGGGCTTGCAGCCCAACACCATGCGGGATGTTTGGCATTTGCCAGAGAATACTAAGATTGGCAAATTCGCCACTGGCGCTCTGTGCTCTTTACAGATGAAAGCAGGTTCACACTGAGCACATGATAGTCTGGAGACGCCGCGGAGAACGCTCTGCTACCTGCAATATACTCCAGCATGATAGGTTTGGCAGTGGGTCTGTATTGGTGTGGCATGGCTTTTCTTTGGGGGGGCCGCACAGCCCTCCATGTGCTTGCCAGAGGTAGCCTGACTGCCATTAGGTACCAAGATGGATCCTCAGACCCCTTATGAAACCATATGCTAGTGCATTTGGCCCTGGGTTCCTCCTAATGCAAGACTATGCTCGGCTTCATGCAAGAAGAAGGCATTGATGCTATGGGCTGGCCTGCCCGTTCCCCAGACCTGAATCCAATTGCGCACATCTGAGACATCATGTCTCGCTCCATCCACCAACGCTACATTGTACCGCAGACTGTCCAGTAGTTGGTGGAGGAGATCCCTCAGGAGACCATCCATGTGTGTGTAGACGGAAAAATTTGCCCGATTTAAATCTCATTCCAGTGAAGTCCCGAGCACTGCTGTATTTTATTGTGAAAAACAGGCATACAAGACACCACACAATCTGTGGCCAACTTGCAAAGTAATTCAGAATACTTTAGGACATGACATCATTTGGCAAACAAGGAAGGACAAGCCTTCTGACAAATATGATGGGATTCATTTAATTCGAAGTTTCACAATACAGTATTCACTCTTATCCGCCAGCCTGTATCATGTTGTGAGGCCAAAGCTCTGTTGCCACGCAGATTCGAATTTCACCAAAAGCCATCCAATGTTCACCCTGGCTGCGGAGGTTTATTTATAGATGTCCACTCCCCCCCCCCCCCCTTGTGTTTTTCGGCTTTTGTCCTTCCAAGGAAGCACGTATCAACTGACAGCTTTTCTGTGGATTACACTCTCATTAGACTGTGAGGACACAGCAAGATGTTAAGGGAGTTCAGATCACCCGGTACACAGCAAGCGAACAAGGGATGGCCCGAAAAGCACAACGGTGAGGTGGGCAGAAAGAGCAATCAGTCAGAGAGGACAGAAGTAAATATGGTGACAGTGGAGGATTGAGATGGGGGGGGGGGGGTGAGAATCTTAGCATTTCATCTGCTTCTCGGCTGATCCCTTCTCCTAAGCCGGTGCAATATGGCCGCCTTCTCCCTAGTGTTCACCCTCTCTGTACTGCACTCACACCCACACGGGGTTCAAAACCATTTTCACAGTTTTTTTTTTGTTTTGTTTTAGTCCGGGGGAAGCTTGAATTAGCCCGCCAACTGTGCTGTGGTTAGAGTGGCTTTGGAGAAGATGGATATGTGCAAAGAATTTTGGAAGAAAACAGAAGCTTTTTGAGCTCCTCTTTGTTTGTCCTGTTTTGTCGCAACCATCCGAGGCCACAAAACTGTTGTTTGGCAGTTTGCTTCCATATGCGCATGATTGTATCGCCACTTGTGCCATCCGTCCGACCGTCCCTAGGTTTCTGCCTCCATTTGAAAAGCCACCTTGTTTTTGAGTCCTAGTCTCAGAAAGAACTTCCTTCATTATGGGAATGAGCTGAACTGGAAATACACAATGGGTTCATCACGAGAGGAATCAGTGGCACTCTGGGAGAGGCTAATCACTAAGCAAAACACTAGATTTGATGAAGTGTATCTGAAGTTGTGCGTTTGACGGAGGCGCACGGCTGTTGAGATGCACTCAATCCATCCTTAATGAAAATGCTTTTGGGCCGCGGAGCTGAGCTGAGCCGAGCCCTCATGGGGATCAGCGGTTAGTCAGAGTGAACAGAGAGAGAGAGGCCACCCATTGCTAACCACCATCCCCGCTAAATCCACATCAACGCAGCGGTTAATCATTCTAACCCCTCTCGCCTCTGCTCGCCACTCCTCCGCTGTCTGCCACACACAAAGACACATCAAAATTCATAGCTTGCTGGAGTGGGGAATTCAGGGATTTATCTCTGCCAAGTATCCGTTTTAGAATCCGGCAATAGCCTTTCAGAGTCAAGAGAAAAGAGCACAACCAAGATGGCATCTGGCATCTTGATGGGTGCATATGAATGAAGATGTAGTGCTCTGAATCACGAGCTACTCTGTCTTGATTCAGGACGTGAACTTGAAAGAGTCACAAGACACTGAGTAATAAATAGGTATCACGCTACTTTTTATTCATTAGCCACAAAGACGTTTTAAAGAAGCCATCTTCTAAGCATGGAATCCAAAACCGGTCAGATTAGTCGGAGATTTAGAGATTAAAAGTTGACGATGTTTCCGTTTGTACGACCTAAGATGTTTTGACCAAGCCTCCTGTGTGGCTGGTCATTGATCTCCACTGTGTTTTCCCACAGTGTCTGCAAGGTCATTAGATCAGTCATTTGATCTCTTGAAGCGTTTGCCTTTCCAGATGATGCGGCCGTATGTATTACAATCACTATCTGGTCTTCTCTGGCATCCCACATGGTTCTTCGTTTTACTCCCCATGTCCCCGAGTGTTCTTTAAAAATACAGCATCAAGTGCTGACAGTTGGTTAAAAAGTTATTAGACACTCCTAAAAACATGCCAAACACCTGATTCTTATCTGTTGCCATTTATACACCATCCACATTTTTAAAAAGCTGCTGTTCTTGCCACATGATAGGGGATGATTTATCCCTATATATATTTTAGTGTCTGGCAAGTGTCAGTGGTATTAGCAGGATAATCCAATCCAGCCTGCGCTGTTAGATATGTAATGGCCACCTGTTATCACTACCTCATGTTATTTTTCAGAAATTGTCGGCCATGTCATAGCTTGTCCAACAGTTGTAATATTGATTTAATTTTCCCCTTTCCCGGTCAGAAGGTCATAAAGTACAGCATGTTTTAATGCAGTTGACAGGTTAATTTTTAAGGCAGCTATTGAAACACACACACGTATGTCTAACTTAATATTCAATTACTGCATTCGGTAAGTCACTTCCTTTAAAACATAGTAGTACTGACCATTATGTTGTAATTTTCTTTGTAGAATACATCAACTCACCGTTGGGTTTGTTGGGAAACAATTTTGGAAATGTATTATGTATAATGGATTTTTTTTTACCCTGTTGTAGAAGTATTACAATATAATATAACACAACATGGATTGGATGGATGGATAGATATAGTTTCATCTGAAGTTATTTCACAATTTTTTAAAATTTAAACAAATGATGGACTTCATACCAAATGTCAACAGCTCAGTTACTATCAATATCCAAACGAAGTGGAACATTGATTGCCTATGTTGTGGATAAGTCACACACACACACACACACACACACACACACACACACACACGCACACACACGCGCGCGCGCGCACACACACACACACACACACACAAGCGAGCTCAGATTTAGGTGAGCAGGTGTGAAGAAAGGCTATGGGGTCACTCTCTAACTCAGGTTGGACCTAGTAATTTAGCTGAACAGGGATTTGCTCCTCCCTGCTAAGACAGGCAATACAAAAGATCCAACTTGAAAGCGGCAGGAGAACAGAGGGGTACGGACAGTTTAACCAAGATGAAGGAGTTCAGTTCAGCCCAAATGACCACTTTGATTAGTCTTTGCACTTGCGCTAATTGAGCATGCATGTGTGCAAATGTGAGTACTTCGCCGATGGGTGCAACAGAGTTTGGTTTTGTGCATGTGTTGGGATGACAGCGTTTGAGCGTGTATCGGGTTGTTGTGCCCCCCCCCCCACCCTTCATGTTGTAAAAGTCCACCCTCCCCTCTTACTCATTCCTCACTCAAGACTGAATTTGCTTGTCTTCTCAGCGTGAGTGTTTAATCTTTTCAGGCCGTTGAATCGGTCCGATGAATGAGTCCCCGGCTCCTTCTCTCTAGGAGCCCTGGAGATTATTCTAAAGCTCTAATCGTTGAGCAAACACAGCAGTGCGCTCCCATTCCTATTCTACAGAGGCCACAGTATAGCACAACTTGGTCTTTCACTCTCTCTCACATTTAACACCCTGTGTAGATTTTTTTCTTCTTTTTGTTGTATGTAGCCTAGATTACGACTCCTGAGAAAGGGACCTTCTGATGCACCCTGTTTGGAGAAAAAAAAAATGAACCAAGAGTTTTTCTGTTTGTTCTTCTCATTGCAAGAGAAGTGACATGTAATTTAGAGAGCATTATTTCCAACATTGTCCTTTAGAACCTTATTCTACTTGTGGGTATGTTTGTTTTTTAATTAGATAGTCAGCGGGGAGAATGCTGGGCTTATACCATGGTGTCAATATCTTTGGATTTAGAGCTTCGTCAATATTGTCTGCCCCTGCCACTACTAACCTGAGTAGGCTGTTGGCATTTGGTGTAAAATAAATAGAGTGATCTGTCTGTTTTGTTTTCTCCATATTTCTGATGACTCCAGAGAGATTTTATTTACACCGCTCTCCACTTGATTGCATGTTGTATTTGCCAGTGGTGGCTTTGTCTTTCCCAATAGAAGCCACGCAGTCTCTTCACCCTCTGGCCAATCAGTGGTTATGCCGCTCAAACTTTACGACCGGTCAATTCATGTGAAGAATTCTTGAACAAATTGTCTTCTTTGCAGAGAAAGCTGCTGGCCATCTACCTCCACAATGACGACAGTGTCCTCAGTAATGTCTTCTGTTCCCAAATGATGTGCGCCGACTCCATTGTCTCCTACCTGAGCCAGAACTTCATCACATGGGCCTGGGACGTCACTAAAGAAGCTAACAAAGCCAGGTAGCTAAGTCAGCACGATGACTGCACGAGGCCTTTTACCGCCGGTTGATGTTCGGGAATATGGCTTTGATTTGTTCAAATGATCTTTCAAACCATATAAGGTGTCACATTTTTGATGTTTAATCAATATGCTCCATGCTAACAGCCTAGTGGAGTCCACTGCTTGAATTAATACTGACTTGTAGTTAATGATTTGGGAGGTGTTTTGTCTATTTTTTCGGATGAGAGGCTGAACTGAACCCAGGCTAACTGATTGGGCCCCACTCAAACAGTTGCCTTTCATTCTTTGTATTAGTTCTTGTACAGGACATTAATATTTTTACTGCGATACATACCCTAAGTGGTACAAACTAAATGTTCAGGGAAAATGTCAAACAGGACTTTGAAGCTTAGCATTCATGCAAGATGTCAACAATTCAAAATGAGCTATCCAAATGAATAATACTCAAATTTAAGTAATCATTAATTACATACACACATTTATTAACATGTATATGACAGAAATATTAAAACATTTTAAAACAGCTAAACGGAATTCACATTACAGTATTTCCTCTGGCAATTAAGTCTCGTCCAGAAGGTGATGCAGGTGGACCTGCATTATTTTCTCATTCCCCATTCCTCCTTCCTAATTTTAATTTTGAATACCCCCACTACCCGAGTGTTTTCCCACTCCCGAGAACCCCCCCGAGTTAAGCCTGCCCTCTGGTAGGAACCGTTTAAGAAAGACTCGCACCCTGACCTCATCCCTCCATTATTTCTTTTAAGGAAATGCCCTCCTTCCTTCATTCCACTCTCCTTTCTCTTCCATTGGCCTCCTTTGCTTTTTGCCCCAGCTGGGCCTTTTTATTACACATTAAAGGCAGGCAACATCTGGAGCTTTTCATCGCACACAGCTAGTCACAGCTTCGCTGCTAACGCATGCATGCACAAACGCACGCTGGCCCACTCTCACAAACACGGCGTCTCAGCATTCTCACGCTCCCGGGTTGATCCAGAGTGTCTGGTGTTTGGCGTCAATCACACTTGTTAGGCTGTGTATGTATGTGTGTATGTGCGCGTGTGACAAACCTGCTGATACTGGAATGTGGCTTGCTTCACTTTGTATTCTCTCGAGCTGCATGAATGCCGTTTCTCAGAGTGGATGCCAGTTTAACAGTCGCCTCTGAGAAATGAGCCTGATGTACTGTGCTGCGGTGTCCTGACCCTTGGCAAAAAATTGATCACGTCCAGTTGATCAAGAAGATACTATTTGTATCTTTTAGTTCACTGCTGTCGCTGCTTTGCAGTATTTTTCTTCCACTCCCTCGCACGGGAAAAACATAAACGTAAAGCTCATCTCGAGTCCCTGAAAATGACTACTTGAACTTTCACCTCTATATGAATGAATGGTTTAACTGTTGTTGTTGTTGTTGTTATGACTTTGGGCTTGTCTCCTTAAGGGGTCATCAAAGTGAGTCACTCGCAAGATTTGTTTGGCAGTTTATTGCCTTCCTTTGAGAGCTTCATAAACACAACATATCTTCCTCTTGTTTGACTTCTCCTCCTGACGTCCCTCCACCTGAAAGCATAACTTGTCTAGACGGAGAATAAGCTGTCTTTCCAATCAAAACGTGTCCGTTTGCTTTCAGAAACACTGTGCTTCTGACACGAAGAGCTGTCAGAGCATCCAGTTCTCATAGCGATTCCAGCACAAGTGGCTGTCAGAAATATACCCTGCAGGTTTGCCTATTACTGTACCAGCCTGAGTCATCAACTGCTCAATGAAGCACATGACTGGTCTAGTCAAATTTTAGTCATCAAGTTGATGGCAAGAAATGCAAGGTGACATTGCAGGGAAACATTAACTATTTTAGTTGTCTGGATGTTCAGCGAGGGGCGAAGATGTGTGACCAATTGGAAGCTGTCAATCATATTTATCAACAGAGCAAAGGCTTAAACTCCCATTAGCTTAGTGCAGGTGTCTCCTGCCCTGAAGCTCTTAAAAGCCCATTGGTCTGATTCAGTCTAGGCTACATTCTTCACCATGTCATTGTGGCTCAGTGAAACTGAGCTCATGTTGACATGAGCTGTGAGATTGCTTGACTTGATACTGCTGTTGTCACGGTAGCAAATTTTCAGCTTCTATACAGTACCTGTATAAAATAGCTCAATTACCTGTACTGAAACGATTCCACAGCAAAAATAACTTGCAAACATATTTTATCTTTAAACAATACAAAAAAAACCCCACTACTAATAATGTTATATATTCATGCACACACAAAAACACACACACTATAAATATGTTACCGTGTTTTAAGATAGCAAACGCCCGACAGGTTCATACACATATTATGCTTTACAACAGTACCTAACTGTATTTATAATTCCATCTGCCAGACAGACACAGAGCTGGAGCACGTTCACTGTCTATTTTTTTCGCAAAGTAACGGTATTGGAAATGACGGTGTCGCTTTATTTTTGCTCCCCGAAAAAAATTCATGATACGTCACTGCTACCGGTACTTGGTGCAACTCTACTTTCTAATGTCTTCAGTCACACACTAGATGGACAGTATGAGACACACTTTAAAGGAGAAGGCAATCCAAAACCTTTTTTTTTTTTAAACAATAATACATTCTATCCAGTCGAAAGACTGCTTTCTGGTTTGATGTTGAGTTTGTGGAATATGAGTTAAAGAGTAAAATCGACCCAACTTTTGGCCAGCTCAGGGAACGACCAATCATGGCTCGGCTTCAGAAAACAGGTGTGCCCAAATTGGTCTTTACCTGAGCCCTGAGGAACGACGATGTCATTTTCAGTGGAGAGTAAGTGGCAAAATGGCCGCCCTCCGAGTTGGACAAAAACGGGTGGATTTTGCTGGCTCAGTCATATTCCATAAACGTAATACTAATTACAAAGCTTTGAGTAGTGGGGGCACAGCGAACATATTGGAAAGAAAATGTTGGGGTTGACTTTAATCATTAAGTTAATGAATCAAGAATTAGGCTCACTTCAATTTTACCCAGATATGTGTGCAAGGCAGTTTTTCAATATGGAGAAGTCCCTTGGCTAGGTGTGCTTGGGGTGGAAGAACTTGAGGTCAGTGACTAAAATACAACAACAAAATCACACTCTGCGACTGTGTGGACAGTATGGCTGCAAAAGAGGAGACAAACTCTTGATTTTCCTCCATTTTCACCTTTCTTGGGGCGTACCCTTACATGTATGTTACTTCCAGAAACACTGTGTTACCATCTTACTGCATTTTCATCATGATTTTTCTCTATCTTGACTTTGAGATGGCTGACTAAAGCAGCTTTGTTTGTGTTTGATGGGAGAGTTTAGATTGGGTTACCCTTCAAGTTAGTGTCTATTGTTCACTGGTCTTTCATTACAGGTTAGAGTTTCTCCACAGGTCATTGTTATGGTTTACCTGGGCCGTGGTCTCTACGGGGATAAGTGTCAGGGCAAAATGATCAGTAGGATTTAGGGTGCGCAGCTTCTTCATTACTAAATGCGGGTCACTCGGAGTTCAACAATCACATCCCATCCACAATTTATCTTTAAAAAAATGCTTCTCTTTTGACCATCTTTTGGACTGTTTCCCCTTTTTCAACAATCCGTTAGTCTATAACCACATTTACACAATGCGTGGGGGCAATTTGGACTACCGCAAGCTAGTGGTGTTGCACTATTTGACAATCGTGCAAGTAACTCTCTGGTTTGCCTTCATGTTTTCAAGAGCGGCAGCCCCTCCCAGATGGCGTCTGTCAACTTCATCACCCTCATCTGACCCGTTGTCTCTCCCTCCATTCCATTACTTCCCTCTATTTTATCAGCCAGTTATTAAAGTAGATCTTATTAAAAGGCGGGAGGAAAAAAGTAATCTATATTTGCATTCAGTCTATAGCAATTCATTAATATTATGACATTTAGAGGGAGCTTGGCGGGCTGAGGCTGCCTGCTACCCTTTTCCCCGCTTGAAATGTTAATTTAAAAACTTCCCTCTTTGTAATGGAATAAGAAATCCTCTCTTACCCTATCAATTCTGGAAGTCAGGCAAGGCATACTAATTCACCCAATTGAGGTAGCGCGTCACTCTGATGAAATAAGAAAAAGTAGAATTGGTTTGAAAGTCCTTAATACCTCCAGTTGCGTGCATTTCTCTATTATGTGAGGTCACAATGCTGAACTGATCATATCCATGTTTTTTTTTGTCTGCGTTTGTTTGTACTATACGCTTGTATTTATATATTTACCTCGCATACAGTATATGTATTTGTGTTGATTGTCAAAACAAATGTTTGCGAATAATGTGGAAATTATACATTGACTCTCATTTGTCTTTCAGGCTACTCACCATGTGCACGAGACATTTTGGCAGTGTGGTGACACAGACTATACGCACATATAAGACAGACCAGTTCCCTTTACTCCTTATTGTCATGGGAAAACGCACCTCCAATGAAGTTCTAAATGTTATTCAAGGTAAATGCTGTGTACACATTCAATAAATGCTCCCTATTGATTCTAAAGGCATGGCACAATGCATTCTTCTCTACTTCAGTTTCTAGTTTTGTTTTTTTTTCTTTTGTTTCTGCATTCTTTCCATTGCTTGAAATTTCTGAAGAGATTCATCACATGTCCGATTGTGGCTACATTTTAACTCTCAGGCAATACGACAGTGGACGAGCTAATGATGAGGTTAATGGGAGCAATGGAAATCTTCACAGCACAGCAACAAGAGGACATAAAAGATGAGGTAAAGGCACTTGCTCCGGAAACGTACGGGTCTTAGAATGTTGTGTGAATCCCCCCCGGCAGCCTTTCAAATGTGCCTCCTACTGGCGAATTCAATGGCAGGGAGGCATTATGCCATATTTCTACTGCTACATCACACAGCGGTTCAACATTGGAATGTTGTCAATTGGGATCTAGTTTAGCATTTCCAATGTATAGTTTGTGTATTTCGAACCTTGTAAATTTGTGAGAAGAGTATGGAGAAGTCCCTTTTCTGTTAAAACATGAATCGTTGTACAGATCCAGGTTCATAAAAGGCATCGTTGAAAGGTGGAAGAACATTAATGTCTTGACCTAAACCACATCACATATTAGTTGAGATGAGTTATAGAGCAATTTGGCGCATCAATGACGTGGACAAATAAATGGTCCACTGGGCAAATAAATAAAACGTTCCACATACCGTAAACACACTGCAGTTCTGGTTTGTCACTTTGTACATTAGAAACAACTGAGGTTGAAGGAATTGTCCTGTGCCGTGCCATGTGTCGGAATAGCAACGCGCTGAGTAGAGCGCGAGGCATTGTTACTTGAAATGACACACATTGTTTCAGCTAATTTAAGTTTAAGCTCTCATTTAGAGATAGGTTCCCATACTCGCCAGTCTGTTTCTGTTTTGACTACCGGTTTTATAAATGAGAGATGTCACTCCGTATTAGAGTTTAACAATGAGTCAGTGAGCAGCAGTGCTTGTCAGTTATGAGAACCGCAGATAAGGAGTAACATTGTCGTACATAATGACTGTCTTATTGACAGCTACTTTTCATATAATCTTAATTGCAACACTGTTTTGGCATCATTTTTGGATTTCCCACTTTAGTCGCACCTCAGTTGATCAAGACCAGTTGAAAGAATTCATTATTGCAAATGTGTTTGTTACTATAGACATTCATGTATTTATTTATTTTTTAATTTCTTTTGAGACCGGTACTTGTGAATATGAAAAGTTCCATACTATTGTTAACACAAAAAAAACTGCTGAAATGTGAGCTTGTATATGTATGAATGACATTTTACTCATACAGTTACATTACTGTAAAATCCTGTGCATAATATGGCATAACATTTCACCCGCTACATTATTCTCATGCTTGGTAAATGTTACTCTCTTTTATTTGATTAAGTAGTTCTTAGGTCTCGCCTTATAATGAATGCATCAATGGGTGTTAGCTCATTCGGACAGTTAAGAAACAGGCAAAATGTACAGTAAAGTTGTGTTGAGGAGGTGTTTACGTTGGAAAATAACCCAGGTGCAGGCTGCCTGAAGGAAATAACTTGTAGAATGTCACATGACAACAGCATGGACTTTGAATGGTTTTGAAAGCCTAATGCAGCTGTGTGTTTGTCAATTAGGCCCAATAACCACAGGAATTGAGTCAATGCTGCTCCTGACAGGACCTATTCTCATCTCCAGGGCCAAATGGGTGAAGTCAGCCTTGACATTGCTCTAATTCCAATCTTCACTTCATCTTGTTCCAAGTATTGGTCTTTTTTGGAGGGGGGTGGGCAGGTTAACTGCAGTGTCAGTTATTTTCACTATAGTTTCCTACTACGCATAAACCCGACACACCACAAACGCCAACGTCCACTCAGCTCTGACATTCCATATTGACGGTGTCTAACAACGGAGCAGCTGGATAGCCACTTTGTGTCTTAAGCAATTCGGACTGTCTCAAAAGTCATTCCAGTGGTTGTCTGAATTTTTATCTTTGTATCTATCTACTTATCAAATGACGACTCACTGTAGATCTTGTGGCCTTCATTTGCCTGGATCACAAGTCATTGTCCATTCCTCCACTCTTCTGGGAAACTATCTACCAGTACAAGAATTGTGTTGAATTTTTGTCCACTCATCCAGAAGAGCAACTGTGAGTGAGGAGGTCACCGATGTTGACCCTGAGAGGGCTCCTGGATCCTCAGTCTCTGTTCCAGTTCATGCCAAAAGTGTTTGATGGTGCTGCGGTCAGGTCAGGATGGATTAGTTATGCTAACATATTGCAAAAGAGCAAAAACACAATCGACAGTATGTTGAGATCTGAGTTTAAAAGTAACCAATGTAAAACATGGTCCAAAAATAATCGACAAATGTCTATGCACCCAAAATAATATTTTTTCATCTGGCATCATGTTTTGTTGTCATCATTTCACTTTGAAAGTGTGCCACCTTGTCTTTCCAACAGTCTCCTCTTCCACTATAGGCGAATGAACATAGTGGCCGTTACCAGATTTGAAAATCCATCCATCCATTTTCTGAACCGCTTTATCCTCACAAGGGTTGCGGGGGGTGCCGGAGCCTCTCGCCGTTTTCGGACAGTAGCTAAATAGCGATGTTAATTAGCAGTGATGATGAAAGTCCGCTAACTTACTGTACATTAAAACAGATGTTGCACACAATTATGCTGGCAAAAATTGGGATAGCATCGGAGTTGATTTCTGTCCTTCAATTTACAAAAGTGCACAAATGTACCCTTAGGACTCAATAGTGGACTCTAAGGTTGGCAAAATGGCCTGTTGGAGCAGATGGACGTGTCTGGTCTGAAATGTGTCACTTTTATCACGATCTACATCACACAAATCCATACAATATATAGCCGTGCCGTTTGTTTGCGTGAGTCTTTTCCAGTGCATTGGCGGTATAATCTTTTGATGCTTGCCCTTCTCCCACTCTTTTACAGTTTCCTTTCACTGTTTGGCCATTATGTGAGCCAAGAGCGCAAATGTATCTTTTGCATGTGCTGGACTCAAAGCAACAATACACACTGTCCTTTTGCTTGCCTGCCGCTTAGCTTCACAGTGGCCCCCTCCGATCATCACAATAAGCTTCCTTTGCCATATCCGGGCAGGCACACAGCATGGGCCCTCAGAAAAGAGAAAAGTACTGGCTCGACGCTGTTAACACAATAGACTCTCGTATTTAGTCCCGGTCTTTCTAAAGCACTCTCCGGCCGCAGAAGGTACACAGAGAAAAGCGGCCTGTCCCCTTCCCTCTGTACAAACAGGAAGAGAGAAGCCGAGGGAATAGAAGAGAAAGGGATGGTGAAACCGAGATGAGGATTCATAAAGGAAGTTCGGAGTCTGATAAATGACAGTTTGGTCACAATGAATTCCCCTCTGTTGCTACTCTTTCACAGGTGGTGTTTGTACGTAACCACATTTAACGTGCTCTGCTTTCTTTTTTGTCTTGCTTCTGTCTGGTTCCACACCCACTCCCCTGACTCAGATGTTTGGTCTGTGTCTCCTCTCCACATAGGACGAGCGGGAAGCAAGAGAGATGGTTAAGAGAGAACAGGACGAGGCCTACCGTCTGTCTTTGGAGGCTGACCGAAAGAAGGTATGAAAACAATGACAATAGATCCACTGACACTGGCCTGCGCGGAACTCAGGTGTGGGATTGCCACAATAAATCTACACTGTAGTGTACGATACCATGAGGCATACTTGGACAGTCTAATGAGATCATTAAATGATAAAAACCTTCAAAATAATGTCTTCAAAATCACTTTCAGAAAATGTCAAAATATTTAAAATCCAAAAAGTCCACCTTTAGGTATGTCGCAAGCCGAAGCGCAAGTCTGCGGGTGTTCACTGCACCCATTTTTTTTCTCAACATTGCAACATTAAATGAAGCGAATTGCATCCATGGGATGAATAACATTTTCAGCATCGGAATTTGTTTTGAATTTGAAAAAATTACATTTACGTGCATGCGCATTGACAAATCGTGTTTGCAATCTGACAAATATATGGGGGGTCCTCTTCATTAATTTTGAGCACTGTACCTCTATGACAGTGTCATTAAACTATTGTGGTGTGTAATTTTTTTAAAATGTATTTTTAAAAAATCGTTATTTATAATTTATAAAGCTGGAGTTTTATCATGAGTAAATAATTAACTGCAAATGATGAATTATATGCCATAGTACATGTTTGCACAGTCACCATTTTCTGCCACGTTTTGGTTCTCTTTTCGATTTCCATAAAAAGAAATTGTTTCCTTTTCAGAGGGAAGCTCAAGAGCGAGAAGAGGCTGAGCAAGTTCGCTTGGAGCAGATGAGAAAGGAGCAGGAGGAAGAGAAGGAGGTTATTTTCATCATGCTCATATACAATGATCAGTTTTGGTCGCGTGTTCTCTTCACCAACGCTGGATATTTTTCCATCCTGGTGTTTTATTGTTTGTTTGTTTAATATGATTGTTAAATTGTGGTTTTGTTGCTCGCTAGTGAGTAGAGTTGATCAGGCACGGAGCCTTTTGAAAAGAACTTTGTCATTTTAATTACAGTGAGCCCCCTCCCTGCAAATATCACCCAACTTTACACACAGTTATTGTTCTGTTTAGCTGCTTTGCATCGGTACAGCACACAAGCCCATATTGAAGCCAAAGTTAACAAAAGAGTCACAGACGTGTGCGCAAACACATATATTCACTTGAAAACAATAATTGTATGCCAAGTGCGGGCTAAGACACACATACACAGGCAGACACTGTCACGCACATGGGACAAACAATAATTCTGCGAGGACGACACCAACGCCGTTATGCACTTCGTCGTCATACAGTGTAGTGCCGGCTGATTGTTGTTTGCTCAGCAGCACGGCGCCTCAGCGCACCGAGTGGTATTGGGTGACTCAGCTCGCTCAGGTGATTTGTCACTTAAGTTAAACAGAAAACAACAAAAGAGTCTCTGGCCGGCTACCTTGATTATATCACTGTAGACCTGTGTGTGCGGGTGCGGGTGCGGATGCGCGCACTAGGGTGTTTTTACAACAATGGGTACCGTGGCCCAACTTACAGGAGATCACATTTCCATGCCCACGCTTCACGGCGTCCATTGTCTCCTCCGCAAATGATGTGGTCTTGCTCTTACTCGCAATCAGTCTTTTACTTCCGTAGAAGATGACAGCTCTGGAACTAGAAATTATTTTTTCTTCACAAATGCTCTCCTGACTGTTGAGCACCCGGAAAATACCAAAATTATTCTGTTTTACCATCACAACTATCCCTAGCGATTAGCCTCCATCAAAGAAATGAAATGATGAAATGAAGAAAATATAAGAATTAATCTTTGTAAGATATGTTTTCATTCATTGATATTATGAAACACGTTTTACTGCACGGAGTGATCGCATGTTGTGTTATGTTTGGTTAAATTGGACTGTGGTATGAATTCTCTTGATAGTGCACTTCCTTTAGTCGGGTCTAAAGCTTCTCATCTCAAGCCTGGTGAGCACAAGAGAGGACGTGGATCACTTGAAACCAAATGTGATCCTTCAAATGTGAGCATTTTACTTCGGTTCAACTCCAATATGAATACTGCATGGACCAAAGGCATCACTGTTGTTAAAATAACAGCGGAAACAGTTGCATGTTATTCTGGCCACGTAAGTACAAAACCTGAGGCTAAGGCAGAGGTGTCAAACTCAAGTCCCGGCCTCCACTGTGATATTTTGTGGCCCCTTGCATAACATCAGAAAGCTTCATGTTTGTGTGGTTCCCAGTTTTTTTGCCATGCCGTTGCCCTGCAGTGGCTTTTTTTCCGCTCACTATTGGGGGACCATAGCCCAGGCTCATCACAGCCAAACTCTACTGACAAAAATTTGGAGATAATTGGCTTTCGGGTGAAATTTCAGGACGAGCCTAAAATGCATTCAAACCTTTACAGGTGAACTTAATGTGACCTTGTCTAAGCCCACCTATTAAATGTTTCAGTACTTTTTGAACAAGTTGCTGTTCTCTGTCGAGGAGCTTAACAGCAAAATTCGCAACAGTTATTGGACCCTTGAATTGACCAATAAATGCCCCGATTAAATTAGAGGTGGTGTTTTTACAGCCGTCCTCATCATGCTATTCACAATTTGACATCATGAGACCAAGATGCCCCCCTAACAATGGACCCACAGTAGCTTGCCATTGTGATGCTTCAAACAGGACGTTGTCAGACGGAAGTGGCCACTGAGCTTCGAGTGTCATCATCAGGTTGCAACAGAGATACAGAGCGACTGGACTTGGATCCCTTTTTGTGGAATACTTGATGCGGCCCAGACTCTTAGTGGCCCCCACATTAGTTGATTTTGAGACCCCCGGTCTAAGTTTTCTTACTCCAGTTGTACGGATTGCCACGCCCTTTTGCTTGTGTCACCTGTATCTGCGTTTGCAATGGAGGAATTCCCAGATCTTTGTGACTACTTTATGTCGTTGAGAATTTCTAATTGGGATCTGTTTGAAACGTTACTGTCACATAGGCTTATCCCACGAAAAGTTGTATGGCAGCAGACAGCATTTTTATTTTGTAAGATTGAGTTTTTGCGTACAATACTGTCCATTCAGGTTCTGACTTTTACCCAGCAAATTTAGATACATTGTTCAAGATGGCAATGCTCGCCTTGCATTTAGTGAACCGGGACCAATCACGAACCATTTTCTGCTTTCACCCATACCAGAGAACCTGTAAGCATGAACATATTCTTAACCTTAGAGTTTGACGGCAGCCTTTTCTGCCTTAGTCAATCAATCAATCAATCAATCCTTTCATACATGGCCATGTAACTTTAAAAGTGCCTCACATTGTTAAAAACAATGACGAAAACAACAAAGGGTTGTTTTCGTTGAGTATGTATTTTTGAGACTTTTTGAGGCTTTAGCTAAATCCATGTTATATACGGAGGTGTCCACAAAGAAGTGAACAAAAGAGAGGTCGGGGCGTGCTCTCTGCGTTTCTCACGACTTTTGCAAGGCTCTTGATATGTCGTCGTGTGGCTGTTAGTTGCGCCACCACTCGTCATTTGTTTGCCTTTTGTGGTTCGCCAGATGAATGAATAGATAAATGCTCCAGGTTATTTTTTATGGAGCAGCCCAAACTCTGCACCCGACCAGACGCGTGTTCTGTGGTTTCTTCAGGGACGCTACACCTCACATCTGTGGGTGTTTATGCTTGTGTCTGTGTTTGACTGTCTGTCTCCATTTGTACCTCCACCATCATACACACCCTCAATCTGTTATTTGTGTGTGTGTTAGGTTGTCCCTGGGGGACCCTTTAACTCAGTCAGCAGCATCAGCAGCTTGTACCTGAGGGAACTGCTGATGGCGCGGCACGAGCGCTACCCTGCCCACCCAACACCAGAAGCTGCTAATGAGCTACTGTTGTACACTCTTATGAAATATAATTGCATTATGGTGTGTAAATAAAGCCGGGGCGTGTTGTCACAGCATATGCTCCCCGGCTGGCCAAACAGGAACAACAAGCAGTGGGGGGAGGAGAAGTCGAGGGGACAGAAGCAGAATGAAGTGGGAGGCTCTAGGGAGCAGCTGAAACGCTGTCTCCCAAACGCAGCAGAGCTGATTAGCTCTGCTGCAAAATCGGACAGGTGATGGTTGCCTTTTGTTCCAACAGACACATTTGTGCTGTAATGTACAAAGTACGGGTCGAATCCATAGAATAAACTTGTCTCCCCTCAATCGGTCAATGCGACGCCTGATGTATGCAGTGTTCCCTTGCTACTTTGTGATTCGGTGATTGCGGATTTGTGACCAGAACATGATCTTCTGCAGTTTTACGTCACAATTTTATGGGGTTTCTTTGCCATTTTTCTTCCTTCTTAGTCGGACCAGTCAGGAAATGTTGACTTTTTTTTAAAAATTGGTTTTACGTTTGCTTTGTTTTAAAACTCACACCGTGAAAATGACGGGCATTTTAGGAAAATCACCCCGATGCTCGTGCACACCTGTTTTTTTTGTTGCACTCTGAATAACAAAACGGCATATTCCGTCAACGCTCTTGAGTTTCCAAATGGTTAGAATTAACAAGTGCGCGCTCAGAGAATATTTCCTGAGAGCTCCTTGCACCCCCCAATTCCCGTGCCCTCATGGTGGGTGCATTTGGAATTGTCCATCAAGCAGGCCGCTTCCCTTAAACCGTTCATGATATTGTTCACACACTCAGCCACATATTTTCTTTGGGGGAAAAAAACCTCTCAGTTCACTTTAGCGGGCTGTCAAGTGCAAGCCGGAGCAACAGGTGGTCATTTTGTGTGAAATCATTTGTTCGGATGAATAGTTAAGTTGACTTACGCATCAGTACTACTCCTTGAATATAACGCCATTGTGCATAATGTCACATCATACAAAGGAGAAAATCTCATCCGAAGTACGTTTTAAATGATGAATGTTGACATGGGCTCGTTATCTTGAACAACATTCATTTTGGGAGACTATTTACATTGCTGATTGTAGGCTGTCATCAAACAAACCATCGCATGGTAACCTGTACTGCTTGATAGGCTTTGAGGCCGAGATGCTCACCGGCCTCATTGCATCAACACCTGTATGTAAAGCCCCTTGCCTTTCGTCAACATGCAGCTATACTCAACCACATCTTAGAAAATATGCTCGTAAATTTTAACGTTTGAGGTTTACATGCAGCTGTTAAGGTAGACAATTAACATCCGTTGTGTGTCGAGGCACAACAGACTGGACGAGTTCTTTTGCTTTGTCACGTTTTAGCTTTAGCCTAGCGTTTTATTATAACAAAAGAACTCAACTTTTCCAACCGTGCCAAAAAGTCTAACAATCTTACAAAGTGTGCCGTACTGACCACAGTGTTTCCTTTCTGTCAGGCCATCCGTTTGTCACTGGAGCAGACCCTACCGCCGGAGCCTGGCGAGGAGTCAGTGGAGCAGATCAGCAAGCTGCGAATCCGCACGCCCAGTGGAGAGTTTCTGGAAAGGCGCTTCCTGGGCAGCTGTAGGCTCCAGGTCCTCTTTGATTTTGTGGCTTCCAAGGGATACCCATTCGACGAGTTCAAGCTCCTCACCACCTTCCCTCGTAGAAATGTGAGTTGCCTAGGTTACGCTCTTGTGAGAATTTAGAAGGAAGCTATTAGTTTAAGAGCATTATTCAAAGTTTCAAGTGGACTATTTTAGAGCAAAATTAGTGTCACTTAACCTTACTGTACTTTAGTTGACTGTAGGTCGGTCTTTCCAGGAGGACATCATCCCCAGACGAGGTTTCTGTAGCGTAATGCTATTTATTTATTTTTTGTGCAGGGTCACTACAGTGAGACGCACTAGAAAAATGGCGAGTACTGCCCAAAAGAACCCGATTCACATATTGCTATAAAAATGCTACATTTTATCAGAATTTCCACCCAGCCTGAAACATTTTTTTCAAACAAAAATCCCCAGTACTCTCGATATTGGATTAAAAAAAAAAAAGGCAAATTTTATCCGAGTGGGATAATCAGTTTGCCGCTTAGATTTCTTCCCATATTTTGTGTTTTTGTATTAGTACTTGCAGTCACCACATGTCAAAACATGGCATGGAAGAGCTTATTTAAGGAATACCAATAGCATCATCCTACCATATAGTTAAATTCTAAAACACACCCCTGTTTGTTCTTGTCTGTGTTGGGCCGTTAACTCTTACTGTTTCTCTTGTGTTTTAATTCTTCATGTTGCATCCCTCCCTTTTGTTCATGCGTACCGGTGACAGTAAAAGCTGACTGCTCATTTGTCCACCCACTACTTGAGTGCATATCAGTGAGTGTGCCGATTGTGAATACAATACACGATAACTGTGAGGATACAGTTGTCAGCACCAGTAGTTGTAGTCTGTGTGGTTCTTGTGCTGACGGCGAGCATCAGCCTCTTGAAACCAAATCATAAACAGCGCTTGGTCTCCTACGCTCCATGGTAACGAATTAATAATAAGCACTGTTTAAACTGCCGCTTTAATTAGCTATGCTGCTTGAAACAAAACTGAGATTTTCATTAATCAACAGTGGATAGGGGTGGCAGCATTGAGGTGTGTGTCTCTCCGCGCGCAGGCTTGTCCAGGCACCGTTCGCCGGCAGTCTTTTGAGACCAGTACGGCACTAACACCGCAAGTCAGCACCCACATTAACGCGCACCTCGCACGTTGTTTTGTCACAATCACACACTTCACAAGTAGAGACGTTTTCAAGCAAACGCATGCGCTTCTCGCAACTTTACCACTTGAAGGATTCACCGTTTTCTCTTCATAATCAAGAGTAAATGTGTGATGGACCAAGATAAAGGTGGCTGCATCACAGATGAAAATTCCAGTCAAGACAGGATGATGGGATTTCAAGGGAGGAGAGAAGAGGACCAATAGAAAGAGTCAGAGACAACAAAAAGCTTAAACAAAGAAAATAATTCATCAGCGTTGCTGCCTGATGGGGAACTGGTTAGAGAAGACACACGGAGTAGATATTGAGAAGATGATGATTGAGAGAAGTGATAGATTTTAGGGGGGAGGCGGATAAGTGGAAGCGCCAGTATGAGGCTGTGAACACAGGCCCTGGTCTAATCCCGCAGCTCTGAGTTGTAATTAAATGCGGCAGAGCATAAAAAAAGCTCCATCCCGTCCAGACGCTCTCACTTTTGCTCTGCCAGTATCAGAGGATCGAGCACTCTTGCTTTTGCCGTACAACTGTTGACATCTTCTTTCTTCTCTCTACCTCGACACAGCCTTGTCGATTGGTCGACACTGATGTCATTTTGGCACATCTACTGTATATCTTGACTTTTTCCCCTCTACATATAATCGGGGCTTGTTTCAAAATCTGAATATACATAATTCAGTTTTTATTAAGATACTTGTTTTTGTAATCATAATCACACTTCCGTCCTCTGTGTTACACGAGATGTTTTTATTTTTTTAAATGAAAATTAATCCACCCCAAGTGTTTTTGGAGTGCTTGTTCAAAAAGGATATGTTTTTTCTTTTTTAAGTAATATAATTGCAAGATATCAGTAAAGTACATGAGGCAAATCAAATTTAATTTCTCGCTTAAGCTGTCTTTCCAAAAAGAGCGCCAATCAGTGCCCATCCATCTCCAGATTTTGGACGACTCGTCAGGATTTGGTCCCAGTGGCTTATCTCCTCAGCACTACGGCAGGCCTTACACTGGCATCATTTGTACAGGGCTTAGCCGTGCTCAGGAAACTAACCCTTTCTACGACTGTCTGCAAGTTTGCAGAAGGGGGGGTGGGAGATGGGGGCTTGACTTAATGTTTCACTTCTCACCATTCAACAATTTTCCCGTTTTTTTTCCCCTTATGCCCAGCTAGCCTCTGCTGAGAGGCCCGAGGTCATCTTCCGTCAGGACGACGTGAACATGTTTAGACTGTTACTCTAGCCATCGCGTCGTCCTCGGACAGCTCGACTCTCAAACTCGCATCTGATTATCCTCATTCTTGATACTGTACTCTTCCACGCTGCTAAACTATCTTCCGGCGTGATTCTCAGACAAAACCTGAGATTCTGAAACAATAAACAGCCGCACAAAAGAACCCGTGTACTCCGCTGGAATAGATTTGACATCTGTTGTACGGATGGGATTATTATTATTTTTTCTTCTTATCTGAACATTTGAGTAAAACATTTGCAGCTGTTTATTTTCACATTAGTTTCATTCATCCAAAGTGGCTTCCTCTGCTGCATTCTCTCTAAATAAAATGTATGACAGGCGAGCTCCATTAGCTCTCAAAATCTATAAATGCCTGTGGCCAGGATCGCGCTGATCATTTCTTGTCAAAAGCCGCGCTTGCAGTCTTCACATTTTACCCTCGACCGCCTCCTCACCTCCCAATCCCCGCCGCTTTCCCTCTCTTTGTCTCAACTTCCCTCCTCTCTCCTTTTCTTCCCCCTCCGTGGCACATGATCCCTTCCTTCCCTTTTTATTTATTATATTTACCTTATTAAATCTAAACTGTAGTCAGTACATTTTCTCCACATTTCCAGTTGGTCTCCCTTTTCCCGCTTGGGCCCGTGAGATGCTTTCCTCTTCCTTTTGAAGTTCTCCATACTTGCCTGTTGTTTTGTGTTCCCTCACCGGCGCTACGTGCCGTCAATGCCTCCCGAGCAGCCGATAATGATCTCCCATTGCTTTTGTAATTGCCCAAATAAACACTATACAACACTGGTTTGAAAACGGACAAGCTATTTGGTTTTAATTAACGTACCAGGGCCTGTAATGGCCTCTTAGAAAGCGTTATTTCAGCTGCATCTTTAATTATGTCGGGATCGCCAACCCGTGGGCCTGTGTTTATTTTTCCGTTTCTTTTCCGTCATGCCGAGCTTTGCTGAAGGCCACCTCAATGTTTTACATTACAATCAAACCAGTTATCAAGTATTTATTATTCCCATTTTTACATTGTGTGTGTGGCAGTAAATCACTTTCATTACAAATTGAAAAAAGGCAATTTTATGACTTTCTTCCATTGTGATGGGCCCGAACGTTATGACCACTTGCAAAAGCTAATGTCGTCCAAGACAAGATCTGCACAAACAACCCCAAAAACAGCCATTACCAAAATAACAATGTTGTAAGACTGACAATGTCAGAGGTTTTGTTTTTGCTATTTTGGTTGATTGTTTGCTGTGTTGTAGTTGCACAGTACCAGACTCTCAACTAATTGACACAACCAAAATATTTGTTTATTTAGTTCTGATATTAATGCAGTACAGTTCTGCACCACTGGCAACTCCAGCCACATTCATGGAGATCTTGTTCCATTAATACGGACCCAATGTGCGTAGAAACTGAACCGTTTTCCATTTCGGTACCATTTATCTTCTGCCTGCGCCGCGAGGCGGATGCGTGTACCGGTCGGCCACCTTGCCGCCTCTAAACTGTATTACCATCCGAATATTTGATACAACTCTTTTCCACTGTCTTGAAATATTTGAAAATATTCCGCCCCAAAGATGGCCTGTCTCTGTGAATCCCATCCAGGTCATTGAAATGTTGGACATACTGCAAACTTTATTGACACAGGGTTGACAAACAAAAGGCAAGTCAGAGCTCGTCCCTTTCTCGTATTCATGCACGCTAGCATGTGAGGCTGCGGGCGGCACAGGAGGAGAGAGTATGGCTTAGGCAGAGCGGGCGGGAAAAACAACAGCTTTGTTTGTTGACAGATGCCTCCATGCTTATGGTCTGTTAATTGGATAACAATGTAAACAATCACCGATGGCGCCCGTCTCCTGTGTCAGTGTGGCATCTTGTTTCCCTACTTTCCTTTTCAGAGTCAGATGCTGCGCTTCCCCTCGTCATCGCACCCTGGCGCAAAACTCTGATCCAAATTTTGCTGCAAAAACACACACACATCGAGTTGTATGAACTTCAAAGACAGATGCACGCGCACTTGCCCCCACCCCAAGCCTCATTTACTCCTACCTGATGCTGTGTTGTCACAACAGCCTCCCGGTCTTATTAGCATGTCAGCCATTTGCGACACCCCACTCCCAAGGTGGGGGGAAAAAAGAAGCGTAGCAGCCCGGTTGGTGTTTCAGCCCGCCGTTGGGATGCTTTATATGATTGCAGCGAGTTGCGCGCACCCGCGCCCCGAACCCCCCGCGCTATTTGCTCCCCGCAGCGTTGTGAGGTAGTTGCGGAGGTGAGGGGCTCGAGGTGATATGGCAGCCCATCCCTGCTCGCACCTGGCTTCGTGGCACCCACGCTGAGAAGTCAAGTGTCTAAATGGCACGTTGAAATGAGGGCAGAGATTTGAAAGACGGCGGGGTTAAAGGCCGGTGCTGTGCACGGCGGTGTGACATTTCAAAATACCCCCGGGAATGTGAAGGTTTGCCTGATGTTGATATGTCCTCGTCACCTTCACTTAATTTATTTGACTTCATTTTTCCGACCCTCTGCCACATGCTCAAATATATATAACAAGGCTCGAATCTTTTAAAAGCTGATTTCTTAATCAATGATTTCATTTTGTTACTTTCTGGAGCAAATTAAGTGCATGGACATGTTGAGAACGTGTATGACTACTCTTTCCACCAAATTTATACTCGTTAAATTTGAAGTTAACGTCATTTTGACGTGTCATAATTGCTCAGCTATTTGTTCCTCTCAACTCTTTGACGATGCCGTTTAAGCGAGGTTTTTTTTTTTGTATCAGACAAGGCAGACTCATATAGCTCTTTGCCTCTCCCTCCAAGCTGGCTATGAAGACAAACCCACTGCTCTGTCTCTGCCTGCCGTAGAGCTGTGCGCGGCGGAGGAGACGTGTGTGCGTGCATGTATCACTACCTCTGTCACTATTACTACAAAAAAGGGGAGTCCAAACGACAATCGTTCATTTTTAGCGGCTCGCAGCACAGACTGAACTAACATTTGACACAGCCTGTGTCATTTGCCTGCATTGTACGACGCTACTTCCATTAACTTCACACATCTTAACCGACACTGATGAATTGGTCTAGAGTTAAATGAATGTTGTGGAAGCAGCCCCCCTTTGATTTTTTTCATACGTGGTCTTTCAAAATTTGGTCACCCCTGTTTTAAATTGAGACGCGAACCAGTTAATTTTGGATGAACTCATTTGAACTTGCTTTTCTCTTTTTTATTTATTTTATTTTTTTTAGACTTTTCTGTTAATTTTTCAAATGGTTCATTTTAAACCAGTCCCAATATCAAATTTCTGAACTTGAATTTATAAGGGATGAATTTTTTTGTCACTCCAGCTTTATTTTTGAAAACTGAACAAAAAATCAATTCACACAAGTGTATATGAGTAACTACGGAGCTCCCACAGATGGACTAACCTGCTGTGTCGACAGAATAAAGCAGAGCAATTTGGCAACCCGGTTCAGATTAGCAGCAGGTACAAATGTGTGTGTTGACAACGTGCCTGTGGTAGACTCACACGCTCGCTCGCTATAGAAAATACTGTACATATGCTAGTGTTGGCTGGTTATTTGCATTTGAGTTGACCCACCGTTTACCTGTGAGACGTGTCAATGTTGGCAATAGTTGTATTTTGTTTAACTCCCACAATTATGACACTGAAGTTCAACGCAAACCGAAAATGTTCAATGCGAACGCTTCCGCGACAATAATTTATGCTTTAATATCATTGTTTTGTTTTGGGGTTTTTTTTACATTTTAGAATCAGTAAAGCTGAGTTGATTTTAAAATAAAATCCAATTCAAATCCTTTTTGTTTATTTGCAGTTACCTGTTATTAGTATAGCTTTATTATAGAAAAGCCATTCTTACTGTGTCAAAATATCATTGAAATTGCCTTTAATAATATCGAATTGTATCGTTCAAAAAAAAGCCCAAAACGTTTCTGTCAAGTCCTTTGGCCTTATAACTATCGATTGTATCAGTCAATTTATCGTTAGACTCCTAATTTCAATTGCGCAACCTTAAGGTTCGTACTTCACTCCTCATCATCTATTTTGTGCGGAGAATGATGACAGATGAAGGTGTGACTCGTTCATGGTCAGATTTCACGTTTCATTGCCTCTAATAGTCTCTCTCGGCCTGTCACTCTTTTTGTTGGAAGGTCAACCTTTACTGCGCTAGGCTTACCTTCTTCCACCCAGGAGAGCAGGTACAGGGAATTGCATAATTATCCTACTATGTGGTAAGAATAGGGTTCCTAATCAGAGGGGGCTGACGCAGCAGTCATCAGATAAGCCCTGGACACATCTCATTGTCACAGAACCTCCCCGCCGCACAGCCCATTCAGCCCAGGTGTGAGATTGGTTCGATGTAACACAACTCCACCGGTGATTAGCTCACATAAGCGAAGAGGCCCACGGGGGTGTCGGGGAGAGTCAGATTGTTTAAAAAAAAGCATGTCAGACCCCCTTCATGTCGGCTAACTCAATCAGCTCCGTGGTGGGTGGCGCTGCATTATTCTTCTGCCCGGCACCAATACCTCGTGTGAACAGAAAACATGTTTCTCTCTCTTTCAGTGTTGAAATTCGTCATTGTAGGGCATACAAAGGTGTGTCCTTATCCTCTCCTACATACTCCGACTCATTTTAGAATTTAACATCAATGCCACAACCGCTTTTACACAGCTCTCTTACCTCCTCAGATTTCCAAAACACAATGTTAGGACCCCATTCCGTATGCCTCCTTCCTGGCAAGCACGTATTCAAAAGAAACAAGAACGAAAGCAACGGCGACTTCAGCTGTTGTGTTTCTGTAACTTGCAATGTAATCCTGCATATCGTTATTATTGGAGTCCTTGGAAGACATTGAGGGAGTTTGTCGTGGAAGATCTTGAAAGCCCCGATCAATCCTTTGGACAAAGCATCCAATATGTCCAGCATGCAGAACCTTTCAGTTCACGTTGGTGTTTCTTGTTGAGGTGTAGAAAATGTGCCACTTGACTTTCTGACATCGAGTGCGCACATTATGTGTGAACAGGCTTGGGGAGTAATGGAATACATGTACGGGTGTTCCGTATTCAGGATACCAAAAAAAAAAGTGTAATTTTTATTTTGTTTTGAAAAAAAAGTAATTTTATTCCGTAATAAGTACCGAAAAAATAATCAGATTACAATTATATTTATTAAAAATCTGGATTATTTTGCAGGATTACATTTTTAACGCAGCACAGTCGAGTCCTTGCCACCGTCAAACTTGCTGGCCAGACAAGCGTTTCCGAGTTAGAGTATAGCTCAACGGACCGCCGTTGGTCATTCCACCTAAAGTTTTTGTTAGCGTATGAATAAATGAGACGTGTCACTGGCTGCATACTGTACGTGTTGGTCGAGAGCGGTCGCTTCCAAAAGTGAGTCAATGAAAATGGATGGTGACTGTTTTGCATCGTATTCGCTGCAGGACTTCTCTGTCTGTCGTGTTACATTACTTAAATATTATGGCACTTGGATTACTTTACTAAACTACCTTTTCTAACGGGTAACTAGTAACTAGTGCACCCACTTAACCATAAGCATTCCAGTTCTATTATCTGTCTCATTCTTCCATCTCTCTGCAGATCACCCAGTTGGATCCGGGATCAACTCTGCTGGAGGCCAAGTTGTTTCCACAGGAGACTCTCTTCCTGGAGGCCAAAGAGTAGAAAGTGACTGACTGAACTGGCCGAACACATGAGCATGGGCCCAAAACCATCTGGGTCTACACAGTATACACACGCGCGCACACGCACACACACACACACACGCACACACAGGCATGCAGTGACACTCAAGTGCAAATAAGCTTCTCTGTCCTCTGCAGCCTGGTCATGGTACACCATTTCCTGGTGTGCAGGTGTTGCACAGAGGAGCAAAGACAATAATATCACAAGCACACAGCCAACCCCACCTCCCCCAAAAACTACAATCCCCCCCCTCCAAACCTAAATCTGTCTTTTGCTCTTCCTCCCCCAGTCTCCCGCACACTTCACATCTTGAGTGTGTGTGTGTGTGTGTGTGTGTGTGTCATCGCTTGCCTCAAACACACCACACAGTGACGCCATGGAGATCCCGACTAGACAGACGTTGATCACAGGAAAAACACTTGTTCACCCCCGAGCGCCTCATCGACCACATTCAACACAACCAAGGATGCTTTTCCTTTGTTACTACATGGTTTTTGCGTTTGAAAGATTCAATAAAAGCCAGCGAGAAGAGACAAGATGTCTCACATTCGCCTATATTCCCCCGATTTCTCCAAAGCCACTTATCATACCCATTTGCCGACACCCCGACCACAAATCCACTTTTAACACCCACCCACTCCATATTCAAACGCATTGTGTTTTTTCAGGTTGATGCTACATTAGTTTTAATTTTATATATATGATATAAAATATGAATTTCAACATCATTTTCGTCTCCTGAAGAAACAACTCTTGCTAACACATTTCTCCAAATAAGAAGTCAAGTGTGCTTGCTTCAAGTTATTTGTCACTCCCAGTTAACGTTTACTGTTAAAATTTGACACGTAAAACAGAAGCGAATGCAAAAATTCAACCAAACTTTGTCTCCCCAAACCCCCATGCCCCGCCCCCCCCCCAAAAATCCACGACATTAACGCAAACGGATGACATGAAACCTCATACGTGTGTTAATGGAAATCAGCAACTGCTACTTTAATTCACATGGAAAAGCAGCACATACAAATAGAGCACACAATATAATGCGCCATGTACAATATTCTCTCTGCCCTGTGGGATCAACGCATGAAGCAGCTTTGGAGGGAACCGTGGCTGCATCTCCCTTCTTAATGATGCCGCATCTATATCAGGAAAGGTCAGAACAGCCCAGCATGTTGTAGCACAGAATGCAGATATTACTTGACAGAAAAGTGTCTGAATACTTTGCATTCGCGCCACTGCCAACAATCCTTCATTGTAATCCAAAGTAGCCGTAATCTCTTAAAACGGCGGGGTGTCAGGAGATAATATTACCATAAAATGTCAAAATACTGTAGATTAATCGAGATGATTTTTAAAACCAGTTATTTTTTCCGGAAGCTGTTTAGAATTACTCGCGTCTCAAACATGATTTCTAGCGGCTTCCACTTAATCCTAGCGGGTGAAATAGACAATTATCCGATAAATCTCACTCGGCGCTCTTCATCGTATCCTGTTGTGTCTCCGAATGTTTAGAAGGTCAATCCTTCCATCCACGCAGTCATTCGCAGTCACGGCTGTGTTTTCCTCGGTGCCACGTGCACATTTTGCCGGCTCGTATCCAACCGCGCTTGTCTGCTTTCTCACGCAAGCAATGAGTCGCGCCTAACGCGCTCAGCCGCCCTCACATCCTCTGCTCGGGCCAAACAAGATGTTTGGCTGAAGGCAAGGTGGCGGCTGGAGGAAGAGCCGCGGGGCAAATCCCGACTTTTCTGTCTGCTTATCAAGCACGCATGCGACGTTTGATTGATTTCATCATAGGCGTGCGTGACGAACGAACGATACAATACCGATGAATGATGCATTGGTTTGCTGTAAATAATACTTTAAAGTATGTTCGCGTGAGCACCTTGATGGATTTAGCGGAATGCACGGAAATCGAAAAAATCCATTCAAGAGTCGAACTGAGGGCCATCATAAAACCTTTAGTAGGTAACATTTATATGTAAATTTCATACGAGTCTAAAAATGGTCCTAATTTGGGTGAAGGTGGGGGGGGGCACATCCTAGCGTGGTTGCCAATCAATCCACTGTCATGTGACATAAATATTGGGAGAATATTTCGGTTCATTGACTGACAAGTGACCAGCCCCGGGTGTAGAAAGCAGAAAGATTTAATAGTTGGGGGTTTTTATGGAGTACAGTGACTTGCCGAAAGTATACGCCTCCCTTGAACTTTTTGACCTTTTGCCACATTTCAGGTTTCAAACACCAAGATATAAAAATTGAATTCTTTGTTTGTGAAGGATTAAGACTAAATGGGACACAAATTATGAAGTGGAACGGAATTCATACGATATTTTCAACTCTGTGTATGGCGTACATTATTATTCGGCCCGATTTAATCTCGTCTCAGTGTAAATGCATCCGCTCTGCGATGGTCTTAGAGATCTGTTCAAATAATATTGTGGAGCAAACAAGTTGAAACAAGTTTAGAGAGTTTTTACCTCCCAAAAAATGTGTCCCACTGAGCAGTGAGCGTTTTTGCGAGGGTAGCGGAGAAGTGGTTTTTCATCAATTTGTCAGGGTTTGTTCAAGGTTACCACGATGTTCGCCAACAGTGTTAATGGTCGCCAACACTTTTTCTTGTAGCAAAGAAAATTGGAACACATTCAAAATTTTTAATATGTTCAAAATTTGCGACAAGAAAAAAAAGGGAACTTTTTTTTTGCTAAAAATATATAAATTTCATTCCACTTCACAATTGTGTCCCACTTCATGCTGATTCTTCATTTAAAAAATGAAAAACAATTTTATATCGAAATGTTTGAATCCTAAAATGTGGCAAAAGCTCCAAAAGTTGAAAGGGGGTGAGTACTTCTGCAAACCACTGTATATTCTCGCAGTCTATTATGTTCTCAGTCAACGTTTCCATGTCAAGTCCAGTTTACTTACACACACAAAAGGGTCGCTGCTTTTTTTTTTTTTTTTTTAAATCACTCTAGTCGCCAATTACTCTTCCATTGACAAAAATCGTTTGGCCCGGATGTTTCATTTAATCTTCAACTGACATTAAATGTTATCGTGTGAACATGCATTCAAATTTGACATTGACAGTCAGTGAACAATTTTTGAGTCCATTTTTTTTCCCCTGCTTTGGAGGAATTCCTCTTTGAGGGCAAATGGATATTTCATTACTGAAAGTTCTTGTCGAGTCTTCTTTGTGTGTGTGTGAGTGTGTGCCGGACATGTGGTGCTCAGGGCGAAGGTGTAGTTTGTTTACGCAACCGTCAGACAGGTGCATGCGCTCTCAGTCTACCTCGGGGGGACGGCGCGTGCATACTGCATCTCCTGTCAAGTGTAAGATTACAGTTGCTATCACGCAGCGTGACGCGTTGCATGCGCTTGGGCATGTTCCTCTGCTGACAGAATCGGAAATGCCTCGGAAACATCACGATACACCCCGTCAATCTTTGCCATTGCTTGTATGTGTCCCTGAGGTTGGAAAAGATCATTGACTGAAATCCATTGAACCTCCTGGACGAGGTCATTCCCAGGTAAATCAGGACATCCTGCGAGAAGTGAGGTGGAAGGATTCCATATTAACCCACTCACAATAAGTTAGGGATCTTCAACTTTTGGGGGCAGATTTCACGTAAAGGCCCAGTTCCCGCTGAAGTTTGGGACGTTATGTAAAACATCAATATAAGCAGAATACAGTCAAACCTCGGTTTTCGTATGTCTTTGTTTTCGACTAAGTCAGATTTCAACCTGAAAATTTGAGATTTTTATGCCTCGGATTACGACCGAAAACCTGTTTTCGTCCAAACTGAGCAAACCCGAATACGCCACGCGACTCCTCTCAGCTTGAAGCGTCACTTTCTCGTGTAACGTTCATTGTGAGCAGACGTGTTTGTTGTGATTTACGCAAATTTGACCTTTTTTTTTTTCTTCTGCATAGCGTATTAGCCCCTAATCATGGGCTAATAAAATAGTTTCGGATTTCGAACAAATCGCTTTTCGAACAGCCTTCTGGAACGGATTATGGTTGAAAACCGAGGTATGACTGTA
The DNA here is from genome assembly GCF_054856545.1 of Hippocampus guttulatus. Classification (NCBI taxonomy): domain Eukaryota; kingdom Metazoa; phylum Chordata; class Actinopteri; order Syngnathiformes; family Syngnathidae; genus Hippocampus; species Hippocampus guttulatus. Next base: position 13,899,552 of record NC_141267.1, read on the forward strand.
CAATAATTTCCAAATCATGTCCGACCTACCGTATATTTAAATCAGGGGTGTCAAACTCATTTTTGTCGTGGGCCACATTACAATGAACATTTTCCTTGGAGGGCCGTGATGACTGAAACTGTATTAAAAAAAGTCAAGAATAATGTTTTATTCAATTATTATTCAAGTAACTGTAATGAGGGGCTTGGTAACGAGAAAAGGCTGACAATATGTCACTGATTTATTAAATATGAAAATGTGAAATTTTGGTACAGATTTTAGCAGGCATCATGGAAGTTGTCATCTTTGATTTTGCGGGCCACTTAAAATGATGTGGCAGGCCATGTCTGGCCCCTGGGCCTTGAGTTTGACACCTGTGATTTAAATGAATATGCGACAAAGACATTTCATGTTCGAACTGATAAAGCCTTTCAATGCTAATCATATCATCCAATGTTTTAGTGTAAGTCAGAGGTCCCCTGCCGCTGGTCGAGTGACAAGAGTTGCTCTTTGACACAAGAGTCAAATCTGAGTTGGATGTCTTCATCAGCCTTCAATCAGGCGCCCGTTTGGAGCGAGAAGGTCCGCGCCCTCTAATGAGCTTTTAAGGCCACATCAGGATGCTGCGCGGGGACCACAAAGGACGAAAAACCTTGCTGATGTTTAACCAGCCCCCGCCGGGGTCAAGAATGTCGCAGGCTGGCGAGGGAACAACATTCCTGAGACGGGCGACATTCTCCTCCCTCCTTTTGAAGTGGGAAGCGTGGGGATGTCGGAATCGCGGCATCTCCGCTTTGGATCCCAGACTGGCCGAAACCTGCAGGGTCAGCCCCTCAGTTTACTTTCTCAGAGATGGCGGCCCCAGCCCAAAGAAACTGAATCCGAGAGGCTTAAACTGTTGGGAGGAGGCACAAAAGGAGGGTCAGTCATCTCGGTCTGTGTCTGTTTGTTAATGACACAATGCACATGCACGCAAACGCGCACACACACACACACACACCACAAGTAGCCCTGTAACCAATCTGATTTCAACTCAACTTTGACAATCTTATAATTTAACTTTTTCTTTTCTTTCTCTGTCAAAGTCCCCCTCTCAAAGTTTTGTCTGGAAAAAATACATTTTGATGTTACAATTAACCCTACTTGTCTCATCTAAATTTGAGTTAAATACAAAGTATTGGTTGATTATTTTCACGTAATATTACATTTGTTCAGACCTTTAAATGTTACACAAGACAAAGTCTGCTTGGGGCTGGGATTATTTTGGAAAACTCCCAAAAGTATGCACAGTTCAGTGAAAAAGTATTTGCCCTCTGTCAAATCCCGCCCTTTTTTAAGCATAGTTCCCCCACTTTAATGTTTAAAATCATCAACCAAATGTAAATATCAAAATAACGATAACCCAAGGAAACAAAATTCTGTATTTTAAAAGGGTGATTTTATTTAATTAGGGGATGGGGAGTCAAAGATACGTGGGACCTGTGGAAAAACTACTTGCCCCACAATCATAACTAGACCAACCACAGCAGCAAAAATTTAAATTAAAAAAATTCTACAACTGGTAATTGGTCTCTCAACCTCTGGAGATATTTTTGGCCCACCGTTCCTTCCGGAATTGCTTTAATATAGCAACACTGGAGGGATTTCAAACATGACTGGTTTTTTATGGTCATACCACAGCATTTCAATCGTAAATCAAGTCCCCATTTAGATTTTGAGCACTCCAAAACCGTCATTTGTGAGGAAAAACTTTTAAAAAAACATGGGGGGGGGGACAAGAAACCTTGAGAAGGGGCCCCAGGTGGGGGAAGCACCTTCCAGGGTGACCAGTGTGCAATGGATGCCGAATTCGGCAACTTTTTTCACATATATTATACATGTAAATGTAAAAATATGTTTTCTAAATATACCATTTACTTAGAAACGGGGGACGTTTCTAAGTTAATGGTATGTAGTTCGGAACAAGCGAAACATTTTTTTAATTGTGTTGCAACATAATTTTTTTACCATTTTTAATGTGCTCTCTATTTAGACCGTGCCAGTGGACTGGTTTATGACGTTTAACTAAATACTGTTTTATTTTCTTAAATTGTAAATCCAACTGTGAAGGGAAAAAAAATTTAACTTAAAAATAATTAAAAATCCAGCAATTTGTTTTTCTATCCTTTCAATAAAGCACAGTTTGTGTAGTGAATTCGTTCTCTCTTGAAAAGACGCTCATCAATGTGATCAATTCGCAACGTTCCTCTGATGGACAAGTCTTATCACAACCTAATAAAGCAATAAATGGGCCGCTTGGGGTTGTGAATGTGCGCAGTGGCGCGGAGGGAACTTATTTATTGCTTCATATTAATTTAGAGTCCCCCCCCCCTCCCTGGCCCCCACCCACCGCGCGCATGCAGTGCGAGGCGGCCGAGGACATTTATTTAGGAGGGCCCAGTCTTTGTGCGGAACACTTGAAGTTTCAAAAACAAGGCCAATTGAAGCGGGCCCGCTCAAAGCCGGCGCCATTGTGCGACGACACATTGAGTTTGGATTGGGGACAATGGTGTTTCTCAAATTTCCCGCAAAAAGAAAGCCATCCTCCATCTGTGATCTCAATGAGCGGCTATTCAGCGCTCAGTTGCAGAAAAGGGAGGCAGATGTGGAGGGGACAGAGCAGCCGCAGAAAGAGAGAAACACAGAGTGTGTGTGTGTGGGGGGGGGCGGGGGGTGCGTGCGCGCCTTTTAATTGGTCTCTCACACACACACACACACACACGCTACAGTTAGGTGCCCGCACTGGAGGCAGGAGCTGCAGAGTCCAATAATCCGGCCGTGTTGATGAATACTTGTAGCCCATTCATTAAACAAAAATAATCCCTGCCAACCTAGCTCCTGGCCACAAAAACGCCTTGTGTGTGTGTGTGTGTGTGTGTGTGTGTGTGTGTGTGTGTGTGTGTGTGTGTGACCAGCAATTTGGAGAGCTTTCAAAATCTTTAAAATATTCATACGCCATACACGGGCTCGAAATGACTCTACATGAAGTTCTGATAATGATGCATTTTCTTTCATATTATTGAGCCTTTTTCCAGAAATGATTTTCTTCAGGCATTTCTTGAGTTAACAGCACCACTCATCTTTTTGATTGGAGTGTTTCCCATGCGCAGAGATGTTGTCGCGGGTGCGTCTCACCTCGAGTCAGTCTAAAAACGCCTCATGTAAAAAAAAAAAAAAAAAAATTGGAGACGATTGCTCCAATATTTAGGATTTCTTGGTCATTCCACCTTTTCTTCCCCATAGTGCTCACACACAAAAATATTGTGTCCAAAAACCATAACTGATATATTTGCACATTTCTACTTATGCCCACTTCAACCTTTGATAATATTCAAACGGTTACCCCAATATTTTGGATTTAATGGACGTTCAGTGTTTTCCTCTCCACAGATGCTCACTATTCTTAATGTGCTGAAAGAGGAAAACCTAAAACCCACATCGCACTGAGCAAAGATTTTTTTTTTTTAGGGGTTGTTCGTTCAAGGTCACGAACACATTTGCCAGACATTCAGTTTTTCCTGCCGCCATCAAATTTCTTTACCATGAACCATTAAAACTGTTTGCGAATGTCAGGTGAACGTCTTTGCAACCTTGAACGAACCCTGACGAAAAAAAAAATCACATTTGGGCCGTGCGCAAACACTGGCAAACCTCCACTCAGTGGAATAGGTTAAATGCATTACGTCAAGATAATGATAATAATAATTGTAATAATTTCATAGGATGAAAAGGGCATAAGTACAGATCTCTACATATTCCTTTTGATTTCAATTTTTTGACATGAAGCTAAATTAATCGTTTTGGGTTTTTTTCACGCTAATGGTCAGCGTTTAGAATGCTGCCAGTTTCATCTCAAGTGTGTGAAACGTTTCTGCGGTCGGTCGTAAGACTCGTAACAACTTTGTCACTACAGTACTTACATTTTTCCGGTCCCTGTACTTGAGCATTTCTTTTTCTGGTGGCTTTTTACATTTATTCCTTACATTTGAATACATATCTTTTACTTTCTAATCCTTATGAAAATCGGATTATTACTTTTTACTTTCTTTCAACCTGTGGATGATTTAAACAGTTCTTGAACTCTTTGGAATTTATTAGCAGAGCATGAACAAGGGAGCAATAATACACCAGATTCAAAGATAGAAGTGGCGTTAAATAGATACAAATACCTTGACTTTTGTGATATAGGGTACAAGTAAAAATCCAAGAGGGGCGCTCTTTAGATTCCCACCTCTCGGTTTTGGGGTTTGGTCACTGTGACGTTTGCAATCCTCTCTGAGAGTTTTTTGATGTCAAATTTCGGTTGACAGCAGAGGACGAATTCATCTTAATTATTTCCCAGGTGCAGTATTAATCACAATACCATATTTTGAATAGTGGGGGGGGGGCACATAAAATATATTCAAAGAGATTGTTACTTTGATTTCCTCTTCAAGAGAATTACTTGATGTTGTCAGCCTTAAAAAAAAGTTTGTCATTAAAAAAATCTATTCTAATCTGAAAAGCCACACAATGGTCAAGTGTATTAATTTTTTTCAGGCGTTTTCATTATTAGCAAACGTTAGTTCGCAAACGTAGTCGTTCACAACAAAGTATGTTTTATTTGAGCTGCACTTGCTTGCAAACACGTTCACACACATTTCCCCCTTCCTTTTTTTCCGCGCTACAAAAACGACAGCAAAAATATATATTTTGACCTCGAGTACATTTCAGTTTGTACGTACATTTATGAGGAGGCAAAAAGTCGATTTTTATTTTTATTTTTTGTAAGACAAGTATCTGAACTTCGATGTACAGAGCACGTGTTAAGTCCTCTACTACTTTGGCCACTTAAAGTAACAACACAAAAGCAAGCTTCTTTTCTCTCCAAGTGCTACTCCAACGCGGCGCTTCCGGCCGGCGGCCACGACGTGGCAAGGGGGAAGCCAGCCAGCCCGGTCGGGGTGCAGGCATGAGGCCGGGCTGGCGTCTGCGGGAGAGGCCACGGCCGCTCATCGGGGGAGCGGGGCAGCGGAAACATGCTGCTACATATGTCGGGTCAAGCATGGGCCTTTTGTTGTTCCCTTAAAAGGGTGTTAAAAACTACTCTGTAGCCTCGCTCAATGCAGTCAAAGCCCGCGCGCGCTTTGGTGGCTGCATGGGCCTAATGAAGCGCTTCAAAGACGATTCCTTGATGCACGGTCACTTTTAATGCGCGGGGGGCATTTTTAATTGGCCCGCTGGAAGAATGGACGGCGTAATCCCAATATCATTCGGGGTTTTTTTTCCCTTTTTTTTAATGTTTTTTTAAAAGATACTCATCAAAAGCTTGGGCGTCTTGGACCGCCGCGTGATGAGTTTCGTCTATAGTGCGGAGTGACGCACTCACAAGTCACTTCTTTTGGTACACTTGCACCATCTATCACGGTGTTTCACAACCTATATTTCCATCTATCCATTTTCCGATCCGCTTCATCCTCACAAGGGTCGTGCGCGCTGGGCGTCTTTGGGCAGTAGGGGTGGGGGCACCCTGAACCGGTCGCCAGCCAATCGCAGACAACCTATATTTATTATTTACTTTGTATTAGAAAGATGTCACCAAACGAGTAGATAGTGTTCCTCCACTTATTTGCAACTAATTACAAAACAAGTGATCACCGTTTTTTTGGGTGCTGTGGAACTTTGTTGAAGTGAGTTGAGGAATTATTCACGGCGGGCGGGGGAGGGCGTGGAGGCACAAATAATTTACACTCTTAAATGCCATGAAAAAAAATCTTCTAATCACCCCCCCCCCCTCCACCACGACCCAAAAATGTGATTAAACAGTAAATTGGATTTAAAAAGTGGGTACCAAGAAATACGTAGAAGGCTTGGAAAGTGAATCCGCGAATGTCGAACCGTAAATGTACGCAGGTTCACAGCGCCACTGTGCATACCTTTACAATGTCATAACTTGCACACCTTTGGAGCAACTTAAATGTAGTTTTGATACAACAAAATATTGGAAGCTGCCCTACAAAATGGCGATGCGTTAACAGTAAAAAAAAACATTTAAATAATCCTCCTTGGTGTCACCTGTGTTGAGACATCCAACCGTGTATTTGATAAGATCAAAGTTCTAAAATGCTGCAAATGCTGCGAACCCATGATAGGGGTTGCAATGAATCAAAAGCACGAATAAACACTTGATCTGCAGTTGACAGTGGATCAAGCTGTCAACATCGAGCATCATTAAGTCTGTGAAGGCCAAATTTGGATGCGATTGACTTGCTCGATTCATAAAATGTGCAGCTGTACCTAATATAGTGACTTTCCTCAAATACTTGCCGCCAGGCTCATTGGCACGCAGACAGTTCCGTTCGTAAAGTTGCAACGGTACCAACGAGGCCCGCAGTGAGGGAGAAAAGTGCATGCGGGTCGTTTTCTTTTCCAAGGATTTCGCATCGAGTCTTCTTCCTTTCCGTCAGGCGGCGGCGATCCGGGCACATAATTACTTTGAATGTCAAAAAGATGTCGTTTTAATATCGTCTCCATTAGCCTGTTGGCTGGCTAATTAAGGTGCAGATGAGGAAACAGATGGCATTTGCTTACAGTGATTCACCGAGTAAACAAAGAGGAGAGGCAGGGATGGAGGGATGGAAGGAGGGAGGGAGCGAAGGGAGACCGTTTTCTTTTTCTTCTGCACCCCCCTCCCCCCGCCCCTTCCCCCCGCCGCGCACGTTGTTCACTTCTCGTCCTCCTCAACGCGAGCTTCTTATGCAGGCAACGTACGTGCATGAGGGAGTGAACAGGTGAGGGAGCAGGTGTTTGCGTGCTACCCTTTTGCAGCGCCGTGCGTGTGCGCGCGTGCATGTGTGCGTGTGTGTGTGAGTGTGTCAGCGCGCACACTTAATCATATCATTCAACACTTGATGAGGAGGCAACGACGGCACCGCCTCATTGCTGCACTCGCGGCAATATAAAGTGTATAATATATTTCTTTCCTTGGATGTAAGGATGTTTCTTTATTTTGGAAAAAAAATCCAAAGAATAGGATATATTTCCTATATTCCTACGTATTCAGATGAATATGTTTTTTTCATTCTATTTTACTACATGACCTGGCAGACTCCAAGAAACATTTCAATGTAGGATTAAAGTGTTCCTTTATTTGTGTGAGTGCGTTTCAATGACAGCGTTGACAAGCTAAAATCATGATAATGTAAGAAAAAGCATCATAATCATTATTGCTACAACAACAATAACGATTATGAATAATGACAAATTCTCATTAGTTCTCTGAACTAATAATAGTCAATATAGACTACTGTATAAATACAACAGACCTCCTGAGACAAAGTGATTTTTTTTTGGTGAAACGATCAATACCTTTTTGAAATTGCACATATAAGTATAGATTCATTTTTATTCATATATTTAGATTTTTATCACAGTAATCCAATTATGGGACATGATTTCCCATAGCTGTGATAAAACTGGAATATTCAGTATACTGTTCGAATGAATGTCACAAATAAGAACGCAACACAAATAACGAAAACATTACAAGTACCGTAAGCATTTACTCAATTTAAATATTGCATCATTTAAATTGTTATGTAAGAACCCTCCCCCAAAAAGAGTGACGAATTGATTCAAAGGAAACATTTTAAACAAATTGCATTTATTGTAGTCCTACATTTTGCACTAAATGCATGATTCACAACCATGTAACGCTCTGCAAACGCGTTTTTTTAATGCCAACAAATTGTAATAGCTTATAGGACGAATATCTTTCAAGTTGATGACAATTTTATCAAATCACATTTTAGTCGATTTAACGGTTACAAAAAAGATGCTACTTACCTCCTGGCGGATGACGGAAGCGTCATTATATTTAATTAGGGTACCTATAAATATCGAGCACACGTGTGAGCATCAATAAAAGTCACCGGAGTGATATACATAATGATGTCGTTTTTTGGAAACACGCTGCATCCAACTTGAGCTTTGTGGGAACTCCCTTCACATTCTTTACACTTGATATCTTGGAGTTGATGACGGTGGTGGTTGGGGAGAAGGGGGCGCGGGGGGTAAAAATAAAAAGAAGAAGAAGAAGAACTCAGGTAGACACTGTTGAAAAAACAGAAGGCGGCCAATCAGAACGCCGCCTCCCTTTTTGGCCAATGACAGGCGCCACATTGTTGTCAAATTGCTCTAATGAAAACTTGAGCGCAACAATAGTGAGGGGAGAGAGCGCCGTGTCGCAACTGACGCTCTCCGGAGGAAGTTAGTGTCGCACGCGCGCACGCACGCGCTCGCTCGTCAAGGAGCTCCTCTTTTCGGGGCGGGGTGGGGTGGGTGTGGGGGGGGGGGGGGGTGGTGATCTGAACGATTACCACTCGGTCGATGCGGTAGAAAGCGGCTCGTTCATTCGTTCAGCCAAGCATGGATCTCAGAGCGGAGATGCAGCCCGCCGTCTCCTCGTCGGCGTCGGCCGCTCAGGTGCACGCGGGAGCGGTGGCCGCGGTAGCCTCCATCCCGGTGTCCATGGCGGGCAACCTGCTGCGCGGGCCGCCGCTGCTGCTGCGCGCCGCCGACAAGTACCCGCGCACGCCCAAGTGCGCGCGGTGCCGCAACCACGGCGTGGTGTCGGCACTCAAGGGCCACAAGCGCTATTGCCGCTGGAAGGATTGCATGTGCGCCAAGTGCACGCTGATTGCGGAGAGGCAGCGCGTCATGGCGGCGCAGGTGGCGCTGCGCAGGCAGCAGGCGCAGGAGGAGAACGAAGCCCGGGAACTGCAGCTGCTCTACGGCACCGCCGAGGGGCTCGCCCTGGCCGCCGCCAACGGCATCATCCCCCCCAGGCCCGGCTACGAGGTCTTCGCTTCGGTGAGCAGCGAGACCAGCAACTCCGGTGAGGCTTCACGCTGTACACGACTGGCTCATTGTTTTCTTCATGCACCTTTACCGCGTGTGTTCCGCCTCTGGGGTGAATGAACTTTACTTTATAAATACCCTGCACTGAAAAAAACGACTCGAAAAGAAGGATGACCCCCCTCACCCCCCGCATAGGATAAAATAAACTACGTAACCCGAAATGCATAGAGTCGCTTAAAACTGATGAGTTAAAAACTAACAATACGAGTAAGAAAGAAAAACAAAAAGAGTTTGAAATAACCCCAAATGGTTCATTTTAGCCCAGTTTTTCGGGTGAGCAATAATACATGCAGAATTTCTACGCATATACACAAATTACCGAGACATATATACACCGCCATAGACGCAATTCCCTATGCAAATGTACACATTGTGAGCCCAACGGCATAACTGCCAATGAGTCATCTTTTAACGTTTATGGGTCGATTCATCTGCGAACTGACTTGACGATGAATCTCCACATCAAGCAAAATAAAAACTAAAATACAATAAAATAAAATAAAATAAAATCGGACTTTACAGAGATCCCAATTGTCACTTTTGATTGAAACTCGTGTCAAAAGTATTGAACAACATGTCGTTTTGTGTGTTGTGATCATCCCGAGAGCTGTTTCTAATATTTTGTTGACCTTAAAGGAAATAGTTTCCCAAAAAGACGCAAGGGCAATCATCAATATACTGCATAGCTGTTTCTAATATTTTGTCCTCATAAGCGAAGCTGTCACTGATGCCGCACACGTGCAAAGCACAAGAACTGTTCAACGAAGGCCTCTCAGGTAGACAGATTGAATGAAAAAAAAAAGATCATTATAATCAGTGTAAAACTTTGGAAACAGCCTTGTCATTTTCAATGTAATTGATGATATCGATCAGGTGAACGTACTGTGTGTTGATTAGAATTTTTCAATGCCCATAAAATGATAACGATAGAAGTTGCTGGCTTCACTGTTATATTCGATACGTTACATACGACTTTATATTGAAATTATTTTCGTTCTTTAATGATATTAACGTTGGTTATGTCAATGTCTTGGACACCGGTCGTCTACCTAAAAAAAAGTTACCACTGAGTCCATTTCCCGTTTTTTTTTTGTCAATAGATTCGAGCGTGCAGAAATTCGACTTGTTCCCAAAGGGCCAAGCGTCCGGCCCCTCCACCCCGCAGCAGGCTGGCGGCAAGCAGACGCCCGCGGAGAGCGACTCCGCTCCGGGTCTTTCGTCCCCGGACGGCCGGCACGGTGGAGGCGGAGCTTCCGGCTCCGAGAACGGAGACAGCGAGTCGTTCGTCCACTCGCCGGTGGCTAAGCCTTCGAAAGACGGCGGCGAGACTCCCTGTAGGTCCGTCAGCTCCCTGGGCTCTGATTCCGGTTCCGAGACCGACAAGGACGAGCGGGAGCCGTCGCCGTCGCCGTCGCCGTCCTCCGCGGCCTCCAGGCACACGCACGCCCTCGACATCCTCACCCGGGTGTTCCCCAGCCACAAGCGCAGCGTGCTGGAGCTGGTCCTGCAGGGCTGCGGCAAGGACGTGGTGCAGGCCATCGAGCAGATCCTCAACAACCCGGCCCAGGGCGGCCAGCACAAGTCCGGCTCCGAGGAGACTTGGAGCGGCGACAGGATGGTGCAAAGCTCGCAGCCGCCTCCTTCCACCTCGTCGTCTTCCTCGGCTCCAGCCCCGGCTCGACCCATGCTGCCCGGCGCCATGACGCTCAGCAACCGCTCGGCCTTCTCGCCCCTGCAGCCCAACGCGCCCCACTTCGGAGCCGAGCCAGGCGCCTACCAGCTGGGAACGCACCTGGGACTCAACCCGCTGCGGCTGGCCTACTCCGCGCACAGCCGCGGTCTGGCCTTCATGACGCCCTACTCCACCACCGGCCTTATGCCCACCCTGGGCTTCAGACCCCCGATGGACTATGCCTTTAACGACCTCATCCGGGACAGGACCATGTTGCACAAGGAGCAGGGCTACGCCGGAGGCCTGTACGGGCCTCTGGTCAACAACACGCCAGACAAACAGTGACCGCAGGCAGGCGGACGGAACGCACGCGCGCCAAAGTCGTTTGAGCGTTTATTCCAGGGGTTCTCATGTTCTTTTACACAAAGCACTAAACTGTCAAATAAAACACATTTTTGGGGCTAACACATAAGTTGATACAACTTTAAATATCAATTACTGATATTTATGGCAATGACGTTAGTATGTCACAAAGCAAGCAAGTTGTGTACGCCAAATGGATTTGCTGAGTATTTGCGGATATATCTTTAAATTCGCTCACAATACAAGGAAGAATTCCTTTTGTAAACTCTTATTTCTTTGTTGAAAATGCAGGAAAGCCAATTTTCACATGAACAACACTTTAAATATTTTGTTAAACTGACCAATTTAAAATGTTATCAAAGTTGGTTGCCTTGAAAATGTCAGTTCCACCAACTTTTATTTGATTGAAAAACAAAAACGTCAATAATGGATCCATTCAGTTGTGTTGCACATAAAAGTTAGACACAAATCGGACGTGCACGGAAAAAAATGTTGCATTCGAAGGCGGGCAATTCAACTAAATGCTTGTGGTGTTCTGAAAATTGGCTTTCCTGTGTTTCCCAACAAAGAACCGCAAGTTAAAGTTAAAAAAATGCTTTGGTGCCCTAACATTCTTGTAATAAATGTTTGTAATTTATATTTTAAAGTTTTACAATTTAAATGAGTATTTTAGGCCGACATGTATGATTTTTTTTACAGTGCAAAGAATGTTTAAAAACAGATTAAATGCAAACGTAATGTACTTCAAAGTTAAATACAACTGAACTGTACTTGTCAAATGTCGTTGACTTTATTTTATTTTTAAATCCGCGGTCACATTATCCACACTTTATCCCTGTCATTCTGTGATGATCCAAATACCAGTAGAGAGAGCCCTTGCACCACATCACTAATTTCTTCCCTGGGATCCAGTTCACAGTTCATTTAATCGTTTTGTTCACCTCACTTGTAAGCCATTTAAGTGCACTTGTTGAACGACAGTGTTTTCCGCCTCACTTTTCTCCCCGCTACTACCTGTACCTTCTACGACCGTATGACATTTCTGCACAACTACTTGTGAGCTAAAACGGCACACTAGTGGAAATCTGTGCACTGCGAGTTCTACTAGTGAAGAGCTAGATGTGAACTAGTAGAATTTTATGTAGTAGCATGCTGTTGTCAGTTAGTTTGACTTCAGTAGTAGTTCTACCTGTATGCCAATTTTCCTTCTACGATTGTTTCTTTTTGGGGGGGGCGGGTGGGGGTAGACTTTATTCAATTTCATTTCTTCAAGTAGTTGCATGAAATAAAATCATCTGGCTCCAGATACATTTTTATGTGATGTATCTGGACATCATCTGATTGTATTTTGTGCTTGACAAAATAAAACGGAGTAAATTCACCCCCCCCCCCCCCCCCCCCCTTGTACGTGAGGACAACGAACATACTGAGGCTGCATGTCAAGACATCGAACGAGATGGCTCCTCGATAAGGATGAAATGATCGTCAAATATCACAAAGCGCTGTCGTTTAACTACGGAGCCGTTATTGCTTATTAGTCGGTTAAAAGTGGAACTTTTGGTGAGCAACAACAACAAAAAAACATTAGCTACTACATCTCAAGGTTAGCGAATAAACGCTCAAACTTCTTCCTATCCACACACACACACACACACACACACACACACACACACACACACACACACACACACACACACACACACACACACGCACACACACACACACACACACACACACACACACACGCATTCCATTGTATTTGTGGCCAAAAGAGTTTGAATGTTGTCGTGTTTTGGCTGTGTGTGACTGTATATACACCAATCCGCTTTGTCGTCAAAAGATGGAAAAAACATTATTGACTTTATATTGGATTGCAAAGGGGATTTGGGCATGAAAAAAGAGGGGCAACGGCCACATTGATTTTATTTTTTTTCTCCAATTTTCATGACAATTCTGGAAGAATATCAAATGGAAAGAAAAACGGAAAATCTTTTTTTAATCATGTATTGAATCGTTTTTAACAGCGGTTGGTGAATTAACGAACCGTTTTACAAATTAAATTGAGGCTTTCAGAGCAACATTAAATTATTCCAACTGACGCATATTAACCTTTTTAAGATGTTCCTGTTGTAAAGGTTGAACTAATTGATGTCATGTAAAAAAAAAAAAACAATAGTAAAATTAAAAAGGCGAAATCCCGTCTTATATGTAATTATTATTGTTTCACGTTTGTTTTTTGTATCTCCATTCTTTTCAACTGCCTGTGTCATATATTGCATTTAGAATGAGGATACGCGATGCTACACTTGACTTTTCATTTAATCGTTTGTGACTTTAAAGTGCTAAATCAAGTCTGTTGCTCTTCAAATGTGCTGTCATGCTGTGTGACTATACTGGCAAGAATAAATGTTATTTTAAAGAAATGTTAAACACCACTTGTGTTGTCATAATGATGATGAATTGATTTCGGTTTTATACACAGGGTCAGAATTGAAAAAAAAAGTCGAACTGGAAAAATACAATTAAGTGCAAAAATACATGCACTATTTTACAATAGCTCTTTGAATTAATAGTCGACAGTTGTTATTTGTAAAAAAGACAATGCTTCAAAGTAGAAATACACTTCTAATATAGCTAGGGAGAAACGCAAATAAAAATGTACACGTTGCAAAAACACACAAATCTGAAATGACATGCGAGAAAAATATCACGTTAAATTTCATAAAACGCATCCATTTTTCAAAGTTTCACGAGAAAGTCGACACGAGAGAACTATTTCAGTTGTTCTGCCCACAGCAAAGGTTTCGCGCCATTTCATGAATAGTATATTGTGTTTAGAATATTCATTTAGCAATCGCGGTGCATTGTGGGTAGCAGACGCCGTGTTTCATCAGACGAGTCTTTGCGGAAAGCCTGACCGTGGTCATTGCAACTGGTCTTCCTGAATTATATTCCTTCCGTTTCACATTCGAAAGCAATGGGGGTAAGTCTGCTCGTGTTTAGCATTATTTAGAAATGTGTTTCGGAGATCTTTTTCCCTCCAACTGTTGTCATTGAAACTCGCTAGTTCAGAGTACTGCTAACGACGTAGCGACGATGCTAAGTCAGTGCTAACAAGCTAATTATCATGCGAAGGTACTGCGAAAACGCACTGTCTATCGTTGTTTGTCACACTTTGAGCTGTATTTGTGTATTTTGTTTAACACCAGACGATTTGTGTCGTATTTATGTACACGATGTTAATGCATGTTTTAAATCTGTTCATTTCAGTTTCACTCTACATTTCATTGAGCTGATGTCACAGTTGTTCACTGTACGCCGTCAAGAAGACCGTAAAGACGCTCAGTTTCCTGGCTCATGAATAAATGAGTTTGGCCCGCTCTTGACGTGAGTTAACATACCCGGAATATCTAACACGTAGCGATAACAGTACATAAGTCATCTTTCATTTCGATTGTAAATGTATTTATAAACATTTCACAGTAATCAACTTCTTGCATTGAACGTTTACTGTGATACTTAATCACGTGTAATTATGAATACGATTTACATTTCGGTGCTTGGTTGGTTTATGCCGATTCTTTCAATAAAACAAAATAGAACATTTGCCAGGATTAACAATCCCTTGAGTCTTAAAATATATTATCGAGAACATAAAGGTCAAAGTCTGAATCTTGCAACTCGGTTTCACAAATATGGAATTGAATTCGGTCAATGAAGTAATAAAATTTGACTAAGAATGCACGGTTTGTGACTGAGGAAAAAAACAGCATTGTGGTGTTAAAAAAACCAAACGTAGTAAATCATATTACAAAACAAAAAGACGCTATATATCAAAATTCATGGGAGGATCTAAATATAATAATTTGTCGTCATCCTGTCGCTTGAAGACGATAGCTTGTCTCATTGACACGCCTTGTAACGAGTGTCGAAGTTTTGCAAAGAACAATGGCGCCATCATCTGGCCATTTGCTGCAAGCATCATTCAATTCTTTGAAAAGTCTCCCGGTGGATAAGAGTACACGAGATGGCGTCATACACGTAATACAGTAATTGAAAAGTGAGGCTATACTTCACACGTCATGTCAGTGGCAGTCACTGTCCATAAATACTTGCATCTCATTATGAAACATGTATTTGACCAGTAGTTTTCAAACTATTTACACCCAAAGTGTAAAGTGGTACAACATATTTGAAGTGAAAACCTGATTGTTGACCACATTTTATTAACTACAGTGGTGCCTTGACTCGTGAGTTTTCACTGCATGACCAAGATCGTAATTTATATATCTCTCACATTTTATACAAGGCTGGATTAGGGTAGAGCAATTTTTTTAAAATAATGTAATTGTGACCCCCCCCCCCAATTACTGCGACTGAATATGTAATTTTTTTTTTTCAAGCTTCACTTTCCATGTACCTTTTAACAAACACAGGCAATGCATTCATTTGTATTACTCCGCTTTATCCTCACATTTTATACAAGGCTGGATTAGGGTAGAGCAATTTTTAAAAAATAATGTAATTGTGATTGTAATTTGTGAGGAAACCGCAGTACCCACCGAAAAACCATGCAGGCAAGGGGAGAAAATGCAAACTCCACACAGGGAGGCGCGAGCTGGAATGGAACCCTGCACCTCTGCACTGTGAGGTCAACGTGCTGGATTGGATCACAGCTTTTGCGATTTGAAAATTGCATTCTCCTACATGGAGCATTTTCAAAAAGTTGCATGTATAATCCAGTAGAGGGAAGTCTTGTCTAACAAATAACGTCCCAAATAGCTGCAGTAAATGTCAACAACTACAGCCTAGATTTCACTGCAACATATTTATGAAGTGTTGAAGTAAAACTTCCCATCGGCACTCATTTAGTATCGAAACCTGAATGTTGGTTTTCTGCAAGTATGTAAAAAGAAACATGTAAATGAGCCAAAAGAATTGCACTGGGCTAACAGTGTTTGGGAATTTTGCAAGACAACAATTTAGACTTCTTTGGGTGCAATAAAATTTGGGGGCTTTCTGTCGAGCGGTACCATGACTGAGTTGGTTCGCATTTTTCAAGTGATTACAATAAAATTGTTGTATTTTAGTCTTTCAAGTACCATGCTTCTCAGATTTTGAATTTCCTTTAAAATGGATGAACTCATTTGAAATTGAAATGAAATACACTAATTATTTCTTTTGGAAAGTAACAGAGAGCCTCGGCAGAAGGATGAAAGAGCCACATGGCACCCAAGCTAAAACACTACTTACTTTCTGAATTTTCTATAAATTTGGACCCACACATCACTGTGATGTTTTGACGGGAGGTGCAGGCTGGTTTTATGGTTGTGGTCATCTTGGAAATGGGAATTGGCCCAGTTGCTGAACTCCAAAAACCTGGAAAAATGCTAAGTGTGTACTGCTCCTGATATGTCAAAACTGGAAATAAACCTTGATTTAGACTAGTTACTCAT
Organism: Hippocampus guttulatus; assembly: GCF_054856545.1. Taxonomy (NCBI): domain Eukaryota; kingdom Metazoa; phylum Chordata; class Actinopteri; order Syngnathiformes; family Syngnathidae; genus Hippocampus; species Hippocampus guttulatus. Next base: position 13,915,959 of record NC_141267.1, read on the forward strand.
CAGGACTATTAGCTATTCCGCAGTCATCTCTGCGCTAAACGGCTAAAGTGGGAGTTCGAACACTCGTACTCAGTGACCCTGACCGTAATTTCAAGGTCATACTGTAACATTGATGGAAACTGTGTATGCACTTCCTAGTGACTACCTAAAAAGAGAAGGAGAAATTGTAACAAAGCAGTAAGAACAGGAAGCGTATCTCAAACTCAAAGACGATCATACTTCAGATTTTTACAAGGCCCCAACAGATCACTGGTCCAGGAGCATGAACGAAATGGAAAAATGCAGTGACTCCAACTGAAATGACTGTTTTAACGTCCCCCCAAAATAAAAGTTGTGTTTCTTACAATGTAATTGAAAAAGTAAGCTGGCAAGCGTCCACTGCTGGAACAATTGGGCCCCAAAAGGTAAACTACAGTTTTCCTAATGATCAGCACAAGGCAACCATTACAATACTCGCTGAGCGCTCCTCGCCCAGCAAAAAGTACGAGCGTCACAAGACAGAAAGCTGGCACATATAGCAGCAGCGAATGCACAAGCAGACGTCCACTGATGAAGAATTAGAGTGGGGACAGATAAATAGCCACAGGCTGTCAGTGCAGCACAAGCCATAGCAAGAAAAATCCATTTGGATTATGACTCCATACATAAAACCCATTTTCATTTTCACAGCCGCAGTTTGGTTTACGGTCGGAATAACAAATAGATAGCAGGTCAAAGGAAAACAATGACTGAATTTAGAGTCGTGGCTCTGGCGTCTCACTTGACGTCAGAGAGAGCGGCAGGCAGGCAGGTAGTGCATGAATAGATATGAACAGCCCGTCTTCGACACGTGAAAGCTAGCTCGTTGAGATCAAAAAAGCTTCGGGCGCAGGAAAGTCTTGCACAGACTAATTAACAGGGGATGAATTCATTTACTTCCTAAATTCCACCCGGCACACATATTGCAAGCAAACACTGATAAATGAATGGTAATCTCCACCAATCAAAATATCCATTTATCACGATAAGTACTCTATTTTCTCAACGAGTGACTCTGGGTGTTTATTCCCTCAATTGCAGGAAGCACCACGTTAGCCCTATTTCATACCATTGTTTGGAGTCTTTTTAATAATAAGCATGATCGCTCCACATTCACGCCAGTGTGGATGTAAATTAGATTCAGATTGCTTGCCAAACGCCTTTGTGGTTTCCCGCACAGTAGGGAGCGATATGAACGAAAGACATCCAATTCACCAAGAAGAATAAGTACAAGCACAAGAACGGGACCACATCCGGTTCAATGAGCAAGTTTTTCCGCTGTTCACAAGCCCTGTTCTCAGTGAGCTCATTTTAAACTGACTTCGCAGTTTATCTCTGAGTGTATAGATGTAGACAATTGGGGAGAGTTATTACGACACGTTTGCTCCTTTAATTTTGTTGTTGTGACTCAACGTAAAAAACAACGTCAGCAAAGGAGGCAGTGAGCGAGCACGCCGCCGACAAGTAGACCTCAGCTGTCAATCAAAAAGCAATCGCGAACAGCGTTTGACTTGTGTGTTTTCCACACCAAAGCTACTATCAGCAGTGGAAGTGTGATGGCTTCACATCGGGGGGATTTGTTTCAAAACTATTCCCACACATGCACCCGTGACTTTGTTCATTTTTTTTTTTCGAAAGGAGGTTGTTTGCTCATTGTACTTTAGGTGTGGGGAGAGAGCCGCGAGTGGATCGTTCAAACAGATGCATTGCGAGTGCGCGCACGTTTGGAAATGGACGGGTTGAAAATAAAAGTCGGCCACTTTACAAATACTGACTCAAAAAGAAAAAAAACTTTTTTATGGACTACCGTGTATGACTTTCCACTTTTTTTTTCTGCCTGACCAGATTAGTCAGATTACTAGGCCAAAGGCGCAGCCGCCAGACTCAGAGGACATGCGGAAGGGACGCCAACCTGCATTTGGACACGTGTGAGTACTGAGCTGTGTGGTGTGCTTGAAGAGCTGATGTCTGATGTCACGTTGCACCACAAGGTGGAGGTGAGTGTGCCCGCCTGTCTGTCTCTCACTCAACTTAAATTTATGCTTTGTGTACTGGACAACAGTGTCAACTCCACATAGACAACCCGAGCATCATCAAGCACTTCTGGAATATGTTTCTAAACCTTGAAGTGGACCAAGTTAGTTTAAAAATGTGTCTATAATATATATACAGTACATACACTTCAATGCCATTTAAAAACTTGACCAGAAGAGTGTGATCATGTTGTTGTGGAGTACACGGCAGTTAGTTTTTGTCTCAGTGAGAGAAGTCGGACGTGCTCATGTCCCCCTTGGTGTGTCATGAGATGTCAGTGACATCACGCATGAGCTGGTCAAGCACATGCTCCCATCTCAGGCCTGTCGTCAGTGTTTGTGTGCCCATTTTCCTGGACTTTTCTGCCTGGAAAAAAAAATCCAGGAAAAAAATATTTTGAAAAAAAAATTGAAAAATGTTTAGAAAAAAACAGAAAATAATTTTGTTGAAATGTATTTATTTTTAGATACTTTAGATATTTTTAGAAGTTAGATACTGGTGATGTGTTTAAAAATGAAGTTGAGTTGAAGTGTTCTTTGTAATCAAGCTTTATTTCTTTTGCAGAGAAGACTATCACAAAAGCAGAGGAAAAGGTTGCAAGTTGGACGGCAGTCTGCTTGTTGCTGGGCGGCGAAGTGGTCAGCTCTTGAGAAGTACGTGGGACAGGTTTGTTGACCTGAGAGGAAAGGCATCTGTGAGTTACAAAGTCAATTTCTTGTGCAGACAAAGATGGGTTTTTAGCCGAAAAAAACGACCATGTATAGGAAGGCATTTTAAACCGAGGAAAAAAAACGACCATGTATAGTAAGGCGTTTTTAACCGAAAACCCCCCCGATCATACATAGTAAGGTGTTTTAACCCGAAAAAATATACGACCATGTATAGTAAGGCGTTTTTAGCTGAAAACCCCCCCCCACCATGTACTGTATATACTAAGGCGTTTTTAGCCGAAAAAAACGACCATGTATAGTAAGGCGTTTTAACCCGAAAAAAATGACCATGTATATATAGTAAGGCGTTTTAACCCGAAAAAAATGACCATGTATATATAGTAAGGCGATTTTAGCCGAAAAAAACGACCACGTATAGTAAGGCGTTTTTAGCTGAAAAAAACGACCATGTATAGTAAGGCGTTTTAACCCGAAAAAAATGACCATGTATAGTAAGGCGTTTTTAGCCGAAAAAAACGACCATGTATAGTAAGGCGATTTTAGCCGAAAAAAACGACCATGGAAATATTGTAAGGCATTTTTAGCCGAAAAAAACGACCATGTAAAGTAAGGCGTTTTTAGCTGAAAAAAACCCAACCATGTATAGTAAGGCGTTTTAACCCGAAAAAAATGACCATGTATATGTATATTCGGCATGAAACTTACTAGAGATAGACTCTGTGTTGGGTCTTTCGAGAGCAGGAAGCCGATCATCTGGGGGAGAAAAAAAAAGTCAAAAAAGTAGTCATGATGTTGCATTGAACTAGTGTAAATGTGTCCTACTTTTCAGGCTGGCCCAAAGTTTGACTTCAGCACCTTGCGAATAACAGGAAGAAGAGCAAAAAGTGTTGCCTGCAGGTCTGTGCTCCTTGGTGGACTATGGCGGTGAGCAGGTGACTGACTCTTGTGGCACGGAGGACCCAAGGACAATCTTCCTTCAACTCTGAAAAATGAAATGAGGCTTGTTGTGTTGGGTCTGTCTCAGTGACAAACTGAGGCGGCTGTTGTCTTCTTCTCTGATCAAAACAATGTTGTCTTTTCCTCTGATCAAAACAGTGTCCCCCTAGCGGATATTCCACGAATTGCACCCTATTAAAAATATTCATTCCGTGACTTTTGCGCATTTTTTTCACTTTTAAATGATCCTGCGGGCCTGATCAAACCTCCTTGCGGGGAGGTTCCGACCGTATGTTATACACCCCTGATGAATAGGCGTTTTTAGCTGAAAAAAACCCGACCATGTATAGTAAGGCGTTTTGAGCTGTAAAAAAAGACCATCGATAGTAAGGCGTTTTTAGCTGAAAAAAACGACCATGTATATAGTAAGGCGTTTTTAGCTGAAAAAAACGACCATGTATATAGTAAGGCGTTTTAATCTGAAAAAAATGACCTTGTATAGTAAGGCGTTTTTAGACGAAAAAAAAACGACCCTGTATATAAAGTAAGGCGTTTTTAGACGAAAAAAAACGACCATGTATATATAGTAAGATATTTTTAGACGAAAAAAACGACCATGTATATATAGTAAGGCGTTTTAACCCGAAAAAAATGACAATGTATAGGAAGGCGTTTTTAGATGAAAAAAACGACCATGTATAGTAAGGCGTTTTTAGCTGAAAAAAACGACCATGTAAAGTAAGAGGTTTTTAGCTGAAAAAAACGAGCATGTATAGTAAGGCGTTTTTAGCTGAGAAAAACTACCATGTATAGTAAGGCGTTTTTAGCCAAAACAAACGACCATGTATATAAGGCGTTTTTAGCTGAAAAAAACGACCATGTATAGTAAGGCGTTTTTAGCCGAAAAAGACGACCATGTATAGTAAGGCGTTTTTAGCTGAAAAAAACAAGCATGTATAGTAAGGCGTTTTTAGCTGAGAAAAATTACCATGTATAGTAAGGCGTTTTTAGCCGTAAAAAAAATGACCATGTGTCGTAAGGCGTTTTTAGCCGAAAAAAACGACCATGTATAGTAAGGCGTTTTTAGCCATAAAAAAACGACCATGTATAGTAAGGTGTTTTTAGCCGTAAAAAAATGACCATGTATAATAAGGCGTTTTTAGCCGTAAAAAAAAAGACCATGTATAGTAAGGCGTTTTTAACCGAAAAAAACGACCATGTATAGTAAGGCGTTTTTAGCTGAAAAAAATGACCATGTATAATAAGGCGTTTTAACCCGAAAAAAATGACCACGTATAGTAAGGCGTTTTTAGACGAAAAAAACGACCATGTATAGTAAGGATTTTTTAGCCGAAAAAAACGACCATGTATAGTAAGGCGTTTTTAGCCGAAAAAAACGTCCATGTATAGTAAGGCGTTTTAACCCGAAAAAAATGACCATGTATAGTAAGGCGTTTTTAGCTGAAAAAAACGACCATGTAAAGTAAGAGGTTTTTAGGTGAAAAAAACGAGCATGTATAGTAAGGCGTTTTTAGCTGAGAAAAACTACCATGTATAGTAAGGCGTTTTTAGCCAAAACAAACGACCATGTATATAAGGCGTTTTTAGCTGAAAAAAACGACCATGTATAGTAAGGCGTTTTTAGCCGAAAAAAACGACCATGTATAGTAAGGCGTTTTTAGCTGAAAAAAACAAGCATGTATGTATAGTAAGGCGTTTTTAGCTGAGAAAAATTACCATGTATAGTAAGGCGTTTTTAGCCGTAAAAAAAAAAGACCATTTATAGTAAGGCGTTTTTAGTTGAAAAAAACGACCATGTATAGTAAGGCGTTTTTAGCTGAAAAAAAACGACCATGTATCGTAAGGCGTTTTTAGCCATAAAAAAACAACCATGTATAGTAAGGCGTTTTTAGGCATAAAAAAATGACCATGTATAGAAAGGCGTTTTTAGCCGTAAAAAAGAATGACCATGTATAGTAAGGTGTTTTTAGCCGAAAAAAACAACCATGTATAGTAAGGTGTTTTTAGCTGAAAAAAACGACCATGTATCGTAAGGCGTTTTTAGCTGAAAAAACGACCATGTATAGTAAGGCGTTTTTAGCTGAAAAAACGACCATGTATAGTAAGGCGTTTTTAACCGAAAAAAACGACCATGTATAGTAAGGCGTTTTTAGCTGAAAAAAATGACCATGTATAGTAAGGCGTTTTAACCTGAAAAAAATGACCATCTATAGTAAGGTGTTTTTAGCCGTAAAAAAAATGACCATGTATAATAAGGCGTTTTTAGCCGTAAAAAAAAAGACCATGTATAGTAAGGCGTTTTTAGCCGAAAAAAACGACCATGTATAGTAAGGCGTTTTTAGCTGAAAAAAATGACCATGTATATAGTAAGGCGTTTTTAGCCGAAAAAAACGACCATGTATAGTAAGGCGTTTTTAGCCGAAAAAAACGACCATGTATAGTAAGGCGTTTTTAGCCGTAAAAAAAATGACCATGTATAGTAAGGCGTTTTTAGCCGAAAAAAACGACCATCTATAGTAGGGCGTTTTTAGGTGAAAAAAACGACCATGTAGTAAGGCGTTTTTAGCTGAAAAAAATGACCATGTATAGTAAGGCGTTTTTAGCCATAAAAAAAAAAGACCATGTATAGCAAGGCGTTTTTAGCCGAAAAAAACGACCATGTATAGTAAGGCGTTTTTAGCCGTAAAAAAGAATGACCATGTATAGTAAGGTGTTTTTAGCCGAAAAAAACGACCATGTATAGTAAGGCGTTTTTATCAGAAAAAAATGACCATGTATAGTAGGGCGTTTTTAGCCGAAAAAAACGACCATGTATAATAGTAAGGCGTTTTTAGCCGTAAAAAAATGACCATGTATAGTAAGGCGTTTTTAGGTGAAAAAAAACGACCATGTATAGTAAGGCGTTTTTAGCTGAAAAAAATGACCATGTATAGTAAGGCGTTTTTAGCCATAAAAAAACGACCATGTATAGTAAGGTGTTTTTAGCCGAAAAAAACGACCATGTATAGTAAGGCGTTTTTATCAGAAAAAAAGGACCATGTATCTATCGTAAGGCGTTTTTAGCCGAAAACCCCCCAACCATGTATAGTAAGGCGTTTTAAGCTGAAAAAAATGACCATGTATAGTAAGGCGTTTTAACCTGAAAAAAATGACCATCTATAGTAAGGCGCTTTTAGACGAAAAAAAACGACCATGTATAGTAAGGTGTTTTTAGCCGTAAAAAAAATGACCATGTATAATAAGGCGTTTTTAGCCGTAAAAAAAAAGACCATGTATAGTAAGGCGTTTTTAGCCGAAAAAAACGACCATGTATAGTAAGGCGTTTTTAGCTGAAAAAAATGACAATGTATATAGTAAGGCGTTTTTAGCCGAAAAAAACGACCATGTATAGTAAGGCGTTTTTAGCCGAAAAAAACGACCATGTATAGTAAGGCGTTTTTAGCCGTAAAAAAAATGACCATGTATAGTAAGGCGTTTTTAGCCGTAAAAAAAAAAGACCATGTATAGCAAGGCGTTTTTAGCCGAAAAAAACGACCATGTATAGTAAGGCGTTTTTAGCCGTAAAAAAGAATGACCATGTATAGTAAGGTGTTTTTAGCCGAAAAAAACGACCATGTATAGTAAGGTGTTTTTAGCCGAAAAAAACGACCATGTATAGTAAGGCGTTTTTATCAGAAAAAAAGGACCATGTATCTATCGTAAGGCGTTTTTAGCCGAAAACCCCCCAACCATGTATAGTAAGGCGTTTTAAGCTGAAAAAAACGACCATGTATAGTAAGGCGTTTTTAGCTGAAAAAAACGACCATTTATATTAAGGCGTTTTTAGCCATAAAAAAAAGACCATCTATAGTAAGGTGTTTTTAGCCGTAAAAAAAATGACCATGTATAATAAGGCGTTTTTAGCCGTAAAAAAAAAGACCATGTATAGTAAGGCGTTTTTAGCCGAAAAAAACGACCATGTATAGTAAGGCGTTTTTAGCTGAAAAAAATGACCATGTATATAGTAAGGCGTTTTTAGCCGAAAAAAACGACCATGTATAGTAAGGCGTTTTTAGCCGAAAAAAACGACCATGTATAGTAAGGCGTTTTTAGCCGTAAAAAAAATGACCATGTATAGTAAGGCGTTTTTAGCCGAAAAAAACGACCATCTATAGTAGGGCGTTTTTAGGTGAAAAAAACGACCATGTAGTAAGGCGTTTTTAGCTGAAAAAAATGACCATGTATAGTAAGGCGTTTTTAGCCATAAAAAAAAAAGACCATGTATAGCAAGGCGTTTTTAGCCGAAAAAAACGACCATGTATAGTAAGGCGTTTTTAGCCGTAAAAAAGAATGACCATGTATAGTAAGGTGTTTTTAGCCGAAAAAAACGACCATGTATAGTAAGGCGTTTTTATCAGAAAAAAATGACCATGTATAGTAGGGCGTTTTTAGCCGAAAAAAACGACCATGTATAATAGTAAGGCGTTTTTAGCCGTAAAAAAATGACCATGTATAGTAAGGCGTTTTTAGGTGAAAAAAAACGACCATGTATAGTAAGGCGTTTTTAGCTGAAAAAAATGACCATGTATAGTAAGGCGTTTTTAGCCATAAAAAAACGACCATGTATAGTAAGGTGTTTTTAGCCGAAAAAAACGACCATGTATAGTAAGGCGTTTTTATCAGAAAAAAAGGACCATGTATCTATCGTAAGGCGTTTTTAGCCGAAAACCCCCCAACCATGTATAGTAAGGCGTTTTAAGCTGAAAAAAATGACCATGTATAGTAAGGCGTTTTAACCTGAAAAAAATGACCATCTATAGTAAGGCGCTTTTAGACGAAAAAAAACGACCATGTATAGTAAGGTGTTTTTAGCCGTAAAAAAAATGACCATGTATAATAAGGCGTTTTTAGCCGTAAAAAAAAAGACCATGTATAGTAAGGCGTTTTTAGCCGAAAAAAACGACCATGTATAGTAAGGCGTTTTTAGCTGAAAAAAATGACAATGTATATAGTAAGGCGTTTTTAGCCGAAAAAAACGACCATGTATAGTAAGGCGTTTTTAGCCGAAAAAAACGACCATGTATAGTAAGGCGTTTTTAGCCGTAAAAAAAATGACCATGTATAGTAAGGCGTTTTTAGCCGTAAAAAAAAAAGACCATGTATAGCAAGGCGTTTTTAGCCGAAAAAAACGACCATGTATAGTAAGGCGTTTTTAGCCGTAAAAAAGAATGACCATGTATAGTAAGGTGTTTTTAGCCGAAAAAAACGACCATGTATAGTAAGGTGTTTTTAGCCGAAAAAAACGACCATGTATAGTAAGGCGTTTTTATCAGAAAAAAAGGACCATGTATCTATCGTAAGGCGTTTTTAGCCGAAAACCCCCCAACCATGTATAGTAAGGCGTTTTAAGCTGAAAAAAACGACCATGTATAGTAAGGCGTTTTTAGCTGAAAAAAACGACCATTTATATTAAGGCGTTTTTAGCCATAAAAAAAAGACCATGTATAGCAAGGCGTTTTTAGCCGAAAAAAACGACCATGTATAGTAGGGCGTTTTTAGCCGAAAAAAACGACCATGTATAGTAAGGCGTTTTTAGCTGAAAAAAAGCGACCATGTATATAGTAAGGCGTTTTTAGCCGAAAAAAACGACCATGTATAGTAAGGCGTTTTTAGACGAAAAAAAATGACCATGTATAGTAAGGCGTTTTTAGCCGAAAAAAACGACCATCTATAGTAGGGCGTTTTTAGGTGAAAAAAACGACCATGTAGTAAGGCGTTTTTAGCTGAAAAAAATGACCATGTATAGTAAGGCGTTTTTAGCCATAAAAAAAAAAGACCATGTATAGCAAGGCGTTTTTAGCCGAAAAAAACGACCATGTATAGTAAGGCGTTTTTAGCCGTAAAAAAGAATGACCATGTATAGTAAGGTGTTTTTAGCCGAAAAAAACGACCATGTATAGTAAGGCGTTTTTATCAGAAAAAAATGACCATGTATAGTAGGGCGTTTTTAGCCGAAAAAAACGACCATGTATAATAGTAAGGCGTTTTTAGCCGTAAAAAAATGACCATGTATAGTAAGGCGTTTTTAGGTGAAAAAAAACGACCATGTATAGTAAGGCGTTTTTAGCTGAAAAAAATGACCATGTATAGTAAGGCGTTTTTAGCCATAAAAAAATGACCATGTATAGTAAGGTGTTTTTAGACGAAAAAAATGACCATGTATAGTAAGGCGTTTTTAGCTGAAAAAACGACCATGTATAGTAAGGCGTTTTTAGCCATAAAAAAATGACCATGTATAGTAAGGTGTTTTTAGACGAAAAAAAACGACCATGTATAGTAAGGCGTTTTTAGCCATAAAAAAATGACCATGTATAGTAAGGCGTTTTTAGGTGAAAAAAACGACCATGTATAGTAAGGCGTTTTTAGCTGAAAAAAACGACCATGTATAGTAAGGCGTTTTTATCAGAAAAAAACGACCATGTATAGTAAGGCGTTTTTAGCTGAAAAAAACGACCATGTATAGTAAGGCGTTTTTAGCCGAAAAAAACGACCATGTATAGTAAGGCGTTTTTATCAGAAAAAAAGGACCATGTATAGTAAGGCGTTTTTAGACAAAAAAATGACCATGTATAGTAAGGTGTTTTTAGACGAAAAAAATGACCATGTATAGTAAGGCGTTTTTAGCTGAAAAAAAACGACCATGTATAGTAAGGCGTTTTTAGCTGAACAAAACGACCATGTATAGTAAGGCGTTTTTATCAGAAAAAAAGGACCATGTGTCGTAAGGCGTTTTTAGCCGAAAAATAGACCATGTATCGTAAGGCGTTTTAACACAAAAAAAATGACCATGTATAGTAAGGCAATTTTAGCCGAAAAAAACGACTATGTACAGTAAGGCGTTTTTAGCTGAAAAAAAACGCCCATGTATAGTAAGGCATTTTTAGCCGAAAAAAACCACCATGTATCGTAAGGCGTTTTAACACAAAAAAAAAAGACCATGTATAGTAAGGCGTTTTTAGCCGAAAAAAAACGACTATGTATAGTAAGGCGTTTTTAGCCGTAAAAAAAATGACCATGTGTCGTAAGGCGTTTTTAGCCGAAAAATAGACCATGTATCGTAAGGCGTTTTAACACAAAAAAAATGACCATGTATAGTAAGGCGAATTTAGCCGAAAAAAACGACTATGTACAGTAAGGCGTTTTTAGCTGAAAAAAACGCCCATATATAGTAAGGCGTTTTTAGACGAAAAAAACGACCAAATTTTAGTAAGGCGTTTTTAGCCGTAAAAAAAATGACCATGTGTCGTAAGGCGTTTTTAGCCGAAAAAAACGACCATGTATCGTAAGGCGTTTTAACACAAAAAAAATGACCATGTATAGTAAGAGGTTTTTAGCTGAAAAAAACGACCATGTATCGTAAGGCGTTTTAACCCGAAAAAAAATACCATGTATAGCATTGGTGTCAAACTCATTTTACATTGTGGGCCACATAGGGCCTCGGTAGATGTCAAGTGGGCCGGACCATTAAAAGTTATACCAAACATCTGCTATAAATAACCAAAATAATATATCTTTCCTTTGTTTTGGTCTAAAGATGCACAAGAACACTAGGAAAATGTTGAAATTCAATGTACATATCTTTCACAAAACATTTCATGAAGCACCATTTCCTTAGACAAATGTGCAATTTATTTTTATAATTCACATTCGGTCAAACCTCAGTCTTTGAACGTCTCGGTTCTCGACCAATTCAGTTTTCGACCAAAAATGTTGAGGTTTTTATGCCTCGAATGAAGAACAAATTTCGGTTCGCGAACAAACTGAGTGCACTTGAATGCACCATTTGACTCCTCTCGCCTTCCTTACACGAGGAAGTCACGCTTCCTCGGGTAGACGAGGAACTCACGCTTCCTCGTGTTGCTTTCCATTGTGAGCAGACGTGTTCAAGAAACATTTTTATTTGAAAAAGAGCATGTTTCGGTTTTCGAACAGCCTTCTGGAACAGATTATGGATGAAAACCGAGGTTTGACATTATATGCATTGCATCTGATCCCACTGACTGTACAAAGGCACAAAAAATTAACAAGTAATTGATCTTGAAAAATATAGTAATGCACTTTTAAGATTAAACGAGATTTATAAAGAAAGGCATTTTTAAACCATTTACACAAGCATATAAAATCTAAATGTAATTCCTGCCTCTTTTTGTCAATGGACGCTACAGCTTCGTGTTTGCTTTCAAAACTTAGCTTGTAGCAGACGTGTGCACATTTTCAGCATGACGTCTCTGATCCACTGGTGAAAGGACACTTTGATCCTCTCCTCTTTCATCTATAACTGCTTCAGACAACAAAGTGTATGCAGAAAAGTGGTGAAGATTGCACGACTGTCTGTGTCCTATGTGTTGTGTTGTGTTATTTTGACTTCAAAATGGCGCCGCGTGAGTGGCTGCCTTTCCAGCAGCTCCTATATTTTCTGTATATATTCTGTGCTGGGTCTGTCTCAGTGACAGACTGAGGCTGCCGTTGTCTTCTTCTCTGATCAAAACAATGTTGCCTTTTCCTCTGATCAAAACAGTGTGTTTTTACCTAGCGGATATTCCATGAATTGCACTTTATTAAAAATATTCATTCCGTGTCTTTTATGCATTTTTTCACTTTTAAATTATCCCGTGGGACTGACCAAACTTCCTTGCGGGACGGTTCCGGCCCGCATGTTTGACACCGATGTTCTTGGCGATCGTGAATAAAGTGCAAATAAAACACCCATTACGCACACTACCAAAATGTGCAAGCCAACTTTCTGCATTGTTTCAAGATGCTTTGTTGATCAGGGCAACTCCGCTGGAATAGTTGAGACGCAAGTCTCGTCTGGATGCTTGCGGGGTGCTCTCTGCTGGTCCCAACGGGGCCGGGGGCTGAAGAACCTGCAAAACCCATAGGTTCGCGGTGAAATCCAACTTCGTTTCAGATTGGGGAGGAAACATCGGATGACTTTCTGAGGGCCCCGATAACTTTTCCCCCTCAAAGTATTCACTGTGTATCAGTCAACATGTCAGAAACATTTCGGTCTCAAACTCCAGCAGAGGGCTCGCCATTGGCAAGGGGAAACAATCAACCCGATTTCGCTTTGCAATGTGAGCTAACAGCAGTAAGAATCATTGTAAAATTAGACCGCAAACTCGCAAGAGGCTCGCGCCCGTCGTCGATGGTGTTGACAAGGTCTTTAGGAAACGGAAGGGCGCCGTCTACTGGTGACCAATAGGAATGACAAACCTTCGACTGAAGTAGCTCTCAACTTTACAAGTACAGTCCCACCGAAAAAATACAACTCTCTGGGTACCTTGATCAGGTGCTGTCTCACCATGTTGGTCTTTGTCGTTGTGTTTATGATCCTCTGGACGAGTTGGAACTGGGAAAGTCAATTCCTTAGTCTGTCTGTGGCTGCGCAGATGCAACGGCGCATGTGCTCAGCGTGCACTCCATGCAGTCCCTACCAAGCCCGTCGCCCCTCCCCTTCCTCTTCTGGTCTACCTCTCTGAGCACGGCAGCTGAGCCACTGCCAAACCTTGCTTCAGACACGTGAAAAAGAGATAGTGACATAGAGAGGGGGGGGGGGGGGGAGAGCGAGAGAGCGAGAGAGAGAGAGAGGGAAAATGACAGAGCCGGCTCTCATCGTTCACTTCAAAGAGCCGATTCTTTGTACCGGCTCGTTTGCGACCGACACATCACTAGTGGAGACAGTGGCGATGATGGCTTGGAAACAGTCAAGAGGTCTTGCGGAGGCCACAGTTCAAGCTCGCACAGCCACCGACTTGCAAGTCTACTTTCAACCAGAACATGTCTGTCATACCAAAATTGATCCGTGAGGGGCAGCAATGGTGCCACAGGGCATCCCAACTGGCAAGAAATACAGTCGGAGAGAGAAGTAGACAAGGAGGTGGCTCGACTGTTTTCTGAGAAGACCAAGGAGGGGAGGGGGGGGGGACTCTTAACACACCCTCAACATGAGATATCATAAATGATCTTTTTTTAGAGACATGCAATCATTAATTTGGATGGACGGTGGGGAAATGCTCAAATTTGGCCCAATTATTTTGTATTTGGCCCTGCTTAAGTCACCAAAGTTCATGGTTTGGCCTTCTCAAGGACGCCAGCAGATAAAGACGTTTGAGGGTGAAGTCAAAGGTTAGAGTAAGGTTAGTTGTCGTCAAGTCGCACGTGCAATAAAGGTCACCTGTATGTGCATTAGTTACTTTAGTGTGCCTTTGATTAATAATCTGTGTGTGTGTGTGCGCGGGAGCAGTCAAGTGTGGAGTGTTAAATGGGGGCTCCTCGCTGTATGCGTTAATAACAAAACACCCTTGGATGGTATTGATTCACCAATCTCATTCCCATCTGTCCTTCGAAGGCTCCCTTCATCATCCTGGTCCTGGAGTGCCCTTCACCCAAACGCTTCCTCCCCCAGCCTCCCCCTCAGCAGTCCTCTGTTTAACCGCCACCCATCATCAGCCCCTCGCTGTCAGCCCCTCGCCATCATATGGTAATACAGTTCCGAGTCATCAATGTGAATCATCGCCACAGTGATTGCCAAGTTCTGTTTTGTTCAGGCAAAGTTGGCCAAGGTCAACAAAAAGGCACTTCCATTCTCACATTTTAGTAACATTAAAAAAAAAAAAACCCTGCTGTGACAGTATATGCTTCACATGAGTCGTATGGAATAATCCGCGTCACTCTGTGCCCACGCAGCGTGAGCACACTTCATTTCCTCAAGCGTCGGTTGGCACTGCACATAAAGTACATGTGCAGCAATCTTACAGTGTGTAATGCATGCCAGCGTACACTCATGGGGAGACTTTCTACAAAATCTTGGAAGTCTGTAGACATTTCTCTATTTGGAGGTGTTGAATGGAGTTCAGCAACCGTGGCCAAGAGGGTTCGGTTGGCACCTGCCATCCTAGGGACCCCCTTCAAGACTTTCCTTCTCCCTGACCAGGGTGATACTAGTTTGGGATTTTTCAGTGTGGGCTTTCCTGAAAGAATCCACTTCTTTATACAAACAGTGTAGTCCAGCACCCTGTAATCTGATAACGTGATAAACTGTCCACCGTAGTAACCGCTGTCCCTGAAAGGGTTAAATAGACTGAATCGTCTATTTAATCAGGATTCAAGATTTGAAGATACGCGGTTCAGGATTCGCGACTCAAGATTCGCGGTTCGAGATTCGCGGTTCAGGTTCACAACAGTGCCAAAATAACAACAACATGACAAATAATAATCATCACGATTGAGCCTGAACAAAGTCAAACACTAAAAAGATGATTCACGTTCCCGTTCTCCTCATATGCACTTCCACAAACTTATTTCCTTTCTAGTCAACTGTTTGCGCTCAGTAAAAACTAAACATAAGCAGAACAACAGTGAATAACATTAACTTGCCAATGTGCTCCTTATTCTGCTCCTAATCATGCTGCTGCATGTTGGTAATGACTTGCTGTTGTGGCAACGCTTTCTGTATTTATGTCATGAGCATCGGGGGAAGAGGAGAAATAGTACAGCGCAAAAGCATCATTTGATGCAGTACACGTTGTGATTATGACATGACAGCTGATTGGCACACGGAGCTACGTCACGATCACAAATGTTGAAACGAACAACCGCTCGGGGTCACACTCACACCTACGGACAATTTAAAGCTTTCAGTTAACTTGCCATGCATGTTTTTGGAATGTGGGAGGAAACTGGAGTGCCCGGAGAAAACCCACGCAGGCACGGGGGGAGAACATGCAAACTCCACACAGGAAGGCCAGAGCCGGGATCGAACCCACGACCTCTGCACTGTGAGGATGTGATAACCAGTTGTCCACCTTTATATACAGTATATTCACATATAAACACACATTTAATACATACATACACACACACACATACTGTATATATATATATATATATATAAAATATACATATATATCTATATCTCTCTCTCTCTCGCTATGTATACTGTATATATATGTATATATATACAGGTATATACTGTATACTGTACACACACAAACTAAAACTAATAGTAAAACTCGTAAAAATTAAGCGTTTTTGACAAAATCTAAACTGATAAAAACAAACAAACCGGCTCTAAAAACATTTAAAACAGACTGAATTAAAAAAAAAGAAAAACTGATGAAGTTTCTTGGACTAGTAATAGATACAAAACTATCCTGGAAGCCACACATAGATAACATAATAAAAAAAATATCCAAAACTATCGGGATACTCCACAAAACGAAGGATGTGTTGAGTAAGAGCTCCTTGTATACATTATATTACTCATTATTACTCCCATATATGACCTACTGTGTAGAAATATGGGGAAAGGCTTGTAAAACAAACACACTCCCTGTTTTAAAACTACAAAAAAAAGCAATCAGAATAATCAATAGGTCTAAATATATAGAACCCACAAATCCAATATTCATCAAATTAAACACAATGAAATTCTACGACTTGGTTGACTTCAAGATTACCCAACTAATGTATAAAGTACATAACAATCTCCTCTGCCAAAATATCCAGCAGCTTTTTGAAATTAGAGAGAGCTGTTATCATCTAAGGGGTACAAATCAATACAAAAAATCCAGAACAAGAACAAACATCAAACATAGGTGTGTATCAGTAATAGGTGTCAACCTGTGGAACAAGCTTGAAACGGACCTGAAAATGAGCAAATCGTTGGAGGAGTTCAAAAACCAATTCAAAAGATTAGTACAAAAAAACGACATGAATCAGAATTAAAAAGATACATTTGAAATACTTATAAAATATAGTAAGACAACCGTTTGTTCTTGTTTTCGATTTGATCAACTTATCACAGAAATGAAAATTATAATGAATATCAGAAAATTGAAATACAAAAGGAGAAAGAATAACTATATAAATACAAACCAAAAGGTGTATAAATAGAATAGTATAGTATACATAAGGGTAAAAGCATTTGATGATATGTAGATTTTTCTTTTCTTCTTTGTTTTGAAAAATGATCAAATCAAATTGCTACAAAATAAGGGGTAGGACTAGATAAGTTACTTACTTCTTCCTACTCCCTTGAGCATACAACCGTGATGATGTGTGTGTGTGTATGAGAAATCCAAAACTATTATCACCCCGAGAGATGCTAACCACTCATTGACTGTGTTGCCCATGAAGAAAACATGTTTGGGTTCATTTGTCGAGGAACACTTGACTCCAAATGGAAAAGTGCTGTGAAACGGTGGCATGGTGTCAACCCGACTGTTCTTGGTCAAGAGCCTTCTCGCACTCTCCACTCCGCCCTTCGGTCTGTCTTCGGTTTATCCGCCCACGCTGTTTTCTGTTGCTTTAGCTCTTTTCACGCCACCACCATCTCTTCCTTCAACTTTGTCTGCTGCCATTTTTCCTCATCTCTCAGCGCTTCTAGCCTCCTTCCTCCTCTGGAAGAGTCATCAAATGAAGATTAAAGAGCCTTCACTCACTCACAACCACGCACACACACACACGCTCTCCCTCAGGAAACCTTCACACAATTATGTCTAGAATGGGATTTATTCTCAGCCTTCAACAACTCATTAACTGCATATTGCAAATTGTATGTTTCAGCAGAAAGCATTGATGAGGAACACTGGCAACGGGGAGCTTCGGGGGAGGCCAGAACGATTCCGACGCGTGCTACCTCCCTCATTTGCATTTCACATATCATACAGTGGATGTATATTCAGTGTACCGGCACTTGCGTTGGGGTGGCGGGCGGGGGTTGATTAAGGTTCATATTACCATGCAGTGACCTACAGGTCAAATATTTGCCAACTTTTTTATTTGCACTCAGCATTGTGGCATAAATATAATAATGATACACGCACGCACGCACACACACACAAGAAAAATATGCTTTCTGCAGTCAGTGGCGACATGCGGCACTAGTTTGCGAGTCAAATCACACAGTGTCAAGCTTGGGTAATTTGGTATTACTATGATGGATTTGCACTTTGAATATATGTACAATATATTTCTACATACACAATAAAGCTCACTTTTGATGGACACCCTCATTGATCAATGTGACAATCAACGGCGTTTACTTCCATTCAGTGTCAAGTGTCAAGACGGCATATGTTGTTTTCACCTGTTAGTTGGTTGCTTTGGCATTTCATGCGTTTTAGTACAAGCCATTGGGACGTGGCATATATAGTACACTCACAGTGTGAATAAAAAGAACATATTTTCCAGTAATTGAGTTGATAGACACACCGCCATCTTTACATCTTGGCAGAAGTCTGCGTTTCAACCGAGTGTCTTTGTAGTTGGAATGCCCTTATGAAATTGCTTCTTTATTATTCTAATTGCCATTTTTAGGTCTTTTCCAAATACAAACATTTATTTAAATTTTTTTTTTAATGCTTGATGGACAACAATGGCACTGTGACAGTAAAATGAAAAATTTAGCCCCCCCCAAAGCCAGTTCCACCTCACAACATGAAAATTGTTTGGCACCTTCATGCTGAACAGACACAAGAACCCAAAAACCCAGAAAGACACAGGAGGTTTTGCAGCCTTTTCGCATTAGTAATGTCCCCCAATTTCTCGGTTCAGCAACTGCTACACTACAAAAATGGTGTACTGAATTTATTCAAAGCATGGTCGACTGGTTAGCATGCCGGTCTCAAAGGGCAAAGGTGCAGGTTTCGATTGCGGTTCCGGCCTTCCTGTGTGGAGTTTGCATGTTCTCCCCGTGCCTGCGTGGCTTTTCTCCGGGTACTCCTATTTCCTCCAAAACATGCACAGCAGGTTAATGGAACACTCAAAATTGTCCCTAGGTGTGATTGTAAGCGCGGATAGTTGTTCGTTTATGTGTGCCATGTGAGTGGCTGGCACTTTTTTGAATATAGTCCCTCTAAATCATATTGTGGGTGGGACTGGAACATCCCCGACGATAAACGACTGTTCATCAGTTCCGTTTGGCAATTTTCAGCTGTCCTGCTCGAGATTTTGTCTGATTGTGACCAAATTTGAACCATTTAAACAAGCCTGATGGGCAACATTAAATGTGAAAAATGTGAGCTTTCATCATGGCGGCAACGTTTGATGACACGCCATAAAACATGAAAACTCCAATAAGCAGCTCCGCAAATGTCTTGCGTGTGATGAAATTCTCGCCCTGAGGAGATTCATAGATGCTCCCACTCCTCACAGAAAAGTATGTATGTAATTACTCCACTCCTGTCACTTGGCTTCCTTCAAACTCTGTATACTCGCGCAATGTTGTATGTCGCACACGTAATGGAAAATCTCTTCACCGGGGAACAATTAAAAAAATAAAAATCTGCTTGCATTTATTGTTGGGCTTATCAGTGTGATGGAAAGGTACTGAAAGTGTGTGTATGTTGCATCCGCACAAACGCACGCTTCCACGGGGTGGAATGAGTCAGAGTCTAAAATTAGCAGCTCCTTTCCAAGGGCTGTTTTAATTGAAGATGGTGCATGGGATAGGTTAACAGCGCAGTTAGTGCAGCTTGATGGCGCAGGAAGAGGGAGAGAACGTTCATCCTGGAGCAGGTCAAACGATGAATGTTGCTCAGCTCCGAGGGGACCGACACTTTAGCGTGAACAGTACTTTTCGCCTGCAACACCCACTCCCTGTGTGTTCTTAACTTCAACACGTAAGAATTCAATTAGAGTTGCGGCGGCGATTCAGATGTGATGTTTCACTATCTCTGTTGCTCTGGCATAAAACAGAATAAACACAAGATGCACCATGTTTTTTGCGTCCACCACCTTTTGCGTCATACCATACTTCTCATAACTACAGTATACCATAATTTCTTAAGTACTTGAATAAACGGTAATACCCATCCCCCAAATTGAACTCTTACAGAGGGATTTTCCTATGTATAATACGCTGGTCTGCTGCATGTTTGGAGAGGCTGGCAGCTGGCACAGGTAGCAGCAGGAGCTAGTTTCCAGAGCGAGACGGAATAGCGACGCAAGAAGGGCTGAGTTTCCTATGCGAAATGTTCAAAGCTAGCCAAAAGCAAACTGTAATGTGATGGAAAGCAGGTGGACTATATTCGATAAACAGAAAAAGAGTATTTAGTTTTCATAAGCGAGTATCGTAGTAAAGACGTAACACGTCCATTCGTGAGCCAGCAGCGGAACCATTTTTTGGGGGGGAAGGTTGTCAGGAGGCAAAATAACAAAGCCAGACTGTAGCCTAAAGCTATTTTCTTAACAGGCTATTTCATCTGAACAATATTTTTACAAGACTGCCACCTAGTGTTCAGTCAGAGAACATAAAGTGCCTACGGACCTGCACTTCACGAATGATCAATCCAGCCGGTTAAGAAAGTTGGCTGTGTTGTATCACTCGGTACTGGCCCACCATGCTGGTGGCTAGAATGTATAAAAGTAAAGTTTTTATTATTATTATTATTCTATCATCGTAACTATTTTGGTTTTGTGCAATACTGGGACAGAAGCACTTTAAATGGATGGAGGACGGACGGGGAAAACAAGGTAGGGTGCCCATCTCTGTTAAGGACAATCAATAATGGAAAATGAAATAGATGAATGGACTTTCAGGGGCATTTTACTTTAGTGGTGATCATTTTTCTAGTGTATAACTGAAGCACAAATCCAACTTTACAGGAGGAGTAATCAATTATGCTCCTTTTTACTGGGTGGATCGTGAAATTGAAAGGGGGGGGGCAAATACGGTGGTGAGAAAGAAAAGGAGGTAAAGTGGGTCATACAGGAGCTTGGACGGGGGTTAGGATGAAGGGACAGCATGGCCTGTCGAAACGTTATTGATGCAGCCTGTGTACCCCCCCTGTAGAATCCCCCCCCCCCCCCGCCACCCTTTTGACCAGCAATTACACCTCTCCAAATGATGATCCATACCAGCAGAGCAGACTTGACCACGTATTGGGGATGGATTGAACTCTGTCTCCTCCTCTCCCATCTCTTTCTCCCGCACTCGCTGCCTCTCGCCCCCGTGTTCGCCGATGGAGACGGATGGCACCGGGCCACTGGCCTCGGCCCCTGCAGATTGATTATTGATCAGCGGGACAGTGATGGATTGAGGGCTGGAGAGGGCTGTGGGTGGAGGCAGAGGTGCAGAAGTGAGAGGATTTCAAGGAATTGATGTTGTAAAAAGTGGGCTTGAATGATGACGCCGTGGCGACAGGTGGGCGCCGCTAAACTGCCACCTCAAGAGGGAGCTATTGACCTAACCGCCAGAATTCGAGCAAACTACAGCTTTGCGCTTGAGCACGCCCTTCTTTGTTAAAACATGACTTTAGGTTACGTTCAACAAATTAGAATTCAACACAGGTATAAGAGCACAGACCTGCGGCATGGTTTTACCATTTCTGATCAGCAAATCAATGCATAATGGAATAAAGCATCTAAATAGGCCTTTTCGGAATGATGTTACACGTACTTCTGCAATGGCAAAAGGTGGAGTTTCTTTCTCTGATGGCACAATTCTGTATTCTTCATGTGGAAAGTGGACCTATTCCAGTGATGGGACTGGGCCAGCCCGAGACTAGCGAAAATCTGCATATGATTGGTGACCATTGAAATGGTTTGGAGGGGAAAAAAGTGTATTTATTTTTTTAACACCCCAATTTTCTTTTCCCGTAAAAATCCTGGTCTTATCTCACTGGGGTAAATCGGACAACTCCGCAACCGCAAAAAAACCCCCCACACAAAACAAACGATGGCATAGATCAATGAAGGCGGCCCTGGTGGTCCAGTGGTTAGCGCGTCGACCTCACAGTGCAGAGGAACTGGGTTCCATTCCAGCTCCGGCCTCCCGGTGCGGAGTTTGCATGTTCTCCCTGGGCCTGCGTGAGTTTTCTCCGGGTACTCTCCCAAAAAATGCATGGCAGACTGATTGAACACTACAGATTGTCCCTCGGTGTGAGTGTGAGCTCGGATGGTTGTTCGTCTCTGTGTGCCCTGCGATTGGCTGGCGACCGGTTGAGGGTGTCCCCTGCCTACTGCCCGAAGACAGCTGGGATAGGCTTCAGCACCCTCCGCGACCCTTGTGAGGATAAGCGGATCGGAAAATGGATGGATGGATCATTGAGTGGATGCCCTCCAGCTACTACTGTTAAACAGTAATACTAGTCGTGATGTTAGCAGTGTTCGCAGTCTCAAAATTCCTTTTATCATTGCCTCCTGATCCACGGTGAATGAGGTAGACGTTTGCCAATGCGTGTTGATGTTGAATGAAGCTGCCAGCGGCGACACCAAGATGGCTATCGTTAGGCAATATAAGCGAGGCGCCGGAGAGTCACTGTTGCTCTCCGGAGGAGCCGAGAGGTTAAACTGCAATCGCCACACTCTTATTTTAAAACCCACTTTTCATTGTTTTCTTTTTTGCGCGCGCGCGCATGCGTATGTGTGTGTTTACTCCCTTTGCACTCCACTGCGTGAATATCAGCGCGCATGATAAAGGAGCAGAAGGAGCCCGTTGGCTGCTACGCATGAGTGTGCTGGAAGCAGATACTGCAGGAAATAAATGACATGCAGGCAGCTTCCCAGCACAGAGCGTACGCTGGGCGCCTTCCCTGCCTGTGTGTCCTACCAAAGTCATTAGTTAGCCATAATGATTGTATTCTGCTTTTCAGTTAATTATCATCAACAATTTGTTATGAAGACGCCGTGAGTTCATTTCAACTCCCCTCTCGGGATGCTTCCATATGTTCCCAGATATACTGTATATGACACACTTCCACCCGGCCGCCCCCTCCCCACCGGGAGGTGTGGGCGTAGCGTCCCATGAGGGGACATCCTCGGTGGATCCCAAAGAGTGGGAGGACTTAAGTTCTGGACACCCAAAGTTTACAGTTGGACAAGTTAGTACCAATATAAAGACGGATAAAACTACTAGATTACACAAATAGGATTCTTTTTCATGTGGAAAATGGGGTCATCAAGACGTATTTGTATATGATATTGTATATATACAGTTTGGCGTTCTTCCTCATTTGTGTAAAAAAAAAAATTTTAAATGGTTCCCTTTTTATGAAGCAAAGAGAAAGATATACAAAACCTGAGAAAATAATTTATGTAAAGTGGTACCTTCATTTACAAGTAGCGGAAAGCAAAAATGTGACTTAAACATGAGCTTGTTTCAAACTGTGTTTTTTCCACCCTCCCTGAGCGTGTTGTGTACTCGCAAATGCTCATAAAAAGGTGCTTGCTTGAAGATATTTTTCATAAGGGAATAAATAATATTTGCCTGTCATTATTGTTATCTGTTGTTTATATTCAAATATCCTCATGGTTTAAAGGGCTGCAAAAACACAACTGTTGATGGTAACCATTAGCATGTCAATGTTTTTTTTCCCCATGACATTGTTAGCATAAAGTTAGCGGACTGATCTTCAGGCAACAGCATTTGGTCTTTTTAAAGTAGTTTCTTTTTTTCTGAAACATCACAGCTATAAATTAGAAGGCACAGTAAAATACGTATGATGTGAGCTTTTACAAGTCAAACTTAAAAACAAAAAAAAAGAAAAGAAAATATCTCCAAAAAAACGATGCGCTAGAAAAAGAGTAAAGACATTTTCGAAATCAGCATGAAAACTACGTTTAGGGACACATGAAGCCATTGCCGATTAAAATATGCTGTTGACCAGTGTAATTATCAGATGCACGTGCCCCAAACAATTAGCTGGTCAACTCGCACTTGACTCTTTGCAATTACAGCCATTAAAAGGATTCCATTCAAGTGCTTCCATGAGCAACATGACAGAGTGTAGATGACCACGGTGAACTAATTTATTATTGCCACTCTGTAAAATGCAACCACACATTCAGTCATTGACATGTGTGGAATATTTTCACCAGCGCAGGCACATCAATGAGGATGCATAAACATCCAAATATATGCAGACAAATAAGTTTGCTGGCCGGCGGAGAAAAAGTTCCACAAGCCTCAGATCACAGCTGGGGGTGTGTGTGCTGCTTCTCACCGCACTCCATGATGGATGGAGGGAAATTGTGCAAATTAGGTGAAGAGAAGAAGAGGATGAGCAGAATACAAGTACAAAGTAAGCGTGAAACATGCTCAAGGTCTCCTGATCTTTCAAAGCGGGTGACCAGCTGTTGGTTGACTTGGCTCTGTATGCCGGCGCACCACAGATTTTGCTGAAAATGTTTGGAAGTTATCCACTGTAATCCTGCTTTTTAAGACGACGGAAAGCAATGGCTGCAGTTTCATTCAATAATGTACATTTTGGACATGATGATTCAAGTTTATTGTGAGAAGATAAATTTGCGAGTTTAATAAATGAGATTTGTTTTCTATAAGCCACGGGTGTCAAACTCAAGGCCCGGGGTCCATATGTGGCCCACCACATCATTGTAAGTAGCCCGCGAAAGCAAATCAAAGATGACAAAAACTCTCCCAAAATTTCAAATTTTCATTCGTAATAAATCAGTGACATATTGCATTTTCTTGTTACCAAACCCCTCATTACAGTTACTGAGACAATAATTAAATAAAACATTATTCTTGACTTCTTTATATAGTTTCAGTCATAACGGCCCTCCAAGGGAAATGGTAATCATAATGTGGCCCGCGCCAAAAATTAGCTTGACAGAGCAGAGGGTTCAGCATGCTGTTAGGTGTGACAGAGTTTGAACAACAATTTGGTCTTATCCATTGCTCTTCGCACTCTCAATATATTATCCATCCATCCAGCTTTCCGATCCGCTTATCCTCACAAGGGTCGTAGGGAGTGCTGGAGCCTATCCCAACCGTCTTCGGGCAGGAGGCAGTGGACACCCTGAACTGGTTGCCAGCCAATCGCAGGGCACACAGAGACAAACAACCATCCGTGCTCACACTCACACCTAGGGACAATTTAGAGTGTTCCATTAACCTACCATGCATTTTTTTTATAATGTGGGAGGAAACCGGAGTACCCGGAGAAAACCCACGTAGGGTCGGGGAGAACATGCAAACTCCACTGAGGTTAACGTGATAACCACTGGACCACCGGACTGCCCTTCAATATATTATACGTGTTTAAATGTGTTTGTCCTATTTTAAAAGTGTGTTTGAAAATGAAGTGCCGTAAATGTTACGAAAACATGATTACAGAGTAATTAAATAAAGTAATTCCATATTGCAAATTGTCTAGCAGATGTCTTCCTATTGTCATGGGACGCAAATCCCAAAACAATTGCAGTGAAGACTTTTTATCACAGGGACAATTTCCTTGAGAAGTCCGTCTGACTTTGTCTGCTTATTTCATATTTAAAATCAAAAAGGCTTGCATATCTTAGAATTTAGGCGGCCCGGTAGTCCAGTGGTTGGCATGTCCACTTCACAGTGCAGAGGTACTGGGTTCAATTCCAGCTCCGGCCTCCCTGTGTGGAGTTTGCATGTTCTCCCTGGGCCTGTGTGGGTTTTCTCCTCCCACTTTCCTAAACATGCATGGCAGGCTGATTGAACACACTAAATTGTCCCTAGGTGTGAGTGCGCATGGTTGTTTGTCTCTGTGTGCCCTGCGATTGGCTGGCAACCGGTTCGGGGAGTCCCCCGCCTACTGCCCGAAGATGGCTGGGGTGGGCTCCAGCACCCCCCGCGACCCTAGTGAGGATTAAGCGGTTCGGAAAATGGATGGATGGATTGGTTTTAGAATTTAGAGTTCAAGCACAAATCAGCCTGTGGATGTTCCTAAACAGAGGTCACTTTTACAGTCCATATGAACCGTGTCTTCCTTTAGCGACCGCGAAGGAAGTTAGCATTCATAAATCCACACAACTTTTTGCAAGCTATCTGCTGCTTCAAGGAAGCCAGATTAAAGACTTTTTAAAAAGACATTTTAAAGCCACATCCATCAAATTTATCATCCACTACGAGTGGGTGATGGGGGCTCAAGCCAGCTATCCATTTTCTTTACTGCCGAATCCTCTTTAGGGTCGACTTCGGGCAAACGCAGACGATGCCCTGAACTGGTCACTAGTCAATCGGCGAACCCAGAAAGTAGTCACAGCTCTTTGCTTTTTCCATGTTTTGTTACGCACGGCCCTATTTCAAACATTTTTTTCTTTAGTTTTTTTTCCATTGCATTTTTCCTTAGAATGCTACACACAGCACTCGATAACGACAAAATTCAAAATGTTTGTTTTCAAATGTATTGTAAATAATAAAGAAACAAAGACATTGCATAATCACAGCCTTTTGTTGATGCCTCAAGTCTTTTTGTACTTGTATATGATGCTTAGAGTTGAAACGCCTATCTTTGGGCTGTTTCTATTCCTCTTTGTAGCATGTTGTGATTCTGTTTGTATTTATTTTGTTGAAAGGTTGGTACATAGAATGTGGAAAAAGTGAAGTGCTGTGAATATTATCTGGGTGCCTTCATGCTTACATTCTCACCGTCGCCGAAACGGAGCTTAACCTACACTGCAGGACGGGCGAGTGCTCCACTTCCCATGCAGTAGAAAGAAAGAAAGTGGTCAACATCTTTGTTAAACTGCATTTAGCTCGCGGGGAGCAGCATTTAGTAATGCTGCGTAAATATTTGTTACATGCAACAATTATGCTGACTATTCTTGCTGCTTCTACTTATTTTGGCAGATACTGTATACGGTAGAATGTACAGTATTCTGTAAAGCTGCCATACACTGTCTTGTACAAAATCAAAAACTTACCTTCCTTGATATGTTCTTTTCTTTAGCTAGTTTTGACAATTGTATTTTGGTAGCTAAGCATGAAAATATTAAGTTATTAAATTGTCGCCCGACCCCCTCCCTAAAAAGCATTGTACGCTCATTCCACTCTCCGTTAGGCTAAAACGCTAAACACTTTACAAATGCAATTTATGCCACTATGTGACAAAGAACAACAAAGGCAATACAAGAAGCTCCTTATTTTCAACATCTAGCGTACGTTTGAATTGCAGATTTCAAAGGATTAAATCCACTGGAAGACTTTTTAAGAATCCGCAGACACCACGCCGTGGATACGTGCTGTTAGTTTGTTGTGTCTCAAATGAAGTGTCGTGGAGGATCGCAGCCTCCCGTGTTGAGGAATATCAAAAGCAGCATTGCAAAGAACTGACTTATGCAAGACATGTTCTGTATTGTAAAATATGATACTGTGTGAAACATCTAAAATAGGCATGATTCAAATAGATCACATTGAAAACGTACATCCCATTGCTGTTGTGGATCTGGAGTGATATATCCATTTTAATTGCTTTGCAGGGGGATGAAAAGTGCACATTGTAGCGCTGTGTAATGTGTGTTGGTGTGTACAGGCGGCGGGGAGATAAATTCTCACCTGTTTGATGTGCACGTGAAAGGAAGAGGGAAGAGAAGCAACTCTCAGGAATACAAAATGTCAAATTCACCGATATCTTCAGGGCAGCCATGCATCAATTTGTTGAAGCCAAATACCTGTAGATGTATTTATTTTTTGGCAATGGAGTCATGTAAGATCAAATCACAGTAGGTCTGTCGTGATTATCATAATTTTCTCTCATTTTAGTTTTAGAGTGTGGCTGGCTCCACTCTGGATTGGTTGCCGGCCAATCACAGGGAACATGGAGAGAAACAGCCATTCACAGTTAGCGGCAATTCAGAGTCTTGAATTCATCGAGCATGCAGGTTTTCGGTATATACTCACAGAAAACAAGATTTGAACCCTGAACCGAAGAACTTTGTGGCAGATATTCCAAACACTAGTCCAATCTTGCTGCCCAGCACACTTTTTATTTTGTTTGTTCAGCGCACAAAAAAGTAAGTGCTTGATCAACTTAATATTACTGTGTCAAACTAGTGACACACAGTTGTGTGGAACAGTTTTATTTTTGAAGATGAAATCAAATCAGCTTTCCCGTCTGCGCTGGCCTGATAAAGTTTGATGAAGCGAGAGCTATACAAATGATTGAAAAAACAAAAAAAAAAGGGAATGCTACGTAACCTGAATGCTTACTGTTTTGTTGAATATTTTATGCTTCGATTAAATCCCCATTTTGATTCTGAATATGTCTGAATAGAATCAGTCCTTGAAGCATAGTAGATAAAATAAGCAGCAGTTGCTACCGAGAATGTTAGCTAGCATGCCCGTTAGCTTGGATCCGGGTAAGTGGATGAGTGGGTGATGACTGCGCACCTCTAAATGAAGCTCTCAGAGAAGCTTGATTTGGTCAGAGAGAAAAGGAATAAAGAGCATTTCAAGAGAGCTGAAAGGGTAAGACTGAATTAGAAATAATGTATAGCACGGGTTTCCTAATGCTATGCTATTAAATATGGGTTAAATCCCCCAACTTCCCGTAAAAACTTCAACAATTTCGCAGTCCAGTAATCTTCCAATTTTAATAACCTTAAGCTTCCCTAGCTCCATAAATCTGACGTTCTAACGCCTTCCCTACCCAACCTCTTCCTCCCCACTGCCTCCCACTTATTCCGAGCCGCGCACATTTTATCTCCATAATAGCACAAAGCGGCGCAAGCTGCCTCCGTGGGCAAGATAAGGGAAATTCCTGCCCGTATTTTAATAGCTTCGCTCAGCTATCTGTTCCGAGCAACTCCTCAGGAGCTGCCAGCCAGCGCGCTCACCTTGGACGCAGAACCCAGAGGAGATTCCTACAGAAAGGCGTGACTGCTGAGGGCGAGCGGGAGAGCGTGCCGATGTGTCTGTGTGCACGCGTGCGAGTCTCTATGGGCATTCTTGTGGCTTGGTTTGTGTTGGAATGTCTGCCCGTGTGCGAGTGGGTAAATAAATTCATACCTACACTCTGTATGAAGTGTGCTTGCCAGATGGTAGGACAACAGGCAGTCCATTTCTAACTGCTTAGCTATCCCTCGGGAAGCCATAAGGAGATCTGTTCAAGACACGTGCGCCTCCAGAGAATAGTCAAGTTTAGGAAAATAGGAAGACTCGATTCCTCCGTAATCAATACATAGCAGGGGTCAGGACAGATTCGGCGGATTACTAAGTGTCAAAGGCACTGGCAGGATAGGACAAGCAACAACTGAAGGCAAAAAAAAAAGGCCTTCCAAAAATAGACTGCATGGCCTGGGTAATGAATGAGACTGTTCGCAAACAAATGGATTCAAGAGTTCCAAACAAATATGGCTTCAGTTCGTGGACAGCCACCGCATGCATGCGAAATGCTCAGTTGTTCAGTCACTGTTCTTCGTCACATATTTAACAAATGTCTTCCTTTTTGTTGTGAGTCCTTGGTATGGCTCTAAAGAAACTGGAACGTGAATAACGTAATTTTCTTACTGGTGAGAAAAAAAAGAAGGAGAAAGATGAGTGTCATTCATGTTTCTCATCTTGGTCTGCAGTTTGGGTTGGCAAAATCTACCGTCTGTACGAGTCTTGAGAAAAAAAAGGCAATAATTGTGGATAAATGATCACTGGTGATATTAACGAAGCAATAATATGTGAAAGGGCTACGAAGTTTCAGAGAGATTTGGTTGATGCCGATATTGCTTTTGAACTAAACCCATATAAACAAACTAAACATAACTTGCTTCTGTCATGTCTGTTTTGTTTTCAGCGCCAGCCGGAGGGAAGGACCCTCCAGCAGGCACACCTGTTCCGCGTTCACCAATCAAGCCTGCCATGTACAGTGAAACTCCTCTACAACAAAATATACATGGGCGAAAATACCCCCATAGTGTGAAAATATCTTCATGCATTAACACCATTCCCACTCTCCTGCCCCCATACAATGAAAAAAAACCCCCTGTTGCGTTATACGAAATCTTTTTCTCTGCTCTTGCCTCGCGACGAGATTCACTACAATGAAGTCTAATCCAACAGCGACCTCTACTGCTTCGTTCGCAGCAAGAACGTTGCATTGCTAAAATGGCTACAAAACGGACCTTTGGATGTCAAGCAGCAAAGACAAGAAGAGCTCTGACGCTGGAAGAGAGGATAAAAGGGATCAAAATGAAAGATGGAGGAAGCAAAATAAAACACATTATCCAAAAAATTGATGTAAGCGAAAGTGAATGCTGATCGTTAATGTCGCAATTTCTTTCCCTTTTTTTCTTTCTACACTGACTATATGAAGTGTCAAATAAGTGTATGCTCATACTTATGCAGTATTGGAATAAAAATAGAGTACACATACGTTTGTGTGTGCGTGTGTTTACATCTGAGATCAACTTTGCTACAGTGAAAACCCCCCTGTTGCGAAAAATTTCTCGCTGCAAACATGATTTCGTTGTAGAGGAGTGTATTTAAGGACTGCCAAGCTGTCTGATCTCTTGTCGGTTTATTGACCTTGCTCGCTGAAGTGCTTCAAGTGTTGTTTTCTTGACCTTCTCCATACTCCCTATAGTTGCTCTCATTAGTCATAGATTGTAGTTTGGAAATGTTTTTATTTTTTCTTATTGCGCTTGATCTTTGGCTTCGCATTATTGGCTTCTTGACATTTTGTTTGTTTATTGTGGATGTTCCCGAGAACCTTGCCGTAACATTTACGATTGTCAGCTCTGAGCGGATTGGTTTGGAAAGTTAGAATCATCATGCCGCATAATTGGTCAGGATTATATTTTAGACACATTTGAAAATCGAGACTTTTCTGACTTTGATGATGGGGAAATAATCAAATTCAGCCTGAATGTCAGTATGTGTATCCAGTTTAAAGCGGACAAAAAGTAAGAGTCCCTGGATTTTATATTTATTTTTTGAATTTATCTCCCAAATATAAACTGGAAACAGCATGAGAGCAGAATACTTCAGAAGCGGGCCAAATGTTATCAGTTGTAAGATGGTTCTGTCCTTGAGGCAACAGCTAATTATGCAAGCAGTGCCTGGGGCTGCCTTCAGGTGTGTGTTGCCATGGAAGAGCATGCTTGAGAAAAAAAAAAGCACTGGAATTCTCTTGGAATACACTTCAGCATAAACAAAAGTCCAATGCTGTGAAAACAGAAAGTATGATGATCATCTATCATTCACGTGCGGGAGCGCAATTATAATGCATGTGGTGATGGCATGCAACCACTAAGCTCATTAATTTTTTATTTTTTAATCTTGGTTGCACATCCCCTAATTTCCAACTGCAGATGAGTTTGAGCCTTGCACAGGTCTTATCGTGATCAGAAAAAAAGGAGAATACTGCAGCGTCCCTTCGGACGACACAGTGGTGTTTTTTTTTTTTTTTGTGGACCTTATTTCCTTTTCTTTTGCGGAAAGCCCTGCTATGTCGCAAAAAGCTGTGAGTTATAACGATAATTATTTTTTGTGGACAAGGAGAGCCAGTCACCAATGCACTTTTAGATATTTACTGAAAAGGACAGACACAGACACACAAATACAAAATGAGTACACTTGCAAGGAGCTGCTGGAGGCCACGACTCATGCACAGATGCTCACTTGCAGAGGGTGTTCATTTTAGGGGGAGGTCAATGAATTCAAATGGCAAAAATAGATTCAAAGTGGATTTACTGACAAACTTGGTCACAGAACAAAAACTTGTAAGTCAAGATACCACTGACTAAAAGAATTATTTTTGGAAAACACAATAACAAATGCTCCCTTCTCAGACAAGCTCTTTTAGTTTCCCTGTGGGACACCATGTTGTTGTATGGAATTACCGGTACACTTGATCCATCGCACATTGTAAATTAGATTGCCCACAAATTTAGATTCAAAAAGGGAAACATCAGCAACAACCACCAAGATGATGAGTTGAACCTTGACGGAACTTTCCATAGTTTACAGATGTGTGTGTGTGTGTGTGCTTTGTCCAGTGCAAATGACTAGAATAGTCACATTTTAAAATTCTATGTCCAGCTCATCACTACCTTGGTTCACACTTATGCAGAATTAGGTTCCAAGACATCACACAAAATGAAAAACCAGTGAGATAAAAATAGTTATAGATTCACTCTAAAGAGAGAGAGTCTTCCAGTCAGTGTCACTGGCGCACTGACAGGAAATGGATCCCTGGGTGTCCTCAATGTGCCCTGTTTATTGTCTTTGATGGAGCATCCAGGAATAAAACATATGATGGGTCAAGGACAGCAACATGAGCGTGTCCTTTTTTTTATTTTTTTGAGGTCGTGTGGGCCCGAAGCGGGGTCGAAGGCAAACACTATTTTGTCCCTGCAGAATCAGCCAGTAATGGCATTATTGCCTTCAGGGTCCATTTACAGTAAAACCAGCACCTGTCTTGAAGTCCAGGAACGTGATTCAATTTAATCCCATGCACTTAGAAATTAATGGAATCATCAGAGACAAATTGTCTTTTATATTTTAGGCATTGCAGCTGATGCTATTATCCGGAGTGCCTGAGTAAAGGCCATGATCAAGGAGACTTTAGACGTTGCACAATGCCTGACTTTAAGTCAATTTACTTTAAAGCTTGAACACTGAACAGTGCATTACATCCACTGTCCTTAGATCCTTGTTTCAGATCAAGTTAAAATAAAGTCCATCAAAACGAACCACAGAAAGGAAGAAACCTGAAAGCCAAACATTTAGCAAGTAACACAAGTACCGAAAACAATATGCAATGTGTCCCCCCCCCCCCACAAAAGGTCTATGGACTGGCTACAGCCTAACCGAA
The DNA here is from genome assembly GCF_054856545.1 of Hippocampus guttulatus. Taxonomy (NCBI): domain Eukaryota; kingdom Metazoa; phylum Chordata; class Actinopteri; order Syngnathiformes; family Syngnathidae; genus Hippocampus; species Hippocampus guttulatus. The sequence continues at coordinate 13,948,201 of NC_141267.1, forward strand.
ATATGGCTCAGAAGTTTCCAGTTTTGAAAAATGGCATGATTCTACAAAAAAGTGTTTGCTGGACTTTCCCAAAAAACCCATCCATCCATCCATCCATTTTCTGAACCGCTTTATCCTCACGGGGCGTGCTGCAGCCTATCCCAGCCGTGTTCGGGCCTTAGGCGGGGTGCACCCTGAACCAGTTGCCAGCCAATCGCAGAGCACACAGAGACGAACAACCATACACGCTCACACTCACACTTCGGGACAATTTAGAGTCTTCAATCAGCGTGCCATGCATGTTTTTGGATTGTGGGAGGAAACTGGAGTACCCGGAGAAAACCCACGTGGGGGCATGGGGAGAACATGCAAACTCCACACAGGAAGACCGGAGCTGGAATCGAACCCGGTACCTCTGCACTGTGAGGTCGATGCGCTAACCACTCGATCACCGGGCCGCCCCCAAACAAACCATCGCAGAGCAACAAGTCCTCCAAAACACAAAAGAGCAAATTCGAGGACTTTAAGATGTACACGTCTTGTCAAAACAATATGTGATTTAATATAAGCCGCAAGTTGGAAGCCATTTGCACAAGTCTGGAGATATATTTTTAAAATAATCAACTTTAATTCATAACTTGGCGCCGCTTTCATTGACAAATGGGACACCCGTGCTTGCATGCGAGGACACATTTGAAGAGTTTGTCCACGTGTTTGCGACTCTCACGGACTCTACGATAGTCAATTCTATTTAATTGTCTTGCGCTAATCAACACTTGACAGGCAAACAATTTATAATTTGCATTTGTTGGTCTGTAAATCCTATTAGGTTTTGATGTGTGCGAGGCAGAAATGAGCTCAATGCACAAAAGACCACATGTTCTAATGACTCTTAATCCATTGGAACCAAGAACCACCAAGGTGTTTAGGAGGTTTGCATCTTGGGTGGGGGAGGGGGGGGAATAAATAAATAAATCACAGCCCATGATGCTGCTGTTTTTTTTTTTTTTTAAAGAGGGGAAATATGAAAATAAAGCGTAGAAAAGGGAGAAGCAGGCAGAATTCCATCACACCAGGAAGCGTGGGCTGCTGCATTTTGATAGGCGGCTTGCCAGGGAGGCAAGGTGACAGAGTGTGGCGCTCGCACACTGCGGCGACACTCTGGCCCCTGCGCGAGATGCTGCGGGATCAGCGACACAGCGGGACTCTTTGTGCCCGCGTACAAAACAACCACTTAGCCGCCGAGGTGACTGCGATTTCTAATGCATTTTCACAAAAGGGCCCCTTCCGCCTGTCACAATGTGCTTTCCTCGTCACTAATATTTTGGTCCCTGCCACACTTTGTTGTGTTTGCCCAGAGCTGATGGCAAATTGGAGGGAGATGCGGAGAAACACAGAAGCTGAAGCAACAAACACAGATTTGCTCGTCTGTTGGGAAACCAGACGGCTTCATCTATTGAAAGGGAATGGAAAGCTCGTATGGGAGGATTGATCAAAATGAAAAGTGGAAGAGAAAGAAATAAAAAAGGGGGGGGGGAATGGGAGCTGGGGAAGGATTAGATGGTGACATTCTGACGCCGTCGGTGCCTAAAATACACAATGTGTCCCGCTTTGTCTGGTTTGGCAGTTTGCTGTAGAGAGGTTTTGTCCATAAGTCGCTTGGCTTTGGCGCAGTAGCCGCGTGGTACTTTCCAGGACATCTGTCGAGATGCCGCTGAACGGCGAAAGCGAGTCGGCCGACTACGCTGACTCGAGAGAACGATGAAAAGCTATAGAGCGTTTGAAATGCACATTGCACTGCGAGAACCACAAGAGGGTCCTGATGTGTGGAGAATGGGATGTAGTCCACTTCCCGTTCTTTCATTTGAAAAAACCCCAAAAAGGCCTGTGATTTTACATGGTATAGAAATTTGTCCTCAAGCCAACATTGTCCAATGAGAAGAATATTGATGTAAAAATCTGGGTGACATAAAATCAACTGAACTCATCGCTCATTGTCATGCTCCCTGAATTGCTGTTAAGGAAGGTTGGCTAAGTCACCATTAACATTGACGGTCAACAACCTGGCGAGTACGGCTGGACGATTGCGGCATATAATAATCATCATCAGGTTTATTTATTGATTGCAAAACTTTGTTTTTATTCAACGAGTAAAAGTCACTTACTTGAGTCTATCATCATAAGCTCAGGCCCATTCATCCCTGCACGTTGAACACTTTATTCTTGAGGACTGTATTCTTTTTGTCACGTATAAAACGACCTTGTAAATCCCACGTGAAAGCCTCTTGCATTTTCATTCTGCTATATCCACACTTTGCATCTTTGCACAGATCAAAGCATTGCCCTTATCTCTTTACCATACGTCTTTTTTGTTGAGTTGAGTTTATCTACGTTATTTCCGCAAGTTTTGGGACTTATTGGGCTATCCTGGGATCTCAGGGATTTTATTTAATGCCATGTCATGTGGAAATATGTGTTGGGACCACAACAAAAAAAAATCATTGGATCTTTGACAAGAAAATTCCTTGAATCTTTGAAAAATAAACTTTAAACGTATCTCTCAATAACGGTAACATAATAATAGGCGGCACGGTGGACAAATGGATAGCACGCAAGGTACGTGGTGCATTCAGAATGTCGGACACTTGGGCATGCACAGCGCCGTTCTGCATATTAATTGTTTTTCTTCGCTGGAAACTTCGAGAGCATCTCCCTCCCCCTATCTTGCCTCTTCTTGTTTCAGTATGGACTTCTCAGCCATTTTTTTGAAGTTCTACTGGTAAAAAAAGTACTCAACGACTTTGGGAGCAGAAGTTTTCTCGCAAATTGCCTCTAAAGCTTCAAGGCACACAGTCACAGATCGTGCTCTCAGTTCGCCTTGTCACAAAACCTCTCATGTCTGTTGTGTGTGTGTGTGTCTGTTATGTGGCTGCAGTGCTGATGTTTGATGGTCCAATTACAGCAAATGGCCAAGATAGCTGTTTGGTCAAGTGTGTTCCTTCACTAAATCCTATGATAAAATTCTGACACAAAATCGTGAAGAAATTGCTTTCATTTGCATTTGTTCTTTCTTTCTTAACCCAATGACAGGCGAGAGGTTGCAAAGATCAGAAAATGAGAAGCATAAATCTCCAACTGAGAGTCGCAAGATGCTTTCACATGCTGTTTTGGAGTCTGACGGATGGAGAAAGTGGGAACTCAGAGGAATGTGTTTGAAAAGTACACATATTCTTTCATTTGCCGTCTTCTGAACTCTAGAACTTTGCGTCAAAATAAACACTCAGCGCTTAATCAAGGACTTATTGGTTAATTACATCTTTGGACAAAGGTCACAGACCAAGCTGACGGAGAGCAAACGCTAGCCTTAAGACTTGAGCTACTTTGCGTTGAGTTTAGCCCAGACATTATAATAAATGCATACAGGGACTGAAATAATATCAGCTTGTCACGTGTGTAAAATACCCTTTTGAACTGTGAAATGAATAAACTCAACGCCGGACTTTAAAAGCTTACTAACACCGTCATCAACTGTTTCCAATTCCAAGCAAGTTGTCAGGAAATCTGTTCAAGCGATGACATGCAGTACGATGGTTCACGGGTTGCAATTAACTTGTTGTGCACCTTCTCATGTGCAAGACAACCACAGGAGGAAATATGTGGCCCATTTTTTTTCTCTTCTTCTTCATTTGATTGTTTTATAGTGTATTAAAGGCCTTGAAGTGTGTTTCATACACATATTTTTACCGCAATTATGACTACACTGCCTTGGTCGCATGTATTCCGCCTTCCATAGAGATCTGGGTTGTGTCGGTGACATAGGAACGGAACTCTGCTGTAGAAGGAGGAAGCCCTGTGCTACTTTGTCTTGGTTGAAGAAAAGAGAGAAACTAAAATGCAGGAACAACGAATCATCTATTGGAGAATTCAAGGAACTGCATGTTGCTAATATATTTATTAATTTGCATTATTGCTTGTTGCACAAACTGGCCAAGTTCCAAGCGAGAGCATGCAGACCTGCGGAGGGCCCTACACATTATCGAGCGAAATTATAAATCGTCTTGGGCTTGTGAGGCGCTGGGGATCTTTTACAAAACCGAGTGAAGAGTGTGGCCATTGATCTATGGATATGAATAAGATGGATGGAGGGGAAAGAATACATATAAAAGCTTCTTGAGCACATATGGTCCATTTAGCACTTTCCCTCTTGTTTTGATGGCCGATTTGATGTTTTTTAATCTGTCACAAAAATCAATGTGTTCACCGTGGTGCCAGGTTGCTGAACAGAGCACTCCATCATGCATCCACAGCTCGCCTCCTGGAACGAGGCGTCGGCTTTTGCGGCTGCATGCAAGTCATCAAAAAACAAAAAAGGCAGATAAATGCATTCACCGATGGATAGGGGAGAAATGCTTCAACAAACAAGTTCTTGTGAACATGACACAAAACGCAATTCTGGCAGACTCGCTGACTGATGAATCGTTAGAACAATGACATGCCTTTTTAGTGACAAAACATTGTTTAACTCTTTCAGGTTAATACAGTGGACATCTTATCATGAAAGATGTGCATGAAAGGGTTAAAAGGTGAAATATTTCTATATTTACTTCTTGATCATGATAAAACAACTGAACATAGAGTCAATGCAAATAATTTGCTTTGGTGGGACTGCAAAATGATCTGGGAAGGGCCGGATTTGGCCACCGGGCTTTGAGTTTGACTCCTGTGCCCACAACTGTTCGCGATTCAAGTGCAGGCCACATACAGACTCGCATTCACGCCTGCAGACAGTCCTCGATGAAACGAAAATGCATGATTTTAGAATTTTTGCCTAAGTACCGGCAAAAATGATGAAACCCCCCCCCCCGCAAAAATGAATCTGCTGTCCATTTAAAGGACATTGATACCAAAAATGAAATTAATTCCATAAACAGGCGTGAGCCTGAAGTCAAAACAACACAATCAGCGTTTGAGTATTACATTTAATTAAAACTCTTTCAGCTCCAGTGTGACAGAGCAGAAAAAAACAGAAGAGACTGCTCTAAAACCCAAAGTCTACAACATACGCGTCAAAAAGCAGAAATCTTAAAAATAAAAATAAAAAACTCCAAAAGTCTATGATACTAAGTGAGCTCATTTGGCAGAACAAGTATAGTAGCTAATGTATTTTGTGTAATAATCTGTGGATTTAAGGCTAGAAAGGGAGGGGACCTGGGATAAAGCAGCCATTACATCAGTTCCGTGGGATTATTAAATCAGTGAGGCTGAGAAATAGCCATCTATAAAGACATTGTGAGGGCAGTGAAATGTGGCTTTCCTACTCTCGACTGCACGGAAAAAGAAGAAAACTATTTGTCAGCTTGGGTGGGGTGGTGGCAGGGTGGGCATATAAAGTCTGTATATAGTAAAAGTTCAAGGCTATACTCTCTTACGAAATGCTCAGACAAAGAATGGCTTATTAGTTTCCACTCCACAGACAAAAAGTCTGATTTGGACGTGCAGTCAAGTTGAATGTCGAGTTGGCGTTTAAAGTTGCTTTTCGTCCATTCTTCGCACTGAGCGATTACTCCTGTCAGTCCTTCTCTCTCTCTCTCACGCACACACATGCACACGGCTCAGTGGATCAGCCCATAAAACACCTGTCCCCTTCCGAAAACGCCAGAGAGCTCTCAACCTGCCTCTCCGCCACATCTCAATGTGCTGTAATTCTGGGGGAAAAAAAAGGCCTCTTTTAAAGATGTGAGCCCATAAAAGCTCGGCGCTGACTGAGCCATTAAACGACTCCTCTGGGTGCTGGGATGCATCTGCAGCCCGGAGCCAAGAAACACAACCGTGACAGTATATGGCTTGTGTTTTTCACAGTCCAGGACCGAGTGAGGAGCAACACTTTTCCACATGAAGAGCACAGGATGGACACTCATTGTCTCTCTTAGTTTACAAATAAAAATAAAAGGAAGCAACGCAATGAAGTGTCTTTCAAGCCCTTTCCAAGGACTACCACGAAATGTTTAATTCCGTCGCAGACAGCGACATTTATCAGTGGCTTTCCAGCGGGGATACTCAAATAGCCGGCTCCCTAGACATCTTGGCCTAAGGGTGTGGATGGATGACTGCAGACGCAAACAGTCATGGCGAAAGACACAGAGAATGATCAAGGCAAACAGAGAATTGGAGGAAAACAAGAGGTTCAATTTAGAGCAGATCATGTGTTCACCGTCAGTGTTTACAGTGATGAAAAGAGCAAGGGCACAGTAAACAAGATACCCGGCCTTGCTCAGTAGAGCTTGATTTCAAGTTGTTTATCAAGCAGGCACTGAAGAATTATTAAATTACAAAAACAATATGGCGGCCCGGTGGTCCAGTGGTTAGCGCGTCGACCTCACAGTGCAGAGGAACCGGGTTCAATTCCAGCTCAGACCTCCCTGTGTGGAGTTTGCATGTTCTCCCCGGGCCTGTGTGGGGTTTCTCCGGGTACTCCGGTTTCCTCCCACATTCCAAAAACATGCATGGCAGGCTGATTGAACACTCTAAATTGTCCCTAGGTGTGAGGGTGAGCGTGGATGGTTGTTCGTCTCTGTGTGCCCTGCGATTGGCTAGCCACCGGTTCAGGGTGTCCCCCCGCCTACTGCCCGAAGACGGCTGGGATGGGCTCCAGCACCCACCGCGACCCTTGTGAGGATAAAGCGGATCGGAAAATGAATGGATGGATAAACAATATGCACATTTTCCTCCACAATACAACAAACCCAGTCCCACTGAAGTTGGGACATCGTGTTGAACATAAAAACAGAATACACTGATTTGCAAATCATGTTCAACCTCTATTTAATTGACTACACTCCGAGTACAAAATAAAATTCAAAGTCATGATTATTTGCTAAAAATCGCCCTGTCCTCCAATTTTTCTGCGGAGCCCCATGTTTTTTCACATTTACTTTGCTAAAGCAATCCCCCAAATTCCGGCAGCAGAGAAGATGATTTGAGCCTCACTTTGCAAGCCTGGTCAGTTGTAGTCATGAGTGTGTTTAGACTCATTTAGACATGAACAAGTAGTTACGCTCACGCTAAAGCCCGACCGGAGAGTGTTTAGATGTCTGATAATAAGGCACTCGCATCATTGCTAGCAAAAAGCACAGATTGCTCTTTTTGGGGAAAACAAGAAAAAAAAAGACTACATGTAATGTATTTGCATTTTAATAATATAATAATAATAATAGATTTTATTTATAAGCGCCTTTCAAGACACCCAAGGACACTTTACAATAACAAAAAACACAAAATATTTTAGCGCTTCACTAACCCCCTTCTTCAGTTCACATCCTTTCCTCAAGACATAAATGGTACATATTCTCCTCTCCATTCATGTCATTTCTCCCCCTGCGCAATCCTGCCCCTGGAGACATAGCCAAGAGCACAGAATGATCCTCTTGCACTTTTGATTTGCATTAAATGTCTTGGTGGCAAGTAAGGCTCGTGAGAGTGACTTCATCGGTGTGAGGTGTCAGGAGAAGACGTATGTCCGCACGCAAATGTATTTTATCCGCCTTTTGCACACACACGACTGGACCTGACCCGTCAGACATGCGGATAAACAACGTGACGGAGCAAAGAGGCTCATATTAATCCACAGAATGACTAAACTAGGCTCGTAGTGAAGCCATTAAGACGGTGACAGTCTTTCACACGTCAGTTTTTCTCACACAGGGCAAGTCGTCTATTCCTCGACTTTGCTACTGCAAACTTTCTGGTGAGGCTCTCAAATGAAAGCGGCATCATTTTTCTTCCATTACATGGAATTACGACCTGTGGGGCTGTTTGCGACCTGCCCTCCGTTTTTGAGTGGCTGACGACATATAGAGTCGTGCCTTGAATGACCCAACTGAGGAGTTTTATGAGCCATTGTCCTGACAATTTATTTATTTCTTTTTGAGTGGTGAGAAAAAATTTGAGATGCGATATGGGGGCAGTGAATTTAACTCACTTCACAACAGGCAGCAATTTGGCAGATGGTGAACATTTCTCCAAAAAGCTGTGTGTTACCACTACTAGTTTAAATTAACATAAAACAAACAGAATTACACAGTGTATTAAAGCCAAGAACTTAGCTTTCCCTTACAACCGTAAAACACCATACAATAGTGTCAGTGTCACTCTAAGCTATTTGAATTCAAATGGTGGAGCAGCACAGATAGACAGTCCAAACAATAGAGGGATATGTTCTTTATTCTCATGAAAAAAATAATACGATCATAGCAGAATCCCGAGTCAATCGTGAAACTCTGTTTATAATGCCTTTAACAAAAAAGATTTAAGTCAGAGCAGCAAATAGTGTGAATTGCGATTGTTTGCTCCACTCTCTGCTCTTGTTTTGGTGCAAAATCCCAGCTATTTTCCTGATCACCTTTCAGGATTTTTTTCCCAAAATAATATAACAACAACACAACTTTTAGGTTCGAACCCAAACAAAGTGTTACGATCCCAGAAATGTAGGCTCAGACAAACGGCGCGAAAAATATTTACAGAAAAATGCACCAACAAAGTAAACAGAAATCACTGGTCACAAGGAGCCAGGAAAAGCACGCTTGCAAACGGCAAGGTGAAGCAACGCAGAGAATATAAACGCAATGACAATAGTCCAATTCGCATGGAAAAACAAGATCAAAAAGATTAAAAACACCAATACTTACAAAATGAGGAACCAAGACAGCAAACTGACGATGAACGAGATTGACAGGTCTGCAAACCAAAACAAGCATAAACATCAAGCAAGGTCAATAATCCAACAGAGAGTCTGCAATTCCGCAGCCCTGAAATACTGGGCAAGGCTTTGAATGGGAACAAGGGACGGGTATGTTTGCTGGAGAGACACGCCCGTCACTCCAGCTGGAGCGGGAACAAAAGCAAAGACAGACATGACAACAACATTGCTTAGCAAAGCTTTACTTTCAGTGTTTTAGCGTGTTGAACAAAATAAAGGCAAATCATGTCAAAGATTCACAAAGAGCCTTTGTTTTGTTTTTTTCTTTATGCAGCGATTGGAGAAAAAAGTTTGGACAATACTGATGGATAACCACGGTGTGATAAGATATATATGTAGGCAACATATTGAATAGTGATATAAGACCTGAAGTGGGGAAAAAACAAGGACAATTCTAGGCCAAATTTGAGCATTTTCCTAAAATTTGCAAAGGACCAATTCTCAGATTTTGGATTCAACTGGTGTAAAGGTCAGCCAAATAAAAGCTAGTACAGCTAATATTAAAGCTAATAGTTGAACCTCGATTTAATGGACTAATTGGGGTGTGGGGTTGTCCATTAACGCCGTCTGTCTATTCAATTAAAGTAGTTTTTGTGGCCAAAAAAAAACACCCAATACAGCAGAAAACTGTATTATACATTTTTCCATCCAGCCATCCATTTTCTAACCTGTTTATCCTCACTAGTCGTGCTGGAGCCTACCCCAGCTGTCTTCAGACAGTAGGCGGGGGACACCCTGAACTGGTTTCCAGCCAATAGCAGGGCACACATAGACGAACGACCCTTCACGCTCACAATTACACCAAGGGACAATTTAGAGTGCTCCATTAACCTTCCATGCATGTTTTTGGAATGTGGGAGGAAACTGGAGTACCAGTAGAAAACCCACGCAGGCACAGGGAGAACATGCAAACTCCACAGAAAAGGCTGGAGCCGGAATCGAACCCCGTACCTCTGTCTATACATTTTTCCCTGCCTAAAAATCCCTAGTACAGTACAAAACCATCGCAAATGTTCATGCTTTTCTGTTGCTCCTACTTACGTGACCGCTAATTATGTCCATGCATTTCCTTTATTTGGAAAGTCGCCTGGATCAACATGGCTGCCACATAGCAAACAGACTTTGACAGCTACATTACAAAATGACTTTTTGGGAGCACTGCACTTGATTTTCTGTCGGTTCAATTAGGGGTCAGTTGGTTCAGGTCTGTTAAGGTTCCAATGTATTTTCAAAAATAACCAACTGCACCTTTAAGACAAGGTGTTTTATCCAGATTGATGAATCAGCATGGTGCTTAGCTGCCAAACAGATGTTGTTCCCCTCCCGGTAGCAGAGCAATGCCGACAGTCTCCTGCACGGGACATTTGGCACTCTGATGCCTCTCATTATTCATCCTGAGAGGGTTTACAATAACAAGGGCACGCAGGGGCATTGTTTGAGCGCCGCATCCACAGAGAGAAGCGTGCAAAATATGCGTAGCTGCCGTGGGATGTGGAAGATGACGGGAAGTGTCTCCTATTTGCTGTCAATTTGCCTGCTCAGCTTATAAAAAAAAAAAAAAAAGACAAACAAAAATAAGTGAGAAACTCAGCCAAAGTCAATGGAGTGAATCAAGTGTTGGAGTGCTGACAGATTAGTTTGAGAAAGGCCTTCTGACTGCTAGAGTTGTTTAGTATACACCTAGTGTCCATTATATTAGGTACATCGGTGTAATCTCGGATCCAATACAAGAGCTGTATTGAAAACGTCCTCACAAATATACGAATAGTACCGGTAATTTGAATCGTAAATAGTAATTCAACTCATGAAAGGGTAGTGGCCTCGTACATTCTTCAGTCCAAATGCACAAAAATAATTGCAGCGCATTTAAAGTGTACTTGTTGCAATCTGCTTTAAATCTTGCCGTTTTGGGTGGCGGTTCTGTCCCATGCCAGTGCAGAAAAAGGGCTTTGTTGTGTGTTCACAACTCCCCGCCTCCCATAAAATTTATTTTGTGATTTCCTCTCTTGATTTTCTGTTTGGCGCATTATATATTTGCTTTTCTGAGTGTCATTGAAGTCATCATTGATTTACGTCTTCGGGAGCGGTCATTGAATGCCTTTCGAGCAGAAGGCACGGAGACCGAGAAGGAGAAGGACGTGCCTGTACAGCAGTTGCTTGAGTTGTGTATTAGTTTTAAAAAGAACCAACACGGCAGCTCGTTTTGCATCGCTGCAGAAACTGCCGTGTGACCGCAAGTGGCGCTGCACCGGTGCTACGCCGGAGTTAACACGCTCAGCGGCTTTGTATGTGTGACCGCTCCACAAAATTTGCTCCGGTGTAAAATATATCGCAACGAAATACATCGGTGCAGCACCGGAGCAAATGTGTGCCGTGTGAACACCCCTATTGTTGTTGTATTTAGCAACATATGACACTTGTTTTTTCTGTTAATGGAAATTTCTGGAGCCTCCCTCCGGATCCAACCCTCAAACAAATTAAATTTAGTTAGTTATGTAATATCACACTTGAATGGCGAGGTACCCCGGAGAACAAACTAATTGTATTGAAACAATCAAAGCCAATTTTCCATAATACAGGATGTCCCCCTTGAGCTTATTGTGCTGCTGTACCTAATGAACTGTCCATGAAGTCGAAGAAGAAAGATGGAAAACAAAGTTTAGTGCAAAGAAAAGAAAAGAAAAGAAAAAGAGCTCATACTGTACTCTCATTGTTCTTTGTAGCAAGTGTTTATTCCAAAGTCGGAAAGATGACACTTTCTTTAGCTCCATCAAAAAGTGCATCATGCTAATGGCAGGAAATGGAGCCATGAGGGGAAAAAAGGGGAAATGATTGGAGGAATAAAAGCATTGCTTCCAAAATGCTTCACTTCTCCCAGGGGGACATCGTGTCCCTTGAGTGCTTGAACTGTATGAAAGAAAGTGCCGTTGGCAGGTAATAGCATGCATCTAAAGCCCCCCCACCACCCCCCAAAAAAAACAACATTTTTTGAAAGCCTCGAACAGAATGAACATGACTTGAGAAAATGGTTTAACACACAGATTATTGATACTTTTACTTAAAATTCAGCTGCTTACGCGACTGCACTTCACAGAGCAATTAAGATGCTTTAAATATCCATCCATCCAAATCTTCTGCTTATCCAAGGCCAGGTCTCGAGTGCAACAGCTTTCGTAGGGAAATCTGGAGCTCCCTTTCCCCAGCCAGCTCAACCGGAGGAATCCCAAGGTGTTCGCATCGGGCCAAGCATAAGTGTAGCGTAAAGTGCAGCCAAATTTTGCTCATGGGTGGAGTTTTCTTTCTTTTGGTATTTTCCTTCAAGCGCACAGGTAAAAAGGGATATTTGCGCCGTTGTGGGAGAGAACTCTTCTGACTTCTTTCCATTCAATGGAAGCAGCTCCCCTCATTCTCTTTAAATTCAGTGCAGAGGGAGCCAAATACTCTACATGGCATGCAGATGAAGATTGGCACGTGCAAAATATATTTAAAAGGAACAGCAAGATATCCACTTGCGGATGATGTACAGTTGGCCGCTGTGGATGGGCAATGACCGTGCGTCCATATGTGGCCACCACTGATCACACACGCACGCACGCACACACACACACACACACACACACACACACACACACACACACACACACACACACACACACACACACACACACACACACACACACACACACACACACACACACACACACACACACACACACCATGCATGTTTTAGGAATGTAGGAGTAAACCACAGGATACCTGGAAAAAAAAAACGTACTTGTTGACATCATTCAAAAGTCTTTCTCAAATCATCCAAATTGTCAGTTTATTTAATGTTATCAAGTGGTGGCCACACATGGACGCATGATCATTGCCCATCCACAGCGGCCAACTTTGCATCATCCGCAAGTGGATATCTTGCAGTTGCTTTTAAATATATTTTGCACGTGCCGATCTCCTTCATCTGCATGCCATGTAAACCACACCATGCATGCTTGAGCCTTGTGAACACTACACTAGATTTTTTTTAGGGACCATTTTGCAGCATGAGCAGATGGTGAGCATTGAAGTGTTTGTTGACAGGTAGCCTATAGCTTGTTGTCTGAGTTGGCGTTAACACACATGAAGACAGGCGCGCGCACACGCACGCACGCACACACACATCAGCAGCAGCTTTGCGCCCTAATTGGTACCCAGAAGGTTTTGATGGAGGAAGAGAAACGTGAGAAGTATGAAAGAGGAGTGAAACATCAAAAAGGCAGACCAGCTGGTCAACGAGCTTCCTCCAAAGCATTGAGGTGAAGCATACTAAGTCATTTTCATTCAATGAAAAGGTGACACATAGGTTCAACTCATACAGTTAGCAAATGGCACGTGAAGGGCTGCCTTGCTCCTTGTGAGTGGGAATGTTCAATGTGATGTGAGGGTGACAAAACGTTTTTTTTTTTTTTTTGTCTGCGTGTGATATCACAGATTTCCCACTGGGTATGAACGCAGCTCTCCCAGTAGAAATGGGTGAGATTGTGTCGTGTTTAAGCCGCAAATAGAACTTGCTCTTTATCCTTTCGTCTCAATCCTAAAATCAACCACCGCTGTTGAGATGTGCAGTGGAACAAGAAGAAAAATGTTACACTTTGCACAGTTTGACTCTTTAAGTTAAGTGGCATTATCAGGACAACACTGAAAAGAAAAACAAGTTGCTATAATGAGAATAAATTCTACAATGAGAAAAATATCAGGGGACACAGTCATCCTCACTATATTTCTTTTTTGCAGTTTTTATTGGCGATTTTTAAATCATACATATAACAGATTCCGTGGTGATCATGGTGATCTCATGTGAACAACAATAATACCTGGATATCACTCGCATATATTGTATTGGTATAATGTATAAACGTTGGCCACAAGATGGCATCAAAAATAAATAATTTTTTAACATGACATGGCTTTCTACCAAAATAGCGAATAATCATCCATCCATTTTCAACACAGCTTATTCTGAACAGGGTCGATTTGCTGGAGCCCACTTCAGGCAGAAGGCAGACTAACCCCTGAACTGGTGGCTAGTCAGTCGCAGGGCACTTATAGAGACAAACAACCATTCAGACTCACACGCCTATCGATAATTTGGAGTCTTAAGTCAACCCAAGGTGGCAAAACTTCCTGTAATATTGTCCATGTGCATATCATCTCTGTGTGATGCTGCTTACGTAAATTCACAAAGTCTGCTTGGCCAACGCCGGTGAGCTGCAAGTGTTCCGTAGGCTACTGGATGTCGGTGGATTACGTTTTAAGGCAGTGTAATAGGCAAAAATGAAACTGCACACTTAACTTTGATGCTGACAACCTGATGTAGTTGCACTTTAGTACTTCCACTTTAAACTACACTTAGTCAAATGTGTATGTGTTTTTCTTTTCTCTCTTACAAATTTTAATGAACACTTACGAGTTACGGTAATGGTGATTTTCGGTCCCTGACTTCCATCTCAGTTTGCTTGTACATTTGAATACAAAGAGGTTTAGCTCCGAGCCTCAGGCATTTCAGTTTCTGGTTCATGTACAGTTGTTTACACAATTGCGGAAATGTATTATATCTTTCGTGTTTTCTGCCATCTAAAATGACTGTAAAAATTAATACAAGCAAGCATAACAAAAGCAATAAAATGAATCAATTATTCATCTCGTATGAAAACTGATTATAGTCATATCATATTCGGTTTGCATTGAAGATTCCCTACACGGCAACAGTATGATAATGAAGGCGCATCGTTATCATTCTCATGTGCGGTCGAGACAAGCGGCTGCAGGTTATTGACCTTCTGTCATGCCGAGTCAGCCCACAACCTCGGGCACGTTCCCTACAGCCCCCTTTGCTCGGTCTGAAGGAGACCACCATCTTCATGACCTCATTATGAGCAATAAGAGGGAGAGTTTGTGTTTGTTTTGTGACCACATGGCCTCAGTAGACTAACAACCCCCATAGTCCCCCCGCAGCAAACACATACTGGAAAGACATTCAGGAATTTGACCTTGTGTGATGACAGCGGAGACGCTCCCCAGTAGGCTTGACACTGCCCACGGAGGCCAGTGAGGCACATGACGCTTACGCGTGCGCCATTTGACGAGTGACCACTATTTGAAGTGAATATACTCTTCAATACTATGGAACATTTGTGTGGAACTGAATCATCGATGGCCTCTTGAAGCAATTGCGGGCGCTACTTGGCTGCAACCAGCAGAGGCGCTCGGCTCAACTAATTTGCTGTCTAAAGAAGGCCAACGTGACGAAGTTGAGCCGCACCCACTCAGAGCTGTGCATGGGCGCAAGGCCTCCAGGCAGCAGATTCCAAGAGAGATTCTCCCATCCCATGGTTAAAAACGAACACACTGATGGAAAATATAGCAATGTTAGTAAACAAGCTAGGTAAATTAGAATGTTAGTATCCTCACCGTTGGTTATTTATGTTTTCGAGAAAGACAGTTTTCTTGAATTCAATTTTTAATTGATGGAGTTACAAGACAAACATAGAGGCAGAGCCGCTAATGTCCTGCTAGGCATGTAATAGAGATGTTAAATGTCAATGTGTCATTTGTGACTGCGAACCTGCTATGTTAGCCAGGCCAGGAACATGTCATCAACATGGCAGCGGTCCATAAGTGGGAGTGTGTAAACGGATTAATTAGCGGGCAAATTGGGTTTATTAAGGTGTTGCGAGCTGGTACACAAAAGCTGCTGGGTGAGTCATCTGGTTTCATTTCATCCCAATAGCTCATCGTCACGTTGTTGCAAATTGAATCGCGTTGACTTTATACAGATGCTCCGCACAATTACGGCAAAGTATGGCGAGCTTGGGGCTTCTGTTTCAAGTTCAAAATTCCTGCTGTGACAGACGCACAACAAAGGGTGCGATCAAAAAGCAGCAGCGCCGCAGGGTGCAAAAAACAGGAACTTTTAAAAGGTGCAAAGTAGCGTTTATGACATTTAAATAAAAAATATAAAATAATTCACAGGAAACACATTTCCAACCTCCAGGGGCATTATAGGGGATATTATTTTTTTTCCAGCACTGATGGTGTTTTGTGCAATTCACGACGACATAAATTGAAACCAAAGCATATAATAAATTATGACTTTGCATCGAAGGTGTCCAATTTTCTTATCATCTTTGTTGTGTGAAGAACGAAAGATTGTCTGTCCCTTTCAATTACTGGTGTTTCGATCAGAGTTTTAAACGGCCGATTCTGATACTGATTATCCATGAGCGAGATTGGCGAGATTAGCTGCAAGCTTCTCCTGAATGATTATTTTAACAATCGAATAATTGGTCAATTATCTTTTTTCAATTATTTGGTGAATCAAATTTCCATCCCAGTATTATACAAAACAGGACGTTATTTTGAATTTATAGAGCAGAAAATGCACAAAAAATGTAAAACGATTCTGTTGCTTTGGTCTGTAACGTGCAATATTGAGGAAAGTGGGAGGGGATGCCACATTGCACTCAGGCTGCTCTCTAGTTGGCTGCAGGCCGATCGATTGGAGCACCTCTACTTTCATCCATAAAATTTAACAACAGTCATAATTTAGATAAATTAAATTACCACAGTCGATACCCTTGGTCACATGATCCACGTAGACGTGCACTGAAATCATGTCCTACTGGACTTGCGACTGCTCGGTTGACCCCCAGTTATCCTGGCACACGCTTTGTTTTATCAAGTTATCATGCCTTCAATGTAAGTTGTCTCCCTAGTACATAAAGCCAATTCAGAAAAATCAAGCCAAACTCGTACCGTAATTTGATCACTTTTGTAGCTATATTAACAGCGACAGTGTTAAGAGTGTGAGCACCTTAAATGGAAATGAGTGAGCTCGAGCTGCAACTGCACATCAAGGTGGGTACCACGACATGTTACGTTGTAGTCCCGTGTAACGTTCTTTGTGAATATGGGCTGCCACAATTCAGCCGGTTTAAGGTTTAAGAGGACTGAGTCATTTAAAATGAAACTCAGTGGGAACTCTTTTTCCCATATTCCCCCTTTTAAATTTGAGCACCTGGCCCTGATCTCTGCATGCCCCTGGTGCTTAGTGTGTCTGCTCGGTGAACATTCATCATTGCTGCGCATTCGTCATCTCCTCTCATTGACAGTCTTTTCACGAGCAGCACTTCATAGAGCCGCGCGATCCCTCTCGTTGAATTCTGCCGCTCTGTGGTCGGTTTGATTGCCTTTTGGTAGCCTGTTGTGCATGTTGACGTGCGGGGTTGTGTTGTATGACGGTACCGAGGCGCTGATGGCTTGTGGTTATTAGGAATAGGGAAGTAGTGAAGAGAGATGAGGAGGAATTTAGCTCCATGAATTTCACATTTAGTCTTCACACTGGCTGCCAGTGATTTATGCAGTCATGTTCTTAAACACCGCGCAGTCACTTGGCAGTCTATTATAAATGAGTCAATTTACACCATGCGCAGTTGAAGGTCTGCATCAAGGTTTCCCAAACTTTTCGAGGCGAGATTGGACATTTAGTTTCAGGAGACAAATTTACTAAAATATGCACAAACCGTTGTGCAAATACAGTCGAACGGTAGTTCGTTGTAACACTTTCCGATAAAATGGCCGCCAAGTAGTAAGTATAATGCAGCATGAGCATTTATAGAGGTAAAAACATGAACATGTAAAACAGCATAAACATGCCAATTAAAAATTTGTGTAGATGAAAAAAAATAATGACATGAAACAAACACTTTGGCGTTCCTACTTCATGTCTGGAAACAAAGTCAGCAAATGTTACTCGCCATAGGCAACTGCCAGTGCCGCCGACTAGCAAACTATCATCAATTCACGTAGTCTCGGCGATCAGGCGCGTTGCTAAGCAACGGAGGGGAATCCCGCGCTGTACAATTTGCTCATAAGCAAGGTCGCGGCGGCAGTTCGCTTTCCACAGTTCGTTGTGACGAAGGCCTTTTCACTATTTTGTGAGAAAAATCTGGTCATTGTAATGAAGTTTACGTTGTCGTAATCAAAATTGGCAAATGGAAAATGAATTACTTGAAATTGGGACTTAGAAATGTGAATGTTATAGCCGCGGAAATGTAAACATGGTACGTTGAAATGAGGTTCGACTGTACTAGAATTAATTTCGTAAGTGTAATTTTTCAGCAGACCTCCAGCTTTTTACCTTTTCATATTTTTTACCCATTGGTCAGTAGTCTGCTGCCTTCCACTCCACCCCACAATGGCGCAAACGGCATCTTCCGCCATCTTCCACGGACAACTTTCAAGTTGGGATATCAATGACCACTCATTGATATACCAAGTCGAATACCTGAATGCTGGCTAATGTAGCAAATCTTGGGTTTTTCTCAGGGTTCATAAAAGGTTGCAAAGATGTTTTCCCACTAAACACAGCACCTTGAACCAATATGTTTCGAGTTTCCAGACAACACAGTTTGTAGATTATATACAGTTTCACGATTAATCATATAGGTTAACAAAGTAACGTTGACAACCTGGTTTTGCTCATAAAATAGTAACTTGTGTGCAACATATATGCAGTTTTAACTGTCATTGAGGACATTGCCCATGCATTAAAAAAAATATACAGTATATATATATAACAATAGTTTGTGACCCCTGTAATTTCTGAAAAAGGCGACAACAGCCCAGGCTGGTGGGAGTTATTTGACGCCAGCTATTTGAATTATTACACTACCACTGGCGTATGAATCAATCTCAAATGATGCACTAGATGTGAAGTCTGTGCTGTTTTTTTGTTTGTTTTTGCTGTGATCCATTACCATGTCCTGAACACACCGTAAATCACAAAAGATGTCCAACCATTCTTCCATGAAAAATTGTGTGGCCTGAACCAGCTTAATTAATAATTCACATAAGCATGTAAGCACAATGTATTATGCAGGTTACAAAATGAATAAATGAAATTATCTATGGAAATAGTGTGCTCTTTGTGAAAGATTTCACAGAATACGACAGTAATTATTGGTAAAACAGCACCAATGTAATTATGCTTTTGAGCGAGTGCATCAACATCAACGAAGAAGTTATAGTTCACGATGATATCGGTTTAACTTGTTTATGATCAGGATGACATCAACATTATTTGTCTTGTTTCACATTCAAAACCCATTAAATTATTTCCCTTCACCATTAATCAATACCATAATAGCTTGCTCAATGCTCGTTCAGTCAATTTCCGGTTTCTTCATGAAGGCACATTAATTGCTGCTGTACCTCAGGAGCAAATGAGGGAGAGGAAGGTTTCTAGCTATGGAAGTGACTCACCTGACCACCGGGTGGGGTTGTTCGTCCAGCTATCATCCACCAGGTGAAAGGCCAATCAGGGATATTTTAGAATTGATGCCTACAAAAAAAATGGAAACACATTGTCAGAAAAAAGGTCAACTTTAATTTTTTTTTAAGGCAATCCCACACCTGTTTGCGGCAATGTCTTTTGATCTCAAGATGCCAATTTTGCCCATCCATCAAACAAATACCTCCCTCAACACTCATGAATATGAATGTCATGTTTTTTTGTTTCTTTGTTGTTGTTTTTTTGTGTTGTTTTTTGCAGGATGGCAACGATAAGGACAGCCTCTCAGGAATGATCCTTTAATGATGGCAACTCTTACCATCTGCTGTTCAAAAACAAGTTGAGGACGTCCCCAAAAAAACAACACATGACTCTGATTAATATCACATTTATGAAGATTAGCTGTGATTAACGAACACTGACGCAAGATTATCATGTCAAGGTTTCCTGTTTCATATTCAGATTTTGTGCTGTTCCAGCCTCAGAAGGGTGGGGAAAAAAAACCCTCGCCAAAGTGACTAATCATAATAATGTCCCGGGTAGACTTTATTCAATGCATTAAAATTGATAGCCCCCCAGGGGGGAATGGGTTACTGCTCATAAAGTAGAACCAGTCTGACAATGATATCGGATAGTGTTCCAGGTGCATTGAAGGCAGCCACATCATAATTCAGACATAAAATAGTCAAAAAAGGCATGGGCAACTGAGCAATAATATACTCAACGCATTATTTAAGTCAGTGGTCCCCGACCGCCAGGCCGCGGACCGGTACCGGTCCTTGGGTCATTTGGTACCGGGCCGTATAGAAAGAAAAAAGAACTTACATTATTCCGTTTTATTTATTTCGGAATCTGAAAGATCTTTTATTTTGAAAAATTACCTCCGTTACATCCGTCGACAGTTGGTCACTCTTGACGCAGGTGAAGGCGCGCTTCTCGGTCACGTGATAGGTTACCGCTAAACTGAAACCCAGGAGCTAGCAAAATGAATATAAAACAAATGTCTTTGGGAAGGGGAAAAGGCCCAGCCAGGAGACAGAAGAGAAGCCTATGACTTTCAAGAAAAAGGCTACATTTAATAGTATCAGGAGTCCTACTTAAAATACGGATTTATCTCAATAGGAGATTCCCACGCATCAAGCCCACTCTGCATAATATGCAGCATTGGTGAGTCGTATTTTTCATGCACTTTGTATTTGCGGTGTATCTTATTTTGAAGGCACGCTAAAACATTACCATAGCAGCCAGAGAGCGTTGCGGCCAGACAGGACGTTCCCCGTGTCATGATTCATGTCAATTATGTTACAAAAATACCACAGTTTTCATGCAGGTCATACCATATTATCTTGTTGTATTTATCCATCACACCTTAAAGGCCGGTCCCTGAAAATATTGTCTGACATGAAAACGGTCTGTGGGGCAAAAAAGGTTGGGAACCCCTGATTTAAGTGACACGTGAATCTGGGGCAAAACCCCCCAAAAAAAAGCGTGCTCAGAAACTACAATACCGTATGTACACACACATTTTTCTGATGCTCAAATAAGCTTTACTATAGTGCAGAGTTTGTTGCTTTCAAAATGATGAGTGTCACAAAAGTATGTCCAAGCGACATTTTTTGGGTCAATATTTCTTTTCATTGGACAACGCTAAAGAGATGACACTTGGCGACAATGTAGTCCAGCTTGTATAACGGTACATTTTCAGGCTTTTCAAAAACACACAGCCATTAATGTCAAAACTGCAGGCAACAAAAGTGAAAAAAAAAAAAAAAAAAAACGCTTCGTGAAACTGTCCAAAGCTGAAACATTTTCGCTTGCGAGAACACCTCAGATTGCAGCGGAATGCCATTTCTTCTGTTTTGCCCCCATGAAAAGACCCATAAATTATTTACATAAATGTGAGCAGTGGACGCACTTTTGTGGGGAAATTGTAAATGGTAAGTAAGGCACTATGAAACGTCAGAAACTGCAGTGAATGAAGGACAATATTTTCAATATATTTACAAGACCGGTACTTGTTGTTATGCGCACTTGTGAATAGACAGCCAGTTTGCAAACTCCTTTGTCTCCTTATTTTCGACTTTCCACCCTCTTATTCTTTTTGTGAGGCGCTAAACCGTTAGCACTAATAGAGTGTTTGAACCGTGATCAGTTATTTAGCGCAGAACATCGGCGCCGTTTGTCTATGATGCTCATAAAATCAAGGGCTTCAAAGAATATGTCCCAGAAATGCTAGATGGAACGGTAAAATGAAGTAAGTGAATATAGAGAAAGGAAAAATGGGACAGGGTATTTGAATGTTGATTCTCGATGTGTGCTACTTGGATGAACGAATGACTTACAAAACTGCATGTGTTTGTTTACATACAAAGTGCAGCTTGCAGACAGTGCGAGAGGCTTCATGCAAGCCCTCATACTGGTTATTGGGGATTTCAGTCACCTTCCTGGCTTATTGACAAACAACTTCACTCATCACTTCCATAAAATTCTGGACCGCCTGTAAAAAGGTTTCTTTTTACTGCCTATGGAAAAGGATGATTCAATGTGTGCAAGCACACATGTCCACATGTACAAAAGGAATGTAATCAGGCCAGGAATGAGTCCACAATCGGCCAGTGACTATAATGACAGCCACACGGCAGGGCCAAATGTATGAAATAATGTGTGAAGAATAAATGTTGAAATAAATTTCAAATGGCATGTGTGTGCATGTGTGTGTGTGTGCGCACGCCAGCTGCTGTTTCATGGCAGATTAAAGCCTCCTGTGGTCAATTTGCTCTCCCTAATGTCAGGTCCCCTCCAACAACTGGAATGACTGGTAGCCTAGCAACCGTGGCCACAGCTAAGGGAAGCGCAACCATGCATACAAAATCCACACTGCTTAGGTGTGTTTATATGCATTTTTATTCCAAATGTAAATCGACCAAGGCCACGGTGAATTCATCTAAATGTGCGTGAGCACGAGACAGAGAGAGAGAGAGAGTCTATCTGTATGTTTAGTCAGGAAAAAAAAGTCACATGCATTCTATTCCCATTTTCCCTTAAGTTCTTTTTTTAACGACACCATCTTGCATACTCAGAAACAATGAATCCCTCAACAGCTTTTGTCTCCAGCTTCACTATCTTTAGTTAACTATTTCTTGAATAAAATGTTTAAGCTGTCCTTTAGGTCATTAATTTTCATTTGCGCGATCTTCCATCCGGAAATGTACTTAAACTGGACACTTTTAGCAATGCCCACCCTGGAACCGATGTCACACCCAGCTGTTGCTGACTGGCAAGCTCGAGACGCTGGAGTGCTTCACCCCACCTTGGTCCTATCTACTGCACTGACGAGGAGCTACTATGCGTGTCAAATTTGAACAAATCAATGCGTGAAAAAAATCTGTGGCCGGGACTTGGAGTACGTTGCAAAATCAGTAAGGAATGAAACAAGTTTACTCCTTTTTTGAACATGCTATTAATATATAGATATTCAAAGCTATGCTGCATTTTTACATCTAGCTAGCTAGCTTAACCAATTGTTATCAAAAGAGCAGAAAGAGCGTGTGCCTGCGATTGTGCTTACACTTTGGTGAAGCAAAAAAACCAAAACAAAAACCACTCGATTGAGAGAGCCATGCGCCAGCACGAGCAGCAGCAGTAGCAGCAGATTACATTAGCAAGGCATGAGGCAGCCAGAAGGTCAGTGAATCACATAGCCATTCAATACAAGTCAGATGACACTAGCTGAGGCGTCTGAGCTGACTGCTGAAAAGCTCTCGTGGCACTTACAGTGGACGCCGCTCGCTCGCTCCCTCGGCCACGTATTCAAACCTCAGCATGCTCTGTGTGTCGATGTGCGAAGCGGCACGCGGTGTGAAAATGTTTTGCTGAGCTGGGAAGTTCCTCACACTACCCAGACAAAGTTGCGAGTTGAGAATTTGCATTTAGGGTAGTTGCGACCGTGTTCCATCAGCTCCAGCAAATGGCACTGTTGGGGGGGAGGGGGGGGGGGTTGTTCTGTTGAAATTCTTTTGTTTTATATTGGTAGGTTGCAGTTTCCCGTTTTTGTCTAAGTCAGTCAGTTTTTGACAAGATTTGTGATTAAAACCATATACCGTGATCATAAAGGGCAGAAGTAAGCCGCTGTAGTGGATGTAGCGGTCCCAAGTGATGGAAAGATCAGAAAGAAGGAACAACATAGGACATATCAGTCCAGAAAAGCGCAGTGCTGGGAACAGCAAGATACTGCGCAGAACCCTCAACTCAACTCAACTGTATTTATAGAGCACTTTCAAACAGCCATCGCTGCACACAAAAACCCTCAAGCTTCCTGGCCTCTGGTAGAGGACCCGAGCTGAATGGGGGATGGACACCACCCGAGGGGTGAGACGAGGATTTGTTTATTTATATATAAATGTGTGTGTGTATATGAATATATAAATACATTTGTAAATCTGTGTATGTGTGTGTATGTACATTACATGGACATTATAAATATGTATGGGTGTAAAATTCTGTAACTAAATTTGTCGCGTCATAACCAGTAATAAGAAGCTGATTCAAAACAAAAGTTGAGCGGTTGTCGCGCATATTTAGTCAATAACATGTACACACAATTGTATGTCCACACGTATATTTGATCACTTATTTTTTGACATTTCAGGGGAAGCCGAGCTCCCTTTGCAGTCTGAGAGCAATCACTGGTTGAAAGGGTTTTTTGTGTCGTAATAATTTAAAGTCCAGATTAAAAAAAAATTGCACTAATGTCAGACTGTTCATAAAATAACCTAACCAGGTCACAGCAACTTATTTGTCCATCTCCACAATAACCATATTACTTTTTACAGATGATACACACACCGGGTCCGGTTGAGTGGTAACTAGAATTCTTTAAAAAACATTTTTTTTCAAAAGGGTCGAAAAGGTCAATATGTGAGGCGTTCAGGCCAACGTGTCTGAACTCAGGTCATCTTGCCACTTTTCAGAGGACTTTTATTCCAAAATGCAGCATCGGATCCGGACCGGGCTGGTTCAGTTGAGTAGCCGAAGTGCTGTAGCGTCTCCCGGACCTAGTGTCGCCAAGGGATAACTTGGATTCAATTTTTAAAAAATTTTTCAAAACAGGCGAAAAGGTCAACATGTCGGAACCCAGGTCATATTTTCAGTTTTCAGAGGCCTGCTATTCCAAATGTAACATCGGATCCGGCTGGATAGCCTGTGTGGTGTAATGTCGCCCAAACATGGTCTGGTTGAGGGATAACTAAGATTCTTTTTTAAAAAACGTTTTTAAAATGGGCGAATAGATCAACATGTTTAGGTCAACTTGTCAGAAACCAGTTTTCAGAGGCCTTTTATTTGAAAATGCAACATCAGATCTGTATCAGGCTCGACCGGTTGGATCTCTGGGGTGCTGTAGTGTCCTCTAGACTTGCTCCGGTTGAGGGATAACTAGGATTCTTTCTTTAAGGATGTTCTAAAAATGGGCGAAAAGATCAATATGTTAGAATGCAGGTCAACTTGTCAGAATTCAGGTCAACATGTCACTTTTCATAGGCCTTTTATTTTAAAATGCAACATTGGATACGGATGCCTGGCTGGATAGCCGGGATGCTGTAGTGTTGTACAGACCTGGTCCGGTTGAGCGATAACTAGGATTCATTCTTTTAGGATGTTCCAAAAATGGGCGAAAAGATCAACATGTTCGAATGCAGGTCATGACAGAACGCAGGTCATCTTGTCACATTTCAAAGGCCGACATCAGATCAGAATGAGGGTGGTCTGGTTGGATACCTGGGGTGCTCTAGTGCCCTACAGCCCTGGTTTGATTGAGGGATAACTAAAATTCAGTTTTAATAATCTTTTGAAATAAGAAGAGGAGGTCAAAATGTCATATTTGAGAGGCATTGTAATTTGTAATGGAACATTAGGTCTGAATGCCAGATCTAATGTTCGACGTAAAATCCGCTGTGACGTATGCCGCATTAATCTCGTGAGAAATAAAATTAATCACGTTAAAATTCATTTAAATTAATGCCGATAATAACGCGCTAAACTGACAGTTCTAATATGTATAGTGTATATATATATATATATATATATATATATATATGTATTTTTTTTTTTTTTACTGCGAGAAACCAATACTGTCAGATCATATCATCCATCTTCGAGTGCAATGCTGCAAAAGCTACACTTTGTCTGTCAAGGGGAGCCGTCAGCATTGGAAGTCAAACGTTGGTGCCAAGTGTAACACAAACAAACCTGCCGTGTTTTTCCTTCATGAGAAAAAACAAAAACAAAAAACAGCACAATACCATAGCCTCCGCCAATGCGGAAAATGCATAAAAGTGTCTCTTACGTTGACATTTTGTTCCACGAGCCTGCCACCTTCCATGGGTACAGATGAGTTGGAAAAATCCGCTGTAGCCAACAGTGCAGCCCACTTGCACTTGCTGCCCGTTGAGGTATGTGGCCTCCAAATTGGTTGTGTCAAAATTGGAATCGTACAGGTGACCGTTCATAAAATCTTCAAGTGTGCACTCTGCAAGTCAAAAGTACAACAATCCATTTCTCAGTCGCCGGGTGCTTCCACCGACGCGACAATGATCCGACCGCCACTGCGACCGATACATTTGTACGCCGCTTTCATCTTACCTTGACATTTCACCAAGGTCAAAGTATGCATCCACAATAAGAGGACACAGCTTTGCGCTATCATCTTCATTTTGCCCTCTTCTCTCACAACCGCCGCTCGCAACTAAAAATGGAGGCCGCACGACATCGGTATATTGTCCGTAGAACGTTTCAGCTGCGGATTACACTGTTAAAAAAAGTGTGTGTGAGGGGGTGGTGGGTGTATTGCACAATATATTTGCGCAAGTCTCGCGTTGTGTCCCGTCTCACAGTAGGGGAAGAATGTGGAGCCACACACTCCTACACAAACACACGTTGCACACACAGGCTGGTCCCAGATCACCTTCAACGCCACATTTTAAGCGTACACCTCAAACGGCCGAGCACATTTGCAAATGTCACGAATGTCAGAATGTATGAAATGACGTGACGTCAATGGAGTAGCTCCGTCACACCGCCATCAACTTTGCGCGAGCGAAGTAGTTGGCCATACACGCTGGCGATTTGCGCCATTTTGCAATGGGAAGGGTTTTTTTTTTTTGCTTATTTTTCTTTGTTTTGCTTTCTCGGTAATCATTCGCAGAGATCAATAGCGCAAACCAAATAGGCACCGCTATTCTCACCAAAGTTCAGCATTCAATCGGTTGCTCATGAACACATTGAAAGAAGGTAGTTTGCCCGTGTGGGCAAATGGATGATGACTGCGCCATATATTTTTATTATTAAAAAAAAAAAAAAGTACAAAGTTTGGAATGTTGGACGAGGTGCACCTCAGATTTGACTCTTGAAAGGCCACCAAGGTACTTAAATGACGAAGGGTCTGTCTCAACAGGACATTTTTGGTACATCCTGTTTTGACTGGATGTGTCACTGAATAAACCAATCGAGCTAAGTGAACTTTTCCAGATGACATTTTCATTCCAAATCAGCCTTTGTCTGTTCCCCCCCACCCCCTCTTGCATATCATCATTGTCGTCGTCAGCTGTACCACGGTCATGTATTTTGTAATATTTATGGACGTCAGGTTAAGTTGAGCAACTGGTGCAAATTTTTTCCTGAAACTTCACGTCATACCTATATATTACAACATATGGGAAAATCCATATTGCGCAAACTTTTAAAACTTAAAAACAAATGCCCGACAAAAAAAAAAAGGAAAGCTATTTTTTCCCCAAATCAGTGTCAAAAATGCAATTAAGGACACATGCAGACATCTTAGTTTAAAATTTGCTGTTGACCAGAGTGACCAGGTGTCCTGTCAACATGGAGCGACAAAGCTACGTGACCCCCCCACCAAAAAAGGTTTTAAAATGATTGTATAGTGGTAGAAACCACTACTGCGATTGACCCTCAAACATTTATTGTCATTACTTTCGTAACGCACTGAAGCCACACACTTGTGTGCTGTGCTGGTTGAAATCAGACAACGGGATCTCAGGAGTGTCAAAGAGGAAAAGAGAAGTTTGACATTCAGCCTTCAGTACACTGGAAGGGGTGCGTTGGAGCGCCCGCATTGATCCGTTGACTGACATCAACAAGCAATGACAACTCACAAATACGGTGCAATGAATCATTTCAACAGCGATAAGATCACAAGGAAAATACCGGAAAAAAATCTATTTTTCTTGCAAAGCACTTTGGGTTCGCCCCCCCCCCCCAAAAAAAGTATTCCAGTAGTTTTACAACATGATCCAATATGACTTCAACATTTATGGATTCCCGGTTGGATTGAAAACAAACGTGTTGATCACTTGTGAGCAAATGCAGAAGCACTCCAGGAAGCTTTGCATTTTTAGCAAAGTCTTCAAAAGTATTTGTCCAACGAAAAAAAAATCTGCACAATCACAGCACAAGATGGCGACTTGAACTCCACTTGGAAGCACGGACAAATCCGTTGACACCATACAACATCACTATTTGCACATCACACTGCAGTTTAAAATTTTCTCTCTTTTTTTCTTCTTTTATTCTCACTTTTTTCTTTCTCCCTTTTTTCTCTTTTTATTCTCTCGTTTTTTTCTCTCTTTTTTCCTCTCGCTTTTTTTCTCTTTTTATTCTTTTGCTTTTTTCCCCCTTTCTCTCTTTTTTATTATTTATTCTCTCGATGGCGCACCTGTGAGGTGAAGTCGTGCTGTTGCAGCTGCCGCCCTTCCCTCAGGTCCCAGCAGCGCACTGTGTTGTCCAGTCCACCCGTCCACAGCTTGGTGCCGTCGTTGGAAATGTCGATGCAGCTCGCTCCGTCCGTGTGGCCCTGGAACTGTCTGTGGCAACAACAAACACATTCAATACGGGCAAAAAATAAGCGCGACACATTCTGGGCCTCTGTCAGCTTCCAACAATGGACGAGAGCTTCATCGGCATTATAATGTTATACTTACTTTATTTAATATACACACGCTCAGTTCACATTAAAATAAATTTAGATACTTAAGAGCAGACTGTTTAATTAATTAACCTTTCAGCGACATGCATTCTCTAGTCCAGACTTTTGACACACCCACTGTGCGTGACATGGAAATTTGAGCGCAACCAACAAAAAGACATGATGCGTTGAAGTCTGACTCTTGGTTTATGTTTGACAGACCAGCGAGGTCCACAAGTACCCACGCTGTGAAATTACAACCATTTCGGCAACCACGCCCCTCCGCAAGGCGTCGGCACCGCACACCCGCGAAAACTACGCAGGACGGTCTGCATGGAAAAACATGGCACAGGAGCAAAAGATGTTCGACAAAAGTGTTTTGTAGTTATTTCGACTCATGCTTTCTACTTCCATACTTTATTGTTTTCTATCGATTCTTTGCTTTCATTTAGTTTGTTAAATGTATGTTGACTGTTCACCTCAAAGTGCTGTTGTCCCTCATCATCTACTAAAGCTAAAAGTGAAAATAAAATGGCACCTGACTAGGTAGTAAAAGCGAGTACAATGGAACACACTGTTGCCCATAAAATTGGAATCATTTCGTTTCAACCTATTGGATTCCATTGGTGTATTTTTCCTGATGTAGCCTATCTAAGTGGCCGGCGCTCCGCCGAAAGACACCGCTGCAAATCAGGTTATATAAAAGCAACATTTTCCCTCAGTACAAAGCACATCCTGTTTTAGCATGAAAGGAAAAAGAACCTCCGCGTACTGGAGGTTTGGTGCGCTTTCTAAAAATCAATTACCACTACGCATGCTAAAGTGCCATGTGGCGAACGAAGCAAAAATTCAGAGTGTCTGTTATGTCTTTCACAGATCACATTGACTTAGATATGCTCTCTCTACTTTTAATGGGCAGCACTTACAGTAGATGAGTAGTTTGGCACTCTTAGCCCATTATACTGTTAGTGGACACACAGTGCACACCACGTGGGTCAAAGATTTTAGTGTGCTCCATCGGTGAAGTGCACTACTCGGTTGAATTCTAATTAACCTGCCGGGGAAGGAGTGGACAAGTTGGGACTCTTCCAATGGAGCGCCATAAGCGCTAATGGCAACATTTGTCATTAGCAGGAATCATACCACAACGTGGCCATTCATACTAGCCTCATAAATATTGATTGAATGGTTGAACATGCAGTACGAAAAAAAATAAGGAAATGAAAAATCGACAATATAAAAGATCCTATACTGAAACACCAGTTCGGGGTTGAACGACGACAGGTTTGTCGTCGGCCATCATGTGATGAAAGTCGAGTCAGATTGATGGCATCGTTCATATTTTTTCAACACAGGACAGCGGCTTTCGACCTTTTTAGCGCCACGAAGCTTCGGGTATATTTTGACAGAGCAGCGGAGAAACAAATAAAAACAAATGATTAAAAATACAACTCATCACTACGCTGAATGTGGTCGTCGTTGGCCCAAAAATTCAGCTGTTCTCTTTCACGCTGTTTCTATTTCACATGTGATTTTATTTTATTCAAGGATAGACCTCTCATTTGGAGTGAAATATTTCCCAGACACTTGGAGCATACACCAGCTATGTGCTGTACCGCAACAAGTATTACACCACCAAGTGTGGTGGTGTTGGCACATGTGATATGAATAACGTCCTCGTTATCATGCAGTTGCTGTGCATGCATTATCGGGCATCACATCATGGCTCCGAAGACAGAGCTTCATTTTGTGCCGCTGCCCTCCTTTGGCGCCGTCAGTCCCCGTGCGAGCAACGATTGGAGTAGACAAAGCTAGCGAGGCTAACTGTTGTTCTCATCCACAACAAGCCCATTTTTGGACCCTCTGACCGGGGTGATAAGAGCTTGGTATGTAGTATTTGTTGAGTGCAATTGAAATAAAAGAGTATTGTCTCATAAAGTAAACTGCAATTCCCAAACGACCTTTCTTCTTCTGTATGGCCGAACAGTAATACTGAAAAAAAAAAAACATGCAAAAGAAACCCTGAAAGTTCACGAATGAAATTTGACAAAGACTAAAACGAAATTTATTTATTTATTTTTTTGCTGTTAGTTTTAGTTCCTTTTATAAACATCAAATGTATTTTCAGGTATATTTTGTTTTGTTAAAAGCAGCCTTCATGAACAACAATGTTTTTTCTATTTTAGTTTGAGTTATTTCGCAGATGACTATTTTGCCCGGGACTTGGCTGGACATTTTGCCGCGTCATAGAGCGTACGGTGTGGGTCCAAAGTCGTCGGTAAATTGGCCGAGTGAAAGATGAGATGCCAAAAACACGATCACCGAATAGTCGACTCGTCAACTAATCGGTTCAACCACAACTGCCAGTCCGAAAGCGAGCAGGAAAAAAATCTAAACTTATTTTGATTCTTTCTTCCATGACCTACAGGGATGGCAATGGCTAGTGATGAAAAAAGCGGAAAGGGGCATGGCCTGGACGGGGCGACCAATCACAACAAGTAAGACATCATACACGTCCAATCGCAGGGCTGTTTACAATCGGAAGATGGAACGACTGATCGAGAGAGCTCGTGAAAACTCGACGATAAGGTACCTGACCCCCCCTAAAATTTTCTCAACGGATTTAGACGATTCACAAAAATGATCAATTTAAGAAATAAAACGGCGGATTTCCGCAAATCCGCGGAAAATTGCCATCCCTGGACCTAACATAAATTATCCATAAATAAGTATGATCTGAAATGCATAAAAATGAATCATTTAACATACGGTAACATACCCAAAAATACGATTTAGCTTTGCACATCAAATTAAAATTGGAATCCGACGCTTATGAGGGTGCAACGTTAAGCCAAGAAATCCCCATCCGATTTCTATCCACACTGTTGCAATGAATCTCTTCGAAAAGCACAGGTAGTGATCACGCTACAGCACATGGACGGCCTCACGGTTACTCACTACCTATATCTGGTGCGTGAATAGATGCCGTGACAGGCAGGCCGAGATCTATTTTTCAGGAGAAGATTGAACTATTTATGAGATGACAGGCTGCTCACACGAGACTGCTTACATCTGTGTGTGCCGAATCCTTCGCAGCAAGTCCTTCTATATGATCTCATACTATGAGGTGAAAGGGCTGCATTATTTAAAACCGGCGGCTGTCTCCAAGTGGAGGGAACGTGACAACAGGAATCAATGCAAAATTCAAACCCAAAAGATGCACACGCACAATTGCATTTGGTTTGTTAGATTCTACAACTAAACTTTTCTCATTACTCGCATGGTTTCTCCAGGTACTCGCATGTCAAAAAAAAGATAAACACGCATGTTATACACAATTCAAAGCAGTAAATGAACCTTAATGTGAATGTGACCGTAAATGGTTGTTTGTTTTCTCCTAAGTCACCTGGGATAGGTTCCAGCTCACCTGGAACCCTAATGAGGACAAACACTAAAGAAGATGGATGGATGGGATGCTTCCACCTTAATGGGAAAAAGTTGGGGAAGGACCTTCTCTGTTCCCAAATGCACAACGCGAGGCCAAAAAACAGGCATGCCTGGATAAGTTTGGTGTTGAAGAACTTGAGAGTCCTGACATCAAGCTGGTCAAACACTGACAACAACATTTTTCTGCATAAATAAAAATTAACTAAAAATCCTTCCAGACACACCAAAAAAAAAAAAAAAACATTGTGAAAAACCTAGCAGGAGAGTGAAAGCTGCTTTGTCAATTTTCTGTTTATGTCCATTTTAAAGTGGATAAAAAAACCACAAAGGTTTACACCTGTAAAGTACTTTCCTGTCTAATGTATCTGTAGAATATACAAGTTTAACTTGAACTTTCCGATGATATTCAAATTCATTGAACCGTACCTGTATATGCGAGTTTGTGCTTGAACAGCGTGGGGGGCGGGGGGGAGTACACAGTGCTAATCACTCCAAAGAGTCCACGTGTCACACAATAGGCTCCTCCGAAGCACTGCAACCTAACTTGTTCATCAGAGTCTCTGAGAACTTCCAAACAAGAGGCAATTTGGAACCGACACAATTCCGCCAACAGACACGTCCAAGGGGCGGCCTTTGTGCGATAGTTAAGTTTGCGAGTGTGAGTCAGTGCGTCTGCTGATAGCAGCATGTGGCAGACGTTGCCATTGAGTGTGAGTGAGTGTGTGCGTGTGCATGTGCGTGCGCGTGTGTCTGGCGTGGCGCAGCGTTGCTGGAAAATGGAGCAAGGACGCTAGAAGCTGTTGGAAGGAGATGATTGGCTTCGGAACACGGTGGCCCCGTGGTGACAGATGGTTGGGTGGCGGACTTGCCGAGCTGAAATCATCCACACACACACACACGTACAATATTTGGCTTTGTCGTTGCTCGCGTGCACACAACAACACGTGCATACTCTGGAAGACCTGAAAAATGTCCACACTCGCTCAGACAACATCTTTGGCCAAGACTAGCTTTGTTGTTTTCATGACCTCTTTCACAGCAGTCATCTGAACACAGTTAAACGGTAAATAGTAGTACCAGATTCAAAGGGCCAAGGGCCAGTGCATGGGCCAAAGAATTGTATATGATTGTTAAGTGGAATTGAGAACTAATAATTCATGTCGTCAAAGAAATTGAAACTAAATAGAGTGAGCAGTGGAGAATATGAACTGCGGCCTCCATCAGTTGAAATGGTCTTATCATGTGTGCTGAGCCAACACACACACACACACACACACACACACACACACACACACACACACACACACACACACACACACACACACACACGGGCTCTGCTTGTGCAAGTTGTAGCAAGCAGCCCCTGCACACACTAACTGGTGAGATCCAACCTGCTCTTCCTCATACCCTTTCTTGACTTTACTGGCCGCTTACAACAAGCTGATTTCAGGAAGATAAGAAATAGCGCTGAAGGCATGTCGAGGCACTGCTGATTCACTCTCAATTCACGGGACATTCCCGCGATGACAACTCTTGCCGGTAACATTATTTATTCTGTTCAATATGGCAAAGGCCCTAAAAACTAAAATTCGGAATTCAGAGCGCGAATTAAACTTGCGAGTCTAGTTTCGCGAAACAAGACCAGCTATGAGAAATTGAACGACATGCAAGCTATTGTACACGTCCTACAGTCAGCATGATTCTGCACGATACGACATTGGAAGAAAAGGAAGACGGTCATTTCGGCCTTGGAGGAAGTATGTCTTGCACTGAGAAACAATCTAGTTACACATCATCATTAAAGCACTGCTAAAACAGTACGGGGTCAATCAATCACGATCACAACATGCACATTCAAGCGCAAACAAAGAAATAGCATGCAACCACGACACACTCGAAGCAGTGCCAGTGTTTGGCAGTGACTGTAGGGGGGGCTTGCTGCGCATCTCCCTGAGCAAACAGCAGGGGGGCTGGAGGGGGCTGTGCTGCTTCCACCAGCCCACAACAGCACCTCTCACTGTCACAGTCACCATTATCACAGCCATCAGCGTCCAAGCGACAAATAGCACCAGTGCGCTTGACACGGAGGCGCGCGCCAAAAGCAAACATGTGCAAGCCGAGGCGGCGAAAGGGAGGGAAAATGTCATCGCGAGCAGAGAGAATACATTTCTTTTGGGGAACAATACAAGCAGGATTGATTACATCTCACTTTGGCCACTTAAGGTCCAAGCAGTGACTTTGCACTAACATACCCCCCTATAAAGAAGATTTATGTTTTACTTAAGTGCTTTGCCAAATGAGTTTTGCAGTAAATATACTTTATGCCTTTGTTGTGCTGACTGCATTTTCTTTTTCTTCTACGGCAGTGAGAGTTGTGCCCACTTTGTATCACTGTATCAAATATCAGACAGGGTTTTCTATACCAGCATTCATCTGTCTTTTTTTGGGGGGGTGGGGGGGGGGGGGTTAGGGATCAGTTTTACATATCACAATATTTTGAAGGACGGTCATAGAAACAAACGCCACCAATATATATATATATATATATATATATACACACACACACACGGATAGTATATGTTATTTCCGACAGTCCTTACCTGACATGGTGAATTCCTTCCACTTTGCCAGATTATTCCGAGAGAATTAAATTCTACTCAGGAGGCCCTTTGTGCCAGTGGAAGTGAGCAGGTGACACAAATGGGCCTAATAAGCTGTGGATCCTGTTCAGGAAGTTGTCAGAGTGCTCCCCTGGGAAGTTTCCACGTTCCAATGCGACATTTCCAGCGTTCTCAACTGACACTGTTCTTGCTTAGGGGCAACAATCTGTTGTCTGTTGCCCATGCCGCGACGCATTTCATGCCATCATTAGTGGGAATGAGCAATAACACTAGCCTGGACCAAAATGTGAAAACTACAAATTGACAGATTTTTAAACAACACAGCCTATGGCTGGTTGGAAGAATGGAATATTTACCTCTATTATTTTAAGCAACATGTTTGCAGGACCGTTTTGTCATTGAGTCAATGTATAGAGGAGTATCTTCATATATTTTAATTTTCATAGAAAGATCCAATGCCCAACTGCACAAAATAATCACCCCCCCAAGATGGCGCCCAAGTAGACAGCCGTTGGCAAGTGCTCTTCAAGAGCCTTGCTTTTTTATGTTGTTTTTTGTTTTGCAACATGTGTTGTTGTCATGTCGTGTGGACCTGATGTGGATTGTTTCAGCATTTTTCTGGCCACGACATTTGTCAAAGCAGGAGAATCTGTGCTTGGTGGTTGCACATTCTCGGCAGCACGCGTGTACCAGCATCGATTTTGATTGGGAGGAATGTCGGTGCTGGACAGTCCCAGGGCCTCTTGTATAAAAATTCCCGGTCAAAAATGGCACAAAACTGTTGAACAGCAAACCGACATTAAATGCAAAAACTCATTTTATGCACGTTTTCCCCAAAATCAACTGAAAATTGTAATCTTATACGACCCTCTGTTTTCTTACATATCATTCAAATCTCTAAATGAAGAGCAAGCTCACTCACCTGAGCGGACTGTGCCAGCATAGAGCAGGAAAGTTGGTCCTTGATGTGTGCTCCTCTGTAACATGCTTCCGAAATTAAGCCACGCGTTTGAAACACTATTAAGCGTTGAGCATATCTATGCTATTGGAGGACACAAATGTACTACACTGTTGGGAGGGGAAAAGAAATCACGGTCGTTGCTGGACTTTTGTCGTGTTGGCCACGGCATGCTCTTCTTCACAATTGCAGCCTCGGCGTTGGAGGCACTGGAGAGGGAGCTCTGCCATCTTATGGTTAGCACCGGTATTACACGTTTCAATGACAAGATAAGATAAGAAAACATTTATTAGTCTCGCAATGGAGAAATTCCCAATTCACAGCAGTTATGAAAGGAGATCAGCAATTAGCAACAATATATATATATTTTTCAGAAATTAATCAGGAGTGGGCTGTCAGTTTTCCATCAATGGTTTGAAGAAACGACAAGATGAAGACTCTCTGCAAGCTCTCCAAATACAATGCAAAACATTCTTGCTTCAAGCTGTTCAAATGTCCCTTCCAGTTGATGTCTTTGTATAATACTGGCAGTAATACAGACCCATATAACGAAAAAGAATTAAACATTGTACAAACAAGTATATAAAAAATAAAAATAGCAGGACCACAATGGTTCAATCAAACCACAACATTTCTTCTCATCATCTGCTCCTAATGGAAAAACCTAAGAAATGAGCAGTCACTTTAAAATCATAAGAAACCTTTACAAAACTGCTACTTTCACACACCACACACGTGGAGGAGCAACACATACAGACAGATTACACAACAACACTTCGAGGCATATACAGTATTTTCTCTGCTCTCTTATTACACTGAAGAGGCGTCCTCGTCCGAATTTCTTCCATTCAACCTCAGCACTGTCTGGAATGTTGCGACACAACATGGGACTGCGCTGAAGACACACGAGTAAAAGTTTCCTGGATATCTCGGTTCTGTGAAAAAATGATTGGAAAACAATTGCTTGAAAATCCGCCAAATAGGAAGCATGCGAACAATAAACCACAATATTCACTGTATGTGAAAATTGTTTTGGTTGTGCTACTTGGCACTGTACACAGTGTGTGCTCTTGAGAGGCACCATGTTCTTATTTGCATGTGCAAAAAAGTTGCAGCTGAGACGAATGCAACTATTTTGTGCGTCATGCAACGGGAAAGATGCAAGCGAGCCGGTGCAGCAGATGGCGTGTAAATAATGTATACGCTCTCACCGGAGCGCCCGAGTCTGTCTGGTTTTGGGTTTGATGCACCAGCCTGGACTCCCACACACTGTGACCCTGTAATTGTAAAGGACCAAAGCGTTGTCTTCACGTGAGCCAAGAACAAGATGATCCAAGGTCAACTACATGCTAAACTTATTCTTACCTGTTTCCAACTTGCCAGAGTGGTGCCATTTTGCACACAGGCAATAACAGTGATTCATTCTTTGCCAGTGTTGTCTTTACATGACAACACCTGCTGATGAATTCCTGTCTGTTCCAGAGGGACTGCCTACTGCAGAATCGAGCAAATCGCTGTTGCAGAACAGCACTCCTGCTGCCTGAAGCTGCCTGGGATTCAATATCTTTCCACAAGGGCACTTCATCTGGCCATGTTCTTGTCATTTCCGGGGCCTGCTCTTGTCTTTTCACAATCCCCACAAAGCAAAAAACCCATACTCGAGCTCATAGCAGTGCACTGATACTTTGAGTTTTATGAGATAGCTCAGCTTCAGAAAACAGGTGAGGCATGAATGGTCGTTAACTGAGCCCCAAGCACCTGTGATGTCATTTTCAGTTAACAGAAAGTGGCAAAATGGCCGCCGCCTGAGATAGTGAAAACATGGATTTTGCTGCTTAACTCATATTCCACAAACACAATATTAATCAGAACAAATTAAAAAACGGGTTCGACAGAAATAAATTGTCACTTAACCTGAAAAAATCGAAGTTAATTGTTTTTGGCACAAGACCAATCAAACACCAAGCTAAAATTATGGTAAACTCAATTGAGATAGAAAGAGCGTATGAAACCAAGTTTCTCGGATTAGTAATAGACTCAAAACTATGTTGGAAGCCACATATCGATAAAGTAAAAAGAAAAATAGCCAAAACCGTAGGGATCCTCTACAAAACCAAGCAAGTGCTAAATAAGAGATCTTTGTACACATTATACACTTCATTATTATTACCATATATGACCTACTGTGTGGAAATATGGGGAAATGCCTGCAAAACAAACACACTCCCTATTCTAAAACTACAAAAAAAAGCTATTCGAATTATTAATAGATCAAAATATACGGAACCCACAAATCCACTATTTATCAAATACGATGAGATTTTATGACCTGGTTGACTTTAAAATCGCCCAATTAATGTACAAAGCACACAATAACCTGCTCTGCCAAAACATTCAGAAGTTTTTCGAAATTCGAGAAAGCAGCTATGATTTAAGAGGTACCAACTTATTCAAAAAACTCAAAACAAGAACAAACATCAAGCAAAGAAGTGTATCTATCAAAGGTGTTAATCTGTGGAATAATCTCGAAACGGACCTGAAAATGAGTAAATCGCTTGCTGAGTTCAAAAACAAATTCAAAAAAATAGTACAAACAACCTACATCAATCAGAGTTAAAATGATCAATTCAAAACATTAAATATAATGATAAATCAGAACTAAGTTGATAAATAGAGAAAGGTATTGAAATATCCATTATGAATACAAGAGAAAATTGACACAAGAGTGCCAGGGTGTGGAAGTATATAATCCCGATACAAACCAAAAGTTGTAAAAATATCACGGTTAAGGGTAAAGTATGAGCCTTAATGGAGACTTCTTTCTTCTTACTTTTTTCTTTTCTGATTGATATAAAAATGATTTATTAGATATAATCACATAACGGGGTAGGACTAGATACGTTTTTTACTTCTTCCTACTCCCTTGAACATAATAACTGTTGAATGAAGATTGATTTCTTTCTTTTTACTTTTTTTATCTACCTTATTTTCTGTCAAATTATTACTGTATATATGTTTTATGTTCAATAAACAAACAAACAACAACAACAAACAACAAGAACGCCTTGTTTAAACTGGTGGAAATTCAGATGACAAAGTACTGTAAACAATGTAGGGGTCTACTTTAATTAATCAATCAATCAATCAATAAATATAAAACATGCCTGTGTAAGTTGAACGTCATGCTAACTAAAGAAAGTGAAGCTATAAAGAGCAGCTTGTCATGAATCCGAGAAAATGCCCGAAATGTGGCCTCAAAGGCTAATAAAACAATCAGTGTGATCACTGCATGTGTGTGTGTGTGTGCGTGCGTGTGTGTTCCTGAAGAGAAGGAAACGAGGGCCTCGTCGTCGCGCGCACCTTTTAATAAATAGCCCGCATTGAAGTTATGAGTCTTTAGATTCAGTAAAGCAGACAAAAGGGGTGAAAAGAGGCACGTCGTTAACGTCAGCGCATACCAAGGGGAGCTGGAGGGCAACAATGGCTCCCCCGCTGTAGATTTGACTAGGGAAGATTTGCCAAAGACAAGTAGCTCCTTATGATATAATACGCTTCCGACTGTGCCGCCTCTCGCTTGTCATTTGGCTGAGCTGTCTTTTGCATCTCGGCGCGGCAGGATGCTGACATTCACACCACGGAGCGGGTGTGATGCGCTCTCACCAAAGCAGATGAAAAGTGGTTTATATAGAAGCTGAGAGTCGGTATCATATGGTTGCAGCAGGTGACGGAACAAGGCGAGCATCCCCCCTGTCGGAGCATGTTTTATTTTGGCCTCCTCATTTACATGCTGTGCGTTGTGAATCGCTAATTATGGAACAAGCTGCCAGCATAAAACCTATTTTTTTTTGGTAGACATTTAGTAGGGTTGTTCTTTAGCACTTTGTCGTTATTAGGGTCGGGGGTGAGCTAGGACCTATCCCAGCTGTGAGTGTAGGCCAGAACGATTTTACAAAATAATCCAATCATGATTTTTGTTTTATCCCTCAACATTGCGATTTTTCTTCCGATGTCTTTTTTTAAACAAAAACAACAGCAATTAATTAACCTGCATTGCAAGAAACACCATCAGATTTATTTGACATCAATTTTTTTTTTTAACATACGTTTTTAGTTTGTAAACAAAGATTACATGTTTACACTAGATAGAAAACTATAAGCCCTGCTTGGGCCATGGTCAAATGGAAACTACAAACTCACAGCCAGCTCTATTTGCATCACAAGGTGAAAAGCATAACCAGTTGGTATGCTAGGTTCCTTTTGTTGTTGTTGTTGCTTGTTAGATTCTTTAGGGTCTGAGAATTGCGTCAAACTGTTGAGACAGCGATCTCGGCGGGACCACATTGTAGGGCTTCTGAGGAGTTCTAAGAATCCCAGGGAAAACTGGCTAAGGTCACTTTTGCTAACGAATTAAGATTATACAAGGAGCTAGCGTGAGCTGAAGCTCATGAGCTAGCTTGAGTTAGCGACTAGTATACAAGTATTGGCCAATTTATGTTAAAATGCTTGTAATATCAGTTAAAATAAAAAATGTAGGTGCAGATTTTTGGACAAAATGAACAAAGAAACAAAATGTAGACACTTTATTTGCTTTAGTGGACCACATAATATGTGGTGGGCCAGATTTGGCCCTCTGGCCTTGAGTTTGACACCTATGCTTAGAGGTCTTTTCTTTTCTAGTTTGGTGTAATTACTGCTCGCCTGATATGACGACATCACAAATTGTCAAAAATTATTTGAAATTTCAAGCGTATTTTACACTAAAATTGTGGTCAAGAAAATTGGACCA
Organism: Hippocampus guttulatus; assembly: GCF_054856545.1. Taxonomy (NCBI): domain Eukaryota; kingdom Metazoa; phylum Chordata; class Actinopteri; order Syngnathiformes; family Syngnathidae; genus Hippocampus; species Hippocampus guttulatus. The sequence goes on from NC_141267.1 coordinate 13,988,057, forward strand.
CTTTCGGTCGGTGCCATTGTTTCAGCAGAGTTAAAATGAGTCTTCCAAATGTTAATCTACTGAAGCCTTCAAAGCCTGAAGGAAGTGGACTCGCGTTGACTCTGCTTTGGAGTCGACCTTGATGAGAGTGTCAGGTCATTAGGTTTCTAACAAAGCGAGAGGGAAGACAAGAGTGTCTGGACATATCATTTTCGAACAGCCATCATTTCCTCCACAAGCTCTGTAATATTCTCCGGCGTGATTTAGTTTTTATAGGTGTCATTACGGGACATTACTGCCTTGCCTGTTCTCCTTAGAATACAGATTTTAAACCTCCTGGCATGATCGGCCTCTTCCCCTCTTTCTTTATGAAGCAGGAGAATGTGAAAAGAAAAAAAAGTCATGTTGATTAAAAATGTACTTAATACTTCGAGGCAAAAATGCAGACAAGGCATCTAGTGTATTGCCTTGACTAATCCTTAGCCTGGTTCCGACAAACCCATCCATCCATCCACTTTCTATAGCGCTTGTCCTCATTTGAGTCCCAACTGAGCTGCCCAACAGATTCATCCATCTGTACTCTTGCAATGAAGTAATTGGAATGTATTGCGACAGGAAACTTGTCCAGTCTGCTCAGCACAATATAGATTAAGTCAGAACAAAATGTGTTTTGCCTCTCTCTGCGGCGCCGTCATCCGAATTAATTTAAAACAAGGCAAGGGACATTATTTCCAAGTCCTACTTGTTTCTAAAAAGTAGTTAACTTCTTTTTGTACTTGCCAGTTAAAAGAACGCTTCACCACTTCCATACGTGCGACATTCCTCGTATCATAAAATTGGCTGCAACACTCTTGAATTATTTTTACACTTGTATAAACATACAAATTATTTCATGTGACTTTAGGAAGACACGTGAATGCTGACAGGATGGTGGATTGTTACGTGGCTTATTTACTAGATCACCGCATAGCATAGTGAACCCCAGATACGGTGCAATAATGTTGTCAAAGTGTTTCTGAGTTGTACAGGAATGTCATCAGACTGATTTGATGCTCATTTTCTTTTTAACTTTTTACATAAAACGTCCAATATTTCAAACGGGTTGCAAAGATAACATGTGTTTGATGTTATATTTTTAAGGAAATAATTAAATACGTTATATTTTTAACCAGTACCTTGACTTAAGAGTTTATTTTATTCTATGAGCAAGTACTCATAAAGAAAATATATTTTCCCCATTGAAATGTATTGAAAAACCATTAATCCGTTCAGACCCCTGAAAACTAGATCAATTTTTAAAAAATTTAATAAAGGGAAAAAAAATCTCTCCATATAATTTAAAACATAACACACCTCAGAAAAGAGAACAATACTATTGTAGTCCAAACAATAGAATAATAATAAATAAAACAAGATGAACGTCACAACAGCTGTAGGGTCATAGTCTGTTTTCCTGACCAGTGTAAATCATGCGCCGAGGAGTTTGACCCAATGTTGGTAATTTTGCAGACGAAGGTCGGCGGATCAGCGAGAGGGAGAGCTGCGTCGCTGTGGGAGCAATCACAGGCTACTTCAATCATAGCCGATCAAGGTGTCTCCTTTAATTGCCTTTAAATGCTGTGCGCTAGTCACACACGAGAGTTTCGACATAACATAAGCGCATCTGTGCTGTGAAGTGGACACTTGGAGACCGTCCCTCGAGCCAGATTGTTCATGTGCCCCACCCATAGTGGTTTCCACTCTCTTGGACACTGACTTCTGCTGCGCCGACCCGCCCATTCCACTCACAAAGTCGAAACGTCCCATCAGGACCGTCAACATTTTGTATATAACTTTGTACGTGTAACAAATGCAGCATCATGTGTGCGTGCATGCCTGTGTGTGTACATAACACTCCAAGATGTCCGAGCTCTTGACACCTCATTTTATTGTCCCAACATTCAAAAGTACAAATAATTCAAACACAACAGTTTTATGAAAAAGAAAAAACAAACATTTACAGCAAGAGTTTCTATTTTGTTTCCAGTTTCAGAAATGACCTAAACTAGCAAGGATAACATGAAGTCATTCATCGCAGTAATTAGATTAATAATGAGAATAAGAATACTAAGAATAATAGCAATAATAACCATAATAATAATCATCATCATTGTTAATAATTGTTAAGTAATAACATAAGCAGGAAAGAATAGGGAGAGAGAGAGAGAGAGAGAGAGAGAGAGAGAGAGAGAGAGAGAGAGAGACGCAACCCACAGGGCTCCACCGACATTTTTTTTCAGCTTTTTTTGTCTTTAAGGATTTTGTTTTATAGATTTTTTTTTAAATCAGATAGTAAACAAACACATCTCAGGAGGGGAAAACCAAAACAAAAAGAAAACTGACAAGAAGAAGAAGAAGAGCCGAGTTCCTCTGTTCACCTTCCCTCCTCCACTACTGGCTGCCTTGTTCCTACCGACAGCCTGCCACTCACTGACTATAAGGCGCTACGGGGATGGTGGTGGGAGCCACTGGTGTGGGACATGGAGCCAGGGTGACGAAGCCCCATGACTTGCACACACAAACACAGACACACAGACACGCACGCACCTGACAGCCACACGATTGAGAACGCTAGCACAACAGAATGAGATCTAATACAAGAGCTGTATGATAATGTTCATAGTGTTGAATTTCAACACTGTGAGGCAGTTATGTTTACCGCTATTACACCCCACGATTCTGCCCACAGACCGATTAAGCAACTGTAAATAAATAATGCCATGCTCTCAATTCCAGTTAGAGTCCAAACAAACCGGAAATTCAGATGCGTTGCCCACTCAACCACCATCAGCAAGGGTACTGAGATCGAGTTCGAATCTTTTGACTTTCATGTACGTACAGTGATCCGTGACTAATTGACACCCCAATAAAGACTTATAATTGCTTCTAGATGCCACAAAGATGGAGGCAAATCAATACTTTTTGTCAAACAAGGCGACCGCCTGGGAAATGAAGCTCCTCCTCTTACTTCAACATAGTACCTTGGCACCAAGATGCTACAGGATGGCACTATAGCACTAGATTTTTCTCACACAAGGTGATGACCTGACAAAATGACCCTCATCCACTCACTTCAACATAGTTCCTTGGCCCCATGTTGCGCCAAATCACTAGTTTTCTGTTAGACGCGGCAACAGCCTGACAAAATGAAGCTTAACTCTCACTTCAACATAGTTCTTTGGCGCCAATATGCCGCAGTGTGATGCCAACGCACTACCTTTCTATTTGACGTAACTGGACTTAGCCCAAAATTCAGGACTAGGTGAATTTGCGAGTTGTGAATCTTGAAAATGTGGGGTAAGAAGTAATTGTGGTCACGCAAATATTGTAACTAAACAAGAAAAAGCCCATTGCTAAGATTGCACTGTCTATCAAAACTACTCATTGTCATTTTTGCGAAGGAGCAATGTGTGATACAGCTCTTGTATTGTCTCTCAAAGTCATAATGTTGTGGCTGGTTGGCGGATACAAACACACCCAAACGGATACACGCATACACACAAAGAGGCGGAACACAGGCACGCGTCGCAGGAGGTCACACAGTGTAGGAAACGGACACATCGGAACAACATTCTACCGGGGTCGTTGCATAAATTCAAGCCCCTGTCGAGGGGCATGAAGGGGTCTGCTTGCGTGTATGACGGCGCACGTGGTGATGATGTCACATGACTGAGATGCATGTGTGCGTTTTACTCTCCAAACACACACACACACACACACACACACACACACACACACACACACACACACACACACACACACACACACACACACACACACACACACACACACACACACACACCTCCTTCATGCTGTTGAACAAAAGAATCCAATTTTGTATCGTGATACGTCTGGAACCCTACATTTTACTTTTCAAAATATAGAATATACTGTATATCATACTAGAGTATAGAAAATATAGAATCGGTACAATCACTTTTCATCTCTCCAGAGTACTTCTTCAGTATAGTAGTTTTTTTCTCTATATATTTTTTTTAAAGATTTGTCGGTATACAATTTGAAAACTTGAAAAGAAGTCTTGAAAACCAATCGAGTGGACCCTCAAACAAGAGCGGGCGTTAAAACGTCGACACGCCCGAAGCCTCCGTGGGCTGGATGTTACAATAAATACGTAGACGTATGCTTTCAGACGTACAGTTTTGCATAAAGGTTTCATCACAAAGCGGTAGTAAGTGGAGGGAGGGTGTGGACGGAGTGGCTTAAGAGAACTACACAAACTTATCACAGGTTATATTGAACCAGAACAACTGTTTATAACATTCTATTAAGACTAAACTTCATTGGAAAAGATCTAAAGATTTCATTTTTGAACAAGACAAGAAAAAAGCAATAGCAAATCGAACTATTAATAACTAGGTTATGCATAGCGAGTAACTGTTTCTAGTAATAAGGGAAGAGCGTTCCCCGGCCCTCCAGACATTTTTTTTTCTAGTTTTCCTGACTTTTAGATTTTTTTTCTTTTTTTTTTTTAAATATGGTCATTTTGATATATCGGTACAAAGCACAAATGTACTAAAAGTTCTCTCAGTGCAGTGGACTACTGGAAGAGCTTCTCCACGAGTCGCTTTGTTCCTTTTTGCTCAGAAACGCCCCCCTCCCTGTACCAGAATCACGCAAATACACAGACAATGAAACAAATAAATACATAAATACACAGATAAATTAAGTGGTTCATAAATACATAATAAATAGAAATAAATAGAAAAAATAAATAGTGGAACAAAAATAGATCAGTAAATCCAAACACACTTATATTCAAAGCTTTGTGTTCGGTTTCTTTTTTTTTTTTTTTTGCCGCGGCAGGAACGTAAAGTTAATCCAAACCTTTTCTTCTTTTTTTTTCTCCACAAGCAACATGACGACAATTGAACAGTTTCCTCACAAAGTTTTTCTAAGTAACTGAACCACCACTTCATAATAAGTTGCCATATGAAAAAGACAAGCTCCAACTAAAGAACAGTGACAACTCAGATAGTACAGTAGATATTGTAAAACAAATGTTGACTATGTATATATAGATATATATATATATTTATATTGAGAGAGAGATAGATCATCTATTTGTACAGAGCAAAGAAAGACACAGTAGTCATAGATCGCCTTTTCAGGAAACAAATATCGCGACTAAAGGAACTAGCTAATCATCGTTAAGTTTGGACAAAAGCTTCACGATCAGCAAGTAACGCAAAAGCCAGCAAGCCCCCCCAAACAAAACCCAAAGCAAAAGAAATAAATAAAATTTGTTCAGTGACTTTTTTTCCATTCATATATATATATATATATATATATATATATATATATATATATATATATATATATATATATATATATATATATATATATATATATATATATATATATGTGTATGTAATTTTTGAGTTGAGTTGATCTGGTTTCTCTGCAACGAAATAGTCTCACAAGACTATTTGGGCGCCAACAATAAACAAATAAGCTCAATTCAATGCCAACATCAACAGAGTAAATGTTTTTTTTTTGTTTGTTTGTTTTTTTTTTTTGAAACAACACATAGAACAACCAACTCGGATAGTTAAGATATGTGAATAATGTAGTATAGCACCTACTGTTGATCGCTAAAAGGAAGTTTGCACACAAATGCAGAGCAAAGAGAAACAATATCATGAAGAGTATGCTTTTTCCGAATGAATTGATGTGCACATATGTAGTTACTGATACCCCATATGGACTGATGACGATAACAGGAAAAGAAGCAGACAAAGGGTCTCCTTGCTTTGGGCTCTGGACGATAAGGATGGTTACCCTCTCCCTTTCCCTTGTGGGTATTGAATAATTAAGCACTAGTACGTACATGTGTGAAAAATTACCAAAATCACCTGCCTTGGTTTCCTTTTTCACAAAACCTTCCATCTAGAAAATCGCTGCCGCCACCGTGGCTTCCCAGCGCTGAGCCTAGAAAGTACCATTGGCAGAACGACAAGACAAGGTGGTGCCCCCCTCCCCCCTCCCAGTGAGCCAGTCAAAATATTTTTCTCTTTTTTCAAATCCAGATTCTTGTAAAAATTTCTCAATAATTCTTATTTTAATTATCATTTATAAAAATAGATTCTTCTTTCTATTTATTTTTTTGTTTTTTTTTCTAAACGCATTTTTTTTCCAAGCAAAGAGATCTTCTCTTTGGCAACAGTGTTATTTTTTTTCTCTTTTTTCTTAAATTACTGAATGTGTCATCAGGAACGCTAACCCATCCCCCACCCCGCACCCCATCTCCCTGTGAGGAAAAGACATTATGTTTTGTTTGCGATACAAAACAAAAACAACATTAGAAAGTCTTTTTTTCCCTTTTTTTTCCTACTACGTCAGAATCGGTGGGAGTGTGAAATCCCATCTAGAATCATTTAAGGGGATCTTTGAATACAACTACAAATGAATGAATGGTTCACCAATTGTTAAAAAAGAGCCCCCTCCCTTAAAGTGACTGGGAGGTTCACAGGATACTAACGACAGTGGGTTCCGGATATACAAAAGAAAAGCTAATCCTGAATCGAGACAGTGGTCTACAAAGGATATTCTCTTCACTAAAATCGAGGGGCCGGAGGGGCGGCAGGTTTGCTACTGTTTACATAGAAGAGAAAACTCATTTGAGCAACCAGAACAAAACAGAAAGCATATACAACAGAAGCCTGCATTTTCTCAGGGACTTCCCAAAATGCATGAACATTTTCATCTTTTTTTTTTGAATACTTAGGCAACATTGGCTTATAGGTCCAAAGTTATGATATAAGCCATTTCTAGTTCAATTGGGTTGGATGGTTGCTTCATGTTCCAGTGGAGGGTGGTGGTAGTGGTGGTGACTGGAGGGGCAGAAGGGAGGGGTGGAGCTGGGGGCGCGGGGGGGGGGGGGGAGGGAGGAGGTGATTTTGGAGCGCGACAGAGCTGCATCTGCTTCTACCTGGTTCGAGTTCAGGACTTGTGGGTCTTGTTAGTCTTGAAGGAGACTTGCAGGACGCGGTCACCCAACCTGTAACCGTTGAGACTGGCGATGGCCATGGCCGCCTCGTCGTAATTTGTCATGGTGACGAAGCCGAAACCTTTGCACTTGTTGGTGTTGAAGTCACGGATCACCTTGACGTTGTTGACGGCACCGAAGGGCCCGAAGAGCTGCCAAAGCACGCTCTCGTCCGAATCTGGGGACAGGTTGTAGACGAAGATGCACCAACCGGTGCCGGTGTGCCCGGGGATGTTCATGCCCACCAGGCTGGTCATGCTGTCGATGGTGATGGGCGAAAACCTGAGAGGACAAGCGTGGAAGAGAAAGACATCGGATTGAATAGAAGTGAAAGGGAATGCTAATAATAGACCCGCACTTTGTGGACAAGCATTGGGAAACTACACACACAAAAGGGCTAAGTGGCAACAGCTTGCAGATTTTTCTACAGGATGTTGCAAGAACATTTGCGAGGTCCCTGAGAGACAGGCCGCCCTCTCGTTATCGTAATCAGACAGACTACAGATTCAAAATGAGATTCTTCCATCCCATTAGACATATTTGGATTCATTGCGGGATCACTGATGTCGAGAAGAAGATCCCCCAGGACATCCGCCATCGCATCCTGAGCAAGCCCAGACAATGTGGGGAGGGCAGACAGGCATGTGGAGAGCATACATGCGACTTGGATTTTCTGAATGATTTGGGATTCGGTTTTCAATTGGTGGTCTTCTCTCTTATGTTATTTTGCTCTGAATTATTTCAAAAGTTTAAATGCAAGCACAGACAAATGCATATTTTTTTTTGGTGCGTAAAATGATTTTTTAAATTTCTGGTTTCATGCATATTTGTGGTTCCGATGCTAGCTGGAGTGAAAAAGGCTTATGGCACTCGGCACTTTCTGCAAGAGCACCTTTAGTTGCAATACACATTACACAGGAGTCGTTTGAGTTTGCTGGGTGAAAGCAAAGCCGTGATAGGTCGTTCGCAAGTTGGCGTGGCTTTATTCCTGTCTAAAATGGCGCTTGCCGGCTTTTGCGTTTCAACTCGTCATTTTCGACTGGAATATTTCTTCATCGGGAGCTGTGATGCGTGGTTGACTTTGGCACGGGCACAGGTGTGCTCTTAAATCTTTCATTCGCTTTATTGTGAAAGGCCTTCTGTCAGGAATTACCCCATATCTGCCCAAGAAGATGCAAATGAGGGTTTTTCTCTTGGCGCCCTTGAGTGGCTCCTTCAAGAGCTAAATTTGCAGAAAGTTGTTGAATTAAAAGCATTGCTAGAAATTCATCACAGATCACGCACCGGACTACTAAATCTCTTCTCATTGGCCTTGTAATCTTCGCCTTCTTCCTGCGATGCAAGAAGATTTGAATCCTCAGTTGACTTCACTTAATTGCCTTTCCGCTCAAAGGAAAGGAAAAAGAGGGAAAGAAGGGCCCATTTTAAAATCAAAAGTAAATGAGATAAAGAGGTTCATTTCTTATGCCACCTCTCTTCAAGAAACAACTATAGGCATTATTGGGCATGGTTTAATTGAGATTTCCGCCTTGCTGCAGATGTTCTGGGAAGGCTGCTTTCTTGGGCAAAGGGAGGGAGCGAGAGAGCAAAATGCAAAGTGGAAGCACTTTACAGCCCAGTGGCATTAAGGTACAAAGCGTATTCCTCCCACTCCAAGAGTCTGCAGGGTGTCTCTCTGTTCTGTACTATTGCAGGGCTTATGGCACAGATCGATTGCGCTGCTTGCTGCTCATGCCCCCCCCGCCCTTATTCTTATCTCCAGTGACTATATATGGCCCGCAATCACTTCGACCTTTCGACATGACTTTTGATGGTGCACAGTCTGATCCTGGCCAATGTGAGGGCTTGGGACGATTGAATCATTGACTCCATGGTCTTACTGCAACCATTTGCCTTCATCGATTAAGTACCGCGGGGTTTCAGAAAAAGAGATTGTACTGTACTTGACGATACGCATCAATCTGTGGGTGAAACCGATTGTAGTGGCCAAGTGTGGTTTTTTTTTCTTCAAGATTTTACATTTAAAAAAACACTTGTCTGTTTTTTTGTTTTGTTTTTGTTTTCAAAGATCAACTACATTTGGGTCTTTACATTTGGGTTACTTTCCGGGACTTCCTTTCACATTGTGTGCCTCTCTGAGTGCGTTCGGGCATACATATGAATCTGGGAATGAACCCTAACCGATATTATAGACGAGAACGTCGGTTGCATAGCAACAGTGTCAGCTGACCACATTGTTTCGTCTTTAGTAAAGCCAACTACTTGCAGATGACATGCTCTGCAATCAGCATGCTTGATTTGGATGAGACACAGGCATAACAGTTGATCACTTGATGAGCTGATTTTGTGGCATTGATTGTTGATTAATTGTGTCTTGAATCTATTGAGGCAAAATTGATAACCCTACTTGGCTGTAACCAGCAGATTAACTCTTGATTCAATCTGATCCGAGTTTGCAGTCTGAAGAAGTACAACATGACGCCACTTGGACACGTTGCTATCACTATACATAGTTGATTGTTATTTCATTGCTCAATAAGATAAGTTGTCTCCGAATGGAGTCCCAAGTGCCTGCAACATGCTGCTGTCAGCACATCACAACAATGGCTACTACGCGCCGGGTTATGTAACACCTACTGTATGGTAGCAACAAAGCAAAAAAAAAAAAGAGATATGGAGGCAAAAAGGAGGAAATTTGAGCAGCGCAGAGCAAAGCCGGAGCCATCTGCAGTGAAACATTTCCTGTTTCCAGCAAGGATCCAGGTTCATCCAGCCTCATCGCTTGTACTTGTTAAGCTTGCTCGGATCACAGCAACTGCTCCCAAAAGACATGCAGCCAATGTGTACATTTGGCTTCAAAAGTACGTGCTGCATCAAACAATATCAATGTATGCATTTGTGTCAGAGCCCCCCCCCCCCCCCCCGCTCCCCTCAACAAAATGTAAGCATTCATGTCATATGTTGTTTCCAGGCTAGGATGCAGCGACAAGGCTAGAGAACCTGAATCCCGAAGAAATAAACAACAACACCTAGAAATCAAGACGTCGAGAACAAATCCATTCTGTACACAAACAACCCAAAAAACAATCCAAACAACACCAGCACTTGTCATAATAAAAAGAAAGCAAATCCATCACCACTGAAAACAAAGACAAATTGTTTTCTGCTTTTTTTTTTTTTAGTGCTTGTTAGGGCATTTGAAAAACACTCAAGCTCACGAGTAAAACACAATCAAACCAAAAACAACAGAAAATGCAATCCACCTTGAAAATTTGTTCAACATAAATTGACAACAAAAACTATACGAAAATAAATCACATGAAAAGGATACTGGAAAAAAAAACGGAGTCAACATGGACATCTGGCATTGGGTGAAGTTTTAATTACCTCTTTACGCCATAGGCCATATTAAGCAAATTGTCCAGCCTGTAAAGAGAAGGAGGGTTCTGGGGTTAATGGTGGGCAGATGGTTGACTTACTCAGTGGAACTAATGTAGAGTCCCTGTCGGAACTGCGTGATCCTTCTCACTCAACAACACACACACGACCCCATCTCGAATTAGCACCTGACACTGAGGAGTCCCCACCAGAAGAAGCTAGCATTGGTTCATGATGCTCCGGTCCCCTCACTATAGCACAGCACTCACTACTACCACTGTATGTTTTCAACACATGATCACCGGAAGTGAAAGCGCTTTAGTATCAGCGTACACCAACAAGTCAGGGTTGTCGTCACAAACGCTAATGTCGGTAGAAGTAGAGCGTAGCTTAGCACCGGGTTAGCGGAAACGGCTAAGCTAGCTCTAGTGCTCAAACAGGAAGGGTTTGTGTCGATTTCTTTGGTGCCACCACGTTAACAGAATTCTGTCAGTTTAATAACACCGACATTTTGAAAGATAGTGAATGAGAGATGATAATGATTTTAACCAACAAAAACACAAGTGAATGTGTCATGAACATCAAGTGCAGGACTCACCAACCTTTTTGAAACCGAGAACTACTTCTTTGGGTACTGATTAATGTGAATGCTTACCAGTTTGATACACGTGTCTAAAATAATACATTTTGCTCAGATTACCTTTATATATTATTGTTAATCATGAGTGAGACGCTGATTATGTTAATGATTATTCACAATGATCAAAAATGATTTCGAAGTCTGAAACAAATATCACTATGCACGATATTTCTGAACATTTCTGCCAATGTTTACATTTTCAAATGATCACTTCTAAAACATTCTGAGGAAATCACAATGTCTCATCACAGGGGTGCTATTTTTAGAACAGGCCCATGGGCGATTCATGAGGTCCTTTGGGGTAACCTTGATTAGTGACCCATGGTACGGTGTCTTTGTGGCAGACGTTGAAATATTATAGCATAGTGTTTGACCAGATCGTCATGGGGGATATGAACTGGGCCTTGTCACATATTGTGAAAATTCGCCAGTTACTAGTGCCCATGCAAAACTTTTTTAATATTGCCTATAGATGCCAAAAGATTGCAGCAAACACACACGTGTCAATCTGACAAGACTATGGTTTGACAAACTGAAGATGCTACTCTCAGTCCAACACGGTTCCTTGGCCCCAAGCTGTCACAAGAAACCGGCAACCGATATTTTTATATTATTTGCCCAACAAAAATAGGTGAATTTCAAAATGTGAACGTACGGGGCTTCACAGTATTTTTAGAGCGCTGTGCTAAAAGCTTTGCGGTGAGGCAGTTTGTGTGCCTATTTATGTGTCCCTCAAGAGACCATCAGCGTGTGCGCGCGTGTGTGAGTGAGAGGGATGAAGAAACCTGCGGGCTGTGTAAAATGGTGGCCCTCTTGGATGGATGCAGTCTGCTTGATGACTCAATGACCTTCATTCCTCACTTGCTCCCAGCCTGTCTCATGTCTTATTAACTCCCTAGAGCCTAATGGACAGGGGCCATGGCTTATTGAGCAACAGCTGGCTGGAGACGCTTCGTTCCTCTTGAAAACACTATAAACTTAACCTGGCGACAAGGGTCCGTCTACTCTAGTGTAGTGGTGGCACACTCATTACCTCTTCCAAGGACATTATGTTGGCATTCCCATTTGAATGATGAAAAAGCTTTAAAAAAAACTACTTAGAATATTTTGGAGGGGAAGACCAGATTTGTGTTGATGTTTGGTCAAGATTTGGAATAGCGGAAGCTAGCGAGGCTAACCGCTATTCCCATCATATTTTTGTAAACTTTGAACCACGCAGGCATATGAAGACTTTGCAAGCGTGTTGTCTGGATATTTTACTGCTCGATACAGTCTGATGACGGCAGAAGACGGGTGAGTCAAAAGTCATCTGCAAATTGGTGGGCAAGAGATGCCAAAAACGTGATTCGCGATTAGCCGAGTACGATTATTAAAGTTGACTCGTCGATTGGTCAACTCATCTCAAAATATTGTGATGTTCATTTGATTTACCCAATTCATAATTCACATTGTTAGCCACTTAAAACATTTGAATGCAGCCCATTAGCAGTAATTAGCAAATGAAGTAAGGGAATGAATGTCGGTAAACGAGGAAATTGGCGGGAACGCCAAAAGCAAGAAGAAATCTGCTGGCCACTGGGCCACCGGGCCACCACAAAACAACCTGCTGCTAACGCTCTCTCACCGACAGACACAACCAAATTAACAGTCATGCGTACCCACCATGCAAATGCTCAGCAGCTTTTTTTTTTGCACTGCCTCTCAAACGCAAACAAACAATGGCACCTTTCTTTGCTCTCTCAATACAGCATTAAAGGAAGAATGGGTGCTTTTTTTCCCTTTTCTTTTTGAAACAAAAATGTTTTCAGCTATAATTGGTTCCTGCCTTGGATATAATAAGGGTAATTTGCTAATTAGCGCCATTTTTTAAGGGCCAAAAATCGGAAACGAGCTGGGCTGCAGGGCTTGCTGTATTATGCTGAAGTCGATTATGTCGGCTGTGTGGAGGGGGACCATGCCGACACTTTGTACTGCACGTTGACTTGGCTTGTAGCAAAGCCATCGCGTTATGTGGCCAGTGACAAACAAATATACAACACAGCGGAAAATCGGAAGTTTGAGAACAAGGGCCCAAAAATATCCTATTAAAATGTCACAAAAGCCAAGCGTTGTTCATGAATGAATCATCTCAGCACATCTGTTCAACTAAAACTGCTTTTTCTTTAGATTTTGTGTGTGTGTGTGTGTGTGTGTGTGTGTGTGTGAGAGAGAGTATGTGATTTCCCCCTATCCCCACAGACCGGTACCAGCAAAGGTCGGGGAAAAGTGTCATTATAACACGATAAACAAAAATGGAATTGATTGTGATTTAGGAATGTAGCCGCGAGTGCTACGTACGACATAGCTAATAATTCAACAATAACTTGAAAAGAATGCGGTGTACACCGGAAACTTTTAAAATAAACCACAGTTAAGAGAATTTGCTCGACAGTTCTGAATGCTCACCACTGTTACTTTGAAGCATAAAATGTTTGACCCCCGAAAAGATATTTTATTGTATCGATTTGACAAAAATAGTTAGCAAAGTTTGGTGCATTGCAGAACGCGTTGCACTCGGGATAGAGGTTCTTCTGAATTGTTATTTTTTCTTGTTTTTTTTAGCTAATGGTCTGACAAAATATTGACACATTAAAAAAAAATTTGACCGAATGTGTGTACATTTAGACAGCTCAAAGTACTTTTGCCATATAAGAAACGCGAAGGCGCCTATTTGCAACGTTGTCCTCACGAGCACTGTGTCAGAAAAAGCAAAATATCCCCACTTTAAAGCAGTTTCCAACTTCCAGAGTGTCGCGTGGTGAGGTGGGGAGCGCAGGGACGCAGCGAAGAAGTGTCCTGTGGTTGTGATTTGTGATGAGAAGCGACACTCTCCTGCCGAGCCTGTAAATTGGCTTGGCGTATCACAGACACACAGCCACGCTACATCGCTCAGGTGTCACACCGGGAAAGCAGCGCGGCAAGAAAAAAAATACCTTCCCGCCGCCGACTTTGACGGAGAATCAGCAGCACAACCGGCTTAGTGTTATTGAAAAAGAGAGGAATTTGTGAGGGTGTATTTTGTGACAATCCCAAAACATTCCAAATCGTCTTGGATGATGGAATGCATCATCTTTTGTTTTGCGTGCATGTGCGCGTGGTGAGATGACACGGAGCCTCTCCGAATTTTAATACTTGCAGGTGTGTATTACACTACATTCACATGATGCACAAAGTGAGTGACGGGAAAACGAAGTGGTACGTACGGTGTCAAGACGTTTATTATGTGATATAAAATGATAGAGATGACTGCCCCGGGGCAGGAATGCATTTCTGCTTTTCATTTGTTTTCAAAGAACTTTCCGCACCAAATCGGAAAATCCCCGAGAAGTCGTACATTTCTAACCTTGCCAAGAAGATTATGCTTTTGTTGCAGTTGGTTTGCTTGTTAGCAGGATTATGCAAAACTTATTCAACACATTTCAACTCAACGTTGTGGAGAGAGAAGCATTGCATCTCGGAGCGTACCTGAGTTGAAGAACTTTAAGAGTATTTCTTCACTTTTTAATTTTTTAACCCGTTTGTTCTCCCTGCCCAATTTCCTAACTTTATTAGTTGGAAATGTGCAGGAGGTGATTATTTGTGAAGGTGTCATATTTGGTGTTGACCCAAATTTTGAACTGTTTCACCATGGCGAAGATGAGCACCTGTCCTCAGCTATTCGCTGAAAATAATTTTTCATTTTTTATTTTTTTTAATGCTCTATCTGTAACGCCAGAAAACAGTGCCAAAGCCAATCCGAATAGAAAAGAAGCCATTTGTGTTAAGGGAGAACGTTGAAGTGAGACAATTCGACTGAGAGACAAGTGTCTTTGTATGGTGGGAAGGAGCTAAGTTTAGCCTGGGTTGTAAATGGAAGTGACGGAGAGTGTTCGCCGCACATTCGGTGCACGCCCCCACCCCCCCCCAAAATCAAATCTGGAGGCTAATTTAAAGATTATGTTGTAAAAATCAAATCAAAGTAAGATTATATGTTGGGGTAAACTATTAATGGAGGCACTTATAAACATTTTTGGGGGGGGGGGCGTCAATTATTCACGTCCAACGCCCTTCAGACAGCATAAGCGAACTACCGGAGACAACTGACGACCATGCGTGGAAGTAGAAAGACATTTGGCTTTTATGAGGCAAGTCTCAAAGTCCTTGGAATGACGAAGGTAATATTTTGAGCAGATGACTGACAATAAAGGTATATTTTCACTCAACCAAGTCTGTCGGATGTGGGATGTTTTTATGAAAAACGTTGCTGTAAAACAGTCGTCCCCCCTCTAAAAATTGTTTTACCTTTTTATTGCACAGCAACGATCTATGCGGATAAAGTGTTTTTACGGCCATTGGGAGCAAATTTGATGTTAGATTTGAATATTAATTTTGGTAGAAAATGATTTTTTTTTTCTCACCACTAACCGCTTTAAGAAACAAATGCATTTTTGCCCAGGGATGCAGGAGAGTGCTGGCAAAATGGCAGCGCGATGAAATCAAGGGAAACACAAACGTGAATGACCGAAGCAGACAGTCTCATATGAAAAGTTCCTCTGCATCGGGTGCAAAGTTGACACCGGTTCTTCTTCTAAAGGCCACACGGTCGCTTGCATAAACGTTCACACATAAAATGTTACATGATGGCAGAGTCAGAGGCCGTGCGACGGCGAGTGCTCAATGCTTTGAATGGTGATGAAAGGAGGAAGAGGAGTCTGTCTTTGATGAGGGGAGGGCGAAATATTATTTGAAAGTTTTTTTTTTTGGGGGGGGCGGGCTTATGATCAAAATAGAGAGGTTGATCGACTGTGTTTCATTATCGAAGCAGGCCCGATAAAAAAACTGATGTGAAAGAGTTGGGGCTGTTCATCAGCAGGCATTCATGGGTGCATTATCAGCTGAGTGTGCAAAACATATTTTATCTGAGTTTCGACTTGCGGATTTTGCAAATGATGTTGCAAATTTGTAGTGAAATGGATCCAAGCTTGAGGCACTCCTGCGTGTTTGCTGTGTGGACTCACCACCTGTTGCTTTCAGCAAGGGGGTCTGTGTTGTTCATACCAAAATACAAGATTGGCAATTAGTCGACTTCAAGCTGGAACTGTCATTGCGGAGTGGGGAAAGCCAATAAGTCGACTTGTCGGTTCAACCCCTTATACGGAATGTTATGATTATGCTGAGAAGACAGCGCATTTTAGCTCGGTTCACTGATAAACTACCTACCTAGCTCCGTCCTCCTTTCTGGAGGATGATGACAAGCAAACCATGATGATTCTGGGGATTGCACATTCGCATTGATGCCATAGTGACTTGACCAGTCAACATAAAACACCTTAATGCAGCTACAGACCAAAACAGTGTGGAATGAAGTGCATTTATGCGAGAAATGTGCAAATTTTTTTTGTTCTGCCACTATGCCAGAAGTCACAGCTAAATAAATGGTACTGTATGCTCAGTTTCAGTACTTCCCATCTTAACACACGAACCTGATGGTTCCCAACTGCATGGGCAAACGACACTGTACTCGTTGTTATGAATAGTTTTTAATATGCTTCTTAGTTTTGTGATTTATGATCTTAGTTCAACTGTTTGGTGCTCTCTACCGTCTTTGATACTGATTTGTTGTTTTGCTTTACTGATGTATGTTAGTTGCTCCATGTACAGCACTTTGTGTGCAGCGATGGCTGTTTGAAAGTGCTCTATAAATACATTTGAGTTGAGTTGAGTTTTGTGTGTTTCGTTTAGCACTGTAATCATTTGACATGAACAACTTAGCTTGGACCACCAAAAAAAAAATAAAAAATAAAAAAAACACACACACAATGGGTCAAGTTGACAAATAAACACCTTGGGAGCAGTGAAATTGAACTACTGACGTGAAAGCGGCCCAATATTCAACCCTTTCATGCACCCTGTATCCTGATAAACTGTCCACAGTAGTAACTGATGTCCCTGAAAGGGTTAATAGAGACAAGTGATTCAAAGCCCAAAAATGTGTCAAACGAGTCAGTTTGTGAATTCCGCACATCTTAAATACATAAATGATACCAACCCCCCTGAAAGTGACCCATGAAACTGCCATTCTTAGCTGCCCCCCCTACAAGGCCTCCATGTCCAAGCCCAGGTACTCACCTGAACCTCTGAGCCTGGTGGTGGAGGGGCCCGGGGTATCGGCGGTTGGGGGACTGGTAGAGTTGCGACAGGAGGGCCTGGCTGGTCTTCTGGCTGGGGTTGTTGGCGAACTTGACCGTAATGGGCTCAGCCGCGCCCGATGGCTTCTGTCCGTTGAGGCCTTTGATGGCCTCCTCAGCCTCTATCCTCTTATCAAAGCGGATGAAGCCCACACCCCGGGAGCCGCCTGTGGGGCCAGCAGATCACAAACAAACAAGGGCCCCTTTTACTTCACGAGGTTTGCACGTAGTGGATACATCACATTCTATTTGGCCAAGCCGACTGTATACTTGAACAGAAAAACATCATGGCGGGAGGATATGAAAAGCTATTTGTTATGAATCATTGATATATTCGATTGTATCTTGTGATTTACGTACAGTATGCCGATGCTTACATAATGGGAAGAGACTGCAAGGAGAAAAATAACATCATACTTTTCATTGACTGTCTGAATGCGTGCCTCTTCAACCTGAGATACTGCACACAGGATCCACATATTGTCACAGATTATGATGGCAACAAGCACACACAATACCTCCGCAAAGAAAAAAAAAACTGTCATTGTGTCGACGGAGAGTGTGTTCCAGGCTCAAACATGGCTTCAGGCTTACTTCAGTAAACCGCCCGCACGTGCACGTGCACGCACGCACACCCGCACACACAGAGAATCTTCAAACATTGTTGTGACATTTGACTTCTTTCCTTGGCGATTTGTTCTGTTATATAAAATATTTAGAGCCTCTGTAACTGGGCGGTCTTTTGTTCGCGCCTGTGGAAGTGTACACAAAATGACTAATTCATTAGGTACTAATTAGATCTAACACACGACAACGGCATCAACAAATCGGACTTTACCAAGCCACTAACGCTCCCCTTTGATTGACACAATCAAAAGTATTCACCCTGTGTTTATTCTTGTTTCTGTTAATGTCGGTGCTTTACAACTACGACAAACAGCTCATACAGATAACACCGGTCACCAATATCTTAACACTTCTCTGATAATCTCAATCAAAACCAAGCATTATACTGTAATCTCTGATCTCATTAGGTTGTGTACCTAACGAGTTGTTCAATGAGTGAATGAGTGCATACAGTACACGTTTGTTGGAATGCGTGTGTGTGTGTGTGTGTGTGTGTGTTTAGATGCATTGCTATCTGTTAATGGATGCTGCGCCTTGTTTTAATGAGGCTGTCTCAATGGCCCAAAGGGTGCTGGCTCAGTGACAGCAACACGATGCCAAGGAGACTATTTACATAAGAGTGTGTGTGCACTGCACACAGGCATGTCTGTGTGACGGCGAGTGCATAAAGGCAAAGTTGTGAGGTAGAAGGGCGGCGTGGGGGGTGGGGGGGGGTTTGCTTTTGAGCATCGCTGTGTGCAGTCTCTCTTTTTCACACACAAAAGGCATACCTTATTGTTGTTGCACATTTTTGGACAAGCCATCCCTCTCTACATTTCTCTCTCTCTCTGTTTCTCTCTTTCTTAAATATTTTAGTTTGTCTTGGCTTCCTCTCACACTGCTCGCTCTCCGGAATTCTCATCCACGGACGCACCCCGAACACCTCGCTTGGCCTTTTCTTGTCTGCCTCTCTCCAGGCCACCGATACTACAAGGTTATTTACTTTTCAGGCAAGCTTCACTCAAAAAGGAATTCTTTTAAAAGCATCACATAGCTTGATGCTGAAGTACTGGATGTTAACTTAGGATAGAAGTTCATTTTGGGTGAAATATTGTTTTTTGTGAGTATTTTGAAGAAGGTGGATAACAGTTGCAAATGACATGACGACTAATCGATTATGAAATTAATCAAGAACTATTTTATTTATAGAGTAATCGTTTAGAATCACTGTTTGTAAAATTGTCCAAAATACTCTGGTTTCAGCCTCTTCATCTGAATCAGGATTGTTGGCGCTAGGGAAACACCTAAAACAGGTTAGTTCCCAAGCGGTGGACTTGGAGACCCCTTCTGTTGTCCTTCATGAAAGCAGAATGATTATATTTTGTGTTGAATCAAAATAAGACATTTACAAACATGTGATTTTACTTTGGAAAACAATGGCTGAGCCCTTCAGTCATTGAATCAGTTTCAAAATGGTTGCTGATTACAACATCAATCGCTCTCATGTGATGTGGCTTTAGGGTTGTTGAATTATTTTTATTTTTAATCACAAGCAATACCAAATCAACAAAAATTGGTGACCTGGGGAATAATTGTTTCGTCATACATTTCAATGCAAAATACAATTTTATCCGATTAAATCAATCAATTGATTAGAATAATGAAGAGATTAAACAAATCGCAAAATATTTAACAGTGACACTTCTCAAATCTACTTTCAAGAATAGCTTTTTGAGACAGTTTTGTGTTATTTAAAAGGCTATGTAATACTTACAATGGGATGTATTTAAAAACGAATAATCCGTCATCACAAAATGAAATGAAAACACATTTAGAGGCTGTCAACAACATGCTGTCGCAACAGGTGGCACAATACGCATGACCGTGAATTCACTTTAACCAGCTGCAAATCAAATCAAAGGGCAATCATGTGTTTCATCCGAAAGTAAAATGGAGTGACTGTGACTCCCCAATAATCCCAAACACACGCGTTCATACACATACACAAATCCGGTCCTCAAAAATAGGCATCACCGCAGACTATTTGGTGTTGTACAAATGAGTCAAGCAAATGGTTCCTTCCACCTGGTCTGGGCTTTCCAAATAGTGTGGATGTAAAACCCCCGCAAAATCTATCCAGCAATCCATTTTCCACAAAGAGCTGCAGCCTCTCCCAGCTGACTTGCGGTGAAGGGCCGACGACACCCTAGACTAGTCAACTAGCTTATCGCAGTGCACATTTAGAGGCAGACTATCACTTGGTGGGAAGTGAATCCACATAGCCGAAGAAGTCAGGCAAGTAAACAGAATGACTAACCCCGCAAAATATATTTGAATATATTTTAAAAAGCGCTTATGTTGATGTGACCTACATTCTTACAAATAATTTAGTCGTCTAGGTAGACTTTTTCCACATCAGAAATGAGCAGCATTGCTTAAGCTAAAGCATGACCCAATTAAGATTTCTTATTAGAAACTTCGCGCTGCTATGAAAACACATTTTAGTTTTAATACGGTGTTGGTTGAAAAAAAAAACCCTTCACCAATTAGCTGGTATCTGTCCACTCACTCGCCTCAGACAAAGTTTGGAAAATTTACATCTTCCTGAGCTACCGGTTGATTGTATTGACCTCCATTCAGTCATTCCATCCCCCAGCTCCAGTTCCGTGTCCCCTGATGATTTTTCAGTTTTTCCTCTTCTTTACTTACTTTTCTTCCAGCACACAAGCGGCACATTTTAAATGACTTGTCGCAAGCAGAAAAATAAAAATGCAATCGGGATTCAAACAGGGCAGAGATCTGGTTTACGCATTTTTCGAAAAACAAGCTGTCGATTAGCTACTATATCTTGCTAGCGCAAATTTAAGATGCGGGCGTTCTATGCTGGCAGATATCATATCAATATTCTTCATAAAGAGACTTCAAGCTGTTAAATTCCGCTCTCAGCTGTAGGTCACTGTCAAAGTAAACATAAAACTGAGAGACCGACATGTTTTGTACATGTACATGATTTTAATAATAACCGTATGACCTCCGCTACCTTGATGTAAGTATACAAGAGGAAACTTCAAAAGAACAGCAACAATTAGCATCAATGTGGAAGTGTTGTTACCCTTTAAGCAACAGACCCCAAATGATGCAGAAACACATCATATTCTTTATCCTATGTGAGGAACGGCTAATATTACTTACGCACAGAGAAGCGAAGCGAGGAGCTGAGTATATCTGGATGTCCGTAATGGTGCAGGTGGCCAAATTGCATGCACCAGAATGAGTAGCACAATGTGCATTGAAGGAGATAATATGAGAAAAAAGAAAACCAAAACAATTTTGGTTTCTATTTAACTATCTCACAGCTGTATAGATTCTTTCTAAAGTATAATATTACAGAATGCTATTTTTCCTCATTTAAAAAAAAATTACCATTTTTTTGCTGAAACAGAAAAAAAGTAAAAAAAACAATTTCCTATTTCCTTGGAACTTTCTCGAGGTCTTGATTTTTTTTTTTATATCGTAGCTGGAGAGGAAACTGTTTATACTTTCTTTTCATTGTCTTCATTTAAAATCCATTGAACATATTTAAAAGACTGCGAGAGAACTGATTTCACCATGTATGTTTTGCCATAGCAAAGATCACAATAATTTGTGTCATAAAACTTATCCGAATATTGTCACTTACCTAATCATCAACATTTTGATATATGTATATACTATAATCGAAATGTTTTTGGCTTGGGCACAGCAGCATCAAGTTCACCTCCAGGTTGTGTTGTGAAACCTTCCTGCTGTACTACATTAAATGTCACTGGGGAGCAGGTCAAAGTGACTTTGTGGGAAAACATGTGTACTAATGGCACTGGAAGCTCCCAAAGATGTCCATACCTGATCTTGAGCATTTATCCTTGGTCCCTCCCCTCCTAGATACCTTGCACACTCACAAACCCCACCACATAAAAAGGGGAAATGCTCGATAATGAATATAATCCATGATGTGCGCTCAGAGGAAGTCATGATATACAGTATTTTGTGTCTTGAATATTCAGAATGGAATCTAGGACATGCAGGTGTTCTAGATTTTTGCCTTTACATTTTCTCAGCCTAAGGCCAGATGAGTGAAGTGCTACATTTTGTTATTTCCTGCTGATGCATGCTGTGTATGAAGTGAAATTTTATTTATTTATTTAAAAAAAATCTGTTGGCACAGACATGTTACCAAAGTTACCAGTCTTGACCTGTTTTCATGATATTTTAGGAGGATTTTGTATGAAAATGATTTACATTTGTAGTTTTTGTACTGCACTACTCATTTTGCAGGAACAAGGTGGACTTTAAATATAAATAAAGCGGTGCCTTGAGATCTGAGATTCATTAATTTCTTGACCACGGTCGTAGCTCAAAACATTCGTATCACATGTCAAGTGATTCAATCAGCCACAGCAATATTATTCAATTTTTGAAAAGGATAAATATATTCCTGTGAGTAGTTATAATTTCTGTCTATACCGTATGTGTTGCACCACCATTTGTGTTCAGGTATCTATTTCTTCAACAGTCATGATGGCACAAACAATGCTATTTGTTTGATTGTCAATGGCATTTTACATTGTTTGTTTGCATTAAGCTAAGCACACTTTATTAAGGCAAAAGTTGATTTTGTTGAAAATACAGAACGTGTCATTCTCTTTGTTTATATTTAGGTTGACAGTCAGTCAACATGCAGAACTGCTCACTATCTGGCAAACGGCTGCTTGTTGTGAAGTGAGTTGAGCTCACAGCCACCATACTGCTCTCATAAACTCTAATTTTTGCTTGAATGTCAAAGCAGAAAGCAACTGAATGACGGCTTGTATCGGGAAAAACTCGCAAGTCGGGACACTTGGTACTCAAGGGACGACTGGATAGAAATACTACCTCCAACTAAATTCTCACACCTAATTTCTATCTATTTAAACAAACAAACAAAAAACCCCCCAGAATAACCAGAAGTCGGTATGCTTTAGGCACAAGTTATCCACACCAAAAATGTATCGAGTTGTCTTCACAAACAGATTTTTAAAAATCAATATTAATTTTGGTAGACCTTGCCGTGCCGAAATGTTTAAACACTACCACAGAGATACAATGGAGAATGAATAAAATGAACAGCGAGTCTCTGGTGTCCACCCTAATGACTGTCCTTTCAACTAGCCCCAGAAGCCTTGGCTACTTATCACCCACCTGACAGCCATAGAGCCAACATTAGAGCACAATGTACTTACTTTAGCTACTGCAATCTGTCTCTTTCTTACCGTGCTCTCGCTGCTTCTCACCCTCCATTTTCCTTTTTTTTTTTTTTAAAACTCTACCTCTCCTCCACGGTAATCAGCAGAGGCTTATGTAACTCCCGCTACCTGTGCTTATCTCTCTCTAACACACACTGACAGGCGCATTGCCTGCCTTACTAATAACACGCTAGCTCAATCTGGGGAGGGAGAAACAGAAGGAGGAAGGTTGGAGGACAGAAGCCAGCGTTTGAGGTGGAGATGGGCGAGGCGGGGTGGAGGTGGGGTGGGGGGAGAGAACCAGGAGGGAAACGAGCCGTATGGAGGGAAATGGCAAAAGGAGAGAAGGTGATGGAGAACGTTGGGAGGTGACATTAAAAGGATGATGATAAAAGGACACTGTACTATTTCTGCTTGCTGTGACCCAAACAAATCTACTCTCTCTCTCTCTAAAACCCAGAATAACGCTGGTCTATAGCATATTTTAATCAGAGATAGCTTTACACATCCCAAAACATATTTTTGATGCAGATTTTTTTTTAATGTCAACATTTTTTTTTTTTGTGAGCACATCAGGTTTCTGAGCTGTAATACCGGTAATTTGTATTGAAATGTAATTTGTATTCAGCACAAAAAACAGCACAAAATATTAATCTTGCGTCTCTGATTGAAACATTTTGGAAAAAAAAACTGTTGACCAGTGTAATTTTCCAAAACAGTGACCGATCACATGCACACACACTGGTACATACATACAAAAGATGGCAACGCTCCATTGAGGTTTTTATTCTTTTTTTTCTAAACCAATTTTGCCAGTATGCAGAACTGATTTATCTGATGAAGCATTTAATTTATGTTGCAGTCTCCCAAATTTTGTTACTTTGAAACTATAACGTTTTTTTGCCTAAACGGCAGCAGAGGAAGTCAAACTGGGAGGTAAAACCCAAAGATAAACATGAGGCTTTTAAATAACATGAGGGACGTGTTTTTCCATATGTCATTCGTCTGAGTTTATGCGAAGACGCGCGTCCCCTCAATTTATTTATTTATTTTCGAAAACAACTTTATGCTGTTTATTGCCATTCCCAGGTGAGGTTTATTGTGTAACTAAACAATTTTATCTTGTAGAGTTGAAACAACCGGATAGCTTAGCCTTTATGAAGTCCGTTTAGCTTCATGCTAACAAACAAAGTGCGAGCGCACATCCGGCTCGTCCAAAATCATTGACCGGTCCTTGATAACAGCCTTTTTAAAGTTAAAATACAACTTTTCTTTTTTACAGTACAGTATGATTCTGTGCGATCAGCAGATTTGGTACAATTCTATAAGGAAACGGGCCCCAAACGTTTTTGCACCACGGACAGGTCTCAATTAAAGTCAAATGTTGATGGACGGTCGCTCGCCTCACTGTGTTCAGCCCCACACGTTTGGCCGCTTGCCCGGTAGTTTCTCGTTCGACGCATGCTCGAAGCCGGGCTGAACTGAACTGAAAAAGGAACGAATCAGTTCCTTTCAGCATGTTCACTCAAAAGATGTGTTTGTTTTGCGGATGACGGTGACACAACACTACCCGAGAGACTTCTACCTCTGTGCTCCACACACACACACGCACACACGCACACACGCACACACACACACACACACACACACACACACACACACACACACACACACACACACAGAAAATACAAAATGCTTGGTACACAAATGTGCAGTGACCCACTTGAAGCTGGTGTGCTTTTAATATTTTCAGTTCACATCACTTACGTGTATGTGTACCCATGGTTAAAAAAAAACCTTTGAAAAGAAATGAAACGTTCATATTTTTGTTGCAATGAATTTGAAAACATGGTGAGTTGTCAAGCACTTCATAAACGACTCAAATTTTTTTGAACATGTGACAGGATAACCTGGATCGAGGCGTCACATGCTGATTATGTGTGCGCAAATGCTTCTTGTGTTGATCCTGAAAGGGTTATGCTGTATCGTTTAGCAGCAACTAAATAAGTCTCAATAAAGATATCCTCCTTGTCCTCCTGTCCCTTCTCTAGAAACATGGATCTTCGATCGTCAGCAAATGCTAGCATTAAGTTGCTGTTACAAATAGCTGTGTTTAAAATGATTAGCAGACCGTCAAGATGACGCGCTCATAATACACGTCATTTTCATGATTAGCGGCCAATATGAATGTGTGTATTCGCCAGAAAAGTACAATAAATCAATATAGAGGTGTATATTACAGACTTTTAAATTTGATTTTCCCAGCTAAATTAATCCCTTGAATAAACGGATCTTTGAACAGTGGAGCAAGACATGTAGACAGATTATGTAAAAATACTCAGAGGTGTATAATCTCCATCTTCTGTGAAAATTTACTTCAATTACTGCAGCTCCCTGACACGTAGTGACTATCTCCATTTGTATATTCATAGGTCTGTATTCTACTGATCCTGGGAGGCCAAGGCAAAACACAATGTCGATTGAGTGGAAGCAGAAACAAAACCGTTAAAAACGATTTCAAAATCTTTAGGTTTTAGAGTATTTTCTTTGGGCAGGACAGTGCCTAACTGGTTAGCACACATCCACCTCACAGTTAAGAGGTTCTGCTGTCTGGCCTTCCTGTGTGGAGTTTGCATGTTTTGCCTGTGCTTGTCTGAATTTTCTCCAGGTACACCAGTTTTGTCCCACATGACCAAAAATATGTGCTAGGTTGAATGAAGACCCTAAATTGTCCCTGGGTGGGATTGTGAGCACGAATGGTTGTTCGTCTCTGTGTGCCCTGCGATTGGCTGGTAACCAGTTCAGGGTGTACCCCGCCTCCTGTCCGAAGACAGCTGGGATAGGCTCCAGCACTCTCGTGACCATGGATGAATGGATTGACCATCTTTGATTTTTTTTTCCCCCCCGGAACACTATTTTCTTCTCTTACACAACAAAAAACTTTTAGTTTGTTTTATTCGGAGGTCGGTAAAGATTATTTAGAATGCGGTCATGGAAAAATTTATGTTCACCGCTTTGATGTTCCCAATTGAGAGGCGTTAGAATTTTTTTCCAATGCCCGTTCCTTTTAGATGCATATAGCGAGCACATTAAAATGGTTGCATAATGTGCCAACTAAATCAAAAGATTGGGTGAGCTGTTCCAAAGGAGTTATGGTATGGCAGATGCAAAAAGAAACATTCCTTTTGCAGTTCTTTAATTAGACCGAGTGAGGTGGGGGTGGGCAGGGGGAGGGGGAAGCAATGTCCTTGTTTTAAAGTAACATTAGAGTGCCGAGCTACAGATGGCATTTGAAGAAGTAGCCAGTGAAGAGAAGCGCAGACTTTGAAGAGTGGAGGTGCCCTGTGCTTTAGCCTCTGTCAGAGCGAAGCTTCAACCATCTGTCTGCTTGCATGAGCGTTCCACCACAGGAGTTATATGCTTTCCTAAGATAATAGAAAACCAAATAAAGGCAAGTCGAGGCTGAAGCCATTGCACCAGGAGGCTTTTTCAGTTTTTCTTGTAATTACTTCACTGAATAATTACCAAGAAACATTTGTTTCAATAAGTAGTTATTTAAATATATGCCAAAGAGATACTTTCATCTGAATAATTGCACAGTCCGAGCTGGAAAGGGCTGAATAGATGTTTTGTAGTCCTTGCACGTTGTGCTGCAGTTGCTTTGCTTGATTTGGGCGGTTAAAAAGACTTAACCAGCAGTAGCGGCATTATCTAAATCAGAATTTATTGCTATTTTGATCAGGAACAATGCTCCCATCCATCCAAGTTGAGCTGAATACCAGCTAATTATTCATTCAGCATGCAAAATGCACTCGTCGGTAGGCACACAGGCAATCACCATCATCTCGAGTCGTGTTATGTTTGCAAGTTGTTACCATGGAGATCTTTAGCAGCACGACCCAGCATCCCACAGTGATCAGCACTTTAGTTCCGCATCGACATTTGAAGGGGAACAGACGATGGATCTAATGTATTTGCGATCACTGATAAGTAAGCATTGACCTCTGTTTACATCGAGTCCCGTATTGATCCAAAGCTGTCACAAGGTCCCAGCTGAGAGGCCTTTCCCTCGTGGCTCAGAGCGAAGGCAAGAGGGGTGCGGGGGGGATTTGTCTTATACGACTACTGTGGATTGAGACAGAGACAGCGAAATACGGGGTTTGGAAAAAGTCACTGGAAAATTGGGCAAATTTGACGTGTTTACTTCCAGCTACCTGAGATGTGTGTGTATTGTGCTCACACTTCTGTTGATAGAGAAAGAACAGTCCGATCTGTCCTACTCGTGCTCAGTGAGTAGCCCATGTATTGATATTAGTGTTACTTCTGTCTGTGCATGACCAAAAATCCCATATTACATTTCCATTCACAATAAAATATTCCCCAAGTTTTCTCCCATTTTCCACTGGTGTCGCCCAGGGCTCTGTCCCGGAACTACTTCTCTTCATTAAATGGATTCCACGATTGTGCAATATTTTCCATTGGGTCATCATCCATTTTCACTGCTATGTGGATGACAGCCATCTCTAAGTCTCCACCAAACCCGTAGCAAGTCTTCCACCTTTCTTCCTTCCCTATGGACTGCCTGTCTGAACTTCAACCATGGTTCTCCTTCTGTTTTCTCAAAGTGAACAGTGACTACACAAAATGCCTTGATAATCATACACTAGCAACACACTTAGCCAGCTTGCACATTTCCACCTGTGTGACCAATTTACATTTTATTTAGCAAAGTATGCATCCCAACACCTGGGAAAACTGGAATGACAATACATGGCAATCGAAAGGACAATAAGGGAGTCTTCTGTGTGTCTGTCCTTTATGCTAATCGGTTTTTATATTTTGTCAGTCACAAGAGAGTTTTAATTTGCAGAACATTTCTCTCTTGATGGCTTTGTGTGTGCCTGTGTCATGTCTGTGCCTGTGTGAGGAAATGGTACTGCAGCATTACTCTTGGGGACCCTCTTAAATCCTCCATGTTTTTAATCACCACCATCTCCTTCCGTCTAATTAATCATTAACATTTCTCCTGCTGATCCTTAACCTTCTGGGGACACCTTCAGGTACATCCCTGGTGTGTGTGTGTCTCAGTGGTAGTCACGGCAGCATTAATGGCTAGTGCTCACACTACACCAATCTACAATTCACTTGACTGATGACGTTGACCTAGTTTTGGACTTAGGACAATTTTTTTTTACCTTTTCTTCAGCCCTAGACAGAAGAGTGAATTAGTAGTACTGTCATCTTTATCCAAAGTCAGCAGGTGGTTGTAAAGCTTGGTTCACATTTATAGGGTTAAATAAAAGACATGTAGAACAAATAAGCAACACAAAAAATATTCTTAATTCAAATTCTAATTAAAATCGTGTTTCTGTGGTGTGCGAGATTTTTTAAAAAGTACTTTGTAAAAAGCTAAACTACAGTTGGACCTTCTTTTTTTCTGTATAGCCGTACAGTAATAGCAAAACAATTACATTTCAAAATGAACTCTGAAAGCATGAAAACGAAGCACATTTTCACCACAATTATAGTTAGTTTCATGAATGTAAAATGGGATTTCAGTTTGCTTTTTTGAAAGCACTCTTCTTTTTATTTGATTTGGGGAAGGAAAATGTTTTTTTCGTTAGTTTCGTAAGCTTCAATAACCTTGAATTATTGAGTCCGAAGTAACCCAGGCTGCGGTGAATGCATAAAGAACGTTGCCTTGGCGTGACCAGCCTCAGGTTTGTTTTATTCATACTATGTGGCCTGAGCTGAGCTGCTAAAAATGGTTGATGAACATGCATGTGGGTGTGAACAGATGTGTTTTCTGTGGCCTCGCTATGCGTTGTGGCGTGTGCCGCTCTGCAAGGAATCCCAGGGGATGCTCTCGGTTGCGCGGTTATACGACATGACCGTTTGTTAAGTCGGTGATGCACTCGCCTTTCTCAAGTGTGTGCTGATGAGTATAGAAATTGTCTTTTTGCAGCTGCCCTTTGCTCCTTCCCTCATCTCATTTCCTCTCCTTCACACATATGTACCCGATGCGCTTCTATTTTCTCCTTGTCGGCACCCCCACCACACATCGCCTTTGTTTTCCTTTCCCCTCTCCTATAATCCTATCGCCTCACCCCGCCGTCTACAGGCGGTCCAGCACTTCACTGCCAGCGGTGATTTATTCTGCTTCATCAGTACACATTGCACATAAGATGTGAAGCAGGTTGCAGCCTGTAGGCACACACACACACACACACACACACACACACACACACACACACACATGCACGCCGCCTCCCCTCACACCTAAATGCACACACACAAATATATAAACGCACACGCGCCGTGAAATGGATCTAAGAGATGCTGGAGGGCTGCGTCTGAAACACAATGGCCCGATGTGATTCAATGTTTAGGATGGAGTGTAATTGTGTAATTGAGCATGCATGTTCGATGAAGATTTAAAAAAACATCTTGGTCAGTCATGAAATTTGATTCCAACGTGCTAAAATAGCCTTGACGTAGTTATTGTAATGAATCAAAATGTGATTAATAAAGTAAAGATTTGGCATACGGGCAGAGTTTAGAAAAATCTCACCGCTAGCCACCAAACAAGACCTTTATAAAATAAAATAATGATGATGTTGTCTCAATTTATTCACAAATGTAATTAGCCAGGGTGAAAGCTGGGTCTGTGTAATTGAACATAAAGGCACTGTAAATTCATGAAATTTGACACACTGCAGAGAAGAATGTTCTCTGCTTGCCAAATTTGAACAAATCAATAAAATTGCCAAATATGTGAAATCAAGCTCCAAAATCATTAAAAGTCGAGCAATTTTTTGGATGCTGTTGGCGTGTCCGCTGAGTGCACCGAAAACGTGAACGGCTTGACCTTCACCTGTCAATTAAACACCTACAACTCACTGCTGGGTTAGCGGCTAATTAGCTAGCTCATGGGCTAACATGCCTCCGAGCGACTGACATATATCTGACGTCGGAAACTAATTGCCGATGTGGGTTTGACGTGATAACGTAAAATCCCGATTGGGACGTATATGCTCCGTTTTTGGATAAAGGACAGAGAATCGTGTTGCATTATTGCATTATTTATGTTTGCTTGTGTGAGGCTTGAAAAGTAGCTGCTGCCCCATGGATACCTGTGACCTGGTCGACAAGGATGCGGGAGGTGATGATACGTCCGTACTGCGAGAAGAGCTGCTCCAGCTCTTTCTGGGTCATGGTCTTGGGCAGGCCGCTCACATACAGGTTGGCGTCACGGATCGAAGCCGAGCTGGGTCGCGCATACGAGACCTGCGAAACGAAAAAAAAAAAAAAAAGCTCGCTGGTAAACCAATGAATAAGAGCACTTCCATTTTTTTGGGGGTGGGGGGGAGGGAGATAAAAGCATAATAACTACAAGGATGTTGCGTCTGAGCAAGCGGACAAGTGTCTCAGACAACGCTGGGGGAGAGAAATGAGACACACGTTACTTTGGGATTATCTCGACTGATTCAGTTCTTCGGAACAATGATGAGATAACACTTGAAGTCGTTTTCTGGGTGAATCGAAGGGATCTTTGTCCCCCCCAGGTAGTTGGACGTCATGTCTTTTAAAAGGAGAGCTGGAATTGTCTGGGGAAAAGGATTAATACTCTTAAGACTTGAACCCAAAATGTAATTGACTCAATCCATTGGGGGCATTATTCAGAGTGAAAATATGAAAGAACCATGATCTTCGATGTCTTTCTCAATCTGCAATTTAACAGAGACTTTAATCATTAACCCGTTGCTAAGATACCAGAATCCTTTAAGCTTTTTAAAAGGAGTTCCTTCAGAATTTTTCTGAAGACACGCTTTCACAGTTAAGCTGTATGAAGCAATGTCGCTGGGTCTGGAAAACAGAGGACCCCGCTAACAATCCTGTTTCCTGCCCATCAAAAACTGCACCAGTACGGATAGAAATTTGATTCGCATATAACCGCCTCTCCACTGCCTCTCCCATCTGACACTTAAGGTCTGATTACACGAGACAGTTTTTAACAAAAAAAAATAAAAAATAAAAATAAAAATAAAACCAAAAACTTTTGGATGCTTGATCATAGAACAATGGCAATTCGGAGAGTAAAAACGGGCCCCAAAGCCAACATTTTTAAAAACTCCCGATTTATTCTTCGCCAACAACCGAACGTGCTCTCATGAGAGTTGAGCACACATTAGGTAAAAATTTGAGGCCGTTGTTTTACAGCAATACAGTGCCTTAAGGTCTCAGTACATACCGCAAGTTTGCCTCAATTTCTAAATTCTGTATGTATGATGAGGAATATCCATCCATGAACATTATGCCACTAAATTGTAGTTTAGCTGACGTCGGTTTGTTAAGCATCCCAATTGCTTCGCCTCGACCTCTGCGGCTCTTGAAGAAGAGGAAAGTATTTGGAATCCGACTTGCTTTCCATTTTGTGCCAACAGATTTTGATCCGTCGCACGAATATTTTTTGGAGTGGTTCGACACCTCATTATTGTTGTGAATCCGCGCGTTACTGTCAAGAAAATCCTATCCGTTAAAAATAACATCCAATACACAAGTGCAACAGCTTATACCTTTTGAATTTTTCTGACATTTGCACGGTTTCTATTCAAGCTTTTGGACATCCAAACAGGGTTTGAATGGAACCACAAACAAATAGGCACACCTACATATGCAACACAGTTGACATGTGCCACTGCATAGATTCTACAACTGGAGTAAAATATTGTACCCCTAAGGCACAGATCTGGCCCGCCACATCATTTTATGTGGCCCGCAAAAGCAAATCAAACATGTCAACTTGCTAAAATCTCGACCAATATTAATTAAAAAATTTTTTAAGATGGCGCGCCCTGAGCAGCTGCCTCTCCAGCAGCGCATATCCCTGTTTCAGTTTCTTTTCATCCTTTTATTTTATTTTTTCTTCTTCCCATTTTGTTTTGTGTGGTTTTGTACCCCAAACCTATGGGGGTGGCATCTTCATTTCTGCTCATCCCCTTTATTTTCTTTTATCTTTTTACGTATCAGGTGAATGGGGAACCCGATCGCACACACGACCCCATTGTTTACAGTAGGCACCAGCTGTTAGCATGGCGAGCTAACAGCGGGCTACTGGCCTACAAACCTAACATCCCACGCGAGTTGATTATTTTTTGCAAATTTCCCCAGTGTGGGACAAATAAAGGTTATCTTATCTTAAAATTCTCATAGGTAATAAAAAAGAGACACATTGTAAGCATTTTATTGTAACCAAAGCCCTCATTACAGAAATGTAAACAATACTTGAATAAACTGTTCGTTGTGACTTTTTTTTAGTTGGTTTCAGTCATAACGGCCCTCCAAGGGATACGGTAACTAAAATGTGGCCCGCCACAAAAATTAGTTTGACATCCTTGTACCCTAAGGTGACAAAAGACAAAATCAACCCATTGCAGGAATAAAACGTTTTCCTCCTTTCCACCAATTACCCACAGCAGTTCTGTCAGTTCATCATTGTCACACATTGATCATGGCGCGTAGCCGGAAGCATATGTCCGGACACGCAGAGCTTTCATTGGCGCTTGGCAGCCATTTCCATTCTGAAGTCACCTCAGACGTTTCCAAATGGCAGCCGTCTGAGCTTTCTGCCCGTAAACTTTGCAGCTGTCACAACCAGGTCCTAAATATCTTCATGTCGACCTGATTTTCGCTTCGCCAAAGTTTCAAGTAAATCCCATTACCAAATACTGCTACTACTGCCGCTGCTGCAGCCGACTGGAGCGGCTTTGCCTCGCAGTGCTTTCATTAGCGCTGACAGGTGGGGGACGTAAGCCATCGAGTCAGGTTTAAGATAGGCAAATATGGGGGATATGTAGTCATATCCTTGAGCAAGTCAACTCGTGATGAACAGCTGGCTTTCCCCAATCCTTCACTTTTGCCGTGTCTGCTTTTGCACGTCTTCGCCAGTGGCCTCGCCGTTTAGTTCTTTATCTAAACGGCAAAAGTATTCTCTCTCTCTGGACCTTTTTCCCCACCCCTCTCTATTCCCTGTCTCTCTTGCTGCCTCATTAAACTTCTCCCTCTTCCTCACATTCTGCAGCGCTTTCCCCCTCTTTTTCATGCTCCCTCATTTTCTCTCCTTGTCAGCCAAGTGCAGATGTCTAATCCATCAACACCTCCTCAAGCTGTGTGCGCCTTTGTGTAAAACCGTGGCGCAGATGTGTGCGTGAAAAGTTGGGAAAAAAAACTCAAAGCGTTAAGATTTACGCGTGCACAGGCGCAGGGCGTTTCAATGTGTCTGAGACGATGTGCACGTGTGTCACGGGGAGCTTCCGTCACCTTTGGCATGCTACTTCCCCTCACACCTCAGTCGGGGAGCAGTATCGCAGACTGACAACATCGGAGGTGTCAAGAAAGAGGAAGCCACGAAAAAAAAAATTAAAATGTCGCTACACATCACTTGTGGACATGTGAACTTTCGTCTCAAGTGTCCTGTCAAAAATCGGGCGTGGCAACCTTCATTGTCGAAATTCCGACCAGACATTGAATTGGCCGCATTGCTTGGGTCACAAGAAAGGGAAGAAGTGAATGTAGGGCTTTGTGATTCATTGATTTAATCTACTGACAACCAAGTGGCATTTTTGTTTTGCGGATTTCAAAGCGTGTCCCCATCGATGTGCACTGCTTCAACCAACAACATGGCTGTGAACAGAGTTGGGGCAACTTCAAAGAGGCTACATTGGTGACTACTACGATAAGATCGGAATAAGTTCTAAGGTTTTTGCTTATTACTTGAAAAGAGATTGGCCGAAGCAATCGTGGAGTCATCTGCACTTAACTCTTTCATTCCACAAGATGTACTTGTACGTCTTTTTTAAAATTAGGCCCCGCCTACCAAGGACGTACTTGTACGTCTAAGTCTTTTTTTTTTTGCATCATAGAGAGGAGGAGGGTCTGATGCAGTCTGTGAATGAGAATAAGACGTTTGCGTTGTAAATCATGTAAAAAAGCGACCAGAAGGTGGCGGTGGTGCCTCACGTGCTTGAAATGCATGCTTTTACAAAAAGCTGTTTTACTCCGTTTTTTGCCCAGGAATCGCCATTTTCATGAAACACAAAATGACAAGAGGAAACAAAAATCATTCATATGATTTCTCTGGAGCTGATGCTGGTTAAAAACTACATTTCCTATTTGGGATAACTTGATCTAATGTGATGTTTGGATATTTTTTGGCACGTACAGTAGAAAACGGGAATTGCTATGATGTCGTTTTACACAGCGACCAGCACCAACATTATGACTCTTGCACAATGTCAAGTTATCCAATCGATCCAACAGAGCTGAATCATATACTCTGCCTTTATGACTTCATTCAAGTTGAGTTTTGATTGACACTCACAGAAAAGTATTCATTTCCAGCAATGTGGTTGTAACGACAGCTGCGCTTGTATTTTTGTGAATTTAATTACAGGGAGTTCAAAATACCGTATTGGCCCGAATATAAGACAGTGTTTTTTTGCATTGAAATAAGACTGAAAAAGTGGGGGTCGTCTTATATTCTGGGTCAAGACGTTATACCCATTCACGACGCTAGATGGCGCCAGATATCATTGAAGCGAATGCTGAACTTGACTTCCCAGGCCAAAGCGAACCCCTGTCACGAAGAATAAAAATAAAACTAGCGGTAGCACGAAGAAGAAAAATAAAAAATAGCGGTAAGAAAGAAAAGAGATGAAAATAATAGGAGATAACAGAAAATGGAGAAATGTAGCGATAATCTGGAGAAAAGTGGGTTGAAAATCGACCAGGTTAACCGGCAGCTGAGGAGAAGTTATGATGTAATTTACATTTCAAAAACCAGAAGCCATTCATTTACGAATGTGATTGCACTTTAGTTTACATATTTAAATGTTCAGATATTAAGATTTGAATGAGGCAAAAAAACATGCTTTTTCTCTCAAATATATTGTTATAATCATTTGTTTCAGATGTATTGTAATTATTTTCTGTATAAAAATTAATTTGGTGTTCAAAAAGTCTTTTTTCAAACTTGAGTCTTGAAAAAGAGGGGGTCGTCTTATAATCAGGGCCGTCTTATATTCGGGCCAATACGGTACTAGGATCAGCTCTGATAACGACCAGGTCCAGTTCTCTACCACTTGTACTCTACAACTGCAATTTCAATTTCAATTTGTTTCCTCCTCAGTGTCAGTCAAAGCACACCGCAACTACTTTTCTAACGGCAGAATATGTGCCATAATATCTCTAATATGCCAGTCGACGAACCGGCGTTGAAGACTTAACGCGGCGTTTGTTCTAAAAGACAACCACAAAAAGATACTTTCCATCTGGACAGTTGAATACATTAGGGAGAAAAGGAAAAGACGACGAGAGGTGGCCATCAGAAAATAAAAGCTATGAGTGGAAAGGGCACGCGAGTCTTTCTTTCAACAGTGAAGAGCGAAAGAATCGCTGCTATTTTGTCAAGTGGCGCTAAAAGCTCTAATGAAGGTAGAGCGGTTCTCGTGGATCTTATATGCAAATATATGCACACACTGACCGCTGTGTGTCGCACATATGGGTGACAAACAAACACGTCGTCACGGATCCCCGACAAACAGACGTGCACATGCACATTCGATGGCTCAACACACACACACACACACACACACACACACACACACACACACACACACACACACACACACACACACACACACACACACACACACACACACACACACACACAACACATATAATTGTGTCTCTTTGGCAGAGGTTCAGCCAGAGGCGGACTGCGGTGCTGAACCCGGGCGAGACAGAGCGCATCTGCAGGAAGAGAGCGGGGATTCTCGGAGGGTTTTCACAACTGTGGGCTAATCCTATCCTATTACATTAGATTACATCAGATTAGATGTGATGAATTTGATTAGATTGGATCAGATTAGAACCGTTTGACAGGGATGTGGATGCAGGGATTACCCCAGAGCCACAGATTTACTGGTCGTCTTGAAAAGCAACCAGCTCGGGCACCGAGCCGCAGAGGGAAATGCATCAGAGGAAATTCTAATACAAGCCCCCCCCCAAAAGCAAAACTACAAGAACCATTCGCAGGGGCGCCAGTGTTGAAATGTGTCTGGGTTCGTGCGTTGACACCTGTCATCAAGCTCGCACGAAATCACGACAAGAGAGAGGCTTCACATATTTGGAAAACGCAATGATGACATTTTATTAGTTCCCAGAAATGTCACGGTAATTTCGAGATGAAATATTGACATCTGGAAAAGTACAACCCATGTCATCTTTTATTTTTTTTTTTTACTTTGTTGTTTTTGTCAATTATTTCGGAGGCTCATGCATGTTAATCACATCTCTGCCTCACATTCAGTTACCAACAGCAACCCAAATTGGCTTCGGGAAGAGCAGTGCACTTTTTTTTTTTTTTTTAGCATTCATAAATATCAATTATTTAACACACATTGTTTATCTTAAAAATACACAATAAAGAAACGCAGTGGGACTTGAAGGTCGCAATATGATAACGTTGGGATATTTTGCCAATGACAATATAGTATCGCGATTTCTTTTTCTGCATTGCAATATCTGTGAGACTGAAGAAGGGACACTTGTAGAAAGGAGACGTTTTGCACATTAAGGATATATATATTTACTTATTTTGGACTGAAGAAAACAGATGCTCACCATGGCCTCAGTATTGAAATAAGATTTACAGTTTATGGTTTCCCAATGCTTTTCATACAATTAGTCTGTCACCCTGCCTCCTTGCCGACACTAGTGGAGTTTTGCCTGTTTTAATTCCGCTTCTCCTCTCTCTCCCTGCTACCAGCTTCATGGCCATGACGTGCAAAACCGCATCAGAGAGCAATATCGACATCTGGTACTATATTGATACGATACAGTAAGCGATTACAATGTGAAATAGAGTGAGATAGCAAGAGGAACATTGGCTTTGGCTGTTACCTTGATCGTTTTGGTCTGAAGTCGGAGTCCATTTAACGTGTTGATGGCTTTCTCTGCGTCCTTTGGATCGATGTAGTTGACAAAGCCGTAGCCCAGACTCTGACCTGAGCGAAGGAGGAAAAACAAGCTGTTAGACCTCCATTGACGTATCCATTTATAGTCATCATGACCAAAGACCAAACTGATATGGATTACTCATGGCAACTAGACTTCAGTAAAAGTAGGGGAATTATCTCAGTGAGAAAAAAAAAATCTTGATCATACTTTATATAAAGCGAAAATATCACACAACATCGAGTCAATACGATTTCTGCCCCAGGTGTCTGATCCTTGCTTCAGATCTCCATTCTTTATTCCTATTCATTGATCCCGTCATGTTATCGTAAAATACTCTGTACTGTAACTTTCCAGCAAAAATCCTTCACAACATACAGTGGAACTTCAAATTTGAATTTTTGCACGTGAAAATACAGCCAGTGCAGTATAGCCACCCAGAGCCTGAACCTTCCTACATCTGTGTTTTGCTTTTTCCTCGACATTTTTTTGTGTATTTTCTGGTCGCAGAGAAGATTACCAGTGAGGGTAAAGAGGAATTATTGATGGCAACCATAGAACAGCAATTGTTGTCTATACGGTCCACAGCTCTCTGTCCTGGATGCTCAGTTGGATTTCATTATGTTGACGCTCGTATTAAAAAGAAGTGTGTGGAGATGCCTCTGTAGGGTTTACTGCTAAACAGTGAAGTTGTAACGTAATGGCATTGCTTTCTCTGTACATCTTTGCAAAGCTTTATTTACTTTGGCTGACTGCGGTAAATGTCATTCTCACTTTGTTTTTATCGATGTCAAAGATATTCGGTAAGACGTGGTAGAGATACAGTACATGGGGATGGATGACTAGTGAATCACAAGGAAGCAAGTACGATGACAGTGAGACTCAAGCAAGCACCCCAGCAATTAAAGCGTGACACTAAGTGTATTTGCGGGCATATTTGGCTCTCTTTAGAGCAGCTGTAAAGTGTCCTCAGCAGCAGATTGCATTTGAGTGTGAAGCAGGCCTGACATCCCCCCCACAGATCAAGCCTTTCAACCGGCGTCGGACTTTAAGCAGACGCCCGCAGCCAACGGGGATCTTCATTTGGCTTGTTTTCCACAAGCAAGTGCCGATCCACCAGCACGAGCGCAACGTATTCCCGTCGGGTGCGGGAAGGGGCAGCATGCAGATATTCATGTTAATGGGAACAGACAGCGGTTAGTCGGAGACAAAGTGAATCGCAAAATATAGTTTCACAGAATAAATACGTTTGGGCTATGGGTATGGAGCAGTGTGCACTGAAGGGGCCAGGAGGGATTTGTAGCGCTAACATCAAAAAGCTGATGGTTTTTCCTCTTCTCGGCTCTCCTCCCTCTTTTCTTCTGGATTAACTGTGGATTATCCGAGGCTCTCTATTGTTAATTAAAAGGCAGACATCCTGGAGAGACGACTGCTATTTATAAGTAGCCGTCCGCTCTTCTATCTCCTTGTGTTCCTCCTCCTCGCAGCTGACATCAGGTGTTAACTTTGGCACTTTAAATATAACGAACAAAAAAAATGTGTTTGCATGCCTTCAGTGGTTTCATAAGTGGTGCTTTTCAATCACATATGTTCAGGTGGAGTGGTTTGGTGCCGAGATGACGCTCAGTGAGGGAGTCGAAATAAAATATGCTTGTTTGGTTTAGATTGGCCGTGAAATAGATTACTTGACAGTGAATAGAGAGTCAAATCATTGACTTTAGGGAAGCGGACAAATATCGGAGGCACTGATCTACCGCAAACACACAATGTTTTTCCACCATCATGCCATTCACTGACTATCTGGTATGTCCAATAAAAGTACAATGCAACCTTGATTCAACAAACCCAGAATGAACAGACCCCGGATTCAATGGATAGAAAATAGGGTCAAGTACATTCAAAAATCCCCCTCGTACAGTACCAAAGTCTGTTGGTTCTGCATTTCTTCACCATGCTAGTAAACAACAGTTTGTATTGTAATGAGTGTTTTTAGGCCACCAAAAATAGCCCAAAAAACGATGATGTGATGGACAATCGGCTCTGACGGACCACCCCTTTCCCCAATTGGTCCCCCAGATCGCAACGTTTCCCACAATCAGGAATATGATCGTTCATATGGGTTCTGAAAAGTCGGCTTCTTGCTTCTTAAGTTTCTTCAGTGCCACCTCTTTAACCCGCACACCACTAGAGAAATAGCTCAAAGTGCTGGTTCCATGAGCACATATGGATGACTAGCGGTGCATCAATTGCTTGCTACACTTCAGTCGAGCTTTCGCCCTTGCCTCCCACTTTCTCACCCTCTTCCCATCATCTTCAACAAGAAATGTGAGGTTTGACAAGCGCTGTTACCAGAAGGTTAGCTGGAAATTAAGTGTTCTGGTGAAGAGCACTCGTGTAGGGCAGTCTAGAGGGGCTGACAGGTGCTTAATGGTACCGAGACACTTAGCACTCACAAAGCCATTCAAGCGGCCAAACTGGGCCAACTAGGATGAACGCTAGCTACCTCTGTACACTAAGTGTCCATATGCAGTGGCTATAAAATGTTTACACATCGCGATTCAAACACTAGCTTTTCGTGATACCAAAAAATAAAAAAATAAAGGACCAAGATAAATAATTTCAAACCTTTTTCCACCATTTTCAGCAATAACTTGTACAACTCTGTTGGAATTTGTGTCGAATATTTGAGAGGCTGTGATCACGTGGTTTCACAAGTATGCACACCCTCTTATACTTGGAATGCGGCTGTTTTCAGAATTAGCCAATCATGCTCAAATTCATGTTAAATGGGAATCAGCGTGCACCTGATAACATTTAAAGTGCTTCTGATGAACTTCACAGTCAGGTGTTCGGCTTTTCATGATTTTAAATTTTTTATAAGTAGCCTTAATGTGGAACTGTTGATAATTCCCTCCACCTTTACAAAGGTCCCACCCAGTTCCTAGTCGGCAAAACACAGCTCCAAAGCACCATTCTGCCACAACCATGGTTCAATATAATTATGATGTTTTTAAGGAATGAGCAACATTTTACTTGTGCCAAACATACCATTTGGAATAATGAGAGGAGTGTGCAAGGGTCAACATTTTTCGACAGATTGAGGCTCAAGATGTTCCCCACTTTGTTTAATATTGGATGGTAGGGCATTTTCTTCTGATCTGAGAAATTCAATTCCAAGTATTCTATTCTGTCTTGTGCCTAATGGAAGACACAATAATTGTGTGATCCATCCATTATCTGAACCGCTTATCCTCACATATTGCATCATTCCAGTCTATGGAGGATGTATGTGTACTTTTTTTGCTGATCCAAATGTGTTTTTTGGCTTTGGTAAAGGTAATAAGTAGGATGCAATAAGTTTGTGGGTACATTTGTGTTTGCGGGGCAGCAAAGCTTGGCATTGCTATCGCTAAATACCCACGCCCACTTCCTCTTTGGCAAGGCTGCAAAGAGGGTAGGAGAGAGACGTTCTGGCTGCCTTCACTTCCCAGGTAAGCAAGTAGTTAAGAGAGACAGAGAGAGAGAGATGTACATCTGCCTGCAGCACCAGTGAAGACCCAGGAGGGGATTGCACCCATCGCTTCCCCGCTGCTATGGAGCACCTAACAGCAGGGAACAACAAGCAGACTGCCTGCACTGAGCACTGATGGGTGGGAGAGGCAACACCAAGGCAATACCGCTGGCAAATACACACACATGGTCACAAAACTCAATCAGCCAATCGCAGAAGAACACACAAACAAACACGAGTAATAAAGTGTGTCCTCGCAGCAGGACGGCGAGGGGCAGAATGTATAGCAGTCAATGAGTCATGGTGTGCCTGGAGGGGAGGTTCTGACTAAACTATTAAGTGGGTAACAACAAAGAAAGAAGAAGGAACACGTCCAGTTGTTTTTCTTCGTACACATGCATACTAGTACATGCCCCCCCCCCCCCCCCCGAAATAACAATAATGCCCGTTCATAGGACAATAACAATGCTGCCGGATCAGCCCTTCATGCTTCTTTGACTTCACTCCACTCTCAAGTCAAAACACGTAGGAGTTCATCAGATGTTGACTCAGGTTTTATTGGGATCATTCAAAGTCACGTCATCTCGAAATATCGAGTGGTCAAATTCAGTTTATCCGATTGTTCCCATTTGGAATAGGAAACCCTGATATGTGTGTGTAGGGTGGGTGGTGGTAGTAGGTGCACAGCAGAATAGTGAACTGGATGTACCATATGTGTTATTCTGGTACCCTGCACAACTTCTGGAAATACTGCTCATGTTTCAAAGACTTCAATGATGACAACAGGTATATTTATTTATTTATATTTACATATCAATGATGTATTAGAAGAAAAAAAATTTGAACTTGTGCCTTGAGATACAAGTTTAATTTGTTCTTGGCGATGCTCTTAACTCAGCCTTCATGCCCTAATTTCTTTTCCAGTGCTTTTTTTAAATAGGAAAAGAACCTCTCTGCAACACTGCTCTCTTTAAGAACACAGTGATAACACAATCAAATAGAATGTAAAGAATTGAAGAAGTTGTCTATAACGATTAGTTTTTGTGTTTCTTTGCCAACTGGCGGCAATATAGTACTGTACAATTGTCACAAATGAAGAAGACTTTCATAACGACTGTAAGTGACTCAGTCAGCAGCAGCATATATGCTTGTGAGGATTGTTATATTGTCTGTCTACATATTGCTTAAAACACCACCACATAGCTGCCATTTATTCGCCCATCTCTGATGTCTCCTATTATGTGTTGGCATTAAGCTTGCACAATTTCAAGCCAAGGTATGTGAATGCTTTAAATACAAAATGTGCAACTGTTTTTGTTTTATGCTTAGTTTAACTGCCTACTTCTAACAGGAGTGGCAAGAGACCGCTTGAAGCCTCTTGTTTGATGAATTGCGCATTGGTTTTTGTGAGGGGAGTTGAGTTCACTGATAGCACACAGCAAATCTAACATTTCGAGACAAAACGAACAACCCCCCCAAACAAACAAACAAACAAAAATCTGTATCTTAAACACCTCTTGAAGTAATCAAAATGCATTTCAGTGTGTGTTGTCACCCCTTGTTAATTCCATGTGCTAATGTAAGAATTTATGCAGTCACCATAAAATGAGTGACATGGCAACTGAGCCATGAGTGACAGATGTGCAAATGAGTGAGGATTCGGTCAACGAGTTGTGAAATTACTATTTCTTGGGGGTTATTGGGAGCGTATTTAGTGGTAACTTCCAATCCCGCGACAACCCCGTGATTCAGAGTACAGCCTGTACTGAGCACCTAAAGGCTGAAGCTGTCCATCCTGCAAAACTGATAGATGGATTTAAATCACATTTAGTTAACAAAGGGCCCAATTCAAGGCCACCTAGAAACAGGTGAGTTGCTTTGACACGCTTGTAATCGAGTATGGGTCGATTTAATGGACAGAGAGGAGAAGGCCATTATCTAGTGGCATATTGTTAGGCAGGCAAAAAACCCCCAAAAAAAAACCCTTAGTCGGAGAACCAATTATAGAATTCACATACTCAGCATGAGCATATTGGTTAATGCTAATTATAGAAAAATAATTTCAGTAAGTACAGCATGTGACATCAAATGGAGCAGCTATTAAGATGCATGATGAATAAGCTCTAATGCGGTTGCAGCCCACAAAAGAATTGTCTTTCCACTGATAAATTAGCTTAATGGAAAGACTAACTTATATATTTTAATTGACAATTAAAACCAGGAAAGCAAATGATGCATTGCTCTTCGTAATGGCCTTTTAATGAGGTTAGATATTCATTTTCCCTTGATTTGACGATGCCTTGCTCGCTGTGCCAGTTGTGCCATTTCTCCCAGCGTCTCATGGAAATGCGCGGCAGTAATAAAAGGTGCCTTGCAAATGAAAATTATGTCAATCTAATAATGCAACTAAATTGGAATCTTGTGAAGTCGAACAACCCGCTTGGCTATGATACAATCGTCCGGAAATGTGTTTCTGCAAGCTTGCCTCTGCCAAAAATGTAATATCTCTAATAGTCAGTAATGGGTGTTTACCACAGTGACACTGCGCTGCTTTCCCACTATGTAGTCTCGTGGAGAATAGGAAGGTGCTCATTGGCGCTCTTTGGGAAGGAGCATCAACATGTATCGGCGGTTTGGCACGCAAAGCTAAAAGTGTTGCTATTTCGACAGAGTGGCTCATGCCATTACCTATTTTGTAATGTGGCTGTATGTGAAAAGTCACGTGAACATCAACACGATACTAAATTCGATGAAGGTAAACCTATAGACAAACAAAGTCATTCGAGATGGTGCACAGATTTCCAGGTATGCGACAGTTCATGGCACACAGCGAGGGTCACAATCATGTGCTGTAATGTTCAAGGTTGGCAGCCATTATTTTGTTCTTTTTTTTTTTTTTTTGGGACGATAAGAGCCCTGTGCTGCTGACATGAAAGCGTCCTCATCGACTTCTATCATCAGGCGAGGCTCACAATGCGCTCTTTGATCTGGAGTGCCTGCTAGCATGAAGAACATTTTATTGGACGTTGTTCCATTGTAGTGTTATGACTGCTTCTTTGGAAATAGGTAGTTATGCATCAAAATCAACTTGAACCGCAAAATACCGCTACCTTTCTGTGACAAAGGCAACTTTGTGATGTCGTCAAGCATGCACAATACTTCCATTATTTCCTTTGGGAAGAATAGTTTTGAAATTCTTGACAAAATCAGACGTATGGGTTGTCCAAGCTTCGAGGTTTCCACTCCCTCAATCGTGACAACATTTTTATTTCGAGCATTGTCAGAGGAATATGACAAAATTAAGAAAGTGATCCTGCCATTACGCAATGTCATGACTGACCTTCGACCACCAAACGTTGATAAATGATTCCGCTCAAGTCTATTAACTTCAAAGGATTTCTAACAAAAAAGCAGTGCACTGTTGAGAGGAGACACCTTTTTTTCCCCCAAAAATATTCAAGCAGTGCATTTTATGAAAACAATATGCCCCGAATATAACCTCAAATGCTCTCTAATGGCTTATGATGTCGAGGCAAATGATACCCTTTTAAGGGCAGCATGTCCAACATGTTTATCGAGTTTGTTGCAGCAGGACTATTTATTCATTTAATTATTTATTTCTAGTTTGAGTGTCGTCGAGAGTTCACATTGCTTAAATATAGTCCAGTTCAAAGTAATACGTTTTGACGCATTTCATTTTTTGGGGACCATTTCTTTTTATTGAAAGCTGACAGCGTTTACACTGCTTTATAATTTGATGGTGTCGGTCGGTCGGGCTCTCGGAAGGGTTAAAGAGGGTTAGCTCCAGAGAGAATTGGAAGAGGCAATTGAGTAAGGTTGCACAAGATACAATACAAAGATAGACCACCGGACCTTAAATAATGGCTGTATAGTTGGCGGTTTAAATAGCTCATTTCATAAACAGATCCACATCCCCCGCACACACATATCTACAGTGGATCCATCTCCCACTCACTCATTCAACACGTCGTTCCCTCCTGGGTTGCCAAGGTAGCAGCCAATGTTGCAGTCGGGAGGCTCCCACTCGCCGTTCCCAAGGCCTAGCTTCTACCAACATACACAGACACACAATTGCCCACCGAGAAAGCTGAGGGACAAATACGCACAAACGTAACCCACCCCCGCATGGTGGCTCCCTGAGCTGAGGGCCGGTGGACTGCAGCCCGCAGTGTGTGGGCTG
Organism: Hippocampus guttulatus; assembly: GCF_054856545.1. Taxonomy (NCBI): domain Eukaryota; kingdom Metazoa; phylum Chordata; class Actinopteri; order Syngnathiformes; family Syngnathidae; genus Hippocampus; species Hippocampus guttulatus. Next base: position 14,032,900 of record NC_141267.1, read on the forward strand.
CTGGGCTGGCTGTGGAGCAGAGAGCTCTAAGGCAAGCTGACAGTAGACAGAGGAGGCCCCTTTGAGTCTTGGATAACCCTGTTACGTCAGACTTGCACAACCTGGCCCCGCTTCACCTACTTGGACTGCATCTGAGAGCCGCTGACAGAGGAGAGCGAGGCCCACAAGCCCTCAGATAGCCACCGCAGGCGTTGCAGCACTGGCGGGGTGGGGGTGAGGGTGGGGGATTGACAGTCTGGCTCTTTCCTGCTCAGGTACGATGGACCCAGAGGGACGTCGGGTGAGGAAACCAACCCCGAGGCACATCCATTCTTCGGATAGGACGCCAACACAGGGGGACAGTCACATCCTCTGTGTTCCATGTAAAGGGCACTCAGAGAGGAACAAGAAGGGACAGAGGCAGACTGAAATGGGGGTCAGGGGAGGGGCAGTGAAGCTGAGCGAGCTTTCGGCTTGTTCAATTCTGGGGCCAAAGCAGACTGGTGGAGGGGGGTGGGTTGGGGGTTGAGATTGGGGAAGGGGGCTGGCTAAAAGGAACGAGACAGGACGTTCCTGGGACGCAGGACTCTGAAACTTTAATGTGTGTCTGCCTGCTTGTGTCTGCACTTCTGAGCCTGGCAGGTCTTTTAATACCTGGCTTTCGGAGATGTCAAACTCCTTTTTCATCCGGTTCCCTGTCAGCCTCGTTCACGCTATCTTTACCCTTCAGTCCATTTCAGGATCAGATGAATAGGAGATAGAAGACCTGCACCAGATCTTGTGCGGAATAGTTTTGGGAGGCAGCTAGCGGACCAAGTGATTCCTAACCAGGTGTACGACAAAAATTGTTTTAAAATATGGACAAAATATTTGCAAAATACGTGCTCTTAATATGTTATTTTTTAATGCATGTTTAAAAGAGCCACTAGCTTAACCCAGCAACAAAATAGGCACATTCTGAAATGTTATTTTCCCCCAGGATCTCTTGCATAAAAATAACATTCAAGGAGCGAAGACTAATTTTGCTAAATTTCTTTCCTCACAAAAATCAACTCACTCAAAATGTTCATTTATGTTTACTATTGAGATACTATGTTCATTCTACATATCATTCCGAATCGGCAAAAATTATTAGGCCTACTCATGCTGTAAAATCAGGCAATGTAAGATTGTAGTGTTGACTGATTGTATTACAACTTGAAACAACAGCAGACCCCTGCAGTCCGGCACCCGCAGATTTGCCTATTTATTTTTTTAATTGACTTAATTTTCTAATATTTTGTACTTCTGGGCTTTTTCCCTCCATTTCTCGTCGAACATGTGTACTGAATGCTGTTTTGGGGTTTAAAAAAGCCCAACGCTGGCATAGAGGAAAGTGTGTGTTTGTAGTGACTCTCATCTCGTGGCAATTTGGTACACATACGTGGTAATGAGGAAAAACTGCTCGACTTAAAGTCATTTCTGTTGAACATACCAGTTCAAGTTTAGATGGTAATTAATTTGGACCAACTCTGACATTGTATCATTTCATATTCTAGCAAATTCATCCTGAGTGTCCGAAGTGATACAATAAATGAGCGCTTCCCCTTAGCGGGACACCTCAGTTTGGCTCACCACACAATGGTAAAACATGACCCGCGTTTTCATAGCTTATATGGATGGGATGACGATCGCGTTGTAATTTACACAGCCTTTTCGTCATTTATCTGCCTTTTATAAGTCATTGTTCTGTATAAATATAAAATAATGCCCCCTTGGTGGTCATAACAGCTGTGAATGTGCCGAGCGATGCCGGTGTAATGGAAATGGTGAATGCACGGACGTCATGACAGGTCTTAAGTTTCACACAGCCTGTTGCGTTTAAGCTTCTAGAACGTCTGTCGCAGCTACGTCGTTGGATCACTGCTTAAAAGAGACGACAGTGTAACAAGAACAATGATGTCCATCGTAAACAAATCTGGTTTCTCTGTCAACCACTGAAAGGCTACTATCAGGCCTTTTGGTACTGTACCAACTGGAGTGTTCCATGAACTCGCATGGAATTATTTTTTCATTGCAGTGTAGCATAAGAGACTTAATTGGTGGAGGCAGAGCTTAATGGAAGTGCTCTGCGCAAACTACAGAGATGTTTTCGTGTTAAATCCAGTCCACCTGAATTTTATTTTATTTTTTTGTGTGTGTATAAGAATGATGTTGGCGGCAGGTTTTCACATGCTGCCTGTCAGTGGAGGAGCGCTGGCTTGAACAACTGCGCAGCTGACATCACAGTCTATCTATTTTTCATAGCCAACATCTGCTTGGCTTGCTACAGTGTCATTACAATTTGCATCAGCTCAACAGATTTCTTGCATAAATGTGAGACGTTGAAGATGACTACAGTGGTATGCAAAAAAAAAAAAGGGGGCGGTTTCATTAAATTAAAGGACGGCATCCTTCATGTTGACATAAAACAATATTTGGCATAACTTGCTTTTTCTCGATAAAAAAAAATCAATTTATGTTTCGGCTAGAAAAGCAATTTTCTTTTCAATTGTAAAAATCATTTGCATTTTTTTTGCCAACAGACAGCTGGCTTAAAAAAAAATCGTCATCTCATTTTTTGATCTAGTCATGAGTGGTTTTACAACCTCATGCCCCTTCTCTAGAACGTATTACAACTGCAAAAGGCAGTACGGTCTACACACTTAATTCAAACAATGACACGCTTTTTATGGCATATTTGCATTAAGGGTAAACTGAAAGACCCATCCACAGGTGAATGCCTGCGGCTTATATTGCGTGGGCCGCGTGTAAGGTAGTGTTAAATAAAAGATTAACCTCCGTTTCCCTGGTGTGTTATGAGAACATGGGCAGCAGGTAAGCAGGCGGGGCAAGTGCGGGGAGCAAGCCAGACACCCAGAGGTACCTTTTCAAACGCTTCAAGTCAGCCAGTGTGACAGGTGGAGCTCAAGTCGCCGTCTAGCCAGGCCTCACACCACGCTGCCATCTTCATAGCTGACAGGGGCTCGTAAAGAGGAAGCCGCGACCACATGCGAGCGTGTGCTCGCACCTTGTCAGTGAGCTTCCACATTTCACTCAAGATGCTCGGCGACAGATCGAGAGATGCGAGTCAATGAAGGAATAAACACTCATTGGACACGTCCTGTCATGAGGTACACCTGAGTCGTCTTATGATGAGCTGTGTCACACGCCTGCCTCAAAGTGTGAACTGTGTATTTATATTTGCATAAATGTGTTTATTATGTGATGACTATTTCTTTTGTGCATATAGGCGGTTCGTAAGGCCTGCCGCTTACTGAGTGAGAAAAAAAAAAGACAGTTGACGACTCACACCATGCTGCAATGGAAAACCTGCGACCCTGTATCGGGCTATGAAGCTCTACATGCAGTATGCGCCACAATACTATTTTGTATTGAACCAAGAAACATGGCCGATTGTCAAGGACGATGCAGACTGCCAGAAAGGGATTTTGAGAGGATCCAGGCAATGATTGATCGCCCCATTCGCTCAGGTACATTTTCGATTGCTATCTGACTCCGATTACGTTGCAGCCCTGTTCACCAGCGCTTCAAATTGCGAGTTGCACCAAATCTAGTGGTCAACAATCATCATGGACCTATGCAAAAATCACATAACTAATTAGATCGACTACATGGAGATGTGTAACACGGGTGATTCTCCAATCAGTAATGCTGAATATTTCAGTAAATCAAGCGTGTTTGTGTTTGTAGGGTAGGCTCGTATTTGACAGTTTTGAACAGGTTGACAACGATTGAGTTTTCGTCCAAACATGCTATTGGCCCGCTTCCTGGTTGCTTGAAAAATCATATCTAAGGGGAAAATCGAGCAGAGGAAGACCAGGATGATGTTGACAAGGTGCAGGATCCCAATATTATTTTGATACACAACAGCCTCCATTATCCGAGTGCGCCTGACTCCATTTGGTGGCCTATTACGGCAAAAGAGGGAAATGACTCTGAAGAGAGTAACAGAGTATCCTCTAAACTTGGCTGGACTTTTTTGGTCACTGGCACCAACACATTTGCCATCACTGCCAAAACTTATCTTTAGGGTAAAATAAATGCAGTGATTTTGTCCACACAACACATTTTTATTCCAGTGTTGGTGTCTTGTTTGCCCGCTAGCTCTCTCACTGTTTGGCGATCGCTGATTCCTGTTTGCTCTTTAATGAGATTATCAGAAGAGGAGTGTCTGTAAGTAGGATCTAAAATGAAAGCCATTACGCAGCATTATCCAAGAGATGCAACCCCCCGTGATCCATCTGCCGCACCGCCACCATGACGAGATTACAGCCGTGATTAGTGGCAGGAGGCTCCGTTCAATTCAAACAACTTTGGAGAACATGTGGCACTTCGCTGCATTGCTGAGTCGCAGCGTTTGGAACCAAACCGTGTCGTGTCATTGTTTTGTTAGCTTTACATGTGTGGTCTATATCACTGTAATCAACGCTGTAAAACGGAAGTCGTCTTTCTGGTTCATTCCTCGCAAGAAAGTGGAAAGATGGCACTGACTGAGGTCTTAAGGTCTTCATTGCGTACCTGTAATCTTGTCGCGGACCAGTTTGCAGGATTCAATCTCTCCGATGCTACCGAAGAGGCTGCGGAACTCCTCCTGGGTCATGTTCTGTGGCAGGTAGTTGACAATGAGGTTGGTCTTGCTGTCGTCGTTTGTCGGCCCGGTCTGCATGGGCGAGGGGCAGCCGCGGCTGTTAGTGGTTGGGCCGTTGGCTGTGTTGCCTCCTCCGCTTGGTCCGTTTGTCACCGGAGCCTCCATGTTACTGATGATCTGAGAGAGGCCAGGAGGAAGAGAGTGGGAAAAGACAAGAAGATGGACGTATTAGTCTAAATGATGTTTTTTAATGGGGTTGACCAATGCAATATGAAAACACATTTCTAATTGACTAAAGTTGTTTCTGTGCTAATATTTACCAAAAAAAAAAATCTGAAATCCATTTGTGACCCCATGTCAAACTCAAGGCGCGTGGGCCAGATATGGCCCGCCAGGTCAATTTATGTGGCCCACGAAAGCAAATCAAGTGTGTCAACGAGCTATGATCTGTCCCAAAATGCAAACTTATTTCAAAGACATAGCCAGAAATCCAACAAAAGACAAATTGATACGTATCCACATCGATTTTAAAGTCGAATAATTTGATTCGGTTCGATTTAATGCACTTGCGTGTTTGAAACCAAATCCAATATTCCAATTCAAATCACTTTTTGTTACAAACCTAGCCACTACCATGTTTTATTTCCATCTAAGAGTTACACATTCAACAACTGAAAAAAATGATTTACACTCTTATCCTCATTCCATTTTGTTTAAAAAAGGTACCCCACTTTGGCAATTTATGCAGTAATCTAAACCAAACATGAAGATTCTCATTCAAAGGTGTATCAAGATCAAAGTATTCTACATTTTAGCAACTGGGGCACCCTTTTAGCCAAATACTGCATTAAACTGCTGCTGATGCTACTGCTGTGGCAGAAAAGTTCAGACTCTTCTTCTCAGGTTTTGAAGAGCATCTCAGGATCAAAGTGTTCTCAAAGGAACTGTGAGCTTGCATAAGTGTGTGAAAATAAGCTACAAAAAAAAAAGAAGGGAGGAGTGAGAGTCAGAAATTGGAGGAGGAAGATGTAGGTTGCTTTCACACAAGTGCCTTTTGATGTGTTTTTAAATAGACTTGTCACCTGTCATTAAATATTACTCTCCCAGAGTAATGGGTGGAGTCACATATTTGCATATGATTTGTAAACAAAGTGTGACTGTCACTGAGGGAGACGACTCGGGAAGACGCTTCACTAGACGAATAAGGGAGGCAGGGGTTCCCAAATTGAGGATCTTAGGACAGAAAACGTCCATTTTAAATCAATACATCGTTAAGAAGTGACAGCCCATACAATTTAAAAATTGTTTCAATGCAATCTTTTGCGATTACCGAACGCACCCATTCTGAGCTCTCGTAAAAATAATTGTGACACGTCATACCAAAACCAAAACTAAAACACCATTTGGATTCAAACCTAGTGTTATCATCATAAGTGCGATGGCACCCCTATTTACTCATTCAGACGTCCATCTATTTTTAACTATTCTGAAGTATGCACAGGCAGACTGAACTTAGAAGTACACAGTAAAAGAAGCGCACCCACTTTGTTTCTATTTCTGGAATAACTGCCCAAAAAACAAAACAAAAACAAACAAAAAAGTGTGCTAATTACATACCTAAAAATGGTGTAATCACTTTTCAATTAATTTACAATGTTGTGGTGAACCACAAACTCAAAGCTGCAGCATTTATCATACACACCAAATAACGATATATGACATTAAATACATTTTTGTAAAAGACATACATGGACACGTAATAAAATATATCAAATGAAATAAAATGGACTATTGTTCAAGTAACAATTCAATTTTGTTTCTGTTTTCCACAGATGTGACATTGACCTTGTATTTACTTCACTTTCATGAATTGCATTTAATTATATTCGCTATCATACGATTGTTTACATCCTATCAAGAAACCGCCTTTTCACAAAGATATGACCAATGCTCTTTATTTTCAATTAGCATGTTGCTCTGGACCGTACCACCATTCTCTCGTTAAGCAGTTACACACACATACAGACACACACTAAGGGCCTGCACTCATTCCCACGGTGAGGCATCTTCAGTTACAACACACAAACACACACCCACACATGCACGCACGCACACACACAGAACAGGGGAGAACAATGGGCTTGAAACCACAGCAAAGGGGGGAAAAAAATGACGAGGAAATGTCTAAAAGCTCTCAAGATGAGAGCTGCATGCAAATTGTTCTTTTGACAGTATCCTTCCCCGCTCGCCTCTCTACCACAACAAAGACAGCCACAGTGTGAGTGATTGTGTGTGTGTGTGTGTGTGTGTCAAAGTATTGGAGAAAGACAGAACGGTATGTGACCATAACACAGTTGACTGAAGAGGGCCTTATTATTAAATGTGTTTGCATTCCCCTGCTGGGCTGCTCCAGTCCATCTCTGCCTTTCAACTCCATGGGACACTTTGAGAAGTTTGGGCGCCACAATGGCTGCCTCTAATTAGCGGAGACCAGCAGAGCCCGAGTGGACATTTGTATGTCGCTGCATGTGTATGCCCACCAGCGTGTGTGCTCCTTAGCATGCCACTTTATGGAAGTAGTGAACACGCTGGCGGCTCCTCATCACCCACAGTGGAGCTCAGAAATGTGGACAGAAGTCAATGTGCATCCTGCAGACTGCAGTATTCTCAGCTACCAGTCTTTTGCGGCGGCGTTTTCTACTCAAGCCACAATGCACAAAAAATTAAATACAGTCATACTAGTTATTTGCTCAACCAAACCTCTGTGGCAGATGGCAAAGGAAGGGCTGGGCGAATACGGAAAAAATAAAAATCCCAATTATTTGGAGTGAAACCAAAATCACGATTAATAAACACGATTATTCATTGAATTCCAAAATTTGTATTTATTTCAACGGATGAAAATCAACTTTAAATACATCCTAAAGGAACCAGAAAATAAATTAGTCACTAGTAAAGCCTTACTGTATTAATATAATAGCACGTTCACATTCACGACTGCCGGTGTGAATGTGAGTGGTAATGCTGGTTTGTTGAAATGTGAACTGTGATTGGCTGGCAATCAGTTTGGGGTGTACTCCACCCCTCAGCTCAAAAATGCAAGGAAGTGAGCTCAGGAAAGCGCAGGAAAAAAATGGATGGACGGATACAACAGTTGCCTGTGACGTACTATCGTCAAATACCCCAAGGACACAGAAAAACAGCACACTTCACACAACTGTTTTTTATCTTGCTGAAATTAGCCTGTTTTCCGCTGTAGGAGCTAGGGGGCTACATGTTGAGTTGAGACACAAGGCTAAAAAAAGCGAGAGAGAACTGCTAAATACATGCATGTCACAAGCAAGGATTGCATTTTCCCTCAAGGAGTCAGCACTTCCTCACAGAGTCAGCAGTTGAGCCCCAAGCCGCAAAATGACACTTGTCAATTTGTGTGAGCACGCATCGGACAAATCGTCTAACACCATTCACAGTGTGTCAACAGCTTCACCGAGCAATCAATAATGTGCTTGTCATCAGTAGCTAACAATGTTAGCTAACACTATTCTGTGGAGCCAACATGATTCAATGCAGCTCTGCTTACTTTTTGACGTCGAAATACTGTAGTTTTCAGATAGGGTAGACTGACAGTGGCTTAGATAAAATTCAAATCTTTATACACATTTTAGGTGGTTATATCTTGTTCTGAGAAATGTGGTGCGGATGTAGCCGAACTGTGATGACGCAATTAGCAAAAGTCAGGCTTGCTCACAAACATGCTTAAAAAATAGGCAGATTAAAGATTTGTGAACGGTTGGCCAAGTCCTCCAGAGACCCAAATATTTGTACACAAGCAGTTATAAGTCTAATTTAATATTTTCCCTTTAATAATGGGCACTAAGATACTTGCGTAGCATCACTCTAATGAATGGGCTCTTACAATGACATTGCTGCGAGGGCTCTAAGAATCATACTATTATTACAGTGTTACAGTGACAAAAAACCAAAACCTGATTTATCGGTTTTAGTGTTTTCACCAATTAATCGGCCATCTCTAATACATTGGTTCTAAATCTCTTATTATCAAGATAGTGTTCATTTAAATGAGTGAATTTGAACTGAGAAAGCAACAGATGTGAGCAGTACTGTTTTGCTTTTTACTCATCCCTTCACAGAAGTCCTTTCATCCATCCATCCATCCATCCATCCATCCATCTAAATGTCTCAGTCAACAGTATCACTACTGGCACAAAGTTGTCTAAACGCAATATCAGATCATATTACTTGATGGTTGCTTAAAATGCCCGGCCAATCCATTTGTCTTGAGCAGTAGTCTCCTTACCATCTTTGGCTGTGTCAGCAATCCCTTCTCTGCCCAGCCCTGGAGCTGCGGGAGCTCTGCCTGACGCCACTGTGTCTCTGTCGACCCCTATGGAGCGGAGCACATGGAGGGAGGGAGGGATGCATAGCCCACCGTCAGCATCATTTACTCACTTATCACTTTATTTAGGGTAGCGTTTGTTGATGTTTGGATGGGAGGAAGCGGGAGGAAGGGAGAAGGAATGGCAGCTCACAAGTACTATGTAGTCATTCAACCGCTAAAATAAAAATGGCTCAGTAGAAATGGTGGGAATAGTAAAAATGTATTGGGACGCACGCACGCACGCACGCACGCACGCACGCACGCACGCACCCACACCCACACCCACACGCACGCACGCACGCACGCGCACAAACACACACACACACACACACACACACACACACACAGTCACAGTAAGTGAAAATGAAAATCATTTGAAGCGATAACAGCTTCCATTCTCCACGAAGACTCGCCACAAGAACTTGATTAGCGCACAGTTTCTGCCTGTGTTCATCCATTTGTGGTCCAAACAAATTAATCCGTCCATAAAAACAAACAAACAAACATGAAATTATTGATAATGTATTGGCAACCAGCCCCTGATTGATTATTTACAGATGAAATATGTGTGTAATAGCATTGTCCCAATGGTATTCGTTGCTGTGGTTTCAAGAAGCTCCACAGTGGCTGGAAAAAAAAAATCACTAATTGTGTGTGTTGCAAACAGCAGATTGGAGTTGTCCTTGCAATGACCTTGGGTTTATGAGTTTATAATGAGGGTTTCCCTCTTGCTATCCACGGGTAAACAAGCCTGCGGTTGAAGACACAGAAATGTCACAAATGAGCAGGAAGTCTGTTCAGCAGCTCTCGAGAGCGAGGCGGGCGTGGGGGGGCCTTAATGCCTACAGCTATGGATGCCACGAGCAGCCAATTTAGCAGGAGAGGGGAAAGAGAGGTGGGATGACCTCTGCTTTCATTTACTCCTTCTGAGGGAAGAGGAGCGGGAGCGGGCGATCAGTTGGAAGGAAGAAGAAAGAGAAAAGGATGAGCAATGTGGAAGACACTTCCCATGCTTCAAAGAAGGGGAGAGATGAGGTCAACAAGAGAGAGAGAGAGAGAGAGAGATAGAGATAGAATCTGTACTGCACGTGTCCTCTTGTCAATGTGTCTTGTAAACCTGGTTGAGAATACGTAATGGAGGTTTAAATGAGAATGAAGTGTCAAAAGGAAGGAGGATCCACCCGAACAAATAGGTCAGTGGTTATCCAAGGTAACAGAGTATTGAGCCACCTTTGTTTTAGTCAAGTGAAGACCAAAAAAATGCGGTGTACAGTAAGACAGACTCATCGTAATGCTTTTGCAAGACATGAAAACCATTTCTGCAATGAAACAAATGAGTGTGGCATTTGGACAGCGGAACCTCCAGTGTTGCTGGTCAATGTGCCATTTGTTCGGATGGAGAAACAATTTCATTTGTCACTTGCAGGCAAGAATTATTATTATTTTTTTAACATGGAAATCCAATACATATCTTGGTGTGCGGAATATTGATTCACTCTCTGAATTTCTTAGCAGATATAATCGTCAAAGGATCGACTGCAAGACATTTCTCTTTTGTGAATTTGCACTGTCGCGAGAATGAAAAGACTTAAAAATGGGGGGGGGGGGCGAGTACATATATTAGATAAATACTTTGTCGTACTAGTAGTTGAAAATACCACAGAACGTTTTGACATGTTGGGTCACATAAGTGATGTTATTCAAGACCAAAATGCCTTTGACAACAAACGACAACGCCTACAGCAACGAACCAATCAATGGCCAACTAGCGACTAGCATGACGCATTCAAGTCACACTACAAGCTAGATACAGTTTTACTGCTTTAAATGTACACATCTATAAGTGAATATTTTTCGTCTTCCTCTGTCAAAATGCCAGATTAGAAGCAAAATGTCTCGCATTAATCGCTTGATGCAGGCTGAGCAGAGGTCGAGTGCTACATCGAAGTCCGCTGAAGTTTCTCTCCATCTGCTGACTTCATGAATTAGTCTGAAGGGAAATTGTCTCCCAAAATTTCAATCACTTTCCAAATTGTTCAACATTAGCAGGGTATCAGAGGTTGCACTGCTATATTTTGTTGACTGTTGTTATTCGGGTGTATTCAAGAATGTGGAAACACATCAATCTGGGCTGCACATTTCTAGTCGCAAAGAATGAAACTCGACGACAGCTTGTATGTTCGCTAGGTGGCTCCAAAACCAAACTTTGCAACTACGGTGGAATTTTGTGGACATAAATCAATTCCAACGATAATCACAAACCAAAACATGCACTAAAATGGCCAGAACACAAAGCCTATAGCAAACCCTGCATATTAACGTGACCATCTATTAAATATGACGCAGAAAAGCTACCCCAAAAGACCGAAACGTTAGACAGAGGGGAACATCAAAAGCATTTTCCACCCATTCCGCAAAGCTGTCGCTTCACATACGATGTCAGTGCGGCGAGGCGAGGCATGCCGTGACAAGCAGACAAGTGCAGCGTCATCACGGCGTCCGCACACGTGGTGGTTGCATGTTAACAACCAGCAAGCAGGTGCATGTGAGCATCCGTTTGCGGCAGCATAATATCAGCCAGTGCACAATAGTCAATGCTCAACCAGTCGTTAAAACAAACAGTGCCAGCCTTACAACACACACACACACACCTTTGCATGCAACTCCATCCATCATATTCACCCGCATCTCGCATTCATCCCATGCGTGCATCTTTGGATGAAATCTAAAATAAAGGTGCAATTTACATTCAGCAACCATTTTGATGGAAATCCGCTCATGGATACATTTTCAATTATTCAGGGAGTACATTTCAGCCTGTGCTCAGATGCTGGGAAAACCTATTATATAATCAATACACTCTATCGGGCCATTAATATTTGATGGCGCAAAAGTGCTTCCTGTCTCCTTGGACTCCTGGCTAGTGGTGTCTGGGTGCTGCAGTCTGCCTCCAGCTAGGGATGCCAGTGCGCATTTGTATTTGTCTGGCAGTCCAAAATACTAATGGACCAAACTTATCTTTGTTTTACTGGTTTATGAATCCATTTTTTTTCTAAAGCACTCTTCTAATGTAATACTCTCCCATAACTATATTTTACTTAGAACAGTTATGTGAACAATCTCCAAAGTCGTCTCATCTCATTTTGACCTTTGTCACGCCACTGTAGCTTTCACAGCATAAAGCATCGGCGTACTATCAAGAGTGCTGAGCCAGTGCAGGCTTCCCACCCCTTCTCTGTTTTAGCCCCGCAAAGCTCAGACAATCGATGTAGCCTGACTTGGCCGGGAAGAAGGGAGGCTGCGGAGAATGCAGAGTAGACAGGATGCTGCAGGAGCTCTCCGCTGACAGACACACTGCTTGGCAGCTACAAAATGGAGCCAGTGTGCAACCATCCGACTCGCTCGGATTTTTGTCTCACCATCTTGCGTTTGATAGTGCCATTTCCTTATGCTGCACAACAGTTTTGTATAGGAGCTGACTCCACAAACATGCATGGTGCACGTTTGTGTGGAATTTAGAATGATATTTTCAAACTGGTCAGGCAATTTCCAGTGGTACAACTTACAAATCTTTCAAGTTACAAGCTGTTGATAGGACTTTTTTTCTCCACCAAAAACTCAACTCAACTCAACTTGATTTATATCGGGCTTTCACAACAGCCACAGCCATAACAACGCACAAAACAGAAAACAATAATGCACTCACGAAGCCACACCCTTTAAAATGGTGCTGAATAATTAATCACATTCCGTCGACATTGCAGTTCGACTCATTTATATTTGATTTTTTTTTTTACACCATTTATATTTTATTTATTTCCTTATTTATATAAGCTCAAATAATTTCCAGTGCTTAAGAAGTGCAGTCTACATTTTGTGTATTTGTGTTGTCATTTGATTGAAGACTTACTCACTTATGTTTTATGCCACACTTTGGTTGGGTAGAAATTTGTGAAAATGTAATAAACTGAAAGAGGCCGCAAGTCAACAGTTCGAACAGAAGTCGGTAAGGAAAGTGTCTTTCATATTAATTCTTGAATCATTTGCCTTCCTTTTAGCATAGGCTTGACCTATGAAACCTTCAAAAATAATATATGAAAAATTATAAGAAATAATAATAGTCTGATATTTTGTATTACAATTCACATTAATTCATTCCCTGTGTTTGTTGATAATACAATCGCACATTCACCCTTTCAGGGACAGTGGTTACTACAGTGGACAGGGTGCATGAAAGGGTTAAATTGCACTCGCAATATTGAGGGAAATATTCGATTTTTTTTTTCTAAATCATTCTGCCCTAACCTATGCTTAAAACCTGAGCATTACCACTCGTTTGTTTTTATGATTCACTATATTATGCTATGCGGCACACTGTTTTGAACTTGGTCTCAACTTGATTCACAGTATACATTGTATATGTTTGCAAGTTCCTATCATCGTAGAAACAAAGACATTAGAACAAGGGCCACCACAGCACCAGAGTCAGCTCCCGCATCCGCTCTTCTTTGCATTCGATTGTATTTATGTTTATTTTATGCCTTCCTTCATATAACTTGACCAGTGTCTTGTGAGCTTGAAAATGTCCTGCAGGTCAGACAGATACTGGACTGGATCAATTGCCGAAAGTAATGTGGGATACGCAAAAAACACTCTCACACACACACACACACACACACACACACACACACACACACACACACACACACACACACACACACACACACACACACACACACACACACACACACACACACACACACACACACACACACACACACACACACGAGCCTGCTCCTTTGTTGCACTCTCACCAGCCTGCCTCCAGTCTCATCGATCAGCATCTACTTTACCAAATGGATTCTTCTCCGCCGCCTCTCTTCAATCCATGTGACTTGGAATAATAAATGTTGCAGCAGACGCGAGATGTGTATCCAAGCAATTTCCCATTTAACTTTGGCTCGACTCCCACTGTCGTTTTTCTTCTTTCTTGTGACGATTCAGGCTTTCAGTGAGATCGATGCTGCTTTCCAACACCCCCTCAGAGCTCCTGGGTAATCAGCACATACTTGCATAGGGTCAGAGGTCACACCATGACAGGATGCAGCAGATTGCCCATGGGGTCTAACAGACAGGGTCTCCATCAATAGCTCGTTTGCTTTGCTCAAGATTTGTATTTGCGGCATTACGATGGAGAATGAGGGCCACAAACTGTTAGTGTTACCCAGTGTGTATTCCACTAATGTAGGAAATATTGCCACATCAGAAACCAACCTGTAATTGGTAAAATGCAATGAACAAGCACAATCTTATTAAATACAATAAAACAGTTCGATGAAAACCTGTTCATTTTCTGTCTTGATAATTAATACTGTAGAAATGTTGGATTGAAACACTTCCCACAAGGTTATGTTTTCATTGCCATTTGAGTGCTTGTTTGCTCGTAGGATTAGGCCAAAATAGCTTCAATGAATTGCGCAAAAAAAAAAAGTGGCTCCCATTCATGTGACTGATCCACTTCCCTGCCATTTATTAAATATTGCAAACATTTCACTTTGGTCTCCTCTAAATTTATAAGTGAATGCACAAATTTCAACAACAAAATTTAGGCATGTACAGTATCAATGGCATTATAAAACTGCGTACTTATTCAAGGTTGGATTTCCTATTCTTGGAGATATCCTATTCTGTCCTGATTTCAGTTATAATCATGTTGGTAGCTTTTGATATTTCTGCTTACTACATGATTGAGTAAAAATATTAGAAAAATCCCTCAATATGATGCACTAGCTTTTTACCCCGGTGCAGGGTAAAACCACAATAGGAATACATCTCTGTAGGCATTGCCATCTTTGTAATGCAATAGCCCTTCTTTCAAAACAGCTCTTTCAGGGGATCATTACATTGAAAGTGTACCTAATGTGAGTCTAGTGTGCTCAAGAGTTCATTGCCATGCAATATTAGGAGTGCAAAACTGTGCATTAGAGCAAGGAAAGTCCTTGACAAACAAAATAACTGCTGCCTATAATCTAACATTCCCGAGAGAGAGAGAGAGAGAGAGAGAGAGAGCGAGAGAAACAAACTCGTCGAAAACACCTTGAAGAACAATTTTCAGTTAAATTCATAACAGGTGTTCCAATTAAAACTGGTTTGAGGCTGCGAGTGTTAATGTTGGCTTTGTTGAGCAGGTATTTATAACAAAGCTATAAACAGCCTGGAGGTGCACGATAAGAAGAAAACCAACAGCACAGCACTGACACACGCAGAACGGGAGAGCGAGTGAAGAGAGGAACACTGGCCTGGCTGCTAAGTAGAGGCAGCGCTCCTTCTAATCTAATCACTCCTTCCCCCATCAGCTGCATCTCACACCCAAGCACGCCTTTGTATGCGCGCTGATGTGTGCCTTGCAGCAAAGGCATGGAGCTAAATCACGCAGGCATCAACCGACCGCCGTACTAAAGAATTCATTCCATTGCCGAGAGTGAGACACGGGAGTGTGTCGGGGTGTGTGCTGTTGTTGTTTTAGTGTGTGGGTCCAGATAATCCGGTGACTGATTCGGCTCTAAATTGGAGCTCATATAATCAAATGGTTAGAATGAAAAATACAGCCGTACGTCATGTGTCTTAATGGGTAAACAGCGTGATGGAGTCAATGAACAAATGGAAACTATTGTGGAAGGGTTGAGGATGTTCCTACAATCACGGTAGAGACATCCTGCTTACTTTCTGAATGAGTTCACATTTTAGTTGATTTTCATCCATGGTACAGAATAGACGGTGACACGGGAGTGTCACGTCGCCTCCCACTCCTACAGAAAAATGCCGTCTCATCCCAGTCCCGGAGTAAATAAATAGTAAATAAAATAATATAAAATAAAATCCGTTACCATCCCGCTTTTGGTGAAAAATGACTCTCACTCATATCTGCTCCCATGAACTTTTTATCCTGTACTGCCCCAAACCCGTGATCAAAGTTGACTCCCATGCGAAGCATATGGGATTCCCTCTGGTACAGAATATCCTTACGAACAGATAGATATGTAGATTAATCAGAAAGATCAGATCTTAAATCAAGGCACCACTGTAGTGTCTTTTTTTCAAGTGATGGCGTCCACTCTCAAATACACCATGTTTCAATGAGCTGTCAATGAGGTCCCCTTTCTTGAGGGATAATAGTACAGCACACATAAGGCAACGTGTTGAGTTCCACCTAGCCATAAGAATGAATAAAAAAATGCTTCCCTTAAAGAACTGGCTCTTAACTCATTTACACCCTTTGACGTATAAATACGTCAATTAGCGCATAGCCGTTCCCTCCCCATGACGTATTAATACGTCAATCACGTGTTTTCATGGGGGAGGGTGCAAGAGAGTCCGATGCAACTTCTCACCACAGGATTAGGCTTGACGGCAATGTTAAATAGCAAAAAAATGGCCATCGGGTGGCAGTGGTGCAAAAATCAACCAGGATCACGCCGCAGAAGTAGTAGAAAGGGCGTACAGTGAAGGAGGGGCGTAAGTGGATAGTGGATTGGAACATTAGCAACGAGCAACGATGGAGAAAAGGAAATAACTAACTAAAAATGATTTTTTTTCGGTATAAAAGCGTCCTCGAAACAAAACAACAAAGGAGATGGTGTTTGTGTGGAAGAGAAAATGACGCTTCGGTCACTAATCGAAAGCGGCACCCGTCAAACGAACGTCGGCCTGCACAAACATGGTGTGCTACACGCAGCCCGCATAGCTCACGCCGAGTTTCGAGTTCATCTGATGAAGATAAATTTGCTCCACGTCAGCGATCATCGCTTGGCAGAGCATTTTGTGCCTCCCGATGCCCCACATCACCCACAAATCGTCTCCCCGGCGACTTCCAGCGATGACGGCAAAGAGGCTGCATTGCTTCGCATGGCCGACGCCGGGCACACGTCAGCGATTCGTTGGAATCGTCTCGTAAAGACGACGGCGAAAACGATGAATTGGAGAGCGATTTGGATGCCGATATGTCGGACGAATATGTGCCTTCGGACATAACGGAAAGCAGCTGAGAGTCCTCGCCAGAGCCGCTGGAACGAGGAGGTAACTGCTGACTAGCTTGCAAGTTCCCATTCAAAACTTCATCACTTCTTATGCCTCCTCAGTCACTTTTATGTACCGCTACATTCCCCGCTATACTATAAATTTGTCAGTAACACTCATCATTTATGTACGGTTGATGCGTCTCGTAGATGTGGATGAAAATATGCGCTGACTTGCATGTCGCCATAGGTTAAAAAAAAAAAAAAAAAAACGACACATTTGGTCCGCTCAGCTCTGCTAAAACCACTAGTGTTAAATTCATATTCCATTTCATTTCAAATTGGATGCTGAGCAACGTGGAATGAATTGTGTAAATAGCAGTGTGCGAGCATGTATGTGTGT
This sequence comes from Hippocampus guttulatus, assembly GCF_054856545.1. Classification (NCBI taxonomy): domain Eukaryota; kingdom Metazoa; phylum Chordata; class Actinopteri; order Syngnathiformes; family Syngnathidae; genus Hippocampus; species Hippocampus guttulatus. The sequence continues at coordinate 14,050,326 of NC_141267.1, forward strand.
GTGTGAGAGATGTTGAAATGTAAGTGGAAAGCAACAATAAAAAAAATAGAAAAATAAAAGTGTGGTAATTGTACATACTTCTATACATTACAGATTGTCCAACCAGAAGTCAAAAGATGACGACTCCTCGCTTTGGTGGTAGAAAGAAAGGTAAATAAAATTATTGTACCTCACTCTGCAGCAAGATATATTTGCAACTTTTTATGTTTCTATAATTTATAGGTCGTGCATCTGGACGTGGTGGGATGAATCGATGAATCGACAAACTGGATGGAAGCCAAAAACCATCTTCTCCACAGCTGCACTTTTGTTCATAGTTCAATAGTTTTGTTGTGTGCAAATAAATTATTTTGCTACAAAAACATTATTTGTAATGTTCTTTTGTAGGAGGAACACATTATTGAGGTATTTGAGTTGCCACAAAAGCAAAAAATAGTGTAAAACTTGAAATGATGCTTGAAATGCATGCTTTTACAAAAAGATCATTTTCTCTGGATTTCTGCAGAAAATCGGCCTTTCCCATAAAACTTAGCAGTTTTCTAATGCTGATTGCCAACGAACGGAGAAAGATAGAAACAAACTTTTTTTCTGCTGAAAGAAGAGAGTCTCACCTTTCTTTTGACAGGTTGCATGTATATATAGCCATAGGACAGAAAATTCTGTGGGCCTTGCAAATCAGTCAAAATTCAGTAAAATGTGAAGGATTGAGGGGGTTGCTCCAGTGAAAAGGGGTGGTATTCAATGAGTTAAAAACAGACTTGGTACATACGTCCGTTGAGTTTAATGAACGTCTCTGGCTACTATTTAAACAATTGTTGGATGCATGCGACATGAACAAATAAACACCTCTTTTCTTCCTCAGACAAGTTATATCTGGCAACTGAGTAAATGAACTCCTCTGGCAACTTTGGAATTTGGGACATATTGTTAGATCATCTATTCTCCAAGAACCAAACTGGCCCTCCCGAAACGGAATCTATGTGGAAACACGGTAGTCCACTTAAACACCTCTATTCATACACGGAGACATCCTGTTTCATTCTCGCACTGCAGGCAGTGTCTCACTCTACCCTTCCATATGCACCTTTTCAAAATAATAAATGCCTCCCTGAAAGAGAGGCCTCTTTCAATTTGACCTGCTCTCACCTGACAGATAAATAAATCCACATGAGGCTGAGTGTCTTGCTTCACTCTTTCCAAAATTTTTTTTTTTTTTACAAATAACAAATGCCTTCCTCAAATAGACACCCGATGGGCTTGGTAGTTGAGTAAATGAACACCTCCGGGTACTAGCTGAGAAACTACGACAGTCACAACTTCAAACCTTGACAATATGCCACATTAAAATTAAAGCATTTCATGAATTTTAAGCATTCTTAGCAATACATCAATCAGATCCGTTGGAAACTGAAGTCGCAGTCACTCCTGGAGCTCCGTAGTCACTTTTTCAAAATGTTCTGCAGGCGCCAAGTCATTACACAATCAATTTGGAGTTTGACTTGAGAATTTATACTGAGCACATCTTGTGTGAAAATCTAATCTCACTCTGTAACTTGACGGGAGAGTGGTGCAATCACAAATGGCTCTGACTGCAGCAGAGAGTGAGAGAGTGAGAGAGAGAGAGAGAGAGAGAGAGAGAGAGAGAGAGAGAGGTGAAGACACAAAAGCCTCAATGTATACCATCAGAGCTAACAGACGAGGCCCGCGGCACACCGGCTAAACCATTAAGTGTGGCGCGCATTCAAACGAGCAGATTAATCCCCCCTACTGCGGTACAGAGCGGGGTAATTGAAAATGCCCACAGGATACTATCTCTGTTCGTATAGCGCTCTATATGCCACAGAGGCGAACGTACATGAGGCAGCGGCTGATTGCCACTGTGTGACGGCGCGATTGTGGAGAGCTGCACATCAATGCGCGAGTTCACATTTATCTTTCTTCTGATACCAACCATTCCTCCACCCCCAAACACAGCATATCTCCTTGGCAGGTGCTACCGGTGTTTTTAATTTTTTTATTTATTAGGCTTGATAGGAATCCCATTTCCATCCAGCACACTGCTGTAAGGATTATAGCCCTGTCCTTCAGAAATGGAATTCAGCATTCTGAGCATTAAAATGTTTTGTCAACAGCCACCAAACTTTCAGCTTCTTTGCTATTTTTAGTCACACATGTACTACATAACCTCACTGAAAAATCTTTCACTTAAAGTTCACATGGTGATTTGTTTTTGGGTTCGGGAGGGGCCAAGTGCTTTGCAATACATTGTAACTCCTAAAAATATGCATTCAAGTTAGTTTTAGAACACCAAGTGAAGAAGGACTAAAGAGATACAGTAATTCTACACTCTTTTTACAATTACAAGCTCTTATTCAACAAATCAAAACAATTTCAACTGTGTCAGTTGGAACTTGAGCGATGACGGGATACAATATAATGTATATTCCATTGGACAGCGGGAGTCTTTTTCTTGTTTTTGATCACTGTTTAATTGCTTGTAAGGACAAAACTTTGTCGAGTTCAAGGCTAAGGAAGAATATATTACGTTTGTTGTACATCCGGGCAAAAGTACGAATCCCGTATCTTTTTCAATAGAACTGTTCAAGGGCATTTTTGGACGTTTTTCTTAATTCATCAGTTAGAAATGAAATCGGATTTGGATGCAAAGTCATGTGCATGTTTCATACACACAAAACGATGTGTTATGTTTAGTGTGGCAGTACTACCTTAACTGGGAATGGCGTAAAACAGCTTATAGCCTCTTATTTTGAAGAACTGAACTTTATCTGGCAAACTGCCACCTTACAGTGTTGGTATCTCAAAGTTTACTACTACTAATAATAGATGAAACAAAGTAACAAAAAAACGGCCGAATGATTGCTCGACTCTCCAAAAACACACACACACACACACACACACACACACACACACACACACACACACACACACACACACACACACACACACACACACACACACACCTACAGTATGCATGTGATTTATTTGTACTTATATATGCACTTTTTATTTTATTTTTTTTACATTTCGGCAATAGAACTGTATTCACTCATATGAACTAAAGTGGGATTTATCCTACTACCTCAATGAACAGTATATCATCTGTTTGCCCACAGGTGGCCGCACCAGAGACAGCAGTGTCACAAATCCTTATTTAACTTTAATTATGTTACTGTGTGTTTTTAGACCATACAATGTTACGGTATGCTATTTGTCTGAATTAAAATACACACCACAATATTTTTGTGGCTTTTTTCGGGTAAGGCTGGAACGGATTAATGCTATTTTCATGAATACCAAAGGGAAATGGTAATTTGACTTTACAAGCTTGGTCACAAAACAATTTAATCTAGTATCTCAAGGCACCGCTGTAGTTCTATACCTACATTTAGGTCCAAATTAAAACCATATTGCTTCGGCATATGTCTGGTTGCACTGGGTGTCATTGTCGTTATCCTTTGTTTGACCATGACATATGACAAGATGAGTTATTGTGTTGCAAAAGAGGAGATAAAATGAGTTTAGGTTGTGTCATGTGATGCCGTGTTTGTAGACCGCAATGTGTCTATTACCAACCACAATAGTGCCATTTTGCAGCATGTTCAGTTTCATGTTTAATCTATAATTCATCCGGCTACAGAAATGCATGAATGTTTAATATATCAGCGGCAGCGAGGCCTGTCAAAAGCGTGACCTTGAAATGTCCTTTAAACATCATTCAGCAACAGCTCAGGGGCCAGTTAAGCTGCCAGAGCCAAACAACACGCACAGTCACATACACACACTGTCTGTCTGTCTCGCTTGTTCACGCACACACACACACACACACACACACACACACACACACACACACACGCACACACACACACACACACACACGCACGCACACGCACACACAACAAACAACCTGTCTGCCTGCTGATACTTTACGTCGCTTTCTGCTCTGCTTTGTTTCCTGGGATGCAAAATGCAGATGAGACGAGTCAGCCGCGTGCGCACAGTCTCGGGAGAAACTGTCACTCAAATCCAAACATCTGTATGAATAGCAAAACACACAGCGTACAGTGGAGGATGAGAGACAGAAGGAGCGGGAGATAGAGAATGAGCAGCAAAGTGGCTAAGAAAGCTGCCGTTCCGTCTCTTCTTCGGTATCTTTTGCTGAACAAAGAGCTATATACACATGAATACCTCTTTCCTCCCACTGTATTTTCCATCGGGATATTTATTCTGAAAAGCAGCGATGCACAACAAGGGCTCGGTCTTGTGTTTGCTTGTGGGCTGAGGCGCTAACGCTCCCCAGCTGATTATGTGTCTGTCTGTAGCAGTTTGAGCTGCTGCCAAAGGAATTAGGTCTAGTATTTGTGAATGCTGCTCCCCTCGCAGCAGAATGACTTGCCATGCCTCTCAGATTTCTGGCTTTTTGAAAATGCAAAGGAAAAAGGAAAAAACAAAAAAAAACAAAACAAAAACAACATTTTAAATAAATTAAGGATGTCGCTGTGGAAGCCTATTAAATTTTCAATGTGACCGTTTTGTGAGTCTTCTTGTGTGTTTAGGCGTCGCACAAAAGGAATATTTAAAAACCAAAGCGTGCTAATTGGGACAGAGATTGTTACAGCGGCTTCTTATTCAAACAGGCTTTTAGCTCATTAAATGCTTCCATCCAGCCTTTGTTCAAAGACATTTGGCACGTACGTTTATAGTCAATAAATGCATTTTTGCAATATTATTTAAAAAAATTAATAGAAGAAGACTAAAAGTCAAACCAAACCAAATTGAATTCTCTCACAGACTCAAGTGATCTTAAATTTAACTAAGCGTCACAGTTATTCCACAATTCCTTTTTATCGGGGAAGGAGCCACCATACTGGTAGTTAGATAAAACACAATCTGAGGAAAACAAAGAAAAACAACTTATTAAAGTTTATTTAAAAAAAAAAGAATTCCCTTGAAATTTAGGCATACTCAGATACAATGTATGCCAAGGAAGTAATTTTCTGGAAAATATTAATATTCTTAAACGCAAGTACATAAAAGTGTAGTTGCACTACCTAGTGGGGAACTTTATCCAACTTTTTAACCATCTGGTGAGACATAAAAATAATACACATAGACAGTATCTGTCAAAAAATAATTATGTGCTGTATTGTGAGAGGTTTGTTACAGCTGCAGCTGTTGTGAAAGCCATAAAGACGTATTTTATTGTATGGGATAAAATGTTAACATTGTCATAATCATCAATAGACATTCAGCTATAACTTCATCAAGTATGGGGATAGTTCATAATGAATTAATCAATTTCTGTGCTCCAATTTCAACAAAATATAACAAGTTGATCGTCTTGCGGCCGCACACCGTTGAGCCAGAATCAACAGTGCCTCTGCTGGTAGCAGCCAAGTACTGCTCTCCACTGTGCCTCCATAAGATAAGATAAGATAAGATAAGATAAGAAAATCTTTATTAGTCTCGCAATGGAGAAATTCCCGATTCACAGCAGCAAAGTTATGAAAGGAAGAAGTAGAACAACAAAATATAGGAGCTGCTGGAAAGGCAGCCACTCACGCGGCGCCATTTTGAAGTCAAAATAACAAAAATAACACAGCACAACACATAGGACACAGACAGTCGTGCAATCTTCACCACTTTTCTGCATACACTTTGTTGTCTGAAGAAGGTACAGATGAAAGAGGAGAGGATCAAAGTGTCCTTTCACCAGTGGATCAGAGACGTCATGCTGAAAATGTGCACACGTCTAATAGTAATTAATCAGCAATCGATTGCTGGACAATCGTCAAGATGAAAAGTTCTACATAGAGGTCACCGTTTTGCATGAGAAAGTCACAATTTCAAACGATACATGCTCCGTCAAACATGTCTGCTCATCCCCGAGACAAAGCAATCGCAATAAATATACACCTGAAAATTGACAGTGTCGTCTCGTGTTTGCCCAGAGTATTTTCAAACTCACTTCACAAGATTGAGTTCATTTACCCGGGGAAATCGGCAATGTGATCCAAATGTGAATCTCGCCATCAGTCATCGACACGATTTGCACGCGAGTGCACATTCACTCATCACAAGGTACAGGAACACAAATACACCTACTGCCGTGACCTTTTCATGAACTGCAATCTTCCTTCCGCTCATAACTATGACTGCAATGAACTGCACGGTAACCTGTGATTGCCACTGTGTATGAACGTGTATCTTTAAAGCGCTCACTTAACACAAAATACCACTTCTCAGTCGAACATGAAGGAACGACGTGTTCATCGAGGTTCCGTTCCACTCTGCAGGTTATATCCGGTGGCCTTGATAACGAGGAAAATATGCGTCAATATTTTCCGAGAGGTTTTTAATCACACTGTCTTTGAAGTTGAATTTGAGTTGACTGTGTTAAATAAATACTTGACACACCTAATCATCAATAAGGAGGGATCGTGGCGGGCAGGTGGGTTACGGACAGCCGCCAACGGCCTTGATGGCCAGGACTGGCCCGGGAATACACCGGCCATACGGGAAAGTTAACATATTTTTACGAAATTGCCACCCCTCTTTATGCCAACACAATACAAATCATTGTCAAATCACGATGCTATACTCTAGCATATGATACTACATATAAGGTTTTTAGTCATGGAACTTTTTCCATGATTATAAACCTCTGTTTTAGCCGTTTGCTTGGAATGAATTAGGCTTCTACTATTTGGTTCAATGCTTGTAAGTGAGTCGGTCAGATTCTTGGTCTTGATATTTCTGACTTCCATTTTTGGATCGCCATCTTCCAACATCAGAGTAACACACTTGCTCTTACGTTTCTCTACTTCTCACTTACATTTAATTCACGACACATATATTTGCCGGCTGCACAGCCCTTGTAATAAATTCCTTACACACTCCATTCGATTAGCATTGATGTGTATAACCTTGGAGCTCACCGTGTTCTGCCTGGGGGTAATAGAGTCACTGCATGTTGCTCTCCTTGCGTGCGTATGCGTGCGCGTGTGCGTGAGATGATAGCTCAGGCGCCCCACTGGCTCACATCAGAAAGCTCAAATCACACCCTCAACAGTTTTGACTTTTAACTCCTTTTCTATTTTCACCCTTTTCTTTCACCTTCTCTTCAGCTGCATGTGATGTATAAGCCCTCTGTTCATGTCCATCTGCCCGGACCATTTTCTCCCTCCATCAATCAAGTGCTATGCCTCACTTAACTGCAAGGCTCTTAATGTCCAGAGTCCTGGTCAACAAGCAGAGTGGTTCTGATGAGCATTTTGATTGTATCAAATGAGAAGAAGCCAGCAATGTACACAATCAAACGTTTACTTGAAGATGGATTCATTTTAGTGTTGCAAATGATCTCGTCGGCAAACGCGGAGTCAGTTTGCTCTGTAAAAGTAATTCGACAAACTGAAAGATGCCTCGAGAATGTAAATCGTGATCATACGGACTCGGGCGCCGTAATTGGTGGCGCAGCATCCGCAAGGAAATAAAACTGGGGGACACCTGACAGTTGAGGAGACATGCGGAACATACAAGGTCGCTCGTTCTGCTAGCATGGGTTCTGCCCCTCTCTTGAAGGTGATGGATGATGGCAAAATGGATGCAAAGTTGGAAGTGAGCAAAGTACAAAACAGACTGCAAGCATACAGTAAATGCCGTGCCCCAAGCACGTTCATTCACACACCCATCATCATCTCACAGCATTACAAATTGTAATCCGGGGCATGCGCGGAACTCATACACACCTACTCCCGAGTACACAAGCAGCATGACGGATAACATGTCTACTCACCTCATTAGCGTAGGCTACTTTGCATACATGAATGTGGCAGAAATTACCGGCAACACTCAAGCGGCTAAACAAGACTCAAGTACAGTACAGCCCATGCTTGCGGGCAAATATTTCAGAGTGATGCAAAGGCAGGAGAAGCTTCAAGAAAACACAATTTAACCCTTCCCGTTCGCCGCTGCCTTACACCTGCACACCTTCTTGCATGTTCCCAATGCTGTGCGAAAACCACCCTACTGAGGGAACTTCTCCTTCTCGTGTAAGTTAAACAATAGTGAGAACCACGTCTTCAAATGCATTGTAGTAAAAAATCTGGTGAGCAAGGCACAAGCCTGAAGCTTTCTTCCTTACCATCTTAAACCCATTCCACTCCATTTGGGAGACGCCGGTGGTTGTCTCACGATCTTTCTCTCTTTCGCTCACTCTCCCCCTCGTATTCTCTTATTCCCCACACACAGCCGCTACGGCGAACGCTTCCGCCGAGAGAAGCTACACAAACTCAGCCCTTTGCTGTCTTAGACCTTCCGCTTATTATTCTGTCCTCGGCTTCCTCTTCCTCTCTTTCGAGTCTCAGTGGCGAGCGGAGAGCGGCTGAGCGGAGGTGTGCGGCGCAGGCATCGCCTTCTTTCACAGATGCTGAGAGCAGAATGATGAGCTCGGATGCGAGTGCAGCCAGCCTCCACCCCCTCCCCCCGGCCCCCACTCACAGCTCCCCTCCCTCCTCTCACAGCCACCCGCCCATTCCCCTGCTCAACTGGAGATCAGTGCCCGCCCACTCCCCCCTTGCGCCTACCCCGTCTCCCTCCTAGAATCTGTCATTGGCGTCTTGGCTTGCCCGTCAGTCCACCCCTCCCTCGGTGTTAACACCTTCGCTCTCTGGCTGGCTCGGAGCCCTCGTCGGCACACGCCAGCCTCAGCCCGCTTTTGGCAGAGAAAAGGCTTTTTGAATCCCAGCAAAGTAATCAATCGCCGCTCAGCTCTGTGCCTGAGCGAGCCGGCGCGGAGCAACGTGGAGTCGGGCTCGAGGAGAGTGATTGCAGCCTCGGGCGCTATGGTAATAGGATGCCTGCAAAGCACGGTGTATATAAATTAGCTATTACTGAGTGTCCTCTGTACATGTGCGTTGGTGTGTGTATAGAGCAGCTTTCACCGTCCCCCGCTGCCTTCTACATATTTAAAAACAATCGGGTGCATTGATTATTCACATGTGAAATTTTAAATGGCCTCACCGATTTCATTTGCCACTGATGGCAAAACGACCATTTGGATTTACGACCGTTTTATACATTTGGATCAATTGTAAAGCAAGCAAAGATAATAAAGCTCAGATCTGAATGATCGATTTAACAACATGTCTGTTATTGTAAGTTTGTGCTGGTGTTTAAAACTCACGGCTTCTATTATAAGATTATTAGAAACATATCTCAAAGTATGAATCTAATGTAGTTCCACACCAATGCCGATTACAACCAATGCCGACATACAATTAATCATGCCACTTAAAAATGAGCTTTGCCAACATAAAAGCAAAATTTATGTCACATGGAAGACGATCGTAAAAGATAGCCTGTCAATCCACTGCACACAACAAAAACAATAGTGTCAAAAAGTGTAAAGTTAACATCTACTCACCATGACCATTGTTAATGGAGGTTCTTTCAAACACAGTCACTGACAAGAGGACAATCGCACAAACAGTGCCACGTTGTAGGCAAATCATACAACAGCCCAAACACACACACACACACAAACACACAGACTACAACTATGTCAAGATTGGAACGCCATGCCGATGAAAAGACAACACACACACCCAATCGCAGCTATTTCTCCCTCGATAATCAGCCAAGGGATGTTTGGGACCTGACAACAGGCGGGCTCCCATTGGTTGGCTGTGGAAGCGTGGGAGAGGGTGGTGGCGGCATGCTCTTTCAGGCTTCGGGGGGTGAGGATGCATGTACCTTATCATCGTCATGTGTGCACATAACTAGTGATGAAAGATTAAGCAATAAAACTCAGCGGCCACGTCATCAGTTAAAGCTGAACCATCTCATGAGACCCATACAGAAACTGGACCAAAAATTCAGTCTTAGTAAAATAATACGCTTAGTTTTCACCAGTAGTCGATTTATAATACGTTTACTATTTATTGTGGTGGATAACTAGTTTTGAAATCAGAAGGAAAGGATCATAGTTTGCTCAATGGCTGTTCAAGTTACTCTGATAAGGGGTTTGGTCAGAGAAAATTGCAGGATGTGTTAGTTTCATTCAAAAACACGTTTCCGACAGTAAAAGGAAAATAAAGAACAGGTTGCGGGTTCATTTCACAGACAGACAAGAAGGGGGAGCTCTTGCTTCCTCTAACACACTTTACCTGAAAAGCAACACTAGTTTCATGCAGGCACCGTTTCTGAACACTCGGCATAGACATGCATTCCCTCCACTCCAAACCAACATAATGCTTGCTCTGTCACACGCATGGAACGTGCTATTGCCAATGCCGGACTTTCATTATTTTCCTGCTGACAAGAGAGCAACATGTCATTTGTCACTTAAATGCAATGCGGTTTAAGTGGAATTCTTGGTGCTTATGGTGTGTAAACCAAAGTGATGACAAATGATGACAAACGTATCAGGCTATGTGCACGTCGGGATGGCCTGATGATTTTAAATTGCCAAGGACTTTGTTTGGAATAAAGTCCTACCTCAAAATCAAAAGAAGTACTTGCTTGCAACCAGTGAGCGTACCTTCTATGAATTATTTGTGGTCCAACTAGTTTTCTGCCTAAATCGGCAGCAGAAGAAAAAAAAAAGCGCACCCTCTGATTTCAAAAGCGTGTCATTCTTATGTTAAGTTCCAACAGAACGTGTCATAAACAGAGTGGGCTGCAAATTGCAGATACTCAACAAAGATACTCAACAAAGACGGATTCTAGGTCCATCATTCTTACGCAATTAGCCTGTCAGTACACAAATTCCGTATAATGCAGACAGTCAAATAAAAATTAAAACAACAATAGCAATTGTGAATTGAGCATCTGACGTGCAAATGAACAACACAGAACGTCTCGTGGCAATGGTACATACTATGAAAACCGTAATGACTTACAAAAATAGACAAACATTTTAAAGCTAGCGCTGGCGGACAAAACCTAAGCATTCCAGCATTTACACAGCAACATTTGGCCCATAAGCTGAGTGGAAGCAAATGCTTGACTTCAAGACGATGCCCAATGCTTTCAATTAGACACAAACACGAAACATGATACTAAAGACACATTTTTCAATCTGAAAATACAGTATGTGCTGTCAGGAGATAGTTCTATGATAATCTTTCATGAAAAATATTTTTTCAGAATATTCGATAAATCGATGGACAAATCGAGAGAATAATCTATTCTAAAAATATTCAATAGTGACAGCCCTAAAACTGTGGTTTTTGAAATAACTAATAGAATCCAAATGTTTTTCTCAAAATGAGAACATGAAAGTGCTAGGAGTCGTTTTCTTTCATCACATTATCGACAACATTCGATGAAACTGCAGACCCATGGTTTTTATAGGCTGTGAAAGTAACTGCAACTACTTGGCTATGAACACAATCTGCTTCCCACTCCTGTCTTGCGTGTGTGCCCCGACCACAGATGAAAAGATGAAACCATGTTGCAGCCATGTCCTAGTTAAGGCCACACGCTGTGCGTTACAGTATTGTGGAGAGATGGAGGGAGTGGTTGAGATATCCTATCAAGGGCATTTCTTCTGCTTCGATCTTACCGTCATTATACAGTGTCCTTCTCCATGTCAAGACAAGTGGAATTCTTCATCGCACGTTTATGTATGGAATATGCAATGAGAATGAGAAGATGCATAATCACAGTATGACAGTATGGCATTACAAGCGCATACCGTTCATAAGAACAAAAAGAGGAGCTATTTTTCAGATTTTTTGAAGAATTACGCATTATGGATTTAAAAACAACCACATAAAGTAGCTTTGCCTTAGGAAAGGCTGCGTAGCTTAATGCTAACAAACAAGGCAAAACACCAATCGTCGAGCAAGGAAGAGCGTTGGTGTCATGGTGTTAAAACTCTTTTGGCAAGAGATACTTGTAAAACAAAACAGTAGAAAAACATTGGCAGACAATGAACCTCACAGGAATAAATTCTTTATCCTCTGCAAAAAAACAACTGCAGTTTACTGACGCGTTGTGACCATCTTCATGTATATTCATGTTATTGTATTATACCACATCCAAATGGTGTACACCAGAAGGAGGCAATTTTCTAATTTTAGATTTTACAAAAATTGTTGAGCATTTTTAGGCTGGAACAGATTAATTGCTTTTTCATCCATTTCAATGTGGAATGATGATTTGATAGGAATGTTTTGAGTTATGCGTGTGGTCATGGAACGAATCAAACTTATAAAAAATATAAATTGTATGACTTCCAGATGTCAACAATTTACATTCAATTTAGCCATGTGTGAAGGGTTGTATACGTCATACGGTGAATGATTAAAACAAAGTTTCATCAGAATTGGCTCTAGAATATACAGAAGTTTGAATTTAACATTAAAAATCCCTTTCAACACGACCACAAATATAATTATGTGACTACTACTATTATAACCGCTATTCCTAGTACTACTACTCTCATCACCGCAACCACTTATAAATATTGCAACTACTATAACCGATAAACATCAAATATTCAGTTGACAATATTTCATTGGTGTTCAAAGTTCAAATAAAAGGCTTTGTGGCTGTAACCCAGGAAAGCCAGCTATACTGTCAGCTGTGTTAAACTCCATCTCACCAACTGGCTATGGCTGGTGTTCGCAAACACACGCGTGGCAGACTGCATCCATCCAAATATACACGCAAAGCTGCGAGGACGTGTCAAAGACAAAAACACAGCATACAACACTGGAGCACAAAGTGCCTGCCAGTCTCCCACTGTGAGTGGCGGGGAGAGCTCGGGCTTCAAGTGGTCGACCTCACAAGTGCGCTTCAGCCGGTGCTTCGAGCATGCTAATTCGCAAAGAGAGAACTGGCTAATTGTCATGAACCGTCCGCGCCCTTCATTCTGCCCTGCCTCTTCACCACAAACCCCTCTTCGTCACACACCTTAATGGATTAACCGCACCCTGTTGTCTCTCCCGCTCTCTTTTCAGCCTCGATCAGCTCACAGGGATTCCTATTTGCTTTGGCCTACAAATGTTGAATATCCTGGTTTGAACAAAGATTGAATGTGCTGCAAGCATGGTTTGTGTGCCGAGGCACAATATTCAGCCAGCCAATGTGGAGGTTTATGATAACGCGAGTGGCATAGGAGACAAAAAAAAAATAGCGTGTACCGTTTATCAGATTTGAATATGCAGTGTGCACAGTGATAATTGTGACTGCTTTTGCTTTGCGTCCTTGTTAACTGTCACCCACCGTGTTTCAACACCTGGCTTGTGTTTCTCTCTGCATAATGAGAAATTCTATTTCAAGGAGGAGAAGTGATGATTCCATCTTAGATGTTACAAAAGGCAAAAGAAAAATATACCTTGTTTTTTGAAAGAGAAGGAAAAACGATGTACGGGTATTCAATTGCCAGGCGGCAATTCAAATTTGCACTGATGGACACACGCAGTATGCCAACAAAGCTCAATCGAAAACTAAAGGTGGGCTACTGAGCCTAATACATTTTACAGCCTCATAACACCTTCCAAGTTAGTGTATATTGTGAGTGTGTGTGTGTATTTGGGGGGGGCATATATTTCATTCATAAAGACGATGACAAGCTGCGAGCATCTACAAAAACCCCCGCACAGATTTAGACCGCACCTTGCGCTAGGCTTGCACCGGGCAGGTTTTTAAAACATCATGAAATGACTATTTTTGGAAAAAATGCAGACAACAAGAACAGAATGTCTGGACAGAGGTATTATTTGTCAAATTATCTTAAAAGCGTGTACAGCACTTCTTCAGGTCATAAAAAAAAAGGCTGCAACACGCTTGATAGAGAATTGCTGGAAAATACGCTATTTCCACACAGCATAAAAGCACCTTTCATCGTGAGGAAGGAACAGATTTAAACATGAGAGGCAGACGGCAAAACTCTAATCTGAGAGCCTGTGCCTCTGCCACAGAGTTCAATAGGCTCGGCTGTTGACTTCATGTGAAAAATGCTGTACTTCAACTGAGGTAAGACAATGAGAAAAAACCCTGATGAAAAGGATGAAAAAAAGAGCTATCTATTTGGGTAGAGGCCTCTAATAGTTTTGAAGAGGATGATACAACTGGCATTTATTGAGATATGGTCTCGATTAGAGTGGAGGCCACTATTTGCTGAATTACAGTCTACTGTTACAATACGTTTATCCGCAGTTCCCTCATCCAATCCCCCGATCCATATCATTTGTCTCTCGGGTGTTTCTGGGATTTGACTGGATCTAATGATTCAAAGGCTTTAGGCTCGGGCAACAGAACAGTGCCCGTGTTGAACAATGGGCTACTCTAAATCATCTAAAAACATTGAGATCCCAAAACTAATAAGCTTGAAAAATGATACACTGTATCTACACATACGCAAGCGTAGAAGATAACTCTTTACAGTGTTGTTCATAAACTGGTAAGACAGTTCCTCACCGAATTATGACACCAATTATCACTTAAATGTGTTTACTTGGGCTACCATGAAAACCATATCCTGTCTAAAAAAAAAAAACAAGAACAACAAACAGCAGTGGCAACACTATGTTCCAACACAAAACTAACAAAACTTGAGTTTGGCTGATTCCACATTAAAACTCATTCAGTATCAGCCAATTCTGGACCAAGTCTGAAAAGACGTTTAAAAACGTCTTTGGGAGTGAATGAGTTAAAGCCTAACAGCAGTCTCCTGAGCCCAATGCATTTGAATGTGTTGCTGACCTAGGCTCTTCTTGATTTGCCCTTGAAGGACAGATTTAGTTGCCCTTTTACAAGCTCTGGCAGTCCAAGCATGTTTTTGGGCTACTCAGACTGATGATGGCCTCTTTTTTGGCAGGTGTCCACCCTCTGCCGGTAACAATCAACAAATAAGAATTGTATGCTTCAACTTGTCCGTCAGTCTTTCTGTCTGTTCTGAGACAATCTCAGACATCAGGCGGCTATTAGCATGATGGGGCACTAGGTGCACAACAAAGGGCGGCTTGGACCGTGTTGACCGCTGATGTTTGCTTCAGTGTTAAGACCAGAGGCTTTTATTACCATGAATCAATGGCACGCTCTGTGTGGATACTGATTTGAGGTAATTTCATGGTCCAAGGCACAGCACACCTGCACTGCTGTTGTATGTTAAATCAAATCGCCTCTCTTCTGTCTCTTCAAAAAGAAAGGGAAAAAAAAGGCCGCGTGGTTCAGCTCTGCCGAACTAGCACCGTATTTGAAACCACAGCAGAGCGAATGATGTTAAATTATCTCGGGATCACAGTCAACTTCGCAGTGAGTCATCCAAGCACTAAATGGGCAGCGTTGAGGAAATAAAAGGCACACAAAAAAGAAAATCCCCTGTTCACGAGTATGACGACCTGCCAAATTGGAGCCCCAGAAGGCACTGAGAACATTTTCCACACCACAATAACATTCGTTGTAACTTAACAATCATACGATTGTCCTCCCGGATGGAAGCGTTTCATCTGGTGAAACAACAATCACCGGATTTTCTCAAACGCGATCAGTAACCACGGCGATATCTTGATGAGAAACAGTGGGCGAAAAGATGTCAAGATGACTTAAAATTGAACATTAGCGGGGGAAATGGAGACACAGCGGGGTCTTCTGTGTTGACTGTGAGCAATTACAGACAACGTTTTATACCCACTAAAGTGTAAACTCGAAAACCCTCGTATGGGCGGCCTTGGAATAAATGCCTTCATGAAAGTTGTCTTCGACGAACGCTATCAAGGATGAGAAAATCCCAGCTACAGTAGCTGGTTTCCTCCTACATCCTCCTCCATGCCGGGGCATGGCAAGGCATCAACGTAACCCCTGTCTGTGTCACAGTGCGTGGAGGAAACTCCTGCTCAGATCAGAAGTGAATTCTTCATGCTGATCCTGGATAGAGGCTATACGCTACATTTGTCACAGCCTCTTCTATCCTTCACATTAACGCAAAGCTGCTTGGTGAAAGAGTGCCGTAGTTTTGCAGGCTCCACATGTGACTGTCACAGTAAGAGTGTGATCACTGCAAAGCAGACATGTTGATATTTTAATGAGGAAACCAGAAGCCATTGTGTATGTCTCCTGTTTATTTATTTATTTTTAAGTACACCTGAATCTCAATCCCAAAATGTCCTGACTTTGGACAAGAGGCACGGTACGTGCTGGACTGATCACCAGTCGATTGCCAATTCAGAATTCAAACATTTAAAAAAAAAAAAAAAAGTCTGTTGTCACAAGAGACTTCATAGTTTGCACATCCACCATGCGACAGGCCACTCAAGTTGTCAGTATCCATCACGAAGGCGCAGCAGTTTGTCACGGATCAAAGGATTCACTTGCTGCCTGTTTTTTATTTGGCTTTCTCAGCACTTATTTCATAAGTAGGACCGGTCTCACAGAGCATATTGGAGAAGAAAATCCACTACCAGATAACAAGTACATAAGCAGCATCACCATATATGTTACCACAAAATTCAGGTTTGGTGCTTTATTGTTTTACTGTTTAATTCAATTCAATTAAATTCCAAATTTATTGTCAAATGTGCTCCAAGTGTAGCATACAGCACAGATGAAATTCCTTCCCCCTCAACCAGACAAAAAGAGGAGCCGCTGCGGGTGCCCGCGCCGCCATCAAAAGAACAATTAACATAAAATGACATAATAATACAACACAAGACGTAAGACACAGGCAATCTTAACCACTTTTCCTGCATACACTTGTTGTTTAACTTCATTTTCAACGCATGCTGCAAGCGATTCCGTTCGACCTTCAACCTTCCACTTCCTGGCTATTTTAGAGTTGTTTTAAGGGATAGATAATGGAGGGTCTTAGAGGCTGCAACCAAACATAAATGAAAGGTTTGTACAGGTGCCCAGAGAGGCTTAGCTTGCCATTGGCTGTTGATTGCGGCATGTGTGTTGGCACTCAGCAGGTATTCTCGACAGGATTCTGGTGGATTATTGTCCATTTGGACAGCAGAGTGTCCGCAGCTTGAGGTGACATTCAACTTCATTCAACTTCAGCCACCCAGCAGCTCACAGCCTGACTGTCAGCTGTACACAATGTATGCTCATTTCTGGAGAGTACAGTACAGATTTGAGCAAGCGTACGACAGCGTGAGGTTACCCGCGTTAAAATAAATAGCGCGGGGGGATAAGATGGGGCAGTTAAGTCTACTAAAGTGCGATTTGGAGCAGAGGAAAAGAGAGCAGCCCGCTTTGCGTTTGATCCCGGTTGGGGGTACATTCATGCTCACAGGGTGACTGCTGGGGTCCATCTGGTGGCGGCTTTAATCAACCCACACACGCGCATGCACATTTATAGACAAAGCGCTCACAGGATAATTCAAAAATTGTTTCGGATCATATAACATTATTTATTGTCGGAATTTCGACAGTCATTCCACCCTTCACCAACCACCTCTGCAGATATCAGGTAGCAAAAATGGCATTCAATCATCACCGGCAAACGACTTGCGATATTTATTACCGCTCCAAAACACCTCACACTAGCAGCTCTCCATTAAAGGCTCAACTATATATGGCTTTTGATAAGGCATAACCTTTTATAAATGACACACATCCAGCATCATTTGCAGGCATGGCCCACAGCACCATGAGGATAAAACATGGAGAGGCTCAGCAAAACCCGGCTCTTGAAATGTCACTTCATGCTTAAGCGCTGTTCCTCACGCTCGGAGAAAATCCAGTGGGCAATGTAGAAGAGGGGGGGAAATAAAAAAATCCGGCGGGTTTCAGTTAAATGCCTTCATGCTTGGAGACATGCTTCAGTTATTCAGTGTTGCTGGGAACACTTGGATGGCCAAAGGAAAAAAAAAAAAGCAATACAATAATTGTTATATAAGAACTACAATGTAGTTTCCAACATATATGCAGCATGTAATTTATGAGGTTTCTCCAACACAATAAAGAACTGTCAAGGCTATTCTTGTTGGCATGATTTATATGGGTAAATATTAGGGCTGTAAGATACACCAAAGTTAAGATTTGATTCGTATCTACAATTTTTGGTCAGGCTCGACTGTACCTGCATTTGCTTTCATGCCCCACTTCAATTAATTTTGGGGTGGGGTCTTTGAAGGGGCTGTTTTGCCTTGGACATTTTTTGGAATAAATTACGGTAAGCAAATTGTCCATGTCTTGTTGACTATACAATTTGCAATTAACCATTGTTTCAAGAATTGATTCATCGATAAATCCGAATGTGTTTTTTTTCCATTGCTTTTGAGCATTATTTGAAATTGACGGTGCACAAACAAATGATTTATGATTCAGTTACTGCTTTGGGATGTAACATGTCAAAAATGTTGATCTTTGTTTTCTAAGTAAAAGCAATTTATTTTGATTCACGCAAAGATGAAACTGCACTTTCGTGGAGGACCGGATAATATGTATTTATTGTTGAGAAGATAAAGGTGAAGAGTCTTTTTAGAAATTCTTATTTTCCAAAGATCTCACAACTACTACTGCAGTGCATGCTGGATCTGTTGGTGCTGTACTTGTTGAAAAGTTTGGTTGAAACTTGGTAAAAAGCTATAAGGAATTTATTTTTATTATTGCCATATTTTTTGTGGTTTGTTTGAGAATAGCTTATTCATTGAAGCACATTTTATCAATAATTTATTTGAAAATAATTTATTTGACTCAATACCAGGCACCACTTTGTAACAGTGTGCAGTTTTTGCATTTTGTTCTCCTACGCTGATGCGGAAAATGAAAAAAAAACAAAAAAAAACTGTGACGTCAAAACCGAAGTACCTGTACGTACATTTCAAACCAGGACTTTTGTGTATCGTTACACCCCGTGTACACTGGAAAAAAAATGTGTTCAGTTTTAATTCATTTTACTTAGTCAAGTGGCTGCACGAAATAAAACCATCTGCATCCAGATACACTTTTAAAGTACGGTAGATGTATATTCTACTTGAAAATATGTGCCCAGATGCAGATGATTTTTTATTTTGTGCTAATAATTGACGAATTGAAACTATAGTTTTTTTCAGGGCCTGTAATCTACAAACGTTCAATCTTCTTTCTGGATTTATAATCTTTGTTTGTTTTATTTTTTATTTTTTATTTTTTTAAGGTTGGCGCTCTATGTAAAATGGCGTGGAGGAAAAGTCTGAATCTTGAAAGGGACTGGGTTAAGTCTGGGAGGTTCCATTGCTTGTATAAATCCAGAACAAATGATATCAACTCTCGAAAGTTGGGCCATTAAATTGCTTCATACTCTTCAGCGGTTGCAAAAGTCACACAAACATCACTTACTCATAGTGACAGCTCATGCTTTGCCTCATCCTCGGCAATTAGTGAATCAATAACAAAAACACAATCGGCCATCAAACGATCACTTTCAAGCAGCGTTAAACGATGTTGTTCATCAACATGCCAGAATGGTCGACAAAGGCCATTTCTCAGGTATCGGCTGGCATTTGTCAGCTCAGCGTCAATGCGCTCCTTTCCACGCAGGGGCTGCTGTATCTTGCCTAATAAGGGGTCTTCACCTGGAAAATCTCCAAAGTACAATATCACACATTGGCGTTCCAAAGAGCATAATCTTTGAAGGTGGGGGGAAATTGAATGTTGCTTCGGGCAGGCAGATTTGGTTTTCATCCCAAATTGGAGTCTGATTTGTCCGCGATGACAGACTTGAAGCTATCATGGCAGATTATCGCGGACACAGGCAGGCCAGCTAAAGGCTCTGTGACGGCTAATACCGCTTTTGTCAATGTTCATCAGGTTGACATGTAGTGTACACAGTATATACACACAAATATTTGTGTCAGTGTTACTTCTTATCTTAATTAAACGACTACGATCTGAAATAAAAATGGTGCTGCTGCTTGACCGAATAAATACATTTGCTCCAAGAGTTAGCTCTCCGTCCATCCATTTTCCGAACGGCTTATCGTTTTACAATTTACAACTATGGAAAATGAATAAATGAATGAATGAATTTACAACTAACGTCCATGTGCAAATAACCGGATATACACAAATGACCGACACGAGAGCCTTATCTCACCGAGCCTAATAATATTTCGACTGGATTTGAAATCATTGTCCAAGAAAGCAGAAAAATTGTTTCTGAAATGAAATGCTTTCTTCTACCCCGCACGTCTAAGCTGGATTTGGGGGAATTAAGCAGAAAGAAATAATAGCACTGAGTCCAATTGTTTTGCTTACTCAAACTATTAAACTGCACATGCAAACACTGACCGGAGATAAATTCTCAGTAGAGCTGGTGTATAATGCAACATAGACTCAAGTAATTATGTGGGTCTGAACGTTTCATTTAGCCGAGGTTTATGACATTTCCCCGTATCTGTCTTGAAATGTAAAAATGAGAAATTCACATTGACTTTTCCTAAACACTTCAATTTCGGGTTATAGTGAATCGTTTTACTCACAAACTTGTCAGTCAGGGTTATACGGCGGCATGTTCAAATCGTATGTGTGCTGTAACGGTTTTTGATATTGATCTGTTGCTTCAATAGGATAGGACTCTGCGCAATGCAAATGATCGTCAAAGCGTAGGGAGAATCGCGGGTCAAAGAAAGAAATTTAATATAGAGAGGTGACCTTTTGGTGGGTGTGGGTTTTTTAGTTGGCTTAGCGGGATACTCCGGGTTTCGAATATTGTTTATGGATCGCATCTCAGGGCTTCTGGTTGTTCTCTCTCGGAGCGGATGTAGTGGAAAACACGCTTGGTGGTGAGACACGCGTGAAGCCTACCCAGTGTGTGTGCTAAATTGAGTGGAAATGAATGTCAGCGCAGAGCGAAAAATGGCTAAGGGTACCGTGTGCGTGAGTGTTGCGCATGTTTGTTTGTATGTTTGCGCGTGCGTGTTCACAATCGTACGGACACCTGCTCCTTTTTGTAGTGATGTCTCCCCAAAGGGACACAGGCTCAGCTGCTAATCACTAGGCCCTCCCTGCAGCCCTGGTGGCCGGGCACGTTTGTGCATGTGCACACATGGGGGGTGGGTGGGAGGGGGCGGTGGGACACATACGCCTACGTGAAGTCTTTAGGCCCCCCTCGTAGTGGCTCTCAGCATCACTGTGTTCCCCGCAACTGACACACCACATGTGCTCATATGAGGAGCAAACATGACATGAAGTTGCACATTCGCATGATACGCTCATGCAGTCATTACATGCTCCGGTTTGAAATACACTATAGCTCATCGATAGATGGATTTAAAGGAAGAAATAAAAAAGGATTGAAATTCACTCCGCCCCACTCCACCATGTTTTGTTCAGCCTCACACTATAGCTCTGCAATAGATGTATTTTCAGGAAAAAAAGAAAGAAAGAAAAAGCATTGAAATACACCCACCCCACCCCACCATGTTTTGTTCAGCCTCCATTCCAATGAATCCTAGCAGCCAAAACCATTAGAGTTAATAAACTGCATTTGTTTTTGCCAGTATATCACTTATGAACCAACGCTCGCACATTTCCATTTCTATGAATTCGAAGCATCTTTTCAACATTCGGATGGCTGCACCTGCGTGTTGTTCGGCGACAGCAGAAGGGCCGCGGCGCATAAACGAGTTAATTTCCTTGATGTAGAGAAGACTGCAATCAAGGATAGGGGAGAGAAAAGCGAGGAGCGGCAGATGGATGAAGCTAATCATTACTGTGGTATCAGAGGTGACCTCTATCTATTTCGAGGCGTACATTCTTGTTCTTCGTTGGGTTCAGTAGAGTGGAAAAAGTGGTCCATGCCCAGCCACTTTTTATATATATATTTATAATAATTTTTTTTTTTTTAGAAATGTTGAAACAGAGGCAAAAATTTGAGTTGCCAAACAAAGCCTCATGTCACATCGAGAACGTCAGCTGCCTGCAGTGGGCAATCAGCGGCGCTTTCTAGAAATGAACAATATTCAGCTGTGAAGCACGGCGCACTGCAGCTTTTTAAACGTGGCCTTCTTGAAAATTAAATCTCGGCTGACTGAAATATGGAACAATTTGCAATTCAGATTTTCCTCCCGTGCTCCTTTCAATTCATCACCGTTGTCTAAGGTTGCACGACTGGGATTGCACGGTCATTCTGAATCTATACACATTTTGAAACTGTGAGTCACATTCACGGTTGTTAAATGTATTATGAATAACATAATATTTAGAAAATAAAAGCACACACAAATAAAGACTTTACCCCACCCCCCACCCCCCACACACACACTGATCATTTAGCGTTATTTGGGTCAGTAATAGTCAACTTTTCTGCTTTTACTTGGGTCTCTGAATTTCAAATGAAGCAGTGCAACACTTGCTTTTGAAAAGTACACAATGAGTAGAAACTATCTTCTCACCAAAATAAATAAACCCACAATTCATGTTCGCAGCGGCTACGGCATCAAATTGCGTGTAGCTCTCACCAAGTTGAAGAATGTGATGCTGCGTGTGAAGATTGTAACGAGAAATCGACCAGAATTTTCCAGCGCATTTGTCTAATGTATGCAAATGATCTCCCCGAGCTTAATGACGGTACCATTAATCACGATGGTCTTCTTTAAACGGGGTAATCACGCGTGCACGCGCGTGCACGCAATTACACACCCCCCCCCCCCCCCACACACACCCACCCACCCACACACACACACACACACACACACACACACACACACACACACACACACACACACACACACACACACACACACACACACATAGCAAATGTGCAAAATCACAAAAAGAATCCACAACCACACAGCTTGGCACGGCATGCAACAAGGTGCGATGAGGAGTTATCCATTATAAAGCTGTTAAATCCCCCCCTCCCGAATCAAACATATCAGCGGCGTTAAATTCAAAGTGATTTTTAACTTGGCAGTCCCCCGCCTCAAATTTTGTTTTTCCCATCTCAGCCGTGCCGATATGAAGCCTCAAATGTGTAAACATGCCAATCATTCTTGTAGAATAAATTTAAGTTATTACTTACACGACATTCAACAAATAATTCATGGGCCAGCAGCTTCATGCAAACAGCAGATAACAGCGAGTCTTAATGGGCATTTTGGACAACAACAACAACAACCAAAAAAAACCCTGAGACAGATGACTTTGAACTATTGTAAGAATGCAGAATAAGACGTGGGGGGTGGGGGGGGGGGCGATAAATGAAAACACTTTTGAAGCCCAAGTCCACGTAGACGTATTTCACCACTTATCCTCGGTGTGCATTTGCATAGAGTTTGCCGAAAACCCCTTGGGTTTCTTCAGCAGCATGACAGTGAGTTATGAAAGCTTCCGGGAAGCTTTAGGGTGTGGATCTGAGCCAGTTTGAAGGGGAGGCGAACCAATGAAGCACCCACAGCTTCATGTCGCCTTAATGCGGCGAGTCAGGGATTTTCTTCCAACATTTTTGCTTAAATGCTCTGGGTTTTCTTCTGCCCCTTTCTTTCCTGTTCCATTCCCTTCCCTTGACGTTATCTTTTCTAACTGGGACTGTCAGCGGAATGTTGACATCAATGGAAATAATTCCAGGCGTCTTTTCAGCGCTCCCTTGATGATGATCAAGTCATTTGTAACGAGATCATCCAATACGAGCTGGTGTTCCAATCTGATTTTTAATGCCAAGTCTCAGTCACCCCTCCACAAACGAATTGGATTTTTTGCGGTGAATACTACAGAGCAGTACAAAATTCCACAACGATTTTAGCCATGCAGAAACACTAACACATGCACGTTTTACACAACACAAACACCTCAAATTCCCTTGATAACAGTCTGTCTGGCGGAGACTAAAGACAGAGTAGGCGTAGGGTAATTGAACAAACACAACAATGTAAATATTTACTAATACCATCCAGTGAGAATACGAGCTGGATTGCACAATTGATTTGTTCTCTTTCTGCCCTCTTACTCCCTTCCTCACCCACACACAAACAACTCCACCCCCCACCCTCCCGCAACCCTGCTTCCTTTTTCATGGCATTACAACGCACGCCTGTGTTCATTAAAAAGATGGAGACTTGGATATGGAGATACAGTGCTCTGTCTATATCCGCTTACCAGGGATGACCTGTAGCCCGTCTGGGCGGGCGATGACGGGAGATCCCTGGGAAATAGCGGCGAGTGCGACTCGGGGACGGAGCCCACGCCACTGGCTGCTAGTCCCGAGAGCTGCCCGTACCTCGCCATCATCTTGAGATGCTGCTCACAGAACACACACACACACACACACACACACGCACACACACACACACGCTCACGCATTGACGTGGGAGGAGAAGGGAGGAGAAGAAGGGAAAAGGGGGCGGGAGAGGAGGGGGTACAGATAACAGCAGGTAGGAAGGACGATGATGAATATTCAAAGGTCAGAGGGAGTGTGGATGAAGAAGGAAGCGATAGAGAGAAGGAGGGGATTAGGGCACATTTTTACTCTCACACAAAAGCACGTGAACACACAAGCTCTCAAACTTGCAAGCATAAGAAGGCACAGTTTTAGCCCCGATTGGACAAGCAAGGCTGGGTTTGATCGGTATGATGGCGACCTTGTTGCAATGGGGTGATGTAAAGTATGGCCACTAGCTTCTCCGTTTACTTTTACAGCAGAGCAGCTGCGTGTTCTCCATATGAACATACATGATAATGCGCTGCTAAGGTCAATCGCTCCTGTGGCTACGAACAGACAGAAGTGCACAGACATGCACACAAACAGACGCGCACATGACAGAATGGCTGGCGGCAGACAGGTGAGGCATGGAAGAGAAGAAGAAGAAGAAGGAGAAGAAGAAGAAAAAATGTCTTTACCTCGTTGCTCAGCAAAGCAGCGTTGAGTGTTCGGCTTATTTCGAACATGGTGAAATTCGCTACTTTTTTTTTTCTTTGTCCTCTTAGTGTCAGCTTCCTCCTTAGTTCTTTCCTCCCTTTTTCTTTGCTAAGGATGGGAGTCAGTCCCAGAAGCAGAAAAAAAATAAATTAAAAAAATCAAGCAATAAAAAAAAAAAAAACAAGCAGGAAAAAAAATCTGGAGGAGTCACTATTAAGTCCTTTATTTTGTCTTTCTTTATAGCGCTCTCCTGTTTTTCAAATGAGCTCTGTTGGCTGTCGCTGCAATAATGTTTCTGTCCAGGATCCCCGCACACGTCTTGAGTCAATATTTTTCTCTCTTTTTCTTCTTTTTCTTTTTTAAATCTCCCAGGAGTCAGCACATTAACACGGGAAGTCGGTAGGTTGGCTTGGCGGGCTGGCGTGCTGCCTTATCTGTCCCCCGCACACTGGCTCACACAATACGCTCCGATCCTCAAACTGCTCGCTAGCAGATTAGCTGTCCCAAAACATAGCACTTAGTTTAAACTCCCCTTCCTATTGCTCTCTCTCTCTCCTCTCTCGCTGTATCATCCCCCTTGCATTCCCGCCCTCTCTCCCTCTCTCCCTCCCTGCATCACTCTCTCTCTCTCTCTTTCTCTCCAACACCCCCCCCCCCCCCCGCCCCTCGCAGCGTACAAAATATTGCAGCTTCAGTTCACAATTGCAACCACAAGGTGGAAAGACTGTTCTAGCACCATGGACAGCACCACCGCCTTCCTCTGCGTGCCACTCCTATATGTTTGATTCTCTTCTCTTTTCTAGTGTGTCTTATACACGGCAAGGGAACATTTGCACTTATGGAGGCACTCCCTCGTGGACCATGAAAACACAGGGCAAGGATAAAAGGATTGGTTTGTGGTGTGAGGACTAATGTTTTCCACTGTGCCATCTAATTAATGAAACCGGATTCAAATGTGGAAAAGGGATTATGCAAGCCGTTTGGCAGTGGGAAGCATTTGGCTCATTTTTATGATATGAAAGGTAAAGCAAAGTGAAAGGGAAGGAAGGCTACCTTGGAGTGGCCAGCAGACGAACGTAAGCGAGGGGATGGGCTGATGTGAGCATCAAGGTCAGGTGGCTGTCCTCTTCCTCAGCAGGGTGTGGCACGGCCATGACAAAGCAGCCAGTAAACGGGGAGTCCAACTACGCAATAAACAAGAAATGTCAAAACATCGTCTTGAGCCAAGAATGTGACTCAGAATAACTGAACTTTGAGTCAAGGTGTAAGTGTATTTGCGTCTAATAGGGAAAAGGTTGCTGAAATAAAAGGCTGTGTTTTACAAGAGATTCGCTTAATGGGGGTCATGCCGCTGGAGTAATTGGTGCTATCATCTTTTGTAACGCTAATGTCAGTGGTGTGATACAACTTTCTTTGTAATTACAGACAATGATTCTCTCCCCGTGCTTTGAATTCTGCTTTCGCCATCAAGGAATCGAACAGGAAAGGCCAGTTAATAGTGTTTTATTGACACTGGACAATTATGAGATTGACAGCTTCCATTTGGGATAAAATACAATTTTACAGTGCAGACACCCCAGCATTAAAGATTGATATTGGCCTTTTATTTATATTTAAAATAATCATTTTAACCAAACCCCCCCCCACTCAAAACCTTTCATTTGGATTTTTTTTTTACCTCCAACACATGACATAAATGCTACATCATTATACTGTTGTGAAAGCTGGCAAAATATTGTGATGTTATCATGATTTACTCTGTGACTCACACCCCATGTGTTCAAAACAATGCTTAGAGGGACAGATGAAGTGTGATGGGGTATCAGCGGGGTATAGAAAGCAGATACTTGTGTGAGGCTAACAAAACATACAGTTAATTCAGATACACAGACATGAATGTATCATCAAATATATCGTTTCACTCGTGTCTCGGCTTTCACCTCATATTTCTCTTGTCTAAGAAAAAAAGGCTGCCGGCCACATCCCTGTTCCGCAAAGCTGGTCGTCTCTGGGGGACGAGTGGCCCAGCAGTGCCCTGAGAAGGAGGGGGTGGGTGAGGGGGGGGGGGCGTTGGGGGGTTGAGCTGTCGGATGAATCATCCAGAGTGAGGCTTGATTCTTCAGTCAGCTGCCTCTCAAGCCTTCCTCCCTGACCCCGCCTCGGCTCCCCTAAGCTCTCTGATTGCTGTCACCATAGTGATTCTCTGTGTACTGATGGCTGTTTTTTTCTGAACTGCCAACCCCCTCCTTCCTGTGCCCTCATAGCCTCCCAACTTGATGCCACTTGTGCCTGGTATTGATTTTTGCATGACTACCTCCTACACAAATGACAGACTTCATTTGGGCATATTAACAAGGTTTTTGCACGACTCGATGGTACAAAAATGCAAGAAAAAAACATAGAGCCTACTGCCCCAGTCATATTATTTGGGATTTAATTGAATTTTAATTTTCCTGAAAAAAACGCCGGTAGAGTAATACAGTATTGAATCCAGCAAAAACTTAGCTCAGCGAGCTGCTATATAAACAGCACTTGTGATTAAAGTTAGGTAGTGACGACAACTTTTTTCTTCCGATACGATACCAATATTTGCAGCCTAGAGTCCTGCTCGATACCGATATCGATCAGATACGACATCAACAGGAACGATACCGGCTTCTATACAATAGTCAGCAACAGTCGGCATAAAAAATTGGATCCATTTATACCACACTTCTGGATAGAAGAACAAGACGGAAGTTTGGAATGACTACTTCTATATGAGTGCTAATAGTGTAAATTTTGGATGTAAACTGATATAGTCCGATACTATTTTTATTGCTGATATCGGACCGATATCCGAAATCAATATCAAATTGGGACACCCCTCGTTTTTGTGTCTCACAGTAGCGTCTTTTACACGTGTGTGACCGTTTATGTTAAAAAGTTAGTGTCTGTATATTGTTTTGAAGTTTTGACATTTAAAGTGGCGAACTTTGTGAACTCATGTACTTGCATTTTTTTTCCTGTAAAACACAAACACTATTTGCTGAAAAAAAAAACTATTTTCCACATACTTTGGTGTTCTTTCTATAACACACTAGCATTATGCCCAAATGCAACTTCTAAGGTGCCATGTTAGCCGAGTAACAGCTAGTGTTGGCTACCATTTGATAGCCACGCGGCCTGACGATTGAAGATTGCTGTGGGGGTCCTCCAGGCAGACAAGTGTAGTTTTGCGGCTGATGCCATACAAAGTAGGTTGGTCAACTTCTCACCATGATGCAGAGAAAGGTTCTAATCACTATTGCCAGCAATGGAAGCACATGAGCTGAGTAAGGGCCAAACCGAAGAGAAGGAGTCTATCGAGAATCACGTACTGTGGAACCTCCAGTTACGAACAACCCTTTTTACAAATGTTGATAAAAAAGCTGCCACAAGTTACATAAACGTTTCGGCATGTGAACCATCTCGAGCACATTGCTTCAGTGTATTCCATCAGAATTTAAAGAGGAATCGGATAAACTTGGACCATCTAAGAACATGTTCGAGGAATTTATTGTGGATGGCGTTCCTTCCTCATTTGTTTGGTGGCTGTCTGTCACTTTGGTGGCTGTCAGTCATTTGATAATGTGCAATCGCTGCCACCAAGAGGGCTGAGGTGTACCACATACTGAAGGTCGGCGCTCTGCTGTGAGATGTTTGATTTGTTTATAATTTATTTTTCAACGCTTACTTCATAATCTTAAAACAAATGATACTGAAACAGAGAGCATTCATGCAAAAATCTAGTACAGTGCAAAGGCAGGAAACATACTGGAAACACGAAAACTAAAGTTTGCTTAGTCATGGGGAAAAGTGATTATTATGGTTTGGGCATATTTCAAAAAGAAAGAAAGCAAAGTTTTGAAATGTGATGCAAGAAGCGATAGTATCCCGGAGGGCTTTCTAATATACTCTGATCATTTGTGATGCTGTGGCGTGTCCTCCACTTCCAGAAGAGGCAGAAAATAGCCACATTTCATGTTTCTGCAGCTTCAACTATTTCACTGAGACAGGAATGTCCGCAAACATGTGAAGCACAAATATGAGCAGTCACACATTCGATAAGCATGTAAAAATACATTCTCCTGAGAGATAATTAAAATGTAAGAGACCATGGAGCATATTGTGCTTCACTTCAAGCGATTGTTGAGTTTAATGATGGATGTTTTCATTAAATCATTTCTGCACTTCGCAGACATCTTGACAGGAAAATGCTGTATTCAAAGCGTACCTTGGGCAGAGAGCTGAAGGGTTATTCTTGAAAGTGTTTCTATTCTTACTTCAGAAAGGGAGTTTATGTTTTTATCAGCGTGGGTTTCTCCTTTAATTTGCTTATTTTTGTGGAACGAGGACGTGCTGGCATTCGTAGGAGGAATTTCCGTACAAATGTTGGTAGCAAAAAAATAAATTCTCGAATTTGAACACATTTTGAAGAGCTATTTCCATCCAGTTCCTGGCTGTGTATATGGCAGCAATGTAATAAATATTGAAAAATCATATTCCACATGAAAATGTGCCCAAAAAGCATATTCTGGTCACGAGATTGAAGAAAAACCTTGGGCTCTCTTTTCATGACCGACGTAAATCCGGCGTAGTGTGTAGCACATCTCTGAGCAGAGGTGAGCTAGTTTTGATGTTGATATTTTTGTAGATGGGCGCAAACCGGTGGGCAGACATGTGAGAGGAAGGTCTGCGCCACTGTGGGAGTGGTTACAGCTAACTTCAATCATGGCAAATTTATCTACGTGAGCTACTTATTGAACTAGTAAGTAGCCCGCTACCTAACAGACAGATGGACAAACACAAATGCAACACTCAAAGATTTATTTTCTATGACAGTGTGGTCTCGGTGCATCACTGAGTGTCACATAATTGAAATATGGTGTGTATGTTAAAATAACTCTAATAGTAACTGGAAACTTTTGCAAGGCACTGTGTGTCTTCTAATAACATAAGTAACACTAAGAATCATTAAAGCTACCTGGTGTAGACTGCTGTGTTATGCATACTCAAATACAGTACATGAAGTTCTCCAATATGAGTTTCAGCCACAATATCAGGCTACAGTCGGGATCTCAAGAGTCACCTTATCTGCTGCAGACAAGCCAGGATATTATGGTAAACTCAAGCACCCTAATGTCGTCCCGCTATTCGATAAGAGCAGAGAAACAAGAGAAACATGCAGCATATCTAATGTATTCTGCTCATGCTCCTTAATTCAATTTCAATCCCCCTCTTGTGAAATGAGTGACTGTGCCACCGTAGAGCCCTTTAATTGGCACGGTGTTAAAAACAATGACATAGCATAGAGGACGGTCATTCAATTCTCATGTTTTGGTTTTTTTAAATAGAATTTGTCACCGGCAGCTCCGTATTCTCATGCTGTCATCTGAGAAGTAATCAGTCTGACCTATCTGCTCAGTGGCTTGTTGATGCAGGTCATCAAATACATAAAAACACACACATACACACACACGCACACGCGCACACACACACACAGACAAACACACACACACACACACACACAAATATATCATTGCCCTGTCCGTGGTCCTATTCATTTGGTCCAGTTATACAAGCTGAAAATTAGCAACAGCGTGTGTGTGCCACTTTGCTGCGGGAGTTGTGTGCCTGCTCATTTGATGTACTTAATCAGGTGCAGCCTTTGTAATGGGAAAGGAATAGGACCGGACCTGATTGGCCTTGATGACATCTATGCGCCAATTGCCGAGAAAACCACCAGCTTTAATCAATCTGCAGGATGACTCAGAATCACCGTGTGTGACCTGCAGTGATTGACTTTCTTTGAAAATCCGATTAAAAATGCAGGTGTGGCTGCAATATGATAGAGGTGTGACCATTAGCATGAATGTAGAAGCAGTGTCTATTTTTTATGCAACTTCCCCTTTAGGCACAGAATTCACAATACACTAAAGTAAATTTCCAAAAAAACAGAGGCAAGCCCATCATCATTTCAGTAAAAATACGAATGGGATCTTTTTGTTTAGGTGGTTTGGAATGGTTGCCAGCCACCCATTCACACTCAATGACGGGCAATATAACGTGTTTAATTAATTAATATGTGGAATGCCCGGTTTCAAACCCTCAAGATGAGGACTTAAGAGGTGGCTATGGACTGACCCTACCATCTTGGTTGTGGTTTTAATCAATCTGAAAATATTGCACATTTCAGGTTTACTACATTTTAGTTAACTGTGGAATGCATGTAGTTATCATTCATTTTTTGATTGAATAAAATATAACGTTGCCTCGGTTTTCTGTTTTATTTTTTTGCCTTCATGGTCCTTCCTCCCTAGGCGTCTCAAACCAGCTGCAGAGCATTATTATCCTTAAGGGAAGTACTTTTCCAAACACGTCTCGCTTTGCAATGTGTGACAATTGACTGATATTTAATGGGAACCTCCCTCCCTTTGCCGACTGCTCCGTTGCCTTGGCAACAAAGGGAGCGCGTCTGTGCAAGAATGGAACGGAAGATGGAGGAGAACCCCGTGAAAGACGCCGAGACTGGTGCGTAAATATTAGCCTCCTTACCTCGCTCGCTCGTCGGTGCTGTTTCCCAAAGAGAAGGCCCGGCGGGCGACCACGCTCCGCTGGGCGTTTCATCGATCATCATGACGTGCCTTCACATTAGCGTGCTAAACCTTTTTTTTTTTTAGCTAGCAGGCGCACGGATGTAAACAAGAGTGATGTCACCTGCATGCTGAAAGCTAGCATTGCTGCAACCGTCTTTAGCCATGTTTAAGTCCTCAAAAACAAACAGCGGGTGCGGACTGGCATACGTTCTGCTTTGTAATAGGTATTCCATTCACCAAAGCAGGTGTGCTGGTCAATGGACAGCCCGAGCTAAGTTAGCTGATACCTTAATTAGCTCCGTATGTCAAGTGCTGTGTTTCTCGTCCGCTTCAGTGACCTCACGCTGCTGGAAAGGGAGAGAGTGTTGAAGACAACACGCGTTGACCTCTCACAGCTCCGATACATTAACAAACCTTTATTTATAATAAGTGCTGACGTATCAGTTCTCTTATTTGTGGATATTCTCACTTACATTGTGCTCTGAAATGTTAATGTAGGTTTAATACAGGGTGACCCAAAAAGATGCGTACCCATGAAAATTTCAATTGTGAGTTTGATTAAAAAGCTATTTATTTCAAATTACAACCACACATTATTCAGTTTATGGAAGACCATTCACCAGAGTTTCAGCTATTTCTGTCAATTTTTAGTCAATTTATGGCTTTCCCAAGATGTGTTCCAAATGTCCACCATTCCGTTGCAAGCAAACCTGTACTCGTCTGACAAAGTTGTCAACCCCTGTGGCTTTAGAACATAAGTTCACTACAGTCCCATGCTCTCTGAACTTTGTAACCCAACTAACAATCGTTGATTTTGGTGGAAAGTTGCGACAATGGAAACGTTTTCGAAACTGACTCTGTACACTCTGGTATGATTTTGTTGGAAAATAGATCTCCAGGGAGAATATCTTCTGCTGATTTGTCCAAGACATTTTTGGGGCAACTATAGCTAAAAACGATCATCCATAGGTTCACCTTTCACGTCCTGCAACAGAAAAGACATTCGTTAAAAAATGGATTTTTTATCGAATAAAATATGGGTACGCATCTTTTTGGGTCACCCTTGTATAATCACTGTTTGACACAATGCTGCTCGAAATGATGATTACACAAATATGTCGATTTGGTAGGCGTTGAGCAAACGTGTGTCACGCATTTATTGAAACGTATGCAACCGAGTTGCAAAGAACTTTCTGAAGAATATTTGATTTCCTTTGTAAAACGAATGTCACGAGTGTGTTCAGCTGCTAAATTAGCCAAAAGTTTTTACATTTTGTTCATAGAATGTCTGCATGATTTCTTTTTTAATAGGAGTTATTTGTTTTATGCTTTTATTTCATAGTACAATGAGACATTGAACTGCACGAACTTAAGTTTGAATAAACCATACAAAGTGGTGTGTTCTAAATCTTTTGACCAAGACTGTATTCAGTTAAACTTCAATAAGTACCAGTGGGTCCATACAAGACAATATAAAACCACATACAATACATTAAACTTGTAGAAGAGTGGTTTCTTCGGAAACATGACAATGGAGGTAGTTTTTGATTTTGTGATCCGTATTTGTTTGTCTGCCGTGTTAAAGGTAAACTGGTCTTGAAATGGAAAGACTAGTAGATTAATTTGTGTTTGTTCTAAATGTATTGTGTGTGTCTGTGTGTGTTAAACTAATCAGCTAATATCAGAAATGTAAATTTTCTAATTTGTTTAGACTTGCTTAGATGTGATGTCAGTATATCGAGAAACTTTGAATGCATTTGGAAAGACACCAAACAAAGATGAAACAGCCACCATACCTACACAATTCACACATCTCTTTCCATCAAACAGTTGCGAATAGTAGCGGGACTAAAACTGAGACGGCTTCACTTAATGATCCAAAATATTTGACAGCTTGGCTTACTTTCGCTAAAACAGCCTAACAATTGCCTCAGTGCTCAATAGCGTTGGGATGGTGGGAGTCACCTGCCTTTCAGGTAATCCAATAATCCTGCATTTATTATATGAATGTATGTTTAATATGATGCCATGGCAACTATTGAACAATATCCATAATAATATATTTTATAGATATGTTACCTATGGTTAGTGACATAAAATGTACACTGTAAAAAAGTGATACATATTTATGAAGCTGATCTTCAATGAAGTGTTTAGAATACGGTATGGACTGGCTATCTGTCTGGAGGAGTGTGATCAGCTCTGCTGATTCATCCAAGCCTCAGTCTCAATCTTTTACTTGAAATATTTTCAGTCTTCTAACCCTGGTTCGAAACTAACAGGTGCCGGTAATTGTGAAACAATATTTTGTCCCTCACTCAGAATTCAAGATATTTTTTAAAAGTTTTTTTTAAATTATTCAATGCTGCTTCTGTGTTACTGTCACCACAAACTCGAGTTGTATCTAGTGCACATGAATCTATACATCAAGTTTATTAAAAGTAGGTAACCCCAGACTACCAAAGAGTTTGCTGGCGCTGTGCCATCGAGGTACCTACAGGAGCAGCTGCAGAGCATTGTTGTATGCTACATTTAGTCCATTCATAGACCTAAGAAGGTGCCGCGGTATACTGTGGTGTGCAATATGGCTTCAACATCTGAGGAACACATATGGAGTTTCCTCTAGCGTGTTTGCCTGTGCATACAATTTCCTCCATTGTCAGTGAATGTCTTTGTCATCTGGCCAATCATCCGAAATACAGTGGCCAAGATATTTTACCTCATTACATGCATCAAGGACCTTGCTGCTCAAGCAAAACATGGGAAACACTGATTTCCAATCATGATGTTGCTTTTCTTGGCGTTGTATTGGATGTCATATCGGGTACCACGCTGAGAGCATATTGTAAGTCAGTCCTGTAACCCGGCTCTACTGTTTATATCGAACATTGAAATCCATTTTGATATACAATATTAATCAGGCAATCCTGCTTGTGATTTCACAATACAGTATACTTTAAATTAAAAATTAAGGCTTTAAGTTGTTATAATACTCTGCTTTTGATTTCTGAAATCTTTACACCCATTTACAACATATGTGTTTTCTTCTATAATGCATGTGTAGGTAACGAAGGTGGAGGCGAGGAGGCCTTGGTGGGCAATGTCAACAAACTGACAGTGAGCCCACCGGGGTATTCAGGATCTCCAAGAAAAGGACATCTGGTTTTTGACGCTTGCTTCGAGAGTGGTGAGTACTAGGATCCCGTATACTTGAATATTACTCGGTTAGCTTCTCATATATATGGTGCTGTTTGTTGTTGCTCACGAACTGACGCAGCTATGAAAGAATGTGACACTTCATAGTGAGTATGGCTGATATTTATGTGTGACTTAACTGCCACTTTGACCCACCTTTGACCGAATCATGTTTTGATACCAGTTTCATCAAAATCTGGTCAATGGACTGCTAACGTGGATGTCGAGCCACACCTCTTAATACGCTCTCCTCTTTTTATCAATCAAGTTAAGCGTGTATGAATAGTTTTGTAGTTTTTAACTTGTTTCTACTGTAGCTTTAGAAAATATGTGAGCCGTGATTGGTTGTTACCTGAGCCCTGAGCAACTGTGGTGTCCTTTTCATTTGACAGAAACTAGCAAAATGGCCGCTCCCTGTGATGACTAAAAACGGGTGGCTGCTTAAATCATATTCCACAAATGCAATAATAAAAAAATATATATTTTTAATTTTCTTTTTCATTTTAATTGTTTATTTGAAAGGGACAATGCACATTGATGAACACTGGTGCCACAGCTGCGTAATTGTGCCAAAGTTAGCATCCAGCTAAGTTACATTAGTAGTCCCTTGGCCAGTAACATAAAACATGCATAAACACAAGCAAGACATATTTCATTCATTCACGCTTTCACATGAAATCAAAATTCTAAGGTGCCTATGTGCGAGTATTACATTCTAAAGTGTGGCAGTTATTAATAATTACAGAATTTGGGGTTCATTTCCCCTTTAAACATTCATCATCAACATCAAAACATTGCAGCACACTGCGAGCCTGTTCCACATAATGCAGGTGAAACAATCATTACATGCTTATCTAATATATTTGACTGCAGTTGTCAAATGTTTGCCTCACTGAATTGGTTGCCTATTCAAACAAGAGCTGACAGTGAGGTCTTTATTTCATTAAAAAAAATATTCGCACATATTAGCACAATCCTATTTGCTCAACCTCCAGGTCCCATCCCACAAGCTCTTTTCATTAAATGTGTTGTACTTATGTGCTCTGACATTTCCTATTTGTAGAGTTGTCATATACACGTATACTACTTTTGCATTTATCATGCTTCCCTTAGCCAGGAGATAAAACAATTATATTGACTATCTGTAAGCAGTTCACTGATAGTTGCCAATGACATACTATATAGCCGATACAGTTATGGTAACTCAAACCCGATACATATATAATACATGTGCATGGAGAAATGATTTACATCAGCATTAGCATTGCTTTTATCTTCGCAACTTTTGCCCATTTCCAAAAAGGGCACGTTAAAGGAGCTTTTACATTGATTAATGGGCATCGAGCTCCCACATTGAGATCAGCTAACATACATAATGTCTACGGCTCCGGATGCATCTCCTGAATGATTTATTGAATTGATATTAATATCTCTCCGGTAAATGCATCGCTGAAGTTAGAATGGGGGAGGAGTTGATTTTTGTCTAGCTCGTATCAAATGAAAGGGGTCACTTATATTTTATTAAACTGATTTTGTCATTTTCTTTTCATGGCAGTCTTGATTTTAAAATAAGATGAAAAATGAGGGGGGGGGGGGGGTTGCTACCCCTCAAAATACAAAAAAAATCCTAAAAAATATATAGAAACATATACATATAAACACCAAACACTGGTAACAAAAACATAAACAGAGACAACATATCACAAATAAACATCACAAAGATAACATTATCGAATTAGAGAAAAACTACCGTATTTTTCGGAATATACGTCGCTGCGGATCATAAATCGCACCAGCCAAAAAATGCATAATTAAGAAGGAAAAAACATATATAAGTCGCACTGGAGTATAAATCGCATTTGATAAAATCCAACACCAAAAACATACATGTCATCTTGAAAGGCAATTTAAAATAAAAATAAAATAGAGAACAACAGGCTGAATAAGTCTACGGTATACTAACGTTACATGACTGACATGCCTGGTAATGTCAGTAACGACGTAACATATTAAGAGTTATTCAGATAACTCCAGCAAAAAGAACATGCTAACAAGTTTACCAAACTATCAGTTTCACTCCAAATCACTAAAACCAATGAAATCTTCATCCTCGGTGTCACTTTTAAACAACTCCCCCAACTCGGGAGGTAGTCTATGCGCCGCTTCCTCTTCTACGTCGCTTACGTCAGACTCATCGTCGATTTATCAACACAGGCCGAGAGCGCCCTCTTGTGGTTTAATGTTAAAATAGCGTGAAATGAGATAATCATGTGTTAATAATTTCACACATAAGTCACTCCAGAGTATTAGTCGCACCCCCGGCCAAACTGGAAAAAAAACTGTGACTTATAGTCCGGAAAATACGGTAGTTTGAGCAGGTGGAGTTTAAGGGGTGATTCAAAGTTATAAAGTAAAAAAAAAAATTTTTCTCACAAAATATATACACATCTACATATATATAGAATGGTCTGAATACGTGATCAGAAATGACATGGAGTCGTGATGTAGTGGTTAGCAGCTGATCCTCCTTTACACCAACATTCCAAAAACATGCCGTTGGGTTCAGTGAAGACTAAATTGACTGTTGGCGTAAGCGTGAGTGTGAATAGTGGTCTTTATGTGCTCCTCAATTGACTAGTGACCACTTTCTTCTTGCTACTGGCCCAGAGTCAGCTGGAATAAGCTCCAACTCCTGTGCAACACTTGTGAAAATAAGCAGTTGCTGAAAATCATGTTCATCACTTTATTATACGCTGTGTCTCTCTTGAAGTGGTCCGTGCATTCTTGGTCTTGACCGGCCTTCAGAATAAATCCATGTCTTCGCCATGTCCCGTCGAGTTAAAATATTGATGTACCGAATTCTCTGTGCATCAGTTTTTACATTTTTTTCTTCATTGATTTAAAACCGTGCCTTTTATTGCATGTGTTGAAAACATGTCCAATAATTCTCTTTTTCTCTCAAACTTATCGCAAATTTAGGATTACTTCTGCGACCACCAAGTGCATCATATGTTAATTTCATAATGTGCAGATCTCATTTAGAGTTGGTTTCACAAAATTACCTCCAATGTTTAGACACTTGTCATTTAAGCTGTTTGCCAAAGGTATGAAACCCAATTTACATTTAGACGAGGCTAAATTCACATTGTTGTCATCCATATGCTGATCAAGCCACTGATGGACGACTCATTTACATATTGTGGGTGTCTCAACCAACAGGTCATTTTGAAGGCATGAAATGCCTCTTTAGATAGCATAGCAAATATATGATAATCATAACTGCGGTCTTCAACTTGACAATAGTTTGTGCATATTTTTAGGCGCCCAACATACAAATGCAAATTCCTGGCCCAGATCAATATTTATATACGCCACTTAAGAAAATGCAAAGCGGCGAATAAATTCAGTTAATCAGCAACTATAACGTCTTGGTCTATTGTGACGCGTATGGCCATTGTGTCACGATGCAAAGATTCCTTAAAGTGATATGAAAACCTTCATTATTCTTCGAGCGAATGCCAAATGACATTCTTATCTTGACTTGTCACATTTGTTTCCCCGTGCGCTCAAACTGTGTACATTTTCGTCTAAGTCTCGAATTCTTTTTTGTGAATGCCTCCTCTCAATGTTGCTGACTAAAGGGCCATCTGTTTTAACAAAGGATGACACTGACAGAGCAGGGTTATTGTTTTCCTGCACCTCTGGATTGTGCAGATGTAATTAAACACTCGCTGATTAGTCTAACTGCCGCATGCTGTCAGTGACTTGTTTGGTCAAAGAAATTCCCCAGGGATGACAAATGTTTAGTGGGGCCCCATTGATTGGCACATCGCATAGACTCATCTGTTTTTACAATCGATTCGCTCAATAGAATCTAACTTATACGGCCGAATGGGGAACAGATATGCACACGCTAGGTTTTTTTTTTTCATGCTGCGCTTCAATAACGAATCCGGGCCTATTGAGACGCCGAAAATAGATTTACTTGTCCAAGTTGCAAAACCTGTATAATTGCATTCTTTGAATCACTCACTGAGAAAATTGTACTGAACACATTCTCACCCAAAACATAATGGATTCTCTCATAGCTCATGCTACATCCCTTCATCAGATTTTCGTGAAAATTAACCGAGCTGTTCTTAATTCTGATGACGATTGACAGAAGAATGGAGTAATTGTATGAACATTGTAAAGTTATTTCTTTTTTACAAAGCTTGGTTTTTGGAGTGTGGGTGGTTGTTACTGCCACGCACGCAGCATGGCGTGCATTAATATTTATAATATACGTGGCAATCATTTGTCACTCATGTACGGAAATCTCAGAACCCACACCAAGAGATAAAGAAGAGTGCATCCCTATTTTCCTTGCATCGGAATCTAAAACATTCATATCAAAATAAGTTCTTCTGTTGCAGCATCAACACGTCTCTTTTGGTTACACGACTGTTTAGTACTGTCATTGATCAAATGACACACTTAGTTTGACTCTGTTTTGGGATGAAATATTTCAATTGTTTTCTGTTCTAATCACAGAAACATAGAAAGACAAGTCAAGTTTATTTGTATCGACCTTCAAAAATAGTCTCAGAGGGCTGCGCAAATCTAAAGTTGGCAAATATTAGCGACATCCCCTCATCTAAACTTCACATTGAGAAGGGATCGCAGATGGGGGGGGGGGGGGGTCCCTCTTCCAGGATGACCATGCAGCAATGGATGCCAAGTGGGCAACATTTAATGCATCATGTGGTGCGGACAGTTTTGTTCCACCCTTTGATAAAGGAAGATTTAGTGAAAGAACTCGTCAGGTGTTTATCATTTCACAGATTGTGTGTAATTACAATAGAGGACAGTAAGTTGTTTTTACTGGTCCGGTTACACATGCACTGTAAATGATTGGCACGACCTTGATTGCGCCTTCTGTCCTCGGATGCAGTATTTTCTTAAAAATCAAATTAGAGGTACTAGATGGGGCCAACTAGGGAGAATAATTCACACAGATCATTTTCCTGTTGTATTACTGTCGGGTTTATTCTGACAGCTTTGACAAATATGATAAAAAAATACATTTTCTTAACTGCAAGTTCCCTCTTTAAGATTAACACGTAAAAAGAGTAAAATATTCAGTTTTAACTTGAGTGCTGTATGAAAAATTTATGCATCTGATTCCTGGCTCAGAATGCAGCGTAAGGAACTGATACTTTTTACCATTCGTAATTGTCACAGAAGTGTTAAAAAAAGGTTTTCCACACACAAAAACACCATCTTAACATTGTTTACCTCATGGTGATTGCGTTGAATGTAAATTTGCTTCTTTCATATTACTTCCAGTGTCTTCTTGTCACGTTGTTCTTCTCTTAACACCGATGATTGACAAGGCTGCTCCTTCTTTTGGAATCCGTTTCGCAAATGAGAATCCAAAAATCTACACATGCATACAGAGTTAATCCTTTGATGGTTGTTCGCATCTCTCGTGGAACACAGCACTGTGGGGTTCCGCCAGATTTCATGAGTCTCCGACTCTCGCCAGTGGTTGCATGATGCGCCAACATCGTCAATTATAGCCGGTCAAAAGTGTACAGAAGCTTTCATACAGGTGAAAAATCAAATTCCCGGGTTATAAGCGATTGAGACGGAGCCACCGACCATGTGCTGCCGAAGAAAATGCAATACACATTTTGTGTTTTCGAACAATACCGAACCGCGTTTATAATTTCATGTGTACACGTGGATGAAATAGCAAAGCTGGTGAGGATTAAGCGGCTCGGATAATGAATGGATGCATGAATATGCACCTGTAGCTCAGTGACCTTACGTTGCGCCGACTCTTGAGGGCTTTCCAAACAAAGATCCAATTCATCTGAATGTGAGGGCGTGCTCCTGACATGTGATGTATTGAGTGGCACTCTCGGTTGCTCTGTCTCCTTGGCGGCGGCAGGGAAGCTTCACTGCTCAAATGAGTACATTTCCTCTCCGCTCTTTGCTTTTTACAGTTTCTTCCTTCACTCTCTTCCTTTTTAAACCAGGGGAATTCTATAAAGACACATTTGAGATGAATTAGGCTTGTGGGCAAAACCATCACTTTTGAATGATGCTTGTTATTGGCCATTTGTTGCTCCTTAGTGTTAACACTGATCACAGTTTTTTTTGTTTGTTTGTTTGTTTGTTTGCTATCTACAGTATTTTTAGATCTGCCTTCAGGCATACAGTTTTGATTTATTTCCCTTATTGTTACTGACCATTATTTCTTATCATATCCGTTTGGCTGGGCATAGCTTACGTGCAAAAAGGAAGACTAATGCAATAATAGTGGCTTTTGCAACAGATGAAGTGAGAAATAGACGTTGAATGTCAACAAGATTAGTTTTACAGTCTTCAATCAATATAATGTTTTATTTATCAACCTAACTGTTTTGATTTGCAAAGACTATATCAGACTTGCAAGACAATTCAATTCATCAACATCAGGATTGCCATTTTTTTTTCATTTGAGCTCATGTAAATCATGAAAGATGCATTTTACTGTTTCACATGGGGTTTTAGGAAGGCAGGCTTGCTTTTACTTCTTTTTATCAGGCCGATGGCAGGAAAAACGGAATAAAAGCAAATTAAACAGTGCAATAATCCTTCCTAACATTCCGAACTGTTGTATTGTGCCATGTCTAATCATTGAGTAAACACATTGGCTCTGTGGCACTCAGAGACCTCATCTGCCAGAAAAGAGCACACGCAACCACAGTGTCATGTAAATTATTTGTTGATGACACTGCCTGGAGCAACACATAGTTGACCCAACCAGCACCTTATCTTTGCAAATGTTAGCGGTCAGTTTTAAATGGACATTACCAGTCATCAAATCAAATGTTTATTTGTGATCTATCCAGCTGTGATTTGTTGCTGGAAGAGTTGCAAAAAAGTTGATGGTGAAAATGCTCGGACACATGTCGCTTTAGTAATATTTACACGACACGAAGGCTGATTTTATTTGATTGTATTTGATTATTCCTTTTTTTTTTCTTCGCATTATGGACTTCCAACCATGACGGCCGAACTTCTTGTGGCTCTGACTGCCGAAGAATATCTAAATTGAAGTACTTAATTATGTCTCATAATCTTCTATATCCGTTGGTATAAAAAGGGATTAGTTTGTCATTGCTTGGATTTTCTTTTATAGTATATTTTAGCCAACAGTAAATTAATAATAAAACTAAAGTTTTGCTTGACTTTCTCAAAAGTGTTTACCCTTCTCAAGTTTTTGGATTGGTATCTGGCACCGCCATGATTTAAGTACTTAGTTCCGTACTTAAATAACACTAATTCAAAGTTCCACAATGAAATGTTTATTCTGAGTTGCTTCACTATACATTCGAATCTCTTTTCATCATACCCAGTTTACGTTTTCACTCCTGTGACGTTCACGTTACATATTCCCAATTTCAATGTTTTCAGAGATGAAGTACAGTTTTTTTCTTTCATGTCCAAAAAAATCTTTTTTTTTCTTCATACTGTATACACACATTTGTTATTGACATGTTTATACTGTATTGCTTGTTCATGTTTTTACATCTATAAACGTTCATACTGTATTATACATCGTATTTGGCGGCCATTTTATTGGAAACGAACTGCCGTTATAATGTACAGATTCGTTATGTCCCTTGAGGTACGTTGTAACGAGATTCAACTGTATTAAAATAACACAGGGATGGAAAATAATCTGGCCACATTTTTTGACACTTCATAAATCCCCTGTGTTTAAGTAAATAAATGTGGGAAAATGTTCTCCTAGCATAGTGCCTGCCTGATTGGAACTTGGTCAAGTCATTTATTACTCAACAATATTGTCAAGTCATTTATTACTCAACAATATTGTCCAGGTTGTGGTTGTGTCTTAAACCCTCTTTGATTATAAAATAATTTCTGAAACTCCAACTCACACTTGACGTACAGTGCTCACACAAGTGTGGACTGACTGCAAGCTACAACTACGCTGCTTACACACGAGTCGGGCTGTTCTGCTCAAGTCCTTTTATATGGCTTTTACCAAATGGTACACAATTCAAAAAGATGTCTGACCAATTTGGAATTCAAACAATGTAAGAGTGAGTTTACTATAAATCAATCAAATTATATACATTATGACCTGACAATAGATATGCTACGTACAGTCATATGTGTCTTATTTATTTTGAATGCTTGGTTCAATTAAAGGGAAAGAAAGTGAAGAAAACAAGGTATTCTAATATTTTTTTCCCTCATGACTGTATGATCTGGCCCCATCTTGAGCCTCTATTTGATATGCAAGAAACCAAGGCGCCCAAGGTAAATGATCAATCAGAGACAGGAAGCATGACTTGTGAGGAGTCGATCATTTGTCGCATACCCACGGGCATCCTCCTCCTCGACGCACCCCTGTGGCCTCGCACTGACAAATAATAACAAAAAAAACCCCACCATATTTGTAATGGAGTGTTAGTATAACACTAAAAATCACCGGTTTGCAGTTTTTTTTTTTTTTGTGAGGCCGTGGGTGCAACTTGCATTTGCTATAAATGCGATGCTAATGCAATGCTAACAATAAAACATGCTGCTTTCATAGAGAAATGTGTGTTTTGATCTTCAGCACCCCAACGAGAGCGACACAGACCCTCTTCAACATCCATACACACTAGTGCTGTGGTAAAGGCTCAACATTTGGGGGAATATAGTGACTGTACTTCAGATTGTTGTTATCACGACTAGATTCATTCATCTCATCTTTACACAACATGTGGCTAGTTTCTCTTTGCTCCCCCCAATCTGACCTACTGGTTATTGGCCTTTGATTTCTTGCGTCTCTTGTTTCTCTTGCCGCATCGGTTCCCAGTTTTCCTGAACTCATTACAGAGCAATCAGCTCCAGGCATTGAAGTGTGCACCCAGAGGGAGCAATAACTGTAAATAAACACTACTGCAGGCTCTCTGATAACATGTTAGCCAGATGATAACAGGTCTTCTAAGTAGGCCTGTTGACCTTCCTCTTACCTTGGGCTTGCCAAGCACTCCTCGGGTCCCTCCACTTTTATCTTAGCAGCTTCTTCTTAAACGACTAAGCAGGAGGAGAGGAAGTATGTGGTTGCTTCAAGATATAACAGAGGAAAGGAAAAATGAATATGGCGGAGGGATCTTGGAGTAAGACATGATAACTGGGGAGAGTCACCTTTGCGACGTGCCTGTCTTCAGTCCCTTAAGGTTCAACTTCATGAACTTGTCAAACGCTGGCATGAAACGAATTACTTGGCACAAACTTACAGCTAACCCACCATTTTAAGCTTGTGAAACAGATGAAAGTAAGGAGGGCAGTTTCTCCCCGTACGAATGCATGGCGTTTGACAGTCGCAGGGCCAGAGCTGTGGGGCTAAAGCACCGTCTGGATGAGATTGATAACACAATTAAGCCATTACCAATATGAGCGCATCACTATGACCCATTACTACATT
Source organism: Hippocampus guttulatus (assembly GCF_054856545.1). NCBI lineage: Eukaryota > Metazoa > Chordata > Actinopteri > Syngnathiformes > Syngnathidae > Hippocampus > Hippocampus guttulatus. Next base: position 14,094,424 of record NC_141267.1, read on the forward strand.
GGCCACTTCAGATGGATCACACCAGTTTAGCTGTAGGGCCTTTTGGAAGGAAAAAAAAATACAATTATAAAAGGCTAGCTTGAAAATTGCGCTCTCTTCAGAATGTGAAGGCAGGCCTTTACATCATCAGATATGTGCGGGTTGCCTGCATATCTCACTGCTGTCCTCGGGCCCAGCTTTCTTCATCTATTTTGAAACGAGAAGCTCACTGGAGCATGGGTGGACTCATAGCAAAATGACTTTCATTCCTATTGTCCCATTTTATCATACACTCTTATCCTGTTTTTGAGGCAAACTGCATTGAGATTCTTCCAACATTTTTCCACATTTGCAAACACTCATATTACGTATGTGGCTTAAGGAGATGACATGTCAGAGTCTGTTTCACATAGAAATGACAGAGCATCTGTTTGCTTTTGCTCTTGTTGGCTGTACAATACCCAAATCAGGTTTTAATTGTTTTTTTTTGTTTTTTTTTATGCAACCCCAAATATACCGATAACTTAAATATCAATCACTCTGAACTGCATTGCAAATATATTTTTATTTGGCGTTCAACGAGTGTGTCACAGGAGCGTTTTCTCAAACTCCTTATAAAAATGCAGGGTGTGCACCTAGTCTCTTGTGCAAAGTCAGACAGGATATGATCCGCTTACCTTTGACCCTAATGAGTCTCACAATAGTTATTCGAAAAACATTGTCGATGAGCAACCCCAACCTGACCGGTACTTCAAATCTGTACTGTAATTGAGTAAACCTGTTAGATAGTTAGTTTGCAGAAACTTGGAAGGTGACCTCTTTAATCTCGCCTGCAGATGAAGTGATAAGGCATCAAGGGAGAAGGCAGGCTTTAAGAAATCATGAGGCGGGAGATTGATGTTGCCTCAGTGACAACTTGCCTTCAGACGAGCAGGCAAGAGAGAAAGAGACAGACGGAGGGGAAAAAAACTGCCGTTTAGCTGCAGGACTAAACTAAACCCTGACACTAAGGCTGCTGGCTGGAATCAATTCTGTCTTTATCAGCCCCCTTCGTCTGTGTCCAGGAGTCCTGCCCACACAGCAAAGGAGCTGAAGGCGGGAACGGATATTTTTTCCGATAATGAAATTGAACACAGCAAAAATGGGTTTAAAAAGGTGCCTGGCTACAGTCCCTCAGCAGTACAGCACTCTTTTAATCTCAGACCTGCTGTTTGGATGGGTGTGCTCTTGTTTTCGCCAGGTCCACTTAAGTGGAGATACATTGTTAGGCTACGGTATGCTGTTAACTCGTAATGCAAAAAAAAAAAAGTACACTCACTGTGTATTTTCTAGTCAACATGAAGCAGTTAATAGCCCACTTGTGGAATAAATTGTGTGCTAAAATAAAAGGTTCCGGACATGACAGGTCGAATGTCTAGTAAGGAAGTAACACTAACCACACAGTCCATTTCATTTGGAAACAACTGCCTATTACAACTGTAATGGCCGGCCGTGCGAGTGAGTTCCACCTCAGGCCTTGGGCATGCGGGACTGCTGCTGCTGCTGCTGCTGTGTGATGATCCATCTGCATGGCAGAAAGCATTCATCCATTGGATGGCTACAGGCTGCAGGCCGGCCCATTGTGTGGGCTGAGTACTGTGACTGCTCCCTCTTGTACCTCCGTAATGGGATTACATTAGCCAGGTTCTTCTGCTCCCTCTTCACATGAATTCTCACACACACACACACACACACACACACACACCATATGCATAGTTGCATGCTTGTTGCTCCTTGTGATAATGCCCTAATGACGTACCAGAGATTTGACTAAATATTCGTTGTGGACCATCACAATCAATTTATTGTGTTTTTAAACCCTGTTTTTATGTGATTGATGAATAATATTCTGAAATTATGTTTCTATTATACATTTTTCAGAGATTGTGGGGCGAGCTGGATAGTGAGAAAAAAAAAAGACAAAGGTTTTCATTGTTTTTCAGAGCGAGTTACTGTATAATTTAGAGCACTGCCAGGGCCAAGCTGCTCATTTGAACCAAATTAAATTTTGTACATTTCCTACTGTCCTCTCAAGGATAAAGACTTGTGTTTAACGCAGCCTGTCAAGACACGAATGAAGAAGATGATGAAGAGGAATGATACTGGTTCTCAAGGACCAGAAATTCTTTGTTCTGACCTCAGTTTTTCAGCACCCAAATTCATACTAACATTTTATTTTACTTTGCACCGAATGTTTTTCATCAGCAGCTAGATATGTTTTTTTTTGTTTTAATCCAAGTTAATGTGTATTACCCTGAAAGGGCAGCCGCACAAGCAGTTGGTGTTAGCTTGATACTAAATGACATGACATTGATTTAAATGGTCAGGCCACTAGCCCACCAAAGTGTTTGAATGTGGAGGTAGCCACCATAAAATTAAAACTGGGATCAATGATCTGTCATATCCTTGCTGCTTCATGGCCTCAACGTGTAATTCGGGCTTTGAGGCTGCAGCCATCTCTCATGTCAGGCCCTCCAGCTCTGGACTCAATAACCCAGCAGCGCATGGCTGCTGTCTATTGCTATCCTATACTCAAGTGTCCACAAGCAGAAACAGAGTGTTTGTGTGTAGTATGTAAGACCACCCCGGCAAATTAAATTGCACGGGGCATTGAGAGATGTAGGGCTTTTGATGGGCTCTTATTAGCAGTGCATTGAGGCAACTTAGAGAGAGTATGACTTTCTGACACATGCCTCATAGGATGCATTGAAACCTGGACCTCTGGATCTAGTACAAGCTGCACAAACGGGCTCCTCTGATAAATGGATCATTTTAAACATCATCTATTTTACAGTTGATTTAAATTTGTCTCAAATTTCTCAATCTGCTACGTTATACAATATGTCACCCTTAAAAGCTTGGGTATATTGATATTTTCCAGTGGTTTTAAGTTTTGAATGTTCTATAAATTCCCCTGTATATGTATGAAGTGCATTGAAGTTGAGTGAAGACCTGGCTGGACAGGATGTTACTTGGTGGCCATTATTGATATCCTCTTATTAATTGCACTTAGCCGTGTTTACTCTATGAATTGTGATGAACGATGGTTGATGAGATGGCAAAGGCACTGCAGCGGGGCACGGTTCATGTTATGACTTTAATTTCTTTAAATTGCTTGGGATCGGGTGGAATTGCCAAATAGGCCAAAAACCCATCCCCTGGCTTATTGTTGTAACCAGAGAATGAAAAACAAGTAGGAATGGAAAATAATATATAGTAGAACACCCAAAGTCCAAAGCATGTGTGAAACTCACTTTTTCTGTTGTCTACAACATACCGTTGAGACAGACAAAGCTTTCTTCTCGTCTGATTCAAGTCACATTCACGTTCATTGTGCTACGTCCTTTATACCCCTTCTGCCCTTCTCTCAATAGTGTATTGTTCCCATTTATTTTGTATATGCAGGCAGTACCTGACTGGAGAAAAGTTTTGGATGAATTAATGTATGAAGTGCAGTACATTAGTTTTATATGTCAGCATCCATGCCATACAGCTACTCCCTGATTAGTCAAAGATGCTGCGGAGAGGGTTGTTTTCCTGGCCTGTGCGCTGGGATAAGTTGCCAATCACTTACCATTAGTGCTAACGGTGGAAGATGTCAGGGGATGAGCTTCAAATGTTAAAAAGAACCAGCCCTTCCTTATTAGAATTTACAGTCTTGCTGATTTCCTGTTGTGGCTCTGACATAGCATCATATTCATAAAATATATTTGTTTTCATCGTACATTTATGAAGTAAGGGGTGCACTTCTGTCTGTGCCCTTGTATCATCAGAATGCGTGACGCAAGCGGACGAGTGGATTAAATCCGTCCTGTGGCAGCCGGCGTGAGATATTGTTTGACACTGTGGTACTTAGCCCATCTGGCTTTTATCACGTTCATGTGATCTGCTCATCAATGTGTGCTTAGACTACCTGCAAACCTCGTGACGGGGGACGATTTGTGAGCATATGTGGACGTGAGATCCAAAATCTATGTTGCCATTCTTGAAGCTTGTGGATGATCAACAACAATTCCTATACTCGGAGAAGTAAAGAGTACCACTTACCACCAGCAAAGCATAAAAAGCAACAAGGTTACCATACCACAGTGATGGCCCAATAAATGATCCCTAAGATTACAAGATATCAAAAATGCAATTTATTAATGGAAACACAAAGAGCACAAAGTAATGGAGACAACTCAGCACTGCTGCCTGTGCCACATGAGTATCTTCAGCACACATGTTCCATGTTGTATAGCCAGACTAGATATAAATCAGTGGACAGAGATGAAGCTTATCTTTAGAACGTCCATCATGTAGTCATCTACCACCCTGTCATCTTGTAGACAGCTATGAGAATTAGAAGTGTGGAAATAGTTCCCATTGGATTAATTATACTTCCACTCATCATCTGGCTTTTTTATGTGGTTATTATGTCATATGTCCGATATGGGTGGTTGAAGCCTTTTGTGTCACGTGGCTTTTCTCATGCTTAATTGCCCTCTGCGGGCATTGTTTTGGTGTGATCGACTTGTCGATCTACCTACAGTATTCTATTGTATATCTAATACTTGGAAACAAAATAAAGATGCCTTCCTCACAGATTTCACTGATCACGGGCTCTTTTTGGAACGTAACCCCCGCGATAAACGAAGGATTACTGTACAGAAGAAATGATCCCCGCTCATGTAAACTCTTATGCTTCTGCAGGGAACCTTGGCCGTGTTGACTATATCAGTGAATTTGAGTTTGACCTCTTCATCCGGCCCGACACCTGCAATCCCCGATTCCGCGTCTGGTTCAACTTCACCGTGGAAAATGTCCGAGAGACACAGGTCAGTGTTCTCTGTTTTGAAAGGCACTCAAGGGATTCGGTCAAACGGTAAATAGAGTACCGGTAATTCCAGACATTCTTCAGGAGAAAACATGTTTTTCTATAGTTGAATGAAATGTAATCAAATAAAACACCACAGTTAGAAAGTCTTATCAGTGTACCATGTTTGGTGCCATTTTTTATTCACACATAACATTTGAACTCCATATACATATTTAAGACTTTACTATTCAGATTCTGTCATTCTGAGAGTTTTGCAGGTGAACACACATATTTACCGGTAAGTACTTTGAAATGGCTGAATCAAATTAAAAACGGGCAATCTTGAATCAAGCTTATTCAGTTATTTTCGCGATGCAATATGGTTTGGGAGTCATCATTGGGAAGCACATCAGTAACAAAACAAATGCCACATAATTGAATGCAGCTTAATTTAAGATTAATCGTACAAACTGTCAAATTAAACTTTGCTCCCAACATCCATCAGTTGGTTGTGTACAAAAAAAGTGCCCCCTCCCTTACACCCCCCCGCCCCCCCTACTGAATTGAGGCAATCTTCTTTTTCGTGCATCAGTTCTTGTCACAGTCTCCCAGGGTGATTCTGCCAGTGGCAAACTGCGAGCTTTGCGATTGGTGGACAGAGGTGGTCACATGGCACAGAGATACACTGTATGCGATGACAGTTAACAAAGCTCGGGGAGGGGGCATGGTGGGGTGTGCTATTTAAATATGACTTTGTTGGATAAGAAGAAGGTAAAACTGGAAACATTGACAATAAATCCTTACTTTTGTGATATCATTTTTCACAGGTAATCTTGTCAGCCTTAGATAACAACAACCGAGACAATGCAAAGGAGCAGTGCAAGAACAAAGAGAGCAGTGAGTGAGTGAGGACGATGCAAGCGACAGAAAATCAAATAGATTGGGGTACAGAAAAAGGCAAAATTAGGATGAATCCTCAGCATACTGTTGCGCCTTGTCTTCCTGCGGAGTGTCCAACACGCCCTATCTGAGCCTAACAGGCCAATCAGCCCATCTCCCCGCAGTGCTGTAGTCAGCACTAATCACATTTTATGGCTTTGAGATGAATGGTAGGCCTCGACTTGGAGCTGAATCGATCCCAGGGCTAGATAGGCCAGCACCGGCAGCCCGCAGCTCGGGCCAACAGGATATTTGCTGCTGTGGCAAAAATGACAGAAAGTGTGTGGGAGAGACTGTCAGAAAGGGGCCAGGGAGGAGAGTACGCATACAGTAAAAGGTGTAATAATGTTCTTCGTTTTAGCGCATACAAATACATGAGACACAATCGCACATTCGATCGCCTGCTTACACATGATGAGAGAAGATGACAGCCACTGCCATCTGTTTCTGGAAACATACTGCACCCGTTTCATAGAATGTGCCTCTTATCTGTCCAATGTGAATTGAAGCTATTCCGTTTGACAGTGTTTTGTGTGATTTTTTTTTTTCTATGTACACAGCATATTGTGGCCCCAGTGTCCAAACTTCACAAACGATTCAGAAATCGTAACGGTTTGTGTGTTATGAGCGCAATCATACAAAGTAGGAAAATAGACAAAAGGGTATTAGAATGAGTATGTTAAACAGCAAAGTGCAGTGATGTGGAGAGATGCTGTTCTATGGAGATATCAGGTTGGTTACAGGGGAGAACCAGCCTGGTGGAGTGTTTCATCCAGCTAAGCCTTGCTAACTCTCAGCCTGAGCCAGGGGAATGGGGAACAGTAAAAGCCCGTGATATTGGAAGTGAGATGGCTATTTTGAAGGAATGTAAGCTGGTGAAACAGATTTGGTCTGCCTCAATCAGCTTAGAAGCTTTGTTGAAATTGGCTTCACCGTAGCGCCAGTTATGATGGATGGTTGGCTGGATGAATAACTCCTTTCTATGTCTTGTTTTTTTTTTTCTTCTTTTTTGCATTTCCCAAACAGCTTGCATACTTCAAAAATCTCATACCTGTTCTGGTTTAGTTGGTTGCAATCCTGGTGGAAAATACTCAACTGAAGGCTTCAATACAGTGACAAATAATTTCTAGGGCCAGTGGGCTGGTTTTAAGGCATCTTATTAAAGCTCTTATCCCTTTTCCGTTGCACGGTACCTACTCAGCTCCTCAACGTGACTCTATTTACCATTGATGCTTTTCCGTTTGCAAAACCAGGTATTATCAGGAAGCGTGAGCTGAGTTACTATTTCTTGCACTTGACACTGTCACGTTGCGGGGTGGACCCCAAAAAGCAGGCAGGAGGGAGGAGCAGGGTGTATTTGAAGAATTGTATTTAAAACAAAGAAAACTACATCCAAAACAAACAAAGTCCAAAGTATCAAACAAAAACCATGACTAAAGCTAAAACATAACAATGAACTAAACATGACAGAAACTAAGATCAAACAGCAACACACATGACAGTAGCAAGAGCAACAATGACCCGACACTGAGTGTTCGGGCTGGGAGTCCTTTTAAAGCCCTAATTAGTTATGACCAACAGGTGTGCAGCTGCCGGGGGAGCCCTACAGTGCCACCTGTTGGTCCCTAAACCGAATCATGACAGACACCATGTTGGTAATGTAGCTCAACCACTGTTATTTGCTCATTAGTCCAGCAGTTGCTGTTTTAGCACTTCATCGTCATATACATCCATCGTATTATCCTTTTGCTGACTTCAGTCAATTTTTGTGGCAATCAACAGACAGACTAGTACATATATTCCCGGGTTGTGCTGCAGATGTAGTCGAATATTGACTATAAGCCATTCGATCCCGAGAACAATTTGGACCCAGACAATAACTTCTTCAAGAACAAACAAAGTAACAAACTGATGAACAATTCAACACTAATATAAAATTGGAAAATGCCATTTCAGTAATACACTTAAACAGTAGAAGTCTCTATAAAAACTTCACAAAAATCAAAGAATACCTGACTAAATTCAATAAATTTAAAATAATTGCCATATCAGAAACTTGGCTTGATGAAGATAAAACAACTGAAATGGAAATAGAAGGTTATGAAATGTTTGCAACTAATAGGGAAAACAAAAAAGGAGGGGGGTTGCAATATATGTAGACAAAGCACTTAAATGCAGTAAAATCGAGAGATTGACAAACACAATAGAAAACCTAATGGAATGTCTAACCATTGAAATACATAATAAAAAGGCATCAAATATCATCATAAGTTGCATCTATAGGACACCAGGATCATGTATTGACACATTCAATAAAAAACTGACAGATATGCTCAGTTACTACAACGATAAGAAAACACGAATAATATGTGGTGACTTTAACATTGACTTATTAAACCCAAATGGACACAAAAAAACCCAACTGACTTCATAAATACTATGTAAAGCAACAGCTTTTTCCCAGTAATCCTGAAACCTAGCAGAATAACAGTTGACACGGCCACATTAATAGATAACATATTTATAAATAAGATTGATCATAAAATGGAAAGTGGACTTCTCATTAATGACATAAGTGACCACCTACCTGTCTTTGCAGTTTTTCATAATTATTTTGATAGAAAAGCTAAGTCAACAACTCACATAACAGAAATAAGACTAAGAACCCAACGCTCCATCGATGCCTTTAAGCAAGACCTAGAAAAACAAAACTGGACCGAGGTCTACTCAAACGAAGACCCAAATACAGCGTTTGAAGTATTTCAGTCTACCATAATCTCCTTATCTGATAAACATTTTCCATTAACTAAAGTCTCCAAAAAGTATAAAGACCCAAGTAAGCCATGGATAACGAAAGGCATAGAAAACCCATGTAAAAAGAAAAACAATTTATATAAATTGTTTTTCAAATTGAGAACTGAAGAAGCAGAAGAAAAATATAAGACCTATAAAAATAAACTAGTAAATATTATAAGAACCAGTAAAAGAGATCATTATCATGCACTATTAGAGCAGAATAAAAGTAACACACAAGAAATATGGAAAATACTTAACCAAGTAATCAGAAATAGTCCTAAAAAAATGGATTATCCAGAGTATTTTATCAAAGGCAAAAATACTATTTTGGAAAAAACTGCAGAAATAGTAACTGAATTTAATGAGTATTTTGTCAACATCGGCAGTAACCTAGCAAAACAAATTCCTAATCCAACAAACTTGTTTGAAATAGATAGATACGTAGAAAAAAACTCCTCCACGATGTTCCTTACTGCTGTAAAACAAGAAGTATCAAATATTATAAAAACTTTTAAAAATAAAAAGTCAACTGATTGCTTTAATATTGATATGACAATAATAAAGCAGATTATAGAATATGTAGTGCAACCTTTCACGCACATATGCAACCTGTCATTCAAAGCTGGTATCTTTCCATCAAAAATGAAAATTGCTAAAGTTATTCCAATCTATAAAAGTGGAGAAAGACATCTGTTTACAAATTATAGACCAATATCACTACTACCACAATTTTCAAAAATATTAGAAAAACTATTTTCTCGCAGACTTGATAGCTTTATACAAAAGCATGCACTGTTAAGTGAGAATCAATATGGCTTCAGGGAAAAATGGACCACCTCAATGGCAGTTATGGAGTTTGTGGAAGCAATAGCCACTAATATAGACAACAAAGAATTTACTGTTGGGGTTTTCCTAGATCTAAAAAAAGCTTTTGACACAATAGATCACAGTATATTATTGAAAAAACTAAAAAGATATGGCATTAGAGGTGTATCTTATAAATGGATAAAAAGTTATTTAGAAAACAGATATCAGTACGTGCAGCTCAACAATAAAAAAACGAATCAACTGAAAATCACTCATGGAGTTCCTCAGGGGTCAGTGCTTGGTCCAAAACTATTTATCTTATATATAAATGATATCTGCAAGGTCTCAAAACAATTTAAATGTGTCCTATTTGCTGATGATACAACTTTCTACTGTTCTGGAATAAATCTGAAACAGCTCCTGACAACTGTAGAAAACTAATTAAACAAATTAAAAAACTGGTTCGACAGAAATAAATTGTCACTTAACCTGAAAAAAATCGAAGTTAATTGTTTTTGGCACAAGACCAATCAAACACCAAGCTAAAATTATGGTAAACTCAATTGAGATAGAAAGAGCGTATGAAACCAAGTTTCTCGGATTAGTAATAGACTCAAAACTATGTTGGAAGCCACATATCGATAACGTAAAAAGAAAAATAGCCAAAACCATAGGGATCCTCTACAAGTGCTAAATAAGAGATCTTTGTACACATTATACTCTTCATTATTATTACCATATATGACCTACTGTGTGGAAATATGGGGAAATGCCTGCAAAACAAACACACTCCCTATTCTAAAACTACAAAAAAAAGCAATTTGAATTATTAATAGATCAAAATATACAGAACCCACAAATCCACTATTTATCAAATTAAATACAATGAAATTTTATGACCTAGTTGACTTTAAAATCGCCCAATTAATGTACAAAGCACACAATAACCTGCTCTGCCAAAACATTCTGAAGTTTTTCGAAATTCAAGAAAGCAGCTATGATTTAAGAGGTACCAACTTATTCAAAAAACTCAAAACAAGAACAAACATCAAGCAAAGAAGTGTATCTATCAAAGGTGTTAATCTGTGGAATAATTTCAAAACGGACCTGAAAATGAGTAAATCGCTTGCTGAGTTCAAAAACAAATTCAAAAAAATAGTACAAACAACCTACATCAATCAGAGTTAAAATGATAAATTCTAAACATTAAATATAATGATAAATCAGAACTAAGTTGATAAATAGAGAAAGGTATTGAAATATCCATTATGAATACAAGAGAAAATTGAAACAAGAGTGCCAGGGTGTGGATGTATATAAACCAAAAGTTGTAAAAATATCACAGTTAAGGGTAAAGTATGAGCCTTAATGGAGACTTCTTTCTTCTTACTTTTTTTCTTTTCTGATTGATATAAAAATGATTTATTAGATATAAACACATAACGGGGTAGGACTAGATAAGTTTTTTACTTCTTCCTACTCCCTTGAACATAATAACTGTGTTGAATGAAGACTGATTTCTTTCTTTTTACTATTTTATCTAACTTATTTTCTGTCAAATTATTACTATATATGTTTTATGTTTAATAAACAACAACAACAATGTACAGTAGACTAGAGCAGGCTTTCACAGCATGGACATTAGATTAGCATTAGCGTAGCCACACAGCTCAAACGGAGCGTGTCAGATTCACATGTATAGCTTTTTAATGGAGCACTTTCTCGTCATGTCGTACATGTACACGTCTCTCAAACATGCTATTTCAACATTTTAGGGCTGAAACGAGTGCTTGAGTAATTTGGGTGCCTCGGTTAAAAAATATGCTCAAGGCATTTTTTTCTTCACTTATTTTAATGTACACGGTCAGGAAGGAGTCAAGCGAAACGCAGCAACAAATGTTCATGCTATGCATGACAGTAACACATCCCAACGCGGTAAGAACTCCAAAATAAAATAAACTAAATAGTATATTTTTGTTATTTTGACTTCAAAATGGCGCCGCATGAGTGGCTGCCTTTCCAGCAGCTCCTATATTTTGTTGTTCTACTTCTGCTTTTCATAACTTTGCTGCTGTGAATCGGGAATTTCTCCATTGCGAGACGAATAAAGGTTTTCTTATCTTTTCTTATCTTATATGGACATCAGTGCCTTGGCGCGCTTTTATTTTGAAGTTGATATCGGTAGCGTTTCTTCTCAGGAATTTTCACGTCTCATCGAAATTGCATTTAAGAAACTTTCCGAATATATCACATGGTACACAGCGCCTGCTGACTTAGATCTTACAAAAGTTTATGTTGTGATTCCAAAGTGAGTGAACCTCAACAAGCAAGTTCCTGCTAGCAGGATTGCATTTCATCCTCTGCCCATGTTATGGCCAGAAAGCGGTGGATGAGTTGATATGACAGCCCATTGGGCAAGTTGATATGCCATTCCACTCTGCTGTAGGGGTGTGCTAAATGTCAGGCTCCGTGAAGGGTACGGCTGTGAGCTATTATCATTGGGGCCTTCAGGGAGCCATTCACAGAAGACAGGCAGTAAAACCTTGCACCGAGCACCTTCAACTCAGATGATTTGTAAGCCTCACTTGCCCAGCGAAAGCACGGTACAGAACGGTTACTCACCATAACCACGGAAGAGGATGAACTGATGCAGAGTATTCCATTTTGTACCTTCAATTCCCAATGGGCCACCCTTGTTTGAATGTTCGAGACACAGCCCACTGATACAGTATAATTCATCATTAGGGACATTACGCAGTCTGACACACTCGATAAGTTAGATATTGTTTAGAAACATCGAGCGTGGACGTCTTTCCTCCATTGTTTTCATAATGGCAAACAACATGACTGCTATGAATAACAACATATACAGAAAGTTAACTCCCATACACTGCATGACCAAAAAGACACCTGGCCATTCAAACTACAGGAAGCGAAACTAGAGGGACATATGGAGTTCGCCCTTTGCAGTTATATCTACTTCCAATCTTTTGAGAAGACTGTCAAGCATGTTTGTGTAGTTCAGAGGTCACTGATGTTGAAAATGAGGGCCCGGTTAACAATCTGTGTCCTTGTCCATCCCAGAGGTTTTCGATGCAATGAGGTCAAGGCTCTCAAATTCCTCCACTCCTAAATCTGCTTTCTGGCAAGTCTCAAGCATCCTCGTCAAAACAATGTGTGAAGTCAAGTGTAATGTTCTGACCGAGGGTACAATGAATACAAGGATTGGGCAAGATAATGATTTGACTCTTGTGAGGATAAAGCGGATCAGAAAATGGATGGATGGACCGAAACAAATAAATAAATACCTTCATTCAAATACTAGGCTAAAAACCAGCAGAGGTGATGTTGAAAACTTTGCTTTGCGAAGTTTGGACCTCCACTTCTGCCAAAAGCATTTAATTGTTCTGCCACTTTGGTTGTGTAGCCCCGCCCATCCTCTCTCCTCTTTTTTCTCCCCTTTTCCTCTCTTTGTATTCTCTGCCGACGACTCGATTTGTTGGCACGTTGCCTTTGCCACTGCAATGAAGTGTTTTGGGATTAACAACATGGACGCCAAAAAAAAAAAAAACTGTAGGTGAGTCGGGTGCGGCGTCAGTACAGCAAATTCATAGCGGTGTGACTCAAGCATGTGGCAATATTTGAATAAAAATGAGCATGATAGCACGACCACTGGCAAATTAGGCACGTCTATCTTCAAAGTTAATATTGGCACAAGGGCTATACTATGTTACCAGTGCCCCAAAACACGTTGCTGAGTCGCTCCAAGGTCACTTATAATCTCCTTCGTGATGATGAAGAGCAACATTTCTCGCATGTACCGTACTCATGAAGGATAGCGAGAAAAGAGTCACTTTTTGATTTATTTATGTTTTTAAAAAAATATTTTCTATACTTGTCCTTTTGGTGCATATGGCACCATGTAGTTGCTGGTGTTGCCGTAGCTGCTTCCTCTCACTACATTCTACAAATGAGTTTTCGGTATGACTCTGCCAAATGGTTTATCGTTTAAAACAGTCACTACATAGGCAGATAAAGTTTGGATTGACTAGTTTGAAACATGATGTGAACTTCTCAAAAGGCACAGGGCATCAGGGAGGGTTTTTTTTTTTTGTAGGGGATGTGGGGTATCTTGGATGACCTTGTTCTGTAAAAGAGGAACTCAGGCATCCTTCCTTATTGTCCAGGCTGATGCTCCCCAGATCACTCCGTAATGACATGGACAAAAGGATATGACGACAGCACAGAATGGATTTTTAAACTGTCGCCCTGATAGCGGAATGAGTTTTCCCTGGGTTATCGCTGCTGACACAAGGTTCCTTATCAAAGTTAATTTCCCTATTTTTAACTTGATTCACTTTAAAAGGAGGTACAGAGCGAACGGCATGTTTTCAAATAGAGTAGAGTCACCATTTATTACACATTCATTCTTGGTTTCTTAAGTCAGGTTTAGGGAAGTTTAAATGTTGAAAATAACATTTTATTTCCCACCCGTCCATCAATTTTTTTATGCGACCTTTCCTCACTAGAGTCACGGGTGTGTTGTAGCAATTTAGAGGCTTACGTTAACCTAACATGCATGTTTTTGAAATGTGTGAGGAAACAGGAGTACAACTTATAGACCCTTAAGGCTGTAAAAGTTTGAAAAAGGCCAGCAAAATCAACAACTGAACACACAATAACCTGTTCCAAAACGCCATCATGTGTGGCATCACACAAACTATCGATCAGAATATCACATCATCAGCCATATTCTGCAAATCTCCTAAAATGTCAACTCAATGACCACCTAAAGCATCCACTCTGCAAGCATCTTTTCTGTGAAATTTTGTATTTATCCTGTGCAGTGATACCAATGATGCAAAGTAATAATTTAAAAAAAATTGTGTAATAATCACAACATCAAAAATGGAACGAGCTATTCCATAGCAGTGACAACAGGACTGCTACCATTTGTGCTGGCTGCTTACTAATATGGCTAAAACAACAGTAAATCGACATATTGCAAAAGAAATTGATCAAGTAGAAAGAAATGATGATCAGAATCTGTTTCTCAGAAGTGTTTATATTGTGTCATCAGTTAATAACTACACAATATGTATTTTGAACATTTTACCATGTGTCATTGAACCTAATTTTCTACTCGTACAGCAGTTAAGAAATTTGAATGTTGCTTAAACCATTTCCTAACTGAGGTTTTTCAGCTCTGGCACAATTAATTTCATTTTTTATGTTTTTATTGGACCAAGCCTTTGCTTCTTTTTCAACTTGGAAGTCAACGATTGTTTTTGACTTCAGAGGCTCCACTGTCATTCCGATGTCAGAAACAGACTGAGTATGTACTCTTTGCTAAATTAAAAGCACACTTTTCTACATCGTACGTTCTACTATGTGCAATAGAACCATTTGCGGTTGTGATGCTTTATCAGCTTGGTGTGTCTCCATCAGTGCACTCATCAGTGAAGTGTTCACTGAGAGTCCAGCTGTGTGCCAGTGTGTAATGCTGCCAATGTGCACCAATTTTCCAAATCAAGGCGCAGGGTGCAAAGCGCTGGCAACGTTGTGTTTTTTTGTGGCTGCAGTTGAATATACAAACCGGTTACCTCCGGCGAAAAACATAACTGTGTGCTCTATTACTGATCATTACAGAATTTCATTTTACTGCAAGAGTGTGAATTAAACTTGCTCCCATAGGCAGCAGTGAAGGTAAAATGCAATCAGCTGAAACAATTGTGAGTTAGTGCTGCATTTGCAGAGAACGAGGAAAAAGCCCTGCAACCTATGTATGTATACTGCTTCACTCTTACAAAATGGTCCTACAATCGCCATGAAATTGCAACTGTAAATTTGTGCCTCCGGGTGGTTTCTTAAGACCTACTTAGATAAGACAAATGCAAACATTCACTTCACAGTTGCAGCAACTTTACAGTGTACATGCATTCACACAAACACCACAATGTGAAAAACGAAATACACTATTTTACATGCAATCTTTGGAGGGACAAATACCCTGAAATGAGAGTAGATAATAATGATTTATTATGGCTGTGTTGGCAGGTGTGTGAGCACATACTGTATTTAAAAGAAGCAGCTGGCTCTTACCTAATGTGTTCAGTGGGGGAACTTAGTAGTCCCACTCTTGAGGGGCGGGGGAAATAAAAATGATATATGAGGGGAAGAGAGGCTTTATTGTGCTGTGTGATGACATGCATATACCATCGTGCAACTAATTTATTATATGCTGTTTGTCACCGCCATTAACATTAGCTTTCCTGTGCCCCACCCCAAATGGTTCCACAACCAACTTTTTGATCCCAACCCACCATTTGAAAATCACTGTTCTTGGGATTTTAAGAGACATTCAGGTTTAAAAAAAAAAAAGCTTATTTTCTGAACACCTCTGTGCATAACAATGCTCCGATTAGGCCCATTACTCAGATGGTTACCGTATTTCACACCCATTTCACTTGTCAGCATTTGCACAAAAATGTTGTTGACGGAGACACCGCTATTTGTGAGGTTGATATGGCGGGTAAGGAAGGGCCTTCCAGAGCTACTGTGCATCTGCATGAAATGATGAGCCTGGTGTCAGGGCATGGATCATCCTTTTTCACCGAGTAATGAATACAGATTGCACACTGGATAGAGGGCCTCAGCAATCTGCTGCTCCACAAATGAAACAACTGCCATTCTAATGAAATAGTCTTTTCATGCCAGTGCACCCCTCAACGCGGCCTAAATTGAATTCCAGACCCACAGATTTGCGTGTTGGGGAATTGAGAGATGCAGGATGCAAGAGGTTGGGGATGGGGGGGATTATAAATGCTGCAGTTAGACTATTGTTTAAAAGTATGTGTGCATGTTGATGTGTGAAGGTAGCGGTGTAGTGGGAAGGGCGCCCTTCGTGATATTGTCGTTAACCACCTGGTTGTTTTGGATCGCAGTCGGCGAAATGGGGTCCAATCACACTCCCACAAAGACACGCTTGTGCAGAACTTCACACACTTGGCTAATGATGCTAACTAGTGGCTGGGGAGAACATGCTCCCTGTATTCTGTATTTAGGGAACAGCGAGGAGAGCCGCAGTGCCTCTTTGATGCTGCCTTTGTTTTCTTGTTTGTGTGGTTTAATAATTTAATCAAGCCAAACGTCCTCCTTCTCTGCGTAACTGTCTGTTGGCGATGGCTAATTACGCTGCAGATTGTTCTCCTGCTGCTGCAGATGCGAGTTTAAATCCAGAGGGTTGGAGGGGGTTGGCGTTGGTGTGTTTGTGTGTTGATGGCTGTAATTTAACAGTGGGCTGGTGGGTTAAGCTGTCTGTTGACCGCTGTTTTGTTGTTTCCGAAGGCTGCTGACAAGCTACCCTTCTAAAAAGCAGCCATCACGGCTTAAGTGCGGAACAGCAAGCTAATGCCTCTTTTGTTCGTTACTTATTCATTTGAATATCATTTCATAAAAACATATCCATTTTTGGACATAGTGTAATAACTCTATTTTTTTAACCTATTTTTGACAAACTACATGGGTAGAAATTAGAAAATGTACTCAAAGAATGACAACAGAAAAATAAATTTTTAATAGCGCTGTCATACCTTTTAAATGACTTCATTTTCCGTCCACAGACTGACCGGATTGCCTAACTGATTAGATCCAATGCTGCTGGTTCCAATTAGGTTTTGCACAACAAAATCGTCCTAGACACCAGATTTGCATGCGCTGATTAACTGTATGATGTGATACACCGGGGATATAGTCTGCAATGTTGCCGACCGTGTTTAATAAACACCAATGAGATGAGCTAAACTTGTTATATTTTAATAGCTGATTGGGTCATTTGCAGCAGTGTTAATTCAGATTGGACTGAATTGGGCTAAATTATTTGTGACTTATTATGAATTTAGATGAACTCAGTTGAAATGGTCACGTCAGAAATAAATGCTTACATTTTTTCCTCGGTAGAAAATCTGTAAAGTTAAAAGCATCAAAGTGGTAAGTTACCCTGATTGCTTTGGGACATTAGAAATGCCCCAAAGGCTCCCCCTCTAAGGTGGGACATCTTTATGGACACCCACTGACCTGTTCTATTTTACATTGTGTGTGGTACTATTAACGTATGCGTTTAACGTTATCCAACTAAACGTCGTAAATCACTTTTACAATGGAAAATGAACATTTTTGCCTATTTTTTTTTTTTTTTTCTCCTCAAATTAACCTCCCCCATTGGAGCAAATAAGTGCCTGGAGTAAAAATACAAGAGCATTAGACTAAGCTGTCTCGTCTTGTAGAGCAGAAATATCTTGGCGCCACGGTGATTTGAGTCACCGTTTGACACAAGCTACAGGCTGTATATCTCCTGAGGCTCTCGGTCTTTGGTGGGCAGTAATAAAAAGCTTCCTGATAACATTTTCAGGGATTCTGGCGCCATTGACTCATTTATCCCCACTGTGTGTGTGTATATAGTGTATTTTATTTATATGGCAATCCTTCCATCTTGGATGTGACATTTATCAATAACATCCTTGAAAATTCCATCTTTTAAACACCTAATCGAACTGTAGACTTGACAAATGCTTTATTCCACCGATAGCAATCAAGGAGGACATTTTTGGCATTTTCACTGTTTAGTTTGTGAGACTCCAGATTTGCAGTTAGGATTGTAAAGTTTTCTTGAAGATGCTAACCCATGAAAGGGCATTTCAAGAGATGAAAATCAGTTTTGTCCAAATCAAAGTACCCACAATTCAAACTTGATTTGTAACCAAATGAAACACTGACACTGTAACATTTCTTCAATACGTTGGATGTAACATTTCTATGTATATACTGTATTGCATATCGTTTTTAAAATCGTATGATTACTGCACTGCAGATTTCACACATTTATCGAATGCCCGGTGTGAACAGTAAAACATGATAAACACATTCATACAGAAGCTGCCTTGCTGTTGCACAGACATACACACACATGCGCTGACTCAACAATAGACAATCATGTAGACAGGACAAGATGTTCATATTTTCATTTTTATGCCTCAAATGTGTTTTGTGTGCTGAAAAACGTTTACAATGTGTTTAAAAAGTGAGTTTTTATATGTTTCATGTATGTGGGCACGGGAAAACATTTTTCTTCAATATGGTCTCTTTTTTTTTTATTGTAGTACTAACACACATTTCCCCATGATATAGCGTGAAATATGATACCCGCGGTCCCCGGTTAGCCCAGTAAATGCCAGGACTTAAAAATATGAATAGAACAACAAAATTAGATAAAATAAATGTGTAGTAGAGATCATGATTTGAACGTGTGCAAAGTTGCCAAGCAGCAAAGGTGTGGATGCAGCGAAATGAAACTGCGTTCATTGAGTTTTGGTCGTTGAATAAACACCAAGTTTTGAAATCAATAAAGTTGTTTTTGTTAGTCATGATTTCAATATCGATCAAAATAATCATGACAATTTTTTTTTCTATTATTGCGCAGCCCTACTCTTATGCCAAATAACACCCCTCATTAGCAAAGCAAACTGTAAAACACAATCCAGATTGGGGATCACCTTGGTGCTTTGTTTCGCTCAAATGTGTGATATCGCCACTGTGGCAGCTTTCTCCTCTGCACTATTTGCGAGTATACAGATGCTGTTTGTCTTTCTGATGTTGAGATTTAGCATATCCAGGCATGCTGCGGACCGGTGTTTTCTCATAATGATGCAGCGAAGGAACTACCTCAGATAGAGAAATGACTGTCAAACTCTCCAAAGAGGAACTATGAGACATGTCTTTTTCAAAAGAAGTGGACATTACATTTCAGCAGTACTCATAGACTTCAGAATATAAAAGTAAATACACTTTGTAAAGGTATCTTTTTCTTTTACTTTTTAAAAATTTAACTATAACTATGAATTTGATGTAAGGTATTGCCCCAGAGTCACGTCAAAATAATAATTGAGTAGTTCTAATATGAAGAGGGGTGTCTGGAAGATGAAAAAGAAAAAAACGAGAATCAAGAGTGTTTCCTCATGCTCTTGTGTTGTCCTATCATCAAAAACTTGACAGGTTAGATGTGCACAGAATCCCCAAGGAAAAACTTGATCTGGTGGTTGCTGGATCTGGCAATTGTACTTCTAGACACCCCAATGAAAAGCCTGAAAAAGCTGAGGATCAATCGAGTGAGGGAGGAAAACTCCAAATGGCTAAAGACACAGATTTTAAAAAAAAAAACAAAAAAAAAACTGCGGGCGCTCATGCGATGTAGGCAGAATGCTTTTCATGTGACAAATGTGTAATTAAGAATGATTTTTATTATTAATATATATATAGAATTTTTTTTTGTCCCCCCCCCCCCCCACACACACACACACTTTCGCACAGTCGTCGCATGCACGCAAGCACATGTTGATGGACCGGAGGTGGGTGGGACGAACAAAGCATTTTTGTCCTTCCCCGCATGCAAATGTGTGTGTCTATCTGTGCACATTTTAGTGAGCGTAAATGTGCGAGTTTGAAAGAGGGCCCTTAATTACAGGCCCATTCAAATAACACCAAAGCTTCATTGCACACTGATTCTGCATGATAGGATGCGATGTTTTAATTTTGGCACTTTGCTTTTATTTTGTCTTTTAGATCTCACACAGTGTGTGTGTGTGTGTGTGTGTTTTTTCTGTCAACTATATCTGTATGGGTTTTAAAGATATTTTTCCCTCCTCCCACACAATATTTAATTTTTCTTGTAGGGAAATGTGATTGCCAGCATTTGGCTGTGATGGACCGGATTACTTCTTCGTAAAGGGAGCGTGAAGGCGAGAGGCAGATTGTCCGTTGGTTGATTTCTCTGAAATGTGTGGTCATGCCCCTTGTGCCGATGTATCAGGAATGACACCGTTGACGGGAGAATTCCTTTTTTCTTTTTGATGGTTCTGTCACAATTTATCCTGTTGTCTGATCTTGAATGTCTAAACCAGTGATAGGCAACTGAGTGGCTTTATTCGGGGGTTATTTATTTATTTATCTATTTATTTTTAACCCCCTCCAACCCTCCAAAAATATTTTTTAAAAACTCAGAATATTCAATATGTTTTTTTTAATGTGCGGGGGGGGGGGGGGGTGACTAAAAATCCTGGAAACAAATCGAAAAAAATACAATTGAAAAAATCCTGAAAATAAATTAAAATCTGCGAATCCATTTGTGCTGAACCGCAAGTATGCAAGGGTCTTCGTTTTAAGTTTTTGCTTTTCCTTTTTTTTTTTTTGTTGAAAGATTTTTGCTATGCACGGGGGTCAACTACAATGTGACAGAGTTGGTTTTCAGTGCAGTTGAGACAGGATGGTCAATGTCCATGTTGTTCACTTGAAACGTTTGCTTTTTTAAATTTCTATAGCAGTTTTTCTTTTGGACATCCTTTTCCCAGTGACAATCGCAGATACTGTGAAACGATCCTTGCATATTAAAAAGCCCACGCGGTCGGGAGACGTATTCAACAATGCGTATAATTTACTGCCGTCTGTTTTTTAAATCCGTTTTTGCAATGTTAAGCTAAAGTTCAACCTATAAAAGACAAGGCAGCGTGGTTTCCTAACACTAGAAGGTCACATTGGGATTAAAAGTTAATGTCCCAATTACCCACTTTTATATCCAAAAGGTTTAATATTATATTGCATGGTTAATATGAATCAGGCCTTTAGGGATTTTAAAAACTTGAACACTTGAAGTTATAGTTGACTTGACGATTTAAAGACCTCTTCTGTTTTGAGCAATCACCCATCTGTGAGTTCCAAAATGGTATTTTGAAAACCATAGCAAGAATAGCATTGCCGTTTACCTGTTCAAATTATGTCCGGGTGCCTTATTATCTCATATCTGATGCGCACAAATAGTCATAAGCTATACAGTATATCCATGTGCGTATGTGGAAGGTGAGTGCCGGCTGTGGGTGTTTGTTACCAAGTCAAGTCGAGGCTGGCCGTCATCATTCCAACCGCATTAACCTTGGCCTCCATGCCTGCAAGGCCCACAGCTTCCATTTCTCGACAACACATACAGGTCTCCGACTCGGGGCAAACTGGCAGGCGGCATAGTTAATGACTTATTTACTCTTTAATGGCTGTATATGGCACCACCGCAACAATTAATGAGAAAAAATGCCAAATTCGCAAGCCATGGGGGAGCCAGGTGGTGAGGGTTATTTTCTTCCGCTAACTTTATCTCGGCTTTGCCTTCTGCTCTACCCAGATAAACTGCCGCGTACCTGGAGACAGACAGGCTGACAGTGGCAAGGACAGCGACTTTTACAAAGTGTGACCGTAAAAATACACGTTGACCTTATTTCCAACTTGTATTCCATTCTACTTTATTCCGTTCTGGCCTGAAATAAATCATCCTTACTGTGTCCCCATTTCAATGACGTTATTGATTTCGCCGCATTCTTTCCCTTTGTCATTAATGATACATATTTTTTTCCCCCCAACATTTCCAAACTGCTTATCATACTGGTTTTCGTTCACTTTTCCCAGCACTCCCCTCTGCCTTTTTTTCCTTCTTCTTTTGGTGTGTTGTTTTCCCCAGCTCTCTTTAGCTCTGTGAATACCATCGCTCAAGCAGTGAGCTGTTGCAGGCACTTTGTTGCTGACCATGGTGCTGAAAGCCTCCTGCCTTCCAATTGCCAGAGTGTTCATTTCATGGTTCATATACCCCGTTCTCCATTTGTCAGAGTGCTGTTAGCCCCCCACACTTATTTCTTTAACCCCTTCCCTTACAAATAATAACAAATCAAAGGCACATTTGTTTTACTCCGCTGTCACAGCTCCTGCCGTTGCCAGGTTTTCAATTAAAGAGCTGGCATTTGTTACACGTTGCACGAGTTTGTTGCAGGAATGTTTTCGGGGGGCTTTTGGATATTATTTTTTGTTTGTCCTTTTTGGTCTGCGTTGCTGTTTTGGTTTTTTGTTGTTGTGGTTTTTTTTACCACTTTGCACTTTCTTTGCCTTATTGCTTGTCTGGTATGACTCCTTGGATAGCTAGTGTGATTCAGGCCTGTGTGTCTGATGCAAATCTTTGTGTAAATATGCTATGTTGCATTGCAGGTAGTGGAACACAGTCCGTTACTCAGTGCAGGTCAACCTCCCATTTCTTCTCCTCTATTTTGAAAGCAGTATTTCTTTTTGGACTTAAAAAACTGAATAATAATAACTCAAGGATCAAACTTACAAAAGGGTGGCATAAACATTTTTGATGGGGAAAATATGTTCCAATATAGTTGCAAGTACATTAGAATGTATTAATAATGTGAAAAAAATGTTTTATGATGTTGATATTTAGTTTGTATGGAAACATGGAACTGGCAATGTGAAATCAAAGTTTTGAAACACAAATACATTTGAACGTATTTGCAAGTACAATGGAATGTACAAAAATGTTTCTTCAACATTGGCAGTTCCATTATTAACTGTCATACCAATAGGGATGGGAATTGATTAGAATTTCGTGAGTGCGTATCATGTGGGGGAATAAAATAATATAAATGACTTGATATCAATCATGTCATTATCATTACTGTATGTCATCTAATACATAAAATGTTTCTGCATATTGATGTGTGTTATGTACACATTGTTGTAGCCTGATAATAATGCAATAATAGATCTGCGGTGGAAAAATACCTTGTGATGCAGCCAGTTTTCATGGAATGCACACTGTTGCTGTGTACCTTTTTTGTATTATGTTGTGCACTATTATGTTGTGCACTTGCATACTGTACAAACTGCAATTATTGAACTCACAAGTGACCAGCCTAACTTAACCTCTTGAGGACTGTAGCTCACTTGCCAGGCATGATCTATTGAACCACGTGTAATCCAACTGTGACACCAATTTAACAATTGGATGAAGCGGGGGTTGATTGGTCATGCCTGGAGAGTGAGGCACAAGGATGACGTAATAGAAAACCTGCTGTTGTGATCCTGTCTCAGATGCTACATAATGTAGCAAGGGAACTAACATAATATGCCAGATGTCAAAATAACCCTCAATCATTACTTGTAGGATGATATTTTTAATGTTGCACTACGACCTGTTCTACCTCTAAATCAGGGGTGTTAAACTCATTTTTGTCGCGGGCCACATTTCTCTGGCCGTTTCCCTTGGAGGGCCGTTATGACTGGAAGCATATAAAGACTTGTTTAACAAACTACTTTTTTCCAGTAAATTACTGTCATGAGGGCTTTGGTGACAAGAAAATTCTACAATACAGTTTCTCCCTCATTTATTACATCTAAGGATTTAAAATTAAGGAAGAGATTTTAGCAAGCATCATGAAAGTTGACATGTTTGATTTGCTTTCACGGACCAAATGAAATAATGTGGCGGGCTAGATCTGGCCCCCGGGCCTTGAGTTTGACACCTGTGCTCTAAATCGTCTATTGGTGTGATTGTGAATGATTGTTTGTCTGTACAGTATTTACCATGTGATTGGGTAACGAGAAGTCCACGGTGCACCCCGGCTCTCGCCCAAACTCAGCTATGATCGGCTCCAGCTCACCTGTGACACTGGACAAGATAAGAGATGGAAAATGAATAAATGAAAAGGCTTCATTTTGTAGGACTGAATGTCCTAACTGCATTGAAATGATGGGAAATTATAGTGCGGAGTGTGTCGCACGAGGACTCCTTTTGTCATGGGCCAGCCCATCACTGTGGTGGTTTGTAATTGCGCACTGACCTCGCACAGGACTGTGCTGCTCATTTTAGCAGCTGAATGATCAGTCACCAACGCATTCCCTCTTTCTTTTGTTTTTTTTTTCTTCTGAATTCTCAAGAGACCCTATGGTGGTGACTTTATTATCTCGTTTTTACTTCATATTTTCCAGTTGGAATGAGCTGGACTATCGAGTAGTCGTACTGAACTGTCTAAACAGCATAGGGCGATAGAGTTTGGAAGGTGCGGCAAGATGTGTATCATCGTTTTTACTGCCGTCACCAAATGAAGACCTTCGGGAAGAGATGGATGACGCCATGAGTTGAGGTGCAGTCATATTGCTTAAGCTGCTTTGTGCTACATTGACCCAGCCTCACTGGGGAGGCTTGCAGGGAGAGATTGCAGTAAGGCGGTTGTTCCCTCACCACTTGCTGTACCTTACCTTGCAAAATCTACAGAAACCAAATCACATGGGATTTTTTCCCCCAACTAAATTGATTCTGTTCCATTACATTGTATTTTCAGGAACTAAAATATATTTGAAGCCATTTTCCATTAATGGATATTGTTGTTCTTTTACAGTGGATCCTTCAAGGTTGAACACAATACTCTCTGACATGCTGCTCAAACACCGAAGCAAGTTTTATTAACTTTGATTACATTGATTTATTTATTTTTTTGGGAATGTCTTTCCAAAAAGCTAAAGAAATAGCAACATTCACAGTTATTCCTTTGACGCGTGGTGAATTGAGCTCTCGTGGTACGCTGAGATTGAATATTTGATGTCTCATGTGACTTCATCCGGGCGTTTCAGAGTCTCGTCTAGTTTTTGTTTCTCTTGAATTGACATCAACATTTTGGTCGAATTTCAAATGGACCTTATGCATGGCGACACTTTGAGCATTTCCAATGGAAAGGTCAGATGGCAGAATAGTTTCTGTTGTCAATATGTCGCATGCTGCTGGAATGCTATTTAACAAAAAAAAAAAGAATGCCTGTCGTTAAGTGTGTGATAACCTGGTGTTGCGTAGTCGTTCTAGTAAATATTGACAGGTTACTTCTTTTGAGGTCAAAATGGAATCAGAAGTTTTCAGTTTTCGAAGCCAAGATAACATCTATTCCAGCCAATGCTGTGGTGAGTTGTGTTATTGTGGTGACCCGAGGTTAAAATGCCACCTGATGCCAAATTCGGAAGTGCTGCGTGCATTGATTCCATCATATGATCTTGTCATGATTCGGTTTAGGGACCAACAGGTGGGACTGTAGGGCTCCCCCAGCAGCTGCACACCTGTTGGTCATAACTAATTAGGGCTTTAAAAGGACTCCCAGCCCGAACACTCGGTGTCGGGTCATTGTTTTTTGTTTTGTGCTTTAGTCATGGTTTTTGTTTGATACTTTGGACTTTGTTTGTTTTGGATGTAGTTTTCTTTGTTTTAAATACAATTCTTCAAATACACCCTGCTCCTCCCTCCTGCCTGCTTTTTGGGGTCCACCCCGCAACGTGACAGTGTCAAGTGCAAGAAATAGTAACTCAGCTCACGCTTCCTGATAATACCTGGTTTTGCAAACGGAAAAGCATCAATGGTAAATAGAGTCACGTTGAGGAGCTGAGTAGGTACCGTGCAACGGAAAAGGGATAAGAGCTTTAATAAGATGCCTTAAAACCAGCGCACTGGCCCTAGAAATTATTTGTCACTGTATTGAAGCCTTCAGTTGAGATACTTTGGACTTTGTTTGTTTTGGATGTAGTTTTCTTTGTTTTAAATACAATTCTTCAAATACACCCTGCTCCTCCCTCCTGCCTGCTTTTTGGGGTCCACCACCACCTCGCAACGTGACAGATCTTGGCGATCTTCGACTCTGATGTTCTGCCATGGAATTTTGTTCCTACGGCATGATCCGTGAAAGTTGGAACATGCCAAAGGCTATCGCTAATCTTCACAAATGCAGTTGTCGGTTATAATTAGAATAAATGCGTCATAACTATAAAAAGATAAAATGGGGGCGGGGGGGACCCAAGTATGGTGGTTAATTGGTCATGCCTCGTTTTGCCACAGAGAAGCATGGTCTTGCAGTGCATCATTTTTGTGATTTCAAAATGTCGTGTGTCAGCCGGTCATCAACCAAGGACCTGCTGTAGAAAGAATTCACTGTAGTAGTTTTGTACCTGAGAAGACAGAAAAAGCACATGCCAAAACAAGATGGTTACATAAATAAGTATGAAAAACAGCCCATAATTATGTTTCACTCTCCATTTCACTCCCTTCAGTGTCCTTCATTTAGAGGACCGTCTGTTTTGGTTCCAAATTGTCCTTCATGCCAAGCTGAATTTGTGAGCGGTGCTATGCCAGCCGCTAAGTAAATGTGTTTTTCAATCTCTGCTGCTCCCCGACCATCCCACTCTCATCCTTACCTCCTTTACCGATGGACTCCTTCGAGTCCCCTGTGTTTTTAGGACAATCTCGGTGCCGCCTCCTCTCTTGACTGCCTGCGTTCCTACCTGGCCACCCATTGCCCTCGCTGTCACTTTTTCCAGCTCCCGATAAATAACCCTGTACCCCCTCTGGCCCTCAGCTCTACTGGCTGTTGCCGGGGTTGAATTTGTCACAATATCACTTTCTGTAAAAGGGAAAATTGATACTGCTGCCATTTGCCGCAGGCGATAGTTTGAAATGTTAAAATGCCACAATAGGGTGGAACCTCTACCTCCATTCCATGAAGCCGTTTGATTTCAAAACATATTTTGCCATAGGATAAATAATGTAAAGTGATTTCATTTGTTGCCCAAAATGTTATGAAGCATGTTTTAAAAATATCATTTTACGACTAAATCAATCACTCTGTTATAGGACTAAAATCAAGTAATATCAGTTTCAAAGACACCTGCCTGTCATCATGGAGAGGGGACAGGAAAGCGTTTGTGAAGAGTACAAAAAACACATTCATGACAGTTCTCTTTTGCACATTGGATACCAGGTTTCATTTTCAGCCAACATTTTTTGAAGTCCAAATTGACCCAAACTGACATGTTGAAATGTTACCATTCAATCAGTTATGCAAATGTTAAAAAATAAAACAGCTGATTTGCTGCAGCAACATTTTAGGCCGTGCAGTTAATTACACAACAGACATCAAAACTCGCAAGCTCCTTTAGTTAAAACGAGGCACTCAAGCCTCCTCTGCTGCCCTGCAGGGGTTGTTTTTGTACTGAAAAGACATCGAATGGGGCCTTTAAATATACTCCGAAGGATTGCAATGCAAAAAGGGGGACTTCATTAAAATATGAGAAAAATTGCCGCGGTTCTACTTCACTGGTTGGAAAACAGGCCACTAATCAGACGAGACATCCCCAGATGACCAGGTAAGAGGAAAGAAGCAAAAGTTGCTCCCTAAAATCCACCATTATCCAGATGGCACCATTAGCGACAAAGCCAGAGAAGTTCTTCTCGCTTATAATTGACTCCATAGGCTATTAGGCAAGGTTGGCACAAGGCTAGGTCCACTGGTGCACGCCCCAGATGTTCCCTCTGCGTGTATGTGCTGGAAGTGCGAGCAGGTGAAAGTTTGGCTCCTTTGCTAAGAGCTGGTGGAAGGTCCTGGGCTGTCTGTCTGTCGCTGGACATGGAGCTGGGAAGAAGTCACATTGGATTATATCAGCGTCTCTATCAGCCTGGCTGTTCTCAGTCTCTCTCTTTTGCCATCTCTCAATCTCCCTGTCAGGCCTTCTTTCCATCCCGCCTTGGGGAAAGACAGATTAAAGTGTTCTGTTTTCCATGGAAGATCTTTGTCTCTCCCTTTTGGGTTTATCCAATGATAAAATTATATTGTCGTATTATCGCTCTTGTCTGTCTTTTAGTGCGTGTGCAGGCAAAGTGATGCTTCTATATACTGTATGTTACGCCACATAGTGTGTTTTCGATCCCGACAGCACTGTTCGAGTTATCTTAGAAGATGTTGTTCCTCTCATCTGGGCATTCTTCATCATCAGGTCATGCATATGGGCTAAATAGGACAGCTCTAGCCTGGTTGTTGGTGTGGAAACTCAACTATTTATCGTCCCAGTTCGAGGCACATCCCAACCACGAATGGTATCCTTCTTTTGGTATACAAAATGGCAGTTAATTAATAAGAGGTATCTGTCTGCCAGCAACCGTCGCTTGGGTCAAATCACCTTCGTTAATCTTCCATTCACTTGTAATGATTGTTGTGGAGACACCTGAAGGCCAAAAGTGGCTGTACTCTTTGTCTTTTACTTATTCGAGACTAAATTATTGAGTCTCTGGAAGGGATGAAAAGATGGCATTGTGCCTTGGAGGGAGGTGGTACATGGATAAATGTCGCATACGGGCAAAAAAAAAAAGAAAAAGAAAAAGATTTTTGCATGAAAAGTAATTACTGGAAAAGTGAAACGTTTTTTTAACGATGGGTCAGATTGTCACAAATTGTGAAGGCACAAATACGTTTTCTTCTGGACCTGAAAAGAAGTTGCTTGACATTATTAGATGGGACTGTCATTTAACTGTTTGTTTAAATTTCTTGATGGTAAGAGCATGAATCCTACATCCCAAATTTAAGCATGCTGTAAAGAAGAGTTTGGGATTGTTCAATTTGCCAGTGGGCTTGATGACTAGTCAATTTTAGTTTCTGCGATTGACTGGCAAAGGCTTGTGTTAGGTGAGCTTATCAAAATACAAATCGGAAATTGTTTAGCATCTAATTCCATATGCTTTAAAATGAGAACAGGGGAGCTTAAATTTCCTTTTGAAAAACTCTTCCACTGCCTAACTTTTTTTTTCTTCGCCTTTTCCTACTTAATTCTCGTGGGAACGCATTGCTCAATGTCACTGAACCTTTGTGTCGGAACAACCAACGGCGCAAGGTCAGCGTTCCGCAAGGCCTCATTGAAGAGAAGTCAATGCTTAGTTCCACAACTGGTTGTGCAGCGGGCTTGAAAAGGCCTGTTTTCAAGCGTTTGGATTACATTACTGAATGGACTTTCAGTAATCCCTTTATAGCAAGGAAAAAGAGCTAAAAGGCATTAATTATTCATCTCCTCATGGCTCGTGGTGGTAAAGAGGAGAGGCGCTCTAGGGTTTCCATCAGCTATTAGTAAACAAATCAATGCTGCAGGCCGAGCTCCTCCCCGGTACAGAGCCATCTGCCCTTTACTATGACTTTCAGGAGGAGGCCAGAGATGGACCAGCGTTGACACACAATACTGCCACATGGGGAAGAATCTCAAGAGAAAAATCAAGAGAACACAGTTTGCCAGTGTTTTGCTTTTCCCGTTTGTTGATGATCTATCCAGTTCTTAAATGCACAATCTGTTCTGCAAGAACAACATTTAATGTATTCATGGAATCCGTCTAATTAGTTCGAACAGTTGTTATATTAATGTCCCAAACGGGCAGGTACAACGCATTATGCCTCCGTGAGCAGGCGCACAAATTTGTCACAGCCCACCTAACAATAGGTCGTTGATATAATCAAACAGCACGGTTTGAAACCCATAATCCAATTTCTCTGGCTAGCTTCATTGTAATTTGTTATCGCCGTAATTATGAAGTGAATTGTGAACTGAATGTAAGGGAATTGAATCAGGCCAGAGAAAAAGAATAATATGATTGAGAAATGCGAGAAATCAATACAGCTCCGCTTGTCATCTCAATGCTGGCCTGAATCCTGTCTGAATGCGCTTCTTTGGGGGATTCATCTTAATTCAATCCGGGGGAGCTAACGCACTCCCTGTCCCCTTCACATGCTAGACAACATCTCTGTCTTGATTTAGACTGCTGTGCTGTGCGGGGGCTCTGAGCTGGGAGTCATGGCTGCGAGGAAGGTATATCATGCTTGATTTTATTCATTTCGCAGAATAAACTCCAAGGAGCCCCGCAGACTACAGTGACATGTCAACTACTGTAGGCAGGAATATATTGCCAGTTCTATGTGCATATGGATTAATAAAGATTGTTGAGACTGCAGCCTTTGCACCACAATAATATCATGTGATTGATGTTACGGCGGTGAGATACACGATACCAGTACCATTAAGTTCAGATGTATTGGGACAGTGACAGGGATTTGGGGAATTTTATCTTCATACACCACCGCCAAAATAGAATTAGAACGCGTTTAAAGTTTTGACTTTATTTTATTTAAGAGGTTTTACAAAGATGTGACATTTTGTATAAGGCTCCTCCAAAATAGATTCAATCATTTTAAATACAGTGATGCCTTGTGATATGAGTGACCCAGATTATGATATGGGCCGTCGTTGAGCTGTTAAATTGACTTGGAGTTGCGAGCAAAAATTGGAGATGGAACCACTGAATGGCCACTCCTGGGTAAAGTTTACTGTCAAACTAAACATAAAACAATGTTGTGGGTTTTAAAACAAGCACATAAGTACGCCTTCAACATTAGCCTGATGCTAACACATAATGTGAAACGCCATTCGCATCTATGTGTCAGTCTTATAATGCTTTCATAAATGGATATTTAAACAAATCTTTGTAAAAATATCTCTGTTTTCAGCTTCTTCACTTCCTAATGTTCACCTTAAAATGTATTTATGGTAAGGAACAAAGCGTGATATCTCATCACTCTTTATGTCTACTGACGTTCCTGTACGTTCTATTCAACACTCTCCAGTTAACTGCATTGAGCACCTGTTGGCTTGCCACAGGTGCTCTCCAATTCTAACAGCAAACAGCATATTGTCTTGTCTTCACAGATAAGATTAAAAAGCCAATCTTGCTCTGCGCATACTGTTGATAAACAGAGCAGCCAACAAAGAGCATCTTCAATGCCAAGGAGAGCCCAGTGTTAAAAATAAATAAAATAATCAATGTCTGACCCCATCCTCAACAAAAGGTCTTTTCTTCTTTCCCTCTTTGCACAGGTCGCCCTGATAAAATGTGTGTGTGGTTATCAAACGGAGTCAAACAAGGACAAAAGATGTTTTTGCCTTTACACGGATTTTCAACTCCGTGCCGTCGACCCTCGCTCGTAAAATAAGGGAATATTCTTGCAATTGCGAAACGTCTTTCATTGGCGTGAGTGCGATTTGATTGTGCACATTGTGCGGCGTGTGAGGGAAGCTTGTAAAGGTTATACAGCCCTGTGAAAGGCTATCTCATTCACCAGCCACAGAGGGGGAATGTCCCTGCAGATGTGCACTGGGGGAAACAAATGGTTCCCCCTGTCTTGTTATAGCAACACACTGATAAGGTGGGTCACAACATGCTGAAGGCTGATTATTAGAGTGCCTTTTAACAGACTTTCCTTGTGACCATCATGCATTACCGTTATGAATAACTGTTGCAATTTTACCTGCATCTGGCCCTTTAGCCACAGCCCCAATCACTGACCCGTCTGTGTGTTTATTTAATTCCTCCAAGTTATTGCAAATCCACACCTCCACCTGCGTGTGTGTGTGTGTGTGAGGGGGGGGGGGGTTGAAGAAGAGCGGAATCAGTGCTTGGCTGCAAGCAGGGAAAAGGATATTCAACAGGGGCGCCCACGGTGGAAAAGTCATTTCCAATAATGTCTTCTTTCTGCAACAACAATCGTGTTTAACCCCAGTGGCTTCAGCTGCCCACTATTTGTCATCCCACCTCTTCCTCCCTCGCCTCCTCCGTGCCTTCATGTACTCAGGCAATAGCTCGGAAAGTATGGTTCATGATTGCATGGTGGCTACACTGCCTGAGTCATACCGCTGCTTGGATTTAAGCAAGCAGCAAAGAAGATTGTTTAGTCTAGCAGCACTTTGTCTGTTTGAGCGGCGCAATTCACTTTCCCGAATTGAACACGTGTGATCCTCCCTCAATAAGGTTTGCTAAGAAGAAAAAAAAAATGCAACGTAGGTTTCACTGCATATGAACAAGTAAGATTTGCAGACTATCATTTTCTCGTATTTGTCACTTGCTTGGGCGGCACAGTGAACAAAACATGTTTCCTAGGCTGCTCTAAATCGTCCGCAGGCCTGAACGTGAGTGTGAATGTTCGTCGTTGTCTCTATGTGCCCTGCGATTGACTGATGACCATACCAGGTGCTACCCGCCTCTCATCCCAAAATTAGCTCGGATAGGCTGCAAGCTCACCTGCGACCCAAGGATAAGCAAAAGAGTCAATGTGATGCCTTGAAGACTTATACCCATTCCATTCAACTTCATATTTTTAAGTAGATGCTATGCTGTTACAAATGCATATTGGACAAGCTCGTACACTTTTTTGAATAATTAATTACGAGCAAAAAATGTACATGCTAACAGCTAATATGTAAGCTTGCTGACAGGATGGACAATGACAGGATGGATATTTTTGACTAATGACGGAATTAAATGAGCTAAATGTTTTACTATCCCGACTCAAATCACTCAGTTATGTTAACACTATATTAGCAATATAAGCTGCTAAACTTGTCATGGGGAATGAAAAAAAAATATGATATTGGCACCAAGTATCATTGGCATTGTAAAAATAATAATGTGTGGACTATTTGCGTGCGTGATATGGGCGGGGCTTAACACTAATGCAAAGGTTGCCTTCATTAGCTTAATTTGTCGTCTTTTTGCCTCGTTGAACTCATAAAAACAAGCTAGTTTTAAAAAGTTTATGAAAGTACCAAATGTAACGCCGTCATGCCCATCCTTTTAAAAAAAATGTTTTGAATGTTATTGGATTTATTGACAAGATGTCGCCATTCCAATATTTATTGTCCATTCCGAGTTTGCAAATTTGACGTGCTTTTGCGCAGGACCTGTGGGCGTACCGGAGCTCGATGAAGGGGGACGTGAGCCGTTGCTTCAGGTCTATACACTGCTGTTGATGTAGCGCCTCCATAGTGGCGCAAGACTGCAACTGCAGTTGAAATACAAAGCTGCCGCTGAGGGTCATCAATTCCTCAATCAGCCCAGCTGGAGCTCCACGCTGTGTTGAGCGATATCAATCGGTATGGCTGAGGGCGGCACAAAATTAGCTGGAGGCGGCTGCTACGCAATTTTGAACACAGGAAAAACTGTTGATGATAGCAGAAACATTAGCATGTGCATTCTGAACATAAAACATTTACTGGTCCAATGGGGTGGAAAAAGGAAAGTCCCTGACAATATGGCCCACAACTACGCAAACTCGCCATAATTTGGCCCACAGTAAAAATGAATTGGGGAATCCTGATGTACATGGCCAAAATCTCACTATATCATAAAACTAGTAGTATACAATAAAGCAATTTTGATTTTATTTTATTCAACATCATTTAACAAATTACTGCACACGGTGCGGCTAGCAGAACAGTTTGCTGAATCACATTCAATTAAAAAAAACGTGAAATGATGACATTTTAGTACACTTATCATTGTACTGGTATGTGCACAAGTCTTTGCCCACTTAAAATGAACCCTCAATTTTCATTATTCAGCTTCAGTTTCAGCATGGCTGAGTAATTCTGATTAGGACACCGAAGGCGCTTGATCGAGATGTTGACCTGGTATAGAAAACGGACAGATGGATGTCACTCGCTCAATATTTTCCCCTTGCACCCGTCTCCTCGAGCACTGTGTATAACCGTGTGTCCCTGTGTTGTTGAACTGCGTCCCGTTACAATGGCCCGCATATTCCCACAAAAGAACCGTGCGCAGCAGTCTGAACCACACAGACAAATGCACAAAGGTGAGGTAGTGATTTTTTTTATTTTTTTTATTAATGTTTCAGTTGGAAGTAATTTGGGTTTCATATCCACAGGGAGAACTCAAACATATCCATCCCCATACACACGAGCAAAGCCACACACACTTAAACACAGAGCAAACACACACTGACATACTTTAGGGCTTATTGCAGCGTGTTACAGATAGTCTGACGAGACTTGTTCTCATCCATCCATTTTCCTTTGCCCCAGTTCGTGTCATTTTCCTCATCCTTAATTTGTTTTTCTCTTTTAAGAGTTTTTGAAAAGAAGTTCACAGTCCAAAATGACAGTTTAAGTTGATTCGAATATCAAAATATTTTGGAGCTGTTCAGCACTCTTACATTTATATACATAGATGAATCTAAATACCGGTACAAAGTTTGTATGATCATTTTTAATAAATTGCATTTATATGTTTACTATTTGATATTTAATCATCTATTTGTATATAATTAAAGAAAACAACTGCTCCCTTTTTGTTTTAATTTCTGATGTGCATTGATCCCCACTCTTTTGTATTTTCACATATTCAGGTTTTTGTATATCAATGAAAAGTATCCATGGCTTTAATTTCAATGACATTTTTTTTTAATTATACTGATTTTAGACCCTCAAGATGAAATTCAACTTTCTGAGTATAGTTATACATTGGTTTTCGACCATAATCTGTTCCTGAAGGCTGTTCGAAAAGCGATCTGTTCGAAATCCGAAATTATTTTATTTGCCCATGATTAGGGGCTAATGCACGATGCAGGAATAACAACAACAAAAAAAAAACCCAGTCAGGTTTGCGTAAATCACACCAAACACGTCTGCTCACAATGAACGCTACACGAGGAAGTGTCACTTCTTCATGTAAGGAGGCTGAGAGGAGTCATGTGGCATATTCGGGTTTGCTCAGGTTGGTCGAAAACCGGTTTTCGGTCGTAATCTGAGGCGTAAAAATCTCGATTTTTCCGGTCAAAATCCGATTTGGTTGATAACAGAGACGTGCGAAAACCGAGGTTTGACTGTATCTTTGTTGCATACTATGTGATTTAAAAAAAAACATTGTTGACAAAATCAGTGCAAACAAATTTTAAACAGTTCATGTCTTTTTTTTTTGTTGTACTAGTTTCTGACTTTACAACACTGAAACCCAATTGTCAAGTCTAGGGTGACATTTTGCAATTTCATCCCCATTTTCTTGGGCACACCAGGGGTTTTGAGTAGTACGTACCGCAATAAAGGAACCATGGTGGTGGTGGGGGCGGAGTAGACAGAGCAAAAGGATGAGAAAGTGATTTGTGGCGAAACTGATCGGCTTTGCACCAGAAGCGGCATTGAAGAGCTGATTTAAAAGTTGTAAGACGGTGTTGTCTTGTCGTGAAGAGATGACAGGGGGCTGCAAGCCGAACGTGAAAAGGAGTGTGTACGCATACGTCAGTGCGTGCTCTTAGTGCATTAGTGTGTGCAAGTGCGGCACAGATGGAAAGACTTCTCAGGGATTACTGTGTAACTGGAAGAGGAGTGAGGTGGTAATTGCATTTTAATTACTGTGTTGATGGTTTTGTGCTCTGCCAGATGGAAGGTGCTTTACCGATCTAAGCACAAAATGAATCAGCCCGCGAGAAAATAAATCAGGCCTTTGGTGACTGGTTACCTGCTGTGTCCCTAACCTCTGCGAGAGTCGCAGGTGATAATGATTTGTTTTGGGTGGTTGATATCCAACATACACCTTCACCCGACACTCTGTGTCCTTCCACCTTCCACCTCCACTGTAATGAATCATATCGGCGTTTATGTAGCCTCCATGAAGATAATCTTACCGCTGTGTTGGTGTGTATATGATTACGTGTGTTATATCTCTGTCTTCTAAAAACAAAACAACGTTTTTGAGGGCCAGATGAATCCTGAAACACACAAACAAGGGTTGTAAGGCTTAAAGACCAGGTAAAGTGAATTCAGAGATTTGTTTTTAAACACTCAACTCAGCTCAACTGTATTTATAGAGCACTTTAAACACATTATACATGTTTGATATTTGAGATGGCCGGCCCGGTGGTCGAGTGGTTAGCGTGTTGACCTCACAGTCCATAGGCACCAGGTTAAATTCAAGCTCGGGCCTCCCCGTGTGGAGTTTGCATGTTCTCCCCGGCCTGTGTGGGTTTTCTCCGGGTACTCACGTTTCCTCACATATTCCAAAAACATGCATGGCAGGCTGATTGAATATTCCAAATTGTCCCTAGGTGTGAGTGTGAGCGTGGATGGGTGTTTGTCTCTGTGTGCCCTGCGATTGGCTGGCAACCGGTTCAGGGTGTCCCCCGCCTACTGCCCGAAGACGGCTGGGATAGGCTACAGTGACCCTTATGAGGATAAGCGGATGGGAAAATGAATGAAAGGATGGATATTTGAGATGGATATTTGCTGAAAAATTGTGACAATACGTAATTGTGGAGCTATGGCGGTAAACGCTTTTTTGCCATTTCGGTTTTCCAGAACACTTGGGTTGAGTGGGATTTAAAATTGTTTTCTTAAAGCCGGGACGAACCAATTTAACTTCACTGTGCGCTTCACAGCAGTATCACGGAGCCAGTTTGTTTCTATTCGGTGCCGGTTTCCTTCGAAACAAATTATCCGACCTTTTCTGTCGCACATTTCAGCCCCACATCAGCTTTTTTAATTTTTTATTTTTTAGCGTGAAGTTAAGCATGCTAATATCTGTGGATTGGATGACAGAGTGTTGTCACTCTGACTTTTTCATAGCTAGTGAGAGCGGCATGGGAAGAAAATAGACAGCAAATATTGTTTATGATGACATGTTTTATGCCGCTTGTACACCTAATGTCAGGGCACGTTTATTGTCTTTGATGAATTCATTGGCGAGATGCATGGCGCCATGCGGCTTTGATGTAACGTGATTTATTACGGTGGCAATCAGCATCCAACCTTCGGGACACGCTGCATGGTGGAGACTCGACTCAATTTCCTTGACCGTCAGTGGGGAAAAGTCACAATGAATCATCTCTTCTTTTTTTCTCAATATTTTTAATGGGATAGGAGAATTCATCACTGAATGCTTTGAACTATTTCTCTCTGTGTGTTTTACTGGTAAATAATGTTATACCGTTGCTGCCTGTTCTTAGATTGCGATCACAAGTTAAATTTTGATAGCAGCATTGTAACCTAAATTTGGAACGTATTATAGTTTATCCCTATACTACATTAATGTGAATTCAGCATTTCAAGAGTGTCATTTTTGGGAAATTTTGTCATGTTGTAAGCTCGTGGGTAACTGATTGTTTCTTCTTGGGGTGCGTGAAAATGTATTATTCTAAAAGCAAATGGGTTCACTGTGTACCATTCTTAACCTCAAAATTTCATATGTCGGTACTGTCATAAACTGAAGATCCCGTCCAGCAAATTATTATGCCTATCCGTAGTAAAAACACAAGCCTGAACAGGATGTACCGAACTGAACTGAACTGTACCGTGGCAGACATCTAGACATCAATGTCCCGTGACTGATTGTATTCTGGACGACCGTCATGTTTTACACATTAACACAATGTGCTCGATCCTAGGAGCACATTTCAAACAGATATTTGAGAAGGCCAGAAACTTGTTGGGGAGGGGAAAAAAAGTAGACTTGTTTGTGCGTGAAGCTCATAATCCAGAGGTCAGGTATTGGGTTAGGGTGTCATAAATGTGGGATACAGACAGGCTGAAAATTATTAATAAGGGTGACTGTGCTGCAACCAGAGAGGGCATTTGGTCAGTTTTGCAATATCACATTCTACTGTAGCAGTACAAAACTTTTTGGGGAAGGCCCTCTTCTGTTCCAGTATCATTTTGGCCAACTGCACACAGTTGGCGAAAATCTACAAGGTTATTTTGTCTTTACGCAGTTTCCAAAAAAAAAAAAATCTTAAATAAAACAAGGATTAAGAAAAGAGGGGTTGTCTACTTTTTAGCAAGTGAAGGATGCGGTCAAGTGTGACTTGAACAGTTTAACCAGTCTGAATTATTACGCTATAAAAACATCAACAATGACTTTTGTTGTTGCTTTTGCTCCCTTTTAAGTTCCCGTAAGAAAGCATTTGTCTTTTTTGTTTTTTTTGCTGGACTAGTACACACATTTCATAGATGCCACTTCAAATGAGTTGATGTTCTGCTAAAACCATATCGCTAGCCATGATGGCCGCGAGCCAGAAGATGAGCTCCACTGTGTTTGATTACAGATTAGGCACATAGCCAGAGCGAGGCAGTTACACTTTTTGTCCCTCTGCTAACATATTCTTTGCTTGGAAGTTGGAACCTAAAAACTCGCCTAATCAACCAATGCCTGAATTGTTTGGCACTCCCATGAGATTAAACCTACAAACACATCATACACTGGACCTCAGATCACTGCGGGGAAAAAAACCCGTCAATGTCAGCTTTGATCAAGGTGACATCCCTTCTGTGAGTTCTTTATGACCAGACGACCATTACAAGGCGGTGAATCTGACACCATCAACATCCCTGTGGCTTTTTGACCTCTGGCTCTTCCTCCCACACTCCCGTTGTCTTTCCCCTCCACATTTGGTTTCTCTCAGCACTGTCTGTCTCTTTCACTCACTCCTCGCTTTTGCTTCTCGGCGCTTTGCAAGACGCCCGAGAGAGATAAGGGCGGCGTGATAAGATGTCTTCCATCACCACCCTCCTTCATCTTTCTCGACCAGTACCTTAGAGAAGGAATCGTATTTGTATATCATCTGCTCACGCGGCGGCTCCAGGCAGGATAGCAACTTAATGGTTTTGTGATACGTTTGCTGTCCATCTTCTGCACATTTGACGCGCGTTATGAACAGTGGGAAAGGTACTATACATAAGATGTGCAGGCGTAATGGAGTTTTCATCAGCCTCTCCAGCGCTGGTCCACATTTTTATACTTTCATTGTGTTCTGGTAAAGGTCATTTCAATGTTAACGCCTGCCTTTGACTCACTCCCAAACATTAATGGACACATTAAACACATTAACTGCTTGCATCTATTAGATTGATCTAAGCAGCCCATAAACAAAACCTCTTCAAAGTTTTCACATCCAACATTACACAGGTGCATTCTTCTGTGAAATGCTTTTAGTGCTTACAGCTCACTGGGTAGGAGTCGGTGTGGATACTTGGGCTACGCGGGTAGCAGAAAGGTGAGCAAATCTTTGTGTTATTAGTAATTACCTTTTCAAAATAATTGTTTTGAATGTGATTTTTTTTTTCTGTGGCATTGCAGTCTTGCGCTTTAACGAGTGTAAAAATATTCTCGGATAATTTGCTGAGAAATGAAGCTTATTGCTTAGTAAACAAGCACAATTTACCAATGCAATCGACCCCAAGACAAAATGTCCCCAGACTTATTTCCATTTAGCGGCTTGTATTGCTTTAGGCAAGAATAAAATAGAGTTCAAGTGACTTGTGGTCTTTATACCTGCACCCAATTATTGTTTGCCTACTTATATTATTTATACGACTGCAGCTGACATATTCTATTCATTTGAAATGATAAACATGAAGCCTTCTGCAAAGCTAGAACTAGACTGGCTGGTTAGTTCTCCCAGTGTTTTTTTTTTTTTTGTTTTTTTCTCTCAACCAGAAAGCGATTATTGGACTTTCAGTCAATAGTAAGAAGATTAAACTGAGAGATGTGTTTTAGCAGACACCACACAAATAGACAAGCAGTTCTAATCCCACTAAATGCGCACTCCCTATACCGTATGGCATTAAGTATAGACAGCATTTTCCCACTAGCGTAGTACATGCACTGAAAATCATCTAATGACCAAAGGTTTGTACCATTGCATGTTAATTCCACATTTGTTGTGGCTAAGATTATCGATGAAAGCGCAATATAAATCAACATGTATTGTATTGTATATTGCGTACCCAGCAATAAATCTAAATACTTGCGATGATGTCATCAAAACATGGCACAAAAAGAACAAATAAAAATACAAGTGGGAAGGCTCTCAGTCGAGCACAGACCTCTGGTAAATTGGAAGATTGCAGTTGAAAGAAAAATTGAAATGGCAAAAGTGTGTTAATGATGAGAAAAGAGAAGTAGGTGCTCTGCCAAGTCTCGGGGGGGGGGGGGGGGGGTGAAACTATTCACAGGAAAGGCTTCGCTCGATGAAGTAAGTGTGTGGAGCAACACTCCGCAAAGGTAACGTGAATTTACTGTACGTGCCTTGTACAGTACCAGTCTAACCGTACCATTTTGGTTCTTCAAAATGAGCACATTTTGCCCAGATAACAGCTTTGCTCGTCTTTGTATTTTCTCACTCAGTTTTGTGATGTAGATGATGCTTTATGAGCTGGAATGACTTTCAGCTCACGGCTGTGCATTCTCAAGAGTTAACAGAGTGAATACGTTGGTCTCTTAGAGTGTTTGAGATTATTGGAATTTGAACGTGTTTCCAAACTTTTCACTGGTATTGATGATTATATGCGCAATGTACCATAATGGCCTTATAGTGAAGTATCGTTTCAGAACACCTTTGTCCAGTTCCTCACTAAATTACGATAGTCATGAAGTTTTTGCGACGAGCATCTCCACAAAATTCTGTCAGGTTGATATCGTAAACTGGATGATGTGTGTGAAAATGAGACAATGCCATTAGAAGCCTGGGACATCTGTGGTGATGAACAAGTTCCAGTATCCATTATTTGATGTGAACCAGAATGTTAAACGCTTGTTTATCTATGATTGGTAAATGGCTTTGGGGTGTCCGTGTGTGCTGTCTTTTAAAATTAAAAAATAAAAAAAATAAAAAACTTTTCTTCTAGAAATGTTTGAACACATAAAGGTACCTGTATTAAAAATACTGTAACCTCCTTGTACTTACTTGAAAAAAAAACTAAAGGCTCAAGAATGATTGATTCCATTGTAACCAACAAAACAAAACAACACCACCAGCAATACTAAAATAGCATCAGCACCGTAAACAAGCTTGTGTTAGCCAAGTTGTTAGCATGACTCCGTAATGAGTTGCTCTAACACTAAACGTTATCTGTTAGAAGTTTTATTTTGTTGGAATGTACAGCCAATTACAAATCAAATGGAGGTGATAAGCATACCGATTGAGCAGAAATGTTCCTAATATGAACTAAATGTCTGAGGTGACTTCCATCTGCTTCTGTTGCTGCTATGCCATTTGCCACTTTTAGCGCAGCTGTTGGCAATGAGGCAACAGTCTCTTGTTTATTTATGTATGAATGTGTGTATTTATTTATTTGCAATCGTGGATATTCCGCCACAGTTTCAGCAGAGGTCCTGAAGTCCAATGTAACAGGTCAGCACAAGGCTGTGGGGGTGTGCCTGGGACCAGTCCACCCTCAAATCTAACAGTCCATCACACCTTCTGTCTCTGATTGTTTTTTTTTTCCCCCTTGGTGCGGCAAATCCTAAAAAGTCAAGTTAGGGGAAAATGAGGGTTGACTTATTTATGTATGTATTTATTATTATTATTTTTAGTCCCACCCACAGATCATTCTATCCGTGCTTACGTCAGGCCCTACTGAGGGTTTAAACAAATATGATAAAAAGTGTTTTTCAATTATTTATTTATTTATTTTTAATGAAAATAATTTACACAACTTGTCAGACAAAAGGAACTGTACATTTTTCCTTCGACTTGGTCTAATGCAAAGATGTTGGTCATTTGCATAGCGCGAGACTCTGACTCAAGTTGACCCCTCACTGGGTTTCACCTATCCAATTTTGATCTGCGCTGCCTGTATTGCTGCTGTGATTTTTGTAATTTTTTTTAAAAAAACAAAAGGATTATGCATTGGACAAAAACAAAACCTGATTTAAACTTGTCTCTTTTTTTTTTTACCCTGAGTTTATGCTTTTTGACACACTTGAAAAAAAACCCACTTCACATTCCTCAAGCTGGCTATGGAGAAAGTTCCATGCTTGAGTAGATTCCGAGAAAGAAAGCTACATTCATGGAGTACAATTGCTCCTTGCAGACATGTCACTATTAAAGAGTCTACAAAATGATGGCCTCTTGTGTGCACGCTTTCCAGTGTCATTCTCGATGACTTCTTTTTACCACTTTATAAAATATTCGCACACACGCACACTACAACTGTATAATGCACAAATGCACACATTACACACTTGCATCACTTGTCTCTGATGTGCCAGCGTTTGTTGATAATGAGATTCCTGCAGGATAGGAAAAACCCGGGGGAGACTGGCAGTCCTTTTTAAACGATTCTGTCTCCCTCTGTCTTTCTCTGTTCTCCTGAGGCGCAGACACAGAAGGGAGAATATAGGCGGAAAGTAGTATATAACACTTGGGCACCTCCGCTCACAAGTAAGTGAATACTGCGTGGAAGCTTGCATTCTTCGACCAACGTATGTGGAGTGTTTACGTACACTATGATCTGAAGAACAATCTCATAAAAGAGAGCGATAATTACATACCTTGACCTGTCATGTCTCTTTGTGGCTCCTCAGACGTACTTACTGAGTGGCTCAGTGGCCGCATACCATCTACAAAATATTTCGTACATACACAGGTTTGATGAAGTACATGGCGCCACAGAGGACAAGCAGAACTCATTTCCTGTCACTGCCTTTGAACCTCATCTGTATTCTCATTTCCTCTCTATGCTGAGAGCACGACAATGTCACTTCATGGCGCAAGCACAGAGGCATGTTTATGCCTAATGTATTTGTCTTTTCACCCATCCGACCATTAGCAAATATTTGTGTGAAGTGTGGAAAGGGAACAAATGAGGCAGCATTTTCTTCATGAATTTAGTAGGGTTTCCTGAGGTAATGAATGCAGTATAATTATTGCCAAATGAATATATTCGAAGCAATGAAAATATTTTCAATCAAATATTTCATTAAAAATAAAAGAGCTGCAGCTTGAGATAAGTAAATATTTCCAAAGCCTTCACTGTATATCTTGTGCATGCATGTTTCATGTTTTTATGTTCATGTTTGAGCCAGGCCTGGAGGTTGATCTCATTGGCGAGCGCCTGGTGGTCGGGCCAGCACCCTTGTGGTCTGGTCGGACACAGTCCGAAGACGCAATATGGGTCTCCCTTTCCATGGACTCGCCGCCTGTGAGATGTGCCAAGCGGGTCGGGTGCAGTGTGAACTAGACAGCAGCCAAAGGTGGGGACCCTGGCGGTCTGATACTCGGCAAACTAGCTCTTAGGATATGGCGTGTCATCTTTCTTGTAGAGAAGTAACCCGAGCTGATGTGTGAGGTTGAGAATTCAGACTAGTTATAGTCAGGCTCCTGTCCACACACAGCTTGGGCTAAGGTACCAGTCCTCCTGAAACAGATTGGACTGTCTTCCATTAGATCCTGATTTTGGTGCCAGTGCAATGCTTGTTGTGCGGTGACGGGGTGTGCCAGAGCAGCAGAGGGACTGGTATTAAAATGCGCCTGGCCGAGTGACCGTTTGGTGGAAGAAAGTTAATCTAAATTTACTTCAGCTCAGATTATGTCTAAGTGGTAGCTGCGTGTAAACACAATTTTGTTGACACTGTCAGTGTGCGACGAGTGTGCCGCATTCAAAGGGAATAATAGGAATTTGCCATGATTGAAGTTGTTCTGTGATCATTTCCACAGAGGCGCAGACCTCCCTTTCTCAGATCTGCCAGCCTTTACTTGTCTGCAAAATTACCCAAACCGATTGTAAGCCACCTTCTGTACATATTATTTGTGCGATTCACAAAAATAGAGTGCTCTCTATATAAATGGATAATATGCTTGTCACTTTTTGAATAAACTGCTAAATTAAATGACATTTTTAAGGTCCAAGCAGGAGAACATGAAGAATCTCTATGTTAATTGAATGTACTTGAAAGGAAAGCAGTTTTAATTATTTCGCACATTTCATACAGGAGTTAACTCAATGTGCTTCACATAAAGATAGATGTACAACATTTAAAAGCATTTACAAGCATAAGCGTTAAAGACATTTAAAAGAAAACTCAAGAAATAACAAGTAGCTTAGTAGAATGACAAAGAGAACAATGTTTTGGAAAATAAAATTGAAATTGCTTTCAAAGAATCATTAGTAACCTGGATTTGAAAGAATTAATACATGGGGCTGACTTCACTGCTGTTGGCAGTTTATTCCATTTGCGTGCAGCATAACAGGTAAATGCTGCTTCATCATGTTTGCTTTGAAATCCGTGCTCCACTAATTGACCCGAGTCTGCCAACCTCAGAGCATCTTCTTATATCATTCAACATCATTCAGTGCTTAACTTTGGTGAATATTCTTTCACTATTACCAAATGTTGCTTTTTTATGTTCAATGTCACAGAAACCCCATTGACTGCTTGCCTTTTCACAATTCGTTGGACGAAAGTCGCACGTTTCCCATCCTAAATCATTCTAGCATAAATAGCATGCTGAACACTTTTCTTTGCATTTCCATGTTGTCAGAAGATTTTCCTCGGTTTTGAATCACCTTCTTATGAAAGGCTCAGATAATAATCCTTTGTAAAATGCAAAACATGTCTTGGTCATAATTCAGCTGCCTTTCTGTTCCCCGAGTGTATGTGTTGGAATAATCTACCACGATAATGAAGAGCTCATCTGCTCTGCTCTTTAAGCATCTGCATGTCTCCTGGAAAACCAACCAAGCACACAAGCCAGCACTGCTTTTTGTGTTTGTATGTGTTCAATGGAGATTTTTGACAGCCACAACACCTGTGTTATGGAGAATGTGCTGTTCAGCATTTTGTCATATGGCACAACTAGTTAAGGAAAGCCTTTCCTCCATACTTGTCTTTGGATACATTCTATTTTAGCACAATGTCAGCCCAATGTTTTTATAATGAAACATTCTACCGATCGCCCGCTTTTCCAATCATGTTCCTGCAGCAAAACATACATTTCATATGGGGCTCCTGTGCAGTGTAATATGTGACATTAACCGCCTAGCTATATTAATCCA
Organism: Hippocampus guttulatus; assembly: GCF_054856545.1. Taxonomy (NCBI): domain Eukaryota; kingdom Metazoa; phylum Chordata; class Actinopteri; order Syngnathiformes; family Syngnathidae; genus Hippocampus; species Hippocampus guttulatus. The sequence goes on from NC_141267.1 coordinate 14,139,110, forward strand.
TTTGCACTTTCCCCTGTTGATTAGAGTGCATGTGAAATGTGACGGTGGTTGCTTGGTATAGGGCAGCCGTTGCCTGGGGTGGCAGGTGCTGTGTTGAGAGGTTTCATACCCAGCCATGTCCACATTCAGATGGTGATTTATTACCCTGTACCACTCGCAAACACACATGCTACACTTTAAGCGACACAAACTAAAACACACACACGTCTGGTATTTAGGGTAACAAACACACACACACAAATAGAAGAATAGGACAATAAAGAGTCTGAAATGCGTGCTTCCACATGCCCGAATGTGAGATGTCACATGTGCATTTGTACCCGCTATAATTAATCACATTCGTACAGAGTGCGTTCATGTGTGAGAGAGCTTTAGTGTATACAAAGTGAGAATTAAATGAATTTCCTTCCAAGCAGTCAGAAGCCATATGTGGCCCCACAATGTAACGTAGGACTTTATTTCCAACTGATGAAAGTGAAAAGACCCCCTTCTGAGCCGTCACTTTATCATGATGAAGGGGTTTGTGTTTCCCAATAAACCTGGCTGCTAAATTGTCTGGCAGGGTCACCCAACAGGTCTTAGGTGAGAGACTACACAAAGCAAGGCTCAAAAGACCTCTAAGCCAAAATTTATAAATGTCATATATCAGTAATACCAAAAACACCAAGTGTTAATTGCATCCGCCTACAAATGTCATCCTTTTACCTCACTGTTGTGTTTTTGTCAGATGTCTTCAACGAGTGAGTCACTTTCTTTCATTCTAGTTACATTCTACTTACTTTTTACTTTACTTATCTTTATACTTGCATTGCAGTTCAGCAAGTAAAAAAAAAAAAAAAAAAAAGCTATTTCTGTGGACTCTGGCAGGGCCCACCTATACTAAGACTTATTATCTTTATAAAGGCAGAATATTTGATTCAGCTCCCTGCATTGCATGCCTGTCCAATGTAAAGTATATCAGAATCAATTCACATGCTTTTGTCTGCATGTGTGCTCACAACTGTGCCGAGGCCTCTGCGCAAACTTTAATATCCTTACAAAAAATATAGAATGTGACTGATAAGAGAACAAGGAGAGAACAGTGGGGAGAGATCACAAATCCCATACAGAGGAGAGAGCACTAGTCCATTGCCAGCATGGCAGAGGTCACAGTCAATTTCAAAAGGAGCAGGTCTTGAATATTAGAGTTTGGCAGGATGGAGGACCCTCCTGCGCTCTGTCATAAAGGGCCTGAGCCAGAGCAGGGCCAGATGTGATCAACATGGACCTTGTGGAAATCCTCCTTCTGAACTGAACTGTCTTATTGGAGGCAGAGAGAACAATAGCAGCACAACGTGCACACCAAGGACTTTTTTTTTTCCGGTTATGATTTACAAACCCACAGGAATTTTTTTTTATGAGTATACAGTTGGGCAACAGGCTTTATCCAAAACTCAATCTTATGTTGAGCAGGTTTAAATATCATATAGTGGTACTATATGGCATACATAACATTAGACAGCAAAGCGAGCGCAGTAGTTTTTTGTACAGAGCATTGATCAAAACATCTTTGCAATCCATGCAAATGTCGATTTGCTCAAACTAAGCTTTCTTTGTAATCAAGTCATTCTTATATCATTCTTAATGGTAGTGGTATTGCCAACCTGCCATTTCAATGGTTGCCTCTTCGGAAAGATTTCAGCTGTTAGTTGCTCAGTTAAGGATCTGCCTATTCCCTGCAACCTTAGAGCTCTTTTATCTTTTTGAACCCTCCCTAGAATCCTGCCACTAAAGTTGAGTTGTGATGCGACACTTTTGGCGTTTGACATTGTCAGACCACAAACCGAAAAAAAAAAAAGTCACCATCACCCACAGAAGTGAGAGCGCTATCTAGCTGTCAGTCAGAGCAAGGAGTTGCAAGGCAGGCTAGCAGTCAACGGTAATTGACATGAGTAGAGTTGACATCCCGAGCAGAGCGCTTCAGGTTGGGCTCCGGCTGGGACCGAGCAGCCCATCATTGCCAGTTATTAAGCAGCTTGTGCTCGGCTGCACTCACTCAGAGCCAACCGGCCTGTCTCCAAGTGTTTACATGTGAACACGCGGACGTGAGGAGGTGCGACGGTGGGGCTTGTTGCTGTGTGTCTACAGTAGTCTGGCATGCGCATGATGGAGCATGTTATGAATGACTCTAACTTAATCCAAGCTTGAATCCATCCATCCATAGTGCTTGCCTTCATGAGGTTCGCCGGTGAGCTAGAGCCGATTCCAGCTGACTCAAGGTTAGTGGGGTAAACCTTGGACTGCTTGCTAGACAATCACAGGACATCATAGTCTGACATTGATACATTGACCTCACTGCCATGAGGGGAAAATCTCTACTCTTCCACACTTTTTAAACACAATTAAACTTAGCAAAACACATTTTAACCACGTTGCAAAAATACAAACACAACAACACATGTCTTTCTTGCAAGTATAACATTTATAGCAATTACTGTAGGTATTGTGCTGTTTGTGCCTTTAAGAGGCGGGCCCTGGTGGGCTTGCATGCGATGTCCGCGTGGCCAACAGCAGCTTCTGATCGAATGTGTTCATTCTGTTTTACTGTTCATAGTGTATTTCAGCTACCACGGCTCTCCGTTCCCACATGCAAGGTATTACAGTAACTAACTACATGGAACTGGAATCAACCAGATTCAATTCAGCTTAGATAAAAAAATAAAAAAGAAAGAAAATGTAATAAATATTGCCTACATTCACAGTCTATATCGACAGAAGAGTGTCTTTAATTTATGTTTAATATGACAGTAAAATATAACTGGAAGTGACATTAAACAGCTTGAAGCATCTTATTTTTAAGAAGTCAAACGGCTGCTTCTTGTGAAGTGAGTTGGGTTCACCGCCACCCTACAGTGGTCTTGCCATACATTTCTGCATGCAAGTCAAAGTGAAACAAGCCAACGAGTGACGGCTCATATTTTGAAAAGTCATTGTTGGGGTCAATCGTAACTCAACACTGCACTGTATATGTGTGTGTTATTTGACTGGCAGTTGGTCAGTTTGTAAGGTCGCACAGTGTTTGTGGGTGGGGGGGCTTCTACACACTTCAAGCCTGATTGGCTCCCGTTTGCGCGTCTGCTTTTCTGGCTGTCTTGTTGTCCAGTTGGCCCCAGTTGTCCGCTGACCTGATGTTATTGGCTTGCGCCCTGCATGCCGCTCTGTTAATGTTGTGATAAAGCTATCTGCGCTCCGCAATGCGCTCACACGCCTGCCCTCCGCTCATCCCACATGCGCTGCTGCCGTTTTCTCTCTAACCACCTTTTATTTTATAGCTTGTAAAGTTGCTGCATTCTCTCGCACGTGGGGAAGCAGCTTGTCTCTGCATTTGTGTGTGTGTGTGTGTGTGTGTGCGTGCGTGCATGCGTGCGTGTGTGTTTGTGTGCGTGTGTGGCACCTGCAGAGATGGCTGTAAATGAAAAATTACACCACTTGTTTCGTTTTTCTTCGTCAGATAAATACCTGTATTCTTTCAGACACCATTGCGTAACGTTTATAATGTAACTCATCCTCGAATAGGAAAAGATACATCAACAGACATTTTTATTTTTAGCCCCTTGCCATTATGACCAGTTACAGTACTGAATTCTTATTTTTTTAATTCAAGAATTGAAAGGCTAATTTGGAAAACATCAAACATTTATTCAAAGGGTTTCAACGATATCTTTGATGCAATTTTATCGCCAACTCAAAGAAAATCATTTTCAGTCCAAAATGTTCCCCTAACTGTAAAACTACACAGAAATGGTATTCGGTTTCGTGAATAAGAATTGACAACAGGTAAAATGCACCAGAACGACAGTCGGTCGGACTAACCGTTTAACTTTAACTCAACCGCGAATCCGAACAATTGTTTGTTTGTTTGTTTATTGAACATAAAACATATATACAGTAATAATTTGACAGAAAATAAGGTAGATAAAAAAAGAAAGAAATCAATCTTCATACAACACAGTTATTATGTTCAAGGGAGTAGGAAGAAGTAAAAAACTTATCTAGTCCTACCCCGTTATGTGATTGTATCTAATAAATCATTTTTATATCAATCAGAAAAGAAAAAAGTAAGAAGAAAGATTCAAAGGGAGCGACAGGTTGTATTGATTGCACAGCGTCAGTTATTATCTTCGTTGCTGCTATCCTCAAGACCCTGTCGACCCACTTGATTGCGACAAAAATTATTTTTTGCGCAATCACCCGGCAACAATGCACTCGAAAGTTACCCTATTTCGAAGCCACTGTCACGAGCAATTGCTGTATTAGCAGCGAGTGAACTGAAAATCGTCGAATCATCATCAATTGGATTTGTTTGATTGAACAGTTTAACATGCACACTGTAAACCACGATGTGTCCATCCTCATCTCTATCTTTGCTAATAAGCAGGTCCTCCCCCGTGTCGCTTTCAATACCAACAGGAGCTCATGACACAAGCCTTATGAATATTAACGCAGGGTTTGTCATACAGTGGGGAAGCCCCGGAGTCCCTCATGAATATTGATGTTGGCCTCCCTCCTGAGCCTCTGAAATCCTTGCCTTCCTTTGGTGCCCTCTAATTCAAACACCCTATTGTTTGAATGGGCTACAAGAGCCCTGTAGAGCTCAGGTCGGTCCGTGAGTTTTGTGGCAGCAAGTGGCATAAATCCAGACAATTTTGAGTTCCAAATGAGAAGACATTGTTTTTGTTGTCTCAGTCCAGTGCAGTGGTTCTTAACCTGGGTTCGATCGAACCCCGGGGGTTCGGTGAGTCGGTCTCAGGGGTTCGACGGAGATTCTGCCGTGGAGGGTAAGACTAACGCGACTCAACATGGCAATTAGTTATGACACGCCCGCTTGGCCATCACTGGCTGCAGATGATCACATGACATTGCTTGTCCAATCAGTGCTGTGGGAAATTTAGTTCACTTAGTAGTCTACATGTGACTGTCGTGACAGTATGTCGTACATTTTTTAAAAAAAAAGTACACTTATCTCTTGAAATTTTATTTAACTTTTTTGATTTTAATAAATGTGTTTTTTTTATATCTTGAATTTGTAAAATATGTGTGTGTGTGTGTGTTTAAATATATAATCTAAAAAAATAATATTTTTTACTCATGAAGAGTTCGGTGAATGTTCGGTGAATATTAACTGGTTGGGTTCGGTACCTCTGAAAAGGTGAAGAACCACTGGTCCAGTGTTTTGACCTGCCTCTTGCCCCAAGTCAGTTCGGATAGGCTCCATCCCACCCCAATGAAGACAAAAAAGTTTCCTAAATGGATGGATGGATGTTTTTTGAGTGCTCTCCAGCTCTGATGTTAGTATGTATGCTCTGTCCAAGGCGCCAAAAACAGGCCCTTTCTTTTCAGTTAGTCCTTAGATTAGCTCTCCCCGTTGTAAATCACGGCACACTGGGCGAATATTAATGGAGCCACCTCCATTAGCTTGAGGAAATATTCAGTGTTATTTCACAACTCTGTCACACTCCAAAGAGTCCAGAAGTAATATGAAGTACTGCTAACACCTGTTCACATGGCTGCACAAGTTATCTGGATGCGCTGACGCAGCGGTGCCTAAAGTCAAATGTGTGTTACGGCAAAAGTGTCGGTCTCTAGTATTTTAGAAATAGTATATTGACTGTAAATATAGGACACGTCGCCATGTGTGCCTTAGTGCATCGTTGTGGCTGTAGTTCGCATTACTTTGGCACTTCGGTTCATCATACTGACAGCTGTTTCTCATAACTAGCTTCTGCCATGTAGCTACACGATATAACCAAGACCTTTCAATATGAGGCCAGAGTTCTACACCAATACAAACTACAGCCGCATGAATGGCAGTCTGTCGGTGTCCAAACTAAACATTGTTATTTATTTATTTTTTATCTTTATTTTATTTTGAACAAGAAGGAGCTGCACTTGCATTGGATGGCCAGAACTCATTTTGAAGGATGGTTGTGACACAACGCACAGCCAGATAACAAACCCTACTTAATTTTAAACTGAAAAAAATTGAGTATTGACTGAACTTTAGTTTGTCAAGCGGTTGCACGAAATAGCATCATCTGGATCCGGATAAATTTTTTTTAAGTCTACTATACAGTTAGTATCTAGATCCAGACAAAATTGCCAAGAAAATTGATTAAAGCCAACACTAGTATCTAGATCCAGATGATTTTATTTCATGCAACCACTTGCTGAACGAAAATGAAGTCGCCAACAAAAACTTGAGTCAGTGTACACTTGAGTGGTAGGCAGAGGCTCACAGTCGGAACTATTTGTATGAAAACAATAGTCACTTTGTATGTATAAATTGTTGATGACTGTGAATGAAGTTTCTGGCACGAGGACACAGCGTAACCCTTTATACAAAGTGTCCATGTGGTGCTCCTGTGGGACCGCTGGCACGTGAAGAGCTCTCTCGCCCCCCCTCTTCCTCCTCTCTTGCTCAGAGACGCAGGCTGCTGTGGTCCCGGTCTTGGCTGTGGATCCCAGACGCTGCTCCAAGAACTGTCAGTCAGCATGTGTTGTCCTCCATGCATGAGAGAGGCAGGACGGCCGGGCAGATTTTTCGGCTTTCTACACGGGTGCATGCAGCGCCTGCCAACACACATCAACATAGGCCCCCGTCTTAAAGCAGTTGACTCCCTTTTCATTAATGCGAAACCAACAGCTTGTCTTGGAAGGGTTTTGTTTTCGCGTGTGGCTCTGCTGGAGTAGTACAGAAGGCCATTATCAAAAGGGGAGAAAAAAACAAAACTCAGATGATTAAGGTTTCATAAAGTTGTCCCAAAATATGCGTTAAAGGAGTTTACATTCTCTCTAATAATGTGCTTCTAAAAAGCAATTGGATAATTAAATGTAAACAAGTAAATCAACAGTTACTTGACATGGCCACCGGAGGGAGTATAATACAGTCGTGTAGGCAAAAACGAAGAAGAGTTCCACAAGTCTTATAAGTGACGTTGTGCAATAAATCTCTTGAATAACACTCTCTTGTTTTATGTGCTAGAAAAAAGATCCCAAACCTAGGGGGGCGTATTATACAAGGGGATTAATATGAAATTAAAAGTTTTCAAATTGTTTAAAAATGTACTCGTAGTTTTGAAAAATATAGATTTATGCCACATTTCATACATACTGTAACTCAATATGCTTTCCATACTTTAATTAAAAATACAAAATTTAAACATGATTTTAAGAATAATTTGAAAGCCCTTAATTATAGACATGGGGAAAAGAACATCTTTTTTTAAACCTGCATTTAAAAGCATTTACTCTTTTCTTTTGGGGTATGTTTTGAATCTTGATTCATACATCTTATTCACTCTGAAAATAAAGGATAGCAGTAAATCGAGGGACCATATTCTACACAAGTACAGATAAAAAAAAATCATAAGGATGGTATTGGGGGTATTACACACGGATGCTGGATTTTGTGGTCGTCATTTTTTCGCAGACAGTAAAAAATACGGTATATGTATGAGACTATTGTTATAATGTCTGTCTACGTGTGTTACTGCACCACTTTAAAGCAAAATGTCATTTTAAATACACATCATGTAACCCTCTCTGTTTACACAACATGTGTAACAAACTCTTTGTTTGACATTAAACGTCAAGTGGGAGTGACACTTGAACAACTTGAAGGATGGAAATGCATTTTGATACTCTAAAAGTTGCTTTTGATTTTGTCACTCAAGTCTCCAATGGTGATTGGCATTATCTCGTGTAACTGTCTAATATTCCAGAAGTTAGTGCATCTCCAAGGTGATTGTCCTTTCATTTTTATTTTATTTTTTTTAATGCATTCTGACTTCTGATTTGGTTCTGCCACTGTCTCGTTATGCCTTTCCATCCTTGCAAGCAGGCAAACCCCCCGCCCCCCGAAATCCCCTTACATCAATTGAGTATAGACAGCAACCCAATAAAAAGAGAGACCCCTTTGAATGGTTCTTCCGCAGTCTTTTTTTTTTTTTTTTTGTCAATCACACTCTCTCTGTTGCTTTTCTCCTCAATGTCCTTTCAGTCTATATAATTGGAAATTTCCTCTGCTTTGCACTGTCAGAGTGAGGGACAATGTGGCATCCATGTTCTTTGGAGCATGGTGGAGAGAACTGGAGCATTGTCTTATGTAGGCGAGGCAAGCGTGGTCTGGGGACTTATCTAAATTGAATATCTGTCTTGTTTTTTAGCCTTATAATGAGAGTGACACCATGAGCGCAAGAGTCTTTCACATCGCTGTCAGCCCGCCTTCTTTTGAAAAGTTGACAGATAACATGCAATGGGATACATGAAAGCCCCGTCTGTGAGAATATACGCAACCCGACAGAATATTATTACAGAACACCACCCAATTACATGTGAAGAATTTCTCTTCAGGCTGCTTTATTTAGAATGTGTAAACAATACAATTATATTGGACTCTCCTACCATCGCTATACAATGATTAAGGTACCGTATTCATTCGCAAGCCTTTTAAGCGAGGATGTATGACAAGTAGTGACTCAATTTTTTCCCAAGATCATGTGTGTGGTCTATCATTACAGTATGTAAACCTTTTTTTTCCCATCACTGTGAGTCTTGACTGCTGGTTTGTTGCTGAAAGTTCAATTCATCCATCCATCCATTATCTGATCCGCTTATCCTCACGAGGGTCAGGGGAGTGCCGGAGCCTAATTCAGCTGTCTTGGGGCAGCAGATTCAGACGTTGCTTCCAAGTGTTATTTGCAAGTGTGCGCCCCACCCTCTCCCCTCTAACAGGGATGGATGTGTTTGGAATTGACATGTCACATTGAACAAATAAACTTCAGGCGCTCTAGTAGGCTTTTGCAGACTTTTTTTTTTTCGCTTTCGAATGGGAGCTTGAATGTTTTGTGATAACAATGACTCCTATTTCCAATCTTGACTTGGGACCCAGTTCCAGCTGAAGAAAAACATCCCTAAAATCTTATGACGCCTACACCACACCTGTTTGGGTAATTTTGTTCAAAAGCGTGACTGGTTATTTGTATTCCCGCAATTTCCTGTTTTTCCCTCCCCAAATCTGACCAAAATTACGCTTGGAACATTTCTCAAAATATTCCAGATGCACCGGGCCCGCTGGTCTCCCTCTCCTGAACATAAAACAGGACAGTGGAGCTGCAATGAATGTAAGAATCTCGAGAAAACAAGAGGCTGTTTATATAATGAGCATGCAGATGGTGTTGAGGAGAATACTAAGCAACGGTGATGACAGACAGCCTGACAGGCCGGCACAGACCCTGCCAATCAAAAGACCAGGGGAGAGGCCAGGGCAGTTTCTATCACTGTCAATGGCCTCTGTTTGCCTCCGTCGCGGCCTTCCTCTCGCTTCCCGGGCATGTCTCCTTTTTTCTCTCACTGCCTTCTCTGACACTTACATCCTCCCTTGTTGTTCTGTCTCGGAATTCAAAGCAGCCCCTCTTTAGACGTTGTAAACAGAGACAGCTCTGTGATACCTTGTTGGCATTCTGTGGAAAATAGCTTCATAAAAAGTGACTTTGCTGCTGGACATTAAATTGGATTTCATAAGTATACAAGCCAAGTTGGTTTATTTCTTGTTTGTTAAAAAAAAAAAAGTTGGGTAGATGCTCTAATGGCATATCCCTATTTTTTTCTTCCTCTAATGAGCTATGTAATTAACACCGTCTGCAAGAGAGCAGGTGAGAATTTGAGGCTAGGAATAGAGGTGGCAGGTTTTACGGCATTCACTTTCTCTTCAGCACCCAAACTTGTTTTCTTCAGATGTTATGAATTATGATCTTTAACCTAATGTCTGCACATTTAGAGTCCGAGCAAAACAAATGAATAAATAGAACTAGAGCAACGGAAACTGTTGTTCTAATGCAGGTTTTTTTTTGTTTTTTTTTTGGTCAAGGTTATCCTTTCTATGTGTCAGCGTGGTGGCGGGAGAATAGAATCCCGCCAGCCCTTATATCTCCGACGTTAGACTAATGTGATGGAGCAGAGCCATGCAGAGTGAGCAGAGCACAGCTATATTTAGGACACTTTGGCGACAGTGACCATGGCACTTAGATCCTCTACAGCCACTCCGAGCATTCACTTTTTGTCCAGCCTCGGGAGATAAGCTAGCTTCCCGTTACCTTTTGAAATTATTGTCACATTTTAATGAGAAACATTCCTGTCACTTTATTATTCTCTCATGAAACACTGCACTATATTTCTTTAAATAACTGTTTTAGTGTAGTAAAATACCAAATGCCCCTCTGTTAGCGTCAATCAAAACTGATTCTTTTTATAAAGGTGAGCTGTTTGATACAGCTCTTGGATGGGTAATTATTATACAGTACAACCTGTCATAATGTTGTCATGGGTGTCTGTATCGACACGTTATTCAGTGTCTTATGTCGAACATGAGGTGGAATTGTGGCTTTCCCCGCCTTCCTTGTTCGTCAAATATTTACTTGGAAGTCAAAGCGAAATGATTGTGTGACTCGTATCTCAAGTCACCACTGCATGCAATTCATTTTACTTTGTCAGTATCCCCTATGAGTGCCAGGCCTTTTTTTTTTTTTTTTAACGTAAGGTGGCATTGCCCTGCAGGGGAATATCAGGCTATATTTGACTTAAACGGCTTTACGCCTGTATTCTCTTACAGTTGTGTCCTTCACGTGACTTGCTCCTCAGCGTCTGCCAACCATTCCTCCTCCCTCCTCCTGTGAAGGTCATCAGGTAGAATTGGAAAGTGCACTTTGCAGAGTCAAACAGATGCAGGGCAGATAGCACACTGTTTATCTAATCTTGTATCAACGCAGTAACGAAGTACAAACAAAGTCCTCCCACAATCAGATCAGAGGGAAACCTTTCTTTATTTTTATTCTGCACTCAAGGACTTGCCATATTTGCCCTCGGATATCTTGACGTGTTGGATTTAGATCGCTGCAAAGAGAGCGCACACTCTTTTCTACCAATAGTCTTCTTTTCATTAAGCAAATAAGTCCAGAAATTAGTGGCAATTTTCACAAGTTAGCGAAGCCCCTGAGTGATTGTGTGCTTTAAGGCCAAAGCTGCAGGAGCTGGAGCTCGGGCGCTCTGTGGGCAGAATAACGATGGCGGCGCATTGACTGAGGTCTTAAATTAAGAGTACTTATCTTAATTGAACATCTAAAATAATGTTTTATTTACAACAAAGGGAAGGTACTGGAGAAATGAAGCGGCCCGCTCCGCACGAATGCCACCGCCTGCCTCTCTCACGCTCTCCTCTGCCGCGCTTGGTTAAATTCCAGTAGCTGCAGTATACATATCTGATGAGCGACCGGCGCTTTATATCGGCCACTCGGAAATGTGAAGGTCGTCATATCATTATGGTTGTGGTTCAAAGGTCATCCGTTCTCATCATCCATCACGCGTTGGGCGGAATCACAAGGGTTTCCGTTGCTTTAGTGCTTCCGCAAGAGCTTTTTTCTCGTGAGAATTTGTGTCAAATTTGTGCAATATGCAATGTCCTGTAAATAATAGGAAACCAAACGTTTTGTTCTTTGTGATGTGACCGGAAAATGCTTTTAGGAATTTGATACCCTGAAGCTTTTTCTGTTGTAAAATAGCATTTTCAGCATAATATACTAACTTGAGATGCAATTTCATACTAAGGAAGCAGACTCTGCCTACTTCATCATTTTCATTCTCTTTTGGTTCTGATCTTTCTGAAAATATGTCAAGTATCAGTGTTGGAATAAGAACTGGGTGACCCGGCGGTTAACAAATTTGCCTCACAGCTCTCAGAGTCATGGTTCGAATCTGGGCTCTCGCTTTCTTGTGTGGAATTCTCTACAACTTTGACACACTGTCCCTTTAACAATTCAGTTCGTTCAAATTCGGTCTCAATCTGATAAGTTTGTCTTTCTATGCTGAATGGAAACGGTCAAAATTCATCTAAGATGGTCACTTCAAACGGAAAAGACTTCCCGAGTATTTTCAAGAATGGGTTCTATGGACTTTTTGTGGGTCGAACTGTGATAGACATGCCTACCCAATTTCATAGGGCTAAGTGACACTGGCGACAGGGACGGAATTTTCCCAAAGCTGAGCAACTGAGCCAGTTTACGGGGTTCAAGCCCACCATACCTCCCAATGAGGATAGACATGGCTGCAAAATGTGAATTTTGCCAAACTATTCAGCCTCAAAACAATGACAAAGCAACCCGTTCGTGGCCAAGTAGTGTAAGAGATACGTCGTCACGAGGCACAACAAGGCTGCTATTCTTGCTTTTTTTCCCCATTAGGTTGTTTTATATTTATGATCCAAACGAATTTACCATCTAAAAATATTTTCTGTAATTTTGGTTTTTACATTGCTGCCAAAAGAAAGGAACTCCGTCATAAATCGTGGACCCTCTCGATATTATATGCAATGCTCTCGCCTTCCTGCACACTTAATAAGGCATTTGTGTTTGCATGTGATTGCATTGAACATGGAAGGCGGGTAGCCCTCACAAACTTGATTACAATGATGACTTTTCTCACGGAATCATCAGTCGCATTGTTGTAAAAGTCACACTGACCATCTCCGCGTCTCCGTGATTACGCTAATCTCAGCTAACCAAATGTCACGTCTGGCCTCCGGGCACACCTCTCTGGCTCGTAGCCGCCGACCATGTTGATACGCTTGTAGATGTTACTCCAAGAGCCAGCATAGTTGCTCGGGATCATTATGTGCAAGTGTGATTTCTGAGGAGGAATGGCTGGAGGTATCATTTAGCCCGCAGGACTGGGAAAAAAAAAAAAAAGATTCAGTCTTGCAGAATTGATTGAGATTTTCAGCAATTGTGCTTCATTCTTTGTGAAAAATGCAGAGCTTATTGGATTTTGCAATCATGTATGTCAGTAGGTATGGCTGTGCATTCTAATAGAACTACACAAGCCCCAAGCTGATATTTGTCAGGCTTTGTGATTTCTTTTTCCCAATACTTTTATGTTAAAAATGAGAGCGCTGAGAAGAAGAGACTTTTATTGATGTGTTTGGGAGATTTCGTTATGGTCCAATGAAACCAAGATTGAACGTTTTGGCCATAATTCTGACAGTTGTCCATCCATCCATTTTCCGATCTGCTTCATCCTCACATGGGTCGCGGGGGTTGCTGGAGCCTAACCCAGCTGTCTATAGGCAGTAGGCGGGGGACACCCTGAATCGCTTGCTAGCCAATTACAGGGGAGACAGATACGAACAACCATCTGCGCTCACAATCACACATTGGGACCATTTGGAGTGTTCCATTAATCTGCCATGCATGTTTTTGGGATGTGGGAGGAAACCTGAGTACCCGGAGAAAACCCACACAGGCACGGGGAGAACATCTCCACACAGGAAGGCCAGAGCCGGTATAGGACCTCTGCACTGTGAGGTCGACGTGCTAACCACTTGATTACTTGGCCACCCCTGTCGAAAACAAAACAAAACAAAACAAAACAAAATGCCAAGAAAAGTCTACTAGAACAGCTCTTTGCTGGCTGACAAGTACCGGTGCTCAATGTATTTTTACTCTCAAATCTTGGTAAACTCACGTTTTACACATGGTAGTTCAAATGTTACTTACCCAGAGTTCCCACGCGTCATGGAAAATGATGGGAATTGAATCGCAGCTGTGAGAGAGACATTTTTTATGCTAATTTGGTAACATTGAAGAAATCCGGTTAACTGTTCCAAATATATGTTACCGTTGTAGAAAATAGCACTTCTCCAAACTTGGGTTGGAATTTAATATTATATGCTTTGATAAACTTGACTCGTACTGGAACAGATGAAAACATCCTGGAAAAGTGCCGGGAAGTCTTTGACACCCATTTCAAGAAAAGAGCGGGAATACTGTTAACTTGAAATAATGTACTGCCAGTGAGTGACGGTTTTCTAATTTATGATCTTGGAACAAATTCCCATTTGCATTATATCTCTTAAGGAAGGTGTGTGGGGTAGGTGTGTGTGTGTGTGGGGGGGGGGGCGGTAATTCCATTGCTTTACCGCATCACCTCAAGCAAACAAAAGCATTCCATTACAGATTGTGAGGATCAGTCATTTGGCCATTATTCCAGAGTGTTTACTTGCTGCATATGTGCGGCTACAATGACATGTATTTGTTTGCGCTATCATGTTTGCAAGCCGATGTTTGTTTGTTTGTTTGTGTGTGTCTGTCTGTCTATGTGTGCGCGTGCGTGTGGTTTTTATGCTCTCTCCAGTCATGTGTGCCATCTGCTACCTCTGCAGGTGGCACCACCCAGGGCTGATGTTGTTGATGCATCCTCACACCTTGCTTCATCACCTGTCCCACGCTTTTACCACACAACACAGTGACTAATGAACCCAGCGGATGCCCCTTTTTTTTTCTCTGGGCGTACGTGTGAGAAGAAGGCAAACGTGTGTAAATATCCCTGAGCAGTGTGCAGTGGCTTGAATGGCTCATTTATCACCAGGCTTGTCATTATTTATTGTTCGTTGCAACACAGATCATAACCTCTCAATGTCCTAAGTGCAGCATTATTGGCGGTGTCCTCTCTTCCTTTGTCTCCTCTTTTGTCTGCATCACACGAAACAATTAGAAGTGCCGCTAGCCAATGTTGCCTTTTATCTCCAGAGCTATGTGAAGGCCAACCCTCCGCAGGGAGCGATCATATATAATGGATGGCTTGACTGTCACTACCATTTAGCCTTGAGAGCCAGAGTTCCACATCTGACTTCAGATCAATGGTGGACGCAGTATGTGTGCTGTCAGTCAAATCGCTGGCCCTCCTGGCCTCCGTGTGCCCCGTGGACCGACGACTTACTCGTCTGACTATTTGGCCATTAGGGAGTTGTTAATAAGAGAGGCCTTAAGCTGCCGGCAGACCCCTGAAAACCTTTTCCACCTCTCCAAAACATGGCATTGCACCTCTGAGTCTTTCGTGACTGCCTTCCTCTCTTTAGATGCTGTCAACTTTTTTTTTTAATTTCATAACCTTCATTTAAACCATTTTTTTCCATATGTTGTCCATTTCGTCTTGTCCTTACTTGGGGATTATCCCTTCAAGCTTTCAGATGGCTCAAGGGCACCTTGACAGCAATAGTTTCACTTTTCTCCATTGGCTTTATTGTAACTCGTGACCTTCCAGTATTATAGTCCCAAGCTGCTTGCATATTCGCCACTAAAAGGACTTCTGAAAAGCTCGGAGGGCCACTTTTAACTTCAGCAGGATTTAAATTCCACCTTAAGGGCGTTCCGTAGCTACTTAGAGCTCCTAATTCTGGGAAGTTTTGCTAAACCTCTTCTAATTAACCTCAAACAAGGCCGCTGTTAATGTTGCGGAGAAGCTCGCTTTTTGTGACGAGAAGTTTCATTGTGTGTGGGTGTGTGGGGGAAGCGAAGGGAAAACTAAAAATCTACTGTCAGGCTTAAATACATTCGAGAGTTGAGGATACTTGCTCTCTCCTTGTCTCGCTCTTCATCCTTCTCTGTGTTTGTCCTCTTACTCGCTGTCATTCGCGTCATAAGCATTTCTCCCGTGCCAGTCCGCCTTCGCGCCATTAATCTCTGTCTGTGACAAATGACGGGCTCTCGTGTTGTTTGTTTGACTTCAAGTGAATATTTCCAATCTTTTGTCAGCGCCGGCTTCCTCTTAAGGCTGTCGCGGCTAATTAACATTGCACATACAAGTAGGACACGCGCTCCTAAAGTATTTCCGAGCAATCGTGCGTTTGTGTTCGTCTTCTCGCCGGTGCAGCAGAAGGAGCGGGAAAATGATTTATTGAAAGTCATAGCTTCCCCTGCAGGCCTCGTGAAAAGATTTGTTGTGTATCTGCCCTGCTCCCTTTATAGCTGCTTGTGCTGCTTTCAGCACTTTGACATGGCTAGCGAGGCTTATTGCTACCTTCATGCCGCCTCGTCCTCTCACCATTCGAACGTCTTTCACCGCATGTAATGCGAATTGTCTTATCACGCTGGCAAATCCTCCTCTGATTAATATGAGGTGCACGGTATGCCCAAGGATGCAGGGAGGGATGGAAACATGGGAGGAAGGCTATAATTATTACTTCTAAGTATCGACCCCCCCCTCATGCTGCCATCACTACTCCTCACTTTGCCCTGCGCACCCTACCCGCCCAACCCTGCCTATTGAGTTACAGATCTGCAACGTCTAAGTAATTTATAATGGGCATTCACTGTGGCAGTGCAGAAATTGTATTTGCGATGGTGAGCTAATATGATCATGAGCATTTTAACCAGTTTTTTTTTTCCCTGTGCTCTGAAATTACATCTGTTCCTTGGAGAGCTCTCTTTCCATGTCCCTCCCCTCTCTCTCGCCGTGATCTGATTAGACTGCAGTGTCTGTTTCGGCCTTCTTCCTGTATCACACACACACAAATCAAGCAACCACCTCGTTCTGGTTGTTCCATGACGCATCTGTCATTGCTCATCTTCCCGTCACTCAATTGGAGCATTTAAACATTTTACGGTGGCACCGTGGGTGAGTTTTCATCCCCTAAAACAAACTCATCTGCAACATCTTACATCATCACCAAGAGACCTGTTTTTCAAATTAAGGGCCCTTTGAAAAGCCACTCCTAGGCCTTACTCTGATTGCTCAAGTTTGATTGCTGCTTCATTTATATATTGCTGAAGGTCTTATTTTTTATTTTTTGGGTCATGTTTCCAGTTCAAGAACTGATAATGTTGACCTTCAGACATGAAATCAATTCTAAATAAATACTTACTTTTGTCATTCTATGTCATTAAAAATTACATAACCAGGGTTTGATTACCCTGAGAATATTGGTGCTTTGCATATGTACAGTCTTACATGCATTTGAACAAGTACCCCTCTACAAGTCATCAAACTCCCCCAACTTCCCTACAAGCGTTTTACAACTAAGTGACTCAGAAAGCCGCAATATTGTCATTTTTCGCAGTGTATATAGAAGAAATAGCTATGAGTTTTGTTGCGTCATCTGTCTACATGTGTTGCCGAACCTTTTGTGTATATCCATTGCTTAAACAGTTCTCACTACAGCGATATTGATGATTTCGTTTTGGCTTTTGGCATTGCTTTTTAGCAATAAAATATTGCATATTTTTGTAAGTTGGCTTGATAAAATACACGTGTAAATCTTCTCATGTTTCAACTTCAACTACGAATGGCAATTAAAAGCAGTTTGACGCTTAAAACAAATGTTCACTGTCGGGCCAGGTAACATGGACACAATGTTATGTCTCGATATTCCTGCCAGATATCTCAATAGCAATATGATAATAATATTACAAATTTTTTCAGTGAAAAATAAGCTTTTCGTTTATTTATTTATTCTAGAAAGCGCAATTGTGGCTTTTTCATGAGAACTTCCAACAGTCATCAACATTAACAAAATAAATAAATACCTTCACATTTTACTACTCCTGTGCTTTAATGATGAATCATCTTATGCTACAACAGTGTTTCTTTGTGTGTGCGTGTGCGTGCGTTTGTGTGTGTGTGTGTTCACTGCATCGCATGTCGAGGTACACCTATTTATATGCATGGTACAGTACTTAATCCATACATCTTCCTGGGTCGCCCTGGAGATGTTTATAATGGTAATAAATCGATTCATCGGTTGCGCTATAGCCAGAGGACACCCAGCTAAAGTTAAAAGAAGCTTTGTAGATTGTGTGCGTGTGTGTGTGTGTGTGTGTGTGTGTGTGTATATATATATATATATATATATATATATATGTGTGTGTGTGTACACATACACATTGTATCCCGGCAAACGTCCTCTTAGTCTCCTCCACCTCTGTCTGAGCACAGTAGCCCAGCCCGGCTGGTGCCAGAGCCGTGTTGGAAAATCTGTGCTGTCGTCAGGAAACATATTTATTTCCTTTCTGCCCGTCTGCCTCCCAATCCCCACGGAGCTGTTTAGTGTGAAGGCAGAGATTTGACAGGGTTGAGGCAAGCAGGGAGGAGGGAAGAGAGGGTGTGTGTGTGGGGGCGGGGGGCACATTTATGTGTTCGAATCAAAGTGCTCGGTGTAAAAATGCAGTTGGGTTGTTTTTTTAAGTGCATTTGCACACATGTGTTTGTCTCAGTGCAGCAGTGCCGGTCGGCGGCGGGTCTGGTGGCTCCGAGGGTGTGGAGTAGAAAAGGAGGTGGCGGTGGGTGACGGGCTGAACGCTCGCCCTTGGGCTCCCCAAACGCCTCGCCGCTGAGCTGCGGCGGAGGGTGTTGGGCGCGTGGGTGTTTGGAGAAGCGAGGGAAGCGAGTGTGTATCTCTAAATGCTCGGATTCTGCTGATCCAGCAGCCTTGCGCTCAACTCCCTCCCCCTCCTGCTCTTTATGGCAGCAGAGCACGCAGGTCACCTTCTCACTTGCTGAATTTAATACTCAGCTGGAAAAGAGGCAGTGGGGAAAAAAAGGACGAGTGGACTATCAGGAGGGGGAAAAAAAGAAGGATGTAATTGTCTCTCCTTGAGTGGATTTTTTAGATCATTTAAGAGAGTGATTTTTGGGATTCGGAATCTTGCTGAGTGGAGCTCAGGAGTGCATAAAGCACACACAGACACACACACGCTCACACAAACATTCAGGGCTCTTCTGGTTGATTAGTAGTCGGGTCACCTTTCTCCAGCTGTGAGTGGGCTTCATTTAGATGGCTGCGATAAAAGAGGCAACACTCTATAGCTGCAGGCATGCAGCAGATAGCAGCGGTGGGCCGACATACTACTCCTCACAATAGCCTTTCGACTGCCTGACAACCATCAGTCTCTCATTGTACTCCGCCGACCGCATGAAATACATTTGATTCACTTCCAAGCTGATAATCGTTGGTTCTTATCCAGTGGCGTACACATGCCGCAGTAGCACGGTAAGCTACTGTCCCAGGCAACGGCGAATAGGTTTCGTCTCCTCTGCGGGCACTCTCTTACTCTCTATATTAGATGAATTATTTTGCATATGCACGCCTCCTCCTGGCTGAAGCGGATTTATGGCGTCTACCGCTGTGACTGATGTTAAGGGCCAGCAATTTTTTTTTCTCCAGCTGACTCTAATGCGGCATAAGCCAGAAGGCATGCATACAGAGTATTTGCAAACCTTGAATCTGTTAATGTCAGTTTCATGCTATGTTAATGAAACATTGTGTGGAAATGTTTACAAAAAAGGGCTCAGATGCTCTTGATACCTTGTAGATGAAGTCAAGGGCAAACGGGCAAGTGGTGTTTTTAGAACCACACGCTGTGCCTTTCTCAGTGTTTTATCCTTTAGTTATGCACAAATGCTAAAACGTTAAAAACGGGTTTGTGTTTTTTGGGGGGGACGGGGATGCCTTTGAAGGTCACAACTGTGCAACAATTTAATCCTTTGTATTCCTATTAATACTGTGTGTGTGTGTATCTATCTATCTATCTATCTATCTATCTATCTATCTATCTATCTATCTATCTATCTATCTATCTATCTATCTATCTATCTATCTATCTATCCATCTACACACATACACATTATATTCGGGTTGCACAATGTATCGGAAAAGTCCAACATAATATGACTCACACAAAAAGCAAACACATTTTGCATGAAATTGTATGCTTTGGCCTGACTTTGTCCAATCATATGCAACCTTAAATGCACATCAAGATTTCTCGAATTCAACGTCGAGCTTTTGTCAGCTCAAGCCTCCACGTTTGGGCTGACACTGACGACAGCACATTACGAAACTGTTATTATCCCCCACACTTAATGTAAACATCGGCTTCATGGGAGGCCAGAGGTGTTATTTTTCTAGAACCTGTCACCTGCTTGTGTATTCTCCACTTCTTCAGCAATTCCGCACAGAAATGGGTCACTTTGACTAACCCGCAAAAACTGTGGTCATGTGGCTGCCCGGCTTTGTTTGATTGGTGAAATGTAGTCAAACAACACGAGTGATTACGTTTGATTGATGAACAACACCCGAGCAGAAGTCTTGAGGCACGCCACAAAAATAGTTATCATTTTTAAGTGGAAACTGTGCTGCATGAGAGGACGTTCTGATGTGAAATGGAGATGATCCCAGTTACATACTGTATATGACTTGCTTAACTATTGACCAACGACTGATTAAAATCTTGAGTATGTTGGATGGTGGATAGTTCCTGTTTGATCCCATCCGAAGATGAGTCAGACAAGACCATCTTCCTGGGAGAAGAGAAAACAACGTGAGTCCGTTTAAGTGCTTTGCAGCTACTGCAAAGAGAAGTCACCAAGTTTTCTGTTTAACTGTACTTTTGTTCCATCTTCATGAAATCGACTGCTTCTCACCTAGTCATTGTGTTTCCATATGGACAGACAATTTATAAAAAAATCGCTTTGGGGGGAGGCTAAAAGGTTTTGTGCGGATTTTCAGGACTGTGACACTGCTCGGCAGCAGCTCCGATTTGGCCATGCGTCTCCGCTTTTATTACAATTCTCCACAACCGTAGATGTAATTTCTTTTGTTCTGTGATTTGGTGCTGTAATAAGCGTTTCTGTGTGGAGTTGGGCTGAAATTAAAAGCAGGTGATTGAAAGGGCGACGGTTGAGATTACGTTTTTGCCTTCCGTCACCTAATATCCTGGATACGCCTAACGCTTCGTAAAAGCAGAGGGTCGGATGCGGAAACGCGTTGCGGCACTTTGAAAAAGCGAGTGACAAATATGCAGTGACACATTGCGTCTCATTTCCCCTTCTCCATCATGCGGCATGTACCTGCAGCTGAGGAATTTAAATGACGGATTGTGCCGTGTACACTGACTCGTAGGCTGTTGCCGCACGGGGTGGCGGGGGGGGGGGGGGGGGGGGGGTTAGGCCTTGCCCTTATCAGCGGACGCTGCACCGCCGTATAGGTGTGTAGCGCTTGTAGAGTGTGTGTCTTCGTTGGGGGTAAAGCCGCTCTATTCACTGAGCTGGCAGAATGCCTCCTGTTCAATCTCAACTCTGTCAAACTCACTTACCGTTCACAACTAACAACAGATGTCTTGGTCGCACAACCTGCACCTTAGGTTGTTGTTTGTGCCCTCAGGTATCTTACCCACACACACATACACGTGCGCGCGCAGATTGACTGAGGTGGTTGTGTTCGTCGTCTGTCAGTCAACGTCAGTCGCTAGTCCCTTTATTACAGCAGGCAATAAGTCAGTGTAGGGGTGTGAAAAGAGGAAAATGATGATGGAGTCAAAGGCAGAGGACAAGATGGGTCTTCAAGGGGGAAAAAAAGAAGAAAAAAAAAGAAAAGGGTGCCAAGTGCAGATGTTCGTGTTTATTTGCTTCAAAGTACAGCATTGATGGCACAAAGGATAGACTCTAAAACCAGTTTTGTTATTAACTGTGCATGGATACATGAAGTTTGACCTCTGCATTAAAGCCATCACAGTCATGAGCACGGGCGGGCACATGTAAGTGCAATGGACAGCCTACGACAAATCACCTAGAAAATCGTGCATCAAATCTAATAAAAGTGGCTGTGTCATATTTACTGAACATACAGTGGATATCAAAAGTCTACATGCCATGTCCTGTTGCTCTCTCTCTCTCTCTCTCTCTCTCTCTCTCTCTCTATATATATATATATATATATATATATATGGTGGTCGAGTGGTTAGCGCGTCGACCTCACAGTGCAAAGGTACCAGGTTAAATTCAAGCTCGGGCCTCCTTGTGTGGAGTCTGCATGTTCTCCCCGTGCCTGTGTGGGTTTTCTCCGGGTACTCCGGTTTCCTCCCACATTCCAAATGTGTGTGCATGGCAGGCTGTGTGTGTGTGTGTGTTAAGCATCAATATTTGCCTTGTTCTGTGACCGTTCAGTTGCAATTTCCTTCCGACCTCGTGTTTGTCCTGCTACCCATTTGTAGGTGTTCAGTGTGTTAATGTTTTGGTCTTCATATCAATTTTGGATCCTCCACTTTATTAAACATTGAGTAATGGGTTTGCGAGTGAAACATACTGTATCTTAATACTTGCATATTAAAACTGCTCATTTCTGGCCGGATGTTTTCCTGTTGAGCCACCATTTTGCAGTTATTTGGCTCTCTAACTTCTTAAAAACGGTTGAGAACCACTGGTCTGTTGAATTATAGCAACAAACAATGAGAAATGATTGCCTTGCTATCAACTGGACCTTTCACTACACACTTATGAATGATCAATATTAATCTATATGACGTCAGCCATGGGGTGTTGAGCTACATTGGCACAACTCGCTGGCATCGAGACACAAGTTCAGAAGCTTCAAACACTGCTGGCTGAGAACCACACACACACACACACACACACACAAGCACACAAGATCGCATGCTTTGGGAGCTGCATACTTCCATCTTCTTTAAGACCACTTTGGACGAACCTCGGCTATTTTAAACCAAGGACACAAATATTTTGTTTTCCTTGGATAAGCGGTTCACATAATGGATGGATGACACATTAAGTCACGCGTCCCTTCAGTCTATGATTTCACAAGCAAATTTAATTTGACATTTCATGTATGGAAATTGGGTCCAAGTTCAAAACATTCGGATGCCACTTTGTTAAATTGAACATTTTCAGGAGTTCAGTTTGTCTGCCATTGTCCTGTTGGTGGTCATATCCTCATCATTCGCTCTCAAGCACCTGCAGTTTCCACTCTTCTTCCAAATATTCTTTTTGATACACTGCCTTCTCTGAATTGCTAAATACCTAAGTCTATGCATGCAAAATGATGAGATGGGTTTATGTTCGGTTGTTTCAACGAACAGGAAATATATCGATGGATTAGGTCAAATTGAATGCATACATGAATAAAATTACTGCAGCAACCTATTTTTTTCATAACCAGAAGGTGAGAGAAGAAAGTTTGGTGTGCGGTATTAGACTCTGCGACGGCCAAGCAGAGATGAACAAACATAGATTGCGGTCAATTCCGGTTAAGCAAAAATCATTTCCGTGTGTTAGCATGTCAATTAACCCCGATGGCCCAAAAAAATCCAACATTCTTTTTAACAAAAAGATTAATCATCGAGTCGACTCGCTGCTGTCTACTGGGACTGTAACTCTGTCCATACATTCTGGAACACCGAAATGAGCTGAAATACTGCTGCAGACGCACGGTTGTGAAACTGTGAAATAAATGGAGACATGGTGTGCGATAATATATTAAATCAGAGGTGGGCAATTAATTTTGCAAAGGGGCCCGCATGAGAAACTGAAACATTTGCCGACGGCCAAGCCAACGAGCTAACCTGTGCTTTGTTCTGCCAGAATTTTTAAGGTATTGAAAAAGCATACTCTCTCGTTTCAATACAATGCCACCTATGGATTTGGTATTTATTATTGTCATAATTAAGAAATACAACGTTTACACAACATGAGATGCAGTCATTAAAATGTCATTTTTACACATTCAAAATTTGAATGTTAATTTTGTGCGTCAACAGCAAACTCATATTAGCTGTTCCTTGTCAGGATGTTTAAATATAGAGAGAAATGGAAAGTATATTGTTATTGTCAATGATGCATCGTGATACAGTGATGACTTACCAATGACGAAATCCTCTTGGTTTTAATGTTGCGAACATTAGGACCACTGTTGTCATTTTTGCTAGCCTTTTTTGGGGGAGGGGGGGGGGATAGTTGCTAAAGCGGTCGGGAAAGCCGCGAAGTTTGCAACGCCGTAGACACAAGTTGTATCTCTTGATGGCTAGCTAGCCCATACTAGCATCCACGCGTGTGCGCATAAAATAAATGCACAACTTTCACAATAGAAGCACTACGTATTTGAGGTTTTTTATTGACTTTGTGGTCTCTGCAATGGCTAATCAGAGGAGGTCGGTACAGGCCATATGTGGCTCCTGGGCCGTACTTTGCCCAGGTCTGTAGTAAACCTGATTATTTTAGCTTAGCAATTCTGCTGCATGGTACAAATAAACCAGTACAACTACTAAAAAATTGTTGTTTTCTTATCACACATGGAGTATAGTACATTTCTGTATTCAGTCAGACGTCTTGATATTCTGAGAAAACGAGAGGAATATTTAACAGTTTACCGACCCCCCACAACCTCATTCTAACTAGAAATAGGTAACATTCTTTTGTTTACTCACATTTTTGTCTCTCTCTGGGTACTACATTTGCCCACGTGTCCAATTCTCTCCAAGCCTTCCAAACAAGCTGAGTGTGCAGTCAGCTTCGCTCTATTTTACGCAACTCGATGCACGCATATGAATGCAGGGGGTTCACACACACACACACACACACACACACACACACAAACATATATTTATACACACATGGCTTGTTCTGTTGCCTTGCTTATCAAGAGTTTTATTGTCCCTCACAATGCTTGGTAATTAGATGTCCACCGCGGTGCCTGCCTCTCTCACCAACGGCAAAAAAATAAATAAAAAATAGACCTGTCACTATTTGGCCACTTGAAAATTCAACAATGCTAAGCAGTAATGGCTTGCTTTGTATCCACGTAATGCACCGCATTGACAGTGCAGACACTTAAAAGGAACAGACACTTTTTTTTTCTTTTCCAAGCGTGCTCTCCCTCTGTTTTATTTGACCTCTACCTCTGACATGTGAGGTGAAACTGAAGAAGTACACATGCAGGACAATAGATGAGTCTTGACAATTATCATTGTGTGTGTGTGAAAGTCAAATTCAGTTTGCCTGCTGAGCTGAAATTCTTACAAATACAAAACAAAGTCAAATAACACATTTTATCTGTGGACTGAATACAATGAAACAGCCTGTTTAGTTTGCCTTATAAGTAACAGTGGGAGATTGAGCATTACCAAGGAGAAACATGATTCCCGCAAGCAAAATGAAGTCAAATGAACAAGGACATAAAGTGAGACCAAAGAACACAACAGAGAGGACACTAGAAGGGAAGAGTGCGAGTTTGTGGCCTTGTTCATCTCAATTTCTCTGATGTGGCAGTTCCGTGGCAGATCTGAAACCGGCCGACAGCCAGTCTCCTTCCAAGTCCCCTCAATCTTCATCTCGAAGAATTATGCATTCCCTTTATTCATTGTCCTGACATGCTTATCCCAGTTCAGGGGCGTAGGGCTATCTAGACTGCAACGCCTCCCAACATAAATTGGACAGGAGGCAGGTCAGTCCTTCACCAGGCCAAGCGAGCGTCTTTTACTCCAATGCGCTGCCGGTGCTGTGATTAAGCTGCAGAAATAACTCCCCGCGTAATATCCCCTCATTAACATTAACAGCAGTCAAGGACAGTGCACGGGTGTCGGAGGTAAAATGTATGGAGGGAACAGAGGCTGTGCACTTAAGTAGCCGCGCCGTCCTGACTTGCGTCAGGGACTTCATTCCACAGACGGCACGCTGCACGGTAGCGCGCGGGGGGGGGGGTCATATTGAGTTGTCACGGACCAATGATCTATTTCTTTACCTGTCAACCCCTCAGAGAGTCTGAGGCAAGAGAGGATAGCAGTGCGCCTCACCTCTTGCCCTCTGCTTATTCCCCCAGTCCTCCTTTCTGCAATAAAAGGAGCCGGCTTTAAATGCGCTACTATCATATCATCCACTAATGCAGTCCTTTTACTTATTATTTTTCAAATTTTACGAGTTAAAAATCCAAAAATATTAGTCACACAGTCTTTCTGGTGACACGGTGTTTTGTTTTTTTTAATTCTCTTCAAGCTGTGTTGAATGCATTGTGATCCCCGTCCACTTTTGTCATTTTGGGATGATAGAGAAAAGACGCATTGCGATGTTTTCTTAGTCACCGCATAACGACTCAATCAAATCAAGAAAACTTCTCACTCTGTTCATTTCTGTGATGAAGCTATGAATGTGTATTCAAACGCTCTTTCACATCGATTCATTCCCATCCAAGACAAATCTAGCAAGGTGTCCAGGAGCTATAGCTCACGGACAATTGCTTGAATCTCATATTCTGGATATCCCATTCAGCAAAGCAGGAGCAGGAAGGCAGCTTACTCTGTCCTGAATCAAGAAAAGAGTGATACTTGGCTCCTAGCTGCCCCGGAACTGAAACGAGAAAGACCCAAAAGGCAGGAGGGGAAGCAAGCTAAAGTTCTAACAAAGCAGTCTGACAATGATGCCGTTTGGCTTCCAATTTCTGAGGCTTCCTAAATCGAGGACTGCTTGTGTCAGCCCGGCACTCGTCCGTGAAAGTCACCTCTTCTCTTGCGTCACCCATACTCTCACGTAGCGCCCATATCACATTCCCGAACTACTCTTCCAAACTCTCTAGCCCCTCCATGAGGATCCGGCTATCATTATAATGTATGAATAACTGGACACAGAGTCAAAGGGGCAACCCAAACCAGCAACTTTTCTGATAGCCAGTTAGCGGTGAATTGCTTGAAATAACTCGAATTATACTACCTAATATTTATAATTGTCACGTTAGGCGTGATGGTAGTGCAGAGGACCCCAAAAAGCAGGGAGGCAGGGAGGAGCAGGGTGGCGTGACCACGATGTGTTTAACAAAATTGCGAACAGAAGTACACAGGAGAAACTAACTCAAAAACTCATTCAAATAAATTCCAGAAATCTCAGGAAACAAAGTAGCAACAAAACCTGAGACAGAAGACAAAACAAATGACACGCAACAGCAACAATAACCCGACACCGAGTGGTCATGCCGGGAGTCCATTTAAACGAACAAACTCAGGACACAATGACCAACAGGTGTGCAGCTGCTGGTGGAGCCCTGCAGTGCCACCTGTTGGTCACAAACAGAACCATGACAATAATGTTTCCACAGTCTTAAATCAAGTATTTTTTTCAAGATAAAAAATACATTTCAAATACAGCTCACCCGAAACCCTCAAAACCCTTTGTTTTCTCATGTTTCATTGTATTCATCTTTTATTGCTTTATTGCGATGGTAAAATGCCAAATGCGGCAACCTCAATTAAATGGATCAAAGCAAAATGTCCTTATCTTCTACTTTTACCCCTGACAACTATTCTTTCAATTTGTTCACTCTTCGGTGTTGGTGACATAAACAAAATACGAACGAATGCCCCTTATTATCAAATGAAAATGGTTGTGCATAAGAGCCACAAAAACATGACCCAGGTAAGATCAGCAACTCGTAAACAAAATTACCCCGTCGTGTTGCTTTCCTAAAAAAATCAAATAAAAAAATAGTCATGAGAGGGTGTTGCAAACTCCTCCAACTAAGTTTCAAAATGCGCAACCCTCTAGTGTATACGAGGGCTTGTATAGACAAATACAATAAAGAGTAGTGTGTCTTGCTATTTGTCTCATTTTCCATATAATCATCATCCCTCTCGTGAATACTTCAATACTTTCCTGTGAATACAAGTTCAAAAGAGGAAGCCTAATTTGCAATAAAGCAGCACAAATATCCTCTTGAGGTACAGAAACGCCGCAAAGAGAACTCACTTAGCTCGAGGCGGGAGAGAGAAACACTTCACTTTTTTTTTTGTGGTTAGAATTTAAAAAATTGTCCACATCCCCAACCCAAAGTCCACTCCAGCATATGATAACAGATTACTGTGTCCAGCATTCCTTGGGGTAATATTTCACAGACGAAACACTGACATATTGCTTTGTTTTGTTGTTGTTGTCTTTAAGCGCGATGGTGTTATTAGTCTTGAGATGTTTGTCTTTCAAACTTTTAAGAACAATTTTATAGGCCTGATTTGTTTCACGGCCAGTGATTTTCCTTTTGCCTCTTGTCAGTGGTCTCAGCCCCTCTCTGTCTTTGCCTTCAAAGCCGAGAATATCTTTAATGATTACACTTTGCGCAAGTGTGCACTTGCAGGCTGACTGATGCGACCGGACAATTTACTTGTCATTAAAATGGTGGCCATTCCTTGTCTTTTTGCTGTCCCCACCAGACACCCAACAAGAACATTTTAGCAAAGGTGATACCAAATAGGTTGCACCGTGGAATGTGTGGTTAGCATGTTGCCCTCACAGTTTTGTATCTTGGCTAGGGATGTGCATTGTCAAGATTTGAATGATACCACTAACAATGCAGCTCATCGACCCTGTACATAAAAGATTTATATCTGTACTTATTTTTGCTTTGAAAAACACCAAACACCCACTTTTGAGTAGAAGATAAAGATTAGGCATTGAGTTTTAGATTCTGTATGTGTTGTGGTCGTGAGAAAAGATGATGCGCTTTTTGGAGGGAATATGGAAAGCGATGCAAAAAAAGCCACTGGTGTTCATTTTGGTCCATTTGATGAGTCATCAAAGTTGGCTGCATGTTTCTTTGTTGTATGTCTGGGAAGAAATTATTTTGCCACCAAAAGGCTTTTCTCAGTCGTGTTTTTATTGTTCGAGGTGTCACCAAAGGAAAAAACAATATGTTCATCACTATTTTTTTACTAGTTTTTCACTAGGTATTTTTTTTCTCCCTCTCCCTACCCAGCGTTTTCCTTTCTGAATTCTGATTGTAATTTCCCCATTGCGGGACAAATAAAGGATATCTTATCTTATCTTATTCTGCTTGACATGTTTTCACAAAAAGCACATTTCCTTTCCTTTTTGGTCAGAAATTGTTAACTTTTTATCCTACTGCTGAGAATTTAGACATGAAAAAGGTTACAACCACTTTTTTTGGGTGGAAAAAAAGAGAGCCTGCTATTAATTTTGGTAGGTTTGGCGCTCGTGTTGTTACAGAACACAATATTTTGCGGGTCTTGAAAGATCAGTCAAAACTCTCTGTTCGTTTGTCTGTACGTGGCTTGTTATAGACTGACGACTGCCTCTAGACAAGGGGTCGGCAAGCCAAAACGTTGAAAGAGCATTATTGAACCAAAAAACAAATGTATGGATCCGTAAAAAATTAAAAGCCTTATATTAGCCTTACAATCAAGGCAACGCATGCTGTATGTATCTATATGAGCTGCATTAGCCTACGATCAAAATGACTAAGTTGGCTACAAATACACAATGAGCCGTCGTGATTAAATGTTTTGCAGTGAACCCCTGTAGAGCAGGGGTGCCCAACCTTTAGTGACAGAAGAGCTACTGACAGAAATGTTGAAATTTAATATTCATTCTACACATTTTTACAGCATTGGAAAATGTGTAGAATGTTTGTGTCATGTTTGTCCTCCGACAGAAACCATATTTTTTTTATATTTCCCTCACCCATCGTTTTCCATTTTGTAACATTTTTGAAAAAGCTCCTGGGAGTCACTAGGGCGGCGCTAAAGAGCCGCAATCGGCTCTGATGCCGCGGGTTGCCGACTCCTGCTCTCGACCAAAATCTTCAGGGATAGCCTCCAGCTGACCCATGACCCCGAACTGGATTAGCTGTCAAACAGATGGCCGAATGGTGATAGCAAATACTTTGGAGAGACCTTGAGGCATTTTTAGTGCCATCTTTTCTCCACAATTGTAATAACCTCGGGAACACCATACGAGCATAACGTTTTCTGAGTGTTTTCGCCGGAATAGGGGCTCAAAGTTATCTGTGATGCCCACCACGCTGCTGCTTCTCAGGTGTCCTGTCCCGCCCTGGGCTTCAAGCTAAGCTGACCCAGTTCTCAGCCTCTCTGATCACTGTTGGCACTCGATCATTCACTCTTACTCCACTTTTCGAATCGCAAGTGGTCAGAAAGTGTTCAGTGTTCAGTCATTCAGAGTCCACAATCCCCCACACTTTCAATCCAGAGTCTCCCTTTTGCAGTGTTTGTGCTAAGTGGGGCCACGGCACCCTCCCGTCAGTCCATCCGCTTCGTTGACGTTTCCCCTCAGCTTGCTTTTGAAAGTGCTTTCATTTAATCATTTCTTTAAAAAGTTTTTTTTTTTTTTCTTGACTGCACTGCGAGGTCACAGATCACCTCACTGGTGCTTTCCGACTCATTGACCATTTAATCAAGCCAAGGTCCATTTTCCTGCTGCTCTTTTCAGGCCACCTTTTATTTCTTTTGGACAAGGCCTCTGATCCAATTCTATTCCTGCACACACCTCAGAGTTACAGTGGGTAATTTGGCAATAATTTCAAGGGTTTTAGAGCTTGGCTCAATGCCATCTAAGGCTTGCTTTGCCTTTCATGTAACAAACTTTTGTACCATCGTCTAGTCTTTCACATAGATTGGGGGTCGGCAACACGCGGCTCCAGAGCCGCATGGGGCTCTTTAGCGACATCTAGTGGCTCCCTGGAGCTTTATAAAAAATGTTTGAAAATGGAAAAAGATTTTGATAGTAGGCTAATATAACTCAAATAGATATAGATACATGTTGCAGCTCCGAAAAAGGAGAGCTGTGGTGTTTTAAAACATACACTTTAATCATGCTTTTAACAGTATCGACAAACACACGTCTGCATCCGACTCCGTGCCTTCTCTCTTCTCGTTCAACTCGAGAGGCGTTCAAAGACTATGAAAGCCTATGAAAAACGGATATTCATGATCACTTCACTGACACAAAGAAAAGCGAAAATAATGCACCAAAACAAAAAATCAAGCGAGGAAATCACAAAATAAATTCGATGAGGGCGTTTGTGAACACACAACAAAGGAATGAATAACATGAACAATTCTGAGACAGTCTAGTGTCCTGCATACATACAGCATGTGTTTCCTTCATTGTAAGTTTTATAGAAGGCTTTTATTTTTTTTTGCAGCTCTAGGCATTTTTTTTTGTTTTTTTTTTGTCCTATATGGCTCTTTCAACATTTTGGGTTGCCGACCCCTGACATCGATGATGCTGGTTTGTTTGTTTTTTCTACATCTGGCAACTTTAAGATTAATTATGTTGGTCCAAAGCTTGGCAAAATGAGAATGTAGCATCGGGAATGATGCCCGGTGTAAAAATAACCACCATAGAAATCCTGTCGGTTAGAAACCTAACTTGCTCAACCGAGTCTGAAGTATTTAGATTAATATTTTATTGGACTTCATTACCATCTACCTTTACACTGTTTTTCTGTGTCATCCATTTTTTTAAGTTACTCACCACAAGAGCCTCCAGCATTTTCCAAGTCTGCTGATCTTTTCTGGTTCCAAATCGAGTTGTTCCAGTACAATCCACATTTCATCAGCGGGAGTGTGTTCCGTGTGAATCTGTGTGAGTAGTAATCCTCTGTTATGAGGAAACAAGAGACACTACCGTTGCCACGGAATACTGCGGCGGACTCCCCTTCAGTATCCCCGGGAGCGGCCATTCGTGTGGCACAGAACCGTGATGATCCTTAGCGCCATCAATTTTCAGGCTATCTCAAAGCGAGAACCGTAGCCAACTCTCCGTGGCATTGAGTCAACAGCATGCCGCCCTAGCAATGCCAGAGGCCAGAACTCTCGGAGCACAAACCGGGTTGACGCCTTTTAACGTGCCCTGATTTAGAAAAGGAAATTTGGATGGTGTGTTCGAATATGCGAGCCCGCGTTTCGATGTCAGCGCCATCATTTTGTTGTTCTACTTCTTGCTTTCATAACTTTGCTGCTGTGAATTGGGAATTTCTCCATTGCGAGACTAATAAAGGTTTTCATTTCTTATCTTATCTTATCTTATTACTTGGGCAGAAAAAAAATGAATATGTTTTAGTTGGCCACAGTTTATTTGGGCCAGTGTAGAGTAACAGGTCAATCCTTAAGCAGCTCAATAGGAAAACATGTATGGCGTTTTGCACAAGATATTCCTCGCTTTAGAAAGGAAGGAATTAACATCAAAAGCTAAATGACAATCAATTTGGATCAAAACTGACAAGAGTATTGTCTCATTCCCTGTATGCCCTCTCACTTTGATACTGTTGGCAGAGTGTATACAGTAGCTGCTTGTCAACAGCGGTGAATGAGTTAGGAACACTTGTGAAGAAAGGAATCAATGATGATCTTCAAGGTTAAGAGGAAACTCACGCAGGCAAACATGACTGAATACATTTTGCCAAAATAAGAGCACAGCCCAAGGAAAAGACAATTACTGTTTCAGTAAGACTAAATCATGCTTTGGATTACATACGCAATTGTGGGAGAAGTCACATGTTTTAGATTTGATTCATTTAGTCCAGGTTCAGCAAATGTTCGTGTCAAACAATGTAATGAAACGTCTCCTTGAATATACGAAATGTGCAACATCCATCAGTCCATTTTTTTAGATTCTGAGATGACCTGGTCATATTCTTAATTGCCAATGTCAGATTAAATGGGCTCAAACCGAAAATCGGTTTGAGGGGCATGCCTTAATTTTTATATTCACAATGATTGGTTGCAACTCTTGACCAATTGATTGAAATTTTTGGGGCATGCTGATAACACCCCCCACCCCACCCCCCTCAAAACGTTTTGAAATCCTGCCATGGTGTTTGGGCATAATATGTAAGGATGTTTATTTGGCTCACATCTTCGATTAACTAAATCAACCCTTCAGTTTAGCCCACTGGCGATGGTGTTGCACATTTACACAGTCCGCAGATCGTGTCAATGGACAGTATTGACTGGCAGCTGTGAGGCTGGCTAAGCATGCTCAATACCATGCGCCTGATTTATGTTAATTCAATCATCACCTTTTAACTAGGTGATACTAGTTTTATCGATTTTTGTTTGTTTGTTTGTTTTTTTTAACCAAATTTTGGCTTTATGTTTGGATCTTTTAGTAATCCATCTGAGATGTTTGCTGCTGGTTGTGTATTGATCTGTTTTGCCGCCAGTCGATGATGTGTTGAGATGTTTTCCATGCTTATCAGACTGTAATCAGTCAACTGAGGGAAAACTTTCACTTTTTGTTCCGCCTGATGCTCTGTTAGTCCCCTTTTTTAAAAATGAATTATGTTTTTTTTTCCTGCATATTGCGGAGACATGTTTACCCTTCTTCCTCTATCCGCCCTCCAATCTATAGGAGTAAGGTTGCATTTTCTCCTCAAAACAGTTGTGCTCTTCTGAGCCATTAGAAAGCTAAAGCCATTCTTTCTCCTGTGACTCCGAGCCATTATCCCGTTGTTTCCCTTCTCCTTATCTTCTTGTGCTAGGGTTGTTGGGTGTAGTGAAGCGGTAGATGAGACTGTGTTGTTTGCGTTTTTGCAAACAAAGTAAACAGAGCTGTTTCTGCTGAAGATCAAAGAAAGACACTTGAAATGAAATTGTTGTTGGGGGCTACTATTTACATGCATCCGTTTTATATAACGCTCATTTTGTTCAGGTTCAAGGTCAAGTCTTTCAGCTGACTTAAAGGTTACCCCTTAACTTGGACGAATCACCAATCGATCATGTCTGACAACGAGTGACAGATTGCTAGTAAAATTTTAAAATGTACAGACTTAAATGAATCTAGAAAAAAAAAGGTTTTTAGAGAACATACGCAAGCACAGATAAATAAAGATGCACTTGGCCCAGGGTGTACGACATTGACAAGTCTTTATTTTTGCTCGCACGCGTCATAACCACCTCTGTAGCTGAGAAGTCATTGTTTATCATACAATCCAATGTGGGTTTCATTGAATAAAATGCGCACATATCCAGAACCTTGCCAAACACACTCACGATACGAGTAGGATCAAGTCAAAAGTAAAAAGCAACATTTTGCCGATCTTAATTTTCACGTACTGAGTCACTTTGATAATGTCGCTTCGGTGTGGGCGGGGCCATGAAGACGTATGCAGTCATGTGACTGCCTAGTCCCGTCGCAGGATGAAATGGAGTCATGGTTACGTTGGATTGATGACGTTTTCACATGACTGAAATCTCTCCATAAACCATAAATAAATAAATCAAACCAGCAAGTGGCATGTATCTCGAAGAAACGGATTAAAACTAGCCTTCCCTCATCACAAAAATATCTAAGAAAATGTATGCATAAAAACTACTCTGATGAGTAAAAGGGCAAATGTTTTTTTTTTCTCCAACTGTGCTCATTGGAGGATCAGTTGTCAATTTCTCAGTGCATAAGAGAGAATAAATGGTACGCCACATTAATTCTGGTTGAAAGGCAATATAAAAATCTGTTCTAATGATGCTCTTTGAGACTTGTAAACTCTATTAGGTGATTTTGATCTGGAAAATAGTGTGAAATACCAGAAGGCTGATGTATCGTGGAGGTTGAAGGAAATTCTTGCTCTTTTTCAGGGCCATTTTCCATTCGCAATATTCAGACTGGATTTAGTTCCACAGTGCCATTTGTTTATCTCGCAAGGCCCTGAGGTCAGGACCCCCCCATAGACCTTCCTCTACATCCTCAACATTGACCCATGACAACACTTTCTGCTGATTCAGCACCTCTGTCAGAGCCGAACCGGCGTGTCCTTCAACTGTCATCCTTTCGTCGTTATAAAAACCGTAAAAACGGCAGAACACGCATGCACGGTTTATCCCCTTTCGACCTTGGTTTTCTTCTCGTTTTGCAATATTATTCAGAGTGCGCCATATTAGTATGTGCCATTGTGATGGATTGTGTAAAGCGCGCAGATAAAAGGTTGGGGGGCGGGGGTGTATTTCGAAAGCCCGTGCTACCGGCCTCTCGCTAACCACCCAAGTCTCCTTCATCAGGTCATCTTGGCCCGAAGTGACACGCAGGCCTCCTGAGTGTTTGTAACGATAAAGATGCCGCCACTTCAGCATTTTAATTGGCGCTTCTGCCGTTGATGTGTGAACAGCTGTAAGATGGAGAAGGGCAAATCTATCATCCATGCCCTCAGCACACCGCTTGAGGTCAAATGGCAACAGTTACGGTGGTGGGGAAAACCCCCAAAGCTCCAGTTGTTTTGGGGGGTAGGATGATTTTATTGCTCTCCACTCCCCCGGCACCGTCCTGCTTTCACATCTGCATATTCACAGCTGTGTGCGAAATGACTGACGACGAGAGACGGGCCTCATTTGAAGGTGCGCTCTTGACTGGATGAGAGGAATGACCAGCGAGGGGGCTATTTGTCTGTGTGCCCTTTTATTTGGCACAGACATACACTCGCATGCACTTGGATCCTCGACTCTCCCCGCAGACACACATCCATTATACATTTGAAAATGACTCATTTTTCTTTACACGTGGCTCCCAGCAGTGCTCTGGCACCCAACCAAGGGGTGTTTTTTTTCCGAATTAATGCAAATTGTACAAGAAGGCAAAAAAAAAAAAAAAAGCAACAATCCTGTCGCACAAGTTTGGTGCACAAGTTATCACACAAAGGTAGGGTCCAACTTCCATATTAAGGTATACACACACACACACACACACACACACACATTGTACGGTAGTTCTTCCTATAGAGCCCATAGACTGTGTGAGAGATTTCTCATTCGTATTTTGTCTCAATTTGAGTCTTTGATAAGGTGAGAGACTTTGCAAGCTATTATATAGCAATCTAAATAGCATTTACATGTCATTTACGTCTAACTTTTTCCAGACGTGATGTACTGTCAGGCCTATTAAAGTTGATATTTATTTCACCCGTCAACATGGTTCCTTTTGCCGGATTTGCAAATGAATGCAAATACAGGCTTCCTCACAAGACAGCTTTTGAAAGGTTGCAATTATAGGCAATGGTTATGTATTTTGGAGACGTGATGTTCGGTAATGACTTGCTATAATGACTTAGTCTATCTGAGTCTTTCTTCAAAGGTAAAAAAAAAGGTTTCTTGCATTGGTTTCTTACTTTATGTGCCAATGTAGTTGAATATTTTTTTCCATTCATTTGTATGTTGAGAGCATTTCCTAAATTGACTAAAAAAATAAATATTTAGACTTTCACGGTATACTGACCGAATGTTAAAATAACCATCAGCACCGAGACAACATAACTGGAAGCTCATGTCTTGCAGCCTGAACGGAGCAGGTGAAAATACTAGATAGGCTGTCAAAGATGGCGCCCATCACTCTGACATCGCCTTCCCTCTAACACAACCACAATAACCTTTTAAGAGGAGCAATCTTCTCCCCTTCTGGCCACAAACAAATACCACTTTTGTTTTGCACACATCATTCCATTATGGAAGCATTATTTGAGATGTTTAAATTGGAAACAGGAAGGAGTGAGGCGTAGACGGACGGAGAAAGAGAGGCAGGAGGTGGCGACGAATGAAAGAAGAAAGATTGGTTTTCATGCCTGGCAGTCCACGAGCCTGTAAATCTCCCAGGAGCATAGTAGAAGACAGCAGAAGGTTGATAGTCATCCATCACTCCTGACAACCACTGTGCTCTAGAAGGGTCTGACAGCACAGCCCAGCCCAGCTCCAGCCTCGTAGGCGCGGAGATAGCCTGAAACAGAAAGAGGCAAGAAATAGATAACTAGAAAGAGATGCCCCCCTGCAGAATGATCGTTTTGAACGTGCAACCGTTGCACGTTCAAAACGTCCTCCATGTTATAACAGTCATAACATGGAGGACGACATGTGAATGGGTTCTCAACCACCCCCCCCCCCCACCCCCACCAATGCCTCCTCAATTCCAACCTCAACACGTTTGAAAATCAAAAGATCCATTATTTACAGTAGCTGTAAAGAAAAAAAAACTGTCACAACATTCATTTTATAACGAAAAAATATTTTTAAATACAATCCAAATTTTCCCAGGTGCTTTTGTACTTTGTTCTAAATGTTGTAAATCGAAGCCGTACTGGTGTTGGCACGCCGTACATTAGAGAGGGGCGGGGTGAGCAGTGGTGCATTTGCATGAGACAAGAAGGCCAACCCTCGCTGCCCTGCAGCCCTGTGCTGTGATTCTAAATAAATACGAAGAAACGGCATCATACATCTCCTTTAAAATGCAACTCAGCTCGTTGGAGGCAATTTTTTTTTACATGCTTTGAATTTATTGCTTGCAAACGTTGTGATTGTCCAGTATCAGGTTTATGACCAATACATATAGTATTGATAATGTTGTTTCACCGAGGCGCTAAAAATGCACCGGGCAACAAAAAAAAAAAAAATCCAATCAGCTTTTATTTGATGTGCTCTGCAAAAAGCATGGAGGCAGTCGTTTGGTGCTACGCCATAGGAACATAAATCGCATAAACACTGCATTGTAGCTGCGCTCTGTTTTGTTCAGGAAATCTTTTGGAATGTTTTCAAAACTTGCAACTGGAAGGTCCTTTTGCGTGTGGTTCCTTCTTGAACTGGTCTGCCCCCCCCCCCCCAACAATTACATGCTAATATTTATTGTTAGTGGCTGTGAATGTTGGCAGCGGGCTACAAATAAAAATACAGCTGTTTTCTAGCTGTTTTCAGCGAGACTTCTTATTTGCCTGGGAGCTGTCCAAGCGGACGTTGTATAAAAGAAACGAGGCTCCGAATCTCCGTCAATATGAAGCCTGCTGACCACGCACGCATGCACGGTCATTACGAAATCACAGCATTAATCTGCGATCTCATTATAGTGCTTTCCGTGTTTCTGTTGGCTGTGCAGTATTTGGAGTTGTGATTAAATGAAGGCAATAAAAACAAACAAAAAAAACAATATATACACTTTGGTCGAGGTGAACTAATGTTTATCACTCGGCTTTCACAGCTTGCTTATTGTGTGCGTTGAGAAATATGCGTCCATAAACACAAGTTTGCAGCGGCAGTGTTTGTTTTTTTGTACCTCTCAGGTTTTGTGTGCGTTCATCAACATGTCATGGTGTGTGTGTGGCACCTCCACCCATGACTTAAAAATGGGTACATAATGAAGTTGTATATCCAATTTTGCGGATCCTTTTGCTAAGTGTTGTGCCGTGAGATATTTTTTCCCTTTTTTTTTTTTAAGATGTGAAATATGTGCCTTGGTTCAAAAAAGGTTGGGAAACACTGGTTGAGTGATTGGGATGTCAAACGTTGAATGAGATTTTATATCCCCTAAAGGCTTAAATAAGAACAACTATTTTGGTGCCCTCGATGTAAAATACAATATAAATATCAGCAGTGTGTATATGTTTTCTTTTTTGTGCGTGTGTGCAATTCTTGAAAGCATTCAGTAACAATGGGGGGGACGGAAAACTTGAAATGGGGGAACCGCCCCCCCCCCCCAAAAAAAAACTCTTGACATCAGTCCTTGACCTTTTCTGACACCCTTTGTGCACCCTATGGAGAACATTTGGAATGTCACCGATCATTTCTGGAAAAAAATGTGAATCTTTGGAGAATCTTGGTGTTTAAAAAAAAAAGTCGATTTTGTCTGAAATTTACTATTGCACATTTCCACTTCTTTCCAAACTTGTGCGGCAGTGAATAATTTGTAAACATGACTTGAAACAAGCTGCAAAGTTAATAAAGGTTTTAAGACGGAATGTAAAACGGACCACCAGTT
This sequence comes from Hippocampus guttulatus, assembly GCF_054856545.1. Taxonomy (NCBI): domain Eukaryota; kingdom Metazoa; phylum Chordata; class Actinopteri; order Syngnathiformes; family Syngnathidae; genus Hippocampus; species Hippocampus guttulatus. Next base: position 14,177,276 of record NC_141267.1, read on the forward strand.
CTGTTTAGTCAGTGCGGAAGAGACTCGCCTCCCAGGCACTCAGGTGTATTTCAATTTGGTTTTAGTGCATCGAACTATACAATGATATCTTCTTTAGTCAAGAATTGTCACAATCCGGTCTTTTTTCTCAGAGGTTCGAGTGTGTATTGCTGAATGTGGGTGGAGTGTCTCCCTGTGTGACTGACTTTTTACTTTGTGACATTGTCAGCATGGAATTCGGTGAACTGTCTGTCAGGTTATGTAGAGCAGATCCTTTCAAGGTCATCCGTGCGCTCTCCCGGTGGGTTCGTGCCTGTCCACCCTGCTACCTGACATGCACCCCCCCCCCCACCCCCACGACACACACATGTCCAAAGGCTACACATGCAAGACGATGGATGACCTCCTCCCTCTCCTTCAGGGCGTTGGGTCGTCCCTCAGTGTTCCCCTGTCATGCTGTTATCACCACCTCGTGACCTTGCCTACTGTCACCAGACGTTACAGAAGCTTAGCCACAGCTGAGCTGCTTCGCTTGAACGGATGAAAATGCCACCCAGGGGGGGAACCACTGCAAACCTACCTACCTAAATGCTGTTTTTTTTTCCCCCCAGAATAAGAAAACCTTTATTCATCTCACAATGGAGAACTTTCCAATTTACGGCAGCAAAGTTATAAAAGGAAGAAAGTAGGAGAACAAAAAGTATAGGAGCTGCTGTAAAGGCAGCCACTCTTGCGGCGCCATCTTTCTTTGGTTATTTTTCTTGATTCCTGTTTCCCAAATACTTCACGGAAATATTCTTCCGGGTACTTTTACTTGAACATGGAGTGAACTCCTTTGTGACGGTTATTCTTATGGAAATGATGAGGATTTACTTGGATGTTGTATGAAAGGTGGAATTCACTGGGAAATAAATTAGAGTAATGACATATTTCGGGGGTGTTACTGGAAAAGGGGCTGTCGCGCAGAATGTTCTCGTCATACAAAGCTCAACTATTCTTACAAATGCCTACTAAATTATGTTGGCAAGACCGAGTAAAGAATCACTGTAATTGTTCAAGAACCTGTTTGCGCGTTGCAGTAGTAAACAAGAAGAATTATAAACTTGAGAAGAGGGAAGAAAAACAATTGATGATATATATCAGGGCCTATTGCTTAAAATGTCTTTGTACGGTGAGTGAGATCATATGCAGAATTTCTTTTTGATGCTTTTCTCTCAGAGGGCTGTCTATGTAATGCGATGCGAGTGATAAGAGATCAAACCTGTGAACTCATTTTGGCCTGAAACATTAACCCTCTCCCTTTCCCAAGACGGCTTAGCATGTGCTTGTAGTGCCGATCGATGGCTATCAAAAGGTCAGCGTTTGATTCGAAAAGCAGTTCTTTCCTGGAAAAGAGCCGTCGTGATATGCAGGCGCCTTTTAAAGTCATAAATTAACATGCTCAGTGTAAAGAGGAACGATACAACAAAATTGAACTATTTCACACTGTCTTAACCTTCATAAAAAGTGACGATAAATTAATAGAAATAAAATTAATAGCCCCAGAATCAAGTGCTTTTTTTTTTACCTTGTTTGTCTGTTTAATTAACACGATCTGTAGAAATAAATATGAAATTGTTTGGAAGGTGATGATATTTTCTTTCCTGAGGTTTGGAACTGACGTGGTGGAATCAAAAAAGGCCTTTAAGCTTGCAATTCCCTTTTCCTGGATCAATGGACAAAAATGGCTGTTGTAACCGTTTTGGTTTGACCAAAAGGATGGAAAAATGCTGATGTTCTTGCGTGGCGACTTTGAAATACAATTTGGTTTAGGATACGGTGCCATTGCCGATTAAAAATTCAAGTTACATCGGCAAGCACTGCTGATTCCGAAAGGTCATGACATGACAGCGCATAGAGGCTGCAATATGATTGGACAAAAAAATAAAAATAAAAATAGCAGCCATGAGAAACAAAAAAAGACTACTGGGAATAAATTTGTGCAATTTTATGGTGCAAATATTAGGATTTATGTTGGAGGCCAGGGATGAGCAAATGGGAGACCGACATTCTGAGAAAGAAAATTAAATTGAGGGAACGTGCATTGCCAAACATGTTTCAACTACTACAATGCATCCCCGCAGATTCGTAATTCTTTTTTTTTTTTTTTGAGGGGGGCAACCCCTGCTTCTGAAACCTCATCTTGCAGGTTCATTTGTTTTTCTTGGGGGGGAGGGGTTATTTGTGCTTTAAAACACATTTCAAATAACATTTTTTATCATACATCTGGTTAGGTGTTACGTGCATTGTCCTGTGTGGCCCCAGAATAGCGCTGATGAAAATATTGTGAAACCCCCCCCCCCCCTCCATCATATAAGTTGCCCATCGAGGGTGTAGGCCCTTACTTATTTTTACTTTTTTGGCCCCCTTTCCATTTAAAATTGATGGTTTCTTGTTGCCATCAGGGCTACGTGTGTGTGTGTCTACGTGTGTCATGATTCTGTTTGTGACCAACAGGTGGCACTGTAGGGTTCTCCCTGCAGCTGCACACCTGTTGGTCATTATGTAATTAGTGCTTTAAAAGGACTCCCAGCCCGACCACTCATTGTCGGGTCATTGTTAGCTCTTGGCTACTGTCATGTTTGTTTGTTGCCGTTGGTCTGCTGCTGTCATGTTTGTTTCGGTCATGTTTTGGTCACGGTTCTGTTTTAGCTTCAGTTGTTATTTTTGTTTGCTACTTTGGACTATGTTTGTTTTTGGATTTAGTTTTCTCTGTGTTTTATCAATACTCTTCTTCAAGTACACTCTGCTCCTCCCTCCTGCCTGCTTTTTGGGGTCCACCACCACCTCGCAACATGACAACGTGAGTGGAGTCACCACACAGACACCTGTTCTAGTCGGCCATTGATGCAGTGATTGGAGTGGGGGGAGGGGGGGGGCTTTGACACGCCTCAGTGACATGACAGCTCAGACAGCATTGGATGTTAATCTCTTCTAACTGCTCCCAGCCTAATTAAATCTTCCAGGGTTGCACATGCGCGCGCACATATAGCCCCAACACACACCAGCACACCGGCGTCTAAATTGGTCTTAGATGCGCGTACGTTTTTAACGATCTGGGGAATTGGCCCCACAGCAGTGTGTGTGTGTGGGGGGGGGGGGGGGGGGAGGGTTGGTGGAGCGGCGAGTTTTACTGCTTTCAGCGCACAGAGGTGGAGTCGAGTCTATGGATACAGTATATTGTGTGATGCTCACCCACAGATGCATCATCAGGCATTTGCGCATTTAGTAGCAAGAGGCAGATGCTAAGCGCTGAGTTTGTTTAACACCCTGTGACATTTATGTCTGCGTGATAATGCACAAACTGCAAACAGTGCACAGGGCTCGCTGCTCACTCAGTGAGCATTCGTGGAATTCATCGGATGACGATGTTATGCCTTTCCCAAGAAGATTAAGATTGATTAAGATGCATTTAAATATATATATACAATGTTATTAAAACAGCATTTTAATCCAGAAAGCCAACATTCAGTGGATGTTCTCTCTTTTTATTCCCGTACTTTTATCAATAAACCAGCAAGATGCTTTCAAAGGAAATTGGCCATATCCAAATGTATTATAACACATAATTGACTTCCAGGAGCTGTTTGCAAAGTTAAAACTGCTAGCAAGATTGTTGACCAAGGCCACACCCCTCACTTTCGGGCACAAGACGTTCACTGTTCGCAAAGGGCAGTGTAAACAAGCCGAAGGATGCTAGCCATGGTGGCTTTGTTGGTCACATGACTTATTCCTAACGGAGTGTTACTGGAACATGTTATACAGTACCACTTTTTATTTTTTTATTTTTAACAGATCATTTTTGGGATGTACAATCAAGGAATGTCAAAAGAAGTGCCAAACTTAGCCGTCAAACAGATAATGTTGCTAAATCGCTAAATTGCTTCTTTGCTCTGCTTCAGTTTGCTCGTAAGAATTTACGAGCTTGGTCATGGATAAAATGAAACTTGTAAGTCAAGGTACCGCAAGGTACGGGTTCTGCATAAAACCGATGGTTGGATGTTTTTTCAAGGTGGGTTTAATTGTTAAAATGTGCTTACCCTATTTTACTTGTCGCCAACTTCTTTTCTAGCTGTAGCCATCATCCAGTGCTTTGTTTCTGTAAACGACTCATTTAGTACACGAGTCATACAAGGTTACGACCTTTGGTTAAATTTCCGTGTTTAATTCCAAGCTTTCATCTAGTCACAGACCAGAGGAAAATGTAGCCCTCCGCTTGTCATGCGTCTTCCATTAAACTCACTTGTCTTTGCCTTCCACATCCGCCCACCCAGTTCATTTTCTTTTTCCATTAAAAGTGCTTTTTCAGTCTTCCACCCCTTATGCATCTCTTCTGAGCCATTATCTCACTGTCTCTTTGTCTTCCGCCATTTCTTTCTATATTACTCTGGCTGCATTTCAGCCTTTCGCGCGCTGGTCGGAGGCCGGCGAGTCTGTCATCCGCCCAGCTCTGGCTTCCTCTGAGTTAAACAGGCCGAATAAATAGATTACAAGCAGTAGGTAAGAGTGAAGCAAAGGAAGAAGACAATCTGAATTTGTTGCGGATAAAGAATGGCGAAGGCAGTCAAAGAAAGCCGGCGGAGTCAAAGTAATGCAGCATTTGCCTGAGGGGGGGGGAAAGGCTGAAAAGTAGCTCTCGCAACAGATGTGCGGGGCAGTAAAGTGTAATTGAAATGCCAGCAGCAATGGTCTTATCTCCCTGCAACAGGAGCCTGCTGCCAGTCTCAACATCAGTTAGATGTCATTTTAGCTAGGTCTGAATCAGCCTGCCACAATCCGCAATCCTCGTTCCTCTGATGCTAGGCGGGAGGAAAAAGGGAGGAGGGATGGCGGGGAGGGCGAGGACGGTGGCGAGCCTGTAATAGGATTTCAGTAGCACCCAGTTAACTTTCACCACCTAGACTTGCTTGGTAATTTGATATGCCCCATCAATAACATTCATTTACCTCCGTGCGGTATTACCGTCGTCATTCATTTGACTTTCATCAAAAAAGATTTGCATATTCCTCTCTCCGCGTTTCTACCGTTGTGAGCTGGCAAATGTTGGTCCACGAGAGATGAGCTTCAAGATTCTCTCGTCGGAGCCGTGTTGTCCTTGCAGATTAGCTCCTGCCTTGTTTGAGATTTATATATATATATATACTGTATATCGGTCTTCCTCAACTGGCGGACCGCGATCCACGACCGGACCGCCGACCTCCTCTGTCCGGACCTCCTCTGTCCGGACCCTTGGCAAATTGTATAAAATAATAAATTATAAGTGATTTTTACGTTATACATTTTATATTTTTGGACTATAATCTGCGCATTACTGCGATCGCTTGATAAAATGATCCGTTGTATTCTTTGCGTGCACTAACGGATGTATTGCAGAGGACCGCAGCAGCGAGACTGTGTGTGTATAATGTTTGACTAACTGGAGACCCTGGCTGAGCAGGGCATGTCGGCGATAACGATGCGCTGATTGGCTCCTCTGAACTTAAGGTGTGCCCATACATAAGCGTCAGCATATACGATGCGCTGATTGGCTCCTCTGAACTTAAGGTGTGCTCATACATAAGCGTCAGCACGCGTCTATCCCAATACACACGCATTCAAAATGGATGATTGTGTCAGGAAACAGACGCATGCGCGACGCCACAGTGTGCTCACAGCTTCAGCCCAGGAGAGCCGCACACAGACAATTAGACAAGACGAATCGCGGGAGGTTTCGATTGTGTGCAGTTTTGCTCCCGTCTACCCGGGGATCTTTGCAGCTGTTTAACAGTAGAACACCGCAACATGGTAATTGAACATCACAATGGCGTCCTCAAATAATATTTGCATGCCTCAGACATTGCATTCACCTTCAGTGGAAGAACAGTACTGCACATTCCTGTGCTCCCTTGTGTCAGTATTTAAAATGGTTCTTAACCCTCTTCTGATATATTTTTCAGTGATTTCAGAGGGGATGTGAAAAGGGGAATTGTACAAATGAAAAAGATATTTTTGTTTTCATGTTTAGTATTTATTTTGGTAAAATGAGTATTTTGTTTTGTTTTTGTTAAATTAAGGGAAAAAAAGACAACTACTGTTTAACAAAGTTCAAGTAAAAATGACTTATTTCCCTAAAAGGGCTAATTCTATTATTAAGCAGGCACAACTTAACAAAATAAAAGAGTTCCTGTGCCTCAACACAATACCTCTCATTATTTGCTGTGTACTGGCAAAGTGAATAATTGTTATTTTCATGCACCCCATTATTGGTTGGTTCTGAGGAGTGTTGATTTGTATAAGCTTGGCTTGACCATACTAAATGGGCATATAGCCCTGCTCCCCATGACCGCCGTGCATGGGACCGGTCTTATTAAAAAAAAAAAAAAAAAGTGGACTGACAGCATTTCTAGTTGAGGACCACTGCTGTATATATACAGTGTATATATATATATATATACAGGCGGCCCGGTGTTCCAGTGGTTAGCGCATCGACATCACAGTGCATAGGTACCGAGTTCAATTCTAGCTCCGGCCTTCCTGTGTGGAGTTTGTATGTTCCCTGCATGGGTTTTCTCCGGGTACTCCGGTTTCCTCCCACATTCCAAAAACATGCATGGCAGTCTGATTGAGCACTCCCTAGTGCTCAATCAGGTGTGAGTGTGGGCACTGGTAGTTGTTCATCTCTGTGTGCCCTGCAATTGACTGGCAACCTGTTCAGGGTGTCCCTCACCTACTCCCCGAAGAGAGCTGGTAGAGCCTCCAGCACCCCCGCGACCCTTGTGAGGATAAAGTGGATTGGAAAATGGATGGATGGATATACTGTGTGTGTGTGTGTGTGTGTGTATATACTGTATATATATATATATATATATTTTTTTTGCACCGCAGGATGAGCTGCAGGACATTAAAGCAGCCTAATGTCCTCACTTTAATGCGGATTGCTTGTGAGGCATCTTGGGATGGTTTGCGCCTGTTGAAGATTGAGTCGGACTCTGCCAAAAAAAAAGGATAAATAAAATAACGGAGTGTGTAGGAAAACCTCAGATGAAACCTCCAACATTGAAAACGTGTGTGGTTGAACAGGGCCTCCTCAGTTTACTGACCTAGTTATGCATTGAACAAGTTTCCACAGCAGCGTACGAGTATTTTATCACATGCTTCAAGAAGGCGAGCTCAGTTACTGCCATAATTGCTCTTTTTCATTTAATTGTTTCATAGAAGAGTTTTCATACAAATATTTACGGTAGTTAGGATGTTACTACGCAATTAGCGACAGTATAGGTTAGCGAATGTCTATCGTGCACGTGGTCAAAAAGAAACAGAACTCTGCTGCAAATGGAGGACTCCTGTATAATTAAACTTGAATAAATTAGGCATCTTCTGAAGGCGCCTGACAGACAGATCCCAAATAGTTGGCACCAAATTGCATGTTCACTCACTCGAACAAAGTGGCAACAGATGGAGATTGCGGTCATGCAAACGTTTTGCACTTTAGGCACTGTCACTTTGATGGTTTTCACCAAAGAAAAGTTGGGAAAGCTCATCAACATAAACAGAAATTGAAAGTGATGGAATTAGAAGTATTAGTGGAAGACAAAGTAACATCACGTAGTTACAGAAAAGAAAGATCTCACTCTGACACTGTTGAGGAAATGGGTGCTGAATATTATTCTGTTAGATTTTATACTGCAAAAAAATAAAAACGATAAAAGGAACTACTGTACATAGAAGTAAAATGTTTTTAAGGGCTTAGATAATAAAGAATAATAACACTCAATGTGAAATAATTCTTGAAATGTATGATATAACATGAATCTGCAGGACCAGTGGTGGTTCTGGCCAGGCCACCACAATATATTTGTCGTGTTCGGTGGCAGGAATTAACATTTATATTTTGAGAGCAATTTTGGGGCTTTTATGCTAATTTTGTGTCCACATTCCTACTTTGTTCTTGTAAGATAACATTTTTTTCCATACACTCTGGCAAAGGGTTACTGAATGATTGCAAATGTATATTTTATTCATGAATATATTTGGCATTACAATTGTTGCATAATCCTCGCTTCCTACAATAATGGCTTTAAGTCATTTTTTTCAGAAAACACGAAAAACGGAACCTAATGCTGATTAATTTTATTTATGATCATTTCAATGCACGTGTCGAAATGAATTCTTAGAATGTGGCTAATTTTAACAAAGTGGGTGGAGATGTTAAATCAAAATATGTATTCGGCCAGTATTTTAAGAGGGTGACAACATGGGCAAAATTTTACCACACGAACCTGAGATCTTGAAAATTCTTGGTGTGATTGATACTCTTTCTCGCCACATACTACACCGAGTTGTCTTCCTTGTTTGTGTTGCAGAGGGTCATATTCAATGTAGTCAACTTCTCCAAGACTAAGAGCCTCTACAGAGATGGCATGTCTCCTGTTGTGAAGTCCACCAGCAGGCCAAGATGGTAAGTGACAAATTACCACATTGACACGAGGTGCCTTTAGAAAATAAAAACATGTTCATTCTTAAACAGCTTTAAGAACCCTACCCAACAAAATAAACCCTCCTTAACACAGTGTCGGCGCTCGTACAACCTAACCGATCAAGAGCGTTAACACATGTGAGCATGTGATCCATCGGTTGCCACTATGATGGCTGTCTGATGTAATATGGATGACTGATGGAAGCAGAAAAGCATGTGTGCGTGTGTATGGGTGTGTGTGTGGATGCGGCGTCTGCCAAGCAGGCTGGTATATTCAGCGGGGCGAGGAGGTAGAAACACTGTAGTGTGATAGAGTGTTGCCGTCCAAAGAGGAGCCCTGACATCTGTCACCGCTTGATGGAGGGCATCCACAGAAACACTAGGCATCTGCCACCCATGAGCCGTGTGCGTCTGCCTAGCCGAGCACCCCGAGCCGGCCGTCCCGCGGCACGCCGGTTGCAGTCTAATGGACGGAAACGATGGGCTCGATAGCGTAGACAGGACAGATGAACTGCTGTCTGTGATGCAGCACAAGCGACATGATGCTCCTCACGCCCTTCTGCATCGCTCTTTTGCACGCTGTGAAATTAGACGGGTGCTAATCATACCACGAGTGCAAAATGTCATTTCAGTGGTTCATATTTTCCAAAAGTTGATCCAAAGGTTATACGAGTGTCATATACTTTAAGATGACATCTCAAAGTGAATTTATACTCGTATCACTCAGCCACAAGTGACAAAAGTATGCACACTCTGTCAAAAAAGACGGTTAAAAGTTGAAGTAAGGATTCAACTCCTTTACCTAAGTAAAAAAAAAAAACAAAGACTCAAATGTACCCAGATCAAAAAGTAAATAGTAAAATGCATTTCAACTGTCAATTATAAAAATGTTTTACAATTTTTTACATGATTTACAATACAATTTTCCTTGTAAAATTAACTAATCGTGCATTTGTAAAACATGTCTTGTGTGTGACCCCACAAAATGGTCAAGATGCATTCAACACTGCCACCGCTTTGACTTTCCATCAACTGGACAAAGCTCAGAAAGCTCCTCAAGTAATAATCTTGTTTTGACAGTTGCCGATATAGAGGACAAAAAAAAAAAAAAAGAACAGTGCCGAGAGCGTTCCCCACCTGATCCAAATTCACACAGGACAGGATAAAGACGCTACAGAAGGAATCGGCGATAAGAAAAAAAAAAGTGGAGCAAGACTGACAGGGAACTCGACAGAGAAGGTGAAGAGAAAGTAAAAGCAAGTAATATTACTCAGTCAGATAGACAGGCATCAGGTGAACCAAAAAAGATCATTCCTCCATCCCCACCTCCATCCCTCCCATCTTTATCTTAAAAAAAAAAAAACACATATCAGTACAAGCCTGAGAGGTGAAGCCTTTATCTCCTCGCACAGGTGCCTTGTGTCCCGGGGCCCCCGCCATGATGGCACCCTGAGGCTACAGAGCTTGGCTGACTTTGGCTAAAATGGGGCATCTCGGGGAGGGACAAATGACAGATTAAAGTCCCGCAGGGCATTTAAAGCTACACATGGAAGAATCTATCCCATATCCTTTCATCCACACCTTTCTCGACCGCTACTTCACTCCGTGACTTCTGTAGCCACCATTGGTCTTGGAGGGCAACCGTGATGGTAGGATCTGGATCGCTTTGAAATGTGGGACGGATGAATTTTTATTCCAGGTGGATTAAACCACCGAAGGTTTTAACAATGCAGTAGTAACTTCACTTACTGTTGTTTGGTGGAAGCCACAGCTACAACCACACTTCTAGACCGAGAACAAAAAAAACCCCACATTATTTGAATATTCCTTTAATGACATCAAACTCAAGGCCCGGGGGCCAGATGTGGCCCGCCACATCATGATAAGTGGCCCGCAAAAGCAAATCAAAGATGACAACTTCCATGATACTTGCTAAAAGCTGTACCAAAATGTTGAATTTTCATATGTAATAAATCAGTGACGTATTACAAGCAATTTCTTGTTACCAAACCCCTCGTTACAGTTACTTAAAATAAAACGTTATTCTTGATCTCTTTATACAGTTTCAGTCATCACGGCCCTCCAATAGAAAACACTCAATGCCCTCTTCGGCTCCGCTTAGTCGTCTGTCCCTCCAATAGCGTCTGTTCTGCTGGCTTGACGCAGCAAGATGGTTCATAGACCAACTCAGAGATGAGGTGGAGCAATCTTAAATCTTAAAATGAACTCTAAAATGTCCAGGAAGCCAATGGAGAGAGGCCAAAATTGATATTACATTATGTGCTCCTATAAACTCCAGTTAGGAGGCAAGCAGCAGTGTTTTGGACCAACTGAAGATACTTGAGGGAGGACTGGCTGACTCCAAAATTACTGTAAATTTATTCCAGTCATCTAGTCCAGATATAATGAAGGCATGGATTACTGTTTCTAAGTGCTGTCATAAAATAGAGACTACACTTTATCCAGGTGCCTCGGATTGAAAAAATGTTTTTGCAGCAGCACCCATTTGCCATTCCAATTTAAAATCACTGTCCGATTTAAAATTCAAATTGGAGACCGCTTTAATGATTTCTCCTTAACAACATAAATGAAAATGTCTGGCATTTGACTAACATTTTAAAACAGAGTTTATTCAATTATTATTATTATTATTATTATTATTTTGCCAGGTGCATAGTTTTATTTGTTTTAATGTGAATGTTGATGTATGCCAGGTCTGTTAGGAGCTGGACATTAGTGTCTCACACACACACACACACACACACACATGCACACACACACACACACACACACACTCTCTCATATAATGTAGAAACAAGGACACTGGGAAAAAACAAGAAACAAAACACACAAGGGGGAACACTTGGTCGAGGGTGTCACCATAAGAGACGGGGACTCTCATCACAAATGAAACAAGCTTCAGTTTGAATTCCCATCATTGTACACCTGTCACACCTGTCGAAGATGAATACTATCCAGTGACCGTTTGTCTGAATCTTTGGTATCATAATATACTGTACTTTGCCACGTATTATATCTACCAAATACTGGCAATTTTCACATTTCTTTTCATTCTGTTTGTCCCTCGCTGTGACCAGTTGTGAGGCTAAAAATAGCTTCCGCACTAACTGAGCTAGCGGATGAACAGTTACAGTTGGGGGGACTGAGTTGCTAAATAGTTGGAAGCAGACAAACAGGTTCAAGGGTAAAAAGCCCTAAGTCCCCCCCACCCCCTTTTGTTTTGTTTCTCACAGGTAGGCAACCAAAAAGCAGGAGTGTTTCTAAGAGCTTCACTCGGAGTCAGTCAGCGAGACAGTCAGTCAGTCTGTCATTCGGTCCGTCTGTCAGGCCAATTTTGCTTTCCCACCAAAAGTATTCCTGTAAGTGTGTGATGCAACAGCCGGGTGAAATTCTATTTGGAGCTGTCTACCTCTCCATCGGGGTGCGTGTTTGCAGTAATTGTTCTGTCAATCAGCGCAGCACTGGCCTGCTGCTTCCCTTGCCACTTGTTAAGCCTTGGCAGAGGCTTGAGGGACGAGGAAGGCGATGCAAGGTGAGGGAACCAGAAAGAATACCCCCACTCCGCTGTTTGAATTCTCCTTCTAGGAAACATCTCAGACCAATTTTACCCAAGTTGTATTTCTGTAGCGCCTTTCAAGGAACCCAGACACACTTTTTGGACTTTTGGACTTGCCCATGTTGTTGAGCTGCCTGAGACTTGTTTGTAAATGAGAATATCGATCCGAAACTTTGTAGGGGATACAGCATATTTTCACCATCATTGACGACCAGATCACTGACAAAAAGGGTCGTGTAGGCAAATTATTCTGATGCTGGAATGTAGCACGATTTGTTCCAATAACTCCTGGCTGTTTTAATTAATGTACACAGTCGGCACTGTATGGATTCATTATCCCCAAAGGAACATCTAAGTACTTGGACCATAGCAGAAACTTGTGTCCGACAACCTTAAATCTATGTTCCCCGTCACTAGCGCTAATAATCATTTATTGGGCTGATGAGAGCTACACCTTCCGTCCTCCTACGGAACCGCTGTGCTCGCTCATCTGGGTGCGAACGTAGTTAGCGTGTGACATTGTTGAGGCGGCGTGGTCCTCTTTTTTTTTTTGAGCTAGAGCACCGCTTCCTGCTGACGTTCTCCTCCCCTCCCCTATCCTGCCGCAGAGCCACTCACACAATTAACCATGTGGTGTGCCTTTTAATAATAGACATTTTAATTGTGGGCAAATGAAGAGTGATGTAAAATACCTAATAGCTTGTGCTAATTAATAGGGGAATTGAGCGCTTGTTAATTAAGGGCAAACGGGACAGGGACCGACTCGGCTAATTTGAGCATGAAAACCGAGACTAACGATTCATTTCCAAACAGATTCGCTTCATAAACACATCATGTGGACCCATTTAGCTGCTCGGGGAACGTTTGCAACCGACTTCGGTTTTGCCATCGCAACCTCTGACCTGATGCACAGGCTCGTTGCAGCACGCACATAGCAGACATATTGACGTGACTGCCCAGTGAAAACAAATCAAGAAAGCGAACCTTGACTTGTCTGGAATATCAAAAAATTACTAGTGATGTGTGTCTATTTATTACAAGCCAATTTGTTTCTGTTTATTTTTCATCATTAATAAATCCCCTCTATTGTATTTCAATTCAGTTGAATCCAATTAGTCTTGATATTTAAATTGTTCACTACCACATAATGCCCTCTTTCCACGTCACTCTTCCCCAGGTGTTTGGTAAATGAATGTATTTCTGCATTTGGAGTGCAATAAAACAAATGCCAACTACAAACTATCCATGCACTATTCCCAAGACACTTGAAAAGGATGTTGAAGTAACGTCCTCGGAACCCTCCATTCGGATTTGCTTTGAGATCACAGCGTGTTGTGTTCAGGGCAAGTAGTCAGGACCGAACATGATACAATGCTTCCGTTTTTTTTCTTTTTTCCCAAATACAGAAAGGCTCTTTGTACTACTTATGTGTTACATTCTAAATGTGCTTTTATTTATAGTTGCTCCCTACCGTAATACAAAGTGTGGCTCAGTATTTTGACATACAACAAAGATGATTCTGAATATCTCTCTACTCAGGTGTGCTTAATTATATAAAAGCATACCGTAGCAACATGAATAGAACATAAATAATGAGGCAGTTTCATCATACATTTTTGCAAATGCTTTAATTGAATGGATGTTATCTTCTGGTGTGCACACCTTGGCTGCCATCTTTTTGCATCAAAAAGTATGTTTTGTTTTGGGGGGGTTTTTCTCCCAAAACTGCTAACATCTACGTAATAGGTTGATCTAATTCACTTCGGTAATGAATGTACCGTACCGTTTCATTTTCCAGCAGCATCGCTGCATCCATTGTGAAGCACTTCCCCAAAATGCTGCGTCTTGAAGCTGTCACATAAATGCAAGTTTTATGACTTACCATTCCAGCACGACACAACAAAACAATTCTGGAATATAAGTGACTCTTTAGAAGAGTAGCGGCCTTCATGTGTCTTGTTCAATGTGGCGCTGTGACGTTCACAGTATCAATATTTCACCACCATTATCCATGTCTACGATCTGTAAAGACTTGCAAGAAAAGTGATCCCAAAGCTTGACTTAAGATGAATGACTCTCAATTTCAGTTTTGTTGTTGTTTTTAATTTATTTTACCTGAGCCATTTTTTCCAGTGGGGCGGGGGGGTCTCTAAGAAAAAAGTGAGGAGAAAGAGGAAAATGGAGACGTCTTAATCTGAACAATCAACAGCTCCTTTGTTCACAGAAACTCATTAACAGGCTGCCAGAGGAAGTGACAGGGGGATTATACGGAAGAAATAATGGGACAAAATGTAACAAATAGATTAATAATCTTCTCCATAAGCATCGGGATGGTTTTTGCGTTAGCTTGCGTAACATCGTGTAGAATTGAATAACGGTGGCGAAGGGGTGTCGCTTCCAGCTCTCCATTCAGATCCCAAATGACTTACCTGGACAGTTTTATGTTTGCCTGGAGGAGAATTAAAAAGGCACTTCATTTCCCCTTTACAGGCCGGGTACGCATGTCAGCGCAGTCCTCCCTGAAAGCGCTCTAATCTAAATGCTTTTGTCGGGGGAGATTTGGTAGATTGCAGCGGGCAGAGCTACAAATTGGTTGTGTCATCTTATAATGAACTAGGTGAGGCGTTGCAGTTTTCTCCGCGGCCAACAGTCCCCTGATTACTGTACTGTTAGGCAGCGCCTGTTTTTAGTGTTGTAGTCCAAAGACCTCATGATCACCTCTTTGAGTCCACAACCTGATCCCGTGTGGTGAATCAAATGATTTGTGGCTACAAAGCCAGTGTCTCCCAGGACACATTTCTCAGCCTGAAAAACACATTCTGTACATTACTTCATTTGCTCTGTGTAGAATTTACATATTGTTCGCAATGCTGCCTGCGGTCCAGAGTAACCAGAAAGGGCTTACAGGTCCGATGCTAGGTTATTGGCTGCTGAAGCTTATTGCTTTCGCTAAGCACAATGGCCAGCTGACCCCACGACTCCAATTTATGGCTTACGGGTATCCTCGAGATTCCACAAAAACATGCTGTCAGGTGTTTATTGGACATACTAGGACCCTCTGTGGGACCAGTAACAACTGTATACACGCCAGCACTGGAGTAGGATGTTCACAGTCATGCAACAGCAGTTCTAAATACTGCAAATCCAATATGCGCTGTTTTAAAAATTCCCCCAGCCTGCTCAGACCCTGAAGGTTGGTGCAAAACGAAAGTCTATCATTGGCATTCATGAAGCCGATTTTGGATGGGTTAACCTAAAGTAGTTACTCAGAATACCCTGAATGAACCTAGCGAGCACATAGAAAGTGAGGCAAACGATCCCGTAGATCTCCATTAACATGTTTGAGGTCCGCCGCACCACCAGTCAGATTGTATATATGTTTGATGAGTGATTCAAACCTACCAACATATTTTTTACACGTTTGAAACTTTTACCACAATTCAAATACAATGTCTGATATTCAATGGATAATTTTCTGTATTAGTATTTGTTTATTTCATGAACAAGGGCCACCAAGAATTTTGTATGTGTGAAACTTTTGAAGGCACGCGTCTAGAAATTCTGACAAAAATAAAAATCGAAAATAAATTATTCGAAACATGCATAAAAACAAGAGTCCAGTATAATACAGTAATTGTTTTAAATCAACAAATCCAGCAAAGAAAATAAGAGAGGGCAGAGCAGAACTTAGTCCTACCACCGTCTTTTCATTAAATAAAATAAACCCACATGCTTGCTGTGTTCTTTTGCTTTAGCTCTGAATGTTGCAGTTTTACACGACACACTTTCCACTTATTCTTTTGGGATCTGTTTTCTTGCTGCCCATAGTCTCCTCGTGAATTTTTCTCCCTATGGCCACGGTTATTTCAAGACAACCAGTTTATGTGTTTTTTGGCCATGGTACTATTTTGAAATTCAAAAGCTGACGTTTGGTGAGCCGAGTCAACTGAGAAGTGTACAAGTGGCATTTATGTGTCCTAACTTGGATTGGGGGGCACTGAGTCGAATATGATAACAACTAAAGTCGCTGTACCATAATGCTGCAATTGGGTTACAATGGCTTGCTCTCGCCTTTTGTAAGTTGAGAATCATGCTATGACAAATTGCTTCACATGTATCTGCTGATTTAAATCATCTTAGTGCCTTGCCGTTGAATTTTCTGTGCGCAAAAGTAAAATGGCCATTTTGTAAATCTCTTGCTTCGATGTCCACAAACCAAAACGAGATAAGAGCTATAAAAGCTTAAGCCGACGACAGCTCAGACTGCAGTTCGCCACTGCGTACATCTCCGGTGTGTGTGTGTGTGTGTGTGTGTGTGTGTGTGTGCGCGCGCGCGCATACGCGCACGCCTCGCTTGTGTGCACGACTTCCAGTGTGAACGCGTGCATCTGTTTGTTCTCACTTGTGTTTGTGTTTGTCAGCATGTTTGTTGACAACACTGTAGGACATCAGGGTGGGATTGCTCTGAATATGAGGAAACAGCTCATCTGAATATAGATGGGTCCCATCTGGAGGCGGTTGGCTTCGGCCCTTCATAATTTCGTAAGCCGCGAAGCATCTGGGGCCTGCTAATGAAACTAAAGGCACAGGAAGGGCCCTGGGCTACTACGGGCGGACCCTGGGTGCCAGGCAGGAGGGGGGTCCAATGCGTGCTAAAAAGGAATGGAGGCAAACGTGGGCCGAGAGGAAAGCGTGTGTTGAGAATATCACGGGTTTTAAAGAGATCTGGATGGCTCCTCGGAGAGAGCAGGCAAGAAAGCCAAGTAGGCCATTAGAAAACTGAGCCATAAAACAAAGAAAGTGGTGTCTTTATTGTGGCCCATTAAGCGTGATGTTCAGGCTGTACTATATGCCATGGTAATGAGCATCATAATGATGGTGCTGCATGGAATAATGCTATGAAAAAGAAAAGCAAAACACCCTGGATCGGTAGGGTCATAAACCATCTGCCATTTTCGGGGAGTTTTAGACACGCTTTTGATTTTTATTTTTTGCCTCGTCTATGGTTTGAAGTTAAGTTTGAGACAACGGTGGAACCATTCAGTTTGACTGTAGTCACTTTTCTGTCGGGAGCAGAAGGAGAAGGTGGTTTAGGCAAATTATGCGGATGTATTGCCATTGCAGTAATTATGTGTCGGGGCGGTCCTTGATTTTCAATAGAGTTCTGTTTTACCTTGAACTGGGCCATACTGTATACTCATAATGATAATTGTTACCACTCGCCTTCCTTTGAAATATTTACATGACTTAATTATAGTCAGCATCAGATCTTTACTTTTGATTTGTGAATACAAGGCATGTTTACTTCAGCATGATCATTTTTTTGCTTTGTTTGTTTTCTCTGTTCAACAAAATGAAATAATTGGACCAACTCATCCTATGTACCCTATGTCAGCTGCACGGTAGCCATTGTTTTTGCAATTATTAGGAAACTCCTGTTCACATTATTCCAACGGGTGAGCCACTTTGATTGTTCCGCCTTCTTTCAGGATAAGGGCAGCATGTGCAAAACTGTGCTCGCCTCACAGTCGAGCTCTGTCAACCTCGCGCTACTAAGGGGAAAATCAATGTTTTCTTAAATCTGTGAATGTCCGCCGAATTGTAGCAGCATAAAATGATGATTCTTGGTGAATTGTTTTTGTTTTTCCTTCCTCTTCACCCACGCACCCGTCATTACTCACCTTGCTCTGGCTGCACGGACGAAATAAAAGTCTTGGGATTTTCATCTTCCAAGACGGTTGAGTGAAGGAAAATGTTTGATTTCCTTCCACCATATTGTCAGTTTTATCCGTGCTGTGCTTAATGGCACTCGGTCCACCCCGAGCTCGGGACTTTATGTTTTGACTCGTAAAGTTCCCGCCGCTTGCTTCAGAGCCTCTTGCCTTCCGCGCAATAATGTGGACGACCCTGAGCGAAGCACTGTCCACAGTGGCTGTTGCTTGTGCTTTGCTGAGGGAATGGGGAAGCCATAGGCCCTTTTTTCTTAAACTTTATTATTATAGCTCCTTTATTCCTCCCTCCACCTGATTTCCCAGTGGAAATGAAATGAAAAAGCAATTGCCTCTTCTTTTTATTACTGTCATCTTTGTTTGCTGGTCCATAGAGTGAGATTGCCGGATCTCTCGGAGTTACACTTTTTACCCTCACCCGACTGAAATCACTGGAAAGGAAAAAAAATAATAATAACTATAACGGTAAAATAACAATCAGCATCATAGGGGGGAAAAAAATGAGCGTGCATTAAGATCACATCATGTAAACACCCACCAGTTGTTCATGATGGGATGAGTCAATCTGACTGATGGGGGGGTCTTTGCTATCTGCCAATAATAAGACGGCGCAGGAAGGAAGGAGGAGAGATGATGATGATGAGGAGGAGGAGGAGGAGGGGTGGAAGACGAGAGAGAAAAATTGAGCAAGGCAAAACTAGAGGTTAAAGGATAGAGAAAGAGCGGGAAAAGGGTCTCCCCTGCGGTTCGCCGCGGCCCCACGGAGGTTTGCTGATCACGGATCAGACTTCTCAATGCAGAGTGCCTCGAATCATTTATTCATCGCCTTCATTAAGATGGAATTACAAGGCTACCCTAGGACCCGCAGGTCACTCGCTGCTCCTAATGACAGCCTACGGCGAGTGTTTACGGCTGCCTGTATCGTGTTTTTTGTGGAACGGCAAGAAATGGCCATTTTCTTTCGAAATGAAGTTTGAATGCTCAGGCATGTTGCTGTTTAGATCTTTATGCTTGTTTTATATGACGCAGTACCCACAGTAATTGATACCATGGATATTAAAAGTCTACACACCCCTCTACAAATGCCAGACTATATATAGACAGAGTGAGAGAGAGAGAGACAGAGAACTGAGTCCAAGATAAATATTTTCAAATTCTCTCCAAGCATGAACTATGACCTGTACGACCTTTTGGTTCTTCTGAGAAAGCAATTAAATACAGCGGAAGCTCAGGTTACATTCTGTGACCCTGTTTGTAACCCAAGGTAAAATTTCCCAATGAAATGAATGGAAATGCATTTAATCCTTTTCAGCCACAAAACCAAGTATACTTAGCTTTTTTTTTTAAATCAGGATGTAGTTGAAAATAAATAGAATTCAATACATAGATAAGGGAAAAAAACTAATATAAAGAAGTAAAGCGATTTAGTCTTTATTATCTTTATTACGATACTATTATTATTAGTTCCCTTTCTTTTCTATTTCAGTTGACTTTTTATATTCGCTGTACAGTTACATGAGCAGAAGCAGGTACTGTGATGTGTCTTTTGTTCGGAGCCCGTAGGTGACAACCAGTCATTACTCCCTGGTAGAGGAGGGTTTTGTTTTGTTTTTTTGTTTTTTTTATTTGAGTATACAAAAAAAGAAAAAAAAACAACACACACATACCGTTTTTGTCCCCCCGACGCTGCAGCAGCCTGTTTCTGGCTGCCACTATCTTCTCAATTAAAAATTCATCTTGTTACCATGGCCAATAGACACATGCCAAGGAATAAATAAGGCAGGCCCTCGTTCACCACTACTGTTGTTTGCTGGAGTGTCTTGTTCTGACGGATGCCGTATATTTGGCAGTTTGCTGCTGTCCCATTCGGAAGTAAATAACTTGATTGGATTGTTACTAAGTGCGACCATTTTTCAACATGCGCTTGACATCATTGCCTTTCTGTCCATGTGCTCAGTCCACTATTTATGAAATAAAGTTTGGACTGAGAAAAGTAATTGCTCGCCCCTCTCAACTGAGCTGCTCATTTTGTTCTTACCACGTAGCCACGTTGGGTAATATTTCAGCGTTCGGAGGAAAAGCATGGACTGCATCTCAATCCCCCCTTTCCTCCCCATTTTTTTTCTGCAGTTTCACTATGTTTGAAAACAAAAATGTTTTTCTTTCTTTCTTTTTTTTGAAGAGCAATGGCATCATACGAATCTGACGGGATGCTTGTAAGAGCCTCAAGATGGAGCCATGCATCATTGCTTTTCATTCACAGTAAAATTGCAATATTTTAGTGACAAATATATGTTTTAACTCAGAAAAGTAATGGACTATTAGTGGTAAATGGTCGATTAGTCGTGCTGCAGGAACACGGTTTTTGACACATAGCATCGTTGTGTAATTTTGTTGATGTTCAGCTCGTCTATCAATTTCATCCATCCATACATCCATTTTCTGATCCGCTTTATCCTCACAGTGGTTGCTGGAGCCGATCCCAGCCGTCTTAGGGCAGTAGGCGGGGGACACCCTGAACCGGTTGCCAGCCAATCGCAGGGCACACGGGGCGAACAACACTCTCACCTAGGAACAATTTTGAGTGTTCAATCAGCCTGCCACACAGTTTTTGGAATGTGGGAGGAAACTGGAATACCCAGAGAAAAGCCACACAGGCACAGGGAGAATACGCAAACATCACACAGGAAGGCTGGAGCTGAAATCAAAATGGGTCCTATGCGCTGTGAGGTCGATGCGCTAACCACTGGATCACCGGGCCGCCTCAACCAATTTCAGTCCAACTCTTTCCCATTCGGCGGCATGTAACAAACCTGCGCATGAGCGCTCTGTTGTTCAAGTGCATTGTTTGAATCGCGAGCGTAATGAATGCCTTGATCTTGAACAACAGGCAGTCACCTTCATTAACAAGCGGTGTCGGCCTCTGCAGTATCTCCCTGCCTATCTCATCTGACTCCGGCGAGCAGACAGCACAACATAACAGCGATTGTCCTCGGGACCTTCACACGTATAATTATAAACGGGGGGAGGATAATTAAGGAGGCGAAGAGGAAGACAGATCTTGTCATTTAGCGAACAATGCCGTCCAATCTACTCATGTGTGTTCCACTTCCTCAATTATCAGCTGTCATATCGGCGCAATCAGCCACAAAGCTCGCCGCTCCGTTTGAGGGCCATGAATGTCAACGCTGGGGGGGATAAATAAATAAATAAACCTGAGTGATGGTGTTGAGATCAACGAGTTGATGCCCTGAATGTGCACGAAGCAGAAAGCAGGGTTCATGTCAGTGTTTAATCTCACCCCATGCTAATCAATCAGTGCCATAGCGCACTCTATTTGCGCTGGTAATAAGATACTCTATGTAATATGATGACACCGAAATTTTATTTACTGGCATCGTCCTGTTTTGTACTTCAGTAAGATACAGTACAAAACTTTCCATCTGCTCCCCATCTGCTACAATATTAAGTTTAGACCCTTAGATACTGAGATGTTTCAATCTTTTTTCTGATTTAAATGTCAGGCCAAGTAAAGTTCTTGTAGTTTGCGATGGTGTCGCTGTAAACTACATCTTGAAAGCTGTCTAATATATTACCATTTCAGGCTTCCCGCAATACTTTAAAAAAGTCCTTAAACACTTTGTACATCCATGAGTCTGAAAACAAGGCCTGAGTTGGAATTTAAATGTCTAAAATCAATCTTTAATCAGTTTTAAGAGATGATAAATAGGACTTGATGATTATTAATAGTCTAAAATCTCAAAATACATTCCATTCTTACAATACAATGGAAAGTTGCCAATTTCAAAAAGTGCTTTTACTCTTTTAACTTGCCCTGAGGTGTAGGAACCCTGCATTTGTATATCTAAGGACCCATGAGTGTCTACCATTTCTTTTCTAAATTGGACCTCAATTTGATCTTATAGGTGGCAACATAATATGCAATAGGAATATTAAATTGTAGTGTTGTCAAAGAATATGTAAATCACTGGTGATTGTTTTTTGTGACACTTCCATGATGACTAGTTTGTAATTTTAATGCTTTAAAATTAAGTAGCGGTTGCATACGGACACGGCAGCATGAATAATTTTGATCTGGGGATTAATAGTTGTTGAGTGGGGTGGCACGGTGGCCCAGTGGTTAGTGCGTCAACCTCACAGTGCAGAGGTTGTGGGTTCGATCCCGGCTCCGGCCTTCCTGTGTGGAGTTTGCATATTCTCCCCGTGCCTGCGTGGGTTTTCTCCGGGTACTCTGAGTTCCTCCAAAAAACGTGCATGGCAGGCTGATTGAACACTCTAATTTGTCCCGAGAAGAGTGAGAGTGTTCGCCTGTGTGTGCCCTGCGATTGTCTGGCAACTGGTTCAGGGTGTTCCCCGCCTACTGCCCGAAGACAGCTAGGATAGGCTCCAGCACCCCACATGTGTGTCACTGTGTGAGGATAAAGCAGATCAGAAAATGAATGAATGGATGGATAGTTGTTGAGTGGTACAAAATATTAGGCATGAAATTAGAGTTGGCCATATGACCGAAAGCGGAATGTGTGACTCTTGTGAACTCATGTTTCAATGCGAGAGGAATAATGGTATCCAGACGGGTTGCATCATAGGTTTGCACGGATGTAAACCTCCCATTGGTGATGCAATGTTGTTCTTCTTTCAATCACCAACTACTATAGCAAGACCGACTCCACACTCTGGTTGCAACCAATAGCACAATCAACTTCACAAGCAATTTGACTTTCTTTAATTGGCCTTGTTCAATTTCAGACACAATCAATTCTCGACTGATCAAATTCTTAACCGTCACTGAATCAGTTATTATGATCATCCCTGCATCCACTTTTTATTCAGGTACTGTACATTTTAAGTCTGGTGTTACGGACGTGAGGATCTAAATAGATCTCTACATGGGGACGTGAGTCCCTAACGTAAAAGCCTCAGGAACTACTGATGCATTGGGCAATAGAATAGACACAAATTGAATAATATGTTATTTGATTCAGTCAATCTGTCAAATTCGGAATTTCCTATGTTTCCCTAATGTGGGACTTCTTCTAAATCACATGTATGAAACACTCCCAGCCATTGACTACTCCTGAGGGGCTTTGCCCGAAAGACCTCTCTCCATCTTTTCTGAGGTCGTGTCACATCCCCAGGGTTCCCACTGCACCGATAGTGGAGACCATTATAACACGTCTAAGTGGGGGGAACAAATCAGCCCTGACTTCAAAACGTGAAGAGCTTTTCAGAGGGAATGTGTGTACTGGTGGGACAGGAAACGTCATCCCGGAACTCATTTGGAAGAGCAGATTAATGGACTCAAAGGGTCATCAGATATCAAACCTCTCTCAAAAAGGTTTATAACGCACACAGATGTTACAGTTTAAGTCATTATAATGGCAGCAACGATCATGTGTGGGTGTGGGTGTGGGTGTGGGTGTGGTCAAAACCAAGTTGGGCCAAGCCATGGACATTAAACGACACAACACAAATGAGTCTTAATTTGTATAATTATGTTTCATAAGGAAAACAGTTTGCACTCGAAAGTTTCATTATCAGAGAAGCTAACAGTTAACGCTTCTGTAAGACGATGAGAAAATTCTGGCTCGCAGTTCGACTTGTGATTGTCAGTCGTAAAAATCTTAACACACTGTATGCCCCAAAAATAAATGTGCCACCTAAAACAAAATCTATTCCCAAACGTGCATATTTAATCCTCTCATGCTAGCTGTAAATGAGGTGTTGTGTAGTATTACATCTTCATTGACATCACATATTCACAAGTTTTGTTCAACTAAGGCTCATCGCACACAAAGGCATGTTACCAAACTCGACTTAAGTGGGATCACAAAAATGTTTTTAAAAATTGCAGTGAGTGACTACTCACCTGCTCACCAAGTGACTGAGCAACGCACATCTACCAATGCGGCGCAACCGAAAAATGATGACCGTGTATGGATTTTGAGTGTAAACTTCGGTATTGAACCACACAAATATGGCGTAATTGTCAAGAAAGAAGTGGATGGCCAGAAATAAGACGCCACAATAAATTAAATATAGTTAAGTGTTATTGTAAAACACAATCTTGTCTTGGGCTTGAAAACCTTGCATTCTTTTACCGGTTTTATCACTGGCGACTTTCCCTTAATTCAAATGAGTGCAAATTGGCTTGCAAGGCAGCTCTCCAGTCATTTTGAATGTTTAAAACCCACTGTCAGTCTGGTGCGTATGGGCATATTTTTTTGTTTCGATGAAGTCTTCACTCACTTTGGCAACATCCCAACTTTCCTGGCCGGAGCAGCAGCTGGCAGACAGAGATTGCCCACTCATCAATTCACTTTACCACCAGGGTTCTCTGGGGTTCAAGGGGGGCTGTCAAAGACCAAGTGGAGGAGTCTCCTCGAGAGGCAAAACTTGGCGAGTGAGCTGTGCTCGTTTGAGCGAAGGCCCACAGATCTGTCTTACAAAGGCTTAAATAAAGAACGGGAGCTAATGTGTTTGGCAGTAAAATGCGCTCTTCTGTGTTTTTTTAAGGGCATTTGGGATTCCTTGGCTGGGCAAGGTGCCCCCTCTGCGAAAAAAGAAAAAAAAAACACTGTTTGGAAATTGCAGCTGACAAGCACAAACACAACAAGCTGACTGGCTTGCTTGCAAAGAGCAGCCCTCAATCCTCCCTAAATTATTAAGCAGTGGAAAATACTGTCAGTCACCCTGTTCAACTGGTTGTTTTTGAGACAAGCTCGCTGTCTTGTTTTTGATCATTGAGATTGCTTTGTTTGCTCAAGAGGAGCCCTCATTGAACACACCATTTTAGGGCGTGTTGCGCATTATTGAGGAGTGACATTGCCTTTTCTGTTTTGCTAATTTCTTGTTTGCGATGCCTGACAGCATGTCATGAGACCTTCTATTGATCCAGCGCATTCCCTTTAACTTGACTTTCCATCATTGTTTTACTTCAATTCATTCATTTACATTAAAAGAAAAAAATGGACCCCTTTGGTCAGAGGTGGGGGGTGGGGGGAGGGGGTGGACGACTCAAGTCGCATGATTTGACTGAAGTGGATACTTTTAGGACTTGGGACTTGACTTATACTTGAAAAACATGCCCGGCAATCTAATTCACTCTCACTGATTCCTAATCAGTCTGAGTGTTATAAGATGGGTGTTCTGTTATTGTTCACACAGTCATTGGGTGGTCTGAGCATCAAGTGACACTATACGCAGCATTACCTGGGTGGTACGGCACTCTTTTTTTTGGGGGGGGGGGGGATTTTTTGTTTAATTATATTATTCTGATTGATAGCACGATTTAAAAAAAGCAGAACAAAAGGGAAATATCAAGCTATCTTCTCCACTCTCAATGCAGTGGCCCAGTCCACTGGATGCCAAGTGCCGCTCAACTGTCAATATAATATCACTTCTGCGACATGCAAAATTCGAAGTTACAACATCTGGCATATTTCTTTGGCCGACACATAACTACATGCTTGAGCCGTGAAAATGTAGCTGCTGAAAGCAGTGTTTGCCAACCCTGGGGTCCGCGTACCACTAAGTTTATGTAAGTACATGGCACGGGATACGTGGATACATTTAATCATTTAATTCGAAGATCAGTAACCTGTGGCACAGCCTCTGAAAAATCACAACAGTTCAATGTCAGCTCAAGTGTCTGATTAAAGCGCAGATGACTGATGAAAAGAGAGTAAGAACTGCTATCGTGGGTCTTAATATTATTCTTGTTCACTGTTTTTGTTCCTGGAGTTCAAATTCATGTTTCAAAGGGACTTAGTCAAAGGAGTTATTATTATTTTATTTTATTTTTTATTTTACTAGTGGCATTTTTTTTTTATTATATATGTACCGTATTTTCCGCACGACACAATAAAATTACAATAACAATAAAAGACAACTAACGGTGAGTGGAAAAATATTCAAAAGAACTCATTTTCAAGGAATGGACAATGGTTTTGTGTACATTGTAATTCAGCGTAATGTGCAATTGTGTTTACATCCACACTCCCGACTCGAGCGGTGTCGCTGTAAATGCGTATTTGCAAAAGACGTTTTACCCCTTCATTGATACAATTAAAATAACCTTTATTTGGCGTTCATGCAATGTGAGTGTAGCCAACTAATACTGTCTTGGGGTGCATGCATTACAGTTTACTATCTTAGATCTACCTAAACCTTTGAGTGGGCTCATTATGGCCATTGGACATGTGGTTTTACCCGATTGTGACTTTATGGTGATGCTGAACGTCAGAGCTGGCTAACATCCGAGCTAGCACATGAAAGACAGCAGTTATATACCACAAATCCATCCGTAGGAGTTGGAAAAAAGTTCGTTCCACTTCACAATTGTGTCCCACTTGGTGTTGCTTCTTCACCAAAAATATTGTTTTCATCGTTTTGTTTGAGGCCAGAAAATGTGGCAAAAGGTCAAAAGGTTCATGCAGGCCGAATACTTTCGAAAGCCACTCTATGTACATGTTTGGCCCTGGAAAGTAAAGTCTCACGATTTAATATTTGTTGCTCATCCTTTTGCAGGGACAGCGGCCTGCAAACATTTCGTATTGTCATCTTTTGGCTTAGTTGTTCCCATTCTTTGTGCAGTCTGTTGAAGTTCTTGAACGCTTGTGTGGTTTCTTTCACCCAGAGCAAATTTTGTCTTTTTCCAAAGATGTTATTTTTTTAAATGGCCTTTGGAACAGAGCTGTCGGTTTAAAATATTCAACTTTTTCATCCTCAACCATTTTTGTCTTCTTTAATGGACGGTTTTGATCTTCATGGTCTTCTTTGAAAAGGGGATTTTTTTCTTTTGGACTGTCTTACAGTGGGTAGAATAGTTCACTCTTCAGGAGCCACAAGTGCCCTACAACATTATATGGATCCTCCACTCTCCTTTAACTGCAGGGTTTTTATTATCCTCATTGGCTTCATTCCGTTGCTATAAACAAAACAGCGTGGCAATATGATTCATACGGAACAATTCCAACCAATCAGTAGTGCTTCCGTAATGATTGACGTAAAGCTGTCCAATGATTGCACCGGCCGTGATTGGGAAAAACTGGCAGTCACGTAGAGACACTTGAAGAGGGCCGTCCATAGACGAGCAACAATGATA
Organism: Hippocampus guttulatus; assembly: GCF_054856545.1. Classification (NCBI taxonomy): domain Eukaryota; kingdom Metazoa; phylum Chordata; class Actinopteri; order Syngnathiformes; family Syngnathidae; genus Hippocampus; species Hippocampus guttulatus. The sequence goes on from NC_141267.1 coordinate 14,204,179, forward strand.
ATGTGATCCAGAAAAAGCATTTCACTTGATCCTGGAGAAAAAAACCAACCTTCTCCCATACTCTGCATCCATTGGCAAGGCTAAAAGTGCCAAGATCCGTATGTATTATTCCTCAAGAGTATTTCATACGACCTTCCACACTTCTCTCCTGCGTTATTTTACATTTGTAGATTCCCATTGAGTGGGCCTAGCTTCTGGCCACCGTGACTTCACGTACGTACAAAAATAAGTTATCGTCGGAGTGTCTGTTCCCACCCGTCTTTCCATGTGACACACTCCCTCCCACCATTGTCCTACTTAGCCATCGAGTGCAAATTCACTTTTTTTTTCCCCTCACCTTGCTCCCTCTGTGTCCTGCTAATACACATTAGCAGCCAGCAGCCATATGTAATGGGACCGTGCGTCCTCCTGCTGCTATAATGGCTTTTCTGACACTTCTCCCATTAAATGTGGTCAGGCGGCAGTGCACAGGAACCCTCTGCACACTCTAAAAATATTGTTATATAACGAGTATAAACAAGCCTGTCATTGTCACCAACTTTGGGAATAGTGTTCGACTATTTTGGGTTTCCTGTACCTGTTTTGTCTTCATCGTGTTCTTATGACTTCCACGCCGCCTTCAGAGCTTAGATTTTATTTTACCGCCGCACTAAGGAACACATAGCGGCATTCTTGAAGCTCATCCGATTACATGTGACTAAGTGGACATGTCCGCGACGTCTAATAAGCCTGTTCATAATCTACTACATCTCTGCGACTCCGCCACATACAACACGTAGATAGCATCGACTCTTCTCTGTGTGGCCAAACCCATCCCGAGCCGCCCATAACGCGGTCATCAGCCGCATCCTTCGCCGCGTAACTGTTGTCGATGCCTCGCGATAAGTGACACATTCATTTAATTAAAACGCCCCCTTGCCGCCGTCGTGAGGGGTCATTTTAGAAGATGTAAAATTAAAGCAGGTAATTAAGTCTAGCTCCAGATAAGAACGCCCACAGAGGAAGGAGACACATTTAATCTATCCCGACTGCAATTCCGCAAGATTGTTCACGTAAAAGCTAATGCCACGACCAGAACCGCCCACCAACTGGACTTAATGACTTTGAAGGTCATGGTGGCCGGAGAGAGAAAAGACAAAAGTCTAAAAATGCGTCTCCGATGAAAAATTAACTTAGTTAGAGATGCTTGTTATCGCGTCTTTGAGAACAGGAAAAACGCCTGTACAGCACTGCACACCTTGACAAAGACGTTTGTTTGGCCAGCGGAGTGTGGCGTTAATTATCGCGAGCTGATTAAAAGCACAGCGCGGGAATAGATGTCATTTGTCTTGCTATAGAGACCGCGGCACTCCACCGGGGTCGGTATTTTGTTGCGCTCACTTTTTAAAACAAGTATTTTAAGGATTCACATGAGTTCTAATTCGTTATTTCATGACGGGACTGGTGGAATATTTACCAACAAGTCCCATTTGCATGTTGTAAATGTGACTAGTTTCCAGTGCCACACAGACACAAGCAATCTCCTCAAAATAAGGTCGACCTTCTCCTCTTCGGTTTGTTTTCCATTTCTCTCACGTGTAACCACGGCAACCACACGTGTACACTGAGGTGTGGGACACTGACCCAAAACCACATAACAGCGATGTAACTACAGGTACTGTAAGTTACGACCCTTTTGCATTATGGCAGCAGAAGACAATTAACCTAACATGATTTTGGAATGTGTGAGGAATTTTTAGCACAGTTTCGTGAGAAGAGCCATGCAGTCATGGGGAGAAGATGCAATCTCCGGCGGGAGGCCAGAGCCAAGCTTCGAAGGCTCACCCCAGAACTGTGCGACAAATGTGCTAGTCCACCGTGCGCCTTAGTAAATTCAAGTTATGCTTCTGCATTATTTGTCTGCGATATTTTGCAAGCAGTGGCCTGACACAACGTTATTTTTGTTTTTTGGGATGTGAATGGCAAGTCGGTGTGAGACACCAAAGTTGACCTTCAAGTAGAAGGAACCAGAGTCCCCCATGTAGTGTCCTTGACCACAGAATACACCCTGCCAGCCCCCGGAGGGGCACTCCTATTTGTCGTCCCAGTCAAAACGTCAGCGTTGACCCTCGCGTTAGATGTGATTATCTTATAGGATAGCATCAGTTTGTGCAAAATGTCATAACAGGCTTGGTGTGAGACTGCAGCATGTGAGGGCGCACGCGCCTCTCAGAATGGGAATGTTTGTATAGTCATTGCGTTGGTTGCAAGAAAAATTGAAGGTGAATTCTCCTGGGGTGCCATTAAAGCATGTGAAAGTAAATCACATGATAATAGTTAAAAACAAAAAACAAATCTAACACAGTAACTGAAATAGGATTCTGGTTGTAAATCAAGTGTTTCGGGGTATGCTTTGTTAGACGATGCTGTGACTGTAAAGGCTTCACGCATGCGAGTGTGCATGTGTTTTGCGAGGGGTTAAATGAAAGTCGGTGCACACACGGGGCATCATAAGCAGACAATGAAAAATGAGAGCGGGGAAGCTGTACAGCCTGCTTCCCTGTGGGAACAGCCACAAGCAGGCATACGTACCTCAGGTGATAATCGCTGGCCGTGTGTGTGTGCGCGTGTGTGTGTGTGTGTGTGTGTGTGTGTGTGTGTGTGTGTGTGTGTGTGTGTGTGTGTGTGTGTGTGTGTGTGTGTGTGTGTGTGCGCGTGCGCGTGCGCAATTCGAATTCTGCAAGCGGGGGAGCAAATAGACAATAGGGGGAGCAAATGCGGCACCGCTTTTAACCTGGTGGAAGGCAGTTTAAATTTGCATGAGTGCTTTCTATTTCTACAAGGTGCCCATCTGATTAAATCAGGAACCAATTTCTGGAGAATCTCATCAGTTCAGCCTCCGCCTCGTGCATTTCTAATGAGTCGGTACCTTCAATCGGTTTTGTTTTGAGGGAGCCTTGGACCAATGCGAGGTTAAGCAGATGCAGCAGGAGATGTGCGCACATGTCGGGTTGAATCTTTTATAGTCTCCCTCTGACAAATAAGCATGCTTGCACCACATATCATCAATTAATAAATATACATTCTGTTTATCCGTTTCGTTTGTTATGTAGATTTATGGATACCACCCACTTTAGATTTATGGATACCTCCAGTGGGTGGTCATACTTTGATGCTTATTTATATTAACGTGTTCTGCTCTCTGCTTGTGAGTAAATGCTTTTTGTAGTCGGTCTTTGTGTAGTTATTATGATCGGTATTCTGTTCATCAGCTTCTTTGGAGTGGATGATGGAACATAAACTAGCTTGCTAATTAGCACTGCCAGGCGATTGTTTAAAAAAAATAGATATGATTTTGTGTTTTCTTCTGATTTTATTGTATGTGGAAAGCTAGACGGCACAAGGATGGTAGTGATTAAGACAAAACATAATAAATGCACCTTATCCCTGCTAACCGTGTGGTTTCCATTGACAAGCAATTTCATTTAGTCCACCTTGAGTGAGGATTAAACAAACACAGCGCACATTTATTTCATGGGCTACCCTTTTCATTTAGATTTGCAGCCGCTGTATTTTAACGGTTCGATGTGTGTTGCGCGAGCAGACGCAGGTGCGTTTCTATGACCTCAAACTTGCATTGACGGAGTGTGTATCTGATCTTTGGGTTTAAGCTGCATTAGCTGATATCCGATACATATCATATGTTTAGCCACGTTTGGAAGAGGCCTGATTCCGACCTGAGCTTATCGGATTCCATGCTGAGTCTTCAATTTACACTGCCATGATGCATATCTGAATTTTGCCTCCCGAGAGCAAAAAAAAATGGAATTGCATCACTTAAACAACACAGTGGGAATCCAGTCGAATGGACGCTCAGGCCCAACTACTCGGCGGATCATCGACTTAAAGTTCCTCCGAAGGAAAAATAAATCCATCTTCCAAATTTAACGCACCAGAAGAATATTTTTAACAACCAAATTGAAATGAATGAAGGAAATTGTGAAGTATATCAAAGGAGGCTTGACAATCCTGCAAAATCAAGCCGTTGTCTCCGCTCTCAGGCGCTGTGAGCGTGTCCACCATATGACACTCAACTCAACTGACAATCGAATGCTGCTGGGATAAGCCCCAGCTCACTTCTGAACTTAATGCGGACAAGTGGTCTGTAAAACGGATGGATGGATGCATTGTTTGCTGAAGAAATCAAGACTTACCCCCTAAAAGAGGCGGGAACACCGTCACCGTTAAACCAGCCTTGTTAGGATAACAAACGTTATCCTATCACTGTTGAACTCTCTCTCGAGCACCATTTGCGACATTATTAGATGTAAGATCCGCTTTACTTTACAGCCTTGTTCTTTTGTACCCCTAAAGGAAATGAAAGGTAAAAGGCCAAGCACCGCCTCTCTCTTGTCTTTTAACATCCTGTTACCAATGTTGCTCTCTTTCGGCACACATTTCTTTGCCAAAACCGTCCAAGTATTGAGCACGGCCGCTAAGTCGACAAAGCTTCCGTATATGTATGAGTAATACTCTTGCAAAGACTCGGTTTATTCATTCCGCATCCTGACGAGATGATGTATCGACTCACCCTAATCTGAAATGCATCACGTAGGCGTTATCATAAAGTCAGCACATATTTCAAGACAATCTGAACAACAACAAAGAAAATGAAGAAGGAAAAAAAAACGGGTAAAGGTTTCCATGTGCATCTTGTCCGTGGGTGTGGTCAGAACGCAACTGATTTAAAGCTCTCGGTTCACAGAGAACGATGCAGCCAGGTTTTAAAATACGTAGAGTCATTTGTTCAAAATGAATATTGTCTTTGATGCTCACTAGAAGTAAAATGAATCTTTCTCTTAACTATGTTTGGGGCAAATGTACGTGCAAATATGCGTACAGTGAAAGAAAGTAAAGAAAATATTCTACTCTGTAGTTTTTTTCTCCTCTGAAGTAAAATAGAAATGCCATCAGTCCATTACAGCACCCCCCCCCCCCCCCACCCCAGAATGTGTCATGCAAAACTGCCACCATCGGGAAAGGCTTTTACAGTGATCCCTCACTACTTCGCGGTTTACTTTTTGCGGTGTCAGTGCATCGCGGATTTTTCAAAAGCATTCATCCCAAAAATATATATATCGCGAAAATGCCGCAAAAAGTCCGCGAGAGGCAGCGAAAGTCAGCAAAACAACAGCGAGTCACATAGACCAACATATACAGTACTACATGTATATTTCATGTTTATGTTTACTGCATTTTATTTATACACTAACCTAACCTAACTTATACACCTTATACATTACACACATTAATTACATACATTAATTACTACAAACATCTACTTCCACATGCATGTATAACATTAAATGTGGCCTTATAAATATTATATCTACTCATACACAAGTATATATATACCTGTAAAGGGGGGTACCTACTTTGCGGATTTTCCTCTGTCGCGGGTGGTGTCAGTCCCCATTAACCGCGATAAGCAAGGGATCACTGTATTTCCAATCTAAGCAATGTGTGCGGTAACAGGTCACATTAACTAAAAAAAAACTTGACATGGAACATATTATAAAATTGGCTTTTTAATTGCTTGCATACAAGTGTTGCTTTCTTTTCTCGTGTGAAATTAAACAACCAAGGGAATCTTTTTGTTACCCATTGTTAAAGTTGCATCTGTGAACGAGCCAATCAGAATTCTCACGTAAATGTTTTGGGACCATCGGGCTAGATTTTGGGATTGCCGTATTTGTGTCCGCTACATGCGCCACAAACTTGGATTAGCGCACACGTTCAGTTTTATTTATCGGCTTGGAGATGAAGTGCTGACTCCATTTGGTAGAACGCAATTTACTGTCTGTTTGTTGGGACGCGTGTGTTTTTTGTTGTTGTTGTTGTTGTTGTTGTTTTTTTGTTTTAATTGTGAACATGCAGCAATGCCTAACTCTGACCGCAGTTGTCATGGTAATGAAAACCATTCTCGAATCGTCACACAGGCTAATTTCAGCAACACATTAAATAGGCTGTGATTAAAGTTATAGAATCTCTAATTCATGATCCTTGCGGTGTCTTGATGGAAGCATGTCACAAACTTGTTATAAGGACAAAGGGAATTTGCGAAGAAGCCTCAGAATGCGTAATAAAAGTGATAGTGCACGCGTATACACTTCTTCACTGTCACTGGATAGTTTACGAACTTGCTGTAGCTGTAAGACACCACCCGTTGAAGTTTTGCATGAGTTTTCATCATATTGTTGCCAGGATTTTGGTGGAATTCCACATGATTCACCCATTGGGGGGCGTTCCAATTTCTACTGGCACAAGTATCGAGTGCGACTGCTTTGAAATAAGGCATCGCACATGAGTGAATTAAATCAAAAGCGCATGTCCGTAAATCTAATAAGAGATGTCCGATTTTAATGCCACTTTCTGCAAATCTCTTTACTTTGTTCATTTTGGCAAGGCCGGGGAAAAAAAAAAAACACATCAACCTTTGAAATGAAATTGATGAACCTATCAAATTAGGGCAACTTGCCAAAAAAGTGCACTTTGCTTTGGGTGTTCAAGGTGTCCTGCATAATTCTACGTGAGGGAATATTATTGGACCATTGGACAGGATCATAACAATCAACAGTCAAATGCAAAATATCACAAAACACTTTGACTCATTTTTTTTGTGTGTGGTTAACATTATTACATGTTATTAATATGTAATGACCCATGTTTAAAACACAAAAATCAGTGTTTCTCTAAATTACAGGTCATCCAGATATTCATGTGAGAACACGCTCAATATGGACATACTGTTCTAATTAAGTCAAGGACACCCCCCCCCTTTCATAATCAATGCCCATATTTCATCTGCCGTGATTCCTGACATTGGCGTGATTGCTTGTCGCCGGCGCCCCAGCAGGGAGGGCAGCCGACAACGCAGACGTTCACCCCCCGCGGCTTCACTTCTCCTCGTGATATTTTGAATTTTCACACTGCCCTTTTCACGCAGGCAACTTCCTCTGAATTCCCAGAGGAGCCGCAAACTGCTGAACAATCATCCTTTTTCTATTGTCACATCCGTGTCAAAGTGACACTGTAATGCTGCACGAGGTATTTGTAGTAAGCAAACATTTGGAGGCGCCTCATTATTACAATTGCAGGGGAAGGAAGCTCCGGGATTCGATCAATCGTTTTTGGCCTCCAAAGCTGTACAAAAACTCTCCGGATTGTGAAAAGTCCATCATCATTTCAAACTTCAGCTCGGTGATCTTGCCGAATATGAACTTCCCAAGTATGTTTTGCTGAGTTTTTTTTTTTTTTTTTTTTTGGTGCATTTTCTTAATGTCACTAACAGAAGAGTAATTGCAGAGAAGAAAACTGTTTTGATGAAAGGACCACTGGAAATTATAATTAAAAGAAAAGAGTGGTCTTTACAACCGTGCCAAATTGAAGTGATGAAAAAGAAACTGGCAAGTGTATAAAACTGAGGCTTCACGGAAAAACAAGCCATGGGCGTGCCTGCTGAATGTGCTGAAACCACTCCTTGCTCAGCTGTCAACTGTCAATCAAATACCACTACTATACCCTGTAAACCTGCAGCAAACCCGTCAATTTGCCCCTACCGTGTATAAACTGATGCAAAATGTATGCATTAGTCTTGCTATCTATCTATCTAATCTAATGAGCCTCTCAATAAACACAGCGCATATAATGTGTCACATTATCATATAGTTTTGTCTGTATCGTCACAGATCAAACTAGCAGCCATTTTGTATGTGTGTGTGTGTTTGTTTATGCTGTAATTTATTTTTGGGATGGTTGACAATGCACATTGTCATGTTAGCGCAAAGATGCTAATTTGCATCAGTAGTTCTTGCACAATAAATAAATAAGTAAATAACAAACGGTGGTGCTTTGTTTTTATTTAGTGGGTGTGATGGGACTTGGACAGGTCACCCAATTACACTATTTTGCATCTGTTTGAGCCCCACCCCCCCAAAAAAATCTGTGGCACAGAAATGGTGAATTTAGCTCTCCTCAGTTCATGACTACAAAGTACTTACTTTTTTTAAAAATGTTTTTTACAATTATCGTCAAACATGTATAACGTAGGGCGGCCTGGTTGTTAGCGTGTCAATCTCACAGTCCGATTCCAGCTCCGGCCCTCTTTTGTGGAGTTTGCATTTTCTCCCCGTGCCTGTGTGGGTTTTCTGCGGGTATTCCAGTTTCCTCCCACATTCCAAAAACATGCATGACAGGCTGATCGAACACTCTAAATTGTCCCGAGGTGTGAGTGTGAGCGCAGATGGTTGTTCGTCTCTGTGTGCCCTGCAGTTGGCTGGCAACCGGTTCAGGGTGTACCCCGCCTGCTACCCGAAGACAGCTGGGATAGGCTCCAGCCCGCCCCGCGACCCTTGTGAGGACGAAACGGATCAGAAAGTGAATGGATGGATGGATGCCAAACGTATTCAGTAACAAATTTACGCTCACGTTCCAAAAGCATTCATGCTACACTGTTTGAAAACTAAATTGTCCGCCGGTCTGAGTATAAATGGTTATTTGTTTTCGGTTCTCTTTTGATTGACTGGCCACCAGACCACGATGCCTCTCACCCAAAGTCACTGCGGATAAACTCCAGCTCACATCCGGCCCTAATACACACGGGCACAATGGAAAAATGAATGACTGCATGGTCGTGACCACTTTAAATATGTGGATTGCAAATTTTAAGCGAGGCCCATCGCATTGTGCTGCGTGAGCTTCCGTGTGACAAAACCCGCCGAATAAGCCCATTTTAGCAGCCCGCGTTCGTTTTGAGTGCACTCTGCATGAATGCGTCAAGACAAGCATATCTTCAACGTTAGTAATCATCTTCCTGTTTACTGTCTACCGCAGTTGTGTTCTACCAGGATGAAGCGTTGCCCGCGGGGGCCGCGCAGTACCTGTACATTTCTGTCTTCTTCACTCCGTCCAGCAGAAAGTGAGGACTCGCATATAACTGTCGAGTTGGTCCGTTCTTATCACGTCGGGCCAAACAGCCCTCTGCTGACAAGTGGTATTTGACTCAGTCAGGGTGTGCGGAGAGAGAGAAGCGAACACAAGAGGCAGACCATTACATTCGGCGGCAGCACAATGCTGCCAATCTTTTCATCTGGTACTGACCTCCTTTTGTCTGATAGAATAATCAACGCACGCTCGGCAGGAGAGTGAAAATTGCCATTCACTCGCATAAACGTGGCAACGGATAGTAAATGGGCTGCGGGCCTTGTTTTTCTCCCCTTGACAACCATTTGCATAGCTTTGAGGGGCTTTGACAACGGCGCTTGGCAAGATGCGAATTATGTGAATGTGTCTTATTAGCACAGACAGAGAAAAGGTCATCATGTGGCTTTGTTCCCAGGGCTCTTTTTCTTCAATTAAGACTAATCACTACAGGCCGACATAGATCGATCCAATAACAAGTCCCGCCTGCTTGTCCCGCCTTCCCGGCAGACCTGCACCAATGGACTGAATCTTGACGGAAGAACGCGACGATTGGGCGGTGTCTGGTCGGTGACGGATTTGTAGTCGCCCCGTCTTAAACATCGAACGATATTTTTCTGGTAGTCTCAGAGCACCCAAAGTCGTGTCGTTTGAGAAGGCCATGACACTCTTCTGAGAAGAATTTGAAGTGTGTTTGTGGGAATTTGTTCTCAAGCGAGTCAAAAATGGCTTCATTACGAATGGCATGAGTGGGAGTCGTCACCAAGATTATTGTAGTTCAAGAAATTGAACAAGATTTTGAAAACGTTTTTAGTTTTTGTCATTGAATTCCATATATGAGCTTTTAAGGGTTATTTAACCCTTTCGTGCACCATGTGACCTGATAACATGGTAAACTGTCCACTGTAGGGACCGCTATCCCTCAAAAGGTTAAATGTATTTATCTTGCTTGGGCCAGTTTTATGACATTGCCTTAAACTAAGTGTGATGCAATTGTACAGTACATGTTTTACATCTAAATTGTCTTGTTAGGATACAGTATAATGTGGCCATTCCCAACCATTGTTCCCTGGCACAATAGTAAGTTGTGAGGGATCATCAGGCATGTCGCAGGAAATTGTCTAATTTCACTTAAAGGGTCTGAAAAGTATCTATTATCTAGCTCTGCCAGTGACATATAGTGACAGGCATAACAATTAAATGTTCTTCCACTCGATGGCAATTATGTGCGTCCACTTTTGTGAGAGATTTTCATTTAGTGGTCTGGCGTGACATTTTTTTCCCCCCTTGTAAAGTATGTGCCTGTGCTCAATAACGTTTGCAGAACACTGATATGACGAATGCATCCGTGATATGGCATTACCCACAATGCACTGCGATAGATGGTGCTTTGTCATGCGACACTGTCTCACAGGTTTGTTTGTTTTTTAAATCAAGTCCAAATGGTAGTTTTATGACTGAAAGATGAAGATTTCGAAATGCTACATCTTGAATTTGAAGGTGAATCCCAATACTTTTGTCCACACTGCAGCTAAAGTCTGAAGCAGAGTGATGCAGATGCTTCATCCCAAGTGTTCCTGTGTGTGTGTGTGCGTGTGTGTGTGTGTGTGTGTAAATTTCGCCGCCATCCCGTGGTTTCCAGCACACGGAATGATTTACCTTTGTAGCGTAATGGAGCAATTTCTCTCTCTTTTTTCTCCTTCCCCGTCTCTCCTTTTTCCTCCTCTTTCAATCTGCAGTAAAATATTCTCCCGTTTAGCTCTGTGACAAGTCATCTGTCACTCACAAGAGCGAGGGAGGAGGCTCATCTGATGGATGAGCGTGTACCTGTATGCCCAAGTGTGTGTGTGTGTGTGTGTGTGTGTGTGTGTGTGTGTGTGTGTGTGTGTGTGTGTGTGTGTGTGTGTGTGTGTGTGTGAATAAAAGAGAATGCTGAGGAACTTTAATTTTTGAGGCTGTGGTTATTTTTTTCTAAAAGTAGTGATTTGTAACATCACAAACAAATCAATTTGTGTGTGTGTGTGTGTGTGTGTGTGTGTGTGTGTGTGTGTTTTGGGGTGGGGAAATGAATGACTCCCTGGAGAAGGAAATAAAATATTCATCTTATGTCAACTTTGGAGCAATAAACAATAACAACTAGCAGCAACTGGTCTTATTTGTGGCTCACTTGTTCTTCCAGCGTTGTCAGTTGTTTATTTGCCAAAAGACAATTATTATTCTGTGTGCAGATGCATGACTTGGGCTGACATGATTCGCTTTCAGCAATTGCCTTCCAAGGATTTCGCTGGAACATTCTGTTTGCATGCTTCAAAATGGCTCACAGGTCCGCCTTGATTGCCGGATGTGAAAATGCTAACCGCAACGTGCGGCAAAGATGACATTTGCTAAGAATACTCTTTCGAAACATTCACTTGACATTTTTCATATTTAATCTGTACAACGTGTTTATGAAGTGACGTTCTGTCCAAACTTGCATCATAAACTGTGAAGTTAATCATTTCATTTTCTACCTTGAGTACTTTGGATATCTAAAATGTAAGTCGACAACAAGAATGTTGTCGACTTACATTCCCTTCTTTCGAATGCAGATGCTGATCGCTGTCAAACCGCCAAAGTATAGCGCCAACTACTGCAGAGGAGGACTTACTCAATGTCAATTACTGCATATCATTTTTTTGCCTTAAATATCAGTGGCTGGTATTCGGCAGCCTTGATGAGTACATTATACCTTCTATGAAGCCAGTATCGGCCCGAGAACAGCAACTGATATTGTTCGTCGCCCATCCCTAATTTATTGTCATTGTACGGTATCGATAGCCCAGGACAAATTTGAGAAAATTTGTCCTGTCACAAACGAATCTTTTTAGAATCGATTACTCGAGTAAGAAGAGTGTGTCTGTCAGCAACAAAGGTCGATACAGAAACACCAAAGTGGCGAAATATTAGTAGCCGCAAATATTTTCTAATTATGTGGAAAAATGTGTTTGCGAACGACAACCGCAGAGCCAAATATTTTAGTCATTATACTGTTGGCAAGTGTATGCACATCTCTGTCCTCCCTGCTGAGTACAATCGGGCTAAGCAGACAATAATAATCAAAACAAGGAATGGATTCATGTTTTGTCCCCTACATTTTCAACATTTTGTTCAGACTCATGCATTAGTCACACATTTATTTATTTTTATAAGTGGATATTGCGTTGGAAAAAGCAAGAACAAATGCAAATTTTAGTTCGCACTCCCGCCACTAGTTTCTGCAGGTGTACCTAATGTTGTGGTCACTAATGTTCTCTCTTCAGTTCGAGCAGGATTATGCAACCACAGGGACAATTTCCACTGACCTTTAAGGAGTGTAGCCAAGGAAAAAGCCATTTAATTCCGGGGCGGATCCATTTAACCTTGCAGAGAACTTAAAGCTTGAAGATTGAAAAGATATTCCCCCTCTGTCACAAGCCACTGCCAAGTGAAAGACAAGACAAACATTAAATGAAGCTTTGGTGGAACTTTTCCAACTTGGTGGTCCACCATTGGAATTGTGTCCGAGTTGCTCAAGTCTTCATCTCTGCCCAACAAGTGTAATTTCATTCATTCATTCATTTTCCGATCCACTTAATCCTCACGAAGGGTTACGGGGGGTGCTGGAGCTCATCCCAGCCGTGTTCGGGTAGTAGGCGGGGGGACAGCCTGAACCGGTTGCCAACCAATCGCAGGGCACACAGAGACAAGCAACCATCTGCGCTCGCACTCACACCTAGGGACAATTTGGAGTGATCAATCAGCCTGCCATGCGTTTTTTTGGAATGTGGGAGGAAACCGGGTTACCCGGATAAAACCCACACAGGCCCGGGGAGAACATGCAAACTCCACACAGGGAGGCCAGAGCTGGAATTGAACCCGGTCCCTCTCCACTGTGAGGTTGACGTGCTAACCACCGCCACAAGTGCGCCGCCACAAGTGTAATTTGCTTTTAAAAAAAATAATAATATTCACCATCATCTGTGAAAGATGAACCGTGATATAGCGAGGGTTCGATATACTTTAGTTGCCGTCCTGGCTGCTCAATCCAATATGACTCAAAAACATGTCGGCAATAACACTAAAAGGAATGCACACTGATTTTATGCCTTATTATAAACCGTTTTTTCTACACTTGCTTGACGGTTGAGATTATTGTTATTTTTTTATCTCGATGTCAACAGTTTGACTCCGAAATGGATTCAATCAATCTCCGTTATGTCCGTATTTATATGAACAAACCTTTAAGGTTCTTAGGTTTGTTTATGGGATGCATAAAATATCATATCGGTTTCTGCCAGCCTAAAATGCTGCACACTATCCTTTAGGCCACACTGTATATTGTCCTTCCAAACGCATGGCACTTTGTTGTCGCATTAAGCTATAAAATAGAAGCACCATATGACACGCTATGCTTTTATACTTGTTTTCTGTATTTATGTTTGACACAGAACAGGCAGCTTTGTTTTCTAGTTGCAATGATTGGCTCTCTTTTTTCTTTTTCTTTTTTATTTTCAGAGAGAGTGCCATAAGCCTTTAAGGGCAGTGCGACTCTGGCTGCTGCTGCCACAGGCTCTTTTCTGTAATAGCCTGTAATTCCTTCTGTCTAGTGTAATCACCAACATGGCTTGACACACACACAAACACACATGCACGCACACACACACACACACACACACGCGTACAAACAAAGAAATCGCAAACCAATGGGAAATTTTGGACAGCTCAGTCAGACAGCACTCTTCACCTCCATGTGGTTATTATACAGAATGAGGAGAACATGTTTTGGACGAATGATGTTTATTCCCTCAAGTAGACTTTCAGAAAATTTACCAACCTATGCCAAGTTACACTAATGTACCTCTTTCGGTTTCTAGTTCGGTGTCACTATATTGTCCCTGTTTAGTGAAAACAACCTCTCCAAATTTGGTGAACAGTATACAGCAGCGGTCCCCGACCTTTTTTCTCCAAGGACCGGTTTAATGTCAGACAATATTTTCAGGGACCGACCTTGAAGGTGTGATGGATAAATACAACAAAATAATAAGATATGACCTGCATGAAAACGGTGGTATTTTCGTAACATAATGATAAACACGAATCATGACACGAGGAACATTCTATCTGGCTGCAACACTCTCTGGTCGCTATGGTAACATTTTAACGTGCCTTCAATATAAGATAAATCGCAAATACAAAGTGCATGAAAAATACAACTCACCATTGCCGCAAGCAGGCATACGTACCTCCGGTGATAATCCCTGGCGTGTGTGTGTGTGTGTGTGTGTGTGTGTGTGTGTGTGTGTGGATTGACAAAACCACTCTGTCATAGGGGGAAATATATAAAAATATATTTTAAAAAATTATTTTGGCTATGGTAAATATTTGGCCAATTACACAAATCTGGATTTAATTAAAATCACAAAGATGTGTGTGTGGGGGGGGGGGGGCGGGGGGTGATACAAAAAAAGCTCACAAAATTGGGGGAAAAAAAGAATTTTAAGAATCTCGACAAAAATCGTGAAAATAACTTAATTTGGGATTCACAATATTTTTTCGTGTTTTAAAACTTTGACACCCCTGTTATATATTAGTAGTATAAATACTCTATGAATATTTTCAGCAATTATTTGGGGTAAAGTGGTGAAATATTTTTAAAAAACCTCAATTAACATAAAGATTATATCTGTAAAACAACAAAAAAAAACATTGTTAGTAGTAGGAGGAGGAGTCGAGGAAGTAAAACAAATCCATCTCAAGTCATCAGAATTTGAAAAATAACATTTTCAGAATGTTGATTTGAATAGCATGAGCACTCGCAGTCGTGTCGTCGTGATCTTTTTTACTTTTGTGCAGGCTGCGTGGTTTCAACTTCCACTCAGTGACAGTGTACGTCTCAGTTTGAATGGGTGTCAATGGGTGCCCTGTGATTGACTTGCGACCATTCCAGGGTGTCGTCTGCCCAATGTCATATGGGATAGCCTCCACACCCCTGTGACCCAGTATGGTAAATGGATGAATGGATGGATGAGCAACATCTCAGAATTTGGAGATGGATACTACACAGCGACCTTATGCTGCTTTTTCTTCATGTTTCTTTTCTATTTTATTTTCAAGCCAAACAAAGGAGGTATTGATCAGGTTCAATGGCTTTATGGATTGCCACAGAACCTTGCATCCTCTCTTTGTTCTTCTCCTGATTGTCTCGTTGCGCACTTTCCATGCTGAAAGATGCTAGTAGTCGGACCAAGTGTGTCTGTGTCTGTCTGAGAATCTGTGTGTGAGGAGACCACACGCAGGTGCCAGACTCGCCCCACTGCGGCCCCCGTGGTAGCCGGAGAAGTTAATTGGCAGCATCTGGCTGTCTGAGAGGCCAAGTGCTCGTCCATTCCACCTTCTTCCTTCCTTCTTCCTCCTTCCCTGCAGCATACACCCCACCTCTGTGTGACGCTATCCCTGGCACGGGTGTGTGTGGGAGGAGGGGGGGGGGGGGTTGCTAGACACGGGGGCACGGAGGCAGGATGGAGGCAGAGAGTGAGGAGGGAGGCGATATTGGCAGCAGAGAAATAAAAATTGTGCCAATGTTATTGTGGCTAAAAGTCTGTACATGATCACGAGGAGATAAGTACGTAAGGGATCACTTCAGTAACTTGTTGATATGACTTGATGATCTTACCTACTGTACATGGTACACAAATATGCAAAAACCTTGGGTAGTAGCTGTAGTATCATTTTCCTCATTAGGAAGAAGAGGATTGGACACATGTAAAACTCTAAAGTCAAGCACAAGTTGTTCAAGCAAATGGGCAAATCATGCCCCCGCCCAAAAAAATAAATGAAATAAATAGACAAATAAATAAATGAATAGACAAAACAACTTGGAGAAGGATTACAACTCCCCGTTGGCCTTTTGCATTTCTTATAAACATCAACAACAGAAGCAGGTGAGCTCATCTCTGTAAGGGATTTACGTGATATCAGAATGTGTCACATGTTGCGCAGCCTGCCCGGGAGAATCATCTCATCGGTTTGTGTGACCTCATCTCACAATTACACGCACACACGCACAAGCACACTCTTACACGCTCAGGAGGATACACGATTTTGATGCCGAACTCGACATCGGCCGTCTGACTCACTGTGGGAGTCACACACGGTGAGGTCACCAGCGTTTTTCTCCTCCACTCGCGTTTTAGTCAATAGACATTGTGCTTGCAAGACGTAAGCCACAGCAAAGACTTGCTTGTGTCTGAGCAGTGCGACAGTCACGTCAATGCCAACAAGCTGCTTCTCAGGTAGGGAGAAGGTGGCTGTGTGTGTGTGTGTGTGTGTGTGTGTGTGTGTTCGCTTGCTGTATCCTGGTTTTGATCCCTACTGTCTTGAGACATCTTTTTTTTTTTTTTTTTTATGATGCAGTCTTCATGGCGCCAGGCTGTCTGTTCGGCCCGCCGTTCCACACGCACGCACTCGCGCACACGGACTGATAATGCAGTGGGAGTATAATGTTGCACCCGGGGAAATGCTGCATCACACAATTAATGGACAGACGCTTTCTGTTGTTTACCACAGGGGCTTAACGCTCATCGCTTTATTTCATACGAGTGTCTATTCGATATTCTCTCCGTGACATGTGTGTATTTAATGTGTACCTCCCCCCCTCCACCCCATTATTCCAAATGAATGTGCCCACAGGGGACCAGTGGCGCCAAAGTGGCGAGGGCGCAGTGATCATCTGCTTACCGCTAATTGCCACAGCGGCCCACAAGTCACAGAGGAGGTCGTAGTTTTTGTCCGGCCCAACTGACTAACTTCAACCCATCAGCCAGTAATACAGTCACGCGATGTCATGACATACGTCTCTAACAAGCTGTGCACTGACCAGGGGTGTGACAAGGATGCAAAAACAGACACAAAAGAAAAAAAAAAAAACAAACAAACTGAGAAAAGAAATAAGAAAGTAGCAACTTGGGATCAGCTTGGGCGTAAAATTAGGGACACAATTAACAACACAGAAAAAACTGCAGTAGTAAAATGAACTAAGATGAGTCTCTTTGCAAACTACAATAGTATTTGTACTTGTTAACTTCCCGTCCGACTCTGACATGTTTTTCTGAAGGCAGCGCAAAATTCAATCTTCTTACTGCGCATGTGCAGACTTGATTGAGGAAGAGGGTAGCGCAACATGCTGGGATATGATGGGGCCATTGTAAAGAGTGTTGCCCCCTTCTGGTCTGTATAGGTACTGTCACACTGCCGTTTTTAAAAAAATAGTCCTTGTGTAAAGCTGCAGTGGGGACTAAAAGACATGAAAAAGAATGCATATTTTTCCATAACTGTAGTGTAATTAGTATAAAGCTCTAAAGAAAGCACAGTTGACTATATCAGAGCTTGTTTTAGGGAAGTATAAAAATTGGAATAAAATGGAAAACATAATTGTGAAGGTAATCAGTAGTTTAAAAAGTAGGGAGGAGTTTGCTTTCTGAGAAGTACCATATTTTTCTTTGTGTTTAATGAATCTGTATAATGTATCCCTTTCATGTATAAAAAACTGAATTAGATTAGATTTTAACACTCTCCTGATCTATTCGCCTGTAAGTTTAAAAGCGTCTCCAAATGCAAACTGAAATTGAACGCACAATCAGAAATGTGTGCAACCATCTAACTCCATAACCCCCGCCAAAGTATTTTTCAGATGATTTATTCCGAGGGATGACAAAAAAAAAGGTTCAAAGCCCTTTTTTTCTTCAATATGACATCAATCTAGAAAAATATCACGGGGAAAAAAATGACGATACGAGTCACCAGAGATTAATTTCCATGCACAAGGGCAAACAAAACCGATCATAGGAGGATGAACAGCCTCGCTTATGTACTCGGTATTTAACATACAGAGGCAGCCCAACAAGCTAGCATCCTCCCATGAGTGTTTTATTTCGATGAGAATCTGAGATTTATGACTGCTCTCGCTGTTTTATGGAAATCCCTGCACATTAAATGTCTGCTGCGTATATTCCCAAGTCAGGTGCAACGCGATGGGTGTGATGCGATCGCAGCCGGCATTACTTCAAATAAATGTTCACCGTTGATGTTGCCGCCTCTGGGATTTGTCGAACAAATTCATTAACTAATTGAGGTGCCAATAATCAATATCAGCGCAAAGTCTGGATGTGTACAAGGTGGCGGTATCGGGCAGCTCTATGATGCGTTTGCTTCCGTTACAGATGGGAGCGTTTCATTAGGGATGCCACGCAAGGCTTTATTCTGACCTGAGAACAGCGTTAAATGTCATCTGGAAATATGTGACACCATCAGCACTTTTATTGGAGGAAATTCTTATTCGATAAGAAGAAGATGAAGAACTTAGTGCAGGGTGATTGAAAAACAATTCCCTATTTTAAAAATACTGTAAAAATGAGCGATCATTGTTTTGGTGAATGGCTGAATGTCCACTTTGTCTTTCATATGACGAGGGTTCCTGGTGAGATCAGTTGTGATTCCTTGATAGCTTGGGAAGCTGGTAGCGAGGTCTTGACACATCACAGAGAGAAGTGTCGTCAATGACTCTGGCAATATTGAAATATTTAAAAAAAAAAAAAAAAAAGGCTGGGTTAAAATGCGTCCCTGTACACTCCAAGTACTATGCGTTATTGAGCAACAAAGGTATGAAAACACTGTCCCGCGGCGTAACAGCAGGTCTACCAAAATCCCGCGCAACCTACAGGTTGCCTAGTAACAGTGCCTCCCCAATGCTTAATTTGCATATAAAAAGAAGACTGATGCCTCAGGAATTGACATGCCGTCATATGTACTCTCACACATGAATATATATACACGTGATGGATTACTTGGAAGTTGTTGATTTTTATTATTTTTTTTTAGGTGACTTAGTACACAAAACAAGGACGTGGGCCCAGGTTTGACAACAATAAGCCAACGTAGCATCTGTCCTCATTTCTGTTTGCCAAGAAGCATTGGCCCCTTCGGATGTAGATGTAGTTGCGTCGAGGGAATAAAAAAATGTGTCATTGGGTGTGAAATGTTTGCCAAACTGACTCTTTGCCTCAAATGAGCTGCCGGGGATCCGCAACGCAGGACAGCTGCTCGAGCTTATTTGAAAACGCGTAACCTTCCTAACAGTTGACGGGATGAACGTTTGACAAACTCAATGAGACAACAGCGAGGCGGACAATATAAAAGGAAGTGTGTATGTATACGTGTGTGTGTGTGTGTGTGTGTGCTATTTTTGTCCTGGTTGCCTTTGTCTGTGCGAGTGCTTGGAGAAACTCTGACTGATGTGTCCTCTACGCTTGATTGATTCTGAAATATAGACAAGGTGTCGCATTTGTGAAAGCTACCAATTTATAAGCCTTCATCTTCAAACTTCAAGACGTCTGCCCACACCGTCAATATGAGAGCTGAAGTTCAGAGCTAAGGATGGGGACGCCTCACTAAAGGCCAACTGTGTCAAATCCTCTGCGGTCTCCGTTATCTGATTACCTCCACCAAGCAGAAAAGCAAAAGGGATTGTTTCCCCCCCCCCCACTATAGTTGGTTAGTTTTTGTTGTTGTTAGCAGGATTGCACCAAAACTACACCGCAGATTTTTTTTGGGGGGGGGGGCATCAAAAGTAACCATTCAAGTCTGCTTTTCTCAAACATGCCATTGAATCACAGTCAACGCTTATTCAGCGTCAACAAAATAGCAGCACGAACAATACCAAGCTAGCCTTAGCATTGTAAACAAGCCACTGTTAGCCACGGCTGCAACCTTGCCTGACTTTTTTTTGTAATAGAATTTTCCTTTATCCCAAATATACAATCCATTTAAAGAAATCAATAAATAAAATAAAAAAAAGAGGTGCTAAACCTGTCAAACGGAATCGTGGCTAACTCTGCATCATGTTTTAATTAAGATATCCTTTAGTTTCCTCAGCTTTAATTGTCTCAGCTGCCTGCGGTCTCTTCGTAAATGAGCGATTGACATTCTTTTATTTTCCATAGGGGGATATTCTGTCATCGTTTTAGCAAATCTCCTAAATAACATATCAGCTCAAGGGGCTATAAGTGTGCCAGCAGGTGCCCAGTAAACTAAGAGTTACACAAGATAGAGCCAGAGAGGGTCGATTTTACTCCGGTGTTATTGTCTGGTTACACTGACAGTCTTAACAAAAATGAAAAGGTGAATTTATTTGGTACGGGGTTACAAAGCCCCCTTCAGTTTTTGTTCCTCATCTGAATAAAAAAAATATGAATTCTATTCATAGAATTGTCTAGCACCACTACAGAATGTGAATGTGTATGCTCCAGCACGGCAGGACTTCATGTCACTTTGTGGAACTGCTTTAAGCAAAGAAGAATTTATTTTTAGAATTTTCCGAGGGACCGTGTACTGTATGTTCATTGTTTTGTTTTGTTTTTTTGTTTTTTTTTGGGGGGGGGCGTTTTTAAAGATTTCCCAATATGGATGTTTTCCCCATCACAAAGTTATGAGTCACCCATGCGGACACATGAAGCACACTGAAAAATTGATTGCAATTCTAGGTTATTGTGTTGAGTTGACAACACCTCACATCTTGTCCATGTATTTTTCCCTTTGTAGTACTTTTCTGGGGGTTTTTTTTCATAACCTCCCTTAAGACTTGTCAGAGCACCTCCATATCCATCATTTTTTAAGCATTTGTTCTCTGTTCCAGCTGACTTTTGCCGAGAGGACTCTGCACTGGTCACCAGTGAATTGCAGAGTGGGTATAAACGAACAATCTTTTATAGTCGCATTCACACCTGCGGGCAGTTCAGTCTTAAATTGACCAAACATGCTTTTTTTTGGAATGTGCCCAATATACATTTTACATGTGCAACTTTTATAACTGTTCTTGACCAGGACTCTATTGTGATGTTAGACATGCAGACCACTCTTTCGGCACCTTAGCTGAGGTCTGCGTTCTGCCTTTATTATTTTATGTCTACATTGTGTTTGCTATGGTCGACTATTTGTAATTTTCTTTTTTTTTCTTTTTTTTTTTTAATTCTGCTCTGGAAATGAACTTATTTCATGACTTTGAGCTAGCTCACACTCGGTGTGAATGTGTGTAACATTGTGGATTGTTGGTTGTGTGTGTGTGTGTGTGTGTGTGTGTGTGTGTGTGTGTGTGTGTGTGTGTGTGCGTGTGTGTGTGTGTGTGTGTGTGTGTAAAATCACTGAATTGTAAAATCACGTCTGAGCGCCTTATCATCTAGGGGGGGGGGGTGTCTATTTTTTTTTCTTTCTTTCTTTCTTTTTTTCTTTCTCATCCCACATTGTGATAATTCTGTTTGGCCCTGTACCACGTCTCGAGATGGGCAGGGGAGAAGGTACCATTTAGATAAAACAAATTGACAGCTGCCAAAAAGAAGAAGCCACTGCTTAGATTAAACCTGGGGGACTGTGTGTGTTTTTCTCAAGCTTTTTTTTTTTTTTTTTTTTATCAATTTGTGTTTGTGGCTGTGATTATTTAAAGCTGGTACTCCTCACATTGTTGAAGCAGGCCTTACGGGCAACCACTTTCCATATGAAGTCAAAGAGCAGTTTTCCTGGCCTATACCGAGAATGCCATGACAAGCCGTAGTAATTAAAATCAATAGTCAGGACTTTTTCAGGCTTCGGCAAGGTCGCACAGCACCCCGTTGATTGGAAGAAGTTGAAAATGAGAGCAATTTCTAGAATAAGCTATTTCGGTCAATATGCCCCTTGTGGAGGAGCCTGATGTCTCCGTCAGCTTTTCGGTTTATTTTTTATTTATTTATGTTGACCTTACAACGTACCAGAATTCTTGAGACAAGAGGTCCGAAATTAGACAGATGCATTTTGCTCCACGCTGATTATAAAACTGCTAAGTCATCTGCCTCCCTGTCAGGGGGTCTGGATTCAATTTTCGGCTCGGACCTTTTTGTGTGGGTTTGTATAGAGCACCGAGCAAAACTGCACATAAGCATGTGGCTTATGTGCAGTTTTGCTCGGTGCTCTGGTACCCATATTACATAAACCGCCTTTCTTGTTTATGTAATAGTGGGTATGGACACATGAATTGTCAACGCGCTGAAAAGGTGAGATGCGTATATGTCACGTCACTCCCCCAGAAACGAATGTGAAGTTGAATGCTTCTGCGATCCCTCACTTCAAGCTGTAAATAGTTCTAGAGTTCCCCTTTCTAACATGTTCCATAACTTACAGCTGTTTATTGGACTGTCGTTAGTAAATAATCGTGTGTTAAGGCTCAGGTGTTCTCCTGGATTGGCTATTGTCAAATGTGCCAACCGCGGTAAAAAGTACTTGTTTGACTCGCCCACAGCACGAGCAACCCACGCTAAGCATTCACATACACTACAATTAAATCTTGAAAAATATCATTTACTCTCTACAAATTGTTACATAATTACATCTGGTAACATTTATGTTTTGTTTTGTTTTGTTTTTTTGATGCCTTGTTGATTAAATTTGCCACCCACTGCACATGTACTTTGCAAAGATAGTCACATGCAAATCTATTCTCCTCTCAATGTACTTTCTCACCTCAATCCCTTTTTTCTCAGAGTGAATAGTTCAGCTTTTGAGTTTGTTTATGCACAGTACTGTCAAATGTGACAAAGGGTACCAAAATAATTGATGCGCACTGTCCCATTGGGGTTCCAGGTGCAGGAATGTGCTATGCTACCTAAAGGGGGGGGCGCTTGAAACAATGCAGTTCTTTATTCTTAAACAGAGAATGGTCACGGCATTTGACAGTAGGAAGGGATTAGAAGAACAAGCAGGGCCATCCTGAACCGAAATCTAAAGGTGGCTTTTATCTGCCATCCATTTTGATACATTATGTGCTTGAACAAACACATCAAACTGTTTTCCCTCCCCTGCTTCCTTCCTCTGGGCTGAGTCAGACAGAGAAGTTCAGAGAGTTAGCGCCGAGCCGTCTGTCCTGTTTGTTGATTGTCAGGCCCCCGTTCCTATCACAAACCCGATACCATCTTCATCTCATCTCGTGCCAGAAATGCTCGCTCACTACAGACGGCCCTGCCATCCCACAGTCGCTACATACGCAGCTAACCCGCCATCCTTTCCCGCATATCAACCCCGGATCTGCCATCTCCCCACTCTCTTATCTTCTCCTTATCTCCTCATACCACCTTTCTTCCTGATCCAAGCACCCCAAACCCATCAATCAGTCATCTTCGTCCTCCTTTATCCTCTTTTCTCCAAGCGTCTGCGAAACGTTTTGTGGCGGAACTGTTTTCCCCATGCGGGGGGGACTTTTTACCGTCAGAACCCTCTGAAAGTGACAGTGCTGCAGATATACGGAGGGAAGCGGTAAAAGTGACAAGGTGGGCATGGATGCGCAGGCAGTCACGTGTGTGCCTGCTGCACCCTTCACACTTTGTCTCGGCGGTGTGAGCGGGAAACACAGTGAGAGAGGAAGGGAACGTCAGACGGATGAAGGGTGTGAACAGAAACATGTCACGGAAGCAGAGGAGCTGTGTGCACTGCAGTGATACCAGCCCCATACCCCATTGATTCTGCATGAGGCGCAAAGAGCAGTTGGCTCTATTTAGCTCAGGGCCTATAGGTGACACAGCGTGCATCTCACAGGCCAGGGAAGTCATCACGATGAAGGAAAATGCAATTCGGTTAAAACAAGATTCAGTCTCTTTCTGAAAGGGGGCGGCATGTTAGCCCGCTGGTTATCACGTCTGACTCAAAAATGTGCAGAGATGCGAATGTTGTTTTTGTTTGTTCACTGTGATTGTCAGACAACTGATACAGGGTGTAGCCGCGATCCCGAGCTTTATCGGCAAACCCAAACCCAATCGCACGCGGAGCAACAAATGCAACTGAACTGATTATTCGGAGAAAAAATATACCGTATTTTCCGGACTGCAAGTCGCTCCTGAGTATAAGTCGCACCAGCCATAAAATGCATAATGAAGAACAAAAAAACATACATAGGGCGCACTGGAGTATAAGTCGCATTTTGGGGGGAAATTTGTGATCAAATCCAAACCCAAGAACAGACATGTCATCTTGAAAGGCAATTTAAAAAAAAATAAAATGGAAAACAACACGCTGAATCAGTGTACAATATGCTAACGCTACATGACGCATAAACGACAAACTGAGAACGTGCCTGGTATGTTCAAGTAACATATTAAGAGTTATTCAGATAACTCTAGCATAAAGAACATGCTAACAAGTTCACCAAACCATCAATGTCACTCCAAATCACTAAATCCAATGGAATCTTCATCCTCTGTGTCACTTTAAAGCAACTCCACCAACTCCTGCAGCGCTTCCTCTTCTACGTCGCTTACATCAGACTCATCGTGGTTTTATCAACACAGGTCTAGAGCGGCCTTTTGCGGTTTAATGTGAAAATAACATGTGAAATGATATAATAATGTGTTAATAATTTCACCCATCAATCACTCCAGAGTATAAATCGCACCCCCAGCCAAATTACAAAAAAACTGCGACTTATAGTCCGGAAAATACGGTAGTTGGTGACTCGAACCCACACACCAGACGACCGAACCTTGCACGTATAGCAGCTTGCTGTGACCAAAAAAATGGTGTTGTTATTGGGAAACATTTAGAGGTGCCTCGCAATCTACTGTATCATACTTTATGGAACCACGAAAAACATTGCACAATTGCCGAGGCAGAAGCGGATCACTATGTCGCTATTGCTAGAGTCTAATAATATGAAGAGTTATGCAGTGGGAGGCAGTTGTCTAACCCACACCAGAGGATTTGCATTGTGTTTCTCGTCAGGCCTTTCCGATCAAGCAATTCATAAAAGTCAAGTTAATCTTTTTCGGCATCTGTATTGGAACACATTCCGTCACACAAAGGAAAATGTGATCAACTGGTACATATCAAGCTCTGCCTTTGAATGTCATCGCGGGTAGATAAACCGGAGGAACGTCATCGACTGCTGATAGCATTTATGATGTCCTTTTATTATTAATCTTTTTTTTATGTAAATCATGCTTGCAATCATGTTGCGCGGTATATACTGTCGACGTTGAGTAAAATATGGATGTTTCCAACTCATTATATATCACTGCTTTCAAGAGCTATCATGCCACCAAACACAACATTCAAACTCTTGAATGCATCTTTTACAATTCCAAACAGCGCCTTGCATCATTCTTAGACCATTGCTTGATTTGCCCATTTTTTCCTTTGACTTTTGCAGGCAGAGGCTTCCAGCCAAGAACGTGTACTACTACCGCTGCCCGGACCACCGGCGCAATTATGTCATGTCCTTTGCCTTCTGCTTCGACCGAGAAGATGACGTGTACCAGTTTGCCTACTGCTACCCTTACACCTACTCCAGACTGCAGCACTACCTCGCCAGCCTGGAGCACAGGAACCTTCCCTACCTGCGGAGGGAGCAGCTGGGACTCAGTGTGGTGAGTTAAGCGGTGGGGGAATGAAGTGCTTGTGGTGTTTATCGCATGGTAGCGCTGCAGAGGGGAGGTCACTCTTTGGGTGGAGTGTGTGAATGTGAGTAGGCACTGGGAATAAAAAGAGCCAGATTGGTAGTTTGGGTGCACTTGTTGGTCATCACGTCAGCCTCTTTTGTTATTATGACCAATGCTGCTAGGTTACAAGCCCCCAAGTCGTGTATGTGTGTGTGTGTGTGTGTGTGTATACGCACGCACGCGTGTGTGACTCAATGTGTCATGCACAGAGCTCTCACCTCTGCAGTCGCAGCTAGTGTATCATGCGCGTCGCCTCCAGTCTCGTCTGCTCTTATCAAATAATTGTAGGGGAAAAAGTCATTAGAAATGCTTGAGAGATTACCACTTTTGCTTGTGTCCTGCAAACATTTGTCAAGGAAAGCTTGCCTTCACGGCGAGAACGATGAAAGTAGCCCCATTTGTAAGGTGCACCTGACCATAAAATTGACATAAGGCTCAGCAAATGTTGAAGTCACAACATGGAAATGGTTAATGATGTTTTCAATAGTTCACGCCTATTTGCTAGACACCTGAAATATGTGATTGTGTTCACTGAAGGTGATTTCTAACCTTCATACTGATCAGTAAATTTGGGAGCTCATAGACTACGGTTTCATTTTTTGCAATATACGGTTTTTCGCCTGAAAAATCTAGTAAGAACCTGGGGTTTAAATTAGCATCATTAGACAGGGTTAGGGTTTCCCACAAGGTTTAGGATTGTAAATTAGGTTTTCAAGTTGGGCTTTGTCTGGTCATAGTCAAAGAGTTTGCGCTTAGACACACCTTTAGCGATACATACTGCATTTGAAGTTGTGCTTTTTTCAAGTATCCACAAAAATATTTACTGCATGTAGAGTGCCCAGCTAAGCCATTGAAAATTGAGAGGTGGTTTCCCGCTGATTAAAGAGCGTATTGTTTGATCCAAAATCCGACAACATTTTTGCACAAAGGCTCTCTCTACGTCTATTTGTGCTTCGTGTTTAAAGCCACGTCATTTGTCTGAGTGAGACAGAGGGTGAGAGTGAAAGGACAGACACGCTTGGTTTGGCGCAGTATTAGTATTCATAGTCATAGAGAGCTTTTTATGGCCGTATTTTTCTCTTTATGTTCTCCGGGCCCTGGGTGGCAGACAGCACGGCCCGGCCCCCTCATATCTCTTTCTGTCTGCTCTATCTCCCTCTTACCCCTCCACCAGCACCCCTCCCATCTTAACCCGGAACCCCCCCCCCCCCCCCCCCCCACTCCACCCCTATCCCCTCCCCACACCCCCAATATCTCTCCTTCTCTTTCACTATCTCATGCACATATGCAACTCCAACCACTCACACAGGTCAGAGGGGAAGGGATAAGGGGAGCTTTTTAGTCACATCAAACTGTAAAAAGACGTGCTGTGTTTTTTGATTTATTTATTTACATTTTTTTTTCTAAGGCTGACTGACTCATTTGCGGGACACGTTCACCTTCTAATGGCTGCACTTATCTTGCGAGGATGCAAATAAGCGCCAGGGCCATTTGTGCTGGCATTCTTCTTGGCGACTGAGTCATTTATTTCCTGTAATGTATTCCTATGAAGCAAATCTGCTCAGAAAGTGTTGTTTGCACTTGCTGCTCTCTGTCCGTTTCATGAGGCAGGTACTTTTATATTGTCAAACTGCAAAATGTGTTTTGTAACATCCAGCGAGACAGACCAAAATGGCTTCGGTGAGGTTGTTAATTGAGAGATCGAGAAAATGTTTGGGATGAATCTAAAGGGCAAACCAGCAGCATTTGAATACAATTTTCAAGTCAGTCTCGCAATTATTGATTCTCCTTCACTTTGGCGTCATTTTTATCTTTCCAATTGAGACAACAAAGGCCATTCCGATAACAAGAGAACACAAAAGTTCAGTAACTCAGGATGAATTTGGCCAATCTTAGATGGCTTTTCCTCACAGGAACCGAGCAACAACAAAAAATGATGATTGATTGTAGCGTTGAAGCTTTATGACCCAGTAAATCCTGAACGTTCCTACACAGACATAAAACGACGTCCTCGCCAACCTCGCAGTGAAATTCAGACTGCGATAGTTGGCATGAACATTGCCATGCCTTTTGAGACTTGGATGAAAACATTTGTCGTCTATAAGGGACGTCTTCGGATTCAAACATCAGTCGTCACCTGCATCATTTTAGTGTTTGGGAAGTCACTGTCCACTTATATTTTTATTAAAAATACATGTTTGCATATACAGTACATCTCGTCCCTGACAAACAGAAACCTCATATGTCCAAATATGGTCAATTCATTTTCAAATCGTTTTGAGAGCACTTCAGTGCATGCCGTCACCCAATACACCTCCGTGACTATAACTGTTGGGTGTTGAAACACTTACACCCCACTTACATACACCAAACATAAAGATGAAGCATTGAAGCAAGTCCACATGCTCCCTGGGGGAAGTGTTTTTTGGGTCTTTTTTCCCTCTTGCACATTTCCTATTTCTCCCGGTCCCCATCTGTCTGAGCGTTCTCTTTTGTAGCTCCCCCTGACAATATCTGAGTCACCCTTTTTCCTCCCCCAGAGGCACTGATGTTCAGAAACCTTTTCAAATACTAACAAAAAACCCACAAAAAGGGTGCTTGCGTTTTATTCCAAGTATTTCCTTATCTAGAGACGGACACCGAAGGCACCTTGTTTGGCCACCTTGCCAGTCAACTTTTTTTTTATTGTGCCCTGTAAAAAGTGGCTGCCTGAGAGAACGACGCAAGTAACACAAGTTGACCCCCCCCCCCCCCACCCAAATGGGAAGGGCAGGGCTGTTACGCTATTAGTCACCTCTGACATAGTGCAGACTCTACCTGTAGTCCGGATGGAAAGTAGGTGTAAATGAGAGGCCTGAGGGTGGGTTAAGTCCTCACACACTGTGAAATTTGTGTGAGCTCCAATCCAACATGCATGGATGTTATATTCCCTCAACAGTTTTACTGTCACTGATGTTCGTGTCATCCACTCTCTTGACTGACCAGCTCCTACTTAGAGATGGTGTGACAATAAGTGTGAATGCTCTTCTGACTTGGTCATTGTTCAAGTTTTAGAAGCAGTTGTAAAAATATTAAGTTCGCATGCGCAATGTGGTTTTTGCAAAGACCTGAGATGAAGTACAATGGCTGATTTTGCCAGGGGAGAATTTTTATACTCATGTACAGAGTTTTGAAATGCCAGAAACAAAAATGCCCTGCAATATAACTTTTACTCAGCAATTCAATTTCTGAGCTTCGATATGATCTCAAGGTTGACTTGGAGCCAGTCAAAAAAATAAAAAAAAAAGGAGTCATTCGATATCACCTTTAACAAAAACTCCACTCAACGCCGACGTGCTGTCCAAATTTAAATTTTGTATGGGTTCATACATTCAGTGTCTATGCAATTGGGAGGAATTGAATCAAAGATCGCCTTTTATGCTGTTGGTGGCTTACTTAAAATTATCAGTGATGAATTCAATGATGTTTGTTGGCCTCTTCTACTTACACTTTCAATTCTCTCACTTCAAACTTCGCTTTGCACTTGCGTTCCTTTGATGTTCTATGTTGAGAGCCATCAGAGATCAAATGAGAAATAAAGTTCAACCGAAGAAACAGTTTTATTTTTTTCAGCACACATCAAAATTCACGATATTTCTTGTCAAACATTAACAAGCAAATTGGGATGGAGGGTCATCAAGGCCTCAGTTATCCGGGTCTTCAGATCATCCATGCTTATCAAACTCCAAAACACCACAAAACTTCTTTTTTTTTTATCCATTTAAACGGTCTTACCTGAATGGCCGCTCAGGGTCAGTGTCAGCCGCAGTGACTTAACATCACTTAGACACTCATGATTGAATTTAATTCCTAATCCCGTCTGCTATCGGTGTTTAGGTACCATGTCTGGGTGTGCGCTCAGTGGGAGTAGATTCTCAAGGAGAGACCTTTTTTTTGTCAATTTGTGTGCATGTGTGTGTGTTTATGTGGAGAATGAGGAGAGGAGTGGAGTGGGCACTGCGGCCATGTCTGCCTGGATGCCTCTCTGCCTCTCCCGCCCCTTATCTCTGTGTTTGTACACCATGTGCCAAGATCCAATCAATAGCCACTCCGACCACGGAGAGAAGAGAAGGTCAGCAGCCACATTGGAGGTAAACGGACAAAGAATGGACACACAGACACACAAAAGCGCTACAAGAAATTTCCTCCCGAAATAACGAGACAAGATGAGACGTTACAAGCATGGTTTGGCTTAATGACACATCCTTACATTTCTGCTTCCCCAATGGACTGATGCATTGAGGAAAATAATGCTTCTCTTAGAATTTGGTTAGTACAGAGGTGAGAAATGGTTAGTTTTTCAATCTGGCCCCCAGAGCATATATTATTATCAAAAGACCTTTTTTCAGTCATTCATTTCCCCATTTCTTTGTAATCATGGGTCTACATTTTTATAAAATAAGTATTTGTCCATATACATTTTTAAAAAACATACTAGCGTATTTACTGCTGTGGATGTTTATATCTGTTAACTGGATTTCATTGACAGATATAATTGCCAAGTACATTTTTCAATGGCTAGGCATGGGAGAGAGTCTTGGCCAGATTGACTTTAAATTTTAGGTTTGCAAACCACTGTAATGATTAGCAGATCCCTGTAAATGGTGCCGTTGCATCACTTGATTTGAGATCAGCACAGCTTTGGAGTAAAGGCTAAAGATTAGGTCAAGAATCTTGGCTTTTCACGTCAATTTTGAGGGAGGGAAATCCCAAATTGGAAATCTGACAAGTTTTGATACATCATACTCGAACACGGTATGTACAGTATAAGTACGGCTGAACTATTATCAGTATTTGAAATGTAAGCGTGATTTTAATTTTGGCTTTTCTCGATCTTTAAAACATGATAATCAAAGAAAAAACAATTGATATGCCGAACAATGCGGTGCGTTTACAAGTTCCCAATGTACCCCGAATCCACCATGTTGGTTGTGTAGCGAGCATGTAGCGTACGTGACTCTACCCTCCGTTTGCGTCCTTGAAGCTGTTAAGTGACACCCACATTGGAGTTAATTGTAAAACTAAGCAAACGAAAATAATTACATATCTCGTCTGTTTAAATACAAAACATGCTTCGTTTTTAAAACATTGCTAGCTGCTAATGCTTATAGGAAATTAGCATTGACTTCGGGAGGGATAATATGTCAAATAACCGATATTCACACCCAAACGCCGTGGCAACACACGAGTCAGATAACACTACTCAAAGGCACAAATTATTCTCAATCTCTGATTGATCGTGTTATATTAACAGCATTGAATTGCAACTTTCTTTGCTTCTCATTCTACATGTGGACTCCATCGATGCACGGTACCACACTGCCTACGAGTCTAAAACTTTGAGTAAATGAGAAGTACCCCTGAGGTCATACAGAGAAGAGAGTCTAATGTTTCTTGTTTAGTGGGTTAGTTGCTGATGTTGTCACAGAACAACATATTGTGGGTCTTGAAAGACAGTATTACAAAATAAAATAAACTATCTTGGAAATAAATACTTTTTTACCCTCGACACATTATCTTACCCATAATCCCATAAAAAAAAAATCTAATATCGCCCTTGAACACAAGTATGTTTCCACCCTGGGTTGGACAATGAAGCGCCATCCTGAAGTCACGCGTGTCAGAGCTGACTTCACTCCGCAAAACCAATAGAGTCACATCTCGACAGAACCAAGATGTAACATGGCAGCGTTCGCTGTGACAAATTGCCAGTTTTAATAACCGTCAATAATTAATGGCAGCGTTCTCTGAAAGCCGAGATCTTGACACTGGCGCTCTCTTCTGTGAATGGCTCCATGATTGGTTTGCAATGACGAGAGCCCTCCAGCTGGCGGTCTCCTACAAAGGCCAGTGCCTGAATAGCCAATCAGCTATTTATCATGTGGATGAGGTGATGACTGCCTCGTTAGACCACTTGATTGATGTGAACATCCTCTTTGTGTTGTGCCACTGAGCAGAAAGTGCAGGGTGGCTAGATGCAAAGGGAATTGAAAGTGGGGGGGTGTAAAAAAAAAGTTAAAAGGAGTAAACAGATATCTATATTCATTAATGTACACGGGAGACAGATGTCTTTGCTGAGGGGTACAGATGTGAGACGTTTAATCGGCCACCTACAGAGCGGTTTCTTCGCTTTGTTAGCATGCATTCAAGTAAACATAAGCAAGCTGGTGCCACTGCACTAAGTAAACTCGGCGGTGAACAGATCAAGAGCGAATTTTTGCTCTTTCAATGTCTTGACAGTTCACGAATGCATAAGCAGTGCCCCGATAATCAAACGGAGAGACGCACCGACAGTCAAGGCGTCTTCGTTTCATCAGTGGATCCAAATTTCATTAGAGCTCAGTTATATTACCTAGCTGATATTTTTCCTTTCCTTTTTTTTTTTTTAACTCACCATAAGCACATGTCTCTCTTCGCCTCGGGATGTTCCCCAGCAAATAGCAGGTATTTGGATTTAAGGGAAAAAAAAAACCAGCCCTCTTTATCATCTCATAATATGTTTATCGCTGCCCCCAGTGCCTCGGCAACAGAATTTGGCATCATTACTGGATTCTTGGCAGCCATTTGTTTTTCTGCTATATCTCTTCATTAGTGAGCGGCCCTTATTCTATCACACGTTTCTTAGATGTGAGCCTTTCGTTTGTTTGTGCTATGATTTGAGGGGCGGGGTTGGGGGAGGGAGAGGGAGCAACCAAAATCTTTGAGCTGTTTTGGCCCCAGACGGACGACTAAGAAGGGTGATTCGTCATAACGGCAGATAAGCAGGTTTACTATCGACAGTATGTAGCCCGGCCTCTTATCTGCAACCACTGTATTGCCCCCCCCCCCCTCCCCGGATCCCCGAGGCTTTATTACGCATCACCACAGTCGCATCTCTCTCCCTGCCATTCCTCTGGCGATGAAGAGCGGCGTAATGAGGGAGAGGGGGTGAGGATCAGGAGTAGCTGGGGAGTGCATTAATCACGGTTGTAAAACGCGTCGCTTGTTGCGACGGGGCGGGGACACGCGCATGCCTGCGGTGTGTTAAACTTTGCGGGTGTCGAAGGAGCGGGTCAATGGCATGCGGAGGAATTTGCGGGATGAAGAGATTAAAGTGTCACAGGTGAAGCTTTCCGATATGATGGCGTGCTGACCCCTTGTTGACCCTTATTATAATGTCGGCGCAAAAGCATACAGATTTTGGATGATTCACACAGAGATAATATTTATTTAGGAAATTGCAATCTATTCCCACTTTAATGGCTTTGCTGCGCAATTTCTCTCTCTGTTTGTCTTTACGCAAGGAGGACGACAGCTAATAGCACGTCTCGAGCAGACCTCTGTCAAGGTTGTACCAAAACAAAAGTTTGATTTATTTATTTTTTCCAAATCGCCGAGTGCCGTACAGGTTGTTCTCGATTTTATGGCAGATTTTTCTGTTCCTACGACATCACCATAACCTGACTTTGTACATAAATCGGAGCATTCTCTACAAACTACAAGTAAATATTTGCATGAAAAACACTTCAAATGATCAAATGAAAAAAAAACGGTAACGAAGGCCATAGGTTGACCCCATCGTAAATCGAGGACCTGCTCTGTTTTTTGCGTCCTAAAAAAATTATCTTTCGTGTCTGACTTAATGGTGCTTATTGTGAAGCCGAACATATACAAAAAAAAAAAAAAAAAAACATAGCAGGCAATTCACCCCTTGGGTAACATTAAATCTTAAAGCGGACGAGTGTTTTATTTTTATTTGTCCCTGTGGTAGGTTAGGAGGCTAATTTGTGGTTCAGGGAAAAGGACATACTGTAATGAAATGGTGAAAAGATCATAAATTTCTGTACCAGGGGTCCTCAGTTTACGATAGTCCCGACATATGACAAGGTTATGAACATCATGAAATGAATTAGTTTAGTTTCGTGTCATCACACTGCATGAGAAAGTCACACTCAGTTACTGCTGTACTTCCCGTTGTACTTTTCAATGTTTTATATTTGGAGCCAACGAGTGGTTTTCGTACTATTGGCCATAATTACGATTTAAATACAGTGTGAGCGTGGGATAGTGATCGTGATCGAGAAACGACAATAAAATTGAATGAGTTCTTGTTCGGCCTGTACAATACTTGCCATTCAAAAAGTTTCCCGAAATTGATTTAGTGTGTGCGTAGTTCTGCAAAATACATGTAACTCATTAAAATTTTTTCCAAGATGGCGCCCGAGTAGGCAGCCTTCGGCAAATGCTCTTCAAGAGCCTTGCTTTTTTGTTCTTTTTTGGGTTTTTTGTCACATGTTGTTTGTTGTTTCATCGTGTGGACCTGATATGGACTGTTTTGAGCGCTTTTTGGCCACGACATTCGTCAAAGGAGAAGTATCTGTGCTTGGTGGTTGCGCCTTCTCGGCAGCACGCCTGTACCAGCACAGATGTTGATTGGGAGGAATGTCGGCGCCATTGACTGTCGGTGCTGGACAGACCTGGGGTGCTTGTGTTTTTTGCGCCTGTAATGGGCAGCATTTTTCACAACCCCGTTTTGTTCAGTGGCTATGTTGGCGCTGTTGGACAGTCGGCGTTGGTGCGGCTGGATGGATGGCTGCTGAAGTTGAGGATGAGGAGAGAGGAGCGTTGGCGCAGAGCGCCGATGCGTATTTGGAACTGAGAGTCGGCGCTTGGAATTGAAATGGATTTCCATGGGACAGGAGAAGTGAACCAATCTCTTTTTTCGTCAATCGATGCTACAGCTTCTTGTTGACTTTGAAACTTAGCTTGTAGCCGACGTGTGCACATTTTGAGCATGACATCTCTGATCCACTGGTTAAAGGACACTTTGATTCTCTCCTCTTTCATCTCAAACTGCTTCAAACAACAAAGCGTGTGACGGAAAAGTGGTTAGGACTGCACGACTGTCCGTGTTTTATGTTATGTGTTGTGTTTATTATTTTACTTTATGTTAACTGTTTTGTGAAGCGCTTTGTTACAGCTGTCGCTGTTGTGAAAGCACTATATAAATCAGCATGTATTGTATTGTATTGTATTGTAAAATTCCTTGGAATTGGCTTCCGATGTGGAGGTTTCATGTTTCCCCGTGCCTGTGTAGGTTTCCTTTGGCATTCCAAAAAAACATGCATGGTAGGTTAATGGAAACTCGATTGTCCCTCGGGTGTTGTTGTGGGTGTGAATGGTTGTTTGTCTATGTGTGCCCTGCAATTGGCCAGCAACCAGTTGAGGTTGTACCTGCCTCTGCCCCAAGACAGCTGAGATAGGCTCCAGCACTCCCCGCGACCCTTGTGAGGATAAGCGGATCAGAAAATTGCGATAACGCATATTTCGCGGACACGCCCACAGCATTTGACAGCGGAGACATTGACTGCTTGGAAAATAATTTAAATTTGTCAACGTTGTTAACAACACTGTTCTCTGTGCTGTTTCACATTTACCAGACACATTTATTGTGACTTTACAGGGACTTCAAGTTTGCCTCCTCGTGCCTTGTGATTGACTTATGTACCCTGCCTGCCGGCCAAAAGTTCGCTGGAATAGGTTCTAGCTCACACCCGCCCCTAAAATGAGGGCAACATGATGGATGCATGGATGGATGTTGAATATTTATCCTTAAATATCAGAGGTAGAAATGGGCGGCATTGATTTGAACAAGTCAACAAATTAGACGTTTGGATAGATCTGTCATAGTCACGCCATATTCCATAGGTTATTCCATTCATTTTCATACTTTTTATATGATATCCTACTAAACTCTTCGAACTATCAGTCTCAGAGCAATTTGGTGCGTGATGGATGGTTGGCAAAGAAAGAAAAAAAAAATTGGACAGAAGAAGGATTACGTCCCAGAATGAGCTTTGTGCTGCAGTCAGCAGACTCTTTCTGCATGTCGCGCGCCTCGAAGTCTCCAGAGGTTCTTCTATTGCCACCCTTGCAGCCGTTTCAGTTGTCGATCCGTCCACTTCTGCCACTGGATATTTACTCTGCCCGCTTGCTATATGACTTCTTGGATGGAGCGCCGAAGAGGGAGCGCTCACTCCATCTCATTTGGGCGGCGGCGGGCGTCTCGTGTCCCTTGGGGGAAACAAAGAGGAGAAGCAAACAGATAGCATTCAAGGCTTTTAATAAATCAGAAAACACCTATCTGACAGTGTAATTGCTTTCAATTGCCTGCCCCAAATTTACCAGCAAGCGAGAGGAAGGTGGCAAGTGAAGGGTGGGGGGGGGGGGGGGGGATTGAAGACTAGAAGGGGGAAAATGACAGGGAGAGGAATGCAGAACGAACTATACAGTAGATCATTTGTTCAGGGGGAAAGAATGAAAATTAATGAAAAGAGAGTTGCTCGCTCTCCTCAAGGCAGCCATGCTTGAAATTCTCTTTGAGGGAAACCTCATTTGTTTTAAATGGGCAAAAAACATATTTCTAAGCAAGAAGGGGTGGCGTGGCGCCTCCGTCTGCCTGCCTTTCTATCTTGAGGACGCCATGCTCTGAATAACTCAGCTGAGAGGAGCAAAACACAGGAGCCTGTTAATAACGCCACTAACAGCATTCTCTTTCTACATGACTGCGTGCCATTTCTCCCTCGTCCTAGAATGTCTGAACACATATCCGCCACGTCCAGAAGTTGTCGAAAGTTACTTGCAGACAGCAAGCCTTTTGACATGCTCACTTTCCTAATCAAATCCGAAGAGCGGGGAACTTGAGGAAATATGGGGAAATCCAGAAATGGGCTTTTCCACGGAATCAGTGCCTTTTTCTGTTTTTTGACTCTCTCCAAATAATCTGTCTTTATATGTCTTTTTTTAACTGATTAATCTGACAATACAGCTATTGAACTACTCAAAATGTGTAAAGGTATTAAAAAAAAAACTGAAGGGCACTGTTTTGAATGAACCCTTTCATGCACCCTGTAACCCGATAACATGATTAGCTGTGCATTGTAGTAACGCTGCCACTGAAAGGGTTAAATGAAGAGGACAATATGGAAGAAAATAAAAGAGTGAACTTACATTTGGTAGATACTCGCCAGGGACGTGTGGTTAGGGGAGGCAGGTGAGGCAGAGCCTCACCTCTGAATGCGCATTGCATTGCGCAATCATCACAAACTGGGTTGATACATGCAACTGGCTCGTGCTGCTTGCCGTATATCTGCATGTCGCAAATATAATGTTTAGCCAATTGAATAAGCGACCCCTTGTGCTTTATATATTTGTAAATGTGACACTAAAGGAGTCAGTGCCTCACCAACCATGAACCTCACCGCACGCCACTGGTACTCGCTATGGTGCAATATGCCTGTGCTTTGTGAACCACTACACCACTAACAGCCTGCCACAAAAAAAAACATCCAAAAACCATCTAGAGTGGTGATCCTCATTGTCGTAGGTGACCTTCAGCCTATCCCCTTCTGACTTTAGCGAGATCCAACAAATGATGGCCTTTAATGAATCTCACATGCACGTCTTGGAAGGAGGGAGGAAGCCAAAATTGAGATTTGAGCGCTGAATCTCAGACTATGTTGCACATTTGCAAACCAATTGATGAAATACATCGATGAATAATTACTTGAGAGAGTCGCAACCTGGATTCATGATAGAGTTCACGTTGACCTCAAAAATGTCAACCTGGACATGATGCCTGCATCAGCGACATAGTCTAAACTCTGCCGTTTGAAGCAGTGTTGGCACAAACAAGCGACATCTTTTGTGGACCCGTGCTTTTCTGGTGAACCGTGATGGCGTTGTCATGTCCGCATCACATAGATTGTCTCTGCAATAATAAATTCAACCAGTTAAGAGATATCGCTGCAAATTATTGGACGTTTTCGGCAAACAGCTTTGGTCTCTGTCGTCAACAAGACTGCGAGCGAAGAAGTGCTACGTGATCAGGACAAGGCTTATCCGTGAAATTGAGATAGAGAGGATTGAATGGAGTCAATCGGCTGAGGTTGACAGACAGGTGACTGTTCAAGGAAACGACTGTCGTCGTGCTGCAGTGGTATCCTCGCCTTGAGTCACAAACCTCAGCACTCGACAAAGCGCGTGGGAACTCTCAACGAAGCAAGTCACATGACAATGAATCCTTGTCCTCGCTCCGTGCTATGAGCTCTCAGCATCTACTTATTCCGCGTTGCAGGATGGCCCTTCAAGTGTACTGTTATCAGGAATGAAGGCGTTATGGCCTTCTATGCCAAGTCATGTTAATTTACGTTGCCACTTCTCCTGTTTCCTCGTGGAATTTCCCCCACGCAAGCACCATCCCTTCTGCGCTCTCCGCTATCGAATGGCCTTTCCCCTGAATGCTTCGGGTTCGGGTTCAGACTCTTCACCTTCCCCCCGGCTCAGGCCCTCTGAATCGGACCAGCAGCTCTGCACACCCGGGCGGGTCCTGTAGAGTTTCGATAACAAACTGCTCCAGCCAAGCGGCTGATCTTCTCACGCCTTCCCAATCATGGACCCACCTTGCTCCCATTCCAGACTCTTTCTTTTTTTTTTCCGCTATTCTTCATTGTTCCACTCCCCAGATGGACAAAATATATGTCATCTTTTTTTTTTTTTACTTGTGGTGTATAAGGGAGATGGATGCCAGTATCTCTGTCTCCCTTATAATGTGCCATGCCTCTTCATCTGGACACCTCTGCACCTTCATTTTATGATTTAGTGCCTCTGTTCAGTCACTTGATTGTCTTGAACAGGTCTCGGGCTCACGAAAAGAATTGTGGCCTGGTTTTCATCATAGCCTCAGCAGAACAGAGTGCAGTGTCCACTGGGAAGCAAATGACACGGGGGATGTGGGGGGAGGGGGGGTTCAGGGTGTTTCTTTCTGTCCGACTTGTTCCTTTACGCTCTAAAAACCTTTCACAGGTAATTGAAGAATCGTTTTCCCATTGCTTTTTCTGGTTGGACAACATTATCAAAGAACCTGTTTTCGGTTTCCATTTGTTTGCCTCATGCTTTGGAGATGGCATTAAAATGTGACAGACGGAATTTAAATGAAATATCTCTCTGCTGTAAAACCTGTGTGCACGCCATAGTGAGTACGGAAGCCTTGCGAGGAATTGCAGGCCTTGTTGTCAAAACTACGGCAAACACAGGCATGGTGTGGAAAAAATCCAGCTGCTAGAAATCTTTATTGTTGGGTGGAAGTAATTAGTACGGGTGACTAGAACATATTTGCATTTGCGTTGCCACAACACATACAATGGTCATTTTGTAGTTGGCTCTTGCTCATTTTCTTGCTCTCGGAATCCCTCGATTACTATTTGTGAGCATCCTTTCTGATTGAAGCATTCAGTGCAGTGCGGCTTCCGTTATTCCTCTGCGGTCTAACTGTAGCTTCAAGCGCAAAACTGACAGTACCAAACTATGGCGAGTAAATAAGTCGATGGATACTTGATGCATTGCGTCGACAAAATCAGGCTAAATGGTGGTCACAAACGGGTCTAGAAGTGCCACGTATCGGACATCACTCATGTATTTACCTCAAAAGTTGCTCGTGTCACGAACTAGTCATCTGTCAAATGCATCACAGTAATCGATGGACTTTCCCCGATCAGTTCAAGTCAACATCAACACCACTGTCCATCATGGAGGACAGAAAATAAATGCATCCAGCGCGCCGCTTTGGATAGTGGATTACTTGTGCCGCTTATGCAGACTCGTGCCCGCATACCAAGTTCTAAAAGAAGGACTCGTCCCAATGACTGATGATTGTAAGATGTTTGTATGAGCAACGAGACAAAGCGCCTCTTCCTTTTCCCCTTCTTCCTCGGTTGCTGTGGAAACAGGTGAGCAAGTTTGAGATTCCCTACTTCAGGCACCTGCCGAAGTTGCTAAATTTCAAGGTTCACGTGTTGCCCAAGGTATGCCTGTTACACACTTTTACACACAGCACATGGTCCTCGGGAAAATTGGCTTCTGCATAAAAGTCTTGGCTTCACTGCTTTCATCTCTATAAAATTACAGAACGGCACAGGGAAAAATGGGATCAAGGGTGAGGAAGGACAATAGGAAGGGTGCTTAAAAAAGCAGTAACCTTTTGCCGTTTGGAACATGTCCGATAAAGATCCCTATAGTCCGCCTTTGTGAAGCTGTCAAACGGCCTCCCAATGAATTCGAAACGATGCTCGAGAGGTAGCTGACGTCTCGTGCGAGCCTCTTGTGCTGTCCATCTTCTTTCTTTCATGGATCAATCGTTGTCTTTATTTTGAATTCATTTCTCCTCTCCTCCTTTTTCTCCCTTGCATTCATCTTTAAGCGGGTAGCCCTAAATGTCTGCTTTAACTTGCCGCTCACAGCCTTCCTCAAAGCACATTTACATACACATCAATCATGCTGTCAAATGCAAAGGCATGACGCCGTGTAAAATCCAGAATTGGATTATGGCCTTGTCTCATCCCTGACACCGACCGCTCTCGGCTGGCTGGCTGACTAGACTGTTGATGCTCAAGTTGAACCGCTTGAATTGTTAGCGGTGAGTGTCTTTTGCCATTATGCTTTGTGTCCACAAGGCATGTTTTACACGCCCAATAAGATACGTGATCATGGACTTTTTTAAACGTATCTTTATTTAACTCTTTCTGCGACAGCTGACAGTTTATCATGTTATCAGGTTACAGGGTGCATGAAAGGGTTAATTTAGGAGGCATCATTGACCACATTTTGATCAGACGGACAGCTAGATTAAAAAAAAAAAAGAACAAACAGAAAGCACCAAAGATTCTGAGATTCACTCAATTAAAACAAACAAACAAAACAAAACAACCACCTTGGGCCTGATTCACCAAAGGTTTCTTTGTGCACATTCAGGCCCAAACCTGATTGCACGTGCAAACAGAAACCAGGATTGTGTTTGCAAAATGTATTAAATTGCCGGACAGTTGATTTTGCGTTTTGTGGGAGTAGTACAGGCAAATCGATTAATTTAGGGTTAGTGATTTATCAAACCCAAGATCAATTTGTCATTTTGCCAGCTGACACCCATGTGCAAATCACATGACTCCAGCGTCAACAAAAGTCATTGCGACATACTGTATGCTCTATTCAGCAATGCAATTTTGGAGCCTCTGAAAAACCCTTTAAACTCTGCATTTCTATGTGCCTGGCTCATTTCAAAGCTGTGACATTTGGTGCTCATATCTCCCAGAGGGGAGTGGTGGGTGGTGCGGGGTGTCTGTCATAAGTTTTTAACGCAACGTTACATGGGATGGCCATACACTGTGCATGTGCATCCAATTGCCACACCCTTATGCCGAGTGAAATAAAACGAAACGTGATTTTCATGTGGGTGCTGGCTCCCTCATATTTATCAGAGTGATTGATTTCATAAAGTTTGCTTGACCTTTCTTCTGACACTTTGAATTCCGTATTTTTAAACGTGATATTGCACATGGAGTGTTCCCTTTTTTGTTCCATCATGAAAAATCTCTTTTAAGAGCGATTACCACAGTGGACAGTTTTTCATGTTATCAGGTTACAGGGTGCATGAACGGGTTAAATCCAGTTCATGCGGTTACATTTGTCTGATTAAGTGGCCTGACAGATACATTCCAGATTTATCTGAAGCCCTATAAACTGAAAAGTGACATGAAAAAGGTCTCAACATGCTGATTCAATCGGCTAGTTGGATTTACTTTGCCTAAATAGTTTTCTTCATTCCACACAGATAAATTCACAGTTTTTTTTTTCATAGTTAAACCACCCACTGAAAACTATCCTTAATTTATTAAAAGGTTATCTGAAGTGAGGTTCAAACAGTACAGCTTGATGAGATGAAGAGAGGCAAGGAAAGAGATGCATGGGGAGCAACCGCTTTATGAAGGGAGTCCCTCTGTGGCAAGGGGCTTGGAGATGCCCCTGTGCACGGTTCCTTTGAGTGTTTGATCCCAGCAAAGGTTTGCCATCACCAGTGCACCTCTGGGTTGCATCTTTGTAAGTTCTGTTGGCGAACACACCGGAACCAAGAGAGGATATTAACATTGGCTGCATATTAACCACCATCTATGGTGAAAAGTAAATAGTTTCGATTTTTTTTTTGCTCATGTGGGAAGAATAAGAACAAGAAATTAGCACAGGATCTCTGGCCTGTTAATTGGAGTGTATTCATGGCAATTAAAGCTTTTGTTCTTTTAGCCTTTGGAAAGACTGAAAGTAGTCTTCATTTTTGACCCCAAGATATTTATACTTCATCGTGTGCTTCTTTGAATCCCAACACTTTTTAAAAAAATTTCATGACTTTAATTAGACAATGCATACCAATTGCAGTCTCAGATGAGGCTTGACTGTTGTTTTGCCCTCTTCAGTGGACAAAAGGAGAAGGCCAACGGGGACATAAGAAAGCGGTCTCACAAATGTTCAATGTAATTATCTCCCCTTCTGTTTTGCGGCAGGGTATCTGAGCACGAATGTGTCACCGTTCACTTACATTCCGAAAGTGATCGTTGAATTGAACCGCTTTGGTGAAGACATTCCATCAGAATCATGGTCATTCGGTTGAGCCGCTAACACCACCCCGAGCGTTCTCACGTGAGAAAACTTTGCACGTCGGTGTCTTTGTGTGTGTTTGCAAAGTGCATTTGAGGGGGGGGGGAGCACTGCAGAAAAATAAATCAAGCAAG
The DNA here is from genome assembly GCF_054856545.1 of Hippocampus guttulatus. Classification (NCBI taxonomy): domain Eukaryota; kingdom Metazoa; phylum Chordata; class Actinopteri; order Syngnathiformes; family Syngnathidae; genus Hippocampus; species Hippocampus guttulatus. Next base: position 14,246,297 of record NC_141267.1, read on the forward strand.
GTGATGATAACTTTGGTGTTGACACCGTGATCCATCGTCTTGCCTCCGCACTGAGTGCTTTTATTTTAGCCAGCAGCACAAGAAGCGGCAGGCTGCCACTGAGAGGCTTTCGACTAGCGTATAATTGTTTTGGGGTAATGAGCTGTAAAAACAGGACAGAGAAAAGGGGAAATGCAAGAGAGTGAGAGCACAAGGAGCAATGACTATTAGATGGCGAGATAAATAAAAGCACCGCGCGGGAAACATGACGAGCAAAACAAAAGATCAATTTGAGTGAGAGAGAGCACATGTAATTACTATTTGACCTCCCTTCCACCTTCCAACAACCCCTTTCAACTACAATGTAATCTGTAAAAACTGTTGTACATAATGAGGCTTGTTTACGTGTGCAATGTGCAATCAAAAAGACGACTTCATTTAACCTCACTCCTCACAGCAAATAGAGGGACTATTGCTCTTGATTTCATTTTGGGCAGCGTGGGTTGGACAGTCAGTGAGTTGGTTGATGAGAGGGTTGGGGGGTTTTTTTTGGTCTAGGAATGGTTGCTCAGTTAGGTCAGTGGTTCCCACCGCCGGGGCCGCGGACCGGTACCTGCTTGCTGCTAACCCAATTGGCCATGTGGTTTGTCAGTGAATTGATGTTCACTTCATTGGCGACCTTGATTGTGTGCTTCGGTGATCGGATGGACGGATGGGTGGTTCTATCAATAACAGTTGGTCGGTTGGTGTTTGAGCGAAATTTATTCAATCGCAGCTGATCTGCAAAACGACCTCCACCATTGGCTTCAATAACAAAATCAATCATTTGCAAAGCCATTATGAATCGATCGTAACGGTTAAAAGGAGGTAAAGTTTCCTTCTCATTTGAAGTTTGTTCTGAACCCATGGGAAGAAAATGTAATATGATTATGCATAAGACAACAGATTAAAGTGTTCTGATGGGATTCGGCATTGATACAAATGTCTGAAAATACTTAATGGCATTTTCCTGCGCTTGGTTTGGTATTACAGATTTGACCCTGAACACCCATCATCAAAATCGGATTAGATTTAACAGGGGTTTTGAAATTTTCTAATTATATTTTGTTCCAATGACATCATCGGTATGTGACTTCACACCAAATGTAAACCAAAACAAAACCAAAAATCACTCATTATAAAAATCGATCATCATATCCAGAAAACTGTCTTCTAGAGACCATTTTACAAATTTGTAGTTTGATTGAGCTGAAGAGTGCTGTAGAATAAATGTTTTATTCTAAATTAAAGTTTTATTTACTCGTGGGTTTTTTTTTGGGGGGGGGGGGGTTGTTTTTTTGCAAAGCAGGAAGTGTAAAAATCCATTGAACGTTATGGGAACATATCTGTGTGTGCTCACATTTGATTGCTGCTTTATATTTTCACAGTGGGATGTTTAGAAAAAGAAGGTGTCTGCTTCATGAATTTGAGGGCACAACAAGGGCAAGGAGCAGCTCCCCTGTTGGACAGATAGCATTGATTTCCATTGAATGAGCGGCGGGAGTGAGCGAGGGGTCAGTTTGTCTTGCGCACCCTTTCCACATTCAACTTACCACTCTTCCTCAGATCAAAATTACCACCTTCCACGGCTATGAGAATTTTAATTGGAACTCTGGGCGATCTCATCTTTGAGTGTGTGATGAGCTAAAAGACTAATTCCCCCCCCCCCCCCCCCCCCCTTCTCCCAACACCACTACCGCCTAGAGCCACTCTGTCGGTTATTTAATAGGCTCTTTGTTATCTATCTACTTGGGTTTGCCAGGTACTTAGGGCCCCTCCATCCGAATATTAGGTATTCTGATGAGGCAGGCAGCTGTGTGCGCCACAAAGATGGTGTCTGCTGTAATCAGCTCTTTCAAAAGAACAGCTCTCATATGTCCTGCAAATGTGTCCCTTTTTGGGGGGGATTGCCAAACACAGAGCCGCAAATTGTTATGAACAAGATAGATGTATTTACTGGAAGCATGAAAGACAGTGGCACCAAACAATTCAATCCCTTTCAGGTTGATACACATTGCCGAGTGCACTCTCCTAGATGAGGACATTTGCTAATGGGTGAGGGGGGGGTCTATGAATAGGATTCAAATTCGCCCTCTCCAAATGGGTTATTATGGGAGACAAGTGTTCCAAATTGAAATTTGGTCCAAACGTGACACAGTGTGTTCCGTCTGTTAGACAGCATGGTTCAAGGACACCTGCGTAACCTTGTGAAAGACTGTGCGTTGACTCGCGTAATCAATTCAAACACCATGTACAGATGCCCACATCAAAACAGTCAACAAGTGTTCACGGCCAGTCCAAAAGATCCAAGTGGAGGGATGACAGTGTCCGTTGCCGTCAAACACATGCAAGTTAAAAAACCAAAATGTCAGACTTGTATTTTCTCTCCATCCAAATTTAATTTGCACTTTATGAACAGCGATGCACGTCTTAGCCCTCGACATAAAAATGCTGTGTTCAGCTGACACCTTATCCAATAACAAATTAATGAGCATGCATAATAGGGGCAGGAAATATAAGCTACTCGGGAGCTCAGTGTTGTTTGCACAATGATTGTCGTTCGTGATTTCTTTACTTCCTTTTGGACGCGACGGTACTTGGACTTTACTGACCGTAGCAGTTCTTAACAATCATCTCTAGTCACATGCTACGCTAACAAAACCAGGTATTACAATGCACTGCTTCTATTACCTGGTCAAGGATGACTTGCATTCCAACTTGATGCCATGTGTGATGTGCACCACAGCTGCATACTCTCTGGTTGCGTTGGAGCATCAAAGGATCGGTGAGCAAAATTGTGCCGGTTAATGTTACCTTAACACGTTGCAGTGACTCCACAGTCTCCACTTTGCTGCAGTACGTTTTCTCGCTGGCCCCATCTCACAGGAATCAAAAACGTCCATATGCAAAGACGTCAATACGGGAAGTGGAAAATCGACCACCCAAACTGACTCCAGTAAAGCCAAGTGGGATTTGTCTGTCACTTTCCATGGACGACATTTATTACCATAAACACTCCCCATTCACAAATTATGCGAATTTACAACATTATACAGCCCATTCCAGGAAGTCTGACACCTTATCGATGAAGTTCCGCTCTATAATTAGAGCCTTAATCACCCCCTTAATTCAACTGCTCCACCGCATATTACCCCACCCTGTCTCCTCTCCCACTGTGCTCTCGCATTAAAAAAAAAAAAAACACTGCCCTCTTATTCGGTTTGCCTTTTTCTAAGTCTATAGGCTTCTTTTACTCGCCTTGATCCCGCGTTGGGCTTCAGTCCTTATCTTCCTGCCAGCCCAACACCTCTGTCCTTCATCCACGTGGCTCTCGTATGACCAAATGAGCGAATCCATCTCATTAGCAGTGCAATGGGCCTACACGCCTGGAGGGAGACACAAGGCTCAGTACTGAGCTCAGCAAAGCTCATTGGACTCAATGAGGTTTAATACTCGATTGCGTGTGATGCGCCAATGGATGTATGAGCAAATGTGGGGGGGGGGGGGGGGGTGTACAATGGTACCTCTACTTACGAGCGTCTCTTCATAAGAAATTTTAAAGTTACGAAACGCCTCAACATGAAAATATTCCCTCTTGTTATGAAAGAAATTTTAAGATACGAAAGGTAAAAATACAGTATGGGCTGCTAGTCGCAGCACCGAGTTTTCTGAACACAACATATTTATAGCTGCTCTGTCATTGGCGACTACCGAGCATCCCATTTGCTAAGACGAACTTCTACCGTATGTGTCTATGTGTGTAGATAGATATGTGTCTATGCAGTGTCCTCGTCATTCGCCCCTCGGGCCATGAGGTGTTCCGATAGTTTTACGTAAATGTGAATCACCCAGAAAAAGTGTTCACCAGTCAGGCGATCACTCACTATGCTGATGTTTGCCTTGGGCATTTTTGAAGGATTGTTAAAAGCCGACAAAAGCAAACGTCCTTGGGTCCGTTCTTTACAAAACGCCAGGCAAAAAAACACTTCTGGGAAAGAGCAGCATTTTTATTCTTGACTCTATTCTTTGTTTGTTACATTATGCACAACTCTCATTTATTGTGCAGTAATCTAATTGTAACATGTATTTGTTACATATTTGATGAATTGTAATGTTTTATAAACCTTTCATGTCTGAATTTTGGGGGGCTTGGAACGGATTAGGGCATTTAAATGGAAAATGCGTCTCTACTTACAATATTTTCGATTTAAGAAATTTCTTCCGGAACCAATTGATTTCTTAAGTAGAGGTCCCACTGTATACAGAAAAAAAATGAAGCCACCAAAGTGCATATTTGGAAGTGCTGTGGAGCCTATGCTACATGAACCACTACACGATCAATAGCCCACCATAAAAACACAATTCGGACCATGATTGATTACTTCCAATTTATTAGTACCCCAATGTTGAAAAGCAAGCTGAAAAGTCAACATGATCTTCACGGCGCGTGCGGTGTTTCTCATTGGTGCTTTTGTACTTCACGATATGGTCGGTGAATCTTTCTCTCATGCCCACAATACTGTAATGGAAGCTAGTTTGTTTGCCCAATGTTACTGTATTCTTGTACTCCCTGTTCCATGTATTTCTAAAAAGGTGTATGTTTGTGGATGTGTTTAGTTGAAGTGTTCTTGCAGAAGTAAAACAAAAAAGAGGTGTTTTTGACAGTAATACATAAAGTACTCGTAAAATATTCTACTTGGTGCCCTGCGGTTGACTGCTGACCAGTGGCAATTTAAAAAAGGTTTGGGGGGTGGGGGGGGACCTTTCTCCTATCCTTGAAAGCTTGTTTGTTCAATGTGTACGGCATCTTTGCCATTTTGCTTTACCATTATTGAGGCCTGTGCCAACTAAACCTGCAAAGTCAGCAACTGTGTCGGCTTACTGAATTTGTTTTCACGATTCATCTGCCTTTTAGGAATACAGAACAGTTATATCGCCGCAGTGGACCCACTTGCACATAGAGGCTTTCTTGCGCTTTTCCATAATGTGATTTGTCCTACTGAAACCCCAAAACGCCCTCTCACCCTCAACCCTCTCATTAGCCCCTTCCCTGCACACTTCACCCCCCCCCATGTCTAATTTCCACACTAACCCAATTAGCATCTCGTCAATAATGCTCAGCATTTCATTTTGCCGCTTTAATTAACAAATTCAATTTGCTCAAAACTGCTGTGAAAACAAATTGAAAGCACAGGAAATGAAAAGCCCTGAGCTTGAATCTGAGCCTGGATGTAGCTAAGGTGATTACAGATGCGGCGCATTACTGGAAGGCGAGGAGACCTTGCCACGGCTGGCATTGCACTGAACTTGACGTCCTGCGGTGCCGGTGGCACCGGCAACAGTGTTGCCATGGACATTCAGGACATCAACATATTAAATACCGCATTTAATTGTTGTGTGTGGTTGCCTCTCTGTGCATCTTTCATAGGGATGTCTGAACGGGATAATAGGTGTAGAGAAGGGGCCAAAAGTAAAAGGGGTGTGAAAATTGTAAATTTCCCCAGTGTGGGACTAATAAAGGATATCTTATCTTATCTTATATGCATGAGAAATGTTCAGAGCCCCGAGGCAAACAAAAAAAGCCAGGAAGCAGAGATAGGCACCCAAAAAATATACATATATATTATTTTATCTGAAGTAGTCTGCGGGTGCTGTACTGTGAATTAGCAGGGGTGGACTGTAGTTTTAAGTTGTAATGTCACTAATCACCACTAAATGACAGTCATGTCTTTGTTGTGAATGAAATGTAGGACAAACATAGTATCTCACTAATATTAAAATTCATAGAAATTTATGGGCGGCCCGGTGATCGACTGGTTCGCACGTCCGCCTCACAGTGCTGAGGTGGAGGGTTCGATTCCGGCTCTGGTCTTCCTGTGTGGAGTTTGCATGTTCTCCCTGTGCTCTTGTGTGGATTTTCTCTGGGTACTCCGGTTTCGTCCCACATTCCAAAAACATGCCTGGCAGGTTAATGGTACGCTCTAAATTGTCCCTAGGTGTGAGTGTGACCGCGAATGGTTGTTCGTCTATATGTGCCCTGCGATTGGCTGGCAAAAGGTTCAAGGTTAGAGCCTATGCCTACTGCCCGAAGACAGCTGGGATAGGCTCCAGCACCCTTGCAACCCTTGTGAGGAGAAAGCGGATCAGAAAATGGATGGATGGATCGAAATGTATTTTTTGTTGAATTCTTGCACTTAATGTCGGTTTCTTATTCAGCAAGTTTGTGCTGTCCTTCAATGGTCATTTTTATGCAACTTTTTTTTCTATCTTTGCAGTAGAAAAAAAAAATCCTTCAAACATTTTCTTGGTGGGTTCGGATAGTGGATACATGCATTGAAAAATGTATTCTCAAAACCAAAACATATGAATAGCATGTATTTTTCACATATGCACGTATTTTGTCCATACCTTTGTCATATATCCGGTGAGGAAGTACATGGTCCGACATGGCCGCCCAGTAACACTGATGAAAAATTGTGTGCCCCTACAGCATTTAAGTTGCCCATCCATGTCCTATACCGTTTTTCTTCTTTATCACCCCACCACCCCCCAATTTTAGCACCGAGGGCAAATGCTCCCTTGTCCTCCCACGATACACCACCCTACTGTCATCCATCTTTTCATTTTCTCTGCCACTGACTGATCCTGTTCAAACTCACAGCAGAGGCTGGAATGTATCGCAGCTGACTTACAGCAAAAGCTGGTTTACCTTCTGGACTGGTCTAGTGGGTCACATGAACCACAAGACTACTAATGGGTATGCAGTGGGTAGGGTATCAAAAGACAAAAACACAACTCATCTTGATTTGTCACAAGCGCCAACGTGAGTAAACCACATGTAGCTTTCTTCAAAGAAAGTTGGTGTTCTTATTGGAATGAATAGTAGAGAACCGTCTTGAAGCTACTTGTAAGCAATTCAGCTCGGTATTCCTAGCAATCAGCAGAACACCACCTCCATTAGCTTTTATTCTGACCGGCTCTCATCATGCACTTGAATGTACTTTCCCGTAGTGCGACTGAACCTCTTGACCTGTTGTTTTACAAACATAAAGTCTCTTTGTCAAGAAAACTGGCTAAAGGCCAGCTACCCAGCGTTTGTGTTATGAAGCGGATTTCTGGGGGTTCCAAGTCACATGGCAAAAGCAGCAGGCAGAATCCAACTGCGAGAGGGAGAGGAAGTGCTACATTGTGTTGCCTGCAGAGCGCACATTTGTTCCCGCTCCACTTTGAACATCATCCAGCTTTCTTGTTGTCATTATTCTCACATCCTAGTTTGTTTCCGTACATTTTGACCCTTCGATCCCCACCCCCCACACCCCCTCTCATTTTCATACGTGTGATTAGAAGTTAGCAGACATCTGGTCAATGCTTCGACATCTGGAGAGGGCATTGTCACTCGTTTTCACACGGGCTCACATCTCCCTGTTTAATTTCAACGAGGTGCTTTTGTTTGCGTTTGTGTTTCTGCGCCGCTCCTTCAAACTCGTTGCCCTCACTCTCCCGCCACCGCCCACCCCCCACTCTCCATCCGCACGCAGCTAATTATTATTCCATTTAATTACCAGTCGCGCAGCAGTCCAGCCTGCTTCAGCTTTAAAGAACCATTCAGCACTCCATTTCGATACCTGATTAAACTCACTTAAATGGAAAAGTTATGCCGAAGAAAATGCTTTAGTCACGCAACATTTTGTTTCATTTCTTTTCTAATATGTCTCTCGCTGTCTGGTTACTTGAAGATAACGGCCATTTGAATTTGTTTGGGGGTATATTGTAAATATGAATATAAAAGCTTTTGGAAATGGGGGAGGGCGGGGGAGCGGTAAGGGTAAGGCAATAAGAGACAAACTGTGTCCGCAGCTCGCAAGTACACACAACACTCTTTAATCCATAAAGGCAATAAACCGATCGGAACGTACGCGTCTCTTGACCTTCAGCTCTAATTAGGTCCAGAGGAGAGATGGGTGAACTTTTCAACCTTAAGTCTTGTCTATTGATACTCCAACGGTGTCTGGATAACAGAACGATCAATAAAATTCACTGTTGCAGATGGGTACCGGTTTTTGAAACTTTTGTGATACATCTGAAAGCCGCTTCAAGTCCCATATGAACCACTCCCACTTTCATTTTCCTTCTCTCGCACATGATTGAAGACTCTGTAATTTAAAAAAAAAAAAGATGGAAATATAACAGTCAAGCCACGGGTATTTTCAAACTTTACTCCTGGCTGTGAACTGCGGCGTTTCTAGCTCAACCTAAAAAGAACGCACGCTGTTCTGTATATATCATAATAAGCAAAACCTCCCCTTTATACTAATACTGCAGCGTTCAGGATAATTCAAGTTTTGGGCTGAATCGATACAAATGCAGTTTGTTTACCCTTTCGTTGCGGATGGAATGTGATAATCAATGATGCCTCATTTCACAGGAATTCTCGCAGTGTTGTTGGTCAGCCATATAAAAAAAAAGCATGAATAAAGTAAAATAAATGCATTTTTAACGATGAATAGAAATGATCAGAAGTCGAGCATTTCGAACCATTTTTAGTGGCACGGTAAGACCAACAAAAATGACTTGATCTCTGCAGTCTTGCAGTCTTGTGCTCCTTTGACTGAGAAGTCATCGATTGAGCATTTTCAGATAAACGGCAGGTCAGCTCGCCTGCACTCTATCAGGCAGGGGTCAATCATAACCCAATGGGGAAATGATGATGGGGCAGAGCCCTCCTTGCTCTGAGTGTGTCTGAGTGCAATGGCGTGCTAAGTGTTCAAGAATGCTGTAGTTTTGTCCTTAAGTTAATAATAGCTCCTCTGCTGTCAATACAGCATCATTGACTCCTTACCAAGTCGAAGAAGAACCTCACAGAATCGCATGTGAGCCGTTTTCTTTGTGCTTTCGTGTACAGTTTTGAATCTTGGTTCGGAGTGCACGCTCTTCCAGTCCTTGTGTGGGTTTCCGACAGGTAATCTGGTTTTCTTCCACATTCCCAAAATATCCACGTTAGTTGAATCGAAGACTCTAAATTGCTCATGGGTGTAAATGGGTGCTGTTAATGGTTGCTGGTCGATATGAGCCCGAGTAATTAAATCAGCTGGGATTGGCTCTCGCTCACCTGTGACCCTCATGAGGACAAGTACGAAACAAAGTAGATGGAGTGATGCAGACCCACTGCCACAGTCACCCCATTAAACTTGTTCAGTATTATCATTTTATTTGATCATAATGGCTATTTATGTGTTTGCAGACCCACTGCCACAGTCACCCCATTAAACTTGTTCAGTATTATCATTTTATTTGATCATAATGGCTATTTATGTGTTGTGAACTACTCGCGTTGAATGTCGAATCACTAATACATTAAAATATAAAATAACTGTGGTCTGATTTGTGTTTTGATTGATTGGTGGGCAGTCGTATCTGCTACAGCCAATCACGACATTACTGAAAATATTGTTAGGTACGCAGGCTTACGTGTGACAAATACGTCAATGTTAGCATGCAAGTGTCCTGCACATTTTTCAGAGCCAATTTGCTTTTTTTTTTTAATGTGTGACATTGCATAATGTTGGTGGGACATGCCTGTAAAGTATGTATTTGTAAATAAAAGGAGCCGAGGACTCTGCGTTAGACTGGCAGTCTAAAACTAAACATAGCTTAAAAAAAGTTTTGGCCCTTCATATGTCAGAAAATGCAATCACTCGTCACCAAAATGTATGCGGGCATCTGTACTTATGCCCATATCACCCTCTAAAAACATCGCCCAAATATTTTATGGAAGAAGCATTTTCGTCGGGAAGTGACAAAAGCTTTGTAATGATCCCTTCTATGGCGAGGTAAATGCCATCACCATAAAATCCATAATACCGAGGCGATCATTTTAATATTTTCAGAGGTTGATGTGAGCATAAGTAGAGATGGCAACATGCAGTTTGGTGACTATCGCAGTTTTCGAACATAAGGTGACGTTTAGTTTCCTACATTATGTGTTTAGACCGTCGTGGCGAGTCAGTCTACAGCAAGTGAGGGCGTATTCCATTCGTGTCTGCAAATAACGATCCATTAAAACCCATTTCATAAAAGGAACAAAGGACATCTAAAATGAAGATTGAGTTTCCTTTCCATTTTTCTTTTTAATTTCTACTGCGGATAAATAATATAAAATAATATTTTATATTAATAATAATATTCAATAATAATATAATAGCAAATAATATTCATAAAATTGTTTTATGAATCATTGAATCACAATTAATGGGTCAGTATTAATCCAGTGAGTCTTGCTTGATGATACACCTCCTAAGACCTAGTGAATTGATTGGCACAATGATCTGGTTTTCCCAGAGGTGCAAGAATAGCTCGTCACACTGTACAAGAGGATTTTACATTTTGATATTTACGGGTTATCACATAATCATGCCCTGAATTTGACTGATGGTTTCTTTAGGTCCTTTCCCTACAGTGTGTTGGCCTATATCGTAGGGCTCTTGGCTGCCATTCCCTAGCGGAAGACTATGATCTATACACACCCTACTAACTCCCAGTAAAACAAAAGAATTGATTTGAAAATGCTTCCACTTGTCTTGAAATCCACGCATGGCTTAGCACCATCCTACAATGTTGACCAGCTCACTGAGTAAACAGACAGGCAGATCCTTGATACCATCGGCTGGACTCTGGGGCCTAATTGCGGTTTTCTTGTTCGGGCTTCTTTTTGGACTTCCATTTGGAACCCTCGGTAGTTCTTAAGCGTGCTTGACATTGGCACACCCTAGCAGATGGGTAGGTAAATGGTAATAAAACATGGATGAACAAAATGAAACCGGACAAAGGGTAGTTCCCTGTGGCAGCCCCGTGGAGGCATTTTGTCTACAGTTTGTGGTCTACCGCAGGGTCACCTTCTTTGGTTTGTTTGAACTAAATCACAACACACAGAAGACTTGCACAGGTCTCAAGAAACTCACGACAACCCAGCTCGAGCATCTTTTACAATGCCATTAATGCTGTTGGGTCACTGAGTCCTGTTATGAGGACGAAAGCTGAACAGCAGGGCTCATTGCTGCTCAAGCTCATTTCATATACTAAAGAGCAAATGCAACACAACGGCTCCATCTATGTTCCGCACAGCCCTCTTGTTATTGCATGCCTCATAGCCAAGTGATCTTTTATGATACCAAAGACTAGTTCATTTTCTTCAGCCTGACCTCATTTGTCCTTCTCTCGTCGCCATTGCTCTCCTAATATCAAGCCTTTATCTGCTCAATCTTTCTCCATGGCTGCTTCGCTCTGTCTCCCGATAAAAAGAAAGCTTCCAGTTTAATCATTTATTAGCACTTTTAGACCTACTCACTAAAGAGAAAATACACCACTTTTGTCAACATACAGCAAGACGTCAGTCGAGTCTAGGATCTTGGTTCACAATATTGTTCAATGCCGTTGCAAGGACAATAAAGGTTTTGATTCAAATTCTAAAATTCTAGCTTTATGTTTTTTGTTTGTTTATTTATTGATTCATTCTTAACAATGTTCAGTGTAGAATATAATGGTAACTGAATCATTCTTCCTTATGGAATGGTCCAGTGTTACTATTGAAAGGTAAAATTCTCACTTGAAAGGACACATCTGCTTCTTTTGTCACAATTTAACAGTTCCTTTTAGTCAAAGTTATGAATGTATTTTTGCAGCATATGTCTCATTTTAGGGGCACATCTGTCATATAGACTTTGGTAGAATTCTGGATTGGGGTGGGGGGGGGGGGGGGGCTTCCCGTTTTTCTTTTCTGAATATTTTAGATTAAACATAAAAACGGAACCTTCTCTAGTCGAGTGACACAGTTGAACCAAGTCAAAACTGTCAGCGGGATATTAATAACAGCATGCGTATTAGTAAGGCCAACTCCAAGGCTGCCCAAGCTGTAAAGCGTGGCACGGAGGGGACATTTTGTTATAATCTGGTTGACAACACTGCCGTATAGGCCATAATCAGCCAGGTGCTCCCGTTATTGCCTTCAGAGTCCGAGTATTAAAAAGGAGACAAGTGGGGTGCCGCGCTCGTACAGCCTCGACCCACGGGGTGATGGAAAGATGGAGGAAGGGCTCTCACGGCCATCTCACCTGCTTTTTTTAATTGGTCTTCATAAATGAATCATGAATCCTTGATGGAAATGAATCATGCTTTAGTGTGAGTCACTATGAATACATGAATATTGCCTTCATCGATATTCGTGTGCCAGCATAAGCGACATATATTATCTATGTAGGCCTGCTTTTAAAGGGAGCTGGAAAGAGGTCCGTGGGCCCCGTGCAGGTGGCCATAGGTAGCCTCTGCCTCCGCTCAAGAGGAGGCGGCTCTCGGCTCTCGCAAGGAATAAATCTTTTATTTGGTTTGTTGTATTTTTAACCAGGGGCTCCTTGGTCACGCAACAGCGAGCCCAGCTCTGCCACCCCTCTGCTGCCATCCACGCTTTCCTCTCAGCATCGACACCGATTTTCACTGACACTGACATGCAAGCGAAGACACGATAACATTTCGACTTGGCCACTTGCCATTTCCTGTATAAATGAGGAAGAAAAGTCATATTCTTTTTTCTCAACTTGAAGTGACATTTTCCACCAGTGCACTGAAGTGACATATTGTATGTGTACTGTTTTTAGATGAGATGTGTTTGATATTTCGGAGTAGAGTTGGATCGTTTGGACACCACCACAATGGATGCATTAAAAAGATTGAAGTGCGGGTTTTCAGCTTTCTATTATTTAAAGGACAATATATCTCTGACATTCTTCTATCAAGCGGGGGCTAGAAAGATTTTATTCCAGCCTAACTTCACTACTCCCCTCCCTCGAGTCGAAGCAAGGCCACACCCCTCCGAAACGTGCAATAGCGCCATTCACAAATTCACATAGAAAGCATATCCAGCTTCAGCAAAGCTGCGCTCCGACCAATACTTAGCTAGCATTAGCACTGTAAACAAGCCAGCGTTAGCCACAGTTGCTACATGGTAACGGGACTTATTCATAATGGTTTGTGACTATAACACGAAATGTTACGATTTAAACTTTGTTTTTTGAGAGGGAAAGCGCAGTCACTTGCGAATCAAAAAGACGGAATCAGGCAGAAATTGTGTTGGGCCGAATGAGGCCTGGCCATAGTTTTGGTTATTAATTTGCTTCAAACTCCGTCTTGTCGTGCATAACAACGTCCTAAAATACTTCTAGACTTAGCTGTAGGGCAGCTCTTGAAGTTGACGGTGCGCTTTCATGCCTCTGACATCATCACATAGATGACTTGGGCCATGGCAGTTGAACCGTCAGAGCTTGTTGAGCTCATCCTTACCTCATTTTCCTTCCCCCCTTTGTTTCCAAGAGAGGATGACTAAGACACACACACACAAGCCAAAATGGGAGCTGTTAAAGTGCTGCCGATCCTGTGTGCGTGTCAGTTTATCAGTGTAAGTTACTGAGATGTTGTCACCATACATACTATTCATCCGTAATCAAGGGGGGGGGGTTGATTTGGAAGAAGATGAATCGTGACTGAGACGTTTTCTATGAAAACTTCATTGACCTTTGCCTTCACCATCTGTTTTTTCTTTTCATAACATTGAGTAGAGCACACAAGAAATAAAAGCAACAATAATTATTGTAATAATATACCACCCCACCCTTACGCAATACCTTGCAGGAATGAAGGTCACATCCTAATACGCCTGTTTAAACAGTGCATGTCGTCGGGTTGTGGCTGTGTATAATTTAGCCATATTGACTTTAAATTAATTTGAAATGAGCTACAAAATGATATCTCGCATGCCCCGTCTCACTTTCCTCTGCGATAACCCTCGGCAGAAATGAAAAGTCGTTTCTGGAAGAAAAGTTGGTAGATTGGTTTTTGGATGGATTGAGTTTGAATATTTGGATCTAATCATAAATTAGGGGAGGTCTGGTACAAGATGCTTTTTTTTCTTTCTTCTTTTTTTTAAATTTACGAATGGTATCACCCCATTTGAAAGGCTTCTGAGACAAATTAAGATGACTTCACATTTTGCATCCTGATCTTTTGAAGAATTATGTTAATGATCTTTTTTTTTTAATACTCATTACAGCATTCAGAAATCCTTCTAGGTCCAGTGTTTGTCAGAGTCATATCGGAGGACTATTTATTCAACCAAACAAAAATCCCAATTAATATGGAACAGCGATTATAGATACAAATAAATCGAGTTTCTGATGGCAGCATTCCGACAGAAACCAAGCACTTTGTCTTTTAGTCAGAATATCAATTTTCATTGGTTTTAACTCTCTTGCAAATTTGCATCTTTCCACTTACGCAGGCACGGATCGAACTTTGTCAGGCGCTGCATTAATAAACATCCAAGAATAGAAGCGCTGCTCAAGACTTGAGTAGGGAAATTAATCCATGTTTTTATTCCATCTTTAGATTATGGATGCCTTAAAAAAATTAAGTGAGTTAATTACAATTCATATATCTTGATTCAGTTCCGGAGGCTCTGTTTTTTTTGTGTGGAAAAACAGCGATTTAGCATTTAGCATGATGGTGACTTTGCACCCCAGCTTTAATTTAAGAGGTTTGACAGTAAAATGGTGCTTACCCTTTAGCAATTCTAGTTAGCTGTTATTTGAGTGAACCTTCATTTCAAATCCATTGTGGTGGTCGATGAAGGCAAATTCATAAAAATAAAAACTGGTGCCATTTAAATACCCGCCGACCGAGCTGTATGTTGTTTGTCGGAGCAGTGTGTGTCATTCACAGATTTTGTACACCAACCCTTATTGCGTAGTTTATTAGCCACTTGGAGCTAGATTAAGCTAATTATGTATCGGTTCTCTCTTCAATTGGCAGGTCAATCCCAAAAGGCCCTTTGCTCAAGAGTGTGCATTTGCGTCCGTGTGCGGGCTTGTGTGCGTGTGTGTGTGTGCGCGCGCGTGTGCACATGTGCGGCAGTAAGATGGCAGCGGGCAGCCGCAGTGAAATCGTTCTTGTGATTCCGCTGTCCTCAGCTGTCTTATTTTAGACCCCAAAATGTTTCCACTAGGCCTGCACCCTGACTCTTTTTTTGTGTGTTTTATTTGTAGACTTCATTTGTTGAAGACTTATTGAAGACATGTTTATAAGGATGGGTGTTCTGTATAGCAAACATGTATATGGATGTCATTTTTACACTCTTGTGGACAATATTGTCTGGAAAGACTCAGAGTGCACACAATTGTAGTTACAGCCAGCAGAGGATGCTGAAGAACCAAAATGAGTATCTAACTCACCACGGAGTTAAAAAAAAAAAAAGTCCTGTTTTAAATTTTAAACCAGTTAATCCAGCCAAGACTCTTGGGACTTGGTGACGATCTGCCCAGGCGCACTCGCCTCCCTACTAAAGTCTGCTGGTTTCGACTCCAGTGCACCCGTGACCCTAATCAGGAAAGCTCTATCAAAAGTGGATGGATGGATGGATTGATAAAAACTGCCTATAAAATACAAATTAATGCAAAGTTCAATTTTAAGAAACGTGGAAGTGAGTAAACTAGAACATTTTTGCATATTTGAATGTGTATCATTATCTCCCAGTTCATTTAAAATTCTTATTTTATATTCAGAAGTAATGCTCCCTCACACTATCAGTCCAATGAGGCTATGCTCATTTTGTCAATGTTCTATTTGTTATTGTTGCTATGCAGGCAACCGCTTTTTATTATCTGGAAATTGCTTTATGATTTGGGGCATTGATTCCATCTGCGCCCGTGGAATCAAAGGACTGGCTAGTTTACAAATCCACGCTTCTTTAAAGTGAACTCAACAATTGTAATTGTTCAACTCGTTTAAATGGAAGGTAGAAACTCTTTCATATTTGTACTTTTACAGAAAAAATGTGCCCTCATAGTCATGGCTCAGGTGAAGTGAAAAGAAGGGTTTTAGTGTTCCCAATCGTTTCTATCACATAACAGACTTGATATCTGTATGTTCTTAATTCCTGCAGTGGCTCCGTTCCCTCAGTCTCCAGAGGTGGTCGTAAGAGTACGGGTGCGTTACTGTGAAAGTAGGGCTCCGGTGGACAGAGTGTGATCTCAGCTTGCACGCTTGCCTGTTGTGTGTCTCATGTTGTCACAGTGACCTCTACTGCTTGCTCGGTCACCCAGCCTGCAGTGGCTCATGTGGTTCAGCACATCACATGCAAAAGCCATGTGTCATCTTCCCCCCCACACGGTCAAGCAAATAAATCTTGAATTTATTTCTAGGTGTGTTTGATTTAAATGTATCATGTAAAACAAGTGTATCCTTTTTCGTTTGTGTGGGTACAAAAATTTGACAATAAAGTTGTATTCAATTCAAAATTCTATTTAAAAAAATCCTGCTGAATATAGCGGAATAAGCTACGGTACTGCTTGCAAAAGGTTAGCCTAAGATATCATTTGTTTTAGTTTTGTCATTTATTGAGGCGAAACCTCAAATTATATACAGCAACCAGCAGTTTACGTCACCCATATGGTCTTAGCTTTGGAATCCCAATGACTGTCTATTTTCTAGAGCTGGCTTCTTCATTAAAGTGGTAGTCTGCCCGTTTAAAATGCTCGCACTATTTGACGGTCGCCTCACTTCACTATTCCCGCCTCCGCTCGAGTGTCTGACCAAAGCCACCCCTGTTGATTATTTGCACTCTAAACGAGCCAATGTTAGCTGTGGCTGTTACGTGGGTTGTGTGAACTAAATGGAAAGGGTTTGAAGGTTTTTTTTGGGGGTTTTTTGTGAGTGTGTACTGTATGCAGAATCATTGAAAACTAAATAAAGAGGTGATACTTAGTTTTTGTGTTGTTTTCTGAATCGTCTCAACTGCCTGTGGCCCCTGCACCTCCGGAAGGCAGCTTATTTGTTCACTTTGGTCTTATCTCTGTCTCTGTCCAATTTCTTCTCTTTGACTTTTGCTGCTAACCAGAGGTGGATAATCCACGGTAGTTTCAGCAAAGCTCCCGTAGCCCAAGGAAACAAGTCAGCGCGAGGCTTCGTAGTGTGCCCACAAGTGCATGGCAAACACCTCGTTGGTCACACCTCTTGTCTCTTATTGGTTGTAATTCTTTGTGCATTGCGGTCTCTTAAAAAATTATATTAGAGGTACAGAATTGGGCCATAGGGGGATGGTTTTTTTGAGGGGGGGGGTGAATATGCACACACCAGACAAGAAGACTGGAGCTGAGATTCAAATCTCTAATTTCAGAACTGTGAGGCAGAAGAGTGACATCTTCACCACTGTGCAACTTACAAGAAATAATACCTGTTCATTCCAATGGAAACACTCAGTTGAGATTCAAATCAGGCCAACCCCAGTAGAAAACTGCAATTTGTGAGTACTTTGGGACTATTTAGTAAGATTAAAAAAGAGTAGCATAACAAAGAATATTACTCTGCTGAGAGAGGAGCATAACTTAAAAAAAAAAGAACTGGCCTGTGTCGTTTTTGGAGCATATTGCCGAGTCAAAGAACTTTCTTTTGGAGTTACACTATCACAGCAATCATGTGCCACTTCACTTTCATATCGTACGCCATAAGTCTCTCTTTGTTAGAGCCTCCACTAAATACTAAATGAATGTTAATCGTCCATCAGCGTGTTCCTCTTGAGGCATGCATGTGAGGCGAGAAGGATTCCCAGAATTTTATCAGAGTCTCTGCATTTCCCTCCGAGCAACCGGTCAATGTGCCTGGATGTAAATGATGTGTGGCTTTGACCGTGACCTAGCAAGTGTGACACACACACACGCACACACACACACACACACACACACAGACCTCTCATCCGTACCTTGGAAATCTTTTTTCCTGAGGGACTGTTGGTTCAAGAGGGCTGAGGTGTTGATTACTGCAGTGCTCCCAAGTCAAGCATGTGTGTGTGTGTGAGCGTATGTGTGAGAGAGCGAGCGCGACAGAGAAAGAGTGGCCTCCTTCCGTCTCCCCTTTTAGTCCACTTTTGTCACACACCGAAAAAGTTACAGTTACAAAGCTAGCGAGACTACTTTCAGCTACATCCTAAACTTCAGCTTTGCTGGTGCCATGTCTTCTCCCCAGGCAGTGTTTTTGTGTGTTTGGTCATGACACTCACTTTAATATGGTTGTAAAAAAGGCATTACCAGCTCTTAGATGTGGTATCTATGTGCACAGTATCTGCATGCCAATATATCAGTATCTGATATCATACACTGATGTTTTTCTTCTTTCTAACCGCAATCTTGCTGCTGTAGACTGTAAATTTCCCCAGTGTGGGACAAAGAAAGGATATCTTATCTTATCTTATCTGATGTTTGTATAAGTATTGGTGCATCCTTAGTGTTTACTCAATGAAGTTGTCCTTGTGTGTACTTTTGCACTCTACATTATGTCCGTGTTGAGGGCTAAATAACATGGATTCATAATTCTGTCCAGGGAAAAAAAAAATAAAAAAAAGTGTTGCGCTAACTCAAACCTAAAAATATGAAAACAAAATAGATTTCCCAGACTGTCACTTAAGAATTCGGTGTCACTTGATTGGGATAACGTGCAATATTTTGATCACGCGATGTGCTAACAGCCGTTTTCGCTTTCTTTCAGCAACAACGCCAGCTGGACCTGTTAACCATCACCAATTGTGGTAAGTCATTGGCTCTTTTCCGCAATTGACTGAATTAGAACCACATTGAGTATTTTCTTTTTGTAAGATGAACCTGTACATTTGGATGAAACCTTTGTAAGGGAGCACATCACGTGAGTCTATTTGGTGGAAACAAATCACACAGCCGCGGCATTTGTCCAGTTGTGAGAGAGGCATCGATGTGGCGAGTGGACAGACGTTTGCAATCTCAGAGGGGAACCAGATGGGAATGGCAAAGGGAGATAGAATAACCCATATGTCCAAAGTAACTGCGAGATCTAATGAGCTTTGTTTAGAATTACGCAGAAGTGAGACTCTTGCAGCGCAGGTTAATTTTCGGGGGTTTACGTTGCAGCTGTTCTTACAGACGGCAGCAATACCGACGCTGGCTGGTCTTCACAGCTTGACAGAGAGGCAATCGCAGTGAGGGAAGAGGTGGGAAGGAATGCGAGAGCGTGAGGAAGACTTAAAAGTACTGCAACACCTTCTGCGGCTAAGTGACAAGTTAAAAAAAAGACATATTACATGTGTGGAATTTCACTCCCCCCACCCCATCTGAGTTGTCAGTTGGTGTCTTAACAGGAAAACTACAAGGCAAATTTATGGATGACTTTGCGGTGGGGTGAAAGAAGAGATATCCTACTCAAATCTGTTGAACAAAGGTGCAAAACTGCTGAATTTAAATGTCTGGGTTCGGGCTCTCTTGAAGTTCTTCCTCTCTCAGCAAGATTAAGCAGAACTAAGTTGGAGGCTGATGGAAAAAGCTCCAGTCATTCGAAGTATGACTTCCTCAACTTAGAATCACCTGTAGGAACGCTTCTCTCTGCATCGTCTGTTTTCTGCACTGTGAAGCGGGCCAGAATCAATCAGTTAAGAGCGGCACATTAAACTACATTCCTCCGCTTAATAGCATTTGTCTATTGGAGGACAAACGCAGATGAATAATGATAGATTTTTGTTTACTCTGCAAAACAGATAAACAACCAAATCGAGTCAGATCTGACCTCTAAGACAGAATTTGCTTACTTGCCTGGCACTGATAGCCGAGTTTATTCTTATCTTCTTGCTAATCGATTGCTATTGCAGATTAGAATTGAGTGAAGAGCAATAGTTACCAATGCAGTCCCGTTGCCTGATAAGAAGTCTGAAAGCAACCATATGCGTTTTCAAACAAAAAGTAACAATGAAGCTCTCACCACTTGAGCGCCAACTGCTTCCCCGCTTTCTCAACCACATTTAGTAGATTTTCAGAGTAATATAACTGTGATTTTCTGTTATTTATTTATTTATTTATTTATTTATTTTAAAGCGAGCCCTACTTTTAATTCTCAAGCGATCGCGATCCAACCATCCACCCAAACCTTCATTTTCTGAAATGCCTGTGCTCATTGTGGTCGTGCGTGAGCTGGAGCCAATCCCAACCGGCAACGCAAGATCCACCTCGCACTAGCATTAGCCAGCCAATCGCGTGGACAAGTGCTCTCATTGTAGCATATTTGTGTCGCCCCGTCACACGATGTCTTTCCTCATTTACCCACCGTCAGCCCACTCTGTCTCATCTTGATACTGTAGCATCGGCAGTAGGAGGAGTCAAGGTGGGCTAACAAACTTTATTACGCCAGTGGCTAACTTGTGTTCAGCCATTGTGTTCATTTGACGAGTCAGTAAACAGTCTCACACCTAATTGAATGGATCAAAACACGCAGGCTTTGTGAACGTAGCACGTGAAGCTGTAACTGCTACACACCATATCCATACCATCTCCCTCCTCAGTGATATTTCCCACACTCATACGGGCACCACCCACACAGAGACCCACTCCAACCTCTCTCGACCCTCCTTAATTGGACACTTGAGCGGCACGCGGCTGCATCTGGCTTCTGTTGAACACAGCCTGACATTTCAGACTGCTGACCTTTCCAGACCCGCCACAACTAAATAATGATTAGTCCCGGCAATGCTTTTCACCACAGCAACGGCAACACAAATTAACTGCCGCCGCGCGCGTGCACACACACATGCGCACAGAGCCGCACAACAAAAACACCTGAACGCTTTGTCTTCTCACAGTGAGAAAATGGAGTGCGGACATTGATTTGAGAGGCCATTGTCATTCTTTTGGCCCATCGATTAGATTGTCCTTTTCCATACGTGCATTCGGCGCACAATAATGTGTTGTCGTAAATCAACTCGGCTCGCCGCTCTTTAGTTTCTCCTTTCGCCTTTTATGCGCTCTCAGCATTACGGTGGGGGCGAAAAAAAAAGGTCAAATATATTCATGAAAGCCGGGCAAGTTTGAGAGGACATTGGCACATGAATTCAGTGTGTGTGCATCCAATGCAATGACAGGCATTTGCTAAATGTTTTGTGCTTCTTCATTTTGCTGTCAGAGCATAGCAGGAATAGAAGAGGAGAAGCAATTAGTAGTGCAGCAATAGGGAAATTCAGTTCAATAAAGTGCACCGTAGCAACACACAAGATGAAGAAAGTCCATCCATCCATCCACCCATTTTCCAATCCGCTTGATCCTCACAAGGGTCGTGGGGGGAGCCTATCCCAGCTGTCTTCGGGCAGTAGCCAGGGGACACCCTGAACCGGTCGCCAGCCAATTGCAGGGCACAAATAGACGAACAACCATCCGCACTCAAAATCACACCCAGGGACAATTTTGAGTGTTCCATTAACCTGCCATGCGTGGTTTTGGAATGTGGGAGGAAACCAGAGTACCCGTAGTACCCGGAAAAAAACTCACGCAGGCCCCAGGAGAACATGCAAACTCCACATAGGAAGGCCGTAGCCGGAATTGAACTAGACCTAAGATCGGTCCTAAAAAATCGAGCCCGACCCAAACTGGCCCGAGGGTATTTAAGCCCGACCCGAGCCCGATCGCTTAACTTGATTTGCAGGCCCGAGCCCGAAGCAAACCCGACATTTCATATTTTATTTGTGAGGACTCGGGAGGAGGAGGGGTGATTTCTGATAACAAAGCCTGTCTTTTGTAACGAAATCTAAGTTAAACACGACTGTATAAACATTTACATCTTTTATATTTCTGTTTCTGAAGAGGTTGCATTAACCGACAATTTTCCATCATTGACGGATTTTTTTTAAGAGTGGACGGGGAAAATTTAAGGCCGTCCGTCATTTTAACGGGTTGAAAATTGGGCCGTAAACCACCGCAGCAGTACGTCCTTAAGAATCTAGCGCGACACTTTAAGAGAGAGTAGCAGAGCGACAAAGACGAATAATGACGGGTGGATACTCGACAGAGACTGGAAGGAGTTCTTTTATTTGTCATTGCAAGAGTTTAGTACAGTACGTGTTGTGATGAGGCGACTTCTGTTTTTGTTTGCGAACCACGGTCTCTCATGGCCAAAACTATTCACGGCCTCGAAACAAAAAAAAAAGTCAGCAAGAGAGAAGCCCAACCCGAAGCAATGATTGACATTTTAAGGCCCGACCCGACCCAAATTTCGGGTCAGGTCGGGTCGTGCTCGGGCTCGGGCGGCCCGATCTTACCTCTAGATTGAACCCGCGACCTCTGTATTGTGAGGTTGACGCGCTAACCACTCGACCACTGGGCCGCCATGAAGAATATTAAACAAATATTAAAAATATAGATATTTGCAGACAGAAGCGAAAGTGTTATGAATAATAAACAATATACTGTACAGTATATGCAGATGTGAATGGCAAACATTGTAAATAAATTTATACCATATAAACAGAAGCGAATGTGAACGGAAGCAAGCGCTGTATGTAAAAAAAATTAAATGCACGATGAATAGTCTATGCATAAGCAGTTGGCGATGAAATAAACAAAACAATGACTATGTGAGCAAAGACTATGTGAACAGAATACCACACTAAAGTATGTAAGTATACTACAATGACGTGAAAAATATCTCCCTCTTCTGTTTTTGCAGTTTCCCTATTTTAATGTTTAAGGTCATCAAACAGATGTAAATATAAGAAAAATATAACCCAAATAAACATAAGATGCAATTTTTAACAGGTGATTGTATTAATTAAGGCCCGGTGTGGAAAAAGTATCTTCCTGCAGTTTTTCTGGTAAAGAGCAGAAATCCTGGTTGAATCAATCAGAGCAAGTTGTCCAGGGCCTGACAAAACAAAGCAGCCCCAGACCATCACACTACCACCATCATGTTTGAAAGTTAATTAAGATTCATTTTTTGAAATGCTCTGCGATTGGCTGGCGACTGATTCAGGGTGTCCCCCGCCTACTGCCCGGAGATGGCTGGGATAGGCTCCAGCACCCCCCGCGACCCTAGTGAGGATCAAGCGGTTCGGAAAATGGATGGATGGATGAAATGCTGTGTTACCTTGATGACAAGTGTAACGAGACACACACCTTTCAAGAGGTAACTTTCAGCTCATCGGTCCACTTTTTTTTTTCTTTCCAAAAGTAAACTGAGTCACTATATTGTTTTTGGTGGGCTGTTCATGGTTGTCACGTTGGAACTCCTGGGCACGTAATTTTTGCCAGTTTTTGCCTTTTTGTTTTATTATAAACACTGACCATAACTGAGGCAAAGGAGGCCTGCAGTTCTTTAGAAGTTGCCCTGGGTTCCTGAGGATGAGTCGTCACTGTTCTCTTGTGGTAATTTCTGTAGGTTGGCCACTCATGGGAAGGTTCACGGCTGTTTCATGTTTTTTTCCATTTGTCGATAATGGCTATCATCATGGTTCACTGGAGTCCGAAAGCTTTCGAAATGGGTTTCCAGACTGATAGATGTCAATTATCTTATTTCTCATCTGTTCTTGAATTTCCTTGGACTGTGGCAGCTTTTTGAGATCTTTTGGCTGTCTGTCAAACAAGTTCTATTTTAGTGATTTCTGAATTGAACAGCTCTAGGAGTAATCAGGCTTGGGCTTTGTTCATGAAAATTAACTGAGCTTTTCAAAAAAAAAAATCTGATTGGCCACACTTCATGATTTAACAAGGGGGGGCAATTCATTTTTCACAAATGGCCAGGTTGCCTTGAATAGTATGTCTTCCTTAATAAGTAAAATCAGCATTAAAAATGCATGTTATGTTTAAATGGCGTATCTTTTGTCTTATATCTACATTTGTGGTGCAACAATACTATATGCTGTGTTGCAGCACCTGCAACTCTCAGCCTGAGAGTACAACTGTACATGAATAAGTAATATCTTAACGATTGTGTACAGGCTATTGAAAGCAACATTATTTTAAACGTTGTTCATTACAGCTCCCCTTTCTGCAGTTATCCTTTTGTTCATCTCTGTGTTTCTTCCAGCAAACACACGGTACATTATTACACTGAGGTCACATTTGTATCCAGCCGGCTGCCGATATTCAACGGCAGCACGAATGAGACGAGTACAGTTCAATGCGGACCTCACTTTTGCCACACAGTCAGAAACACAATCATTTTCGTCATATTGTTCCCATGGAAACAACATTCAGTGACAAATTGTAATTTCAAAGTAGGTCACAACAGCTGACAACGGAGGTACGGTGTTCACGAGATGCGACAAAGCAAGTTGCTCATGCTGCACAACTCATGTGCAATTTCGACTCAGGAGGGACTGTGTCATGTGTGCGTGATGGTGGTGGACCCCAAAAAAGCAGGGCGGCAGGAGAACCAGAGAGTACTGAACAAAATGTATTAACAAAAAACACTTAAGGGGATACATTGGAAAAAACTCAATCCAAAAACACAAACAAAGTCTTGACAAACATGTCAATGAAACAAAACAACGTGACAGCAACAACGATCTGACAAAAACTGACAGAAACCAGGGAACGCAACACAAGCAAACTGACGAGACAACAAGGAATACCTGGACAAGAGGCAAAGGGTTGAAAGGGTTGAGGGAGCTGGTTGGTTTACACAAGGGACCGCAAAAAAAAAAAAATACAGTATATATACCTGTATACTGTGTGTATATATATATATATATATATATATATATATATATATATGGTGGCGGTGGCACCGTGATCAACTTGTTAGCACACCGGCTTCGGGCTTCCTGTGTGGAGTTTATGTTCTCCGCGCGCGTGCCTGTGTGAGTTTTCTCCGGATTCTCCGATTTCCTCCCACATTCCACTAACACGCATAGTCGGTTAATGGAACACTCTGAATTGTCCCGAGGTTTGAGTGCGTTTGAGAGCGAATGGTTGTTCGTCTGTGTGTCCTGTGAAAATGAATAATTTAATCAACTTTTACCGACTTTTACTACACAATGAATCGATGAGCTAATGGATTGATTACGTATTCAATTCTACAAATATTTGATATCTGCAGCCCTGCTATCAAGTGTCCTGAGTGAGACGCTACACCTCAAATTGCTTCTAATGGACATATTGCCACACTTCACCGTTTCGGAAGTAGTGAAGAAGAAAAGCTAAAGGAGTGAAGGTGCTATAAACATGTCCAAACTATCTGTAACTATGTATTTATGTCTCCGTTGTCACACTGCCTGGTGCATTTCGCAGATTGTGCTCATTGAATTCTGTCATAGTTTGGTTGAAGCCTCCTTCGAAAGCCTTCAAGTGGAGACACATTATTTACTACTTTTTGTGGCAGCGCCATTACTGTCCAACTTTGAAGGAAACACTTTGATTGTCGCGCTTCGACCGGTGACCCTCTTTGTTTATTCTTGTTGCTTCAGCGTAAGATGTTTGCAGACCAAGACTTCCCGAACTTTTTTTCCCCAGACTATTTCTGTGAAATAACCATAATGAGTTTCCCGGTCCCTTTTTAGAATTCAAACTAGAGTTTGAAGTGCAGTCTTCTTCGGTTGCTTCCTGTGGTGCCATCCTCCTTTAATTAGAAACAATAAAAGTGGCAGCAACACAGCAAAAACACTGCAGTGAATGTATAAAAATGGGTAGGACACACTGTGCGCAATCTCCTGCCTGGTGTACATATAGACCTGCGTTGATAGAAATCTGAGGGGGAGGGCTTAAATTTCCGCTTGAAAGACTTTGCTTTCAAGCTGGCAAGCTGCAGAGATTTGTTTCCGCGGAGGCACCTGAAAGGAGGCAGGAAACAAGCAACAATAAAGGGGAAAAAAAAGAACCTCGTAGTTTCGAAAACATGCTTTTTCATAAATTATCAG
The DNA here is from genome assembly GCF_054856545.1 of Hippocampus guttulatus. Classification (NCBI taxonomy): domain Eukaryota; kingdom Metazoa; phylum Chordata; class Actinopteri; order Syngnathiformes; family Syngnathidae; genus Hippocampus; species Hippocampus guttulatus. The sequence goes on from NC_141267.1 coordinate 14,272,047, forward strand.
CTGTGAAAACAAGGCTTCCTATTATTGACCTAATTATGTATCGTGATAGTGTGAATTTGCATGTTTTATCTCCGTCCTCTTCTGTATGTGATAGGGCGCTTCCATTTTGTTGCGGTGTAAAAAAACACATCAAGAAGGGGGATGGCTGCCGATGAGAGGGAGGGAGCGAGGTGGGGAGCATTTGCCACTTCATATTGAGCACTTTGTTTTATTGAATGCTTTTCCGCAGCGTGGCTAAATAAGCAGCGGCATGCTTATGAACGTTGCAATCGGGATGCTAATGTAGCATGCGAGGCGCGTATCTTGGCGAGCCAGGCGAGGTTCATATTTTCAAAATGGGCCCGCGGCCCCATGTTGAAAATGTTTGTCATCAAACAATGACTTACTCCACGCCCAAATGTTCTCAGCAAATATGATAATTTCATGCTGCGTACACACAGTCGACTGTGTGTTTCTCGTTGTTGCGTGCAGGGAACAAGAGTGAGTGTTGCCTCTCCTCTTTGACCAAGCGTGGGGATGTGACCAAGGCGGTAAATAGGCTGTGAACAGGCTGGAGGCTCCGAGATGATTTCTTTGTCACCAGTGGAGCCACCAGTGTTGCCGAGCACTGCGGTGCAGCAAATCCTCCCACAGAGCACTGATTGGATTTTTGTTCCGCCGAGCCTTTTGTGTTCATAGCGTAGGGACGAGATAATAGGGGTTGATGCCACTCAGTCTTCCCTGTTATGGCTGGTGGATTGAGTTCTCGGACTCTGTGTGTGTGCGTGGCTGCTATTCACAAACGAACCAGGCAGAGGGAATGTGTTGGCATCCGGGCCATGTGCTGAAATTTCCATGATTACTAATGTCACGGCTAAATAAAATGTTAATGGAACAACCTGCCACTCAGCTAAAGCCCCACGAGAATGTTCAATGTCACAAACAATGCGGAGCTCACCTTGCCTGCAGATACGCACCAAAAACGGTCAAGGTCATCGTCATCGTGGTTTGTCGCTCACATATGGTCCACGTGTGCAAAGTGGCTATGTATTGTAGAGTACTGTGCTGTATATACAAGTAAAAAGAATGTTGAATTATTAATTTCCATAGGGAAAATCCACATTTAATTGCCCTGTTTTCTCCGAGGGGGTCAGCCCGTCAGGTGCAGGAGCATTCCTTTAAATCCGGGGAAAACGCCAGTCAGCTGTCCTCCGTGTGACTTTGTACTGACCTCTAATGGAGACGGAGGAACCATACAGAGAGGTTATTACAGGGCAGTGACTGCTAATGACAGTTGAACAGCGACCTTAAGTGTTGCTTTCATGATACGTTAAGAAACCAGACATGAAACGAAACGGCCACACACTCGTCACTCTCCGTGATTGAGCGTCGGCAGACGATGAATGAGTCATTGATGAAATTAAGTGCGATTTCCACCTACTGTGTATGGTATGACTACTTTTTTTTCCCATATGTAATGGATTCAGCTGCACTTTGCTTCCATTACCCTTCATCACTTTGAACACAAGCTAAGTGATGCTTGAGATGTTTTGCAAATTTACTGGAAGATAGATTTCAAATTAATTATGTATGTCGCAGCTCAGGAGGAAAAAAAATCCCACATTAAGAAACAGGTCTTGACATCAAATCACGTGTGCAACAAGTATAGCACCCCTGATGTTAACATTTTGCACAACCCCTTTTTGCCAACAAAACATCATCTCGTATAGTGTTTTACAAGATGGGAGAATACAGAAAAAGGGAATTTTGATTATTCATTTTCCGCAATCTCTCAAAATCAATCAGCAACCTGGGTCCTGTCCTCGCTGGGTCCTCCGTACTCTTCTCTTTAAATCACTGTACAGGTTTCCAAAGGGGTTGAGGTCTGGGGAACGATGGCCAAGGGAAGAACTTGATTCTGTTTCTGGTGAACCATTTTTTTCAATTTTCAATTTGAGAGTATGCTTCTCCAATAACAATTGAATTTATTTGAAGGCTTTGACACATCTTAACCGGGGATGCCAATAATTATGGAGGGCACTGTATGTATCAATACCAACAAAAAAAAAATTGAAGATCGGCTTGTGTGATAGCTTGTGTTCCTTTGTATGTACAATAGTTGCCGTTAAATATTAGTGGAATAGTCATAAAATAATTGCAAAGTTGTGATATGCTTATTTTACAGGCAGAATACTTGCTTGAACACTTTGAAGTGTAGAGCCAGACACAGCAAGTATCACACAGTAGAATCTGAGTGGCCTTGACCACCTTTCACAGGGCAGATGGAGGAATTTAAGTGTCTGGGTGGTCACACGTTGAGTCACCGGCGCTGTTTTTCACTGCACCGTCCCTCAACATACCCTCTTTACACCTGACCATTGCACTTGACACCGTCGCATGGACCCCCCACCCCCCCCCACCCCCATCCGCCAAACAAGAAGCGAGCGTTGGGTTGGCCCGGGTTTTAGCTGCCATTATCTGTCAGATGCTGTGCACCTGTGAGCCAGGCCACATGACGCTGGTTGCCGCTGGTTGCTCAGCCAATCCCAGCAGCTCCCTGCTGTCAGTTAGAGCGGCAATAAAAGTTCTCTATCTGACAGCAGCCCTAGAGGAAAGGCGAAAAGAGGCAAAGACGCAGATGTGTCTGTATGTGTGTGGGGGGGGGGGCGGGGGTTGGATGCCATTAGGATGAGCTGTATTCTCACCGACTAAACCTTGCCCACCAGCCATCATATGCTGGAGCTCACCTGCCTGCCAAATAAATGGAGATTAGAGCAGAAGGTATTAGAGGAATAAGCAACCTTCTCTGGAAAGCCCAGAGAACACTCTGTGTGTGTGTGTGTGTGTGTGTGTGTGTGTGTGTGTGTGTGTGTGTGTGTGTGTGTGTGTGTGTGTGTGTGTGTGTGTGTGTGTGTGTGTACAGTATATATATACACACACACACACACACAGTCAGTCAAATCACCATGTTAAAAGTTAATAGCAAAAGACCCTTTTTTTTTAATGAAGGAAAAGACACTAGAAATCTCAATTCTGATGAAATTGTGACATTGTGTATCCCCGAAAGGCTCAGTTGTTCTCAACGTACAATTGCAAGGAATTTCGGGATTTCATCATCTATGGTCTATAATAGCATCAAAAGATTCAGGGAATCGGGAAAAATATCTGCACATCGTGGCAGGGCAGAAAACCAACATTGGCTGTCCATGATCTGTGATCTCTCAGGAACACGGATTGGGGCTACATCTCCAAACGCAAGTTAAGACCATACTATGCAAAGCGATAGCCTGATATTGTTAATATCTGAAATGCCGGAAATTTCACCGAGCCGAAGCTCCACTGAGATGGACTGATGCAAAGTGGAAAAGTGTGCTGTGGTCTGACATGTCCACATTTCAAATCGGTTTTGGAAAATTATGGACATTGTTTCCTCCAGGCCATACAAAAGGAAAAAGACCACCATATTGTTCTCAGCCAAAGTTCAAAATCTAAATCTGTGATGGTCTAGGGGTGTCTTTGTTTCCAGGCCATCGGGAATTTGCACATCTGTGCAAGCACCAATAATGCGGAAAGGTACATAAAGGTTTGGGGGCAGGATATGTTGCCATCCAAGCAAATTTTTTTTTCAAGGATATCAATGCTTATTTCAGGAAGACAATGCCAAGCCTCATTCTGCATGTGTTGCAACAGCGGAAGTGGGGTTTGTCATTTCATATACTCTTATCTGTCAAACAAGTGTAAAAAAGGAATAAACAACTGTAAAATATAAAATTGGTCAAACAATTCAACCCAAATTTGTGTTCACAAGTGAAAACACGTATACAGTAGACGTTGATTTTTTTTCTTCCGCTTAGAAAGCACGTGAGGTCACTACATGTACTTGCTGTGCATCTTTTGTAAGTGGACATCCTGCCTTATTTCAAACTTATGTCAGACCTGATGGGTCTGACAAAAAAAAAATTCTGAAAAATGACCAATTCCATAACCTTTGAGCTCTTCAACGTGGGATGTTCCACTGTATGTTTGCTCATTTATTACATGAACGACTACGCACTATATAAATAGCAATTTTGCAAGTCCAATATCTACTTTGGAGGGGGAAAAAAAACCCAAAAAACTGTACCGACAGCGTTGAGATCGAAACAGGGCCGCAGCAGGAGCTCGAGTGGCCTTAATGAACCGAATTGACTGACGCTGAAATATGATGAGCATTTCTTTGTTTGGTCTTTATCTTCCTTATGAAGAAGATCAATGTCTCCTGGACAGATCACTGCCTCTACGCAGCATGGCACGGCCGTTGTTGATACCCTTCTAAATAGTTAATGAGGCATTTATTTACAGCGAGGCACGCGTGTGTCATTGTCTGCCCCCTCGTTGGCTCTGTTGCCGTCTCTTTTCGGGCCCCCTACAGCATAGCTCGCTGATTCTTTGACGCTAGGCTGTTCATTTCATGGGCTATCACCTTTTAAATTGGTGAATGCTACCGTCACGCTTGATTAGAAATTTCTGTGGATCTAATTATGAGGCATAATAAGAAGAGGAATGCCTCCAGCAAGAGGAGGAAAATGGCGTTCGCACAGAGTGTAAACAATGGTTATTGATCATGGAATGATGGTGCCTTCGAAAAAGCTTCTTCAGAATGTCAGTTTGGCCGATATTTTTTTTAAATGAAAGCGTCCTTGTAGAAAGTTACATGAGGAACAAACCCATCTGCGTGCTGTGCGATTGGGGTGGGTATCAGTGGCTCACATCACAAAACGGTGACAATCGATACTGTATCAAGAAAGGATGGCAAAATATGAGGCTTTGGCCACATTTCAACAAACTTTGTTTTGTAATCCAGCCCACCAAGCATTTACAGTGTCGAGAGTCCTGTAATAATGTTTCTCAATGTCTTTTTTTTTTGTTGTTGTTTTTAATCTCGTAAGGCCCGCCGCACGTCAAGCAACTTGGCTGAAACTGACTCAACCGTCGCACACGGATAGTTGAGCAGCTGACTTTCGGCAACTGTTTTTACTGCTAAAAAAAAAATAAAAATACATAAATAAAATGGAATTGCCAGTGAACAGCTTTGCAACGTCGCAGATAAAACGCGCAATCAAAAATGCCCCGTCGTATAACGGTTGCTTTAACAAACAAAATGAACATTTGGGGGTGATAGGCAAGGTTCAGCTGGCGGCCACCGTTTGGAAGCCATGCCATTAAAGTCGACTACATCGTTGGTTTCCAATAATACTTAACAATAATTATCATTTCGGATGTACGTGTGGATGAAAAAGCAAAGTGTTGGAGAGTTTCTATTGTACGGAGCCTCTAAGGGGACATGGAAGGAAAAAAAAAACTATGCGAGATCTCGCAAAGAATGCGGGATCTCGCAAAGTTTTTTTTTTTTCCTTCCATGTCCCCTTAGGGGCTCCGTACTATTGTGGGAATGCGCAAGTGTAGTCTTCGTATGGACCCAACAGTTTCTTAAATATCCACGCTCTCTCCTTTTATTTCCTGCTCATTTCCTCTCGGTAGTAATTTTTGTATCTACAGCGAGGAGGGCAAACTATTGTGCCATGTTGTTTGCGGCCCAATGGAAAAATCAAATAAATACCATACAGTGTATTGGGTGCCTCCATCACCCCCCCCCCCCCTCCACCGACAATAGCACTGTTCATCATCGTGCTCGATCGGTGACTGTCCGAAACGCATAGACAAATGAACTGACCTTAAAGTTTGAGAGATTAAAATTTGCTGTTGACCAATGTTACTGTTTTGCAATCAATAGCCCTTTCTCAGTCTTGTTTTTTGTTGTTTTATAGCTTGAGGTGTCACAAAAGAAAAAAAAAAGTCACCGTTCCGCTTTTCTTTTCACAAAAGCTTGTTTTCTCTGCTTTTTGGTCAGTACGTGGTGTTTTTGATCAAATCAACCCGTATTCTACTGCTGCCTACTGAAGAATAGAAAAAGATAGAAACAAACTGATTAAAGAGAGTCTACTCTTTTGGTGGGTTGGGAGTTGATATTGACTAAACACAATATTCTGTGAGTCTTAAAAGATCAGTCCAAAAAAAAAAACACAGCTCTGAACTCTGCTTTGAAAACACCCAGTGATGGAGTTTACTGCGTCCTTTTTTTTCCACTTCATTTTCAGGGGCACGATCATGTCGCGTGGTTGGCTGTGTTTGCATTCAGCTGCTCGGGTCGTAGCGCGACGCTGCCAATCGTCATCTCACACACACACACACACACACACACACACACACACCTGGACCAGCATCTGTGCATCCTGCCGAGCTGCAGATTGGCACAGGTGCCGCGTCGAGATTGGTTGTCTGCGTGCTGTTAAATTCATTTAAGCCACTTTTTCTCCCCCAAATTTGCATGACCTCTATTTGTTCTCATGGACTTTTCACGCACACAACAGCGCCCTAGCGTTCAGGAATCATTTATTTCATCCCGACGTCCATCTGTCCGTGCGTCGGTCCGTTGGAACTCTTTGCGATTCCGAGAGCGACGCGACAACGATGACGTGTGTTGCCGCAGTCTAATTCCATCATCAGCATCATTACTGCTATTATCCCGTGTCTCCCTTTAATGCAGGCTAATGGATGACCAATTAAGATAGATGAGCCTGGCAGTGTGGAGTTAATAGCCAGGACATGCTGTCTGGCTTCTATCCTGACTCCCACAGTCTTTTTATGGCTCAACTGGCCCGATTGATTACAGCCCCAAAATGTTATTGTTGTTAGTGTTGTCCCGCGCTCATATTACGCACTTAACTTTCGTGATCATGAGACTCGCTGGAACATCAGCTGATTAGCATGAAGTCTCTCGACTGAAGATCAAGCGTTGTCGAGTTCCCAGAGGCAATATTTGGTTTAAATTGTGACTGTCAATGCCATTCAAATCGTCTTTTAGACGTACCCACGGCAATGAATACGTGAATACTTGATACTTGATGAGCGTGGAAACCGCGTCATACGCAAGTTCAAGCTTTTTTTCCTCTTTTTAAAGCACAATTGAAAGACTTCCAAACAAATTAAATGAACTCTAAATATTTAGAACAGCAGATGCTGTGCACTTTGAATTGCCAGTAAGTTGAATTATAATCCACTTTGAATGCGCCGCGACATTGAAGGAGACAAATAACATTGTAGTGAAATGCTTCCTAACTTAGTTCATAAGTCATATTTTACTTCGATTTTTCTTTTTAATTCTTCTTCTTCTTTTTTTAAACTCCAGTGTTTTCATTCTGTTTTCCAAATCCAAAGGAAAACGTTTTACATTTTAGGGCTCTTCCACAGTTGACGCTTGCTCTGCTAAAACTGGAATATTGCTTTCTTAGTAACTGTACCGAACCTTGCTGTTCCCTTAATTTCTCAGGGAACGATGCGTGAATCTCAATGACAATAGCCAGACAAATGCAAGAGGCGTACTATGCTACAGCTAAATGAGGATTGTTTGTCCTTGGCGGAGGTCTGAGCTTCACTGAGTGCCATTCTGCTGCTTTTTTTTTTAATGTGCGTGCCACTTGAAAAATCACCGTTATTTGCATTAATTAGCAGGGAGTGGTTGAACTACTTTTGAGGAATAAAATGATGCCAAAGCTCCCAAACTATAAATGTATTTTGACCCGTTTTTAGATATTTCCTTTTAAACTGTGCATACTGAATACATTTTCTTTCATAGATCTAAAAGCACAAATGTTGCCCATGTGATGTTTGCCTTCCGTGTGACAGTAAGACAAAAAGGCCGACAGGGAATTCAGCCATCCATCAAACAAACAGATCTTTTGTTTTGTTGTTTTAAGTTATCCATTAACTTTGCCACACCCAAAGGGACCCTGGAACGTAATTCTATCGAAGAAATTGCTTTCGAATTGTATTGAACGTCCAGAGGCAGCAGAAATATGATGTGAACCATTTAAAAGGAATGCCCTCCCAGCTCTTCGCCTGCTTCAAAGACACAGACACAGCACCCTTGTGTGGCCAAATCCAGCAGCCTGGAGAACAGCGCGCAACTACAAGTTTAGATGAACAATGATCCTCTGTTCTGCCCAAATCTCTTTGTTTATCGCTCGTTTTCCTGTAATAGCCTTTGAACTTCTGATCAAGTAGCAGTGTGAGCGGCTGATCTGTTGCGCTGTGCAGAGATTCCCACAGCCAAACTTCAGCTGAGCAGAAGCCCTGCGAACAAAACAAGTTGTGAGAGTCACCGTCGCTTAGTGTCCTCTTTTGAGGACATCCTCTTCCGTCTCACAATCGTCAGACAGCACAATGAGCAAACAACCACGGGCACGTTTACAAACGAGCCGAAACGGAATGCCTTGAAACTCGCAAATAACATACCAGAGAAGACACGAAGGCTTCATATGATTTTTGCATCAATTCATTTTCGATTAAAGCGGCCGAAGCGGGGAAAAAAAACTGTTTGTGTCAGTTAGCCACTGTGCTACTCTTCAATGGAGTTACAACTGCGCAGCCCCATGTGCTCTTAGATGAGACGATCGAGTCGGCTTTTTGGAACAAATAAGAGCTCAACCTGGGAACGCATGATGTCGGGCAATGACATTTCGACAGACATGTAATAATGTTGAAAAACTGATGAAAGACGGAAGAGAATGATTGAGAGGAAGAGACGGTGGAACTTTAAAGGTCAAAAATTTGGATTTCAAAACGTTTCCCCCATAGAAAAGGTTGGAAATGGATATCCAAGTGTCGCTGTCAAAACTTTGATGAGAAAGTTTTTTTGGGGGGCGCATCGTGTAGAAGGAGCCAACAACATTCACTTCGGATAGGCGGCATATGGTGGGCTTTGTGTTTGCCAATCTGTCCACTGCCTTTGCCACATGCGCAGGCACTTTGTGAACGCTGTCAGGAGTGTAGTCGATGAAGTGCTGCGTCCATGATTGAAAACGTGCAGAGCTCATATTTGCCACACTCTATTCGTTCTAACTTTTGCTAGTAAAATATTCTCATTCATTTCAATAAGGAAAGGTGATTTGAGATATGAGCGTTTGAGTTACAAGCGTGGTCACTGAACTTTTTTTTTTTTTAAAGCAGACCGCTTTAAAAAATCTTTTTGTTAAGTGAAGTCAAGAAAGACATTTCTATCCATATAAACATATAAATAGAAACAAATAACGTGTTTATATTTTAGGAGATGAGTAAAGACCCATTTTTTTCCAATACTTATCTTGGGAAGTAAAAAAAAAAAGTATTTTATTTTTCAATTATGAAAGAAACGTTATTCTTAAATATCACTGTTAAAAATGGATCTGCAATTAAGTATTGGCAAAACTGTCAATTCAATGTTAAGCAGGTTTTTCGGCATCAGCTGAATGTCACTAATAAAGTAACTTTGAATCTACCTTAGGGTGGGTCATCATTTTCCGGTGGTCTACCGATAAGAGGGGGGCTTAGTTTAAATGTGTGACAGCTAATTTCCTACCTCAGCCTGGTTCCTACCCTTGATTGAATTTGTGTTTGCATTTGTAAGACTACAGTTCAATTTTTGCTTGACTTTCCTCATTATAAAACACAAATTTTTCTAGTAAATCACAAACATTCAAGCAACACGCTTTTCGACATGCGTTTTGGGATTTTAGCGTGATGCTGGCAGCTGTCTACTTGTGTGAACTGAGTTGGGTGGCAACAAAAAGGAAATTTGGGGGGTTAATGGCTTGAAGCATCATACTGTGTCAAAGCAAAACAAAACAAACCAACGACAACTATGAGCTAGTTCATTTTTGGAAGGGTGAATTTTGTTCCCAAAATTTCATTATGAACTAAGAACTGAACTTGTTTATTTGAAAATGTGTGAACTGAACTTTGAACTAGTTCACATAGGAAGTGAATTTTCCCAACACCGGGTGAAGATGTGTATCGTGGCGATTCAGTCTGTGGCTATCTAGCGGTTAAATTCAAGTGTCACCTCAGGGCGACATGCCTCTGAAATACACTGCATTAGGACACGCTGGTGTTTTATTGCTTTGAATATAAATTGGTGACTATATTCTTTCACCTGAAACAGTACTTGTTGAGACTGATAATGCGCCACTAAAGGTCAAAGAAAAAGCAAAAGTCCATGTTTATGTTCGCTGAACTGAGCTCTGGCATGCTCACACGTGACATGATTGGGGCTTGCCGCTGACCTCTATTGTACTCTTGCGTCAAATATCAACATACACCATTTGTAATGATCACTCCGTTGTCTTGTACTAGTTGAAATTGTAAAAGCAAGTTATTTTCCGCAGGATGTGATGTGACCATATGCAAATGAGCAACATTGTTTTTTGTTTTGTCTTCTTTATTTCACTGTTAGTGAATAGCTAAACAAATAAGATAAGATAAGAAAACCTTTATTAGTCTCGCAATGGAGAAATTCCCAATTCACAGCAGCAAAGTTTTGAAAGGAAGAAGTAGAACAACAAAATATAGGAGCTGCTGGAAAGGCAGCCACTCACGCGGCGCCATTTTGAAGTCAAAATAACAAAAATAACACAACACAACACATAGGACACAGACAGTCGTGCAATCTTCACCAATTTTCTGCATACACTTTACATAAGATACATGTTTTTGAGTAACCACAGAAAACTCACACAAGGATTTAATTCCCAAACCCCTGAACTGTGAGGCAGATGTGTAAACCACTAATCACCATGTGAATATTTTACACAAGTGATGGGAGACAAACACGCACAAAAAGAATAAAACAACATTCTTTTTTTTCTGTTTTCCCCCCACGCACATTACTTTAAAATGTGTTGTCTGTTAGTTATGCCTTGATGATGTTCCCCACTGATATGGAACAGACAAAAGCAACTGAGCGTCGATATGATCCACCAAATTCCTTAAGTGTATTTCAATTTTATTTTATTTTTTTACATATTTTGTGAAGGGGGGCGGAAAGTCAACCACATCAAAAGTGCGGGCCGAGGAAAAAAAATAATGTATGCTTTTGTTCGATTCTTTGAAGAGGATGTGTGTTGCGCGTTGCCGGTTTCCAGCATCCCAAATTTCAGCCCCGAGCACGGAGCCGATTTCGATCATCGGAAGGTGTATGTGGTTCGCAGGACTGAAGAGAATGGCAGCGCAGGCCAGTCGTGCCAGGCTCACATCCTTGCCCTTGCAGGTAAGTTTCTGCATTTTAATTTCTATGATGTGCCCGCATTATGTTTCAGTCTCATTTTCCCCACGAAGGCGTTGACGTGTGTCGAAATATGGATTGTAAGTTATGTCGTCCGACTTGTGAAGAGCTTATCGTCTGAGCTCCGATAGCTGCAGTAACGTCCTGGTTAGCAAGACATACTTGCGAGGTACGCGAAGACAACTTTGCGACCAGTGTGGTTAAGTGTTTGTACTTGTGTTGTTTCGACGTTCCGTGTGCAACGTTAGCCAGCGACGTCGCTTGTTTACAATCTGCAGCTAACCCCGTTAGCTCGTCTGTGCGCTCAGTTAGCATGCTAGAGTTAGCTGTCTGCACACGTAGAGCTGTCAGAACATGGAACACCCGGGCAAAATACGCTTGACGTTTTCACGCTTCTGGTTTTTAAAGCCGAGATGCTATACCCGATGCCTTTGGTGCGTCAAAAGCCATGTTAACACGGTTTGACTTTTGTATTTTTATGTGCCATAAAAAAGATGCGCCGCCGCGGTGTCTTTCCAGACAGCGTGCAGACAATATGTCAGTAACGTGACAGCGCATTAAAAAAAATGTAAATAACATGTTGCACGTCTGGCTCGCTTGCTCACTGACTAGCCCTTTTGTTGACCATATGACATCTCTAATCCATGAATGTCAGCTGTCTGGGTTGTGTCATCCATCCAGCGAACGAATTCTCCGCGTCCACTGCAGTTAACCGGCACTTCTATTTCTGTAAAGATTGTTAATTTTTCCATCGTGCTTAAATGAATTTAATATGACAGATAGATGACGCACAGTTTGTTGTGGTGAAGGGATCGGAGGAGAAAGAAACTTGACGAGTGAGTGTCTTGAACGTTTGCAGATGCTGTAGAGGAGTTTGAAGACTTTATAATGCAAAAGAAGATGAAAATTCCCAAGATGTCCATCAAGAATTCAGGAAATTCAATTGAGAACAGCTTTGGAGGGGACAGAGTGCCTCTCAGGCATAAAAAGGTAGGATCGCAGACGACAGTGGTCGGTGTTTTGTGCGCACCATGTAAATGAAGGGGAAATAAGTAGACAATTGACTTTAAAAACAACTGATGCACAACATGAATCTTAATTTATTGCTCGTAAACCAGCATTGCCTGCATTTGTATTCTTTGAGGTGAGCGTGCTATAATTGTATGTAAGTGAAAAGCTGCATGCTCCCTGCAGACCAGGAGAGGCTTATCTATACTTTTATCTGCAATAGACTTGATTATGGTAATGGTATTTTGACTTGACAACCTAACCAGGACAAAGAGATCTATCAGAACATATTACGCCAGTCCTAAAGGCTTTACACTGGCTCCCAGAATAGACTTTAAAGTTCTGCCATGGGTCCATAAATGAATGGTTAAGGTTCCGCTTACATTAAAGAAATGCTAATGGGATATAAACCCAGTGAAACTCTGAGGTCTGCAGACACAAGTCAATTACTTGTTCACAGAATTCAAAGCAAACATGGTGAAGCACTATTTAGCTGTTATGCTGCACGTAAATGGAATACGATAACAACAGAAGTGAAGTAAGCCCTAAATGTAAATGCTTTTAAATCCAGGTTAAAACCCTTTTCCCCCCCTATAACTATTATAAGGTATTTTAACATGTTTTTAAAGTATGTGTATATTTATTGGGCTTCCACCCAAACTCCCTCGCGCTATTTTTACCATATGGTGGATTAACACAAATTCCAGCACTCTGGACAGATGCCCTTTCACGGACAAATCCTCTGAGCAGCTCATCAGGAACTCTGTGACTCCTCTTTAGTTCTTTTTGAGATTCCCACAGTCATCATAAAAAACATATGCGCACGGTGTGCATTTTTTCCCCCCTGTCTGGGGTCGTTTTTGTCCTCTGAGGGCCGTAATTGGCGAACGTTTATTATCGTGCAGTATGAACATATGTTGGTTAAATGTTTTAGGGATTTTTACTTCCTCCAGGGTTTTATCTGTTTCTAGCATTGCATGGTCGGCCAGATCAAATACTCTCTTCGGTTCCCATATGCTCTTGGTTTTGTTTTTCATAGTATCACTTTTTGTCGCACACGGCCCATTAAATTTGTTGCCTTCCTACAAATTGTTGTCGACCTCAATACAAACACAACGCATGCAGTTGTACTCCTAGGTTTACAAACTGTATTTATTATTCAAGCAATCACTTTGTAGACCTCTAAATTATCAAATGTTCTCCCCAAAAGGCCCTTTCTCAAGACCATGGCCGCCCTATTTCAAACTCCTCCAAAAGTTTGGCAGCAGTAGTGGCTCGCCTGGAAAGAAATGCAGCCAGCTCCTGTATGGAAGGCGAAGAGGATCTGGATGAGGATCGACTCGCCGAGGAGGGAGAGGATGCCGATGACGAAGACGACGACATGGAGGCAGAACAGCAGCAGCAGGAGCATTATCATCACCAACAGCAGCCGCAGCAGCAACATCTCGAGGTGGACACGGACGTGGCCGCGGCGGTGGTTCCCCGCGTCCTTTACGACGAGCTGGTGGTCAGCTACAGGCAACAGGAGGATGAGATGAGGAGGCTGCAACAGGAGCTGGAGCGAACGCGTCGGCAGCTTGTGCAGCAGACCAAGAAACTCAAGGAATATGGCAGCCTGCTGACTGAAGTCAAAGAGCTCAGGGACTTCAATCGACGGCTGCAGGACGTGCTTCTCATGAGGCTGGGCAGTGGTAAGGCAACATGAGCACACACACACACTTCTTCGTTCAAATTTGAGTTCTGTATCGTTTGGTCAGAGTCATGACTACCTACACTGGAACACTGTTTCAGCTGTCAATTTGACCTTTTAACCTGGACAAAGCAATTTGAGGGAAACAAATCTTAAGACAAGTGCCTCTCATTAATCCCAAATAAACCTCAATGTTCTAGCATGCCTTTTCCTGACATTTATTTAGCTAACAGTGACTCTTATCTGGAACTGTTCACAATTCTGTCCAGCTTTACCAAGGTGCCAAAACATGATGCTGCCATCATCATGTAGGGATTGGTGTTCTTCTGGTGATGAGCAGTGTTGTTTTCACCAAATGTACCTTTTGGGCGAACCTCCGTTTCATCGGACCATAACAGATTCTTCCACACGCATGTGGGAAATTTCAAGTGTTTTTTTTTTCTTTCATAAGATAAGGCCTTCTGTCTTTCCACTCTACTTCATAGCCCAGACATATGAAGATGAGAGATTCTTCTCTTATGTATTAAACAGCAAGGACTTGTTGCCAGAAATTCCTGTCGGTCCTTGAATGTTGTTGTCTACCTCTTCTTGGCACCCTTCCTGACCAGTCTTTTCATACATTTTTGGAAGGACGTCCAGTTCCTGGTAATGTCACCGTTGTGACATATTTTCTCCACTGGACGATGACTGTCTTTATGTGTTCCATGATATATTTAATGCCTCGGAATTTCATTTCTGTCCTCCACCTGACGGGTAGCTTTGAACAGACAAATCCCTCTGATTGTGTGGGAGCTGTCTGCGGAACGATGATGACTTGTGCTATAAGATGTGACCAAAAAAAGAAAAGCAGATGTATTTGGCCTCTCTATTCCCTCCAATTGGATGTGGATTCTCACTCACAATTATGTAAAAGTTTTGAAATGATATATATTGGTCCATATATACAGAATATGTATATATGTGTATATCACACAAAAACCTGACATTTGAACAGGGGTATGTGAACTGTTTTTTTTTTTTTTTTTTTACAGTTTGTTCGGGGGCTTTTTTGTTTTTTATGGGTAGTGAAGTCTTTAAGGGAAACAATCCATTCTATGATGGTGGATAGATTTAAGAATTAAATTTTCCTAATGTGGAAACAATAGACATAGAAAAAAAAACTCACTTTTTAATAATGTGTTGTTAAGACCGTTGTGTTTAAGTCAAGTCAAGTCAAGTCAACAGTATTTATAGAGCACTTTCAAACAGCCATCGCTGCATACAAAGTGCTGTACATGGAGCAATTTAACATGCACAATAAACAGTAAGACAAATCGGTAATAAAGGCGGTAGAAAGCACCAAACAGTAAAACCAAGAACAAATCTAAGTCATGCTGAGTCGAATGCCAAAGAATACAAGTGAGTTTTGACGAGGGTTTTGAAGATGGGCAGCGAGGAGGCTTGCCGAATGTTTAGTGGGAGGTCATTCCAGAGAGAGGGACCAGCAACAGAAAAGGCTCGATCCCCTCTGAGCCTCAGTTTAGTTCTTGGTACTTCTAATAAAGTCTGGTCCACAGACCTGAGGCGCCGGGCAGGTGTGTAGGGGCGGATGAGCTCAGAGAGGTAAGGTGGCGCGAGATTATTCAGAGATTTGAAAACAAATAAGAGGATCTTGAAAATAACTCTAAAATGAATGGGGAGCCAGTGAAGGGATGCCAGAGTAGGAGTTATGTGCTCCCTCTTACGAGTACCAGTCAAGAGGCGAGCGGCGGCATTCTGGACCAGCTGAAGGCGCTTAATGGAGGACTGGCTGACTCCAAAGTAAAGGGCATTGCAGTAATCGAGCCGGGATGTGACAAAGGCATGAATTACTGTCTCAAAGTGTTCATGTGAGAGGAGAGGTTTTATTTTGGCCAGCTGTCTAAGGTGAAAGAAGCTGGATTTAACAACGGCACCAATTTGCCGATCGAGTTTGAAATCACTGTCCAGTTTAAGGCCCAAGTTTGAGACTGTTGACTTAAGATAAGGAGACAGGGGGCCCAAGTCTACAGGATGGAATGTACAAGGGCCACTGGGACCAAACAATATCACCTCTGTCTTCTTTTCATTGAATCTCAAGAAATTTTGTGCCATCCAGGTTTTGATTTCTTCCAGACAGGATAGGAGTATATAATAGACAGTTTAGGGAAGTGGTGATCATTGCTCAAAGCTATTTAACGCCGCACATCACATTTTAACACTTTTGTGTTAAAAAAAAAAGTTCTTGTCGTGACTTTCATCTTACCCCATCTGTGGTCGCCACAGCGAGTCACTGACATGATTTGTTGGGTATCGTCTTTTCGCCAGATGTGCTTCCTGATTCAACCCACCCATATTTTATAATAAAACTCCAGTTATGTGAGTAACTTAGTTTTCCGGAACATACATCTTCTACACCAGTTCATAAAATAAAATCTATGTAATTTACAGTCATTAAACTTCATCAGAGATTCCACCATAGTAATAATTTGTATGGATTGTCTTCCCTTCGTCACGTTACGTTGTGAAAATGAATGCAAAAAGTAATGCAAGTCAAAAACCCCTGCGCACCGTGTTGTAAATAAAAATGTGAGTTTGGTTCACTTCTGTAAAGAGGAGCACAAGTTGCTTAATGTGCTTGGGATATATTTGACAATGACAAATTGTAATAATAAGCAACTGCTGAATTCGGTTGGTCTATATCACGTGATAATTTTTAAGACAATTCAACCTTACCCGGTTTAGTTCAACAATGGCATTATAATTCAGCAAATGGTTATGAATAGGTCCTGTACGGCCATAAATTTAGTCCTGGAATTTGAGTGGGCAAGTGTTCAGTGCTCAGCAATGCACAGAAACCACTTCGGTTCGATGTCTGTCAGTGTAACTTCATCCGTACATTTGGACCAAGAAGCTTGCTCACTGGCTAGACCAGGGGTGGCCAACCAGTCAGAGACTAAGAGCCAATTTTTTTTAGCCACACACACACGACCATGCACACGCGCACATATGCATGCACGCCACGACGAGCAACAGCCTGAGCGCCCGAACATACTGTAAATGAAACCTAAAGACACAAACACGCAAATCTTTTCTATTTTTTCCCCATTTCCTCCTCCCACCGCTCGCGGTCGACTTGGGACCAGTCTGCTGGCTCTTGGTCGATTGTGATCGACGTATTGAGCACCCCTGCCTTAAAAACAGAGGTAATTTGCTGACTAGCTTAGCACTTAGCGCTCTTGTCTGCGCATGAGCGGTGAGTCAGTCATCTGATTGGTTGCCCTCTATGTCAATCAAGTAACGGGATTGGTGATAGGCTGACGTAGTACGTTCTGTGTCTTAAGCATGTTGTTTTAATGGCAGCGCCGTCGTCGAGGCGTTTTCGACAATTGTCGAGGGAAAGCCCGGGAGCCGCATTGAACCAGCCGAAGAGCCGCATGCGGCTCGCGAGCCGCGGGTTGGCCACCCCTGGGCTAGACCATCTAATGGACAGGCAAGAGATTAGAGCACCCTGGGGTGTCTTTGTACACAGGATGGAGTGCACTGCCTGATATTAAAACTCATCAGCTACGTTGAAGCTTAACGTGGCTAGCCACCAAGACAGCTTAACCAGTGGGCCAAAATAGCCTCCTGTCCCCAGGCACGTGCAAGTCTAGGCTGAGCCAGACAACATTTTGGGCGCTCATCCAGTGTTTCAAATCTCATACCTCGTGTCAGCACACTAGTAACTGCTACAGCACAGCATTGTATTCCGCAACTGTTCGCTTATAGCTTTCCAGTATTTTTTTAGATGTTTTATTTTTTTTGCTTTGCTGGCCTGGCATCGTTTCAGTTTTGTTATAAAAGAAGTGTTTCATGTTTGCTTTAATGTCAAACTCCTTATTGTGTCTCTCTAGAGCCTATGCATGACAATGGGACTCAGACAATCAAGGCTGAGGTGGTTGAACCCATTGTTGAGACCCAGGAAACATACAGAGAAGAAGCCAACACCAGTTCCAGCTACTCCCCATCTCCGAGAACAGTCTACACATGCAACGATGGCAAGGTCAGCCTCATTTCACTTGATCTGGCATATACTGTACGTGCTTCCTCCCATTTTCTTATCCACTTTAAAAAAGTAGGAATGGAGTGACAAAACTAAGCAGGATATATTGGTTTTAGAATCTTTGAGCGGTTTGCAATCAGAGCACACCACACCACGGTCATGTTTAATTGTTAATTTCATTCACTGAAAAAAAAAATACGCCGCTTTGATTAAAAGTCATCCACCTCAGTCTGCGCTTGCCCCGGCCAGCCTGACACAAAAAACAACCCCCCAAAAACTTTTATACTTCCCAAAAGTGAACAACTTTGGTTACGGCGTGACATGATGAGCTGACTAAGCAGTTTAATCGAGGGAAATGAATTTTCACTTCACAGTACTTCCCCTTTATGGCTGACAAAGTTCCTTCTCCACCAGTGTGTTTCAGTGCTACTTTTTTTTTTTTTTTTAACAAAACAGGCGTACTCAAATGTCACTAACCTAACCGATGTCTAAAAACTGATCTCAACTCTCCCATTTTGAGGAGACAATTATGCTCAACAGCTCTGCAGATTGTGGAAAGAGGCAGAATTTTACGACACTTCTCACACACTGGATAGTTTGAGAGCGGTAATAGATTTTTTTCTTCATTTATTTTCAGTACTTTAAAAGGGTTAATAATGTATCAAAATAACAGATGACGTGGGCACAGATCAACAGTATCATACCTGAAAAATCCGTCGTTCAAGGCAATCCATCAGATGGCGTAATTCAATTGGAGCGCCCTGGTAGCAGCTAACTTTGGTGGGCGAGATTTTTTTTTTTTAATGCGATGGGCCATATGTGGCCCACAGGCACCTTTGCATTTTTTTCTTTGTTTTTTTGGTTTTCTTCTCCTTGGTACTTCTCAACTGTTCGACTTCAGCACCTCTGGGAAATTTTGACTTCGGAGGTTCAGTTCTACCTGCCACATTGCATTCAGAGTAATTCATTTCTTTTCTTGAAGCCTCCCTCCTCAGTGGCTTTTTGCCCGCAGGTGACCAGCACAAGACCCTTTCCTGTGCAGTACTGTATTTCCTTGTAATCAGCATGAACTTCAGCTCACCTTAGATCAGTTCTTTCCCCTGTCCAGCTCTGACAGGTAAACAAGGTTGAGAAGATGATTATTGTTCCTGGAGGCCTGGCCAGCATCATCAGTGTTTATTAGCCAGTTAAGGTTGCCTATAATGCAACCAAGATCCTGTGTATGCTGACAGGAGTGCAATTGGTAGTACAAGCTCTGGGACCTGCAGCCACCTCAGGCGTGAAGAGCGTTTGCAAATTAGAGCCCTCCTGACATCATGGGCCCCCTATTAATTATTCGCACAAGAGAAATTCAGAGTGATTGACATGTTAGCCGCCGTGAGTGTCGGCCTGGCATGGAGGAAGGAGGTAGAGAAAATAAATGCGAGGAGCTTGAAGTGAGAATGAAAACAACCTTTCCCAACTTGAGGGCAGAAGAGCGAATCTGGACCGCGGCCTAAAGCACATTAGCTGCACAGGGAAAATCCTTTTGGACTCCGGCCTAAAGACTTAGGAGTGATCAGAGAGCCCAGAGAAAGCAAGTCAGATATGACCCCTGCTGCTTCCGCCCACCTGAATGACGAGAGCCTGGCCTGGCAATTGGCTTGGTGCGCTTGAGACGTGCTTATGCATTGGCCTGTGGAGAGCCGCGTGCTAAATTCACGGTGGGAGTAATCCAACCTACAAGCGCCCAGTGGCTTGAGCTTACTTGAGTATCCTCGTCTGCGAAAGCGATGCTTCTTGGGATTAGCTCTGTGGTTTAAGTAAGAGTCGGTTAAGATGTCTTATACCGTGGCTAGCAATGATCTGCGTGGTTTCCTCTCTGTCAGTTGGCCCGGTTAGATTGGGGCCACCTAACACTGATTTAGTGATACCCAATGGTGGCTGCTTGATTGTATGTTCACTCTAGCAGACCGCGCACAATGTTGCGCATAATTTGTTAAGATTGCAGATTTTATTTGCAGCCTCACTCACTTTCGCATATTGCACAGGCTGTTGGCAGCAAGTTTCAAAATAGAGGGGGAGACTTCGGTGAGACTGATGGTTTTCACGATTGAACATTTCAAAATGAAATGATGCAACTGAAAGTGTCAGTGGAAGACATGCAAACCTGACTCAGTTACAAAAAGAAATTGATGACTCCAATAATTTGGGTGAAGCCAGCAAGTACACGTAAGCCTTTTTCGTCGCATGATGTTTGTCCAGAGTAAAATTGTGTTTAGAAGTTGTGACAGCACACCCGAAAAACTGCTAGGGGAGAGAGAGGACGCCACCAGACAACTTCCACGTTGTGCTGAAATGACCCAGACATGAGGAATTAAAGTTGAAAAGAGCTTTGTCTAGGATGACGAGCTAAAAGTCAGCCCTTAGATTACTCGGAAGCTCCAATGCCGCATTGCCAAATAAACAACGCAATATGTCATCCTAATTTTGGTTTCTGGCATTTCAAAAAAGGAGAAATGATGCTCTCTCCCGTTTACCTCTTATTTTGCCTGCGCCTCTTTGTCATGGTTCACTGTGGTGCCGTTTGCACCTGCCTTTCAGACACCATATTTAAATATGTGCACAATCAAGAAGAATCAATCTTAATAGCTTTGATGGTTCATGCAAATGTGTTTCTAGTCAAAATCATTTCCTAAGCCTACTACTAAATTTTTGCTTGGTTGTTTTCGTCATAGAAGGCCACATAATGGCGATGGAGGACACTAATTACAGCAGAGTCCATTACATGAGGAAATATGGTTCATGAAAAAGAAAAATAACAAAAGGTCTGTCAAAGAAATCACATCTTTAATCAACCCTCTTGTTTGCGTTTGAGGATGTCAAATCGTCTCAGAGGTACACACTCGTGTTTTACATTTCTTGTAATTTTTTTTTTCTTTTCTTTTCTTTTTGTTTTTAAATTTGGCACTGTGGGGAAAACTTGCCCACAGACTGATTGCAGAAAAAAAAAAACACTGACACAGCTTTGCTGCAAGATGATTTCTGAATAACCAGGACTGAACTAACAAAAGGTCCTGCATGAGCAAAACATAACAAATGCTACCGTAGCTCATTAGACCAGCTGAAAAAAAATATACGTTATTTTAACATTTGTTTGCCCGTGTATGATGTGAGATCAGTTTGTGTTAGCGCTAGCGTGTTTTATAGACTAAGAGAGAGCTAATTAGTATTCATGAGCCTCTTCAGAAGATGGTTTGTTGTGTTAAATAGTTAATGTAACATTGGTTCATCAATGTGTACATGCCAGATGCAAGGCGTTCCTGCCTGATGATCTCTCCATTTTAAGTGCTTTGCTGTAAAATGAGGGTATCTATACATATTTTCAAAATAGGCCATTCATTGAAGGTGCACCTCATAATCCAGTGCACCTTTTAGTGTGGAAAATACGGTTATCAAGTAAGATAAAGAGAAATTAATTGTCAGTGCTGTACTACATCAGTACCTTTTGTACTGCAGTTGTATTACTAAAATACCCTATTATGCCTACTAGATCATAAATCATAGTCATAAATACGCCACTCTCTGATACTCATTCATAGATACTCTAGCCTTCGAATGTGCTTTTCACTCCAACGTAGGTTCACCTAGGTGGCGGTATCTGGGTGGAGGAGGAGAAGTGGCACCAGTTGCAGCGCACCCAGGGCGACTCCAAGTTCACAAAGAACCTGGCTGTTATGATCTGGGGCACAGAAACCCTTAAAAACCGCAGCGTCACTGGAGTGGCGACCAAAAAGAAGAAAGACGCTCTTCCCAAACCTCCACTCTCACCAAGCAAGCTCAAAATTGTCCGAGGTAAGAGGTTTTACCCGACCCTCCCAAATTCGATGGTCCTTCTAACCCAGCGCCCTTTTGCCTTCGCCGCAGAGTGTCTGTATGACCGAGTGTCCCAAGAGACGGCAGACAGTGCGGAGATCACACAAAGATTGTCCAAAGTGAACAAATACATTTGTGAGAAGATCATGGACATCAACAAGTCCATCAAGAACGAGGAGAGGCGGGAGTCCAAGCTGCTCATCAGACAGACAGTCAAAATGGAGAACTTTACTTATGACGGCATGTAGAGATCAAAAAGTGTTCTTCTGTTCCCCTCCTTCCCATCGCACGCAGGTCAAAGGAATTTGGAGGGGGGCTCTCGGTTTGGGTGCGTTTGCTATTCCTTCGACTCATCGGATTGGTTGAGGTGTGTTACACCAAAGGCCCCCCTTTTGTTTTTTGTTGTTTTTTAATTATTAACGGTATGGCCCAGTGAGCCCATAAAGTTACAGACAGCTTTACCCACCAGCCAGATGGGAGTAAGAATGAGCGTTTGTTTGTTCTTGTAAATAAGCTTGACTGTAGGATCAGTACGAAGAAATGGTTCACCTCGGTGTGTGTGTTAAAAGAATTTGAAATTTATTTATTGTTCTGTGTCAGAACATCACATTGAATCCTTTCAGCTTTTAAAAAGTAAAAGATGAGCGATAAAAGACTTCAGTTGCTGTACAGTGGGAAGCTAGTGTCTATTAGAACTGGTGAGATATTTTGTGCGACTTAAACTGCTGGAGATCCGAATGACTGCAGTGGGTACTGCAGTTATATTCAATCGGGGAGTTGATAATGAATTAGTCTTAATTACTAACAGACATCGCGTGTTGATTGCAACGGAGAGGCTGTTGCTGCGAGAGATTATTTTGGCCATGGCTTTTTAGGTCAATCATTACACATCGCGAGCACCGCGTTTCAGTCGGAGTTGTACAAAATGGAATTTACTCGTTCGTTTACGTGGAAATCATGTGAAGCGTTTTTATGAAAAAAAAAATACGTACACCAATTCAAGGCTAAATGTGCTGACTAAAATGTTGTGACGCTGCTTCCTTCGACATTACAAGGCCAAGCACCATCTGCTCAACAAAGCAGACAGCATTTTCAGTCACATGAATCCCTTCATGTTCATTTTGCAATCTTGGCTCCTCCCCCCGCCGAAAGGCGCGATATGGATCGACGTGACAAAATAGCGTCAGTGTTGAGTGAAATGCCTGTTTTATGCGTTATTCCTCTCTATCTGAAAAACAAAAAATTTTTTTTGTGTCATTGTTTTCAATTGCCCATCTCTGTTAGTGCGACAACTACTAATGCACAACGACCGAGCCATATGTGATTCCCTTGTGTGTTTTGTTTGTGTGACCCTTGAAAACTGTTAGTAGCAGATACTTGGACTGTTGAGAAAGTGGCAGAGGAGCAGAAAAGGGCCTTAAATGGATTTGGCAATCACCTGGGCGCGTCATGCCCTTGGCTTTTCGACTGAGCTGCGATTGTCGTTGGTAGTCTTTAGATTTCACGTGCACTTTGATGTGAGAATGTATGAGTTGGTACTGTTCGGAGCATCGATGGACTTGAGGCTCTTGGTTGTCTTCGGGAGGGGGGCTTGCACCTCAGCTCTTGTGGAAGAAACTGGGTGGGTAAAGCTGTCTGGGACATGTTTTGGCGATTTATTGTGAAGCCCACAACCACCCTGTTCTTAAGAAATGCCATTGGGGAGAACTAAATATGGCCGCCGTAAGGACATTCAAGTCAGACTTGTCCTTTGTTCATTTTATTGCGTGTTGTTGTTTTGTCCCGCGATGTTTTCCACGGCTGTCGGCCCTCTGAAAGGAAATCTCGGAGACTCAAATCTCAAGTGTGACCCAACGGAGGCAAAACTGTGAATCTGCTGCAGAGCCGCCTGTCAAGCCTTTGCTCCTCTTCACACGTCTACATTTGTCAGTTTCTTCTTCTTCTCACTCGCCCGCTTTCTTTTTAAAACTGTATTTCCAAAGTTGAGCTTCGCCGTTTGTTAAGCTACCTTATATTGTAGAGAGATAGAGAGGCTTTGGTTTTTTTGGGGGGGTGCGGGGGGGTATCTTGCAGTTCAGTTGTAAATGTTCTGGACAATTATCGAATTGATGTCGCCATCATGTATGTCTATCTTTTTTTTATATTCTTTATGAACTCGTGTTGTTTTCCGTATGACTTGTCGGGCTTTCAAGTGTGATGTAGGGCCCTTAAAAAAAGAACAAACATCATTCGAGCCAAAGTGAGCGGTGATGCAAAGCTGGGGGTATTCTTAGAGAAGCGTTGAGCCTCAACCGTTACGTAAACTTCTAAGTTGACAAGGTGACAAATCATTTACATGGAATGCACTTTACACATCAATTTGTCAATCTTAAAAAGCCTCTTTAGTATATGAGTATATATTTTTTTTCATGTCTAACTCTAAAATTAAGGCCAAACAATCATTCTAATAACATGATGCACCTTAAGATGTTTAGTTTGTGAGCGGCAGGGTGTGTGATTGACATGCCAATGCTGAGCAGTAAGGTTAATCGATACGCAAAAGAATTGTCACGTCATTATAATGGCAGTCTATGAGAGAATTGTGGTCATGTTAAGGTATGACGTCATGTCTTTGTTTTTACAAATAATGGTCAATATGAGCCACACAAATGGGATGCTGATTGACTGATCAACGTGGTTTGCACATTTAAGGGGGGAGAGGCCCCGGCCACCTTAAAAGAACCTATTCGAAATCTATTGTATTGCTTCCATTTGTACTGGGTTTACCCTGTACAGAAAAAAAAAACTTCAGCTTTACAAGTGTTTGCATTGAGATATAAAACTTTATTTCCTCAAATGGTGGCCATGCCTCCAATAAGCGCTGTGCACGGAAATAATCACGGGGTGTTTCATCCACCCAACACAAGTAAATGGCCCCATGTAACAAAATCCAATTCGAATCGGAACATCGGTTCTGATTTAAAAGATGAGTGCATCGGTACATAAACTAGTAAATTGGTCCTTAAATATATCCTTTTAGAACAGAAAAGGTACATATGTTTTAGAAATGGTACAATGAAGTTTCTTGGGCGCGTGTGTATATATGTATGTATATGTTTATATATATATCATATATACATACACACACACACACACACACACACTGTATACAGACGCATTTAAAAACTTCATTGTACCTGCTTGAGTATATACGTACCTTATTAAATCTAATAATAATCCCACTGAGATGAATTGCCGGTAGTCCATTTTAAAGTGTGGTATCGCATGTCGTGAGATACGATTGAAATCTCCTTTTGTTGGAGGGCTGCACAGCCCTCATCATTACCTAGTTCATCATATACGGAGCCCTGTTAAATCCTTTTTATTTTTTTGCTAGCCAGAACGGCAGCAGTGAAACAGTCTCTCGGCTGAGTCTTACTGAGCTATAAATACTGCGCGTTCAACGTAATCATGCTAGCTTGCTATTTAGCTAGCAGATACAGGCTGACCCCATTTTTGAGGGCACTTATACACAGATACCCACTGTGCAAAAACAACCTCACAAATATTCTAATAATGCTCTTATGTATCGTTTGTATCCTTGGTTTCTTTGTTTTGTTTGTTTGTGTTTTTAATACCAAAAAATGGGTCGTGGTAAAGACAATGCTTTAAACCTTGTAACATGTGTACTGCGGTACGGAATGTTAAACCCACATTCAGCTTCATCAGCATCTCAGTAACATGCACCAACGGGATGCGTAACCTGACCGAGCCGTTTGCTCACGGCTGTATCCGAACGCCGCTTTCTTTCATTGCTCTCACACTCAAGTAGCGCTGGATGAAAGAAGTTAAACCTCACCAGACATGATTCTTTCTTTCCCACCTCCGGTACTGGTCTTTCAAAATGCACATAGATCAAGGTGACGCTTGCCAAGGTCCTGTTGGAACTGCTTCTCCTACCGTTTTGACTGCTCTGTGTACATAAGTCGTTCACTTGTGAGCCTCAGAGACGATGCTGGGAGAAGCATCTTGTTTGGTCTCTATTTTTGATTACAGTATTAGTAACTTTGTATACAATCCACAAACTGGTTCTACTTCATCCAACGTTCACCGCCCTACCTCATTGTTACTCTGGTGTTTGTTTGTCAGTGACTCTAAGCTCCGTGTGTATAGTCAAAAGAAAATCTATCGGGGGGGGGGGGGGGTATTATACCTGGTTACGCAACATGTACAGAATATATAAATATATATCTTCTTAAACACCTCGATTCACGATATCATTCTTCAAAAAAATAAAAATAAAAAAGGATGTTTCTTGAGCTGCTTCATGGAGGATGCTGCTGTGCGTCAAGGGGCTGCGGCCGCGTTGTAATCTGCTCTTGGCTACGTCGTGCAGTTGCCCCCGCCCGTGCTCGTTTTTTGTGTATGTGTTGCGTTTGGAGATTTTTACTGGTTGACGGTGCTACCAGCAAACCGTTCTCTACGGACCTCAAATGGTGCTGTTTTTTCTATGTTTTTAGCCCTCACGGAGGAGTGGGGGGGGGGGGGGGAGATGCGTTTTATTCAGGCGCGCCAACCACACCGCTAGTCCCTCAACTCTTTGGTGAAAGCAATTCAAGCCAAAACGCTTTGCAAGATGCTTTTGCTG
The DNA here is from genome assembly GCF_054856545.1 of Hippocampus guttulatus. Classification (NCBI taxonomy): domain Eukaryota; kingdom Metazoa; phylum Chordata; class Actinopteri; order Syngnathiformes; family Syngnathidae; genus Hippocampus; species Hippocampus guttulatus. Next base: position 14,298,385 of record NC_141267.1, read on the forward strand.
TTACTGTGTCGCTTACGTGCTATCCGCCCAAATGCCGTTCTCTACTTAGTTGTGAATCTCACGAGTACCTCAGAACCTGTTGATTTAAAAAAAAAATGCATCTGCTTTCAACACCCGTTTGCCGCCAATGTTTTCCGTGTGTTTGTACAACGTTTAGGGAGAGTTCCGGACATCTTATTTTAATCATAATGGCAGAACTTAGTTCACCGAAAACGGATTCCACTATTTGAGTTCCTGAATCAAAAAGGAAAGGAAGAAGAAAGAAAATGTATGTTTACAATGGCAGTTTGGGGCTGTTTTGTGTGATTCACTAACTTCATTCAACTCTTTTCAGTGTAAGTGTAGCAATTAGTACAACAGTTGTCAGACAGTGATCCACACCGTACGTAAATATGCATTCAATGTTTTTTGGGAGAATATCTCGTGCAAAATTTATGTTCTGATTGTTTTTGTTTCCACTAAGGATGGGCATTGGCCTACATTTCTTTGTTCAACCATGGGGAAAATTGACCAGAAATGACTGGTTATTATTTTGTCTGGGGTGGAGGAATATTTCCGATAAAAGAAAATTCTTAATTAGTTCATTGATTATGCTGCCCATCCATAGTTTGAGAAAAATATGTCTCCAATGTCATCACTGTGTTGAGTCATTTCCATTTGCAGCACTTAAGCCATCCACGGGACTGTTTGGTAAAAATCCAATGTACAGTACTTTTGATTGTTTGGTCAACATTGGGATGCTATTGTCATGGCAACTCAAACTTTAACTTCCCGTAATCACTGTCATTGTTGAATTGAAACCGTGCCGGCCTCTTTGAGTTGAAATGCATTGCCATGCTCAATTAGGGGAAGACAGGGTAATTAATGGACGGTGTTCCAGTCTGTTGGTACGATAACGTGAAAGACACTCGTGATTTCAGTCAACACTCCCTCAGCCTGCTTTGGCCTTCTGGAGGCCACCACTCTATACTAGGCAATAGTGCGTATGTATATGTCCTCGCTCAACCGGCCACACCTCTGCTACGCTGACAAGATGCTTAGCATCCTCTTATTGTGTCTCTTGCTGCATTCAGGAACATGTGTTTCATGTAGAGATAATAAAGCAAAATAAATCCAGACTTTTATTCTATCAGCATTAATCTTGTGTTGGCATTTTTTTTGTCTGATCCATTTCTTCAAGATGTATTTCTTGATTTGTGTTGGAATTTGATCTCCTGCATTTTGTTTTTGTTGCCCTTTTCATGAAAGAAGTTCATTTGACTGATTTCCAAATCTTAATCAGAGATGGCTTAATGTTTACCTTTTTTTTTTTTAAAGTGGATTGTAAAATATCTTTACTTTTGTTCTAGCACATCAGGTTTTGGAGATGTTTTTTTGTTTTTTTTTGGTGGGGGGTTAAGTTAGACTTACAAAAGCTTGCACAATACATATTTTGCCATGTGTTGTAATTCATAGCTATGGCATTACAGAAGAAAGCCCACCTGTTGCTGAACTTAATTCATAAATATTCCACATTATTATTATCATTATGAAAACCTGACTGCTCGAGGGGAAAAAATACAAAGGCAGGTTTGGAATCAGCGCAAAAAAAAATCGTTTCAAGTTAATTTGCATCTGTGATTTAAAAACTTGCTGAGCAGCGTCATATTGACTGAAGATAATCTATATTAACCCTTTCATGCACCCTGTAAACTGATAACATGATAAGTTGTCCACTAGAGTAACCACTGTCCCTCAAAGCGTTTAAAAAAAAATAATGTGTCGACCATTGCCCTTTTGGGCCCCTTTGTGATAAGGCACCAAGTCAACTCTCTCCATGAATAGATCAAACTGTGCTGCTCTTGCATTTCCATATATTATTGCCTGTGTAAGCAAGTGTAGCACCCAGCCAGCCTTTTCCTGCAGCCCGAGGGGACTTGTCAATGTCACTATGGCCAAAGCCTGCCACACGCCTCCTAATGTATTACCGCCCTGTTTTATTGGCAGCACGGTGATTCAGTGGAGGTGATGATGGATTAGTGCTGTGGCCGTGATACCGGGGCCGGGCACTGCAGCCTCGCCGTCTGTCGCATAAGCGCCGTGTCGTCCCCGCGCTAAGATAGGGGGACGTATTGTATTTATGTCACACGTACAACCTAATGAATATGGACATTTCGCTGCCTTTATGGAGCGTCTCGGAGCAGTGTCGGATTCATCTTATCCGTCTTTTCGTGTCAGAGTAGCTGTGACATTGGAACTGTTCGGAATGCACAAATATGGCGTCCTTTGAAGGTTTTCTTCGCTGGGTGCGGCTCGCAAATGGCAGGTCGCAATGACTTACAGTACAGCTAAACATCTTTGTTTGAAGTAAACCGTCATCTTGTTTTTGATGAAAAATATGGTCTTCCAGTACCGCTGATGAATTACGTTTCTTGCAGGGCCCAGGATATTTTGCAATCTTGTGTTCATGTTGTGCAGTATATTCGGATTCGATATTTTGCGGTGTAATGTTCTCACAACAATTCTTATGAGCCCAGACTTTCCATGTTGTCTTTAAAGTGACATTTTAGTCACTTTTTTGTGTCTCACCTCTGTTTTACATCATCTGCCCATTGTTCACAGAAACATTTTTTTTAATTAAACACAGTGACACATTAGAATATTTTGGCTGTACTGAAGAAACAAACATTTCCGAAATGATCAACGTTTTAAGAAATTATAACCACTCTTTCCTGAGCTTTCCGTGGATAAATTCAAAAACAGTTGAATCGTAAATGTGTTGTATGCATGTACTAAAAAAGTTCAACAAACTGCTCTTTGTTTGATTCTTTCGCATGTGCATACTTTTGAGATAGTCGCTCTCTTCATCATTCAGTCGGTGTTCTCCTGAACTTGAGCATGTGCAAAACATGAGTCACGTAATCATCTTTATTTCCTGCAGTGGTATAAAATCGTAATTTAGCCCTCAAGGTGATTAACTTCATACAATTTAATTAAGATTGGTTGCAAAAGCCACAATCGACAGAAAAGTGAACCTACCTCTCTCTCCTCCATCTATCCCTCTTCTTGGTATACCTCCATTTGTACCCACTCACCACGTTGGGCTACATGTCCCCACATAGTATATATCGGATATGGTGGCTGCCAGCTCTTTTCAAAAGGTCCTTATCGTTCTCAACAAGCTTGTTTGGCTCTTTGCAGTGATTAGAAACGAGCAATGTTGGAGTCCATCAGGCCCTCCAGTAAATGAATGCAAAAGTGAACCTATACATGGGAATATGCACTCACACATGCTTCAGCCCCGAGCACCCACATAGCCTTTATTAATGCAGGCGACTCCCAACTGCCACCACCATTCACCATCTAAAAAAAAAAAAAAAAAAAAACGAGGCACCTTTGCAACGAGTCGTCATGGCAGCGGCCAATGTCACTGCTACGGCTGCTCACTGCCTCTGTACGCTAATCGCTATACACATGCTAAAATATTCATCTCCCACATCTCACCACTTGACACACACTGACTTTCACATTGATGTCTTCTTGCCAGGTGCACTATTAGTATTTTAATTGTTATTTAATGTAACAAGTACAGTTTCGTGCAAGTTAAGCAATTTGAAGAAATAATGTACAGTAGTAATCCATTGACTGTCATGGGGATTATTTTATCCACCCCCTATAATAGATATCAAATATTGTCTTAAATAATCTTATTAGGTATTATAATAGGTAAGTTATCATAATATTCTCATGTGTGGGGCTTTAAAAACTGTGCTCTGTTTTGTGTCATCGAAATAAACATATGAGTGCACAATGTAAGATGGCTAATTTCTAGCTATAGCATTAGCCAGTGTGCTTTACAGGGATGGTGTCAGTCGAGGCTGCAGATGGGTTTCCTTAGAATGCTTTTGATGACTCTATATTGTTAAATTGTTTGAGAAAGCGATTTAAAAGAGGAGCAGTGGTTATTCCGCCCTGTTTAGGAATACAATTCGTTCACCTAGCGGTGGTAACCTATATTTACTTAGCTAACAATATTTACTTTAACAGACACATATCATTGAGTTACTGTACTGTACAAGTTTTAAAAATCAGTGATGCACTGCACTCGCAATAAGTGAACCACGAGATAGCAAAGGACAACTTTATCTTTATATTTGGTGAAGCAGTATGAGGCTCACTGCCCAAGGTTATTCCTGTATGGTGGTTTCAAATAACTGTTAGGTCGTCAGTTATTAGTGTAACTGTGACAGCCACTGCTGTTAGTCAGAAGAGTCTCCTCTAGACGGTGTCAGTTGAAAAGACGTTTGGTAAATTGCAAGGAGAGAGGAAACAAAATTCAGACGTAGTTGCCACGATCGTTGAGAGATTGGCTAATTTACTGACTTTCCTGTTGCTTGGATTAATGGCACCGATATGCACTTTCGACTTTTGGTGAAATGGATAGCGCGCAGTTGTCTAGCAGCAGGCTTGCTATAATGTTTTGCTGAGTAGTTGGGGAATCACTGCTTCATTGATTAGCATGTCTGCCTCACAGTCATGAGGGTTCTCAGCTCGGTTTGCACCATCCTGGATGGAATTTGATGTTTTCCAAGTGCTTGTGCGAGTTGTTTCCGAGTACTCGTGCTTCCTCCCACATTACAAAACATGCATCTTAGATTAAGTGAAAATTCTCAATACTGCCCCAAAGTTTTGTAATTGCCGATATGCCATCAAATGGTGGCAAAGCACTTTTTTCTATACTGCAAGGCTATGGTATGAAGCTCCTCCCCTTACTTCAACTTCGCTCCTTCGCACCAAGATAGCACCCAAGCATATTTATGTTTGACATGGCTTTGGCCTGAGCACAAAATTTGGTAATAAGGGCGATATCCACAACTTTGGCTAATGCTGAACCAGGGGTCCGAGTTTTAGCATTTTTATGGCTAGCTTCGAACAGATGTCAAAAGTTGGACGCTTGAGCTCTACCGTATACTCATGGATTTCCTTGTTTCTGATCTACTGAGTATTATTCTTAACAGTGTTTTATTAAACAAGAAATCATGAAAGGTGGGCTGTTTGTGTGAAAAAACAGGACGTTATACTTCGCTGTAAACAGGATTAGGTGTAGATGTTTAAGCGTAGAGGCACCCGTTTGTTTTCCGCCACATGAAAGTGTGCAGCATTTGATTGGTTTGTTTGTCTCTTCACAAGCCTCATTCTGCACGCGCGTTTAGCCCGCTTTTGATTCTCGTCACAACAAAAGCGGCCTCCTCAATGACTCAAGAAACAAAACCAAATGTCACACAGCTTCGCTCTTTTCTCTTGAAGATCCTCATCATTTTCAAAGCTTTTCATCTACGGGATGGTTCATAAAAAGGGCCAGACAAATCCAAACCGTGGAACGATTCATCTTTAATTACAAGCAAAATCTAATCTTTTAATTGGATAACAAGGCTCTCGTCACTAAGCAGACTTGAAAGGACATCAGGTATGTTCCCTTTTGTGATAAAATGGCGGGGGGGGGGGTACAATAGATGTTCACCATGCATCCTGTTTGATTTGCAGCAGGGAAAAAAAAAGGATGATTGATTATGCGATATGTGCATGAAAAAAAATAATTTTAACAAACACCAGCGGATTTTATTGGTTTAATCCTCCTGTGTTGCAGATCAAATTGATTCATTTGAACAAGTAGAAATAAAAACAATGATTGCATACATGGTCATATTTTGTGTCCTTGTCTCAAAATAAAAATTAAAGAAAAAAAGCCAAACAGATTTTGGTAATTTAACAGAACGTTTCACATTTCCCCATAAACACAAACAGACAAAGAGGGTAAAAGCACACTATTGGATATTCAAGCCAGAGAATTATATCAATAGCCTTTTTTTTTTTACAACCTGACTTAATTGAATTTTTAAAATTATTCGGTTTGAAACTTTTCATCAAATTTTAACACCTGACCACCGTGAACATCTGAGCTTCACACCATTGTGGAATTCGTGACTGAAGACAAAAAGTGACACTTGTCCGTCCTTGTCAATGTCAACATAAAGCATGACCACACACACGTACACACACACACACACAGTGGCCATGCGTGGCATCCATCACTATTAATGGCGTGGTGTTAATGAGCATCTTGTTGGAAGGTGTCACTTTACCCTCGGCCATGCGCACTGACATCAGTGCCATACTCTCCGCTCGGGAGGTCACCATGCACTCTGTGACTCCATATCATTTTGTTTTAAACCATCAGCCTCCCAGACGCTATAATAAAAATGTATCACCTTATCGCAGCCGTTCTAATTTTCAGTCGGTGAAAGGTCTTAATGTACCAAATAAGTTCCTCTTATGTGTGTTAACTTTCTTGTCATAATTGATGTAACTTTCATGGCAGAGCTTCTATATGACGTAGAGCGCAGTAATCAAGTTATTTATTCAATTAGGAATAAATACAGTCGCTCATTTTATTTTATTTACAGCACTCTGTTATTGCGGGAGGGCTTTTTTTTCTGCGTTTACATTTTTAACCTGCACATATGATTTTGTATATATATATATTCTATTTACTATTCTCTTTCACTACAGTAGTGAAACGTAAAGAGTGGCACTACTTTTGCCACCTCTCACGGTTGTGGGGACCAAAGTCTTAACCCCACTACGTGTTTGTACGTTTGCGTACTATATGTGTAAGCGCGTGTTAAATCAAGTTGACTGATTCTGACAGGCTGCCAGCAGCATGCACCTGCAGGCAGCTCGCTTCGATGTTAGCCTCAAACAGAAGAAGGGACCCCGCAAAAAGTGTCAGGAGTGGATGAGAAAACACATGTGGGCGAAAAAAAAAAAAGGGTTTTATATGTACACTCTCTGTGTGTTCACACCAGAAAGCGGTTTGGACAGCAGGGACTGGCGGGCCAATCGGGCTGACGCGCGGATTCATAGGTGACGGCCAAAATAATAGCTCTGCTGTCACACTGCTACTTATAACAGGACCCCACCTCCCGGGCCCCCCTAGGCCCCACTGTAACCTGCCGCTGACTTTACATCCAAGTGGTGTATCTCTGGCTGAATGCCGTGTTGTTTCGTGATAAATATTTTGGCTGCTTTGATTTTCCTTCGTTGTCCGGCACTCTGACTGGCTTGTTCAGGAGATGTCAGGGAATCTGACGAGTGTCCAACCGCTCTAACTTCATCTAAATTATTGACGTGCGAAGCATTGATAATTTAAGGCACTAGATCTTTTCTGACAAGGGGACGGTTTGCGGGAATTAAAAATCAAACTATTCACCAAAAAGGAGATAGTTTAGCATGGATTTATGGATCTGCCGTGACCGAGTTGTGTGCTATAGTGGGGCAACGAAGCAAGGGAGGTGGAGTCAGAAAAACAGATGGGAGAGGGTTAATTGAAGCTGACTTGTGTCGAGTGTTTGAGCGTCCCGAGTTGACACGTGCTCGTGGCCCGTATGCAACATGATGTTGATTCATCCCCCTTTGCACATTGGAATCATTCCTCTGCTTGAAAGGGATAAAAAAAATAATAATAATGCACGTCATCTTTTTGTGTATGATAATGTGTACTTTGTGGTTTGTTGTTCGCTTAGTCACATGGTAGCAAGTGGTTAACGCTTCTGCCTCACAGTTCTAAGTTTCCGGGTTTGAATCTGGGGTCTGGTCTTCGTGTGTTGGAGTTTGCTTGTTCTTGCTGTGCCTTTGTGGATTTTTTTCAGGGATTCAGGCTTCTCCTCCTCCTCCTTCCACGTTCCCACAATGTGAAAGTTACATTAATTGAAGACTGTAAATGTGTGACTGGTTGTTTGTCTATTTTACATGTGCCATTTGACCATCTGGCCACCAGTCCAGCGTGTACCTCACCTTTCACTCAAAGTTGGCTCGGATAGGTTACAGCTCAGCCGTAACCCTATTTAGATTTCCGTATTTTCCAGCCTATAAGTCGCCGTTTTTTTTCATAGTTTGGCTGGGGGTGCGATTTATACTCTGGAGCGATTTTATGGGTGAAATTATTAACACGTGGTTATATAATTTCATGTTATTTTCACATTAAACCACAAGAGGCCGCTCTAGACCTGTGTTGATAAAACCACGATGAGTCTTTATAATCCGGAGCGACGTATAATCCGAAAAATACGGTAGTGTGGATTTTGAACAGATTGGATAACCTCTATCCAAGATTATGGTTTGTTTGTTTTTTGACCCAGCAGATTGTGTTGAAGTTTGGATTTGAGCGGGCTAAAGATGCTCGCCATTTTTTGACACTTTTGTTGTGTACTGAAGTTGAACTTTAATGTAACATCCTTCACTTATTTTTTTTCAGTATCGGTTCTATCCCCCGTGAATAGTTGTGGTCCATTATAATAGTTATAACCTGATCAAAATCATGACCCAACGGGCTGGGTCAAATGCTCAACCCAATTCACTGGGCATAAATAACCCATAAATAACTTTTAGACGCAACGCTGGGTTAACTATTTCCCCCAATTTCGATGACCTTCGACACTGAAGTTTTAAGAATGGAAGCTCAATATTGACAATGTACCTCATGAAGTGTCGATAGAGTCTAGGCCCACAGAATTTGAGGTTTCGGGTTCGCATTGTGCAGCTATGGACATTGGTTGGACTGTTCGGTTCAGTCCGTATGTGTGTGTGTGTGTGTGTGTGTGTGTGTGTGTGTGTGTGTGTGTGTGTGTGTGTGTGTGTGTGTGTGTGTGTGTGTGTGTGTGATGAGATGTGTCCCAGCTGGCTCGCAGTAGACTGGCAGTGTGTTGATCCGAGTGTCAGTGGGACTGGGTGCCTCCTCGGCGAGCCCTCCTCTCCTCCGCCAAGCTGACAGACAAGGTCAGCGACTCATCTCGGCCCGTCTCTCCGAGCTAGTGACAGCCGTCCCTCAGGGAGAGAAACCACCGACAGCCCCCTGCTCCCTGGCACGCATGCAACGCCGCACAATTAATATTGCATCACCCTTTTCTAATCTGCTCCCTCTGAGCCCTCCCGGCTGAGGGGGTCTCGTCAGGGCGGGCGCGCTTCCCCGCCGCCTGACCTCGCCCATCTCTTCCAATAACGGCCAAAGCAGCAGCCGAAACATTATGAATACGAATATTTCTTTGTTTTGTGACAGTCTCGGTCGATATCGATGCATCTTCCTTATCTCTGTCGGAGTTTAAAGCGACCACGTGTCTCTTTTAGGAGTTTCACTGCAACTTTGTTTGCAATGCAAACAGAATGGACTTCATATCCCGCTGTTTTACAAACAGATTGCAGTTTATTGCTTTGTGGTTTTAAACTAATTTCCTCACTAAAAATTGCTTAATCTTATCATCGTTTCGCCTCAGTCGGGGCTCACATCTGCTGCTTCAGCTCCATATTGCACAGCCATCTTGTGATAACGACCGACCAAATCATTTCAGCATCTATTTTTCTATCTATCTGTCTATCTATCTAAATGTGAGCGTGAATGTTTTTTTTTTGTAAACTATATTTCCCCCTCTGCAATTGACTGGCGACAAGTCAAGAGTGTACCAAAGTTAGCTCGGATCAACTCGAGCTCACTCGCAAATCTAATCAGGACAATGTTGAGAAAGAGAAACTGGATGGATGGTTGGTTTGTGGTCTGCACACAAGCCCACACACACATCGAGTGGACAATAAGAGTATTGGAGTTTTTTTATTGTTTTTTTTTTTTTTGTCCCCTCGATGTTCTTCAGCAACAGATGTAGAGAAATATCAGCTGACTGATACTTTTTATGTCTGTTCTTTGTCTCTGCTTTATCCCGTGTGTATGTGCGCGCGGATCAGTAGTCTCTGTGAAGTCCTGCTTGTTCTGCAGGTTTGCCCCCACTACAAACATTTCGGCGATCAAAGGCATTGGAAAAGGCCTGCCACTTCAAACCACGTATGGTCTCACACAGATACAGTCCATTCCTTCCATCCGAATTCTTCTGGCCCTTCGTTGTCATGGCGACCGTGCGATCGCAGTCCAGCTCTAGTGCGTGCAGCAGGAGTCATGGGTTCAATTATCATTTTAGTGCTCATTTACAGTATTTTGATTTGGACAAGTTTGATTTCATGTGACTATTACAATGTCACTTCTCTCCACTGAGCCGGCAACATTTAAATTCTATGTAAGTATGATCATCTCCCGGTAAATCCCCCATCCTCTCCCCCTTGCAGCATCTGTTCTCCTCGGTTTTATTTTATTTTTTTAGCGAGCATAAAAGATTCGCCCCAACCTCCACTTTTGTTCAGCTATTCCAAAAGTCGTTTCATTTGTGGCAGTAAGCTTTGATGTTATCGCAGATGTTTGATGTCAGCTTTATCAGCGAGTTGCATTAACTACTGGTGTTATGCCGCATTTAAATCCTTTCAAGTTTACGTGAAGTGAGACGGCAGGATTGGAAACCGGAGGTGGTAGAATCACCTTTTTGCGGTGAGTTTAATTAAATTGGGTTAGTGATGTTTGACGATTTGTTAGTTCAACTTAAGTGAGAGTTCAAAATCAGCATGGATGGGTATGTTGTGATGCTGCGGATCCAGTTCCACGTCTTTGGACCTAATCTGCTTTGTTAAAATATAAAACTGAGTTTTAGTTTAGTTTTACTACATTTTATCTCAAATATGGGATGCGATCCAGTTACAAGAAAAACAATATGCTTAGAATAGTGATTGTAAGAGCGAGAACCCACTCATTATGTGACATTTCACTGCTTACGTACATGAAGTATTCTACTTTGTGTTGACCAACACAGCACACTGCTCATTTAAAACACATCTGTCCGCTGACATCTGTCCATTTGACATCAGGATTTTCTTCTCCCGAACTAGACACGCCCGCAATATGTGGCTCGGATGTCCTCAATGTTGAGCCCTCAAAACAGGATTTGTCATTGTAAATACTGAACGTTGGAGGTTTACCACAATACTAAGAGTGTGTGTGTGTGTGTGTGTGTGTGTGTGTGTGTGTGTGTGTGTGTGTGTGTGTGTGTGTGTGTGTGTGTGTGTGCTTGTATATATTAAAATATATACTGTATATATATATATATATATATATATATATGAGATGTTAGGTTTTCACGCACGTGAAAATAGAATCAGTTTGTGGACTTTTCTGTTTCAGTGCTTCTTGATTTCATTGTTCATGTTCAAGCTAAAATATAGGTGCGTTCTAATATTGTCGGTGTTATTTTGTTTGTTGTGTCCCAGTGGCCAGTGGACTTGAACGCGGCGTTAAGTGGCTGCTAATGGCACAAACACGGCTGTGGGCTTAAGGTAGCAGAACGCCCATTAGGCCGATATTAACAAGGTAATGGCCTGTTACTAAACTGCGGAATGACATTGTCACTGCCACCACGCTGACACCCCGTAACCGCGTATGTGACCTCCCTGCATGCGGACACACAAACAAACGCACAACGACAGGCAAAGTCCCCAGGCTGACAGTGAGTTCTTGTGTGAATTGTGAGGCGTAAAAAAAGCACGTCGACTGGAAACAGAAGCCAGCATCCTAATAGACATGGCCGGGAGGCGTGACCGCAGTTATTAAAGCCGGCTATGCTTGTTTACCTCCACTTGGATGCGTTGTGCCTTCGAAATTATTTATAGGAGAGAAATAAAGGACTTCGCTTCACTCTGTCCGTTTGTCCGTCGAACCGCTCGCTTCGGCTGATGAGTTTAGTTCCGGATTCTCTACCTTGAAAGTGGTCCTGATTAACTTTGTTGAAGCCACAAAAACACTGTCGCCACTGAACGTGTCATTATTGAGGAACTAAAATCTGATCATTCTTGCAACAGGTAGAGCTGAACTGGATCAATAATAAATAAAAACCTAAAGCAAGGGAGGTGGAGTCAGAAAAACAGATGGGAGAGGGTTAATTGAAGCTGACTTGTGTCGAGTGTTTGAGCGTCCCGAGTTGACACGTGCTCGTGGCCCGTATGCAACATGATGTTGATTCATCCCCCTTTGCACATTGGAATCATTCCTCTGCTTGAAAGGGATAAAAAAAATAATAATAATGCACGTCATCTTTTTGTGTATGATAATGTGTACTTTGTGGTTTGTTGTTCGCTTAGTCACATGGTAGCAAGTGGTTAACGCTTCTGCCTCACAGTTCTAAGGTTCCGGGTTTGAATCTGGGGTCTGGTCTTAGTGTGTTGGAGTTTGCTTGTTCTTGCTGTGCCTTTGTGGATTTTTTTCAGGGATTCAGGCTTCTCCTCCTCCTCCTTCCACGTTCCCAAAATGTGAAAGTTACGTTAATTAAAGACTGTAAATGTGTGACTGGTTGTTTGTCTATTTTATATGTGCCATTTGACCATCTGGCCACCAGTCCAGCGTGTACCTCATCTTTCACTCAAAGTGGGCTCGGATAGGTGACAGCTCAGCCGCAACCCTATTTAGATTTCCGTATTTTCCGGCCTATAAGTCACAGTTTTTTTCATAGTTTGGCTGGGGGTGCGACTTATACTCTGGAGCGATTTATGGGAGAAATTATTAACACATTGTTATATCATTTCACATGCTATTTTCACATTAAACCACAAGAGGCCGCTCTAGACCTGTGTTGATAAAACCACGATGAGTCTTTATAATCCGGAGCGACGTATAATCCGAAAAATACGGTAGTGTGGATTTTGAACAGATTGGGTAACCTCTATCCAAGGTTATGGTTTGTTTGTGTTTTGACCCAGCAGATTGTGTTGAAGTTTGGATTTGAGCGGGCTAAAGATGCTCGCCATTTTTTTGACACTTTTGTTGTGTTCTGTGTTCTGTTGTAAACTCAGCTACATTTACAACAGCTTGCTGTTGTGAATCTCCATTTAATGCAGTTAAACGGTTAGCCTAGCTTGCTAGAGTTTGCGAGCAGCTGAGCCAACAGTGCTCACAAACACAGTCTTGCTGTGGTTCAGCGATAGGGCGACACAGCCGGGGTACATCCCTGGGAAATCATTTCTCCCTCGGCTTTCTTCCTATTTGTAACTTGTCCTTTCAAGCAAGACGGCCCTTAAAGTTCAGTGGCCCATTCTTCAAAAAAGCCTATTACTGGCTGCTTGTGATTCTCTATCATGTGGCGCACAGACCAGCCATCCCTCCTTTTTATGTTTCCCTCCTCCCGTCATCTCTTTCTGAAGCCATGAGAAGAGACGTGCTTGGAGGAAAGGCCTGCGACCGCAGCCTTGAAACCGCCGGCAGCCTCCGCCGCCTTTGTGCAAGCCGTCTGGCAAAAAAAAAAGGGCTCATTGTTTTTGATACTTGACAGGGCGCCGACTTTGACTCTGTTTCAATATATCTCTTGTGTGGCCCTCCGCGTCTGCCAAAACTGGCTCTCGGCATTAGACCTCTTGAGCACGCTACAAGAGGTCTTTGAAGATGACACTAACAACAGTGGTCGAGCGCAGACATTACCTCCATCTTTCCCGAGATATCTCAGTCTTTATGATGTATTGTTTGATAAATGGATCTGATTTGTGCCATTAAGCAATGGGCTGACTCATTAAGACACCATCTAATGGGAATTTAATGAGATCCAATACAAGCGCAATCGAAAACTCTGGCTTTACAAAGATAACGATACATAATGTGTTTATGTGTTTGTTGTTGGGCTTGCGTTGCTTTGCTTTCCACTTCATAGTCTCTGCTTTGCTGTGGAATTCCTTTTTTTTTCACTGCCCCAGTCCAATCAAATGAGTCTCTTTACAGTAGCCAATTGCCACAAACAGACTGTAGATCTTTTGTTCTTTTGGTGATGAGCAGTGTTTTGTTCGCGCTTAACATACCTTTTGAAAATATGGAGTTCAACCTTGACTTCATCATACAATAGCAAGTTTTCCCTTTTCTGTGTTTAGAATGTTTCAAGTTTTTATTTTAATATAAGGAAGATAAAGTTATAAAGCTTCTGTCTTGCCATCTTAACCCAATATCTCAGTCACATGAAGAAAATGGGACATTTTTGTCACATGTGCTAAATAGCTGTTAGCATACTAGCAGCCTTCCTCACCGGTTTTCCTCTGCTCTTTTCATGAATTTTTTGGGGGACAGCCACTTCTTTTATAATGTCAGTGTTGTGTCATATTTTCTCTTCCGTGTGTTCTATGGTCCATTTAATGCCTTGGAAATTCTTTTGTACCCTTCTCTTGACGGATACCTTTGAACAATGAGATCCTTCGATGGTGCGGGAGCTCTCTGTGTACTATTGAGCTACATTTACAACAGCTTGCTGTAAAATGTGACTGCAAATATGTCAAGAAAAGCCAACTAGAATGTGCGAACTTGATATGAAATTAATCAGAGATGCTTGAAATGGTGGCAGGCGTTTGCTGAGTCATATTTAAATGTAATTAGTTACTTCTGAATGAAGCCGCATCCCCAGTTAGGAGGGTGGGCACATATTTGGACCGACATTATTTCACCTTGTTTATCGATACTTCCCCCTTTCCAATTCTGTTGTAGTTTATAGGTCATATTCATGGTCTATTAAAAAAATTGTATGTGTTAGTCTCCGTTTTATTAATATCACGAAACCTTCCGTTTAAACGGGTGTGTCGACTTTTGTATCCAATGTCCCTAGTTTGCTTTCGAACTCCGTAACAATGTCAGTCAATATCAGACAATGCCATTTAATCTCAAATCTCAACTTTAATTCATATATTAAGTGACATTTGAGATATAACCATGCCTCCACCTTTCATTATTAGCATAATTATAAAACCTTTCAGCATAGCATCCTCCTGCCGCTCGGATGCTCCTCTGCCGACATCACCGCATTTTCCTTCACACCCGCCCGTCGTCTGTGACCTCCGCTGTCATTGCAGGCGTCCTTGACGCGCACAAATCTCTCCGTTTCAGAGTGAGCAACCATAAGGGGGCTTGATTGCAGCAAATTGATCCAGAATATCACTCCGAGCTTTTCATCTCACAGCCTCTTCATCTCCACTTAAGAGGCCCGCCATCACTTGTATTTACATGCCGTCTTCTCGAGGGTTCTTTCTCGGATGCAAAAACCTTCCCTCTTCTGTCGGTTTCCTTTAATTCTCACCCTTTCCGCAGTAGTCCGGTCCTCTTTAGCACTCCCTACTTTACACTATGCTGTATGTCTGTCATGGTCATAGTCTGACTTCAACGCTTCTCTGCTTTTGATCATTCCCTGGTGATGCTCACCAGTCCAAGATGGCTGGCAGGGAGGCGAGTGTAGAAAGCGTACCTATAGATGAAGATCTCGTGAGGTACTCTAGTGGACTTTGAGTAACAGCACAGTGAGCTAGTGAGCTAGCAGTTAGTATTCTGCGGTTGGAGTTTTGAATCTCTGTCCCAGCCTTCGAATTGCTCATGTGCTTGAATGTGTTTTCACCAAATATTCCAGCTTCTTCTCTTGTTCCAAAAGCGTGCATGCTAGCTTCATTGAGGACTTGGAATTGTCCATAGACAGGAATATAAAATGTGAATGTTGTTTGTTGTCTATGTGTACGTTGCAATATTGGCCGTGACAGACTGCAGCTCGCCTGTGACCCAAAACAAAACGAGCGCTGTTGAAAATGCACGGACGTATACAAAACTCACAACCGTTTCTGGTCATATAGCAGCGTAGCCTTAGATACTGTCTCGACTGTATATTTAATAGGATATGACGCACTTAGCGGGAGGGGGGGCGGGGTGGGGGGGGGGGGGGTGTTCCCGTCACTCTAAATTGAGGCTAATTTATTGCAACGTAAAAGTGCCGGAGCCGAGAAAGCGGCGAGGCAGAGACGTAGAGGCCTTGCTTTGTGACATGCAGTATAATGTGGCATAAAGCTGTGGCCAGTGTGGCATTGTGTTTTTATTGTATCCACATTCTCCAAGGCACAGTTTCTCTCCTCAAACCATTCCAAAGACTGAAATGGTTGTAGCTTCCATCGCGTTTGATGTAGTCTTGTTTGCATTTCACAGTTTTGTGCCCTTCAAGCCTCCGATTGCTAAACTTGTTTTAAAGCACCAGTAAGGAATTGTTTTTCCTTTCTCCTTGTACACTGACAAAAGGGTGGATGACGTCTTTAAACATGACAACTATTGAGCATTGTGGGGAGTGGCAATGTGTGAATGCCAACACCCGACCAACATCTGCTTTGAAATTGCATCGTAAACCAAATTTCAAGCAGTGTATTTTCCACAATGGGCATCCTGACACCATGTCTAAAAGTGTCTGGTTATGTCGTTTTGCAATTCTGTATAACGGTCTCTCCCAACCTTTATTTAGCCAAAGGGTTTGGCCGGGAGAAATGAAAGTAGAAGCCAGATTTATTTATTTATTGATTTATTTTTGCACATGTGCTTTGCGATGGCATCACCTTTTTAGAGTGCCATGTTGTCGCAGTGTGCAAAAGCCCTACAAGGACCCAATAGGATATATTTCACCCACCCAGGGGAAGTCAAGTCAAAAAAAAATGTTGATGCACCTCCACTAGTCAAAACACGGTATCCTAATTAATATTGCGTTTTTGGAATATGAGTTAAGCAGCATAATCCAGTCGTTTTTATCCATCTCAGGGGGGCGGCCATTTTGCTACGACTGTACTGAAAATGTTATTACGGAGCTTCAGGGCACAGGTAACGACCAATCGCAGCTCCAACCCAGAAAACAGGTGAACGGTGATGGAACATGGATAAAACTCATCTTGAAAGAATTCCTGGCAGGTCTAACATAATTACACAATTAGTTCTCATCAACATGTACGAGCATTCCGTCCCAAATTATTTTCACTCTTGAAATTTATGTTTTAAATGTAGTGAACGCGTACGCTGAAATCTATGCAAAGTTGCCATTTCTGCATGAAGGTCTCGGCGGGTTGACCGCCTCACAAAAGTGATGACCAAAAGCTCCGTTTTAATTACATCACGTCACACCCAATTCCTGACTGTGAACCCGAAAGTTGCATGCATTGCTGCTGCACGCAAAGAGCTGACCAGCATATTCAGAAGTGACCTTGAGTATCTGTTACAGTTATATCGTTTTGTTTTTTTTTTCTCTTCCTTCCACGGCCACTTTGCTGCTCTGCGCCAATTTGCATATTTATCAGAGCTGATCGTACTTTGACATGCTTTCATATTCTTTTTTTTTTCTTGCCGCTCAAGATGGAGCAGTAATGTTCCGTAGAGTGCTGCACGGGACAATGGCGGGTGAAAATGATGCTGAATGGGGCATAATTTCGGTTTCTTTTCCTTTCACTCACTCAGTCATTGTCACAGCTTCCCCTCCCTTCCGTAAACCTTCACTTCCCTTTCTCAATTTTTAACTCTTCATGCTGGGTTTTTTTCTGTTTTTTATGTACACCTTGACAGTCATGCACACCCAATTCACACAGCACACAGTAAAAATGGTTCAAAAACAAGCTCAATGTGCACTGTTGCCATTGTTTTGCTGGTAAATTAAAATCTGAACATGACTTGTGTCGACTCAAACAAATGGTCTCCTTTCATCATAACAAAGCACTTGTGCAATTTCATCAGTTCCACGGCGCGCACAGCAGGGGAAGGAATTAATTTACACCACCACTGACAAACTTGTTTAACTAATCCATTAATCAACTGCAAATTATTCCGCAACTACCATCAACTTATCATTACTGTCGTTTATCAAGGCAAAATGTGTGTCAGATTCTAAATCTCACGGTTCAAACTTGCACATTTCCCTCTTCTTCAACAGGATTAGAATTTGTGTGTACCGCGGATGAACACGCTTAACTTTTTTAAAACGTCATCATTAAACAAATAAAGGAGAAAAAAAGGAAAGTGTTTCATTGACAACAAGCTCCATTTATTAACCGTAGAGTTTATGAAATTATTCACACGCTAGACTAAAGTGATTTTGGTGATTTAGTGATTGAGATATAATGAAAAATAGATTTTATATGTATACGCTGCCCAACACTTTTTATTCTAATCAACTATACATTCGATTGCTGTGTATTGAAAGATTAATATGGATAAAAATGTGCCAAAACATGAAAATTGCAATTGAAAAGAAAATGTCGGTGTCGTATTCATTTAAAAGACAATTTTAAAAAAACTTTGGCTTGGGTATGAATCAGTTAGGTCTTATCTGTATATTGATAAAAATGTTAACCATACTGGGAACCCCTGTCGACTGATCTTGAGTGCCACCTACTGGTCCAGTCATACTTCTGCAATACTTGTGTTAAAATTGACCTTCACTTTACTTGTTCCCAAGCCTAAAACATCACATGTATGCATTTTATTCCATCTGCTACTTGCTTTTTGCCGGTCACCTCTGTGTGCTGAGTTGCCTATGGATGAGTGTGACTTCTTTTAGTGCTGCAATGCTTGGTTGGTGCCGAGCCGCAGACAGAGCAATGCACAGAGATGAGCACAAAACCCCCCCAAAAAAACGACATGGGGAGCATAAGCCAGAACCCAGAGGAGACCTTGCGGTGCACACACACACACACACGCAGTGGATCTATTGTAAGTCCCACTTGCTTGCTGCAAGAGATTGTGTTGATGCAATAGCAAGGGCACACTATCCAGCGTGATGAGGGTGGTTATCTCTGGTCCAAAATTTTGGGTGAGGGGCACAATATTTCAAGAGAGGACAACATGTACATTTTTTTTCTTATGCGTTTATTTCTTGCGAGAAATTGACATGCAGGGAACTATATAGGTCCAGTGGTTAGGGCGTCGACCTTACAGCACAGAGGTACAGGGTTCGATTCCGGCTATGGCCTCCCTGTGTGGAGTTTGCATGTTCTCCCCGGGCCTGTGTGGGTTTTCTCCGGGTGTGAGTGTGAGCGCAGATGGTTGTTCGTCTCCGTGTGCCCTGCGATTGGCTGGCAAGGGTGTCCCCCACCTAATGCCCGAAGATGGTGAATCGGACTCAGGGGTTCGATGATAATTTTAGTTTGCTTAATCGTCAACGTGTGATTGTTGTGATAGTACGTTGTGTATGTTTTCGAATATGTACAACATGGAATCACATGCATCATAGAATGTGATGGGACTCAGTGTTCTATCTGCATGATTTGTAAGGCCAAGTTGAGCAACTCAAAAATGAAGGAACACTTCTTGAATCATATTTCAAATTTTCCCGAATGAAGGGTTCGGTGAAAGGGTTGGCTATGTCTAAATACTGGTTGCTTAGGGGCTGGTAAACGCCCCACACCCCACCAACACCACGCAACTAAACTTTCTGTATTCTCCGTTTTATGATGGGTAACAAAGCATTTTTTT
Source organism: Hippocampus guttulatus (assembly GCF_054856545.1). Taxonomy (NCBI): domain Eukaryota; kingdom Metazoa; phylum Chordata; class Actinopteri; order Syngnathiformes; family Syngnathidae; genus Hippocampus; species Hippocampus guttulatus. The sequence goes on from NC_141267.1 coordinate 14,317,568, forward strand.
TTTTTGCAACAGCGCATTCCCACTGGTGTTCCTGCATCAGAGGTTTGTTTGGTAAGCTCAGGTCGAGGCCCGCGTATAAAATTTCAATGCGATGGAATTTCATAGATGCCGCGTTCCCAACCACAGCTCGGAGCTGCGAGCGCTCACATTTACGGCAAAAGAGCCTGCCCCACTCCATCGCGGCTCCTGAATGGCAAAGCCATTTGTCTCTGTGAAGGGCAAAGGGGGGGGGGGGGGGGGGGAGAGTCCAATAAAATCTGAGAGAAACTACTTACAGTAAATGGGGCAACATTTTTGGGAGGCTGGGTGGGGTGTTTACAACCTCGCTCAGACATACACACACACACACTCACTGCTCTGATGTTAAATTGCAATTAAGAAGAAGGACAAGTGCTTAGCCTTTAGCTAATTAGCATTTTCTCCACTCAGCAGAAAGAGGCAGGAGAATCAATATGATATTAAGTTTGTGTGTAGCAATGAGGCCCACATCCACTGGCATCAATTAGCAATAGATTAGAGGAGAAATACTGGTGAGAAAATAGAAACAACTCGGTGCTTTTCGACTTGTATTTATTTTTGCGCTTTGTTTTCTTAGAAAAAGACACTCACTCTGACACTCACTGAAATACTGAAAAATTAAAAAATATTCACATGGAAAAAAAATCAAAGGTCTAACCCACGAATTACTGCATCATATGGATTTTCTTTTACTTGATTTCATCAGAACTTTTTTTTTCATGATCATCCTTACATTTCTTTAATGTGCTGCATGAGATTAATCACACTTGTTCCACCGCTTTATTATTCAAACACTAAAAAAAAACAGGCAATTAATCAACCGGAAATTATTCTGCAACTACCATTAAGTTGTCATTCATGTCGTTTATCAAGTTACCAAAAAAAAAAAATGGCAGATGATAATTCCCGCTGTTCCAAATGTGCATGTTTCTTCCTATTCACCCTGATAAGAATATACATTGCGAATGAATACATTTACATTAACTCAAGCAAATGTATGTATTCCCATTTCAGCCAAAATGTTTCATCTTCCAGTTATTGGAGCCCGTGCAAGAAAAAAAAAAAATCTGCATTCATCATTCCTATGATAATAATCAAAAGTGCATGGATTAAAAAAAAAAGTTCCAAATAAGTTATATTACAAATAACTACTTTATAATATTATTCCAACAAACTTGTGAAACCAACCTTAACATTGACCTAGTTGCAACTATCGTCAAGTAATCATGAATGTCGTTTGTCCGTGCTGTATCCGGAGCTCATCTTAAATACTTGGTCACGAACACGATTGAATTTTTACACTTTTCTGTTCAACCTGAGTCATTATATGCATACGATTGATCCAGTAAATCCCCTCCATCGCGAGTTCCGTTTTGCAATCCTCCTGAAGAGATTAGAAGGAAATTCTTGAATGTCTCAATCCTGAGATGGGTCTATAATTTGATAAGAAGAAGGCATCAAGCATTCACTTCTTTTAGAAGGGCTTGGACGGCAACTGCTTTCAGGGGTTCATGTTTTCCCCCTGCGCGTGTGGGTTTTCTCCGGGTACTCCGGTTTCCTCCCACATTCCAAAAACATGCACGGCAGGCTGATTGAACACTCTAAAAGGTGTGAGTGTGAGCGCGGATGGTTGCTCGCCCATGTGTGCCCTGCGATTGGCTGGCAACCGGTTCGGGGTGTCCCCCGCCTACTGCCCGAAGACACCTGGCATATGCTCCAACATGCCCCGTGCCCTTTGTGAGGATAAGCGGATCAGAAAATAGATGGATCGATGGATGAAGTCAGCAATTCATTCTTTCCTGTAACTCAGCTACCACACAGTTGCACAATAGTTTTGAAAAAGTCAAAATGCTCTTGAACCAAAACAGCAGGTTGATGTTTTTTTTCATCTGCCGAATCAATTCCACTAAATCTGAATTTGATGCTGTATATTGTGACGTCATACATTTGTTAGTTTGGATATTGGGATTTGTTGACTGGAAATACAGGGATCGGCCTGCTGTGATACTGTTTCTGCAACAATTTTGTGTTATCCGTTGCTCTTCTTGCTCTCTCTCTCTCTCTCTCTCTCGTTCTCTCTCAATATATTGCATGCTTTAGAGGTTGTATTAATTTCAAGACCATTTTCAAAGCTTTTTTTAAATGAGTGCCATGGCTGCTGTAAAGAGGTGCCAAGTATTTAAATGGGGTATTTCTATCTCGTAGATATCATTTATTGACCACTTCTTATTATCAAACCGCGCGATCCTTTTGTTGAATTGTCTCTGCCCCAGATTGATGTTTGAATCAAGTGTATCTGGCCCAGAAAAGACGAGTCAGGTTAGCTTGACCCGGAGTCTTGCACACTGCTACACTACGTCTGTCTGAGTCGAATTCTATTATAGAATAATAATAGCAATGTTGACGCCAAGGTTTCAAGATGGTAGGTGACTCGCATGCCTGTGCTTTTCTGTCTTTCTGGGCCGTAGACCAGCTGAGTGGAGGAAGAGAGAAGAAGCTGGTGTTCCTCACAGCTCGCGTTCACCCTGGAGAGTCTCCTGCCTCGTTTGTCTGTCAAGGTAAGCTCCTGCTCTCATTCGGGGAGTGATTGAAATGCTGTGGCACTGGTCTCGCGGGTGTTTGACAAAGCCAAGAATTTCATCAGCCAAATGTGCAAGTAAGAAACGCACGGCAGTAAATGGTATTGTAAATATTGTTTCTTTGGCATCAGAGTGTAACGATATGACCGCAAAGAAGTATTAAGGCTGCACTGAAGAGGAAGAAAATGCTAATACATCAACATTGTGGCCCTTACTTGTTTGTGTCTGAATCAGTCACTCTGGATGTCGTCCACTTAAGTAAATGCCTCCTTTTATCATTAAGGTAGTGAATGTAAGTTCATAGACGCTATCGCTCACAAATGGATGTTGAAGATCCCATTTAAACTTGGCTGCCAACCAAAACAGCAGAGGTTTATCTACCAAGGGATTCTGCTATGTAATTCTAATCATTTTAAATATTTGTTGGAAATTGTTTTCCTTTTTGGGGGGGGGGGGGGTTGATCGATAGATAGATAGATAGATAGATCTTTCATACTGTAAGTGACACTTTCAGAAAGTAAAGCGCTAAGTATCTGTGTTTGTATACGTTAGTGCTGCATATCATGTCAGCACCTCATGGCCAAGTGATGTTGTTTTGACTCTTGAGCTTGCTGTGCTCGCAACTAATAAAAGTGCTGGAAACATTTTGCACCTTTGGGAAATTCTCTCCTTGAAAGACAATTTCTGCTGGATTTTTTTTTTATGACTCTTCCTCCCAGCTGTTCTGATCCGACTCAGGTGATGGGGCAGGTTCCACTCTTGACTCGTGAGCCTCCCATACAGTTGTATTTTCTTCACCATCTGCTCCGTGCCATTTGTATCGATTTAGACTCCCATTGCTGCCGAATTCTGACTGGCGCCCCCTCGATGTCCTTCACTCCTCTTTTGTTTCTTAAAAACGTAATTAACTGGGCCTGTCTTTAGCTTTCAATTGAAGTCAATTTCACTTTGCATGTGCGTGCATGTGTGTGTGTGTGTGTCTGTGTGTCTGATAGGTTTGATTGACTTCCTGGTGAGCCAGCACCCTGTAGCTCAACTCCTCAGAGATTATGTGATCTTCAAAATCGTCCCCATGCTGAATCCCGATGGAGTGTATCTGGGCAACTACAGGTACCCACACACCCGAACACAGCGTCATGACTATGCAAAAGCAAAAAAATAAAAATAAAAACCACAAACATATGAATCCCCAATTTCAATGCGACGGTAAATTAAATACAGCTCACATCTTCCACCGTTTTATTTCCCACGACTTGAGCTAATATCCTCTTAACTCCACCTTCAGGGAGCCTAATGAATTCATAGAACTCACAGCAGTGCATTTGTTCAAATCGTATGTGGCCGTGGGGCTATTCTCTTTGCCCATCCGCGGTCTCCTCCCCTTTGTCTTTTTAACACTATTGCTGCAGCTCTGTAGGCATCCGTCTGCCGTCTATTCGCTCGTCTTTCCCTTCTTCATAATTGCCTTTTACTTAATGTGCTCAGCCGCAGGAATATTAATGCATGCCGAGATAGGCATCAAAATGTTCCCCCCGTGTGCGTCGGTGAGTGACATCTAGTGGCCGGATGCTCAAACTGCTTCCAAAAACATTTGCAGGCTGCAGTGACACGCCGCCATTTGCCGTGATTGGTGAGGGCCGGTGTACTTCTTCTTTTCTTTTTTTTTGTTCCTGCCTTGTGAGCTCACTTCTAAAAGAAAGCGGTGATAAGCATATTGACAGAAGATGATGAATGATTGGCCGCACCACACCAATCACACATCGCGGACCCCTCACAAACACGCCGTCGACTCTCCCAACGCCACCTCGGCTGATCGTAGCGCGGAGTAGATGGCGATGGATGCATGCAGAGCAAAAGAATCAATGGCAGTTAACCTGGAATGAGTATTTTGTTCACGGCCGGCTGCTCGACTCATTTGGCTGTGCAGTATCAGTAACTCCCGTGTGGCGAACAGCTTCCGTAAATGTCAGAGATACAGAGGAGATACAAGATGACAACAAACAAGGGCAGCTCAGAGAGCACCTATAAATATACCTCATCATTGCGAGCTGTTGCTAACGCTTAGGACGGCGTTTCTCAGACTTTAGTGAGACAAGGCTCACAAAAATAAAAAATAAAAATCTTAACCAGAGACGAATGTGAACTTTTCGACATAATTGCTGTCTTTTTGCACTGATTTCGAATTTGCACTCCGTTTTTTTTCTCTAGCACATCAGATTTGTTGATATGTATTATTGTAATATATTCAGGTTCAGTTCAGCAGCAGATGGGTTTTTTTCCTGAAATGTTGTAGCTGTAAATTACAACACATAATACAAACCGTGTTGTGCGAGCTTTGTAGTGATCAAACTTAAAAATAAAAAATGAAAATATTTGGGAAAACAACTGATGTGCAAGGAAACAAAAGACATTTTTGAAATCAGTATCAAAAAAAGACACTATGGGACACAAGGCAATCTCTGATTAAAATTTGCCGTTGACCAGAGAACGGACATTCAGCTTTTGGGTGAAATTTGAAAATAAGTCATGAACCGAAATGAATGCACTGTCACCTTTACAGATGTACTTCATTTGACCTTTTTTAAATCTTTTTGAAAGCACATTTCCAGCTGTTCAGTGTTTTGCTAGTTGTTTTTTAAATATATACATATACAGTATATATACAGTATATATAATATATATATATATATATATATATTTTTTTTTTTGCTGTTCTCAAACAACACAAGACGTGTTAGATCCAACCCTGGACATTTCCTTGTTCAGTAAGAATCGGTGTGGGCAACCGTCCTTTACATTACGCTGTTCACATTTTGAGAGGAAAGATTTATTTACTTTTATTCCCCCCCACCCCGCGCCCCAGGTCTTCACTGATGGGCTTTGATCTCAATCGCCACTGGCAAGACCCCTCTCCGTGGGCACAGCCCACACTTTATGCTGTCAAACAACTCATTGTGCAGATGAGCCAAGACCCGGTGAGTATATTCATACACACACACACACACATGAGGGAGAGAGAATATGCACAGTCAATATTTTTGACTTGTAGAAATCCACTCAGAACACGCCTGCGACTGCCACTCTTGGGATTCACTGTTTGAGAATCACTGATAAAAGTCCTGCGCCAAATTGTAATCACCAGCGTGAAGAAGTAAATACAGTATATGCGATTTCCCCCACAGCTCGAGCCGAAAAATGTTTGAATTTGACCTTGGAGTGGGTCCATCCCCGCGTACATTCCATCGTGGTCGTAGCTTAGCCTGATGAGCCAAGGACTGTGCGCTGTCTCCCTGCTTGGTTCAGCATGTTTCCCCCAATCTTGTTTGTGCTTGTGTGCTGCGGGGAGCAGGATAGGCTCGTCAGCACCTCCGGAATGTCAGCGTGGCTCTCCTGACCATTCAGAACGTTTTACTCAAGCAAGTTTCTTTGCTTTCACTTGCTACTTTCCCCCCCTCCGATTATAGCGAGGCTGTCAAAGGGAAACGACGCAGGCCAGTTTTTTTGTTCACCTCTTTGTTTTTTATGGTAATTATAAGCAGAGCAGCAGGTTGGTGGGATTACTGAAGGTCAGTAAATGTCCTGGGAATACTCTAGCCTTTTGTACACTCGCCTAAGCCAGATAAGAGAGGCAGCGGTCAGGGGCGGGACGAGGGGCACGGCAGAGATGGGGTGAGGTGCGGGGCTGGCATCGTGCAGATTAACCTTTTTCCCCCCCAGCGCTTGCCACTCTGATCGATAAACTCTGTCATGACAGCGGGATCCACTCGCTGCTGTCATTCACAGACGGCTGGCGGAACATAACCGCGTGCGCACACCAGGGTTGAGAGGGATACGGTGAACAAAACTGATGGGATACCGCAAACTAAAATTGAAAAGACATTTTCGATAATGATATCAAAAACAAAACCAACAAACAAAAAAATTAACTGCTTTTTCAAAAAAGAAAACGTCCTTCCTATGCAACAAGAGACCAACAGAGACCAATAAGCATCCACGTTCACACCTCGGGACAATTTAGAGTGTTCAAACAGCCTGTCATGCATGTTTTTGGAATGTGGGAGAAAACCCACGCAGGCACAGGGAGAACATGCAAACTCCACACAAGAAGGCCGGAGGCGGGATCAAACCCACGACCTCTGCATTGTGAGGTCGACGCGCTAACCGCTCGCCCACCGGACCGCCCCTAATATATAAATACAGTATATCTATTTTTTGTGATGGTCCACTTGAGTCGGTTTTGTCCGCATTGTTCTTCATGCGGCGGGTGTAAGACTACATTTGCCAGGTGGGATCGCTGTAATTTTTTCTGCCTTTTTTTTTTTTATCACCATCTATATTGTCAGTCGACCATTTTTAAACTGACCCCTCTCCAATTGACACTTTTGATACCTCGCTGCCATCTTCTCTCCCTTTCTGTGGCTTATCACCTCCACAGCCTCCTCCAAGCCCTCCTGATAATTGCCTTCAGTCTTACAGAGTTAATTTGGACATTCGGTTTAAGGCAGTCTCTTCACGTCCGTCCGTCTGTTTGTCTGTCTTGCCGCAGCTGGTTAATCCCATTAGTTCCGCTCCTCGTGTGGGGCTCCGTCGCGCCAGTGGCAATGCCAGCCGCGCTGCCAGGAGGCCTCCGTACCGCTGCCCTCCACTCATGCTCATCTCACACAGCAGGCACAAGGTTCCACCGGGGCCGGGGGCTCCATTAACGGGAGATCAGCAGCAGTTATGGCAGCGCGGTCGGCCCGAGATAACAATGGCCCTCCCTCACTGGCATCTAAATCAGTTTGATTGTTTGTCAAGTGAAGACGATGGGAATAGGAGGGTGGCGGAATGGGGGAGAAAAGGTCCAATTTCCAGGTAATTTGTCACGCTATAACCAAGAATTACAACACAAACAAGACAGCCGAAACAAAAAGCAGCAGACAGTCAGAGGATTGATCTGCAGTGTTATGTGTCCCTATACTCAGATCTTAGAGCGCAGCTCAACAGGATGTCGCCGCACTCTCCACATGCAAGCATCCACAAATGACGAGCCAAATAAATAAAGAAAGCACTTACTGCGAGAAAATAACGGATGGTCCTGCAATTCCTGCCAGAAGGCAACAGGTGGTGTTTGACAAACTGAATTCTTGAGTCAGCCAGGAGACGAAAAAAAAAATTCCTGTGACATCCTCTGAAAGTAGCATTCTGGGATTTTTTTTTCTTTCTTTCTTTTTCGATGACACATTCGCCAATGTGTTGGTAAGATTTTGTTATGGCTGATGAAACCGAGCTTGAACGTTTTGACCTTAGTTATAAAAGTTATATTTGGCTCTAGGGTGGCCCAGTGGGCGAGTGGTTAGCGCGTCCACCTCACAGCGCAGATGTCGTGGGTTCGATCCCGGCTCTGACCTTCCTGTGTGGACTTTGCATGTTCTCCCCGTGCCCGCGTGGGTTTTCTCCGGGTACTCCGGTTTCCTCCCACATTCCAAAAACATGCATGGCAGGCTGTTTGAACACTCTAAATTGCCCCTCGTGTGAGTGTGAGCGTGGATGCTTGTTGGTCTCTGCTCTGCGATTGGCTGGCAACTGGTTCAGGGTGTCGCCTGCCTACTGCCCGAAGACGGCTGGGATAGGCTCCAGCACCCCCCGCGATCCTTGTGAGGATAAAGCAGATCGGAAAATGGATGGAAGGAAGGATGTTTGGCTCTAAAATAACATCACTGTCACCATCATGCTCCTGACTAAAGAAATACGACACTTGGTGTAAAAGCATGTTTGTGGCAGCCTCGTGCTTTGAGGCTGTTTTAATCTGGCAGTCACTTGGGCCTGAGTCAAGGTGGGAATTATGTAACATAACTAGTTCATTGTGTGATTGTTGACAACCTCGAAACCACATATTTCAGGACACAACGTCGGACCCCCTACATGGAAAGTAAATGGAAATTGGCCATTAATACCTGCAGTGCGAAGGCATCAGTTGTGCATGATCATAATGAAACTCCTTTGAATGATATCATCTCGTTCAAAGCCTGTGAAACCCACCGGTATTTATTTGGAATACTTGTAAACATCCCAGTCATACCTCTCGTCGGCTTCCATCTGAAGGCAAAGCTGTTTGATGAAATTCCATCATTTACCATCTGCGGCTGAGCGTTGGTCAGCGGCAAAAAGTGTCTGAACGAATCAGTGATGCAAAGAGCCATAATCTGTTCCCCAGCTTGCGTGTTGTTTTGTTTTGAAAGAGAGAAATGGAGAGGGAGAAAAGGGAGAAGGGGGAGAGAAAAAAAAAAACAAACGCGTCCGGAGAAACAAATGGACCCATCTCTTTGGTAAAGCATCGCTTTTCCAGCTCATTTATCAAATGCAGAAGAAGAATTCTGTTTGATTGGCTGATTACCAAAAGCATTCATCACTGCCTGACGCTTCCCCACCAATTTGACAGTGCCATTTTGGATAATTTGTTAAAGATGACACGGAGGTCGTCGTTGCGCTGACCTTTTTAATATTAGAAAATTAATTTTCTCCCCAAAACAAATACATTTGGTGCTGTCAAGGCGCGGTGATGAATTTTGCACCTTGAAATCCCTCCAAACGCTGACCTTCCTACCTACTGCGCATTTTCTCTTCTTGGTTCTCCACTTTTCTTTGTTGAACACTTCTATTTGCATTATACGTCAAGCTGAAGACCTCCGTGTGATGATTGTGTTTGTTTATCCCCCCCGTGCGTTAAAATGTCCTCTGGTGTCTGCCAAACATTTCTTAAGCCGTTTTGGAGAGCCAACCCCCCCTCCTTGCTTCAATCCTTTCATCATACCTCTTTAGTTTTACCTCTGCTGGAAGCCAAATTGTCTCCTCCTCATAGATAGACTTCTGATGTATCTTACATTTTTGTGGGCTGCTAAAGTAATGATATGAGGAGAATATTCTGTTTGCGTGTGTGTGTTTTTAAGATTTGCCAACTGAATACCCTTAAACAATTTCCACCAAGCATTTCCAAAAATGTGCCCTGATTAAATTAATGTCAAGACTCAGACAGTGTGACATTATTTTTCCACTATAAGGATCCATTCCCCACATGCAATCAGTGAATACTTGTAATGCTAACTAAAGGAAAAACAATGAAACAATAAAATACCATCTACATTTTAAATGTATTTGTTACTATTCTTATCAGGATGTTCGATCTCACTTTTTTTCCAGACTGATACCAGTGCAATTACTCAACTCTTGAGTAGTCACCGATACCAAGTACCGATACCATTTGTACTTTTGATACATAAAATTTGACCCCAAAAAAAGGACAGATTATTTTAAAGAAAGACCTGTCCTGTATTGTTACGTTCCGGAACAATCCGGATCAGCGTGAATCCCACAAACGTAGACGAGGATAAGAGCATATGACAAAAATATGTTTCGTAACAAAAGCAACGCAGGACCAACAAAATGCAACGCTGGTAACAAAGAACCAGGAAAATGCGGAACAACCCAAAAGCGCTTGCAAAAGGCAAGGAACGAGAAAACGTATCTTGCTTGTCAGCTCTAAGGACAAGAGAATCCAAAAACACAAGAATACAAAACTGAGACCACACCGTAATGAAAAATGACTTACAAGAGAAACACAATGAGTTACGTGGTAAAAGTATGAGGCAAAAATCGAAAACGTCTAGAAAATTGAAGCAATTGGCAACAGAGTCGTGAGCAAGGTTTAATAATCCGACAGCCAACTGTCAGTGTGGCAGAGGTTTTAAAGGCAGCTTTTACCAGGCATGATTACAGACAGTTGTGGCTCATGAGGGAAAGCCCTCATATGCCCCCTACTGGACACAAACAGAAACAGGATCATGACATATATGAACCCAGCATAGCAATTTTCTTTAAAAGGGCATGAAATTAATAGCTTTTTTTTATTCATATTTATTGGGCCGGGTATCGGCCCAATACCGATACCTCGTTTCGGTATTCCGCCATCCCTTACTCTGATCTTCCCTCTCCTCCCTGTACACAAACGTGAAGGCTCATGAGGCGCCGAAGCGATCGGCACCCATTCAGCCTGATTACATGTCACCTCTCCGTTCATGAATGGATAAATGCCATCATCAATATGAGAGGAGGATTCACACTGACACGGAAGGAAGGGGGTGGGGGGGTGATGGAAACAGACGGAAGAGAAAGGTTTTGTATCATTTACTCTCGCCCCTGAAGCGGGTCGCGCCATCTGCTGTGTTCTGTCACTGTGACATCGTTAGAGGGTCAGTGACCATGTGGCCCGCTCTTCGCCATTTGCTCCTCGAACCCATGAGGTGCTCTGTGGAATATTACATAGATGCTAAGGTGATGGAGTCATACCATCTCTTCTTTTTTTGTGTGTATTTGTTGTTCTTTATCAAAGTTGGAAGCAAACTTTAAAGTACCTGCTAAAGTACTGTATACAGGATGTTCTGGGGAAAAAAATCTGTTGGCAAAATGCTCTTTAATAACGTAGACAAACAGACATTTCAAAAAGAGGTATAAAAAATTTAGTAGTTTAAGATTTAGTTCGTTTAAGCTCTTTGTTGTGTGTGAATAATGAAATTCCATCCACCCATCCATCCATTATCTGTACCGCAATTCCCTAGAAACGAAAAGACAATCTGTGGGTTGCACCAACCGGAAATGAAAAAAAAATCATTGTCAGGCGGCACAGGTATCGAACATTTGTGAAGCTTTGTGAAGTCTACATCCATGTTGTTGGCATTTTGAGATACATATATATACTGTATATATACAGTATATATTTTTTTCTTTTCTTTTTTAAATGACAAATTATGTTCATGTTTCAAAGGACGTCACTCTCTGTTGTCATCACATATTTTGTATCTCATAGAAAATGAAGCCTACTTAACTATTATCTGACAACCAAAGCGACAGAAATTACAGTACCTCTACTTCCGAAATTAATTGGTTCTGGAAGAAATTTCTTCACTAGAAAATTTTGTAAGTCAAGATGCGTTTTCCATGTAAATGCCCTAATCTGTTCCAAGCCCCCCCCCCCCCAAAAAAAAAAATTCAGACATAAATGATTATGATAATTTCTAAAGCATAAAAATGCATCAAAATATGTAACAAATATATGTTACAATTAGATTAGTGCACAATAAATGAGAGTTGTGCATAATGTAAAAAACTAAGAATTGAGTAAAGAAAAGAAATTATGGTCATTTAACTTTTAACTTCGTCCTCATCATTACAAGAACGTTTTGCTTTTGTCGGCTTTTAACAATCCTTCGAAAATGTCCAAGGCAGACATCAGCATAGTGAGCGATCACCGGACTGGTAAACACTTTTTCGGAGTGATTCACATTTCCGTAAAACTATCAGAACGCCTCGTGGCCCGAGGGACGAATGACGAGGACGCTACACGTGTCTCTGTATCGCCCTCGTAAGTTGCTTCTTCTTTTCTTCTTGGAAAATGTTAACATAATTTGTATCATTTTTAAACACAGCTATACTGATAACGTGCTAACCGCCTTATATGGACAATCCAGCGTGTACGCTGCCTTTCGCCCAAATTCACCCGGGATAGTCCCAGGGCCGCAAGCGCTGCAGGGAATGGACGGATGGATTGCACAGCTCACTCCAAAAGCCAGCTTTGGCCATCACACTTGTCAAACCTCCCGTAGGCAATGCCGTCCATATTTAAATGTTAATATAAAAGCTTACACGGCGAATGAGATTAACTTTGGTTCTTTTCCCTCCGAACAAGCGGAACTTTCCCTTCGCCTCCAAAAGGTAGGCTGCTGATGCAAAAGGGCTTTATTCCCGAGTTTGTAATCCTGCTTCAATCAGCTCTTTTTCCCCCCTCCCCGTGTAGGGATAAGATGGGCATTTATGGCTGTCACCGCACACCGCACCCTGCTCTAATTAACATTCAGCAGATAAGCACTTGTAAGACAAAATTCATTCGTTTGACCTTCTTGGATTTACACTAAACTGTTTACGGCCACCGCAAGTTCATCACAAGTGGAGTGTTTTCTTTTCCCTGGAGTTTTTTTAGCGCTGAGATTTTGTTTGTCTTCTCTTGGAGAGCGTTCATTTGGACCGCTCGCTCCCTCGCCGGTCCTCTTGCTCACCCGCTCAAATTGTCTTTTGACTTTCATTCAGTAGTGTCTGTTTCTTAATTGCCCCTAATTGCTTAATTACAATTTCAAATGAACAATTCTGTAGGTCAGAGGGGTAGCTAATTGAAGCATCAATCACGATAGGCGGCCTGCAGAACTGTCTCTGTTTGATTGACAGTGCATTAGCCCTAGCATTGTCGTCAGCTTGGACGTGACTTTGTTGTGGGCTGTTATTTACGTGACCAAGGTGTCATAACTGTCCTTCATGGGATGTTGTGAAGGAGAATTCAATCTGGGAACAAACCTGCTCTGAATTAATTGGAATTTGTCCCCCCCAAAAAAAGAAAAAACATTTAAACACAACATCTACTCTTTTTTTTCTTGTACGTTTTTGTCCAGAGGGGCCTTGCATGCGCTGCTTTCACTGTTGGCAAGATATATATTTGCTCTTCAGTGGCCCGGAACCATCATTTTGTCACTCCACGCCATAGCATAGACAACGACCTAAATACACACTTGATATTCATGCCTGAGGAAATTCTTTTCCTGATGGCTCCTGCACACTGATGGTTTAGGGTCAAAGAACGCTAGCGATAGTGAAGACATGACGTCAAAAGCCCAAGGCTGTCAACGGGAGGGTTGAACTTCCAAGTAAAAGTGGGAGAAACAGAAGTCCAGGGTGTTAGCATAACATACCACCAGCGGCGTCAAAGTCAGGGGAGACGACAGCCGAGCACACATGTCCAGTACATGGACCATCGCTGCTTCAAATATTTGCCCATCAAATTCCTGTGTGACATATCTGTGAGCTTTGTGTAAAGCGTGGTCTTTGAGAGCCACGCCCGGATGTGTTTGCACATATATGTGAATGTTTAGCTGGCTAATGATCAATAAATTGAACTGTTAAGCAATCAATCAATAAAGCCCATCTAGGCAGTGTATCAAGGTCTTTGTCGCGTTTGGACCGGAGAAACAAACCTACTGCACGGGTTAGCTTAGCTAGCTAGTACAATAGAACACAGAGGGATGTAAAACTTTACCAAAGGTGGGGTGGGAAGTACATTTGGTTCTGCCACTGGCCAGTGTATGCCAAGGGAACCTGTATGTTCAAGTAAGTTATTTTAAACTAAAAAGGAAAACCTTTCCAATTATTAATGAAGGCTGCATTAGTGCATTTATGTACACTCCCGATTTCAAAAATGTGAATATGACTTTGGGCAAGAGGCGGAGTACATCCTGGACTAGTTGGCAATCAATCGCTGGGAACATTTTACAGTCTTCAGTGGGCCGAACGTTCATGTTTTTGGAAGGTGGGAGGAGGCAAGGAGTGCAAACTCGAGATTCCTCAGAACCCCGGCACTGTCAGGCAGATTTGCTAACCACTTATCAATACATTGATTATTCTGGTTTTGATGTTCGCTGCAAGATAGAATACGCATTTATGGACCCGAGTCAGTTTTACGCTTGGACTACGGGGCGGGTTAAATGAATCAAAACATTTCTTTTCTACGGTTTGCTAGGTTTCCCCCAAATTATGGGAATGATTGATTGATTGATTTTCTATAACTTGATAATGTTTGTGTTTGCCGATTCCGCGAACAAAAGTGCAAACCTTCTTTTAAATATTGGATACAAGCTGACAGGATGTTTCATGTGCAAAACCATACAGACGACATCCCTATCCGTGATCAAGCGGCCGTCAATTATGGATCCAAACGACTCGCTACTTCACAAAGTCACCAAGAATGGAGAACAAGATATTGTGCTGATGTCGTTTGTGCTTCACTTTATATCACTGATATGAAATGTGGCTCGAAAACAAATTATTTAGTATGCGCGAAAGATGAACTGTGTGTGCCCACAAAGCACAAACGATTCAATATATTTTAGCCACAGTGAATGATTATTATGTTCGATGACTTTCTTTGCTGAATAAATGAAACGCATGTTGGATTAACATCCATCACGATGATGTGTCAAAAATCAAACCCCTCTAGACGAGACGACGTAGAACGATACCAAACGTGATGAGATGTTCTGAACAGTCAGAACCGAACCGAACCAAAAACAATTGCCCCCAAAACTGCGTTCTGAACCAAACGGACGTTGCGAAGCGTTCCACACTTAAGAAGTACAATTCAGTATCACCTGTTTGTCTTCCCTCCTCACCTCAAGTTACGAAACGCCTCACCTTCACTATTTCCTCCTCCCCATCCCGAGGCATGGGGGCAACCATGTGATTTTTTTAGGCTGGTTTCCACCGTCTAGACCTCGGCCCATTTGGTTGACACCCCCCCCCCCCCCCTCCCCATGCCGCTCTTGGCCTTAATGGAGGCTGATCGGGCGCTTTCTCTTTATATACTGGCCCGGCTCCCTCGGTTTCATCTTTTTGTCTCGATATATTACCTTCGCCCTGCATTTCCTTCCATCGCCTCGTGCTCCTTTTTTTCTTTTCCTTCCACACCCTCCTCCTTGCGCCTTCCCCCTGCCGCCGTTCCCTTTCTCCTCTGGGGCTCCATCCATCAGGTTGTCGGGGGCTGCTAGTGGCCGACTCCCAGCCACCATATTTCACCGCCAGCCAGCCAAGCAGCTGACAGCACAGCCACCGCCAGGAAATTGCTTTGGCTGTGAGCGGAATTTCAAACGCAGGGCCGCTCTGCATCACCCGGGCCGCCCAAGAACTGCATCGCTCTCTCTCTTTCTGTCTCTCCGCCCTGTCAATCTCCCCGCACGCCTCCGCACACATCTCTATGCTTTTTCTTTCCATGTTTGCCTTATTGCGCTTCTGTTTCCTCTCTCCCCGTCTCCGCTCGGCTCCCCGCCGCCGTCTTTCTTTCTCCCCCGTGCTGTTTTCGCTCCTTGTTTTCTCTGTTATAGTTGTTCCACCTCTCTGCCTTCCTCACTGTGTTTCGGCCCCCCTCTCTCTGCAAACACGGGGAATAAAGTGAGCTGCTGAATGTGCAATGAGAGGGAAAGGAGGTAGACGGCGGTCCGGGGAAAGAGGAAGAACGATAGAGGTATACAAGTGTACAGTATGGGTGGCTTTGCAAGTAAGCTTGCACCCGTGCCCTTGTCACAAAGAGTTTAAGACGCAGCTCATTTTTTACCTGCTTGGGGTTCTTTGCTAGCATGTGCAATAGCTGTTTCATAAGTACATTCAGCTTTTAATGTAAATGTTAAAAGCAAAATGGATTACAATCAGTGGCAAGGCGTGAACCTGATATCTGGATCATTACCGTCACCATAGGAACCATCAATACTGTAGAAATGATACCTCACGATGTTGAGCCATTTTGGAAAAGTCCGCCATGAAAATGTATTTTTCCAAGTACCGATACGTCTGAGACCAAGTCTATTTTTCAGCCATTTTGGCCATCAAAAACGTAGGTGTGTAGATCACCGAAGACCTCGCGAGCTAATCAAATCTGGCTGTAACAATTTTCCCTCTGACCAACCAATCAGAGGACAGAAAAAGGCTGACGCGAAGGCAAATTTAAAATCGTCCGATTACGAAAATGTTTTAAGGCAGCATGATTGGGCAGATTCTATTGACATGGCATCATAGTCCACAAACACAAACTGGGAGCAATGCCGCCAATGGAAACACTACAAAAAGAAGACAAGAGACTGCTGGGAATAAATTGATATGATTTCATGGAACAAGTAGAATAAATTATTTTAGAAATGTACTGTAGGTTAGAGTTGCTGATTGTGTTTACGCCTCATAATAATACTTGTCTGGATTAATGTGAGTCACTGATGATGCAATGGTTCACCAGCAAGTCTATGGGTTCAGTTCCAACTCAGTGACAGTTGGCATGAGAGAGCCAATGCTTGTCTTAAAATGTATCCTGTGATTAACTGGTGACCACCCCAAGGTGTCGTCCGCCTTTTGCCCAAAGTCAGAAGGGGATAGGCTCCTGCGGCCCTCGATCTTGAACAGAATATGCAATGTCATGAATGGATAAAGGGATGGATGGATTAGAACAGGTGGTACTGTTCAATATTTAATTTACTCTGATAGTGGCGATTGCTCTGTGTGCCAGTTTGGTCATCACTTTTCTCCAAATGGATGTTTGTCCATTCGGCTGAGTGGGTTTCAATGAAATGATCGACACACATTCATGATTCCCAAATATAACGCTGAATGGCAAATATAATTTTTTTAATCAATCAATCTCAAGATCAAATGTGCAAATTTAGTTTTTCAATTCTTTTTCAATGATCATGTTTAAACCGCACGCGCATACAAAAATCCTTAGATGTTGGCGTCGAGCGGACCTCGCTGTGTGCGTCAGGCATCACTTGTTGCTTTGCTGAATTCAATGGGCCCTGTCATAACTGAATCACGGGGAAGAAAAATAAACGGTGGGGAAAATACAGGATACAATGATGGTATGAATTTATCAATGACTGAATGGGGGCGCGTCGACCTCACAGTGCAGAGGTCATGGGTTCAATCCCGGCTCCGGCCTTCCTGTGTGGAGTTTGCATGTTCTCGCCGGGCCGGCGTGGGTTTTCTCCGGGTACTCCGGTTTCCTCCCACATTCCAAAAACATGCATGGCAGGCTGATTGAACACTCAAAATTGTCCCGAGGTGTGAGTGTGGGTGAGGATGGTTGTTCGTCTGTGTGTGTCCTGCGATTGGCTGGCGACCGGTTCAGGGTGTCCCCCGCCTACTGCCCGAAGACGGCTGGGATAGGCTCCAGCACCCCCAGTGACCCTTGTGAGGATAAAGCGGATCAGAAAATGGATGGATGGAATGACTGAATGGCTGTCCATGTTAGTTGTAGTTTGTTTTGTGGACTTCCCACGTTGGAAGCGCACAGTGTCATAAAATGTTTTGCTCACCACGCTAACTAGCTGTTTTTCTTCTGTTTGCCCGCGTGTCTCTCTCCCCCATTGTGTTGCGACATCAGAGTGTTAGCTTGGAGTTCTACATCGACGTCCACGCTCACTCCACCATGCTGAACGGCTTCATGTACGGCAACGTGTTCGAGGACGAGGAGCGCGTCCAGAGACAGGCCGTCTTCCCCAGACTGCTGTGCCACAATGCGCACGACTTCTCCTTTGTGAGTTCTGACACGTGCGTGCGCACACAGAAGCACACGGGCACACGCACACACTCACCCAGAGGGGTCTCTTATCATTCTTTCTGTCGGAGCGCATTGCTAGTTCTTAATACTTGGAGATACTGGACTATGTACTGTTAACAAAATCTAAGTTGCAAAATAGTTACGAATACGGTACTTGAGGAGATTTATGGCTTGGGACATTCCAAAAAAATGCTTGCAAAGATAATGCTCAATTTTCACCCATCTTGTGTCGAGCTTTTCTCATTTTATCAGTGTGGCAAAATATTAAAACTACTTTAATTGTGCTCGATTTTTATTATACTTAATCAGTCTTTCAGAACAGAACAGTATTGAATTTGCGATCATTGTTTTATTCTTATATTTCTTTCAGCTTGGCTATTTTTAGAATAGATTGGATTTTGTTTTAGTTTGTTTTATTAATTTGTAGTTAGCGACCTTGAGTCCCTGGAATGGCGCTATTATAACGCTATTTTATTCCTACTTGTCATTTTTGGTATTGGTATATTGTGTCTATATTTGTGAAGATCCACCGAAAGAAAAAAAAACTCCCTGGATACAGTCCAGCTGGATGGTTTGGAAATGTTGCTTTCTTTGTGGCCTTCCTTCTATTTTCTCCAATTTAAGTGTGTTCAATTCAGTATTCAAACTCTTTTCCAAAAAGGTTCACGAATTGTATCTTAATCACATGGGAAGTTAATAACATGCTCGTGGGACATCTGGCCCAAGGGTCGGTCATCTCCTTTCCCTGTGCTTTGGCCCCTCTGGCCATTCAGCGCTACCCACAATGCACTGCTGCAGCAGCACAACACAATCATGGCAAAATCCCACCGGTGGCAGCGGGTTTGAATTTCAGCAAACCATCACAGCAAGAGTGGCAGGTAATGGTCGCATTTTTTTTTTCACAATGTGCTTTCCAAAACACCGTCAACGTTGTGTCGTATCGCTGACGCCCACACACCAAACGGATTTTGTTTTCATCGTCATTTCCATTTTCTAAGAGCCGTTTTTACAGAACCAGATTATGTTTGCGACAAGTTACAACTTTTTTCCGGTGCACGCGGGAGTGTCGTTATGTGGTTGTAGTAGCAGGATCGTGCAAAAGTATCGTTTCCGATGTAAGTTGGGAACTTGGGAACATGCGGGGCATCATCCTCAATGAACAGCCTCACGGTACACACACTTTGAACAATTTTGTAATACAGTAATCCCTCGTTTATCGCGGTTAATGGGGACCAAAACCACCCGCGATAAACGGAAATCCGCAAAGTAGCGACCAATTAACATATATTAAAAAAAGAATTGCCCCACGTGGGCCTTTGCGCTTGAGCAGAGCGCACTAACACACGCACACACACAGGCCATCGATCCCACGGGTGTGCAGCAGACGTGTTTATGATTAGTCAATTAAGGTTGTTTAGACAATTAAGGATGGAGAGACCTGCTTTTGTTCTTATAAGTCTCTCTCCCTCTCTCTCTCTCTCTCTCTCTCTCTCTCTCTTTCTCTCAGCAACACACATACACTCACCTGAGCGCCCATGCGTGCACGCACACACGTGCCCCACGCGGACCTTCCGTGCTTGAACAGAGTGCGCACACACTAGCACGCATAGTAAACAACACTTAGACACTGATTTTTGCAGACTTCCAAAAAAAAACGTTTTTTGTTTATATGAATGTTTGAAAAGATCCGCGATGCACCGAAGCCGCGATAAACGAACCGCGAAATAGCGAGGGATCACTGTACAAAAGAATGACATCTTTTTTTAAAAAGTGCACCACATACTGTATGTTTTTGTCAAAATGGGTTCCGTGAAACACAACGGTTAAAAGAAAGTGCTTTTCATCTCGCCTCCGGTGTATTGTTCTTCCCTTGCAGTCCAACACGTCCTTTAACCGTGACGTGGTGAAGGCCGGCACCGGCAGACGATACCTCGGCGGTCTCCTTGACGACACGTCCTACTGCTACACTCTGGAGGTGTCTTTCTACAGCTACATGACCTCTGGCAGCACGGCTCCCGTGGCCTACACCGAGGAGACATGTATCCTCGGCGCTGTGGCTTCTATTCACTTTATGTTAGTGCAGGGCGTACCCATAACGTTCCTTCTGTGGCTGCTCCTTAGTTGCCGGCGTGTCACCGAAATGAGAAACGCACACGAGGCTTTGTGGGTGAGTTTGCATCAGGTCGTGTGCGCTCGCCACAAAAGCCGCGTTGCTCTTTTTGTCGCCTCTCGTCGTGACAGAGTTACAACAGGGATGTGAAAGCCGCTTCTATTGATCCCATTCACAAAGGCGCTGGAGAAGACGAGGAGGCCCGTGTAGTCAGTGACGCTTTGATTGCGCCAAACAATCGAACAATGAGCCGAACACGACACCTGTCAAACGCAATCGTCGGAACGCACAAACGCACATCACGGCCGCTGAAGGTCGCCCGTGTCTTAATGGACACTGATAGGAGGATGAAGTTTTCCCTTTCATCTGACCTTCTCCAGACTGGAGTGCTCCCAAGAGCGGGCCTATGGCGCTGAGATCTTGGCAAGCGTTTTAGAGAGGAGCGATAAGGAGTCTTACATGTGATGTGTTTAAGTGTTCCTGCATTTCTCCTGCGGATGGAAGGGGAGGTTGGTTGGTGGATGTAGCCTTAGTGCCCTCTAGTGCCAAGCCTGGACACTCTCGCACTGTCACAAAGAAGGGTTAGTGGTTCGCTCTTCAGAACTAAACATTTGAGACACTGGAACAATGTGTGCAAACTGGACTGCGACATATTGAGAGCTGTGTGTAATGTCTTTCTTGTATAGTTATGCTTATGACCAATAGGACTCATACCTTGGTCAAAATTGAAGTTCAAGTCAGTTATTATTTGGCGAATGTTTGTCTTGTCGGTGTAGGCATGCTGAGAGATCATAGTGTCAAAAAAAAAAAAAAAGTTTAGATTTGAGGAGAAATAATCTCTTTGAAACAATCCTGTCGAGTTGCAGCATAATACGGGAGGGCGCACTTTTAGGGCTTTTAGGGTCACATTGGATTTTTAAAACAAACAGATGGGCCAGGTCATGTGTGAATGTGGTTGGTTTCATTTTAATATTCAGAAGCGGCTCGGTAAATAGATGGATGAAAAAAAAATCTGTTTGATTCTATTTTTTTATAAATAATAGTACCGGTATACTGTTTTGTTTTTTTAATTTAATTTCCTAGGAGCACTCTAGATCTGTTGCAAAAGATGCAGATGCAGTGGATTTTTTTCCCTTTTTTTGGATTATATTTCTTTATGATGAGGGCGGTTGGTGTAGTGGTTCACATCGGTGACTATCATGCAGCTGATGTGGGATTGATTCACACCTAAAAAGCCATTCGCAAGTGCCCTGCGTTTGGTCTGATTGTAGTCCACCTTTTTTCCTCAAAGTCGGCTGATATCGACTTCAGTTTTGCTGTGACCCTGAACAAGATACGCAATGGCACTTTCTGGTACAGTATGTGCGGTATGTGCGGCTGCACAAGGCGGCTTTTCTAGGAAATATTGGGACGTGAAATAGTTTTCGATTGGTATCATAACGTATAACGCTTGTGTGAGTTTGACTAAGGTTGAAGCTAAGACTATACCGTGCAGTTTATAGGACTTGGGGTCTTTCGGCTTCTGATGTTGGTTCTTTTCCATTTCTAATCAAGGTCAAATTGTCAGAGAAGTCCGCCCCTGGTGGGTGGACTTCAATGATCTTTTTTTTGTTCTCCAATCCAGTGTGTGTGTGTGTGTTCATTTATGAAACGGGGAGGGTCACAATGAGGCAGGGTCTCGTGTGGTGGGCAAGCTGCACAGGGGGACCCGGTGCAGACTGGAGATTGGGGTCAGGCAGGTTGAAGGAACCGACCATGTCGCTTTTTCCGCCCCAGCGCTCTGCTCGATGGAGCGTACAAATCATCAACAGAGACCTTTAGCACCTCCGCCAACCTTCCTTCACCCCCCCCCCCCCGACACACACAAATGCACACTTCCCACCCTGACACACAATCATCTACAGACAAAACTAACACATAACAAATAAATAATGGCCACTTAGACACCCACTTCACTGTCCTTCAACAAAACTGGCCTCTTCACATTTCTCACAGTTCAGACTTTTTGTCACAGTTTGAAAGTGATCCATATGTGTGTGTGTGTGTGTATGTTCCACTCATGTCCTCCTCTCTCCTCCAGCCTGTCCTTTCCTCTCGTCTCATCACCCAGAACATAACAGCTCATTATATCATCTAGTCAAGCTGAGAATCCTCTTCTCCAAAACAGCAGGGACATCCTCTATCCTGTCTGCCTTCTCTTTGTCCTCTAATCATCCGGTACCTGTATGGGTATCTGCGTGCGTGTGTGTGTGTGTGTGTTTGCTTCCTTCATGTGCGGCCTCTTACATTCACTCCCATGTCGAACCATTTGTAAAGTAAACCCATTCCTCTTATGTCCAACCGTTAACTAAAAAAAATTGCATTTGATCAAGGAAAATGTGTGAACTCGGATGTAATAAGAATTTGAGATGCCATCGGGGAAGGTATGTAGTGAAGTGAAGGCAAAGAGGAAAGGTGTGATAGTGGTTGGAGAAGAAACTTTTTTGGCACCAAGCAATAGTGTGCCACTGGCTGGCGACCAGGTTTCATTTTCTTTCCAATACTATGGTTGACGCACTTCCACTAGTCTAAACATGGCCCCACCCATTGTTATACATGTCAGGGCGGCCATTTTGCCACTTGCCCTCAAGTGAAAATGACATCACAGTTGCTCAGGGCTCAGTTTGTGAACATCACACAACTAAATCCAGAAAAGAGGTGAACCCTGATGGCAGTTAATTGAGCATTTAAACACGGTGATGTCATTTTCAGTCGACAGCAAAACGTAAAATGGCCGCCCCCGAGATGGATAACAATGGGTGATTTTTTTTTCTGCTTAATTCACATTGCAGAAACACAATATTAATCTGAATGTCTTGTTTTGATGAGTGGGGGTGAATAGAACGTATTATTGCAAAGAAGATTTATTTTTCACTTAATTTCAACCTGCTTACAATATTGAGGCTTACAATAATAAATATCCTTTTTAGGAATAAGACACCTGCGTCATTTTTGATGAACACTTAGTTCCTGAATTTTATGGCGGTACTTGAAGAGGAAAGTAGTTTTTGAGGCGGAACATGGTGCAAAAGGTTTGAGAGCTACTGCTTTAGAAACTTAATGTTTTGAATGATTGTTGTCGGAAGAATGTGGGACCTTGTTTTTCGGTCGGTCATGTGCACACGTTTATGCATCAAGTGGAGGAGATCTTTGACTTTGAAGACTTGGCCAAACTTGAAAGTACATTTACGCCGTTACGCCTCCGTTGTAGATTTTAATCGTGTTGTCCTCAGCAGGGACTGTGTGTTTGCCTCTGGATCCACACAAACACACACTCATTGTCAGCTGACAGTCAGACGCGCGCCACACAACAGTGGGAAGCCATGAAATAGCAGAGCTGCCACCGGAACGCACTATGCATCAGTGCACCTGACACCCAGTGGAGAGCCTGTGACAGGTATGCAAATGATATAGCTTGAAGGCAAATATGCTTCGCTTCCACACATCACACACATCATCTCGCGTAGACACGCACCAGTGGGTGTGCGGTCGCACACTTGCAAAAGTAGAAGCACACAGCTGATTGCACAAGTATTGTTGGAGCAGTGGTTTGGATGTAAGCGTTGGCAGCGATGCACAAAAATCATGCAAATGCTCGCTCGGACATGATGACGTGGAGAGGAAAGTTTGTGGAGAGCTGCCCACTAAATGAAAGACAAGGCGGTTCTGAGCGACCTCGGCGTAGAAGTGCCGAGTGGAGTCAGTGAGCCGAAAGTGTCAGTTGGTGTGTTATCAGTGACAGACAAAGTGCCAATGGAGCCAACACAAGATGAGACCAGTGTCATTGGCAGTGACGAGTGCTGGAAGCAGCTTGTCACATCCGCCAGAGGGGTGAAAGTACTCACTCTCTGTACGCAAGTAGAAGTACTGACACTTGTGTCAAAAAAGACTCCAGTAGTACTGAGTCAAATTCTTCCCGAACCCCCACCCCTACAGAATCTGAAATTTACTTAAATATATATATATATATATATATATATATATATATATATATATATATATATATATATTGTCAATTACAGTAGTGCCTTGGAACATGAATATAATTCGTTCTGTGGCCATGCGCGTAATGTAAAACACATGTATCTCAAATCGTCTTTCCCCATTGAAATTAATTGCAATGATATTAATACGTTCCAGGCAACCCCAAAGATAATACTAAACACCTTTTCACAGTGTAATTTAAAACTCCAAAGATCCTGATAACTGTACTCAGGTTTTGTCCAACATGGAGTGGTGTTTCCAAGCCAAAATGCATACTAAAATAACGGACTGGGTGTGCTGTGACAGTGATAGGCTGTCGATTACACCCATTGTAGTGGTGAGGGGGGGTCAATACTGTTTGAGCTGATAGCTAATCTAACAATTCTATTAGAGATGGCTTTGGCATTTTAGGAAGTTCACAAAAACGGGAAAAACTCACCTATTTGCTGTTTTTGTGTCAGGCCAATTCTTCTTTCAATTGCTTTGGCGCCATCTGGTGGCATTTTGGTTCCAAGGAACTGTTGAAATGACATGAAGAGGTTCATTGAAAGGAAAGTTATTGTTTGCCACCATCTTGTGGCATTGAGAGTAAATTGCAGTACAGTATAAAACTGGGTAGGGGGGGGGGGATACTTTTAATAAGTCACGGATTTGCTCCCGTGAATGGCGGTAGTTCATTCTTGTCAATTGAAATCACGATTGTGCTCAAAGTTTGGGGCTCAAGATTGTTCCGTTCACTTCCCTGCCGTCTTTCAGTCTGTTAAATCGCTAATTGAGGACAAAAGTGGCCTTTTCTGTATCGCTGTTGCTGAGTAGCCTCTTAATTATTCATTGATAATTGGTTGTCTTGTTTGTCACTGTAGTGACAGAAACTGTCAGTGGCCTTCATCGATGCCTCCGATGTCCCCTCCCTTGTCTCCGTGTTAAATCCCATCCGACCAATACGGCTTTCTCCTTGTTCTTTATCCATCGAACCACGGGGTGCCTTGACGTCCACCCGTCACATTGTCTGCCAGGACCAGGCGCTGGGGATGTGATGGCGAAAGCCTCTAAATGCCGTGCTGACAGTAAATAGCCGCGGTAAACAAGTCATGACATCCCCTACGCTCTTGTCTGGCTCATCAGCACACAAGCTGGCACACGCCCTTGAGCCATGACAATGACCCGCCATCGATTAAATACGACGCCGAAGAATACACCTCAGGGGCAGGCGGCCTCTGCGCCGGTCGCAACATTAGGTACACCTGCGCATTATAATGAGATCTAATACAAGAGCCGCAGCCAATAGTTCTGTCTTCACAAGCATAATTGCTCGGTAAAGACAATGAAATGGAGTGCAAAGAAGTAAAAAGTTTTTTTTTTTTTGCTTCAATTCAATAGACCTTGTGCTGCTCCTTCTGGTGTGCGTGGCTTTGCCACCTCAGGGCAGTACATGTATATTACAGACATGAATAGGGCCACTCTCTCGGCTCCACAGTAATGTTAATTGTTGCAGAGGGGAAAGACTATGCCTATTCTTACAGTTGTATTAGTTGACTTTTTTTTCTTTTTTTTTTTAATTCAGAGACCACCTGCGGTCTTGATAAAGGATCATCAGGACTAAATAATCAATAACGCCTTCTATTTCGTTTCTTTCTCAGAAACAGCAAAAATCTGCTCTTTTCTTTTTGACCCAGCTTTTGCTGACCTTATTTTTCGGACCATGAAGCACACGTAAAATCATTTAATTTTCTCAAAGATATACCATAACTGACATTTGTGGAATATGTTAAATATGTTGTCATGTGAACCATTTTCATTGTTGTGCTATCTGTGATTTTTTAGACACTTATTAAGCCAAATAGAATCATTTCCACAGCAAAAATTCTAAAAATTGTGTTAATTTGACACGCACAAATGATATTATATTAGTCGTGCCACTATTCATTGTTCTCATATCCCATCTTCCTCCTTCTTTTTCTCTCTCTTTCAGTCCATTTGATGATTAGTGGTTGCTTATATGTGAGCTCGAACATTAGTTTTTCCTCACTCACCAGCGTTGCGGTACACCAACACTCCACATACACATCATCGCTTCCTAATCCAGAAGCCGTGGCGTCCCCCCGCCCCTGCAAACGGCCAGAGAGCACTAAGGGCATCCTCCATGTCTCATATTATTCATCCCCTCCTGTACCTTTCCACCTCTCACCCACACGCATAGAGGAGGAAGTTCTCCTTCAGAAGCCGACCGTCCATCAGGAAAGCTCCTGTAATGGACGGTGAGTCGTGACAAGCCAAGCTGAGTGGCCATCTGCTCACGGTGGGGTCCGCGAGATATTTTTGTCGCTGAAGCTTGCCTGGCGAAATAAGTTGGGACTGACGCCCAATTCTGCTGATAGGAAAAATATGTGTGGAAAGGTGTTAACGGAGGCGGGGGGGGGGCGCAGCAAAAACTTTTTCTGAGGTCAGAATGAACACCAAGGATATGGGATGACTAATGTCTGTTCTGTTCGGTGCAAGATAGTTTCCTGTGCAAACGTCTTTGCGAGGATGAGCAGAGATTGTATAACAAAAATGTCACAGGAACAAAGCCGAGCAGTTAAAATGAAAAAGGAAGTGGGTTGTCTTATTTGTGTTGACTAATGCATCTAGGAAACACGGTGTTCACACGTCCGCCTTGTTTGTTTTGACGTCCAAGGCTTAAATCTCTGTGATCCCTCGCTATTTCGCGGTTCGTTTATCGCGGCCTCGGCGCATCGCGGATTTTTTCAAACATATTCATAAAACAAATAATAATAAATGCGAAAATGCCGCAAAAAGGTCACAAAAGGTCCGCGAGAGGCCGTGAAAGTCAGCAAAACAACAGCCAGTCACATAGAGCAACATATACAGTACTACATGTATGTGTTTACTGTATTTTGTTATTCATACACTAACCTAACTTATCCATCCATCCATTTTTCGAACCGCTTGATCCTCACTAGGGTCGCGGGGGGTGCTGGAGCCTATCCCAGCTGTCTTCGGGCAGTAGGTGGGGGACACCCTGAATCGGTTGCCAGCCAATCGCAGGGCACACAGAGATGAACAACCATCCACGCTCACATCCACACCTAGGGACAATTTAGAGCGTTCAATCAGCCTGCCACGCATGTTTTTGGAATGTGGGAGGAAACCGGAGTACCCGGAGAAAACCCACGCAGGCCCGGGGAGAACATGCAAACTCCACACAGGGAGGCCGGAGCTGGAATTGAACCCGGTACCTCTGCACTGTGAAGTCGACGTGCTAACCACTGGACTACCGGGCCGCCTTAACCTAACTTATACATGTTTAAATATGTTAGTATATAGCATTAAGTAAGGTTAATTACTACAAACATGCATGTATACCATTAAATTTGGCCTTATAAATATTATTTTTACTCATACACATTTACATATACTGTACCTATAAGGGGGGCGGGTTCGCTACTTCGCGGATTTTTGTCTGTCGGGTGGGTTCGGTCCCCATTAACCGCGATAAACGAGGGATTACTGTATGACAAAATAGGCCATTATAACCCTTTCAGGGACAGCGGTTACTATAGTGGACAGCTTATCGTGTTATCAGGTTACAGGGTGCATGAAAGGGTCAAATACGGACAAGATATGTGCATGTGTTTTTTTTTGTTTGTTTTTGTTTTTAATTGAAACAATGTACAAGAGAACATCTTAATATATGTTAATGCTCGAATGCATATAAATATATATACAGTCAAACCTCGGTTTTCGAACATCTCTGTTCCCGACCAAATCAGTTTTCGACCAAAAATTTCGAGTTTTTTTTATGCCTCGGATTACGACCGAAAATCAGTTCTCGACCAAACTGAGCGCACTTGAATGCGCCACTTGACTCCTCTCGCCTTCCTTACACGAGGAAGTGACGCTTCCTCGTGTAGCGTTCCATTGCGAGGTCAAGGTCATTTTTATAGCAGACGTGTTCAAAAAATATTTTTTTAAACAAAAGAGCGTGGTTTCAGTTTTCGAACAAATCGGTTTTCGAACAGCCTTCTGGAACGGATTATGGTCGAAAACGGAGTTATGACTGTACAGTATATAAAGATCCACACCTCAGTTAGAGAGGATTAGAAGAAAACAAAAATTTCAAAAGTACTGTACACGGTTATTAATATCAAATCACATCACGTAAACTCACCTAACCGCACATGTCACGTCGCATCACGGGTTCACGTCAGCGGCATAAACATCTTTCGACATGCAAGTCATTCTGCTTAAACAAATATAAAAGTGACCATGCCAAAATCTATATCCGTATGCCAGCTGTTTCAATCAAATACAATGCAGACAGACAGATGACCCGACAGATGTCACCAACAAGGTAATGGCGGGGAAAGGAGATAAACGATGTCGCCGCGTAGCTCCATCATGTAGCAGCGTGATGAAGAATGAACTGAGCGAAACATCAGAAAAACTAATATCAGAAGATAAACTAACCCCTTTTTTTAAAATGTGTCTGGTGTCCACGTGCAATGGGTACGGATGATGGGAGTTTAGCGAGGGAGGCGGCCTGGTCTCAGGTGAAATGCGTGGCGTGTTACAGATATTGTCCTTATTTATCTGCGTTCTCCGCATCCTTTCGGTCTGCGTGATTGGAGACATGGTTGTCTTTGTGTGCTTCACTACTTCTTCATTATCTCAACCTGATTGTCATCATTACTCGGCCCCACAAGCCTAATGATCCCAGATTGAGCAACAACACTCGTTGGCCCTCAGCCTTTTTTTTTTTTCTTTCTTTTTTTTCTAAAGAGCAAAGCAGCTATTGATGTTTTTTTTTCTAATGTATTGAGGGACGGTGATGTGTGCGCTCACCCATGAATTCAAAGTAGGTCTTGCCATATAACTAATTGCTTATGTTTGATTCATAGCACCATCATATAGTTAGCGTTTGCGTCGCTTAATCCTGGATGAGGTACGTTGTTCCGTGAGGATTTATGCCGCTCCCTGGTTATTGATTGTCGCTCACAATGAATTGGGAACAGCAGAGGTTTCAGTCGGGTGTCTAAAATCTATGCAGAGATGCTCTGCTTTGAATATGTAATTCAGATGAACATTCCTAATTGTCCGATAATTGTAGAACCACAGTCTACTAAGATCTTTTCAAGGATTGCGTTGTACAGTATATCAAACCATATCGGATATACAATGATAGCGACAGTGGAAATTTTGTATGAAGGGCAATAATACACAAATTGCAGAACATAGCACTATGATTAAAAAATAATAATTTATGCAATGTGAATTATTAATTCAATTTACCCTTTTGGATAGGAATCATGAAAACAAACACACACTTAGTTGCCAAGTGACAGCAACTAGTAGCTACCCACTTCGGCATTTTAGTTCGTCTGTGTTAACAGGGATGGTTGATGGCTATCTGTAGAAGAAGACAAGAAATAAAGAAAAGGCCTTAACTCTTGGTCGTCAGACATGAGGCTGGGCATGAATGTGGCTCGGACCTTCCTGGATTACTACAAGCTCAATAACGTCATGGCTGACCACATGCCAAGTCACCTTGAAAGGTAAATTGCTATGTCCCGATGAAGAAATGTGAAATGAAATTTATTTTCCTTCCATCTCACATGTATTACAGTTGGACTATTCTGTGGTATTTAACAATTGTAGTCACTCGTAATTTTTTTTTTTGTTTATTTGTTTGGGGTTTTTTGCCTACAGTTCTGAAGTGGTGTCTCAGTCAAACAGCAAAGCAGTACACAAAGAGGAGAGGAGCCAGCATGCCAGGCACTAGATGGACACAAGCGGCACCATTGTACCAGGAGGAGCCCTCATTCTTAATCACTTTCACAAGATCGTCATCTGCCTTCCTCTTGACATACATGGACTAAAGTGTCACAATTCACTCAAGGTTATTATTATCTGCTAAATATGTTCACATGATTAGACGTAAATGTATGCTTTTAACAGCTATTTAAATGTACGTATGTTTTTGATGTTACTATAAGCACTCTTTACTTTTCTTATTGCAATTATGCCCGCATTTGTATAAAAGGGACTTTTATTATGCAATGTTTATAAAATAATTCAAATAATGTAATATAGACAGTAAAAAAAGTGTTCGTTTTAATATTTTAGGCTGTATTCGGAATCGCTCCTTATCCACTATATATTTTCCTGGATGGCACTGATTAGCGCAAAAAAATTGTGCAAAGCATCACATTTTGTAAAATACACTCATATACAATAAATTATTTATTTGTTCAATATTTATCACAGAAAGAGGGTGATCCAGAACAATGTAATTATGCAACAGAGTAAAAATGGTAAGTCGTTATATTTTAAACACTCTACAGTCAATAATAATTAATGTTATAAATGAACCGTAGTTTTTTTCCAAAACTGATTTTTCATTTGACCGTCAACTATAGGCCTATTGTCCACGAGTGAACGATTCCGAACACAGCCTAATAAAATGAAAACTTGTGATACGCCCTTTGTAAGGAACGTGAACGTCATTTTTCAATTGTTAAAAAAATGTGCATGTCTCATACAAACGAGAACCTGAAGTCTCATGGAAGCACAGGGAGAAAATGCAACAAAATGTAGGACTGCTCAAAATGCCCACCTGAGGTTCGAACCCCAAAACTCAAAATCGTGAGGCACGATTGAGTTTTTTTGTTTTTTTATGTTCATTGTCTTGTATTATTATGCGAAGTGTATTTAAATTCATATTTTAATGAAGAAGAAAGAAAGAAAGAAAACAGTCAATACGTGGCACTGCTTTTGTAATCCTGACGTCAGAGACTGCTTGATCATGTGACCCCGTGACAAAGTCCACTTCCGCTGTTTGGTAGCCATGACAACGGATTTTTCCGACGGGATTTAAATGGCCACGAAGAAGCTCTCCTCGAAAGTGCGCCGAAAGTCTTGGAAATGTACGGTGTTGGTGGATATTCACAAGGTAAGTGCGACGTTCCCAATTTTATTTTTTTTTTGCTTTGTTGTGTAGCAAACTTAACGTGTATGAATATGTGAATGTGAGGCGCTTAGTAAAGGGTTTTGGGCACCATATAGATCAGGGTTGTCCAAACTCGGTCAACAAGGGCCGCTGTCCTGCCTGTTGATCATTTGAATCAGCTGTATTGCAACAGGGAGAGATGGAAAACAGACAGGACCCTTGACATGAGTTGGACGTGCCCGGAGTCAACGAAGCGCTATTTAAGTGCCATCCATTGACCATTTCAAACAAATCTAACCCTTAACGCCGATGACGTATATCTAGTTCCCTTTGCAAGTAAAATCGTATTTTAGTATAATACTTATACCGCATGTCATCGGCAAAAAACTTTTATCTCACTTCCTGTGTTCAAGAGTGGTGCGCATGCCCAGTGCATCATAAACAGGATCTGGTGAAACCCGGGGAAATTTAATATATTTGATGATCCAGATATCGTAAACATCAGAAGGTAACGCCTATGCAGTTTCTATGCATAAAACATGTAATGTAATATTCAAAATTTTTGAAGTCGTGAATTTTGTGTTTTTGTTAGTTCTAATGTCATAATCATTAAAAAGAATTATAACAATAGTTTCACTGATAGTGAATCTAATTTAACGACTAAAATATACATCTTATATGATTCTCATTATTCGTTGTGTTTGATTGTTTTTGTGTTTAATGTATAGCTGCACCATTGTGTACATGTATGGGAAAATTAGATGCGAATGCCCATTTGTATGAATGTGTAGGTCACATGTCGTGGCGTGCGGCTGCCCAAGACAGGAGACATTTACTTTCGAGTTTGTATGATGGGCGAGTGCAGGAAGACTTCCTGCTTGCCGCCGCGCTTCCCCTTAAACTTTAACCAGCGGCTGGTTTTTGAGAAGGTGAGAATGATGACTGTGAATAAACAAAGTTGCTGATCCAATGCTATCCTGTAGCTGATGGGAGAGGATGTCAGTCTAACCTTGTTTACCGAATTGATTCACTTTGTCGCCACACAATGTGCTACACCAGACATACTGCGATGCTGTTGACCCTTCTGCAGTCGTTGACCTCCTAAGAGGTAAATGGCCCTCTTGAGGTTTCCCTCCTCATCTCTCGAGTTCTACATCCGGTGCTGTGCAAGCATGCAGGCTATTAGCTTCTATCTACACTGACTGCTCCTAAATGTGTGCTTTTCTTCCTCTTAGCTGACACAACATCTTTTCAGCTGATTCAGTCGGTGTCTCCAGGTAAGCTTTTTGAGAGCATTATGTTCCCCTGTGCAAAAAGTCATGTGTTTATGCGTATGTGACTTTTTTGCATTGTCAGAGGGTGAGACCCTTGCCTCGATGAAGCAAAACAGCAGAGAGTTCCTGAACCCTGGGCCCAGTCTGAGCGGCGCTGAAGACCCCACGCAGAGAGATGCACTGATGATGGAGCGGTCCTCCACATTTCATGTAGGCTGCCCTCCATCTGCACTATATTTTGTCCTTTTAAAATATTCAAAATATGTCTACCCAGGGTGGCACGGTGGTCGACTGGTTAGCACGTAGGCTTCAGAGTGCGGACGTGCAGGGTTCGATTCCGACTCCGGCCTTCCTGTGCGGAGTTTGCATATTCTCCCTATCTTTGTGTGTGTTTTCTCCGGGTACTCCGGTTTCCTCCCACATTCCAAAAGCATGCATGTTAAGTTCATTGAAGACTCACCCATCAATTTTAATGTATTCATTTATTATGAATTCACCTTCTGTAGTTTTTTTCAGGTCTGTGATAATATGTCTTGAATGCTGCGAAGTGCACAAAAGGTTGCGAAACGCCTCACTTTCTGGACCAAATGTGATCGGAAAAACCTTTTACTCAATAAATTATTTGATCCGGGGTTGATTTGTTATATTTGTAGGAATCTTGATTCCTCATCTAGGACATTTGGATGATTCTATTTTACGGACTTTGTTTTGGGAAATTCCTTTTCTATTTCCAGTGCTCAGAAAGCATATTCAATAAAGCTGCGTGAATTTACCTGTTGAAAATCGGACACGTTTAGGATGATCCAAAGGAGTCAGGTGGTCCTTGACCCCACTCGTGTTCCTCTTGGAGAATGGGCAAAGGTTCCCACAGACACATTGCAACGTCTTGAAGAAAGTCTTCCCCGGAGATTATAATCTGTCACAATTGTGAAAAGGAAGCTCCTCTTTTTCTCCCATTTTCACTGCCTGAAGGTGTCCCAATCCTTTTGGCCATTTAGATCTGAATAGATCACCTTCTAATGATATGACCACCTTGAATTCTCTGTTGAATAGACTGCTCCCCCACTTTTCATTGAAAACTATCGTTTTCCTAAACTATCCTCATCACTCTCCCTAAAGACGCTCATGTTAAAATGTTTTCAAGCCGCGCTCCCCTCCCGCTGTTGCCTCCATGCACATTTGTCTTCGACCGTGTCCCTCCATGAAGCCGTATTTTTGAAACATCACTGGACCCGCGCTCCGTTCTGCAATTTGTTCCACTCAAGACAGGCCGCAGACGAAACAACTGCGGTTATAAATTGGCCTCCCAGGCTTTGTGTGTCTCTCTTTTGTAGTCTTCATCGTCTCCCCCTTTCTCAAGATGTCACTTGTCTTGTGTCTCCAGGGTGCGTTTCCCACTGTGGAGTTTTCAGTGACGTCGTTCATCGAGGAGAGTGTTGGGATGGACGCCTCTCCTGTAAGTGTCCCGACTGCTGCTACTTAAACCAGGGAGATTGTTTACGGATACTGGTTAGCACATCTCGGGGTGAATGCTCTAATGCAGTGGTTCTTAACCTTTTTAGAGGTACCGAACCCAACCAGTTAATATTCATATTCACCGAACCCTTCATGAGTGAAAAATCAATATATATAAAAAGTTTTTTTACAAATTCAAGATGTTAAAAAAAACTCATTTATTAAAAACAGAAAAATGTAAATAAAATTTAAAGCGATAACTATACTTTTTTTATTGTTAATTGTACGACGTACTGTCACAACAGTCACACGTTGACTACCAAGAGAAACAGCACCGATTGGACAAGCAATGTCATGTGATCATCTGCAGCCAATGATGGCCAAGTGGGCGTGTCATAACTAATTAACATGTTGAGTCGCGTTAGTCTTACCCTCCATGGCAGAATCTCCGTCGAACCCCTGGGGTTCGATCAAACCCAGTTTCAGAACCATTGCTCTAATGTTTATATAGTATATACATGGCTAGCAATCGTCTGGCAACCAATCCGGAGTGTATTCCGCCTCTCACCTTAAAGTTAGCCGGGATAGGCTCCAGCTCATCCAGTGACACGAATGGTGACAAGCATCGTAAAATGGATTTTGTGAGAAGAAACATTTAGGCACAATATTCGCTCGACTTTCACAATCGAATGAGAGCCAAAACAAAAGCTGCAATGAAAAGAGAGGGAAAAAAAGCAAAATTTGGAAAGACAATGTGATGTTTCGATGAGTATGCATTTGAACAATATATTATCGTTCTTATAATTTGGAACTGCACTGCATTCGACTGCTCTGTTTCTATTGTTGTTACGTAATCACATTACATTACATGAGAGACAAGAATCGTTCAGATTTTTATGAAAGGGTGATTAAATGTTCTCTTTGACGGTTTGATTCACGCACAAGGTCAAACAGTCAAGTAACAGCAAGACTGTCCAGCAGCAGCAGAAAGAGGTTGTCGACGAAATAGGATGAGCCTATTTTTCTTGATCCCGTTCAATCAAGCTTTAATGAAATGGCAGCGTCAGCGTACAAACGTTCATTCGTTTGGCTTCTCTTAAAAATAGTTTGAGCGTGATGAGATTTCCCTAAATAGCAATTTGGCTCCCTAACTGCTTTAGTTTTATTGTATTAGACCAGAATAAACATTTCATCTAATCTTATTTATCCCAAGATGCCATTACCGACAGGAAGGGGAGGATGAGCTTCGAGGCCATTGGAGTTGTTGCGATAATCCACTGGTTGTTGTGAAGCGGAATGTTTGAGCTCGTGTGCCAGTAACGGTAAACAACTCTTCTGTTTCACCTTTGGGGATACTCGTAGACCCTTTCCAGCAGGGAAGGACAACTGGTGGCCCGCCGGCCCACACTCGGAGTGGCCCTCAATTTATTTTTGTTGGTCAAAACGTTGACTATCGTGGAGCAAGTCCCATTCTAACCTGGCTTGCTAGCATGTCCCAGCGAAACCGTGGATTGGACGCCAGCAGGGCACAATTAGACAAACAGACCGATGGACAAGTTTGAGAGTTTTCAATCAACCTACCATGCATGTTTTTTGGAATGCGGGAGGCAACGGAAATACCCGGAGAAATCCCATGCGGAAAACATGTAAATTCCTAAAATCCGCATTCCAGCCCACAACGTCTTCACTGTCAGGCAGATGTGCTAATCAGTCGTCCGCCCACGGTGACCATAGCATTTTGTCATGCATCTCACTGTCCTATGTGGGCCCCCCCAGTAGCGCTTATGCAAAATTGTGGCACCCTACGTCATTGAAGTTTGCCATCCCTGCCTTCAACTTGCTGTTGTATTTCTGTCCTCGCAGATGAGCGGCCTCGCCGGAGGGAGGCCATCTTCGACGTGGGCAAGGAAGTCTTCAAGCTACGAAGGACGGTCCGCATTCAGACGCTCCACCTCGCCGCCCCCGTGCCGCCATATTTCCTGCGAGGCAAAAAAAAAGCCACCGAAACACGCGGTTTGTCTGGAACCGGGCTACCAGCGGCCCACTGTTGCCTCCACGACGCGGGCGCTGTCGCCTTACACTCACCGAAAAATGTGCCAGCTCTCCCTGGATGCTGAGCAAAGGCTTCGACACCTGCGGCTCGGACCGCACCTCTTCAGGAAGGAGACAGAGAGCCTCCCTCCGTTCCTGGTTGCTACTCGCACATTCCTCGACATAAAATGATGTACAGTTGCGTTTGAACCCTTTCAGCCACCCTGGAACCTGATAACACGATAAGATATCCGCTGTAGTAGCCGCTGTCCCTGAAAGGGTACAAAAGTGGTACCCGAATGGCACGCGAGGAGAAAAGAGGGACTGACCCTCTTGATGGCACCAAGGAGCCACCAAAAATATGGCCTTCATGTTTTTGTAATCCGAAACTGAATGGCCACCTCTCCGAGAATGTCAATCAAAACTCGGATTTATTTTCTTTGAAAACAAATGTTGTGCTTTTTTTTTTTCTTTTCTTTTATGTTTCCATACAACTCGTGTGTTGAATTTCATTTGAGTAAGCGGGCGCACACAGCGATGTGGCTAGTGAGCGTAGTTCTTACCTCTTGGGGAGCTTACAAATGTGAACATGATTAATATAGCAGGAGGATTAAGTGGACGTCATAATAATAGGGCAGCGTTAATCTCCGCACCTGAGCCGTTAATGGATTGTGACGTCGCCGACAGCGTTTCACTGAGGGATTCGAAAGAGCCGCCGAGGTTAAGAGGGTGCGGTTATTAGTGAACGTTTGATTTTGTGTGCGTGTGGGGGGGGGGGGGGGGTATCACTGCTGCAGGGGATTTGCATATCAAGGCCAGAGATTTTCCGAAGGAGGACATGTTGTCCCTCCTTTTCCTTGCGCTATTCCCGCCTCTTCACTTTGACATCCACTCTTAATCCCGATGTACGAGCTGTCAAAATCCCCGAGCACTCTCTTTTTAAAGGGAGGAATTAAGCACTGCAATGCGGTGAACGGAATTTACCCGAATAACACTGCCATTGCTCTGCTTTTGCCTGAGGGAGCCCACCCTGGACAATTAACCCAGGTAATTGAGAGTCAAATTGCAATTAGCGAATAGATACCTAATGAAGTGGATCCAACAGGAGGCACATTCGTTTTAAGAGTAGTCCTGTTTTCTTAAAAACCCTTGTTGCTTGATTCCGACGCGTCGGAGAATAAACGTGTCAATATGATGATGATCTGTTGTTGTGTGCTGACAGGTTCCGACGCGTAGTAGTCAGATGGATGCCTACTCGCCTCCGCCACAGAGTTACGCGCACTGCTGCCACACAGTCAGCCTCTCGGATGACGACTTGGGTAGGCGACACGAAGCAAACTTGAAACGTACAGAAAATGTTTTGGTCTTGGGTTTCCACGAAAATAAAGGCCATGGAAGGAACCGTGAATTCATATGAAACCTCATTTACTCGCATGGTTCGATTTAACTTTATAACTGGTTCACTCTGACAACTTCACAAAATACTAACAAGTGTGGCGTAAGCCAGACGACAACAATAATGTAAAAAAAATAATAATAATCTGACGCTTATCCCTTGTCATGTTTTACAAAAGTGAAACAGATTTCTTAAGCACTGAATTTATCTCGACTCTATAGAAATAAATCCATTCATTCATTTTCTGATCGACTTATCCTCATAAGGGTCGCGGGGGGTGCTGGAGCCTATCCCGGCCGTCTTCGGGCAGTAGGCGGGGGACACCCTGAACCGGTCGTCAGCCAATCGCAGGGCACACAGAAACGAACAACCATCCACGCCCACACTCACACCGAGGGACAATTTAGAGTGTTCACTCAGCCTGCCATGCAGGTTTTTGGAATGTGGGAGGAAACCGGAGTACCCGGAGAAAACCCACGCCGGCCCGGGCAGAACATTCAAATTCCACACTGGGAGGCCGAAGCTGGAATTGAACCCGGTACCTCTGCACTGCGAGGTCGACGCGCTAACCACTGCACCCACTGCCCCTCTATATATAAATAAATAAAATATAAATCATAAAAGAAAATAAAAAAATCCTCCCAAACAAAATGATGCAGGTTTTTTGTTTTCCCCAAAATTGCAGTGTTCCCGAGGTGAAAATTATTTAACCATGAATGTCAAAAGAAGAATGTTGCTGAATCATGATGACGGCAAAATCAATCAACATTGTCGACTTCATTGACCGAAGAAGCCGTCTTTCATTTCAAGTGTGCGCTCGCAAATCAGCAAGACTTTGAAATGTTAGTTGATTGTTGTCCTTTTGAAATGTATCTTGTTGTGTGGTTTTTTTTTGTATGAAATAAAGCCCAGCGCTCTCATTGTCTTTGCAGATTTTCTCCTTGACACTTCCTACAGACCGAGAGCATCCAGAGTAAGTCTTGATGACAACATTGCATTATCTTTAAAATAACAATTCTTTTCAAAGTGCAACGCCATCAACAAACAATGAGATAAATTCAAACTTCACTTCAAGACCATCCCCCCCGGGGCAAAGAGTCCCCCATTTTTAAATTCAGTTTTTAAATAGTTGAACTCTGCGTTTCCTTCTCTCTGCATGTCTCCCTACTTCAAACGTGTGCGAAATAAATAAACCCTCAGGCGACAACCATTTTTTTTCACTTCAAACTCATTAAACCCGTTGCAGATGCGGTCAGTTCGCGCGTGGTCGTCTCCCGGGCGGCCATTCAGATGTGATGAGCTGAGCCAAAGTCCTCATCGAGGCTCCGCCGTGTCAAAGAGGAGAGGCCCCGTGACTACCAAGCAATCCCTCAGGGAAAGGTGAAAGAACGCCTCCCGCACTCACAATACTAATTTCGCATGTAGAAAATCAGGCTGTCGACTATAATTGTCAAAATAATGGTACGAAACGGGCTGACAATCTTAACGCGATCAATATTTACGACCAAAAATCTTTATGTGTGGGGAAAGCCGCTACTTTTGACCGGACCCTGCTAGCAGTTTTGGTTGTCAACCCCCAAGTCTTTGTCGGAGCCGTCGTTGCTTCCTGGTGTGACACACGAAACCCTCTCGCATCATCACACGAGATCTCGCCAAAACCAAAGAACGGCAGAATGTCCCAGATCTGCACCATTCATCACCAATGTTTCCAGAGTGTTTCCAAAACCAAGAAAGATTTGTACTTTATTGCCGTCTGAAGAATCCACTTTTGTACATAACACGACATCAGCTAAGACATGCTTGTTTGTTTTATCAATGGCCATTTCCTTGTTGCTCACCCCCGACCAGTTTTCGGACAAATCCACTCGTGAGTCAGTCAGGATTATTTGGTAAGCAGTGAAATTGATATCGTCAAATATAAAATTGTAACCTTAGAGCAGTGGTTCTTAACTTGGGTTCGATCGAACTCTAGTGGTTGGGTGAATCAGTCTCTCGGGTTCACCGGAGCTTCTGCCATGGAGGTTAAGACACACCCGACTCAACATGTCAATTAGTTATGACACGCCCGCTGGCTGCAGATTATCACATGACATTGCTTGTCCAATCGGTGATGCAGAAAATTTAGTTCGCTAAGTCGTCAACGTGTGACGGTCGTGACAGTACGTCATCCACGGTTCATTTTGCGCACAATTTAAAAATAACTTATACTTGTGTCTTGAAATTTCATTGACTTTTTTTCAGTTTTTTATAAATGTGTTTTTTATGTGTTGAATTTATATATATACTGTATATAAAAAAAAATTTCCACTGACGAAGGGTTCGATGAATGTGCAAACAAATTAACAGGGTTAAGAACCACTGCCTTAGACATTACCTATTTTACTGGAATGAAAGTACACCTTTCCCACAACCCGTAGGTAATTTCGCATGTACTTGGGTGATAGTTTTCGCAATAAAATAATGGCTCTACTTGAGGATTAAAAAAATAATAATAATTTCTTCAATTTTTCAAACACCCTCCGGTCATTTCTATTGTAATTTGTACTAGGCTGCTGTCATGTACTGTAAGTGTACTTTTCGCCTTTTGGGTAGTGCACTTTTACCCGTCACAGCGCCCCCAGAAACAAGTAAACATTCAGGCTGACAGCAAACTGGTGACCCTGAGTTGTCTTGACAGATCCGAACACTTGATATCTGATCGCCATCCCGGATTTGGATCTTTGCTCAGGCTAACCTGTTTGCATGTTCTCCTCGTGCTTGTGTGGCTTTTTTTGTCGCTACTCCGGCGACCTCCCACACTGCAAAAATCATGCATGCCAAGCTTTTCACAGTCACATTAACGCCTCTGGAAATGTAAATTTTCATTCAACTTTATCACATGTACTATTCCACGAATACATTTCGGCAACGGCCTTCAACTCAGAAACTTTTCCGCTTAAAGATCCCTGTTAATTTTCTTCACATTCCTGCCCGAGCAGGCGATGGGAACTTAATCCTTCTCTTGTCACGTTTGCCATGATGAATTCCACCCAGTGTGTCTGTGTAAAGAAATACACGCTTGTTGTTTACTCGCAGGATCTTTACAGACAAAGAGGCGCCTGCCTGTTGTCCCAATGATGGGATATAGAACAGCTACTTGGCAATCCCGTGAGCTGGTGGTCGCATGTGTGTGCGCTAAATTAGAGGCGCTGATGTCCCGTCATGTTTGTTCATTACCGGGAGCCGAGGAGGGAAAACAAAGAGGAAAAGTTTATTGATTTGTGTGGCTGCCTCACTCTTGATAACTTTGACCCGACGCTGACTAATACGTTGACAAGAGACCTTGTCATCCATCACGCCAGCTGCCAGTCAATCTCGCGGCCGACGCCCATGTTGGATTGCCGTCGTCTCCTCTCACACCGCCAGAACATCTCTGCTCCAAACTCAGCTCATAAGCAAACATTAAAATCAATAGACAATCTCACCGCCGAGTCCGTTGCAGGAAATGAACAATTGTTTTGTGGCAATTGAAAACGCCACAAGAGTTGCAGTGTGTCAGATTAGAGCAGCGAGGAGAAGGTCACGGCCCGCGACTTCACTCGCGTTTCGTTTTGTGATGACACCCAAAGCTCTGACATCTCAAGTCTGTCCTTGCTTCTCCTTTCTGACTTTCAGACTTGATTTCGACTGCATATGAAATATTTCATGGCATGGTGGAGTAGTGGTTATTTCACCATTCTTGAATCTGAAAAAAAGAGCAGAGAAAAAAGGGCTACATATTTGGTTTACTGATTTACTGTAAACAATGACGTTTAAAAAAAAAAGTCAAATACTTTCTACATGTACTGTACACTAACGTGATTTATTTATTGTACTAAAGACTTCATTCATTAATACCATTCGGAGAATAGAATAAAAATATCAGTAACATATTGTGTACGTAATTTATAAATGACTGAAACTTAATTGCAGGGAACAAAACAGCTTTCATTCTCGTGAAGCACTTTAAAATGCAGTTGGCTAAAATTATACACAATACCTCTGGAGGGATATCTCCGTAAAGCAAAAAAAAAAAAAAAACATTTCATCCAGCTTTTAGTGTATCTCATCGGTTTGTAATGTTTTGCTGTATTTCTAAATGATTTGTCTTCAAGATTGGATGGAAAAACTCGACCCCCTCGATTGCAAGGAAGTTGAGGAGCAGTTGGAGTTGTATTTGTATTGATTCATGTGGGGCTGCAGCGCCGCTTAGTGGACAAAAGTAAAATTGTCAGAGTGATGCGGGCTTCAAATCTACAACACTTCGTCTTCTCCCCCAAAAATATTAAAACATGGACGGACTTTTATTTTATTCTTTATTTAACTCCGCAGAAGTGCTTTCAACTGTATTAGCTACTTGTATCACGTCATGCAATTCAACACAAAATGCCTTTTCAAAGATGGGAAGCTCAGCTGAAATATATCAATAGTTTTTGTACTGGATTTCATCATATACGCTCTTTTCGTGACTATTTTTGTTTCGGTTTTGCCAAATGTTTCCAACTCAATTTGTTTCCTTTGTTTGGCCTTCCCAGGCTGCATGCCAATGATCCCAGTCCATCATACTGGGAGCAGATCCACAGCAGAGTCCAGAAGATTCTTCTGACACACAGAGTCCCCTTTGACGTCGACTGACCTTCTG
The DNA here is from genome assembly GCF_054856545.1 of Hippocampus guttulatus. Taxonomy (NCBI): domain Eukaryota; kingdom Metazoa; phylum Chordata; class Actinopteri; order Syngnathiformes; family Syngnathidae; genus Hippocampus; species Hippocampus guttulatus. Next base: position 14,359,235 of record NC_141267.1, read on the forward strand.
GACGCAAACGGAGTGAACTGAATAGGCATCACGTTAGCGTTGAAAGTACACGCTGACCAACATTGGTGCGGTGAGTCTCACAGAAGCTATTTACCGGTAATTTGTTTGATAGCAAGCCATGTTTCAAACACCTGCTGGGCCTTTTTGGTCTTCGCTCACCCCGCTCGACAAAGACGTCGCTGCATGGTGATACTGTATTCAAAGGTGAACAGACTTTTTTTTTTTTTTTTTTTTGAAGTTACGTATAAAATCATCTTGGAAAAAAAAAGCAGCGCTATGTGCACGAAAGATATATGATTTTAGAGCACGAGGTAGACAAAGCCCACAAAAGGAACATTAGTAATCCTAAAATACATCTTTATTCAAGGTATCATCAGGTCCATAAATATTGGGACGTCAACAGTATTGTTTTTGGCTTGAAACACGACCACAAAAGAAACAATTGACATGAACAAGATGTGCTTCAATTAGACCTTTCAGCTTTGATGTGAAATATCCATCCATCCATCCATTTTCTGATCCGCTTATCCTCACAAGGGTGTCAGGGCATACTGGACCCTGTCCTAGCTGTTTTTGGGGAGTAGTGATGTGTCGGTCGCGAACGAGCCGGTACAAAGAATCGGCTCTTTGAAGTGAACGATGAGAGTGAACGGCCCCTGTCATTTTCCTTCTCTCTCTCTTTCTCTCTCCCCCCCCCCCTCCCTCTCTATGTCGCTCTCTCTTTTTCACGTGTCTGAAGCAAGGTTTGGCAGTGGCTTAGCTTGCTGCCGTGCTCAGAGAGGTAGACCAGAAGAGAAAGGGGAGGGGCGAGGGGCTTGGTTGGTAGGGACTGCACACAGTGCTCGCTGAGCACATGCTCCATTGTAGTGATGGGAATTCCGGCTCTTTTTAGAGAGCCGGTTCTTTTGCTTCGGCTCACTAAAAAGAGCCGGCTCTTTCGGCTCCCAAATGGCTCCTCAGTTTTTTTGTTGCTTAAATTAATTTACTACCAAAAATAACGTAAGATTATGTGGAAAATGAATTACTAATGTAAAAAATATACAGTATATCAAATATTTATTATTTATATGGCTTGATTTATATTCTTCTGAACATACTCAACATGGAGTACAACATGTAGTGCTACAAAAAATAAATTACAAAGTACAAGAACAAAGACCCATCTCAAAACAAGGTCAACAAAAAGTTCCAATCTCTGATTGTGTATATTTATACGCTTTTAACTATTTACAATACAATACAATACATGCTGATTTATATAGCGCTTTCACAACAGCGGCAGCTGAAACAAAGCGCTTAACAAAACAGTTAACATAAAGTAAAATAAAATAAATAAACACAATTTTACAGTAAAACAACATAAGTAAGCTTTGATTACCACACAACAAGTTATGAATTAAAATTTGATGTTGGATATTTTAACCTTGCACAGTCTACACGCTGCCTTTGAACTATCACGTAAGTTGAAATAAGTCAAAATTTCAGTGCGTTTCCTATCCATTTTCTCGCCTTTCCACTTTCCACCGTGTTGTTTTTTTCTCTGTAGCGCTATCGAGCTCTCTCTCGTCTCCCTGTTTCTCCTGTTCGTGTGCTGCTCACAGTGTGCTGCTGTTGTGTGTCTCTAACTCCTCCCCCTTCTCTTCACTGCAGCGTGTGTGTGTGCGGGTGGGTGTGTGTGCGCGTGTGTGAGTGAGTGTGTCTGTGTGTGTGTGTGTGTGTGTGTGTGTGTGTGTGTGTGTGTGTGTGTGTGTGTGTGTGTGTGTGTGTGTGTGTGTGTGTGTGTGTGTAACCCTCCCTTCCCTCTTCTACCACGGATCTTAACCAATCACCTGCAGCTTTAACCGAAGGAGGGGGAAAACACAGGAGAAAAAAAAATGTCTGCTCCTATTAGGAGCCGGCTCCCTATTAGGAGCCGGCTCCAGTCGTTCACTTCAAAGAGCCGGCTCTAAGAGCTGGTTCGTTCGCGAACGACACATCACAACTCCAGTGCGTCTGTGCAGCCACAGACAGACGAAGGAATTGACTTACCCAGTTCCAACTCATCCAGAGGATCATAAACACAACGACAAAGACCAACATGTTGAGACAGCAACTGATAAAGGTACCCAGAGAGTTGTATTTTTTCGGTGGGACTGTACTTGTAAAGTTGAGAGCCACTTCAGGCGAAGGCTTGTTATTCCTATTGGTCACCAGCAAACGGCGCCCTTACGTTTCCTAAAGACCTTGTCAACACCGTTGACGGCGGGCGCGAGCCTCTTGCGAGTTTGCGGTCGAATTTTACAATGATTCTTACTGCTGTTAGCTGACATTGGAAAGTGAAATCGGGTTTATTGTTTCTCCTTGCCAATGGCGGGCCCTCTGCTGGAGTTTGAGACCGAAATGTTTCTGACATGTTGACCGATATACAGTGAATACTTTGAGGGGGAAAAGTTATCGGGGCACTCAGAAAGTCATCCGATGTTTCCTCCCCAATCTGAAACGAAGTTTGATTTCACCTTGATCCTTTGGGTTTTGCAGGTTCTTCAGACCCAGCAGAGAGCACCCCGCAAGCATCCAGACGAGACTTGCGTCTCAACTATTCCAGAGGAGTTGCCCTGATCAACAAAGAATCTTGAAACAATGAATAAAGTTGGCTTGCACGTTTTGGTAGTGTGTGTAATGGGCGTTTTATTTGCACTTTATTCACGCTCGCCAAGAACAAATGGTGTCAAACATAAGGCCCGCGGGCCGGAACCAGCCCGCAAGGAGGTTTGATCAGGCCCGCAGGATAATTTAAAAGTGAAAAAAATGCATAAAAGACATGAATGAATATGTTTAATAAAGTGCAATTCATGGAATATCCGCTAGGCGGACACAGTTTTGATCAGAGGAAAAGACAACATTGTTTTGATCAGAGAAGAAGACAACAGCAGCCTCAGTCTGTCACTGAGACAGACCCAACACAGCAGACGCTATCAAGGACATGTGAATACTTTATTCTTTTCACATATTATAGCACTCTCCGTAGTTTGTCAGGTGTAGGCAGGGATTACATTTAAATTTTATATGCTCATGTAAATGGTTTAAAAATTCCTTTCTTTATAAATCTCGTTTAATCTTAAAAGTGTATTACTATATTTTTCAAGACCAATTACTTGTTAATTTTTTGTGCCTTTGTAGAGTCAGTGGGATCAGTTGCAATGCATATACAGTCAAACCTCGGTTTTCATCTATAATCCGTTCCAGAGGGCTGTTCGAAAACCGAATTGTTCAAAAACTGAAACCACGCTCTTTTTAAAATAAAAATGTTTATTGAACACATCTGCTCACAATGGAAAGCAACACAAGGAAGCGTCACTTCCTCGTCTACCCGAGGAAGCGTCACTTCCTCGTGTATGAAAGGCAAGAGGTAGTGATGGCGGGATGAAGCCCCGTGAATGTATCGAGTCATTTGGGCCAATTGATTCGCCAAAAGGCTGATCAAACGATAACCTATTTAATAGCTCATTCAGTAGTGCTGACATCTGCTGGTCATTTGATGTAACGCAGATGTTATGTGGTTAACAGGCAACAAACCAGTAAATCTGCACAAAATAATAGGCGTTTTTAGCCGAAAAAAACGACCATGTATAGTAAGGCGTTTTTAAACGAAAAAAACGACCATGTATAGGAAGGCGTTTTTAGACAATAAAAATGACCATGTATAGGAAGGCGTTTTTATCCGAAAAAAAACTGACCATGTATAATAAGGCGTTTTTAAGTGAAATAAACGACCATGTATAGGAAGGCGTTTTTAGAAGAAAATACGACCATGAATAGTAAGGCGTCTTTAGATGAAAAAAACGACCATGTATAGGAAGGTGTTTTTAGCCGGAAAAAAACGACCATGAATAAATAGTAAGGCGTTTTTAGATGGAAAAAAACGACCATGTATGGGAAGGCATTTTTAGACGAAAAAAACGACCATGTTTTTATCCGGAAAAAAAAAAAACATGTATAGCAAGGCCCTGCGATTGGCTGGCAACCGGTTCAGGGTGTCCCCCGCCTACTGCCCGAAGACGGCTGGGATAGGCTCCAGCACCCCCCGCGACCCTTGTGAGGATCAAGCGGTTCGGATAATGAATGAATGAATGAATGTATAGCAAGGCGTTTTTATCCGAAAAAAATGACCATCTATAGTGAATCGTTTTTAGACAAAAAAAAAAAAAACGACCATGTATGGTAAGGCGTTTTTAGACGAAAGAAACGACCATGTATTGGAAGGCGTTTTTAGACAAAAAAACGACCACGTACAGAAAGGCCTTCTTAGCAAGAAAAAAACGACCATGTATAGGAAGGCGTTTTTAGACGAAAAAAACGACCACGTATAGTAAGCCGTTTTTATCAAAAAAAAACCCGACCATCATATAGTAAGGCGCTTTTAAACGAAAAAAACGACCATGTACAGGAAGGCGTTTTTAGCCGATAATAACGACCATGTATTGTAAGGCGTTTTAATTCGAAGAAAATCGACCATGAATAGTAAGAAGCTTTTAGCCGAAAAAAAAGACCATGTATAGTAAGGCGTTTTTAGCCGAAAAAAACCACCATGTATAGTTGTTCTACTTCTTCCTTTCATAACTTTGCTGCTGTGAATTGGGAATTTCTCCATTGCGAGACTAATAAAGGTTTTTCTTATCTTATCTTAAGGCATTTTTAGCTGAAAAAAACCCACCATGTATATATAGAAAGGCGATATAGACGAAAAAAAAACGACCTTGGATTGTAAGGGGTTTTTAGCCGAAAAAAACGGACATGTATAGTATGGCGTTTTAACTCGTAAAAAACAACCATGTACAGTATAGTAAGGCGTTTTAGCCGGAAAAAAAACGACCATATATAGTCAGGGGTTTTTAGATGAAAAAGACGACCATGTATAGTAAGGCGTTTTAAGACGAAAAAAAGACCATGTATATAAAGCGTTTTTAGCTGAAAAAAACGACCATGTATAGTAAGGTGTTTTTAGCCGGAAAAAAACGACCATGAATAAATAGTAAGGCGTTTTTAGATGGAAAAAAACGACCATGTATAGGAAGGCATTTTTAGACGAAAAAAACGACCATGTTTTTATCCGGAAAAAAAAAACATGTATAGCAAGGCGTTTTTATCCGAAAAAAATGACCATCTATAGTGAATCGTTTTTAGACAAAAAAAAAAAAAACGACCATGTATGGTAAGGCGTTTTTAGACGAAAAAAACGACCATGTTTTTATCCGGAAAAAAAAAAAACATGTATAGCAAGGCGTTTTTATCCGAAAAAAATGACCATCTATAGTGAATCGTTTTTAGACAAAAAAAACAAAAACGACCATGTATGGTAAGGCGTTTTTAGACGAAAAAAACGACCATGTATTGGAAGGCGTTTTTAGACAAAAAAACGACCACGTACAGAAAGGCCTTCTTAGCAAGAAAAAAACGACCAGGTATAGGAAGGCGTTTTTAGACGAAAAAAACGACCATGTATAGTAAGCCGTTTTTATCAAAAAAAAAAACCCCGACCATCATATAGTAAGGCGCTTTTAAACGAAAAAAACGACCATGTACAGGAAGGCGTTTTTAGCCGATAATAACGACCATGTATTGTAAGGCGTTTTAATTCAAAAAAATCGACCATGAATAGTAAGAAGTTTTTAGCTGAAAAAAAGACCATGTATAGTAAGATGTTTTTAGCCGAAAAAAACCACCATGTATAGTAAGCCGTTTTTAGATGAAAAAAACGACCATGTATAGGAAGGCGTTTTTAGACGAAAAAAACGATCATGTATAGAAAGGCGTTTTTATCAAAAAAAAACCCGACCATGTAGTAAGGCGTTTTTAAACAAAAAAAAACAACCATGTAAAGGAAGGCGAAAATTGTCGTTTTTTTCGGGCTAAAAACGCCTTACTATACTATGTTGTTTTTTTCATTCAAAAAACGCCTTACTATACATGGTCGTTTTTTTCGTGCTAAAAAAGCCTTACTATACATGGTCGGTTTTTTTGGGCAAAAAACGTCTTACTATACATGGTCGTTTTTTTGGGGCTAAAAACGCCTTACCATACATGGTCGTTTTCTTTGGGCTAAAAACGCCTTACTATACATGGTTGTTTTTTTGGGCTAAAAACGCCTTACTATACTATGTCGTTTTTTTGGGCAAAAAACCCTTCTTATATATGGTCGTTTTTTTCAGCTAAAAACGCTTTATATACATGGTCTTTTTTTCGTCTTAAAACGCCTTACTATATATACATGGTCGTCTTTCTCATCTAAAAACCCCTGACTATATATGGTCGTTTTTTTTCCGGCTAAAATGCCTTACTATACTGTACATGTCGTTTTTTTCGTGCGAAAAACGCCTTACTATACTATGTCGTTTTTTTCGGGCTAAAAACGGCTTACTATACTATGTCGTTTTTTTCGGAGAAAAAACGCCTTACTATACATGGTCGTTTTTTTCGTTCGAAAAACGCCTTACTATACATGGTCATTTTTTGGGGGCTAAAAACGCCTTACTATACATGGTCGTTTTTTTTGGGCTAAAAACGCCTTACTATATATACTATGTCGTTTTTTTCAGGCTAAAAACGCCTTACTATAGTATGTCGTTTTTTTCGGGCGAAAAACGCCTTACTATACATGGTCGGTTTTTTCGGGCTAAAAACGCCTTACTATACATGGTCGTTTTTTTCGGGCTAAAAACGCCTTACCATACTATGTCGTTTTTTTCGGGCTAAAAACGCCTTACTATACATGGTTGTTTTTTTCGGGCGAAAAACGCCTTACTATACTATGTCGTTTTTTTCGGGCGAAAAATGCCTTACTATACATGGTCGTTTTTTTCGGGCTAAAAACGCCTTACTATACATGGTCGTTTTTTTCAGGCTAAAAACGCCTTACTATACATGGTCGGTTTTTTTGGGCTAAAAACGCCTTACTATACATGGTCGGGGGTTTTTTGGGCTAAAAACGCCTTACTATACTATGTCGTTTTTTTCAGGCGAAAAACCCCTTATTATACATAGTCGTTTTTTTTTGGCCTAAAAACGCCTTACTATACTATGTTGTTTTTTTCAGGCAAAAAACGCCTTACTATACATGGTTGTTTTTTTCGGCCTAAAAACGCCTTACTATATATACTATGTCGTTTTTTTCGGGCAAAAAATGCCTTACTATACTATGTCGTTTTTTTGGGCTAAAAACGCCTTACTATACATGGTCGTTTTTTTCGGGCAAAAACGCCTTATTATACTATGTCGTTTTTTTCAGGCGAAAAACCCCTTACTATACATGGTCGGTTTTTTTTGGCCTAAAAACGCCTTACTATATATGTAAAGTAAGGCTAAAAACGCCTTACTATACATGGTCGGTTTTTTTGGGCTAAAAACGCCTTACTATACATGGTCGGGGTTTTTTTGGGCTAAAAACGCCTTACTATACTATGTCGTTTTTTTCAGGCGAAAAACCTCTTACTATACATAGTCGGGGTTTTTTGGCCTAAAAACGCCTTACTATACTATGTTGTTTTTTTCAGGCAAAAAACGCCTTACTATACATGGTTGTTTTTTTCGGCCTAAAAACGCCTTACTATATATACTATGTCGTTTTTTTCGGGCTAAAAACGCCTTACTATACATGTTTGTTTTTTTCGGGCTAAAAACGCCTTACTATACTATGTCGTTTTTTTCGGGCGAAAAACGCCTTACTTTACATGGTCGTTTTTTTCGGCCTAAAAATGCCTTACTATACTATGTCGTTTATTTCGGGCGAAAAACGCCTTACTATACATGGTTGTTTTTTTCGGCCTAAAAACGCCTTACTATATATACTATGTCTTTTGGGGCTAAAAACACCTTACTATACATGGTTGTTTTTTTGGGCTAAAAACGTCTTACTATACTATGTCGTTTTTTTGGGCAAAAAACGCCTTACTATATATACTATGTCGTTTTTTTCAGGCGAAAAATGCCTTACTATACTTTCGGGTTTTTGGGGCTAAAAACGCCTTACTATACATGGTCGTTTTTTTTGGGCTAAAAACGCCTTACTATACATGGTTGGGTTTTTTTTGGGCTAAAAACGCCTTACTATATACTATGTCGTTTTTTTCAGGCAAAAAACGCCTTACTATACTATGTCGTTTTTTTCGGGCGAAAAACGCCCTACTATACATGGTCGTTTTTTTCGGCCTAAAAACGCCTTACTATACTATGTTGTTTTTTTTCAGGCAAAAAACGCCTTACTATACATGGTCGTTTTTTTCGGCCTAAAAACGCCTTACTATACTATGTCGTTTTTTTGGGCTAAAAACGCCTTACTATACTATGTCGTTTTTTTGGGCGAAAAACGCCTTACTATACTATGTCGTGTTTTTTGGGCTAAAAACGCCTTACTATACTATGTCGTTTATTTCGGGCGAAAAACGCCTTACTATACATGGTCTTTTTTTTTGGCTAAAAACGCCTTACAATACATGGTCGGTTTTTTCGGCTAAAAACGCCTTACTATACATGGTCGTTTTTTTCGTCTAAAAATGCCTTACTATACATGGTCGTTTTTTTCCGGCAAAAAACGCCTTAGTATACATGGTCGTTTTTTTCGTCTAAAAATGCCTTACTATACATGTTTTTTTTCGTCTAAAAACGCCTTACTATACATGTTTTTTTTCGTCTAAAAACGCCTTCCCATACATGGTCGTTTTTTTTGGATAAAAACGCCTTCCTATCCATGGTCGTTTTTCTCGGCTAAAAACGCCTTACTGTACATGGTCGTTTTTTTCGTCTAAAAACGCCTTACTATACATGGTCGGGGGGTTTTCGGCTAAAAAGTGTCGTTTTTTTTCGGCAAAAAACGCCTTTTTATACATGGTCGTTTTTTTTCGGCTAAAGACGCCTTAAAATCGCCTTACTATACATGGTCCTTTTTATTCGGCTAAAAACACCTTACTAAATATACATGGTCGTTTTTTTCGGCTAAAAACGCCTTACTATACATGGTCGTTTTTTCAGCTAAAAACGCCTTACTGTGCATGGTCTTTTTTTTTTTGTCTAAAAACGCCTTCCGATACATGGTCGTTTTTTTCGTCTAAAAACACCTTCCGATACGGTCGGTTTTTTTGGATGAAAAACGCCTTACTATACATGGTCGGGTTTTTTTCGGCAAAAACGCCTTTTTATACATGGTCGTTTTTTCGTCTAAAATCGCCTTACTATACATGGTCCTTTTTTTCGTTGAAAAACGGCTTACTATACATAGTCATTTTTTTTTGTCTAAAAACGCCTTACTGGTTGGGGTTTTTTTCGTCGAAAACGCTTTACTATATATGGTCGTTTTTTTCGTCTAAAAACGCCTTAGTATACATGGTCGTTTTTTCCGGAGGCCGACACACTAATTAGGCGATACCGGGCCGCCCTGATGTGAAGTATTTCCATCCAAATCAGGTGACAGCTGAAGAATTGCAGAAGTTTGCATCTGCATCACCCACTTTTTAAGGGAGCAAAAGTAATGGGACAATGGGCTACTCAGTTTATCCGTGGCCGGTTATGGCTGCCAATGGAACTAGTGCCCTTATTTCTATCGATGCGACTGCTGTAAAAAGCAGCAAGATAATTTGGATGTAAATCCTCTGAAATTTAAACCGAGTTTCCGTGACTCTGAGCCTGCTGCATGTGAAAACTGAACACTTGGCATCGTTGACGCATGATTGGAACAAAACAGTCATGTCCACTAGTCAAGAAATGACACTTATTGTAAAACATTGACCACCTCAGCTGTGTTCTTCGAAAAATGTTTCGGCATTTTCAAAATTGCTCAAGGAAGACGGTTATGACATTTATTTTCGCTTTCATGCAGTATAGTTGACGGGTGATCATGCGGGGAACCTTTTTAATCGAGTTCACATCATACAATGAAATGGGGAAAACAAATCCAGCATTTAAAGCGTCACAATGATTTTTCTGAGGCTGAAAATTAAAATGATTATGAAAGAAAAGTTCTGCACATGTGAACATCGATTTAAAAAAAAAAAAAAGGTTTCCAATATTTTTGCTGACTTTAAAATGTCTTACTAATCATGTCAATTTACATTGGATGGCAACCACCACAATACTTTGGATTGAAAAATCCAGCTACATGTACAGTATAAATAATGAACAAAGACCTTGATTAGTCATTATTTCTGTTCCAGTACATACATACAAAAAAACAAAACAGTTCTTCAACGTATACATTGAAACATTTCAGGTTTACATAAATTTGTTTCAATGTGTACCAAAACTGAAACATCGGTGATGGTAACTCAATGTTGCAGTTTTATTTGTAAACAAGAATTGCTGCGCAGTTCTACACGTGGAAAATAAAATCCCCGTTTGTTTACAAGTTCTTTCTGATCACATAATTTCCCTTGTGTACAAAGTCCTTCCTTGTCTCACAATTCACGCTTACTTTGCGCCTTTCTTGGATTTTTTGTGAAATGTATTGTGTTTCTTGTGTTTGCCCGATGCCTGGGCGGCTTTCTCGGCCACAATCTTCTGGTACTTCCTCTTGTTGTTGCTGCGGAGGGAACAAAACATCAGTACACAAAACAAGTCAGATTTCTGGTATGAAAATAAAAAGAGTAGCAAGTATAGATTTTTTTTTTATGGCATGAAACATGCTTAAATCATGAAGTATTCACTCCCTAACCACTTCATTACACACATAAGCTGTGTCAAAAAGTACACCTTGGCGATGATCATTTGGTCAGAGATATGAATGACACAATAGCTTCATTACTGTGCCCATGATTTACTTTGACTTTTATTTATTGTTGTAGATTGTGTACCTAAAGTGACTGTTAACTGCATACTGCCCCAAGAAAAGCGTGTGCCTTTTTTTTTTGGACAAAATGAAAAAGTCCTGCTTGACAGTGGGCAGAGACTGTGGTCTTTTTGTCCGAATATAAAATGGTGGTAATTATCAGCAAATAGCAAGAATATCATACCACTCTGTCGGATATCAATTGTGTATGGTTTAGTATTTTCCCCCCTCTGCTTTTGGGAAAATTAAATGATAGTACCATTTGAGTTTTTCTTTCCCCATTTTTTTTAATTTCTGCCAGTACACTTCCTCCCTGGTATTAATTTGCATCAACTTCCACATTCCAAAAAAATCATCTTATTTTTCTTGGCAGATGACAATGCTATCTATCCTCCTGGAGAAATATCTTATGTGGAAACACGAGCCTTCATGTATTGACATTTGGAATGTTAATTATTTAGCGGAACGTGAGCCGTCATACTGCACAACTCGTCAGGTCAACGCAGGTAATATCGAAGTGCCCCAGCGCTCTGCGCATTCCTTCTGAGGAGAGGCGGTCTCTGCCAAATATTAGCGGCTTGGAAGCGCGCACCTCGTGTCAAGAACTTGGTCTGCCTTTGCCCTCTACTTGGCGCCGTTCTTGTCATTAGCAAAAGACTGGGAGAGGAATTCCGCTCATGTTTGTCTCTTTCTTTGGGAGGTAAAGTCACTTTTGGGGTTTTTTTGTAAATTGGCTCCTCTCTGCGGAAGCGTCACCTGCCCAATCCGAGCACAAAGCACGGGAGGAAAGAGACGAACTTGACTTCATTCACAATGTTGTCTAACCTCCTGAACTCTGCATCAGCCAGCAGCTCCTCCACCATTGTTCTCTTTCTCTGCTTCTTGGGAATACGAGAATGATAGAAGTCGATGGGGTTATCCTCCACGGTGGCCACCTGCATGCCGGCACAGAAACACTTTTAAAAACACTGCACGTGCTTTCCAACAGGTAATGACAAATCTTTTGGGGGGGTTGCCCTGACCTGGAAGTATTTGGGGAAGCCGTCTCGGTCGTTCTTCTTGTAGAACCTCTTGGGATCCATGGAGCCTCTCATTTTCAACAGTTTCAGGTCTCCCTCCAGCTCCTTTGTGAGCTCAGGAGCTTTCATATTGAACCAAGCGTCTCCTGTGGTCTTCTCACGCTCCAACTGGAAGAGGGGAAAAGAGGAATTTTGACAACTGAGTGAATAGGCCGTTACGAAACGCCTCAACAGGAAAATATTGCCTCTTGTTACGAAATAAATTTCGAGATACGAAAGGTAGAAATACAGTGTCGGCTGCTACTCACAGCATCGAGTTTCCTGAACGCAACATACTTAGAGCTGCTCTGCCATTGGCTATTACCGAGCATCTTCCTGCCATCCCATTGGCTGAGAGGAACCTCTACCGAATGTGTCTTTGTGTGTAGATAGACATGTGTCTATGCAGTGCCCTAGTCATTCGCCCCTTAGGCCATGAGGTAGTATTACTTGAATGCGAATCACCCAGAAAAAGTGTTCACCAGTGGGGCAATCGCTCACTATGCTAACGTTTGCCTTGGACCTTTTCGAAGGATTGTTAAAAGCCGACAAAAGCAATTCTTTACAAAATGCCAGGCAAAAACCACTTCCGAGAGAGAACATGCACTAAAGAGGCCAAAAAAACAGATGAGGATTCAGTTAAAAGTTAAATGGCCAGCATTTTTATTCTTTATTCTTTGTTTTTTATATTATGCACAACTCTCATTTCTTGTGCAATAATCTAATTGTAACGTCAGAATTTCTTTGGGGGGGGGGACACCCGTCTTGGAACGGATTAGGGGATCTACATGAAAAATGCGTCTCGACTTACAAAATTTTCTACTTGAGAAATTTCTTCCAGAACCAATTAATTTCGTAAGGTAGGTACTGTACTAAATTAATAATGTAAAGAAAATGGCGGGAGTGCAAGAACAAAACCCTCCCCATATAAAAAAACCCCACACTTTTCAAATTGAATCTCCAAAAAGATAGCGCAACTTACTCTGCGTTTTTTTTTCAAGGCTTGTTTGGATTCACTGTACGGTGGTACGGCGTCCTTCTTCTCAAAGTCCGATCCCATCACGCTTTTCTTCATCACCTGTGCACAAGACCACCAATGTTACAAGGCATGGCGAGATCATCTGTAGAGCACCTTTCATATCCAATGCAAATCTGTGGGACACAAAGGAATGTTTAAAAGCATGATTAAAAAAAAATGTAAATCCCCACAATAAAGACAAAGACCTGCCGTAAATGGTACTGGAAAGAATTGACACCCCCACAAGAACCATTTTTCCCTTCGACCTGACCGTCATCTTATTTCAACACCATCACAAGGGGCAATGGCGCCATCTTGTGGCATCTTGGGGCCCTTCAGTAAAGGGCACAATGGGGCCCAACAAATAAAGAATCTGTGTAGGTCGGTGAGAGGGGCAATACTGCAAATGAAAACATTCAAATGCCAAAACACAGATTGTCAAGTTGAAAAGACAAAAGAAATCTCATTCACTGTTGGAATTAGACAAAGCGGTGTGAAGAACAACTTTTCACACGGCAAGAAGAAGCGACGAGACAAAACTATCAGGCCGCCATCGACTCCCTCAACAGTGCGGAACCTTCATAATGCTCGTTATTAATCGTGACCAGGAAAACACGTCGGCGGGTGCAATTGACCTCATCTTGGTCCTTCTTCTCCTTGTGCCGCCCCACCGAACTGGAGCCCGGCTTTGATTTGCTGCCGTCGAAAGTGATGTACAACCCCCCGAGCCGTTTCACATTGATGCCCGGGTCGATGCAAGTGGACATCTCTTTCCTGCAAAAAATGGCGAGGGAACGTCACGGCTCATTTCCTTCATGCGCTCCTAATCAAGCTCAATGAAAAATGATGAAGTGTTGCCAGAGACGTATTTATACGAGAATAGATACTTTTGAGCCTTCTTGTTGACATTGCCTCAGGGGAAAGAGCTAAAACCTTATGAAGTTGATAGTAAGAGCGAGTCGTGTTGGGTGTGTGAGGCGGGGCAAGGTGAGTGACATTAGGAACAGGAGACTGTTAGCGTGTGAGCTTCTGAGCTTGAGTTGTGGCCGATCGCAGCTCAGTGGTAGTGTTCATTTCGTGTTCGTGCTGAAATCGGATTGGTGACTGTGGCTCTCCTTGCCCGCTTGCAAGGGCATTACAGTACCTTAAGTGTCCCATTTTTTTTCCCCTCACTGGAGTAAGACTGCGACAAGCAATTTTAACTCATTCAGTACCAGCCAATTCCGGACCAAGTCTGAAAAGACGTTTAAAAACGTCTTTGGGAATGAATGAGTTAATAATCCATTATTTCCGTTGATTGTTTTTGACAATGAATTGGATTTTTAATATCCATAACTCTTTTCAAAAACAGCATTGAAAAAAAAAAAGATTTTGATTCAGCTATGGGGTCGGTCCGAAACAGGCAAAAAGTGTTGATCATTGTTTTCCAAAGTAAAAGCACTTGTTGCAAATGATTCCTATTTTTCAACACAAACACTGATCAACAAATACATTTTTTCTTAAATCAGATTCAAGTGAACTTAGATTTATTTTGCACTTATTCCAAATCTGCCCTTGTTTTTTTCTATAGCATCAGGGTTTCATAATAATCATAATAATAATATTCAGTGTGCTACACTTCGTAATTTTTTAAAATAAATTTATTATCAATTTCATTATCATTGCATATATATTTAGGAAGATTTGTGTATTAAGGGTGAGATTCAGCAACAGGTGGATTTTTTTTTCTAAACCGTGACAGCTATAAATTGCAACGCATTGGAAAATCTGTATTGCACAAATGTTGTTGGTCAGACTTCAAAACAAACAAAAATGAAAACATCTCACAAATCTGACGACTAAGTGTGCCAAATAAAGTGTCCCTTTGTCTTGTGTTTTACTCACAGCAAAGGATTCCTGGTCGACACGAGAAGCGCCTCTTCCTCGCAGTCGTCATCGTCGTCTTCATCGGCCACCTCATCCACAAAGTCCTCCTCCTCTTGCTTGGCGCCCACCACGTTCTTCTGCGTGACGCGCTCCAGTAAGTAATCGTTGTCCGCTTCCTGCCCGGCCCTCGTGTCCACCATAAACAGGCCGTCGACAGACTCCAGCGCCACCGCCTCCTTTTTGGGCTTCCAGCAGGGTCCTGGTCTATCTCCTGTGTCCTCGTCTTCTTGGTCCTCCTCTTCCTCCTCTTCTTCTTCATCCTCACTGCTTTCCAAGAGGCTGACTCTTTTAGTTGCCTTGGTGGCTTTCATGTCCTTAAGTGGAGATTTCTTCGGTGTCATCTGCTCAACGACGGTCACCGTGGCCTCCTCGGGCTTCCCGGAGAGGCCTTGTGTCCCTTCCATGTCCTCCTCTTCCAATTCCTCCTCCTTTTCGTCCTCTCTGCTCGCCACGGGGCTGCTCGTTGATGTTTTGTCAGTGGCTTCCGTGCCCTCAGGCGGAAACTGGTCAGGTGTCACTTGCTCATCGACGGACGCCACGGCCTCTTTGGGCTTCCTCTCACCAATATCGTCTCCTTCTTCCTTGCCGCTCTCCACGATTGCTTCCCGGCGTGCCACCTGCTCCACTTCCATGTCCTCCTCTTCCTCCCGTGTTCCCGAGTCAACCCCGTGGTCATCGCGCGACACCTCTGCTCGCACGTTTTCGTCCTCCTCATCGTCTGCGTCGACATCCTCGCATCTCGCGACTGAGGGCGAAGGCCCCATTTCCTCCTCCATCTCTTGCACTGCCGAGACGTCCTCTTCCAGCTTTTCAGCAGACAGCTCGCCCTGCTGGCCTGCAGTCGCCACTGCAGCTTCAACGAGAACTTCCTCCCCATCTTGTCCGACTTGATTCACTACCGCCTCGGCTGACGTCACGTTGACTTGCTCCACCTCTGCCAGCAATGTACGGTCTGCATCCTCGACGATCACCGTGCTATCCAGCATAGAATCGCGTGGTACGTTTTCTTGCAAAGAGGACTCCAGGACAACGCGGAGATCCTTAATTGGTGTGGACTGAACCCGCCGAGCACTTCCTGAGCCGGTGCGGCTGCTGCAGGCGCTACCCAGGGCAAAGTGTCCGTCCGTCGGGTCAGAGTCTGACTCGGCAGACTTGGAACTGGGGGATCGGTTTTTCACCCTGCTCTTCATGCTGATAGCGTATTCAGAGCCAGATTCGAAGCCCTCGGAATCGCAAGACTTCTCGCCGATGGTCTGTCTAGTTGTCCTTCGTCTTCTGGAATTCGAGGAGCTTTCTGAGGTTTCGTCCAGGTTCAAGGGAATGGGATTCAACTTTTTTCTTAATCTCGCACTCTTGCGGATCGAGGAATAAGAAACCGGAGCTCCTGAGACGTTAGAAGTGAGGCTCTCGGCTTCAGAAAGTTCGGGCTCTTCTGGTCGTGGTCTGGCGGAGGATCTGGTGCGTTTTCTTTGACTTTGGGTCACTCTTTGGGATTCGGTCGGCGGTGAAGAGCAGGAGTCCTCCTTGTCCTTTGCAGCCTTGTCTGGAGCTGCCCTGCTCCTTGTGTTTCTGACTGTTTTGTGCACAGACACAAAAGAACAGCTAGTGTCCGCCTCAGACACTTCTTCGGCATAATTCAAGGTGACGCCAAGTCTTTTGCTTCTTCTGCTACATGTTGCTGGAGGGTCACTGTCAGACACAACAGAGCTACTGGATTCCACCTTCTTGTTGGGAGCTCTCCTCTTCGAGCTTCGGACATTTTTCGAAGAGCACGACTCCACCTCGGATTCTTCTTGACTGACTTGGTACACCGCCCTTCTGCGCGTCAGCGGCAGTACCACATCGGAGACGGCAGAGCAGCACGACTCCAGGTCGGAGACATCTGCTTCGTGGATGGAGCCCACGGGGGTGCAAGGCTGCTCGGGGCTGTGGAGTCTGGAGGCTCGTGAGCATCTATTCAACAGGTTGTTGGATTCTTCTCCATGCCGTTTGCTGGTTTCCACCAGAACACGCCGAGTCGAGTTCTCTGCTTGTGAGGCCGCACTCCTGGTTCTTCGCCCTGTTGATGGAGTGGCCTGTGAGGCAAAAGAGGAAAACATCAGGACTGCAGCTTCACACAATGCGTTGGTGTCATTCTGTGTTTAGTAGTGACAGTTAGACATTTGGCAATATTTCAAACATCGGCGATTCCCAACTTGTGTGTGAAATGATCTCATTACTGGTCCAAAAATGATTACTTTAGCATTACTCAAGCATTTTAAGCATGACTGTTATAAAAACTAGAAAAGGAGA
Organism: Hippocampus guttulatus; assembly: GCF_054856545.1. NCBI lineage: Eukaryota > Metazoa > Chordata > Actinopteri > Syngnathiformes > Syngnathidae > Hippocampus > Hippocampus guttulatus. The sequence goes on from NC_141267.1 coordinate 14,376,321, forward strand.
CAGACAGAGATTCTGAGGTGTTGACGATTTACGCGTCTTTCTTAAATGCCTGCCAGTATAGTAAGTTGTGTGTCCTGCTAAGCAGGCCCAAATATCACGCCGAGTAAGTAAACTGACATTATCACTCTTTTATTGTACTTTGTGTGACATTTGGTTGGTGCCATAATTTTTTCAAATTTAAAATGGGTGCCTTTTTTCCCCCTCAAGAAGGCGCCCGAGTAGGCAGCGTCGGCAAGTTCTCTTGAAGAGCCTTGCGGTTTTCGTTGTTTTTTTATGTTGTTTTTGTCTTGTCGAATGGTGATGTTGTTACGTCGTATGGACCTGATGTGGATTGTTTTCAGCATTTTTGGCCACGACATTCGTCAAAGAAGAAGAATCTGTGCTTGGTGGTTGCGCCTTCTCGGCAGCACACGTGTACCAGCACTAATTTTGACTGGGAGGAATGTCGGCGCCATTTGACTGTCGTTGCTGGACAGCCAGACGATTGTGTTTTGCGCCTGTAATGGGCAACATTTTCACAGCCCCACTTTGTTCATGGGAAAGGTCGGTACTGTTAGGACGGTCTGCGGCTGGATGGATGCATGGCTTGAGGAGCCGTCGATTAGAAGAAAGGAGTGTGAGCGCAGAGCGCTGATGCATAAGTGGAACTGGGAGTCACGGCTTGGAATTGAAGCGGATTTATATGGGACAGGAGATGAGAGCCAATCTCTTTTTTGTTAATGGACGCTACAGCTTCTTGTTGCTTTCAAACTTAGCTTGTAGCAGACGCATGCACATTTTCAGCCTGACATCTTTGATCCACTGTTGAAAAGGACACTTTGATTCGCTCCTCTTTCATCTATAACTGCTTCAAACAACAAAGCGTATGCCGGAAAAGTGGTTCAGATTGCACGGCTGTCTGTGTCTTATGTGTTGTGTTGTATTATTTTGTCATTTTATGTTAACTGTTCTTTTGATGGCGGCGCAAGCACCTGCAGCGGCTCCTCTTGTTGTCGGGTTGAGAGGGAAGAAATTTCTTCTGTGCTGTTTGTTGCACATACAGCGCATTTAACAATAAAGTTGTACTTGACTTGACGGGTTTCCTCCCACATTCCAAAAACATGTATGATGGTTGTCTTTGTGCACCGTGAACTTTGCAGCCTAGTGCAGGAGGGAAATGCTACGAGGTACACCGACTTTAGAGGGTAATTAATTCTTCATAGATTTTTTTAAAAGGTAGTGTTATTTCGTGTTATTTTCGATCAATTGATTAGGATTCGTCCTCGCGATGGCAGTCGAGATTGGGCACAAATGAACCAATTCCATATTCAAAAAATAATTCATACCCATGCTTCATTACAAACTGTAATTTTTATTTTACTATTCCCCGTATATAACAATGTTAGTATAGAAAACAAAAGTAAAACCCGTATATAACACAGAACTCTTTGAAGTTTATGAGCGAGCGCTAGCAGTGGACCACGTGAGTTGGAACATCTACACGCAGCAGCCGATCAAAAAACACGCCGAAAGCTTAAAATATTTCGCTCGCAAACAAAATGTGTGTACGCTGCTCGGAGAAGGTTGTAGGCACATTTACCTGGACGTCTGAGGCCTGCTCGAGCTTAGTTTTAGTTGGAGAGCACCCTCGAACTCCGCTTCTGGTGGCCACCATCTTGGATCAACTGTCACTTCCGCTGGGAAACCAGACGAAAGCAATCGATAGGGAAGAACGAGATTGGCGTGAGCAAATGCTTTTAAAATACGGTGGACCCCTGTTCGCTGGAAATCAGTCAAATAACTGGGCCACGAATCGGTACAATCCGTCAATAATCGACATCGAGTTACATTCAACCATCCATTTTCAAGACCGATTATCCTGACCACTCTGAACTACACTGAATAGTCAGTCGCAGAGAACATTTATATCAGGCGAGTGTACCCCTACGTCATCAGTGACTACGTCAAATTACGTTGATTTTTTTTTTCAAGCCCCGACCCTTTCCCCAAAAATATCCTTGAATAAAAGGGGGACTTTTAACTAAAAGAACGAAAAATGGGTGTTGCTTTCCCATTAATATCACCAGGACTCATTTGAAATATTTAAATCAGATTTAATCTTGAAAGTTCGGAACATTTAAATTCTATGCAACAAATTATTTAAATTTAAATCATACACACGGATTCAACTGTAAAAAAAAATTGAAACCAGCCCCAAATGTTATACATTTTTAATGAAGACGTTTTTTGCCAAATGACAGTACAGGTAACATGACCAGCAGATATTTTCAAGTAATTTACTGGATTAAACAAGTTTTAACTCAGAAAATAAAAATACCTCAAAAAGGATGTTTCCATATCTCTCAAACGATTAAAAGAAAAAAAATCGAATATATCAGCCTCAACTTAATCTAAAAATCTTACTTTCATCTCATGACAAATCACAAGTTAGGGTCATAACGGTGGCAGCAAATGAGTAAAATGTTAGATTAAAGGCTAACTAGCTCAACTTCCAAAGGTAAAATTGTGAGTTTTTTTTTTTGATGAGGACTGCAAATTACTCCGGGAGGTGGGAAAAAAAATCTGAACTTGATAAGCCATTTCTTTTTCACAAAATACAAATGATTATAGGAACATAATCCATTTTTTTTTTACAGTTTCTTCTCGATGTAATGAAAATTTGGTGATCAGAGCAGGTATGCGGACGAGATAATCAACTGCAGTGAAGCACTTCACATTTGAAGAGGGTTCAGGAAACCGCTAAATGACCCACCAGTAAAGCTGCAAATCACAATGCAATACAGTAATTAGGAACTCAAACTCCCTTTGACATTGACATTAGATTCGCTGTACAGACTGTCATTGTGAAACCAACCGAACCACTTGATAGAGGATACTGTAGTTGCACCCCACCCCAATGTACCTGTATAACAAAATTCTATGTGTTAGCATACATGGCTGGTGCTAGAGGTATGTTTTGTGTCAAACCATATTGTCATGCGCATCACTTGAAAAAAACAATATGAGATTTCCCAATGAACAGGACCAGCTTTAAGGGTGAATTTCTTGAAGCCTCCCTAAACTTGTAAATACCCAACAGTTCATTATTTCAGTGTTTTGCAAAACTTGTTAAGTAGCAGCTCAACGGCAAAAATCACCAAGTTCACTATCACTACATTTTTTTGTGAGTAGTGCCTCTCTTTTACCCCCAAAATGATTTCGCTCAAAAGTTCTTATCTCACACACAAAAAAAAACCCCTCTCGACAACTCTCTGACAGTATGTGTCAGCAAATGTTTGATGTGCAGAGTACGTAAGTGGCAGCCTCCATGTTTGCAGAAGTGTTAATTTGCATGTGGCGTAGAGTGGAAAATATGACAAATGGCTTAGTCCCGCGTCCCGCTAGAGTTCCGCCTTCCTGGCGCTGAACAGGTAGCCCATGGCCTTGATGATGCCGCGGCTCTTGACGATGATGGAGTAGCGCAGAAGCCACTCCAGCCTCCAGTCATCCGTGGCGACGTGCTGCGTTCCCTCCTGCATGGCCTCCCGGAAGGTGGCCGCTGATATCAACTCTGCATGGAAACAAGAGTAGGAGAGCGATAACATCTAAAATTAACAACTGCTCCATTCACACCTGAGACCTTGTAACACGAATGAGTCACTCGACACCAGGAGGAAAAATGGCAAATTAGGCCCAACAAGGTTATTTTCACTTATGTTGCCAGCTATTTAGACTGCTAGCTGTGGATTGTTATTTTAAGGAGTCAGTAAACGTATGCTGTTTTACAAACTGCACATTGAAGTGATGACTTTAAATTTTAACAAAGTGTGATTTGTTCAATTTTGTCCCAAAAATGTGAGGGGCGTACTCGCCTCTGCGAGATACTTACTAGAATATTTACTAGAAATCGTTTACAGTAGTTTGCTATGAAACAATTTCCCACTTTTAAGTGTGTTGTTTCCTAACTCACGACTATGTCTCAGGCAGGTGTGTCACAACTGAGCTGTTTTGCCCCAAGGCGGGTGATTGCCTTGCAAAAACAGAAGCCCTGTTGTGACCACACCTAACGGTGACCTCATTGGCGAAATTTGGTACTTCAAATTTTGTAAACGAGGAAGCCTTTTGGGTGAAAGGTGCAACCAATACAAAAGGTCCAGTCGCCTTGATTCAATCTTTGCAAAACAGAACACATAACAATATTGTCTTCAACTAAACAGCCGCAGAATTCACACTAATTGCATTTGTGAGTACCGGTAGTCAGGATCATTATTTCCGGATAATCTACATAGTTCTTGTAACATCTTTGCTTGGTGGTGTGCCGTGAGATTTTCTTTTTATTCTGGAAATGTGCCTTGGGTGGCTCAATGAAGGTTGGGGGGGCGGGGGGGGGGGGGGGGGGCGACACTCGACTAGTGAATGCCATTGAAGAATCTGAGTAGTATTCGCAGCACTTCATTTTTTTCCACGTTATGGAATCAATCAGCCCACCAGCCGTCAAAAGTCTTCAACCACGAAGCTCGAATTCGAGCTCAGGTTTCATTATCCGCAGATGTTTCTACAGCCTAACTAGAGTCCACATGTTATGAATTCAGTTGAAAGAACACGATTTGACAGGGCACACACCTTTCTATACAATCCCTGAAAAAGAATTATGCAATTCCTCAAGTTTTTTTCCCCTCAGAATTACACAATTCCATGTTCCCCCCACCCCCCACATGCTTTAAAAAAAATAGTGACTGGTGACAACAATTTCCTTGCTTTTTTTTTTTTTTTTTTAATGTGTTTCTTAAAGGCAGAAGGGTGGCAATTTGAATCAAACTAATTTTATGCAACATCTGCGATTTGCCTTTTTTCTCTAAAAATCAAACATTTCATCCACCATCACTTTTGCCAGAGTTCCCGTAACATCCCACAGATGTCAGAGCGCGTCAAAGGACCAAGCATGAAGCCAAAGCAATTATCCGTCGACTTCAGAGGCACGTTTGTCTCGAGGCACATGCTCAACTAAGTGTTCAACTCACGTTGTCATGAGGTGAAGAATTTTGAAGGGAGGAAATATTATCAATCTTGAATTTGGGGCTCTCATGTAAAAACGTGGGGAAATTTGAAGCGCTGTGAATATTTTATGGGGGGTTTTTTTCCTTAAGAACGGAAAGAGATGCTCACCTGGGGGATCGTTGTGTGTGAGCAGCTGGATGTCAAACTCTTTGGCGAAGGCGGTTAGCTCTGGGGGCATCACGCAGCAGGAGGCCAGGTTCACTTGGTTGCTGCTGGGCTTGACCTGGAGAAACAACAAGGCACACTAGTTACATGCACCACCAATCAACTTCTTTCACACTTAAAGTGGACATCTTGTGGAAACATTTATACATTTTTGTCAAGGCCATTTGCGACAAACCTGAGCCCAGTTGTAGAGTTGTTCCAGCAGGTCCTTGTCCAGGTCGGCCGTGCCGATGGCAGCGATCCTCTGGCTGTGGACGAGCGCCTCCAGCTCCTCCCACGCTGGCTGAAGAGGAGCCAACGTTTGGACGTCGTCCCCCAGGAGCCTTCGCGCTGCGATGATCACAGAGTCCAGCTGGGACACGGCCAGCGTTTGGCAGGCTGGAGAGGAAAGATACAGTCAGTGAGTAGCCGCCGTCGTTTTCAACAGCCGTTCATTGAGCGAGACTGTTCCTTCTTACCCATCTCGACTGCATCTCTGATGGACGACTGACCCGACTCGAAGAGGAACAGCTTGGCTGCCAAGACAAAGCCACCAGTTTCATTTTGCAAACACTTTCATGTTAGCACGTGGAAGCAAATTGGTAAGCTGACACTCAAGTTAATAGCGGCATATTTGAAGGAAAATGTGGTTTTAAAATCCGATTGAAGACATTTTAAGATAATGGGGAAGGGGGGAAAAATGAAAGGTTAACATAAGCCATGTAGTAAATCAGAAGATTAAGGCACACACCTGACACTTTAAGCTCCTCCCTCTCCTCAGGTATGACAGCATCTGTGGCCTGGGGGATGTTACAATCCAATGTGTCAGGTAAATCCTTTAATAAAAAAAAAACAGAAAAAAAAGAAAAGGTAGCTTCAGGCGGTTGAATTTGCTGAGTGACTCTAGAATAGGGATGCTCCGATCAGGATTTTAAGATGTCAATACCGATCATCCACGAGTATGATCGGTCGATGCCAATCACGTGGATTTGGTGTAAAAATGTGAATTTTTCACTTCCCGCCCCGGACCAGTCCGAGTCCCTCCTTCCAGTTGGCCTTCTCATACTGAGGTGTTGGAACGGTCTCCAGACCCGCTCTGACTCGGGTCAATGCTCCAACCACTCCAGCACTCTGCTTGAGTTACAGCGTCGTCGGGCCCCCCACTTCCTCCCAGCTTTTACCTTGATCCCTACCCGGGCCACCTTGGGGATCCTTGTACATCACACATGTCAAACTCAAGGCCCGGGGGCCAGGTCCGGCCCACCAGGATGTACAAAAGATGAGGATTTATTTGGGGGTAATAAGAGACAATTTAGATCGTGGCAAGTGTGCCGATTCCCATCTAACATGACTCTTAAAAATGTGAGAGGTAAATTTTGAACACAGCCGCGTCCCCCAGTTGGAAAAGGTTCTGTACTTTTGCAATATATATATATATATATATATATATATATATATATATATATTTTCCAATTCAGTTGTGCAAGTGATCAATCCCATTAATTGTAGAAATGATTATAAATAGAAATTTTCACTTTTTTCATAATATTATTGAATATCACATAAACCTGGCCTCTGTACACTTCTGTATCCACCGTAATCGCCACACCCACCTTGAGTCAAACTTTCCTTTGCTGGTATTTCCCTGCATGTGCGCCGCATTCAACTATAAACATACCACTGGTATAACCTCCCCCATTGCTATGTGACTCCAGTGGATATCACTGAGCTCAGTGGTTTCCTCGAAAGCACCAATTCCATCTGCATGGAAGCGGCCGTGGCGAAAAAACATCTTCGGTGGATTGGACACACCATTCGCATGCCAGACAACCGCCTGCCCCGCCAGGTCCTCTATGGCCAACTGAGAGGTGCAAAGCGTTCTGCTGGGGGCCAAAAGCGGCGCCTCAAGGACTACAGCAGGGACCTCCTAAAGCGAGCCAACATCAACCCCACGCAGCTTGAAACACTTGCACTCAACAGACCAACCTGGCAGATCACTTGTGCTACTGCAATCTCTGAAATACACAAAATTAACCAAGCCAGACGAACCGAGAAACGCATTCAACGACACCAGCGGGCAGCTGGTACCCCCCTGGTATCCGGTTTCCCTTGCTCCATCTGTGGTCGAGTCTGCGGCTCAAGAATCGGTCTCTATGCCCACGAGAAGTGGCACCAGCGACAGAGTTGCTGACCCCCCCCCACCCCCACCCCCCTACCCATCCTCCCCTCCCTTGGAGCAAGTGTCATCATCAGACATGATGGACAGCTAGAATCCACCGTAATCGCCACACCCACCTTGAGTCAAACTTTCCTTTGCTGGTATTTCCCTGCATGTGCGCCGCATTCAACTATAAACATACCACTGGTATAACCTCCCCCATTGCTATGTGACTCCAGTGGATATCACTGAGCTCAGCATAGCCAAAGCTGGGGTATGTGCACCCCAGCAAACAAGTGAGGGATCACTCACTACGCTTCTTTGTTGCTTTTCTTGGGTTCCACAACAATAAGGTGACAATGGAATGATCACCATCTCATGCCCCCTCCCCATTCATCCCAACATACAGTCGTTTGGAATGGCGCCTCAGACGGCTATCCAGTATTGCATGATCACTGGCCATGACAGCTTCTTTTCGAGACATCCAAAGGCATCATTTGAAGTCCATCGCCGCAGTTGTTCTGTCGGAATGTTGCCATCTGACCATGTGGAGCTCCACCCCCCTTAGGGGGAATCCATACAACTAGTCGGCCTGGTCTTCAATTCAAAGAGTACGCTTCTTCCCTAGCCATATGACACACACATCCTAAAGGAAACTCTGAAAATAAGCCCAGAGAATGCTCATAATGCATTTTTCAATCATCGCATCATATATTTTCTCATCCATTCAATCTGGTAAATGGTCACTGAAAATGAAAACGCTGATGCACTGAGAATAATTGGTCATCTCACCTCGGTCGGAGCTTCTATTGTGGAGAACCAGCTGCTCAGTGTAGCCTGGATGCATTCTTGAAGCTGAAAAAGACCAACACGCGCTAGTTTAACGCATAGTCAAATCCCCATAAACTTGATTCCAAGAATGTTTCCAGACATATGATGAGATTTTTACAGTGGACTCTGCTCCAAACGCAACATCTGGACCACATTTTTCTCCACTTGACTTGTGCCAGCATGTATTCTTGTACTGTAAAGTGGGTGAACACTCCAAATGTTGTGCCATCCGATTCATCATTTGTGTTCAGGGCTTTTCTGTGGCTCAAAAAGCGAGGGGGTGAGGAAGGCAGCTGCATGAAGAATGCAACACGTGGAAGAAGTGGTTATAAATCAATGGTCACAGTCAAATGCTGTTGAACACGCTAACAGTTATGGTTAGTGTTCGGTTTCAAATTACAGTTGTCAGTCAGAGTTAGGGGTTGGGGTTTCAAGATAGGGTCAGGGTTTCAAGTTTGGGTTTCGGATTAAAATGATACAATCTATGATGTAACATATAAGATTATATCATGGAAGACAGAGGCTGGTGCTATGCAGGTTTTCCAGTAAAGCAACAGCTAGTGTAAACACAAATGATAAAATAGCTTCCACGAGGAAATGTTAATTAAATTACGTAATCTGGCAACCTGCTACCCACATGAGTCGTGGGTCTGTTCTAAAAATAGCTCAGTGATGAGACATTGTGATTTCCTAGGAACGGTGTAGATTTGAAAATGCAAATACTTGCAGAAAAATTTACAGAGCAGGTTTGCTATTTCAGAAGTGGCGTCATGCCAAACTGGTAGGCTTCGCATTCGTCATCCATTATGTCCAACCGTTAAAAAACAAACAAACACAGTGAATGGAGGGAGCGTCAACCAGTCATGTTATGAGCGACACTTTCCTCTTTCTTTCGGAAATGTTGACATAATTTTCGACGTCAGGCATGTTTTCCTTCTCAGTTTTTTTTCTCAACACACCTGCTCCGCTAGCTACTTGGACGCGAGCCTTGCTCGCTTACTCACTCACTCGATTAAAAAACACATTTAAAAAGGAGTTTACCTCCTCGCCCGGCGAGAATGGACATTTCTTCTTTAGACGGGCTCTGTTGACTAAATTTCCCGTGTGCAGCCTCAGAGTCTTGGCGTGGCTGAGCAGGCACCTCTTCGCCTCCGCGTTCGTGTTGTGAGGATCCATGTGTGCGTCTTTTGTCTGGAGGAAAAAACCGTCGACGCGAAGAAACCTGGTAACAAGAAGCTGCCGCCTACCTTTCACTTTTTATATGGCTGCACCTTCTGAGAAGCGACCAATCGAGTATACGCGTGCGAGATAGAATGGGAAAAGAGCAAAGTCAGAATGACTTGCTGCTTCCGTTGGCTCTGACACAGTTATGGGGTCAGACGTAAAAGCCGGCTGGGTCACGCCCACCGGAGCTGTGGCCGAAAAAACGTCAACACAAGTTGCTTTTAATTTCCACTATACAGCCCCAAACTATGATTTTTATATTAAAATTATACCCATTTTTAACATTTTCCAAAAACCTCAAGATTTATTTTAATTTCTCTATTCTCACTGGATACGCCGGAAGCGGAAGTGGAAAAAAATCTGAGTTTTTTTTTTTTTTTTTTTACTTTATTGGAAAAACCGGAGTAGCCAGGGCCGGCCTTTTTACGCATGGCATTACGTCATGTAAATAGATTTACAGACGTTCATTCCTGTGGAACAGTTTTACGTGTTTTCCCCTCACAAAACCTTAGTTGTCAAATATCTAGATAAGGTTTAGCTGTTTCACTGTGCATTTTAATTTTCAATGTAATTTGTTTTACATTTAATGTATTTTCAGATAGATTTGTGTAATAGTAAAAGAACACATGTAAATGAGAATTGGTTTACCGCTAGTATATACAGTAATTAGATGTATTCTACAATTTAAATATGAATATGTGACATTGTTATATTGTTTGTTCTTTTGTGTCAATAAAATCCTTTTAAAAATCGTTGCCTTCATACGCCGTTTTGATGATACTGACGCCGTTAAAACCTGCTTGCCGTTTTCGCTTGATTGTCTTATACTCTACCTCAATTGCAGTCCAATCAAACAAATATGTATTGATAAAGTACCTTTCAACATCAGGTTGACCAACATGTACAAATTAATGAATGATCAATTCAAACACACATATGAGATAAACACCTACAGAAGTGACTCAGATTTGTTCTTGGTTTTGTTGTTCGGTGCTTTCTACCGTCTTTGTTACCGATTTGTTGCTTTACTGTTGTATGTTGGTTGCTCAATGTTCAGCACTTTGTATGCAGCGATGGCAGTTTGAAAATGCTCTATAAATACAGTTGAGTTGAGATGTGAAAAATATAGCTAATAATGACTTTGTATGCTTGAGTACAGTTCTACTAGCATATAGCATATCCCTGACCGTGATCGGGAAAACAGTTTCTATATATTTTAAAGGCTGAATTTGTGATAGACTTAATCATTTGTATAGGATGTCAATGCTGTATACCTGTCCTGTACTATGCCATTTAGTGTAAAAACATCAAACCATTGGAAAGCAGTGCACCAAGTGACCGCCAGATGTCCCTCTCGCTAGTGTAGTTGCCTTGACCTTATGTATTTTTTCAAGTCAAACTTTCCCAATGAGACATAACAATGCATGAGTATATTATTAACGTGACATTTTCAAAGATTAACAAAGCATCTAAATTATGTACGCCATATTACGGGTTATGTTTCAACTACTTATGATTATAATACAGTACTACGTACAGACATTCTGCATAATTGAGTCTAGTATTAAGGATTTATGTGATTTGCTTGTATTATTTCATTTGGTGCTCACTTGTAAGTTCTACTATTTAGTAGTAAATTGGTACCGCCGCAGAAAAGGATACTTTATTACAATGGATTTAGGTTGGACTTTATTTCTTTATGGATAGTGTTTCAAATTAGGGGTTCAAGATAAGGTTAGGCTTTAAATGAGGTTTTAAAGGCAGGGTTAGGGTTTTGAGGCTTACAGTCCACATTATACTTTAATTTGTGTTCCAAGTTAGGGTCATTTCTTTGAATGAAGTTAAAGAAAATGGAGGTTGCTGCTGTCATTCCAGAGAGTTGACATTCCTGATTTAATACACGTAAAGAACTTACGACCAAGCATCTTTACACCCAGGAAGTCATTATTAACATTTTGTCTCCTGACATCCAAGAGGACAAGAAGCCAGGAAACACTGCTGACCCCCTGCTCACTCGAGTGCTTTAAAAAATTTTTAAAAAAAGTAGTGATGAATGGTGAGCAGTCAGAGCCAGTAAGGCTTTTTATGCTGTTCTAAACACTATTTGAAGTGCAACCTAAATAAGACTTGTTCCACAAAATTGTATTCATTTAGCGTTTGTCTTGGCTGCACCCCTCCCAGTACGTGTATTGGATCCCAGTACATTAGATTTTTTTAGTTTTTTTTGGGGGGGGGGGGGGGGGTCAATCAGATACTGTATTAGCCACTAGATTTTTTTTGGGGTGGGGGTGTCAATCAGATACTGTATTAGCCACTATGTGCAAACATGTCAATTTAATCTGCCTTCAGAATTAGAAAGGTTGGCCGATAACCGAAACTATACAGTATTTGCATTACGAATGTTCCTTTAACTAGTGAAAAATAAATCTATATATTTTTTTACAAATTCAAGATATTAAAAAAAAACACATTTATTAAAAACAGAAAAAAGTAAATAAAACATCAAGAGATAAAAGTATACTTTTTATTTTTTTACCACACGACGTACGATTATGACAGTCACACGCTGACTAATGAGTGAACTACATTTCCCGCAGCACCGATTGGACAAGCAATGTAATGTGATCATCTGCAGCCAGCGATGGCCAAGCAAGCGTGTCATAATTGACATGTTGATGACATGATGGTGTGTCTTACCCTCCATGGCAGAGGCTTCGTCGAACCCCGAGGGTTCGATCCAACCCACGTTAAGAACCACTGCTTTAAACCAATCAGATTCTAAATTTGTCCTCACAGGCACAGATAACTGGCCCACAATGGAATCAGTATTTTTCCTATGTACTATGATCACGAAACAAAAATAGCAATCTATAAAGCCCCATCCTCGATTTGACTAGTTTAACCACAAAGATTCCCTGACGGAATATGTAACATAACTCCAACCACGTCAGCAGTTCTTGTGACCATCTGGATTCAATAAATTCCTTACAGGGGATAAGGTGACCACCAGTTTACGGTTTTTCCTCTTTTTCCACATCATGCAAGTTGCATTCAATACAACACTTGAAGCTTTACCGGAAGCAGATGACGGTGGTTACACTTTGATACTGTTTGCTTACCTAAGAAGAAACCTTGTACTTCAAAGCTATTACTATTGCACAACATGTTCAACTACGCATTTGCAAAAGTGGGTGCTGCTGAGAGGAGTGGCGAAGAAGTGTGCTTGTGTGTGCGTGTGTGTCCACTAGGCTGTGGGGTGGTGGTGGTGGTGGTGGGGGGTTACAATTTATCTGTGCACAATAAGAGTGCAAAGCCCAAACAGGGCATCGCAGTTGTCAAGCAAGAGTTGGGAAGAAGGTCACCTCGTGTGAAGCGGTGAATGACAATCAGCAGGTATTTTCCTCAAACTGGGAGTTGATCTATCCACAATTTGACACAATTGCATGGAATTTGCATGCTGGAAACCTGAAAAGAAACGAACCGTTTTAATGAGCATTTTTGTTCTTTATGGTCATGTTTTGTACTCCAGTAGCTGCATTGCTTTTGTCTTTTTTTTTCTTCTCCTTAATCCAACTTTGTCTTTTATCCGTGCACAGCCGAGCGGAACAGCGACAGCGGACATGAAATTCCAAGGTCTTTTGTTCCTGGTGCTGCTCATCTGCACCACAGTGTGTGTGGCACAAGGTTAGTCCAAGCACGGGCGACGCTCAAAGGCGCGTAACGACAAAAGGATTTATTGGCTGGCAGATGCAGCGTCTGGGCATGTTATCAGCAGAATTAAACGCTTTGTTCAGCATCACGGGGTCACTTCTTGATATTGGCGTCAGTTGATGAGTGTGTTTATTTACGAGTAGTTTTGATTTGAGTAAGGCGCTCTTGACGCTGCATCTGTTTTTTGTCATTCACATTCTTCGATAAATTGGAGGGGAAATGCCCTCGGGCTGTGATGTGGGATTACTGAGCTCATTAGAATTTAAACTTTGAAGTGGAGGACATATTTATGAAGCGCTCTTTTCCAAAACAAGACCAAAAAAAAAAACTAAAGGCAAAAAATAAAGATCTTGAAATGGCATTCACTGTGCATGGGATATTTGTTGTTGTTCAAACAGAGCCAATGCATTGTTTTATAGTTTGTAAAATTTGCTCTGGCTAAGTAAAGGCATTTTTCTTGAGAGCTTAACTTTCAAGATGCATCACAGATGTCCGTTTCACTTTCATCATTGTAGAAAGTAGTGACACCTTTTCTTATTCGATTGCGTAAGGAAGCATGTCCAGGTTTTTGACTGGCATTGTGCATGTCTTCCGAAAGCAAAAAAAAAAAAAAAGCTTGTCATTTTAAATTTGAGCTGATATTTTTCCATTTAATCCTTTCATATAGTGATCTGAATTTGGCTACTCTACATTCTCCAAATGTATGAATGTAAGCGTGAATGCTCGTTTGTCCATACATGTGCTGCGGCTGGCTGGCGACCAGTCCAGGGCGTGACCTGCCTCTCGCCCACTCGGCTGGGCTAAGCTCCTGCTCGCCCAAGACCCAAATGAGGATAAGCACTAACGAGAATCGATGGATGGATGGTTTCACTGTTTTGTTTTTTTTTTTTTTGAGTGAATAATGCATGACTGAAGCACACAGCATTTGGGCGATGGCGATCTCTAGAGATGCACAATTTGGTGCACATCCAAATTACGGTTGCTGCACGTACAGTGAAGACCAACATTTTGAGAGGGAATCCTTTCAAATATTTCAGCTGGAAATTGCAGAGTGAAAATAGCATTTAAATATTTCGATCATTTTTCTAAATCAAATTTTTTGGGGGAAACAGAGCTGCTCTTGCGTACTGGCTGTTATGAAAGGTTACGGGTTTGATACACAGTTATATGATAAGAATTGTTCAAATTACCTTTAGTTATGTTTTTCATGATTTTTTCTGTCTAGCACATCAGGTTTTCATTAAAAATATACCTGTATTTGTAAAACGATAACATAATCATTCTATGATTAGAATTTGCTCTTGATCAATGTAATTCATGAGTGAAATTCATCAATGGGATGACATGTTAATCACTTCTCAATAAACCACATTAAAAGTGCACCATTTTATTTCTTTACACGATTGCAAGTGTTAGCATGTTCAAGTGATCACTTCTAAAGTAGTCCTAGGAAATCACAATGTCCAGTCACTGGTGAAACGTGCAAACTAAAGTGCTTATTCAAATAATATTGAAAGCTTATTTTTGATTTTTTTAATAACAATGTAATTCTAATCAATTTCTTTAATGTTGATTGTATGCATGCATTTTTTAAACTGTACTATTTTTTTTAAAATGGTATCATTTACAATCAAGTAGTTAAGATGATGCCAGAAGTTACCAGGCTCCTTTAGAATGGTGGTAAAAAAAGATTGCAAAATTGTCTGATGGTCTCCACCCCAGCTTTCTCCAACCAGAAGCCACCCAATTCATCAGTTGAAAATGCAACTCACGTGACAAGCGTTGCATGCCGAGAGCCCCTATCTCTAAAATGAGGCTGATTATCCTCCCGTGTGACCTTGGCCTTCCTTGTGCAGGTTCTTACGGTAACTGCTGCCTGGGCCATGTGCAAGGGATGGGGGCCAAGGCAAAGAAAAACATTGAGAGCTACAGGATGCAGGAAACAGATGGCGATTGCAACATCAGAGCTGTTGTGTGAGTCCGTAAGCTCATTGTTTTCATTTCCGATGCACAATTGCGATTCATAATGATCTGGCACCAATAAATAGAAAACCAAATGGCCTTCTTGATGAGGAACGATTTAAATACTGGAAGATGCTGAAATCTGTGTGTGTGCGTGGGTGTGTGTGTGTTGGCAGGTTTACCATGAAGAAGCGGTCTGGACGTAAGAGGCAGCGCACCGTCTGCGCCGACCCAGACCAACTTTGGGTCCAGGAGTTGAAAGCGGTTGTGAGGTTGAGAATGGGGCTTCAGAATTAGGTACAAATCCAGCCAACTACTGTGGTGCCTTCAGATACGAGTTGCATTTGTTCCGTGCCCATGCTTGTAACTTGAAACGTATCTCAAATCATCATTCTCCACTGAAATGAATATAAATGCCATGAATCCAATCCAGTAATGTAAAGAATCGAAATTGTTCTCGCTACATTTCTTGCTTCGGTTCAATGGATATGGAGTTGTTCCATCTGGTGAGGAGACAGTCACAACTCCTCATTAAGCCGCAGTAATATTAGTCAGTCTTCGCAGAAGCCAAAGGATATGTCAGTAAGAATTTTCTATTTTATGTCTACAGGTGTTACTTCACCATTTGTCTCAAAATATGTGTTGCTTCATGTGGGGTGAGACGGTAACGCCAATGCTATTTGTTAGCCAGTCTATAGTGCTTCCCATTACGCGTGAGCATTAAGTGATCCGACTGCAGGGCAAAACCTCACAAATCGTGTCACTCGTATCTCAAGGCACTACTGTACATGAAACACAGCGCAAAGTTCTAAACTAAACTCATCGTGCAACTTTTTTGTCTAGAAGAACAGCAAGAAGAGATGAACGGGACTCATGGGGCTTGGAAGATCTTGATCATAGAGCACATGGATCGCATTTGGCACTTGTAAATTTGCCAGCTCATGTCACTGACAAAGAATGTACAAAGTAAATTACGCTAACAACATTCCATGTCTTCTGTTTTCGACACAGGTAGCACTTAGCGAAAATTTGAAATGACTTTTTACCATTTCATGTTACTGATGTTTAAAGAACTGCAAGTAATGAGCTACTGTTGGGCAGCTTTGGATTGTGAATGTACACTTTAAGCCAAAATGATTCATGGACAAGACTCATTTGGAGTTCAAGTGAATGTTTAACTGATGAATGAGCTTTTAGCTGGAAATAACATGACGCATTGGCAAAAGACTGAGAGGCATTGTGTTAGGAAAGGCAATTTTCATTATTTGTGACCAGAATGATTCATACCCTTTTTTTAAATGAATGTACATACAATGTTGAGAATCACATAAAAACGTACAAAATGCCACCATTTAGTGGCAGTCGAGAGCCCTGTATATTCCTTTTTCTAAGAAGAAAAATGGACTTAAAACAAACTTTTAAAAAATCTATTAAAATGACTCTACAGGTATATTCATTAAAAAAAATTCCATGAAAACAAAAAACAAAACAAACATTTTAATGTAAAAAAATATATATCATGGGGGGGGGGGGATGCTTCCAATTTGTATAGCGTTTTTCTGGACAGTAACAGACCCTATTTTTATAAAATTACCACTTTGAAAAAAAAATAAAATTTTGTAAGATTGACAGTCTATTCTCATGTATATATATTTTTTCTTTTCCATGTGGCCCTAAAACTTATTGGTAGAAATTACCCATTCTACAAAAATAAATAAATACATTAAAAAAAAAAAAGAAGTAGTAATCACTAACTCAGAATTTGGTTATTTGGGGCTTAACGTTTTGTACAGGATGTGGGTGTGTATGCATTTAGTGTGTATGTAAAACATAGGAATGGACCACTTTGTAGATAGCTGCACAGTGTTTTTGCAAATCATCAGATGGTATTTTTTAAATGGCACTCCAATTGTACTTGGTGAGAACACTTATTAAATGAATATTTTTAAAAACTGTCTTTTTTTTTTTCGTTCAACCACACAACCAGCTGTTCTCCATCATTGTTGAGTTCATTTATGAGAAACGAGGCACCACTTCCTCTGATAGTAATGTTTTTTTTCCCACCAAAAAGATTTGTCAATGATGATTCAATTCTTCATCGAGTTATTGCGGCATCCGCCCCCACTGCTGGGTCACGTTGAGATTAGCTTTCTCCTGATTGTTGGCAGAACTTGTGTAAACAGTAAACGTTTCCAAAACGTACGACCTTCAACATTCATCCAAAGGACCACCGGTGGTCTACCCAAGCTGCTTTTCATTAGAAGCAAGGACAGCAGAGGATTGACCCAAAGGTTAAAGAAGCGGCTGTGTACGTAATATTTCATAGCTGCGCCACTAACGGGATGTGACAACGTGTCCTTACAAGAAACCCGGTTTAGCGCTTTTCCCATTATCTGGCTTCACATGGATTGCAAAACAACAAAAAATGCAAGTACCATGCCAGGGATGTCAAGACCTATAAGGGTTTAGGAGAGTGCAGGGACTATTACCCCCTAGTCTCCGCTCTGTGTGCCAAAACAAAGACAAAACAGAAATGTCATGTGAGCCATTGGCTGGACTGTACACACTGTCAAACAAAACGGGCTTTCCGACCAAGTTCCAAAACAGTCTGCTTTAATAGTTAAACCATAATAGATATTTACCGGCCACAACATTAGGTAGGCCTACCGAGATCTATCACAAGAGCAGATAATGATGTTTATCTTACTTGACGGAAACATAAATAAATTCTTGCAGCTAATCTGGGGTGTACCTAATATTTTGCCAAATATAGCTTACCCATGGGGAAGCCTAGGGATGAGAATCCGGTGTGTACTTAATATTTTCGAAATACGGCCGAACCACTGGAGATGCTAATGCATGAGAATGTACCTCATACTTTGGCCAATATAGCAGACATATTGAGCCAGATGGATAAGAATCCGAGGTGTACCTAATGTTTTGGCCAATATGGCCACACCATTGGGGACAAGAATCCGGGGTGTACGTAATATTTTGGCAACATGGCCGCCTCATTGGGGAGGCCGAGGGACAGGAAACTGGTGTGGGTCTAACGTTTTGACCAATATGGCCGCTCCATTTGGATGCCTGCACACAAGAATGCGGGTGTCTATTATTTTTGGCTAATATGGTCACCCCATTGGTGACCCCCACACGTGAGAAAAATCCAGGGTGTACCTAATATTTTGGACAATATGGCCACTGCATTGAGGATGCCATGGGACAGAAATCCAGGGGGTACCTACGGTAATATTTTGACACTAAGGCATGAGAATCCGGGGTGTACCTAATATTTTAGGGCGGTTAGGGTAGGGTTAGGGTTAGAAGGTGGGTTAAGGTTAGGGTGAGGGGGATTAGGGTTAAAATTAGGGTTGTCAGATTCGGGTTCGGAGTTTAGGGTTAGTGGTTAGCGTTTAGGGTGAGGGGGTTGTGTTCGGGTGAGGGTTGGGGGTTTGGGTTTGAGGTTAGAGTTCGGGTTTAGGGTGAGAGGCTGAGGGCTTGGGGGGGTTAGGGTTAGGGTTTTGCAGGTTTAGGATTTGCAAGTAGGGTTAAGGGTTTGCAAGTAGAGTTATGGTAACCCGAGAGAGAAAAAGACATACCGGTAGTTTGATTGGATATGAAGCAATTCAATTCAGTCTCAGGACGCCAACCCCTTCCCTGAGTCAGCCCATTACCAGCACCCGAGACCATCAGAATATCAGTCTGAGACTCGGGGATGACGTGTTTCTGTGGAATGTAATTGATGATAACCAAACTGCAGTTTCCACGGAATATCGCAGCTGTTCAACATCGTGACAAACAACATCCATGCAATCATGTCGAAATTGATTATCTTTTTAGCTGAAATTGGAGCTAGAAAACAACAAGATGTGAGTAAGGAATTGAGAATTAATGAACCAAAAATGCGCAAATGGTGCTCGGGATGTTTTTCATCCAAGTTGTTGGAAGGATACTTAATGGACTGAATCTAATCTTCATTGTACGCACCAAATCTGCTACTTCAAGAGGGGAAATGGGAGCGTAACGATGAACAATAGTAAACCGCAGTTCAGCAGGATCCGGAAAGGAGAAATTGGAGCAAGGCATCATCCTGGGTTTGACACTTGCGACGTTGGTCACAAAAGACAATAGAACATGACTGCAATCCTGATTAAAGGATTCTAGCTGAGCAGGAAGTTGTGTGTCCACAATTTTATTGATGCAGCAGTTCCTGGGTATTTACTATGGTTGCAGGCTTTTTAGATGTTCTCATTCATCCAGGTCATTTGATTCTCTTGGCACACAACCGATCACGATTGGCCAACTCTGTTTGTTTTACAAGATGTTTCGCTTTCTCGTCCCATCGTAAGTTGGTGCGGCAAACACAACCATTTATACTCCAAAATGCGGGCTCGCCCCAAGCGCAAATGATTTCATTCTCATGATAAATGACATTACGACATCATGATGAATTACAAAATGAGTATTCGCAATAATAAACATATCTCTGCTTTATCTCATCCAACAAAGCAGAAACAAAACTCTAACAAGAAGGCATACGGTCTTTTCACATCACCGATTATGTAAGAAAAAGAAACCAAGAGTGGCCTCAGATGCCCCGCGGCTGCGACTTAGTAAGTGAAAGTTTCCACAATAAGGCTCTTTTGAAATGAGCACGCTTGGATTGGCCAAACTTCAACGCCTGACAATGTCTTTAGTGCTGATTGTGTCACAATCAGTCAGACCTGTTAGATCCTGCAGCAATCAATCGTATTCTGTTCATTGAAACGTATTTCCTTTGAAAGATACTTGGCCCATGTCACACAAACAAAAGCAGCTTCAAGTCTTTTGTCAACACCCCAAACCAAACATGTAGCGAGGAGGTGTGGATGAGATTGGGGAAGCAGTGTGTGTTACCGTTTCGTCTGAAAGGATATTGCCCATCAACCGCAATGGCACTTAACACAATCTCATCGCTGCTTGGGAAAGTGAAAGGTCATCCAGTGACTCACAAATATAAACAGATGGGGACTTTCGGGTTTGAGAATCTCACGCAATAACAAAAGAAAAACTTTGCAGTTTCTGGATTTGGTTTGCTGTTAAAAAAAAAAGTCTTATTCTTCTGAATGCAAGAGGGGGCTTTGGACCATGTCAATAAATAAAAACATCAAGTGGGAATATACCGTATGTGCTCAACTTAAAAAAAATAGGCAACAACACATGCAGTGGGAAAACATGTGATGACCCCCATTTTGAACTTTAAGCCATAATTCCAAACGGTATGTTTGGAGCAAACAAACTTCTCATCACCATAAGAACACCAACGGCGGCAGCTGCATGCTTTCTTTTTGTTCAGCTGGAACTTAACTTATTCAGGGTGGAGGGAATCAATAACAGTTCCAATTGTCGTTCAATAGCGAAAGAAAGTTGCCAAACACTTTGGAATTATATTGTGTGTGCTTATCATCCAGAAAATCTTTTGAGAAAATTGGCCCCTTTTGGATTTCCATGAAATGACAGCATTTCAAGTCCTCATTGAACCTTTGAACGTCTCAGTGTAAAATAATTGACTTTGGCACTTGCGCAGGCAGAAGCAGGTCATTGCTTATGTTTGTGTCACATGAATACCAAGCTGTGGGCGAAAAAATTATTCCGCAAGAGGAAACGAGAAGACGCACTTTCGCCAAATGAATATTGAGCAAGATCCGAATGTAAACAACAAGCCGGGACTTATGCCCACACACAGCGCACACATTCCTCTGGGAGCAGAGTTGACTCGGGAGAATTAAAAAAAAAAAAGGCAAAAATCTTATTGTAGTCATCACTATGACTGCTGATCAGACGTTGGCAGGCCTGGCGAGGTGACTGTAAAAGGTTGCCAAAGAGAGCAGGCATTGAAAGATTAACATGTAATAAATTGGGCACGCTAAGAGTCCAAAGAATTCAAATCTGAAGGTTTCGCAACTTGAATTTGAGAGCTTGAGCTTCCCACAAGAAACGTTAGTTGAAACGCCGCTTAACGCAGACATGACAGGAGTTTATTGCGCGGTGTATGGCGCACTTGTGCTGTTGTTCTTTTGAGTCTTGATTGCACAATTGGCTTTACGACTCTGAAGATTGAAATGTTGGCATTTGTTGTGTTGCTGCCTGCACAGGGAATCTGCAAGTCACTGAATGCAGAAGGAAACATTAAAAAAAAAAAAAAAAAAACAAGAGCACAATGATAACATTTTCATTCATTCATTTCATTGATGTCTTAAACCCCAAATTGCACCCTGGAATGAAGATGACGCTTTTAAGAGACTGATAGGAGCTCACATTGCCTTCAAATGAAAAGATGAGCATGTTGCATTCAGGAAGAGTGCAATACATCTGGATTCATATACCGCTTTCACGACAGCTGCTGCTGTCTCAAAATCCCTTGCGGAACATTTAACAGAAAAGAACAATAATACAAAAAAATAAATAGCACAAAACATGGACAGTCATACAATCGTAACAACTATCCTATACATACGCCTTGTTGGTGGAAGCAGTTACAGATGCAAGAGGAGCGAATCAAAGTCTGCTTTCGCCAGTGGTTCGGGGACGTCATGGACACAAACAGTGAAACCCTGAGGGTGAACTCACATTTGGCCATTCGGGCCGAGAGCCTATGGATTATTTCTTAATTGTTTAGCTTATTTCTATTGTCTACAATAACGGTTATTACAAAATACTAGTGAGAGGGGCGATTGCATAATTGTATGATGTACACTTTACAAGGTTGCCGTGAGTCACGGAGGTTGCCATGGAGTATTTTTTGGGCACTTAGTGCTTGTAATTTATTTCTGTTGTGCAAGATGGTGCTTATCTTGAAAAACTGCAGGGAGACGCAATCTGGGCCTGAACATGGATATTTTTTTTTTCAGTTCCGTCTCGTTTCTTTTTGATTATCCTATTGTATAAAATGGATGGATATACAGTATAGAAATTAAAAACCTTTCTCAAAACTGAGTATTATTATTTTTTGCAAAACACAAAATTTGTGCAAAAGGTCCCAATGCCGTTGCCTTGCGTTCGTGGTCCCGCTTTGACTCCACCATTTTTACATCTCACATGTTTTTCCAGTCTGAGTGTTCATGATTGTTCCAGAAGCGCCCCCACCCCCACCCCCTTTGAAGGGATTACCTATAGCCTCGGATTTGCAGTTCGGATTTATGCCGTGCCCAACAAGGATTGCAAAATACAGATAGCGGCGCGCTGATTGATGAATGCTTCGCATCACTAAACTAAATACTGAGTAATGCTGTCAGGGTGAGTCACAGCTCATTACATGGGAGAGATGTGTGAGATAAAGAACTCTCTGAACCTCCTTACTCATCTGCCTCTTCCAATTTAGTATTGCACGACTTGAAATTAATGGGCGGGAAACTTTGCGTTTCTTCGATAAAGTGCCAAAGTGAGTACAGTGGTACCTTGACTCAAAGTTCCACATTAAACTGAATGGAAATGCCATTCATCCGTTTCAGCTCACTAAAAAGCACCCCCAAATATTGTAACATGTTTTTGAAATGAAGAGAAAAAGAAAATAGCAAATACAATATAGTACATTATAAAAAAAATATGCAAAATTGATTAACCAAAGGTTCAGAACTTGGAAAAACTCAAAGGTTGTGGCACTCGTATCGTCAAGGTTCCACTTGATTAGAGTACAGCACAGACTGCGGAGGGGTTGTGTTTGTCCACAGATGCGACGCACCACCGGGCCTGACTCCTGTACTCGTCGGGGTGAATTGCCGCATAGCCGACGGCCTCCACGGATCTCCTCTTCTGGATCCGGTGGAGGAGGATGCGGTAGGTCCCAGTCAGTGGGCTCCTGGAGTCCGAACAGGGATTGTTTTGCAAGTGAACCGCTATGATGCCCAAGTCTGACAGTAGAGTCTTCACCTCCTTCTCCTCCGCGCACAGATCATTGGAGGCCCGAACCAAGTGGGCCGGAGCCAAGGGCAGGGGCAAGTATGGACCGTTGTACTGGATCCCCCTTAGCCAAGCGCCGTTCGAAACTTGGATGAGAGATGAGCGGTCCACCGGTACGGGCCGCAACAAGCCCTTGATGACAAGCTGGCACTCGTCAGGCACGTACGCGGGGATGCTGTAGGCCCCCTGAAGGATGCAACGCTTCAGCCTGCTCAAATTGTCCCCGCAGAAAGGCAACGTGGCGGTCACCGTGAAGTACAGAATAATACCTAAAGCCCAGATGTCCGAATAGCAGCCCACGTAGCCTTTTTCGCGAAAGAGTTCGGGTGCAGAGTATGGCGGCGAGCCGCAGAAATTGGTGAGCGGCTCGTTGGGCGCACTCTCCTTGCTGAAGCCGAAGTCACCCACCTTGATGCAGTAGCTGGTGGTGTAGAAGATGTTCTCGGCCTTGAGGTCCCTGTGGACGATGTTGTTCTCATGCTGGAACATTCCAGAGGAACACATGACAGTGTTTTCACTCTTTCTCTTCTCCATTTTCTCTTTCACACTTTCACAGGTCTTGTTCACTTTTAGGATACCGTTTTTGGCCACAAACAAACATATTTGGAGTCTGTAGATTTTTAAGTTTTTTTGTTTGCTTGCTGTGAATTTTTGCTGACAAATCAACACAAAAAATATTGTATTGGGTCTCATTACTTTTTCTAGCGAACATAAGATTGCGGTCAGCGGTGTATGTTTAGCAATTTATTGTCTGCGAATTTTTATTGCCTATTGATTATTGGCAATGAATATAAAGATGACTTCACCTTGAAATGAATTCTTATCGAGCACTTCACAGAACGAGCAGTGGTTTGTTGTTTGCTTTGTGCAATGCGTGTGAGTGTGTGTTGTGATAAAAGTGAGCGACTGTGACAAATGCTTACCATGTGTTTCACAGCAGAGACGACTTGAGCGAAAATCAGCTTTGCCTCCAGGTCGCTGAGCTTCCCCCTGGTGGTGATGCGAGAGAACAGGTCGCCGCCGCTGCCGTACTCCATCACCAGGTACAGCTTCCTGCTCGTCTCCATCACCTCGTAAAGACGCACCACGTTTGGGTGGCACAGCTTTTCCATGCAGCGAATCTCCGAGGAGCTGAAGGGCTCGGGATCCTTATCCACCTTGCGCTGCTTTTCCATGATCTTGACAGCCACTCTCTCTGGGAAAGGACAGGAGAGCAAATGTATGCCTTTTTTCCCCCCACAATTAAAAAAAAATTCCAAGCAGTCTTGAGAAAAGTTCTCTAAATTTTTTTCAGTCATGCTCTGGTTTAAAAACCATGACAACCAGGGCAGAGCAATGGCTATTATTGCCAACTATGCGCGTTTATTGCTCGATCAAGCAATTTTTCAGACTACCCTTGCAACCCCGCCACCGCGACAAGCATTCAAAAGAACATTTTCAATAGTAGAACTGTATACAAATATAGAGGCACTGGCTGATTGGGAGCATAAATAAATAACGGAGATAAAATAACAGACCTTTGGTCAAGGCATGGATGCCCAGTCTGACTGATGAAAAGTTGCCCTGGCCGATTTCTCCGCGCAGCTCGTAGAATCCAACCCTGCGGCCGAGGATGAGGTCGTTGACCATCTTCTCATTGTGGGCCATGTCGTAGACAACCCTCTCAAAGGGCGTCAGACGTATCCTTTCGGCTTCGCTCAGCTGCGGAGGGGCACTTCTTGCGGCAACAGTGGAGGTGGTCGAGGTTGGCGCCTTGGGTGGCTTCTCCACCTTTGGGGACTCATCCTTGGGTTTTTTAGTCGCTTTCTGCTTGGGCCACAGCTTCGTTTTCATGGCTTTCGGAGAGAAAAGACACAGAAGGGACACATGTTTGAAAACTGACATGTACATGCTGGCTACTTGGTAGCTTGCAGCCGTGAAATGAACAGGATAAATCTATTTCATCCCATGCAAGTGTACTTCACATTTGCTCATTATAGCACTTTACAACGAGAGCAGAACAGTTTTTGATCAAGTAATGAGTGACTTGCAGTTTGTTCTTTTTATATGTATTAATTTTAAATACATTTATTTTTTTTGTAATGTTCTCAACTTGGTTCCATGTGGAATACTGTGGCAAAAAAAACATTTTTAATTATTTATTGTGAATAAAATAAAAATACAGTGTCTGCATTATTTTTATGAAATAAAAATGCATGTTAGATTTTCTGGTTAATTATTATAATAAAATTAATTTTAATTAATAAAGTTAAAAATCATTTATTATTTCAATATTAAAATTAAATAATTTACATATGTCAATACAGATTTAAACACACATCTACAAAAGACCTGGCCCACCTGATCGTTTTAAAGATCAACTAACAGTACTGTATATGGACCTGAAGCACAAAAGGTTGTCCACCTTTGCACAATTATATTCTACCCTTATTTCAACCTTTTATTCTAATTATTTTTTAGAACAAAATTGTAAAACATGTTCTTTAGAACAGGCTCTAATGTGGCACCACGCTTATGTAGCATTCAGTATGTCCAGTACGATTGAGGGATATAGTTAGTCAGTAGCCGTTTCAGTCAGTCCTCAAAATGGCAAGGATTACGCCTCTTTTAGATACAGCATTCGTGTGTCTCTTCTAATTGCAGAAGCCTGTTGGGACTGGAAGTCAGGTCACAGTGGAAGACTTCCACAACACGGTTCAAGGGATAAAGTCTTTTTGCTCTGCTGTATTTTGTACAGTATGTTAATTATGTGTAACTTGAGGCTGTGTTGTTTAAAAAGGAGACCTAGAGAGCACTGACCTCCAACTCAACAAAAGTAAATGTGGAAAATCCCAGGTGAACGCTAATATTTACATTTCAAGTCTAACACTGTTCATGCATTTGCATTAGACTCATTTTGAATCATTTGTTGATGGGGGAAAAAAATAATCCTCTTTAGGAGTTTAACTGATGAAAGAAAGTTTAAAAATATTAGGCAAAGAAACAAAAACACTGTAAATCTGGATATCATTATAGAACTACATTTGGTCATTATTGCTCACTAATGGTGGATTCTTACAATATGATACTGTATTGTCATATTTTTGACCAAGATATGCATTTGCAAAACATATCAATAACCAAAATAAACAAATGTGCACGTCAGTCATATTCTTGACAAGTTTTTTTAATTGAACTCCAGAGAGATAATCATAATTATACATTAATTTTTATCTCATACGGTTTACGAATGAGTAGGTTGAGCCGTTTCCCCACAATTTTATTTAAGGAGTGCCACCTTGAGGATAGATTTGGTACTGAATCAAAAACAAAATCAATCAAGAAATGAAAATATTTTCACCGTAAAAATTGGTACGTATGGATTATGCAGCATAAATGTAATGTTTTACAAGATTTTGTACCAACCCTCAACTCTTTGGGTAATAAAATAAAGGCTCTACAAAGTCTCATGAAAACCATCCAGTAAATCTACAAAATATGTATTGGCCAAAAGAATTTACCTGCATGCTGCGAGTCCTTCATGCTGTCCCTCAGGTTGTTAACACCTGACTGTGACTGGACATGGTGAATGATGAGCCCTAATCCTATTAACACAGCGTATTAGTGGACGGCTCATTGGCTCTGGCACCAGCTGCAAGCATGAAAATGCTGCATACACAATTTTAGAGAGTAATCCAATTCGTTTAGTCCAAAGTTGATGGTTCACAACGGTAAATTTTTGCAGCCCATCCGTTTAAAATTATTTATGATCTTGCATTTTGTAGTTTTTGTGCTCTCTCTCATATACACACACACACACACACACTATGTTTCATGAAATGTACAGCATTTTGGCTAACCCTTTTCTTTTTAAATGTTCTTTAGCCAGTTTTATTGCAAACGTATATGCACCAGTGCATATACTAATAAATTTGGGATAGCATCCTTGGACCCCGAGAAATGGGCACCAGTACATAAATCAGAAAAAAAAATTATCATAGTATATTACTAAGTTAGGTTGAAACACCATACAAGCATATAAGAGAGCGGAATAAAGTACTGTATTTCCCATATCAATTTAGAGGTTTGATTAAAACACTAAACAAATGCATGAAAACGTGCATGCGTCAATCTTGAAAATTAATAAATGGCCATTCGCAATGTATCAATTTTATTTTCAAGCTGCTTGTCATCCAACGCGGCTACACTTTATTTGATGGGCGTCCAACTCTAGTAAAGTCCCGGCTTGCAATCTAGCCAACCGTCGAAGACTACTAAAGTGGCGGGAGAGGAAAAGGCGGGACTTAAGCAAACACCTCTGACGAATCAACGCGCTTACAGCTCAGGCCAGGCGGAAGCACATGCAAGTGAGCTTCTTCTGTTGTCATCTGTGACATGTCGTGGCAAAAGAGTAGTTTTGTCTTTGCTTTCTTTCACATTTAAAGACAGCGGAAGAAATGGCAGCCACGCTAGCGGCACCCGTCGCCCACGCGGACCACGAGGCTGACCGCTGTACGAGCGAGGAGGAGAATCGTGCGGCCGAGGCGCTGGAGGAAGGCGTTCAGCAGCAGGCGACGGGGCCCGCGGCCGCCGTGGGCCACAACCGGCTTTCCAAGCTACCGCTGACCCGTATCAAGGCCTTGATGAAGACTGACCCAGACGTGTCCCTCGCCAGTCAAGAATCTGTCTTCATCATCGCTAAAGCCACGGTACTAAACTGCAGACACCCTCAAGCATCTTATATTCCTTGTGGTTGTTGTGCAGGGATTCAGTCTCGCGATATTTAGCTATTGCGGCGTGAATTTACGTGATTTCATACGAGGGTTTTCCGTGCTCAAAGTCCGCTGAATCTTTAAATGTACGACATTTAAGCGGTGTTTTTAAAAAAACAATCGTAAATTGTAAGCTCTTTGAAAAGATCAATAATAACCCCTTCCCACAAATTGTCTCTTAAAACATTTGTGCAGTAAAAGCATAGAACATCTTGAAATTACTGTCTCGCTGGTAAAATCGAGCAAGGCTTGAGCTTTAAAAATGTTCAGTTTAGTGTAGTGTAAATATATTTTATGGGTGCTGTACTAGTATGGAGTCAATTGTGAAACTGTTGACAAAAAAAAATCGGAATCATGATGATAGAATACTGCGGCCATGTTTGTTTTGTTTTTCTTTTTAAATAAGTTCATTAAGTTGTGTCCTTCACACCTGGACCTGAAATGCTACGTTTTTTTATTATGACACATTCATATTTATGGGCCGGTATATGACATAATTGTTTCTTTCACATAAACATCTGTCTTACTGAATAGTTTCAATTAATGAAGTGACCAAACAAATGATAAAAATAAAACCCCTGTACTTAAAACGCTAATGTTTTATTCTTTGGCTTTTGGATTTTGACGCACACTGTTTGTCCCACAGGAGTTGTTTGTTGAGATGATCGCAAAAGACGCTATGGTATATGCTCAGCAAGGCAAAAGAAAGACATTGCAAAGAAAAGACCTGGGTAAGTGCACAGTAATGAACAACACTTGTCATGCGATTGTCTATTCAGTCTTAAATATTATATACACTGAGAAGATTAAACAAGAGCCAACATAAGAATTCTTACCTGTTGCTCAATGAAAGTTGAGCTTCATTTTTAGCTCTTATATTGGATTGTGTTCAATTGTGCCCGTGTAACTAATGAAGTGTCCAGTGAGTTAATGCCCCAACGATACAGAAGTTGATTAGTGACCATTGTCTCTTGTTGCAGACAATGCCATCGAGGCCATAGACGAATTTGCGTTTTTAGAAGGTGAGTTTCTTTTGTTAAAATATTGTTTGGGCACTACTACAAGTCACATCAGTCAAAAAAAATGTCTCGTGAAGAAGAAAAAAACACAGATAAGTTGATCCAGAGTGTAATTCGCATTTTTGGGGGGGAAATTTATTCCACAAAATTGAGAACAATATAGCCTGGACTTGCACCCAAAAGTCCAGTTTCCTAATTGTGTTGACCGAAGCGAACCTTTGGAAGCCACTTTCTTTAGCATGCAGATGCCACATGCTAAAGAAGGTGGCGGTAATGCACCAAAGTATTTGGCAACTGCCAAAAGTAAGTAAAAGCATAAGTCATGACAACCAATTTGCGATTTATCGCTAATTTAGCATGCGGCTTTCGCCACACTTCAACGCGATTCGCGAACGGGTAATTTAGGTGCCAGTCTGATCTTTTCATTTTAATCTACAATTTGCACCTTCGTACAAGTCGCAGGACCAGCTAAAGTATGAAAAAAAAAATGATTTGTCAATCAAAAAATACGGTACACACGTATAGCACAACTCCTCTTTTTGAGTTTTAATTCATGTGTTTTCTCATTTCTTTCCAGGCACGCTGGATTAAATGGTTCCTCAGGAGATGGAAGCACGAAATTGAAATCATCCAAGAAACTGTTTTTATGGATGTGATACATTGTGAAAACCTCTGGGCTACTTTTTTGGGGATTTTTTTTCTCCAGAATTTGAATATTTAATTCTGGTTTTCCACAAAGTATTTTTGATGGGGAGATGTCATTCTTTACATTTGAAACGTGTGGCCATTACAAGTGTACATTAATTTGTAAATATTGGTGAAATGTTGCTTTTCCGTGAAATAAATATGACTTCCAGACTACTTTTTTTTTCATTCTGAATAAGTTATTGCATTATTAGTATGTATGATAATTGCATTGCATGTTTTCCATGGGATGTACTATGGCTCATGCAAATTGCATTTGGATCATTATTAATTTTTAGAATACTAGTTCGGTCATAAGATTAGAAACTGGCATACAAGGAGCATCATAGTTTATCAAATAGTTCTGTTATTTTCATCTTGTTAGGACGTTTATTCATTTTCATTCGCTTATCCTCCTTAGATTCAAAGGTTAGCTGGAATCTATCCCAGTGGCGTACAACCTGGACTGGTCACCAGTCATTCAATGTGGCATTACTGTGGGAACATAATTTGTTTATTTACAGAAAGTTATTTTAAATGTATCCATTTGAAGTAAACTCCACTATTGTCAACTTCATGGGCTCAAACAAATACTTGAGATGTTTACCATCAAGTCGGGTGGTCATGTTAAAGGCTCGTCACTAAAGTGATCGCTGTCCAAGGTGCTGGCTGTGTGATGTATCACTTTGAAATGCATGCGTGTACATCAGGATTTAAAAATGGTCTCTGAAACATGGGGGCGGGGGGAAATTAAGGTCCTGCATTTTGGGCAAGAGCCATAGTTGCTGATGGACTTGCAGTCATTTATTGAACTGGGCAAACAGCCAAACACAAATACAAAATGCGAAGTAGCTGTTGTAGGCCACAGCTCACCCTCGGACACTTACACACGGACTAACTGGCAACGTTTGGCCAGCTTGACTATCTGACTTTTGACTTTCGGGTTGTCTCAAAATAATTACGATAATTTCACTTTCCGAAGTTGCATTTGATTATTTTATTTCTTTTCCCACAACTACATGTGGAATTCCCCACATTGCTGGAGGCCTTTTGCACACTTTCATTGCAATACAAACATTTGTTGAAACAGTGGTTGAATGTTTTTGCGCCACACAGTGACTTGTGTGACAGAGAAAAAAAAAAAAACACAAGTTTCAAGTTTGCGTTCGGAATGTTCTCAGATGTCCCTGTGTGTTGTTCTTGCTGACCGCATTCGTTAAACACATCCAAAGTGCTCTCGTTCACACTCAAAGCACAGCCAAGCCCTCAACCAAGCCCCCGTGAGTTGATGCACTACGAATTTTCCAAATAAATGTCTGAGTGTACTTTCTGGGTTGAGCGTTTCAGCCAGCGATGAAACATTTGTGAGAATCACAAATGTTTGGTTCCAACAGTGCACCAGTCAACTGCCTATAGAGGAATGTCTTACTGACACGTACAAAAAAACAAACAAACACATAATCTCATGTTGAAGGACTGAACATTGTTTTATTTCCAGAGGCAATAAAGACATTCCATTAAGACAGTCTCAGGTGAACTGCAATCGTAGAACAATGAGCTGCTTTTTTTTCTTGAATATAGTTGTTTTCTCAAATAAAATACATCATTTTCTGCAGACTGATGATTTTCTGTATATTCAGAAGTACAAATAAACCATTTATGATTATAAGAATAAGACAAATTATCTTTAAAACACTTTAGTGACTAAAGCTCTTTTTAGAGACAAAAATAGTTTCTTCCACCAAAGGCAAGAATCATCCATCTGGAACAACGAGCCACATGCATCTGACATGTTATTTTTACCAGTGTAGACCCTTTCACATCAGTCTCAAACTAGTCTTATTTTGCATTTGTTTAAACAGCACAAACCACTTGTTTGAACACTAATGTGCAACTTTGGCACCTCTGGCTGAAAATGAACTGCAGAGACCAATACAAGGCAAGAAAACGCCCACTTAGAAGAAGAATGCTGCTTCTTGCCTGATCCAAATAATTCCCAGAATGTTGTAATGTGGAATTTATTTGTGTTCAATTTCACATAACTTGTTCTCTGAATCACGCACCTCTTTGTTTGCTTCATAGCAAAGATTAGATCAACTATTTGCCCTTGTGCATTTTATCCCTCCGAAATCCCTTCCAGGTACAGCAAGATCTCTGAGGCACCATGAGAGCTGTGATTTGAGCTCTACAACCTCTCCAGGAGGTAGCCCCCCCTCCCCCACAACCCTCTCTAATAGGAACACATTAACGTCTCACTGTAACTTTTATTTTTGATTGCCCGCATTTTTGTGAGTCTGCACACCTTGACAGGAGATATTTTAATCGCCGCAGAGCTATGCAGAAAATGTCTCTGGCTCACAAGCAGACCTGTGTTCATGTGGAAGGTATGTTTTTGCAGCTGAGATTCCAACCTGATTTCTTGGGTCAAATTCTTGAACCCCGTCCCCATTGCATGCCCACATACACATGAACGTACGGATACACACATGCACGGACATACTTGTACTCCATCCTCGACTCTTCACTGCTCTGACTGCATAGTTTCACTTCCATGGCTCAAATAAGAATGCCCCCCCCTGAGGGGACGTATTGTTGCCTTGTTCTCTGAATAGTTCCTCCGTTTGCCCAGGGTGCAAACAAGTTTAATTTGTGAATGGCGGTGGTTCCTTAAGTCTGCCAATAACCATCTGTCATTTCACAATGTGCAATACAAATTAATATCCAAAGTCGATTGCTGATGATTTTTTCCATTTCGGGAATTAGAAATAATCAAAGTTAAAACTATGTTTTAAACAATACGTTACCGTTCTTAACCGTCTTGCACGTTTAAAACTTGTTTACCACTGCAGACAGCGTGTTAAAAGGATGAAACGTTTCATTTTAAAGGTGTACTATGATGGCGTTGTTTTGCAGATGCGCCTCACGTAGCTGACTTTTTAACCTATGACCTCTATTAGAAGTGCAAATAACTGCAAAACAGAAAAACGCTGAACCCTAACTCCGATGGCAAAAGAGCATGGCATAGTGGTATGCTTTGAATGAACGTCCCATCACTTCACATACCTTCAGATGTTTATTTTTCTTTGTCGTTTTCTGTTGATGCTGCATATTTTGGAGTAAGTGTCTGTAAAACAACAAAAACAAAGAAAAAGCAGAATGAACGCAAGTAAGTCTACCCAACACCATAAAAGCATATTTACCTCAAAAATGTAGTTTCAATTCGGAATTATAACTTTAAAGGTTTTACTGCATTTATTCTGCCAATTTGTATGAGCATCATTGCTGTATTACGCATCATTAGCCATATTTACTGTTAGCACATCATTACAAAAGAAATGTATTTGGTTTGTTTCTGAATAATCATAACCCAATGTTGTTTTCGTGCACATACCGGTTGTTGATTCCATCATGTTATTGCGGTGCGGCGCTAGACCGAGGGTGAGGCCGAAAAGACAAACCAGGGCCACGTTTTCCCAAACGTGAATCATTCAACTGGCTAAATGGATGATAATTACACGGTGACAATAGTGTATGAGTCAAACCTTTTAAGAGAGACATAAAACAAAAGCCGGGAATACCCTACGTTGGCTGCCAGGACTCTGTTTGTTTTCATTTACTCTTGCCAAAATATATCACGGCAGAACAAAATCTTGGATGCCCTAAAAACATCCACTGCGTCCACGGTGAGTGATAAAATGCATCTTGTGGTTACATTGACAACGGTACACAATATACTGAACTTAACTAAAAACGGCCTGAACCTTGTGCGCCGCAATCTCCACAGATATGTCCGCCAAGGTCAAAAACACTCATTCCAAGATTATTTAGGATTTTAACAGATGTTTATGGAAAACAATCATACAAGTAGAAGGTTTCAATTAACAACAGAAGACATTTTCAACAACAAAAGGCTCAAACAGTCTCAACTTTGTGTTATTTCCACTAAGGCTGGGACTCCACCAAGGTTGCCCTTTGTCACCGATTCTGTTCCTAAACTATTGTGTACAGAAATTCTAGGGGCAGCTGAGGCATTTCAGGGGTCCGGTTTGGTGACTTCACTGGACTGTCCCCTGCTTTTTGCAGAGCATGTGGTTCTGTTTGGCTTCATCAAGCAGTTCGCAGCCAAATGTGAAGCAGTTGGAATGAGAATCAGCAGCTCCAGCTGCATATTGGTCTGTTATGGTGAAGAATAAGCCGAGTTCGCAGAAGTAAATGAAAACATGACAAACTCTACCTTTAAAGTGGCTATGTGTAAAGCAGCAAGCCGTCTCTCTCAGAAAAAATAATAATAAATCCAAACACTTCTTTTCGCTGTATCCACAAGATGATGTTGAGGATTTGGAGACACATGAAAAAAAATAATTTGGGCCCCAGCACTTAAATTAATAATACATTTTTCTCGAACCCTGTCAGTCAGGGGTCCTTTTTCCAGCTTCAGTCTCGTACAGCTTTAGTCTTGCCCCTAAAAGGCAAAACCCTTTTTTTTTTCTAAACTGTAAAAAAAAAAAAAAAAAAAGCATGAAGGGCAGAAGCTTGCAAATGTTCCAGTCCCTGAAATTCAAGCCACTTGCACTCAGCTGTGATATGCTTCAACATTTCTGGTTTGAATGGCATGTTGTGCACATTTATGATCCAAATTCTTGGTGTGAGCATGACTCTAAATATAGTTCTAGTGAGCCCACAGCGAACACAACTTTCCAGAAATCCTGATCCTGTGAGAGTTGAATTGGATACACCTGCTGCTCAGTGACATTTTACAGCCAAAGAAAACAGAGTTCTTATCTTATAAATGTTCGACTATTTTTTAAAATCCAAACATCTGACATATAAAACTGCCTAAGAGCCGAAATGCATTTCAGGCCAGAGAATGTGAAAGAATGTGGAGTGATTTTTAATCTTCTGATAAGACACACAAGAGGAGGCGGGTGAGGGGTGGTGAGTGGAGTGTGACAATATGGCAAGATGAAACTGGACAAACAGACGGAGGGAGGGAAAAGATAGTGAGATTTAAAAAAAAAAAAAAAAAAAAAAAGAGGTGGTGGAAGTGAGTGAGAGATGGGCAGGGAGGTATAAAAAGAGGGAGGGAGTCACATAAGAGAGGCAGCAGCCATAGAGGGAGAGGTGAATGACGAGATCATCCTCTCTGCCAGCCTCATCATGTTCATGCTGCAGATGTTGACCGTTATCTCCCTGACTGTTCTCCTCCTGGCATCTGCGCAAGGTAAGGCACGGCGGCGAGCTTGTGTGAATATACTGCGTGAATTGCATGCGCCCTGCAGGTGGACAGTGTGGCCGAAAGAGCGATGGCGAATCGGGGGGGGGGGGGGGGGGGGGGTAAAGAGCAGCGAGGCAGGAGGTGCAGCGATGAATGTAAACAAGAGGGGGCTCGCAGGAGAAAAACCGGACCGACGATCAGCATGGGGAAGTGTGTCAGCCTGCGTGATGGTGTCATCCCATATCCCCCGTTGGCTCGGCGTGTGTGGCTGCAAGCGACGTGACGTGAGCCTGAGCCCCGGATTTCAAATGTGGCATAACCAGGCAGCGCTGTCCTATTTTGCGACTCACTACATTGCATTTGCATCACACTTTGATTTGCTTTGGATGAAAGCCTCCGGCGCACACACACAACCCATGCACATATGGAAACAGTCGCACAGAGAGCGCAGCGGCACGCTATTGTACTTCAAGCACGTCCATATGTGCATGCGACAGTGTGAGATTCACATTAGACATCGTTTGTCAGCCAGCGAAAGTAGCCTGCATACTTCACACCACTAAATTGTTTTAACGGGATTAGTGATTTCATGTCACAATTAAGTACCTTTGAGACTTGCGTGTTTCACCCCAAAAAGTTTTAATTTGACATAAAACTTTATATTAATTGTATGAGGAAGATGCTACACTGTTAGAAATGCATAATAGTCAAGTTCGCATAAATTAATGAATTCATCATTTTAATTCTGGAAGAAAAAAACCCCTGATTCATTCAATAAGAGTTTTCCACCCAAAAATTTGAAAAACATGGAACAAAAAATGATTGGAAAAAAAATTAATATGAGAAACCACAGGTGCCAAACCACAAGTATGAGGGAGTCCAGTGTCTCATCCACTCAAATTATTAAACGCCACACCTCAAATATGTGCCTCTTTTTTCCCCATTAGATGGGTGTCACGACAATGCGTCGCAGTCGGCCTCTTTACACACAGCGCAGGGCCTCTGTGGCATCTGGAAAACTAAGGTTTTGAAGTCGAGTTTAAAGAGAAACTGCAGTGTGTGTGATATATATATGTATATATGGTAAATGTAAAGAATATGCTATTGTTATGTGCAAGTACTCAGCAAAAGTCTTGCTTTGTTGACTTTTTTTCTCCACAATAATTTTGACAGCAGTAAACCATAAATAGCTTTGTTGCGCTAAAACATCCATCCATCCTTCCATTTTCAACATCGCTTATCCTGAACAGGGTGGCGAGAAGTTGCTGGAGCCTATCCCGGCTGACTCCGGGCAGTAGGCGGGGTACACCCTGAACTGGTCGCCAGTCAGTGAAAGGGCACATAGAGACATACAAACATTCACACTGTCACCGAGTGGGAACCGATCCTACACTGCCCGCACACAAGACCGGGGTGTGTACCACTCCACCATCAGCGACACCCTAAAACAAATAAAATTGATTTCCAAGAAACTACATAGACATGGTCCAAGGAAGACCGCTTAACATTTCGGTAAGTCTCTGGAAAAAGTTGTGGGTATAGGAATTTATAGCACTGTTAAAAGATAAAAATTACAAATACACTTTTGCACAAATTTGCAGAATATTTCAATTACACATTTGTATTTAGCCCTCTAATTGGCTGGGAACCAGTCCAAGGCGTACCTCGCCTTTTGCCCAAAAGCAGCTGGGAGAGGCTTACAACAAATGGATGATACGGTTCCGATTTTCCTTGATGTTCCCATAATGTTTTGTCCCACTAACGTTTTCCAGGTAAAGGTGTGCAGATGCAGCGGGATGTCCAGTGCTGCATGCTGTATTCCCATGGCAAGGTACGCACCAAGGACGTGCTGCGGTTTGAGGTGCAGACCCAAGGGCCGGACTGCAGCATACAAGCCATCATGCAAGTATTCCAACTATCCACTCCTGGAGCTTAAGAGCGCACGCACGGAAAATATGCCTCTAGTTACCCGGAGTCGGGGCCGAGAGCTGTGGTCATCGTCCCAGGTCATGTTGCTGTGGCGGGCCTCGGGGCCGTAATTGCCAGGGAAGTCAGAGGAAATGTGTGGCAACGACAAGACATCCGTAAATACCTTCCCGAGCCAGCAGAGCCCCGGCCACAGTCAGTTGGTCAAGCTGTTGGTCAGAAACAGCAATGTTGACAAGGCTGTTGCGAGAAAAGAGGGAGGATGGAAGCTTGAATGGAATTGTTCAAGTTCCAAGAATTCCTTTTGGTTCCATCCACTCTATCAGATTCACTGTGTCTTGCAACACTTGGGAGGCTTCTATTCAGATAACCTTCAAGCAGAGATTGTGTTCTTCATGACGCTGTGATGTACGGTAAACTAAGTCAGATTTTCCATTTTCGGCAGTCTTTACACCAAAAAAGCGGTGAAGTGTGCCGACCCCAGGGACCGCAAGGTGAAGAGGTTGCTGCGGAAGCTCCTGCAGAGACAACGGGCCAAGGCCCATCGAACAATGTGGCTTCTTCCTCACGACAACCTGCCTGTCATGACAGAGGTCAGACATAACATTTAACTTCTACAACAGGAAACAGCCATCTGCCCATCTACATTTTCATAGCATTTGTCCTCTTTTAGGGTCATAGGTAGCTGGAGCCTTTTTGCAAAAGGCAGACTACTAGTACACGCTGCACTGATCGCCAATCAGTCGCAAGGCACGTACGGAGACAGAAAACCATTCATTCATTCATTAGCCGAGCCGCTTATATCCTCACGAGGGTGGCGGGTGCGCTGGAGCCTATCCCAGCTGTCTTCGGGCAGTAGGCGGGGTACACCCTGAACTGGTTGCCAGCCAATAGGGACAGAAAACCATTCACACTCATTCAAACTGCATGAGTAAGAACTGAACGCACGCTGCCTGCACCGAAGTCAAGCAAGTGCACTACTATGCCATCAATGACTACATAAAAGCATGAATAACTACCTGCACAAAGCATAAATAAATATCGGGTAATATAGAGTGTAATTAGCTGAAAGGCATACTAGTACACTGATTTACTTGACTTAAACATGTACAGTGGTTGCATATGATTAAAATATGGTAATTTCCTCATATATTAATTTTGTACATTTTCATCATGTGTAACCAAAAATAAAGTACTTTTTTTCCCCAAATTTAGATGCGTGTTGACATGCATTTAACTCATTCAGTACCAGCCAATTCTGGACCAAGTCTGAAAAGACGTTTAAAAACGTCTTTGGGAGTGAATGAGTTAAGGAGCAGGGCCTAGTGCAGTGATTCTCAAAGCGTGGTCCTAGTTCCACTCGTTGCATTTGGACTCACGCTAGTGGTACTTGAAAGAATCAGTGCCCAGGTACACTTCAGTTGTATTTAACTTTTTAGTACAACTTTCCAATGTTAAGGCAGTGTTGATTTCAAACAGTGTATAAGGCTATAGTGACTTGCAATAGGATTATTTTCCTGTCGTCTTAGACCTACGACACTACCGCATTTTAATATTGATCATTATGGTGGTACTTGGAGTGCTCTAATTTATGCTTTATACAGATACCGCATACAAATCTGAACAGGAGTGCTCTAATTTATGCTTTATACAGACACCGCATACAAATCTGAACAGTAGCGCTAGCACTGACGCAACAGAAGTGCAGAGGTAAATTGGCTAGTCCACCAGTACATGAAATAGTAGTCGTAGTAAGTACTTGATCTGTGGCTGCTGAGTTAACGACAGTAGAGGCTATTCTCAATTACAAGCTGCCACGAATGGTTCTGAAGCTGTAATTTGAAGGCGAGAAGATGACACATTTTTGCTTTAAATGTTTCATTTCTTTTACCATCAGGAGAAGAAAGACAACTGGGCCGTCCTCAATACGGAGTGACAGGAAAATGTCAAATATGGAAGAAAATGAATCGTCATAGGTATGTTTCTTTATATATGGACAGTGTTTGTGTCATAGGTCTTATCTTAAAGATTCTAAGATAAGAAAACCTTCATTTGTCTCACAATGGAGAAATTTGCAATTTACAGCAGCAAAATTTTGAAAGGAAGAAAATAGAAAAACATGAAATATTTGCATGCACAAAATAAATTTAAAAAAAGAACTGTACACGGTACAGAATGCAATATAAAATATAAGTGTCTTTTCTCCTTCCTGCAGGCCAAGTAAACTGCCAGCAGCTCGTCATCCTACAGTAAAACAGCAGTTAGCTGACTCTCCAGTCGTCTTGTGTCTCTTGCTCTATATCACAACTATCTGTCTGCAGTGGACCAGACCTGGGCAGCAATATCTATTTAAATGGCTTTACATATTTAAAATATGAACTGTACTTGACAGATTGCGAAAGTGAGGAGGAGGAAGAAGAAGATGAGGATTGACTTGTAAGATAAGAGAGATTGATTTATCTAAAATGGCTCTTACTGTTATTTGCCAGAGTCTGCCTCAAAAGAGTCTCCCTCTCTCCATCCATAACATCTTTATGGCTGATCTGTGGAAAAAAAACATTGTGGTTTGAACACATATATATCGTATACCTGAGCAGTGATCTCAATATCGTCCTGAAGCAAGATACTTACAGTATATGCTTGTTTGTGCTTTGTAAATGTTCACATTCATGTGTAACTGCTCTGAGTAAGTAGTTTGAGCTTTGTGGGTGCAGAAGTTATCGGGGAGCTTTTTTTTTTTTTTACTCAATTGACTTGCACCTTGTTTTGTACAATCTAGGTTTCACACTCCCTTTCAGACTTTGACCTCCCGTATGTGACTGTTATACAACTGAGCTCAAGATGTGAAACCTACAAACAGTGAGAAGCAATCTGTCTGCTATGTATACCAATTGTTAATAACGTAACCCTAGAGTCAGTGTTTCAAACTATCTGCATTCGTCGACCTCACTACTACATAGTCCGCCATTAAACTATGCC
Source organism: Hippocampus guttulatus (assembly GCF_054856545.1). Lineage (NCBI taxonomy): Eukaryota > Metazoa > Chordata > Actinopteri > Syngnathiformes > Syngnathidae > Hippocampus > Hippocampus guttulatus. The sequence goes on from NC_141267.1 coordinate 14,415,900, forward strand.
AAAGTACTCTTCTACATAATTCCATTCACCACCTGACAAGGCTGTTCAAACTTTGAGGGCTCGATAGTGTGTGAAGCACACAGTCAATGTATTGTAGATAAATACACTGTATGTGGAAACACGCAATGTAAAGTGAATTATTTTATAAAAGAACCTGAAACAATCTGTCTTCTGGTGTTATTTAATTTTGTTAACAGATTACTTTAGGTCCCCATTCGATTAAATGAGCAAATGTGGCAAGAGTTATATTAAATTTTAGTGTCTAAACATTTGGCTTAGTATGCATATATATATATATATATATATATATATATATATATATATATATATATAAACAAAGTTTCATCTATCTCTGCAATGTGTGTAAGCTACCAGAAATGATAACATTAGAATTTAGGTAAGGTAATACTACGGTTTAAATGTTTCTGCTATTTTTACTGAATGGTGCTCTGAAAAAAAGATTGCAATAAGTGAGTGTGAAATGCCGTTTTTAGATTTAAGATAGCATTGTTAGCAAGCTTTGGGCATTAAAAAATAAACATTTCACAAAGAAGCAGCATCGGTGCCAAAATCTTTAAAATCTTCTTCACAACATAAGGTTTTTTGTTGAGCAATGTTCAAAAGAGTCTTTGTGGGAAACCTTTTATCCATCCCCAATTTAATTGTGGTAATTTAGCAAGCTAGTAGGCGCAGCACGCAGCCATTAGTAGAATATATCAAAAGTGCAAACATACCTGTTCGACGTATCACCTTCAAAATTATGTTACACAATTCTTAATATCGCTTTGTAAAGGGTGCGCAACTCGTTTGTTTTAAATTGAATAATGTCAAGATTTTAACATAGCTATGATAGCTTGCTAGCTTTGGTACTTCTACTTACCCATAGAAATGAATGAGTCCCAAGATATCTATCTGTGCCAACCTCCGGAATTAGTTGAGGGACGTGCGTGGGGGGGGGGGGAAAAAAGAAAGAAAAAAACGATTTAAATGAAATCAGGTGAGACCATTTTTTTATAGAATCCGAGGTACAAACTTCCATAACTTTATTTGTCTTTATTCTCACAACAAGACATCAATCATTGGAAAGTTTGTTAAACACAGAAACGGACAATATATGAGATTTTAATTATTTCTAATTAATAAGTTAAGCAATATCAGTCACCACGCACAACAGATACATTTCATCATAACAATAATCACCATGATGTGAAACTATAATGAATATTAAATTGAAGTTTTCAATAGAAAATGCATAGGGGGGAAACCCCCACACAAAAATGGACAAAGACTGTGACACATCCAGGAGGCATTTGTGGTTGATACATTTCATTAAATTAGCATTGGAAGCCACAGAAAATATGAGCCATCACATCAGGTCAGAAAATATCACAAGGGACCTGACTAATTGTAAGAATTAAAAAAATGTGCCTTTAGGTCAAGAAATCTATTTAAAATATATAAGCTGGCCATTTGGATTTCAAGAATGGCCCTACTCAATTACAATTTTTGAAAGGGGTTTGTCAACTACAAATTGGGGAAATATTGACAGAGCCTTTGGAGAAATTTCAAAGACGTGATTAAAACCAAGACACCTCTTCGACATCAATGTTAGAGTTTTAAAAATGATAAGATGAAAAACGTGAACACAGTGGAACACGGAAAACGGCGATTGCTCCGCCATTCAAAATGCACGCTTCCTGAATGTGGCTCATTGAATGACCATTTTTTAAAGAACCATTCAGTGGCAAATAACACACATAGGCCTGCCTAATTAATATTAGTGTTGTTATTTAACAATGCTCTAAAGAGTGTTTACAATCATTCTGTAGAAATACATGATGCTCAATTCAACATAGCGCAGTTAGCAAGCTATCACGTAACCAGAAGTAGAACAAAGAAACACAAATTGCAAACATACCTGTAAGATGTCAATTATGAATTAATTATGATGAATCCATTTCATATTAAAAACTTTGACCCAAGACGGGAGAATTTCCTCCACCAGGGGTAGCCACAAACACCTCGACGATGACCAACTTTTAATTCCTGAGCCATTTATTTTATCACATTGTGCCATCAATTCCTGGGGAAAGACCACTGTCACTTAAATTACATTAAACGTTTCAAACTAAAGCCCACATCAACATACTTTTCTGAATTGTTCCATTCACGTGTGAAGCGTTCATCACACACACAAAAAAAAAGCATGAAACTACTGCACATTCAGCTCTCTACACTGAATACCTCTTCACAATGACAAATATTACTACATCCTTTCCCCATCAAACTAATACACGAACACAAGCTCATAAAATAACATTAAAATAATGTGCTTCTTGAAAAACTTTACAATCATACCTGCATGTATTTAATTTAAACGAGTTCACAGCAGTACAGTGTTAAAAAGTAGTAAAGCAAAAAATATTCAGATTCACAAGAAGGCATTAAGCGGACACACCTTGGTAAGTCACTAGAACTTAAAACGATAGGTAGCAAAGTCCAGTGTTTAACAGTCAAGCGCGTTCAATTTTAAACATTTACAGCATGTAAGCAAACTTAACATCAGAAAAGGAGATAGAATACAGTATGCACAATCACTGTGTCACATTGATGAAGCTCCGTGTCCAAGTTCTATTAGAGGTAGTCTTGATGATTAATGACAGACAGTGGAACCTCCAAAGTGGGATCATAATCGGTACAATTAGGAATCCAACCTTGGTTGACTGCAGAGATAAGAAATTGGTTTTTTTTTCTATTTACATCATCGCTTAAGTGGGCACATTGTTTTGGAATTCAAATGATTTGGAAATTCATCAGCATCACACAAAGGATTTCGCTCCACTTTGGAGGTTCCGCAAAACTGAATGCCCGGAGAAATAATAACAATGCAGCAGAGCTAGTGACCATCTGCGTTTTTTACACAACAACAACAAAAAAGCTCGTGTGTTTCCCTTCGTGCGGAACACAAATCAACGAAAAGAAAATACTCGCGAGTAAAAGGACAGAAGTGTGTATCTGAAATTGTGAAGAATGCTGGTTTCTTACAGATTTAATTGGAAAATTGATACTATTGGGAGAATAAAGCCATATTTTTGTAAGAGTAAAATGTAATACGTCAAACCAAATTATGACAACAAATGTATCCTTGTTAAGTTACACTGTAATACTTTATGAGGCTCATAAATGATAGTTATTTTTTTCGCATATCCACAACAATTTGATTATTTTTATTACAATTTTCTGTGTTGTAATGTCTTATCTTTTTTACGTAACTTTTTCGTAGTACAAGTGACATCATTCTTCGAAGCTTCTGACCTCATTTGACAATTCTTTATCTTTTCAGTGTAGCCTTCCTCCTAATACATATTTTGCGTGTGTATGCTTTTGTGTGAGCCTTTGACCCTACCGCTTTGCCCTGTCCTTTCTCTTCTCTGTGGGGCAGCGGAGCACTCTGTCCCCAAGATATCAAAACAAGAAGCTTACGTATGCCTCGTGAAGAGCAGATTCACAAACATGTCTTAAGTGACACCCCTGCAGGAAGCCCTGGGTGCTGCACCTGCTAGCTCAGTAGTTGAAGTTCGATTTCAGATGTGTAATGCGTCACAAAGATGACTTATTGTTTGTGCCATTTAGCAAATTGCCGATGGATGAGTAATTGGAATGACATGCAGCCTACAGAATTCTTCATTTCAGTGGTCACATTGTGGTCTCGCTGTTGTGGTTGCGCATGATGTCATTGTCCTGGCAGATAAGATGGTAAGGCTTCTCGTTTTCCTCGATGACGGAGTTGCGCACCTCTTCGTCCCGATTCTGCAATTCGTCACGAGAGAGGTGTTCCAAGATGCCCGCCCCGAGGGAGTCACCCAGCACATTAGTGGTGGTACGCAACCGGTCCCTGAGGTGATGAACACACACACAGTATCAGCACGGTGACAGAAATTTACAACAAGATGTGTCTCTGAAAATAAATGTTTCATGGTAACACCTCATGGGTATCACAATGACATTTAAGCAGAAAAGCCCGACCAATCACCCATCATGCTGACATTTAGCGGGCAACTCACAGGAACCAATCCACGGCGATGATGAGTGTTATGTCCTCTGTGGGCAGTCCCACCGATGTCAATACAATCACCATGGTAACGAGGCCAGCTTGAGGGATGCCTGCTGCGCCGATGCTGGCAGCGGTTGCTGTGATACTGAGTGGGTTTCAGGGAGGGGGGGTGGGAATACAGAAGGAGCGGAGACATGTTTGTTTCAGGGTTGCTGTCATTCCATTTGGGGTTAGTGCGAGAAAATGACATCACATTTGAGACCTGTGTACTTGCGGTTCAGCACCTGCATATTCATTTATTTGTGGATTTTTTTCAATATTAAAAAAATATATGTAGATAATTTTGGGGGTGGGGGTGGGGGGTCTTTTTTTTTTGTGAAAAACGTGTATTGGCGTTATAGGAAGCTCACAAGTAAATAACTCCACACTTGATGGTTAGGCAGAAACTCCAGTACAGTATAAACACATTTGTGCATACAAGCTATTAAAAAGTCACTTTTCATTCTGTACTGGAGGTCTTTGTAAATGTTACCTGATTGTGAGAATCTGGCCAAAGTTCAGGTCCATGTCATTGACTTGGGCGATAAAAATGGCCGCCACGGCTTCGTAGAGGGCGGTGCCGTCCATGTTGATGGTGGCGCCCACGGGGAGAACAAAGCGGGTCACCCGTTTGTCCACATGGTTATTCTCCTCCAGGCAGCGAAAAGTGATAGGCAGAGTAGCAGAGCTGTCAAATGAAAAGGTGGAAGATGGAACCACAACTTCAGTACCTTTTATATAACGTTTAGTGTATTATGCAATCTTATTTAACTGTTGCCTATGTGAGATGATAAACAAGTTATATCTAATACAGATCTCCAGTACAGCAAACTACAACGACAGTATTGAAAGGCGATATCAGTGCTATTTATCTCACTATATAAATTGCTTTATGTCAAACTCTTCCAGTGTTGTGGGTGTATCAAAAATTGTTCATCTTCGTAGAGGCAGATTTTTCTGACATTTCTGTATTGGATCGAATTGAACTGTGCAAGTGCGCCCAAAATTACGGAACATTTGATCGCGAGTCACCTGGAAGAGGTTCCCAGAGCGGTGATGAGTGCCTGCAGCAGACCGCCAATGAAGCTGTAGGGGTTCTTCCTGGTCACCAGGAAGTAGAGCAGAGGCAGCACGAAGAGCCCGTGGATGAGGAGGCCCACGATGACCGACACGGTGTACATCGCCAGCTGGCCACCCATCTCTGCCAAATCCTTCATCTCCACAATCTTCCCCGCTATCAGGAAGAGGATGCCCACCGGGGCATACCTGCCAGACATACATAAGTACAAAGTGGATGAGGTGCTCCATTTCGTGTGTGTGTGTGTGTGCTCGCGTGCGCTGACCAAATGATGATGGCCACCAGCCTCATGATGGCTTCATTGAGGCAGTCAAAGAAGTCCCTGAGGGCCTGACCCTTCAGCTTCATGTTGCCGATAACCAGACCGAAGCACATGGAGAAGAAGACCAGACCCAGAGCGTTGACACCATCAGAAGAGCCCGACATGGGTACCGTCTCCTCCAATGTCTCCTGTGTGTGTATGGTGGAGGATACCACTGTCAGGGTTACGCGGTGGGCATGTTGGGCGGGGTCACATGGGCTCACTCACCTGGATGGTGTGGAGCACCCTGCTGAGGTTCACGTTGGCGTCCGTCATATTGATCGCATTGTCAGTGAGGTTCAGGTTCTCCGTCACGTTCCTCGTTTGCACAATCCTCTTGTACATGGTTTTATACTGAAACGTGACAACGGTGCAATACTGACTACAAATCTCCTGTTTTTATTGTTTTAAGGCGGGATTCAATGAAATATAGGTTGAACGTGATTTGCAAATCATTGTCTTCTGTTTTTAAATGTGTTTAACACCATGTCCCAACTTCATTGGAAGTGGGCCTGTATAGAAAAGTTTGCAAATCATTGTCTTCTGTTTTTAAATGTGTTTAACACCATGTCCCAACTTCATTGGAAGTGGGCCTGTATAGAAAAGTTTGTTCAGGAAAAGAAAAAAAAAATCAAGTTCATCTCATTTGAATGTAGAAGTACAGTGCTCTCTTACCTGCTTGAAACAAGCTTCGACAAGATTGGGTGGAAACATGTTCCTGTGAAGAAATGGAACAAATGTTTTTTTTTTCCCCGATACATTTCTCTGTGATATAACACCGAATAAATTTGCAAGGGGAAAACACAAACGATATTCATGAAAATGTATACTGACTGAACAGCTGCATATATATATATATATATATATAGAGAGAGAGAGAGAGAGAGAGAGAGAAATGGCACTCTAATATTGTACTTAATAAAAACATACAGCAAATGACACAATTAGATCGAATGGAAAGAATAAAACCGTTTTTGCCATTATTTTTGCTTCAATTCAATGGAAGTTGTGCTGCTCGTTTTGGTGTGTGCACTTTGGCCATCTGGGGGCAGTATAACACAGTCATATGGCCTAATGGGAGCATCTCATCACCTCAGTAAGCCACAGCAATATTAGGTCATTGTTTGCATAGGATAACTAACATATGCCCGTGAGTATTTTTATATTATTCGCCTACACGTGTTACTCAATTGTTTGCTTTCAAACATCGGTCCCGTTCTAACACTGGACCGCTGATGATAATCGCAGCCCAATGATGACGTTTCATCGTCGTCGTTTAGTTTGTTTTGTAATGTGTCTCACAAGTCAGAGTTAACAAAATGGCCCAACAACAGCTTGGCCCTCGAAAATCTCATAAATGGAGTCACTTGTATCTCAGGACACCATTGCACTGTATATCTACTTGCACCATTATGTCTTTTTATACAATGTAGCTGCTATCTTTTCTTAGCTGTGTGTGTTTAATGCACAGCATGTTTGCATGCATGTTTGCACTGAGGATTTAGAGGAAGAAATTTCATCTATGCTGCATGTCATACTGTACATAAAGCATATTTGACAATAAAGATGACCTTGACCTTGACCTATAAGAGATGATTCTATGAACATGAGATAATGATGCTGGATTACCTGATAAGGTCCAAAAATGCATCTGTAGCCTGGATCATTTCCACATTTCTGCTCTTGGCTACAGGGCTGTCCCTGCTGCCTTTACCGGGCTTGATGATAATCACAATGACGATGCCGATGAAGACAGCGATCAGGGTGGTCACCATATAGTAGACCACAGCACGCACGCCCATTTTACCGGTCGCTTTGCTGTCCAAGGAGGACATTCCTACAACAGAGTATATTACTACTGTTAAATATGCTCCCATATAGACTGAATTAAGCTGGACACATAGAACATTAAATCGACCTGTAAGTACTCCAAAATGTTAACATTGGTGTGGTGTAATTATTCATGCATTTGCGTTTCTGGTTTGATCATAAGTACATTTAATTTTCCACAAAATACAGGAGGTAAATGGGAGGGGGAAATCCCAGAAAAAAAGGCATTTAAGTTGCCCATTCCTGTACTAGACCGCACCGTATTTTCTTCAATAGGTTCTCGGGTGAACTGGAGCGTATCGGAGCAGAAATTGCGCAAGAGGCAGAGTACGCCCTGAAATGGTTGCCAGTCATTCGCCAGCCACAAATAGATAAACAACCACACAAACTCACATTCACACCCGTCGATAATTTACGCTTTAGTTCACCTCATATTGATGTTTTTGGAACGCCAAAATATCACTTTACATCAACCCATCCGTGCCGCAAAAAAGGTTGGGGAATGCTAACCGATCGACACTCAATCAGCATGAAGGCACGTGGGGAATGTTTCAATCTGTCATGAGTGTGTTCAAAATGCACCTGTGATGAGACTGGAGATGATCAGAGGCAGCACCAGCATCTTGAGCATCCTCATCAGCAGCTCCCCAGGAAAGGAAACGTACTTGATCTCTCTAAGGGACAAGTTATGGGAGCGCAGAGCGAAGCCCAAAACGATGCCTGAAGACAGCGGCACACCGACAAAGTTACACAGCACATAAAAGAATAAATGACTCATCCTGTTGGCATCCGCAAAGGTTATAAAGAAGACCTATTTTCACAAAGTAAGGAGTGGACAGTGTGGATCTGTTTTGAAATGCAGGAAGTCAAAGTAAAAAGTTGTCGGAGAAAAAAAAGAAGCCAAGGAGAGTACCTTAAAAAAAATCTACTTAAGTACAGTAATTAAGATAAAATAAGACAAGCACACTTACCCAGAGCCACAGCAGCAACGGTGAATAAAACAAAGAGATTTCTTTTAAGGAAGTCTTTGATGCTCTCCTTGCTGACGGTGCTTATTTTCTCCTTCATGATGCTCGCTCTCCTCTCCATGGCCGCACAAATTCGTCTTCTCAAGTCTGATGGCTCGGGCGCGGCGGCTTTGTCCGCGTCCTCGTTCAGGAAAAGACTAATGCTGGTCGGCGGGGGCTTCTCGCTCATAATCAGCTCTAGAACCTGGTCCAGGAGGCAGGTCTCGTGTGAAACTGGACAAAGAGGACATGATTGAGTGGGAAATTAAACATCACACCTTTGCCAGCATGAAGGTGACCTTTTATCCGTATAACTCAATTGCAATCATTTTTTTTTTTCAAGAGGTGAAGTAACTGATAATGTGATTGCACAACTGTGCACACACTTTTATGACTGGGATGGTGCTGTGTACAACCGATAACGTTCAGACTATCAAAACAATGACAAGAAAAGCCAACATGAACATTTAAAAATCAGTAAATCTGAACGCATCCACATCACAGTGAAATGTGGGTGCATAAGATTTGTGCAAATACATTATTCACATGACTTCAATTGTTTATTTTTATGTCCCCTCTTTTTTTTTTAATCCAATTGAGTTGGACACGTTACAATAATGGTGATTTATTTTTTTTAATCTCAAACATGGCATTTGAACGAGGGTGTGTAGACTTTTGATATCCACTGTTTGCACTCAATCTGCACTTCACACCCAGACACGTTTATGACACTGTTTCAACAATTCATATTTTACAAAAACTCAACTTAACTTTATTTATAGAGTAGTTTAAAAACAACCACTGCTGCTTTCAAAGTGCTGTACGGTAAACGGAATAAAATCTGACAGACAAAGACAAGTTAAAACGATGAATCGATCACGTAGAAATAGTAAACAACAACATAAAACACCAAAACAATGCCAATCTCATGCTGGGGGGCCAAATTTGTATTCTCTATTTTGTCAGGGATTTATTCATATGTTTATGACTGTCATTGTTGTTTATATTGCACTACACCGGGAGTTGTGTCTGATATTTTGAGTATTGTACTGAAATACATAACGGAAGAGGCAAGACATGAGGAACAGCTTGCTCTCACTGCCATCTATGACCACAATAGTAAACATTGTTAATTAAATCCCCTTCAAACAATGTCATTATTATTTTTTCGTAAAGGCACAATTTTGAATGATTGACAAAATCTCTTGACCAATAAGTGGAAATAAATGCATTAAAAACATCTCGGAGATGATGTAACTACAGTTTATTTTTGATCCGTTTTTTAATTAGTATTTTTTTTATAAACCCAGCAAACATTTCGATCAATAGAAAGAACTTTGTACAACATAAAAAAAAAAGGGTGTCAAATAAAGTATCAAACATTTCCATAGCCTTACCGTTTTGAGTTGTGTGGAGTAATACAAAGCGGCGGCGGGTGCGCACGTGGCGGTTGGTTTCAAGCCGTCTTATCTAAGTAGGTTACAACGTTTCCTGCCAATCGGCCTCAACAAACAAACTTATATGGTCAACTAAAGACCAGGCGGAGTCGATATCTGTTTTCCTTGTACCTTTTGTTGCGGCCTCCTCTTCTATATCTTCATTTATTAACCCCAAAAGTATGAGATCTATCGTATATGAGATTTTAATATCACCGCGATAAAACTTTTTTAGAGCCTTTAAAGCCACCGTACTTACTGCTTCTTCTATTGGCAGGCAACTTTTAGCATTTGTGTCATAAACCGGAATAACTACTGTTTCGGTTACCAACTTGTGCTGAGAAAGTGACTGTAACGAGATAAATGTTTCGCTCAAGTTCATTTAGGCATCGATTTTTATTGAAATGTGGAATTATTTTCTCTCTTTCTCTTTCATCAGACTAGCATCTCTCCAACATGTAGTTGTAACTTGTGTCTGAATATAAATAGATACAAATAAAACACCAAAGAAAACATGAATGAAATAGCAAATATCTACAGCTAAATCGGAGTGAAATCACCAAGACATGCTAAAAATCTTCCTCTGAAATTCTATCCAGCAATACTGCTGCTTCTGCTGCGAGAAGGAGAATGTGCAGCATTTCACACCTCCAGAGAAAATGACTTTGGACCACCTTGTCAAAACATTCTAGGATGCCAAGCTTCTGTCGCACATTTTTGCCCACAACATATCCACTTACTTAGCTTACTTTTACTTAGCTTGCAATTAGCTGGCTTGCTGTCTTAGCATTTTTACCAATGAAAAACATACATCTCCTCATAGACTGAAAAGTCAAAACTCACCGCTCATGATTTAGCGTGTTGAAACAGTCCCATCTAGGTGTGACCCTGACTCCAGCGTGTGTGTGTGTGTGTGTGTGTCCAGAGGTGAGGCATCCAATGATGGAGAGTGCTATGCTGTTCTGCCCTTATGAGCAGAAAGACATAAAAAGCCTCTCACATGTTCTGACCTTTTTATACCTCCATCCACACACACACACACACGCACGCACGCACGCACGCACTGACCACACACCAATTAGAGTGCAAGTTCAAGTCTACAAAAGGCCAATGATCCACTTCTGTCCTTTCTGTTCTGTTCTCAATATGTCCTTGTCATGACAGGAAGTTAACCTCACAGTAGAATTACAGAATGAAATTGGCCAACTTTGTTAAGCGAGGTTCAAAAGATAATAAGCATCCAACCATTATTTGAGCTGCTTATCCTCACTGTTGGGTGCTGGAGCAATAGGCGGGGTACATCCTGAACGGGTTGCCAGCCAATCACAGGACATACACAGATAAACAACTATTCACACTGACAACTACGTCTCGGGACAATTTAGAATGTTCTATTCATGGTATTGATGGATGGATGGACAGATAGCATTGATTGCATTCTGGTTGGTTTATGGTTATAGGCTGATGGATTGACGAACGGCTGGTTGGACGAAGATACATTTGGTTGTACTGTAGTCAAGCAGACAGATATGAATATGGATGTATGGCGAGCTAGATACACTGTTGTAGTCAAGCTGCCAGCCATACAGTATACATAGATACAGTACTTAGCATGAATAAATGGGTGGATAGATACCCTCGTGGTGCAGACGGTCATGGGTCTGGCAGTGAAGGTCTTCAGCGTGGTCCTTCCTGAAAGACGCTGCAAAGCAAAGATGAAAACTTTTATTCCCGAAAGAAGCTCTCGTGTGTCACTTTTCAGAAAAGTTACACGCACCTGAAAGGAAGAAGCTCCTCTCTGTCCACGGAGTGGAAGCCTTCTCTCCGCTTCGAGAAAGCTGATAATGAAGTGGTGTTGCCCACACACTCCACGTTAGCATACCATCACGTTTTTACAGTGGCCGGTGAAGCCTCGAGCAGGGAGCAGCACCGGGAACTCTGCGTGAGAGGAGGCGAGGTTAAGGATCCGTCAGCTGGGAAGAAGAAAAATAAATAATGAAGACAAACCACCTGCTGCCCGCCCACAACACTCACATGGGGTGAAACACGCGACACCTCTCTCTGAATAGATGAGATCGTAAGTTAAAATGTGCATGTTGGCCACTTGCGTCACGTATCTTGACAGAATTAAGTGGAAATCCCCCCGAGGGGTAATACCAGCAGCCTTTTTTTTTGTTCATTAATTGGAAACACTTAGTTATGGTGCTGCAGGGGGAGAATACCCGTGAAAACACAGTCCTGTAGTCATTGCTATGACAACATGCATCTGCTCATGAATTTGTAACCCTTTGGCACCCAGCCTGATGCCCTCACGCCCACCCAGCATGCTGGCGCAATTCATATGCAACGTTGGCTTCTATTCAACGACAGGAAATTGCACCGCCTTTGGCCCGTTTTTTTTAAAATTAATAATCCTCACATTAAATCTGACCATCAGAGACACAAATGTTCGTTCATTTGAATAGTTACATTTAAGAGCTTAAATTTTAAACAATTCCCTGTGCATTTTACAATGACAAAAATCACAGTTGAAGACGATTCGAAATTAACAATGCTAGATATTATTTGTTCTCAACAACGTCTATTTATATTTCTGCACTCCAATAATTTACCGTTTTTATTATCCCTCGCAAAATATTCAAATTTTCTCCAAAACAATTCATGATGATATTTATTAAAATTGTCAGTATGGCTTGACAGTAGTGCATGAGTGAAATGATCGATTTTCTGCTCGGCGGGAAAGTTTGTCGCCTCTTTTTTTATTTTTAATTGGTTGAACATCGCTCCAAAAGATGAATATTAAAACAACAACATCTCGCGTATTATGAACACTCCGTTACGAATAAGTTGTGTTAACAACGTAGCATATATGGCTAACATTAGCTTGTTTACATTGCAAGATAATTCTCAAAATAATAATGGTAAAAATAAATAAATAAACAAAAGCAGTGAAAAAGTATTGTATGTGTCACATATATACATATGTGGATAAAAATATTGGTACCATTTTCACAAAATAATATTAAATATTTTCAATTAATTTTGATTTTTTTATTGTAAAAAATACCAACAATTAACTAATGAGAATCAGGTACAGTATTGCTTTATTTTTTGCAGTTGACCTGAATTATTATAAAAGTGACTAAACTAAAAGGCCTGGACAAAAATGATGGTACTCTCAACACACTATTTTTGTTGTGCAACACTTTGAGGGCATCGCTCTAACGATTCAAGACAACCTGTGCCAGATGTAGCAAAGTAGCCCCATTACATGACGGATCTGCTTTATAACGGTGTATGACACATGCCAACCATTTAGGTTCTTGCGTATTTTCTTTCAGAAGCGGGGTCCATCCAAGCGACTGCCGCAGTTGCCTTTGAGCAATTGCAGGTTGGTGATGAAAGAACCACCTTAGACACAGACATTTTTGGTTGACAAAGATTTTATTCTGGCCATGGCCAAATACAGATGTGTCAAGGTTATTACAGTCTGTTGAAATTTTGCCTCCCCCAACTTTCCAAATCGTTTGCACTTCCCTAATAGGGATCAGCCACATACTGCAAGGCATGAATCTCTAATGTTACTTGTTGCAGTATGTCTGCACACAAAACACTTTAGTCTTTGATGTACCGAAGCCTGCAGGACACAAAGATTCACCAATTCACTGGCCAAAACAGACCAGACTGAGACTACAGATAATCAGCACTCACACACTTCATTGTTAAAGAGAACCAATACAATATCGGAGTTATTCAATATTGCCATACACCTCAAAGGCTAGTAGTGATACTAGTGCAACCCAGTAGTTTACTAGAAAGGTTTGACAATACCAGGAGGCCAAACGGCGCGCTAGTAATGGAACACAGGTGGCTCTACTAGCCCGCTGAAATCTATTACAAGGACATGAAGGATATTGAATGCATCTGAATGTAAAAACGGTGGTCTCCCCCTAAGTTCGACACTTGTGTAGGACCAAACTGATATGAAGAAATTGCATCGCCATGGCAACACAATTATCTTGCCACATAACGTGGGAGGAACTCGCCATGGATGATCCCCATTTAGATGGATATAATTATTCACAGGCCTGCAGGAGGCAACGCTTCTCTTTGTGCTCTGCCGAAGCACATTTGAGTGCAACAATCCCATCAAGCTGTTTACAAATGCTTTAGACGAGTCACAGAATTTTCTGTCAATCTACTGATCCGCAGAGTCACCTTTGGGGTCATGGTAACAAAATAATGAGTGGCAGTCCTCCTTGCCAAATTCTGATTGACTTCAGCACACATGATGTCGCTTAATGAAGTCACAAGGCCACTTGAAGCAAGTCCATTAGTTACCTAGCAACTCCACGAGTTGTGCTATTTGTAACAACAAACTCAGACATTGGGAGTCGGAGCCATGTTTGTACAGCTTCTTTATTGTCTCATCACGTCGTGTAATAGTATTAGGATGCCCAGGCGAGTGGAATGGAGCGTGCTTCCCTTCGACCCAGGACACACACACACACACACACACACACACACTTCAGTACGCAACCTGTTTGCTATTATCAAGCTAATTATTGTAAATAAGATGAGAAATATTATAACATATGAACAGGACACTGAAAACAAAGTAAACACAAAACAAAGAAGCCAACTACCCCAAAGCACATCAAACTATTTCAAGGCGCAGCTCAAGAAAAAGGCTACCAACTAAAATAAAGCACTGAGTCATATTTCATTCCCTGTGTCTTGTAAAATGTAAAACATCTGGATTAGTACAAACAAATGCCAAACATCTGAGCTGTGAGCCAATTTCATCCAAAATCCGAAAGCAGACGAGAATAGATATGCCAAAGCAACGCATCCCAGGTGGATGGAATTCAAAGTTATACTGTATTTGTAACAAACAAAAATAAATAAATAAAGGGATTCCATCATGCTGGTCACCAATAGGATTAGCAACCAAATGACGATTAGGACACACATGCAAGCATTAACACTCCAAATAATATAAAAATATACACACACAAATAAGGTACGAAGATGGTTTCAGCTTGAAAGTTGATGCAACATGTGAAAAAAATTAGACAAATGATCGTATGAAAAATACTGTGGAATATTTGACCGGCCGTTCTGGAAACTCCAGAAGTTCCCGATGGCCACCACGTCCCGAAACACGGGGGAAAACCTGCACCTATACTGATGAGTTAAAGCTAGCAAGTAATGGGTTCCCAGGTTATTTGGTCTGCAGCCCACCAGATCCAATCTGCTGGGTGAAAATAATTAACCCGACCTTGAGTAAAAGTAACATCTCCAAATCCACAGTTACTCAGCGAGTGAGTTATAACCCAGGCTTTTTTTAGTGCGTAGCAATCGCTGCCATCAAATGATCACTTATCCAACATTCCTAGAAAATCACAATTTCCCATCACCGTTGAGCTCATTTTAGAACAGGCCGGCGTGCATCTCGTGTGGCGACCCCTGCTTTCGAGTCTTCACTGAAACTAAAATCCATGGTTTTGACAACTCCACATCCGGATTCAAACCCAGAACCTCGCAATTCTGAGGCAAACATGCCAGTCACGACGCCAGCATAATTCAAAGACATGTCAATGGGAATGCATGATAGCTGGCAAAAAACACAAATTACCAGTTGCAACTTTCATATATTCCAAACCATGTCCAACATCTAATAGCACTAAATTCCTGAGCTCAACTTCCCATGGAAAGTTTCTGGAAATTTACCAAAGCTGTTCAGCCCCTTTCAAAAGAGCGAGTGAACATGGACTTGATGAAAAGAAGAAAAAAAAAAAAAAGATTCAAAATACATAGGACCGTTTGTACCATGAAAATTGTGCTTCAGCACCACAGCAACAAAAGCACATTTCCATGCATTTCTGCTCTTACTTTGACAACTGTTGCGAGCACTCGCACGTACAAATTACGACCAAACACAATTTCTTTTTTCTGTCATCTTAAGTGTTAGTTTCTCCCCACATCCAGATGACTTCTAAATTATGGATGTACACTCACCAGTCATGACGACTAAGCACACCTGTACAGTCTATTATGAAATCCAACCCAAGAAATGTTACAAAAAATCTCTCTCTCACTTATGACTGACACTTTAAAGAGCTGAATTCATTTCATTTATTATTGTGGTTGTCATTTGCAGTGAAGATTAGTGAGCACTTCATGACAGATACCTACAACCAAAGTAATAAAAGCTATTAATGAGGGATGTTTGATTCCACATTTTTTTCAGACCGATACCAGTAAGAGTATTCACTCAAGGACTTACCGATACCATGTACCGATACCGCTAGAACTAGACAAATAATACAATTTCAATTAACGCATAGACGGATGTCCTTTTGACACCCAATGAATTCATTAATTTAAATGTGTGAAAATGACCTAAGGAGTAGAAAGAAGTAAAACAAGAGTCGGAGAAAGCAAAACATGATTTACTTTGTGTGTCAAACAGCCGCACGTGTAGACCCAACAACTGGCAAAGGGGACCTACTCAATGCAAAAAACAAATGTTGACGTTATCTGTGGCTGGTATCGGCAACCTTTAGGAGTACCTAATACCTTGAAATAAGGCCGGTATCGATACTAACCCATCCCTGGTATTAATTAGAATAAAAATCACACATGCGGGTACAAAATAACGCTGGTAAGATTGAGGTTTCATTCAGAGTCGGTTCAAGATGGTGCGTTGTGTGTACCAAAAATGTATCTCTCCTCTTCAATGCTACAAAAATATGTGCATTCGCAGTGGGGTTTTTTTGGGGGGGGGGGGGGGGGGGGGGGGCTGTGGAATAAAATGACATCTTCCTCTTGTCCAGTGACTTGATGGAATGAAGGGACTCAAAACGGGCCATCCGTGTGATCGCTTGTGCCATTTGGTGGTGGCGGGAAGGCCTCAGTGCGGCTTCCGGATGTGCTGGCCCCCCATTGAATTTTTCACAGCGTCCTCCAGTGACTTTCTGGTGACCAGAAGCCGCACCACGTCCTCTTTCTTCTTGGTTAGTCTTTTGCGCGCCTGGTCGTGAGTCACCATGGTCATGTCCCAACCGTTTACCTGCAAACACCAACAACGTAGATTTGCTTCAAATTGTCTTCTGGTATGTACAACAACAGTGGGGAGCGTCTGTGATGAGCACGCGTTCACATTGCGTCATCTAGTGGAGGATTCAAGCACCTGCATAATTTTGTCTCCCATCATCAGGCCGGCCGTGTCTGCTGGTCCGTTTGGTGTTATTCTGGTCACATAGATCCCCTTTAAAAAAATGTAAATGGTTCATTCATAAAGTGAAATCCTAAAGTAAATTAATTCTTGTTCTTAATTAAGGTTGTTCGAAAGTGCTCTATAAATACAATTGAATTGAATTGAATTCACAGCAAAGAGTACACCAAAAAGATTCGGAGTCAAATCTATTCAGTTAACAGAAAATACTTTTCAACAGTCGAAGGCATTTTAAAGCAATATTTTACCACACTTTTATGTGGTTTAAGTTAAACGCTGTTAATATGAAGCCATAAAAATAATGAATAGTCAAGGTGACTTACTTCTTTGAATAAAAGATTGTTTAATTCACATAACTTCTGGTGTGTGCGATGTTCTTCCCACGTTCTGAGATTGCTCACTTCAGCCAAAGAAAAAAAGCAAAATGCACAGCCTGTGATGCGTAAGCCTCTGACGTACGCCGAAAAGGACTTGCTTGATATCACGTCTGACATGGTGGAACACTGTTTTCTTTGTGGGACTTTATTCATATTTCTTTTCTTTTTTTTCTGTGGGACATTTCCTGAGCTCTTCATAGTTTAGGAGCCTTTTCTATAACGCTAAGATGTTACAAGATGGAACCAAAGCCCTGGCTAATAGGAAAATAGTCATTGTTGCCATGGAGCTATGTTGAGGGGATTAATCTTGACTGAGATATGAAGATCTTTGTAGGTCGGGGATTTGCAAAGTTGAGCCTGGGTTGATAGCGGAATTAACAGTCTTTGCTTTCTGCGTGAGTTTTTGCTCTGCCAGATTCAAAGCCAGAACTTCAAAGCTGCCAAGCAGACAAACCAACCCCTCGTCCAATTACACGCCTTCAGAAATATTATAAAGTAATAATTATAATAAAAGCAATAAACAGTGTGCAATGTGAACCAACACTACTGACAATTTTACATGCAAACTTGTGTCAACCTGTAGCCATCTTATATCATCCTATGACATCATCATTGTAAGTCATCCGAGGCCTTCCGTGATGTGTTCAGGCATGATGTTAACATCTCACCACACTCTTTGTTTCAAGATGTGGGGAAATGCAAAGTGCACCTCAATGACACGTTGTTAGCAACTTAAAATATAGCTTTTTTTTCCCCCCATTAGACAAGGCCTGACTGAATGAAGCTCCTTCGCCCCACTTTAACATGGTTCCTTGGCACCAAAATGCCACGCGTTTTTTTCATTGTAAACATGCTTAGTAATCATCTGGAGGACAAGTATTTCACTTTATTTTAGTCACATAATTCTGAATAATACCCTTGAGAAAAATTTGGGGCTGCTAGACCCCACTGAAAATTTCATTTGCTAGTTCAACTTCATCCCCTCAGTGCCTTTCACATAAAACTGTGACACAGGAAAAGGCAAAAAATATAAACAAATAAATAACGTGGCTTTTCCAGGCACTTATTCAGGGTCAAATGTTGTATTTGATCTTCCTAAATATCAGAACACTAAAACAACACAGTACATGTATCATTTAACACCTAAAAAGAGTGCACTTACTTTATCACTCTTGTCCTCTGAGAAGGGGTTCTGACCAGGATCCTGGTCGATCCCTCCTCCGATGCTGAAACCCAGGATGAGATTGTCTCCCTGTCGCAACTTCTGGATCTCAATCCTTTGCTGTTTGGTAGAACAAAACAGAAAATATGCGGTATTTAACAAAGAAACGGTGCTCCAATAAGCAAAAATACACTCACGCAGAACAAAAGGTCGATTTGAGAGACGGGATTCCCCTTTGGGACAGAAGCAGAGTGTCAGTGGTATTGACAATGAAAAACAGCTGCAGGCAGGATGACTGCCATTGAGGGGTCGCTCATCAACACAAAGGCTTCCTCTGTGTGTGTGTGTGTAAGCCAACATTCCGTCAGTGGTGCAGCTGATACAATTAAATCTAAAGAGGCCTGGAGTGCTGCCTGGAAGCCATTCAGTCAATGAGGTGTTGCGAGTCACTTTTAAGAACCTCAAAACGTTAGAATAAGTCAACCCAAGTCAATCATTTTATTGTGTTTATCCGATCCAAAAAATGTGTGCTCTACAAATGGAGAATTTTTTTTTTTTGTATATAACTTGTTCTCTTCAGGGTTGCAGGTGAGCTGGAGCCTCGGCCAGGACACTCAAAACAAACAACCATTCACATCTATGAACAAGAGCCTTTATTGAACCTCATATTTTTGATTTTGAAATGTATACCATCTTGAAAACCCAAAATTCAAACCACAAACCTCAAATCTGTGGGAGATGTGCTGGTCACTCGTCCACCGTGCTACCCACCCACAAAGCTATTTTACTGTACTGAAAGGTCCATTTAAATATAGCAGGAAATACATTTGCTGAATGGAAGGAACAGATACAAATGAATGAATGGAGCACATAAATTACTATTTAATTAGCCGGACAGACATAAATTTGCCATTTGTACCAGAATTTATGTCGTTGGCGAGGACGAGGTTCAAACTGTATCCAGTACTGCACTGTTATGTGGCTTCCAGTGCATCTGGTCGTAATTAAGATAATTCCAACGGCAAGTGAAGGCACCGCACTTCTATGGAAGCTTGGAAAACACGTCATCGACGGTAACGCCCATTGCGCTATCAACAACCATTTGGTAAACGTTAATCTAAATTGCCACATTTTAAATGTTTACTTGGAAAATGAAATGATTAATGAATCAAATAACTATTACAACGCTTTGCGTCACCCCCTCGCTGATGTGTTCAAGTGCCCACCCAACAAAGAGAGTCACCTTCCGTTGCGATACCTAGCTGGAGAAAAATTGTGCGAATAATGTGTCAGTGAATACTAGATCAGGTATGTTAATGAGTGATATAAGCTTTAACTACAGGCAATGGACAATGAAAAAAAATTATTTCATATAACTTCGCATTAGAATGTGGACAATGGAGTAACGTTGACCGTCCCAATCCCACTCCGAAACTTCAACTCACCACAACAGCAGTCAGCGGCTGTCCGGGGATAAAAGACATTTTGTCGCTGGTGTGATAAGGAAATCAACGACAACAACAATAACAACTTGAAGGAAACGTTGTAGAGGGAGAAAAAGAAATCCAAAGTGGGGCAACTTCCTTGATGACTACTACTACATTAGTTACAGCAGGGCTGATCCCTTGCTGAAAAACTGGGCGCGGCTTTAACTAGCCCGGTGCATTATGGTTAATGAAGTTATTGAGCCACACCGTTCCAACCAGTAGTCACAGTACGCACAGGAGTCAGGTAGCAAAATAAAAATATTGTTCGGGACATGCCTAAAATGTCTACAACTTGCAATTAAAAAGAAGCTGATATTTTGAAATTGTTCATTGTTGTAATATTTTATTGTGTCTAATAAAATAATCCATACAGTAATGCAATATGATGTAGAATATTACTTAAAGCATGTTTACCGTGGGCAGGTCAGTCTTCCTGAAAACAAAGTTCTGAGTTCAAATCTCAGGTTACATTTCAATGTTGTCCTCGTGCATCTTTTTTGTTGTTGTTTTTGTTGCTGTTTTTTAAAAAATATATATATTTTGCACGTAATCGCCGCTTCCTTCCACATTCCAAAAAACATTCATGTTTGCCTTTCTAAATTGTCCATTCGTGCGAGCATGGATGCTTGTTTGCGTGTATAGGTGCTCTGCAGCTGTATGGCGACCAGTCCAGGATGGCGACCAGTCGTCTACTTTGGCCTAAAGTCAGATGCGAGCGCAGTACCACGATTTTACTCCAAAACGTTTAACATTATAAGCCATTGAATCTTTATGCAAAGTTTGATCATGAACACTCCGCTTATATTTGGTGAGGGGGGGGGGGCAAAATAATGATACAGTTTGAATGTATATCACATAACATTTAAATAAATTCCTAAATAAATGATTAAAAACAAAAAGCTCTTCAAGAATAAATGCAAACACAATGAACGTAAAACTTAAATACAATTAACGGATCAAGCAGCGATTCCTTCATGTACCGCTAGAGGGAGCTCATATACCACGAGTGGTACACACAACCACGCTGACAATTGCTAGTGGAGAAAATGGATGCATGGATGGATTGCGCATTCACATTAATCGGGTTTTGCCTCTCTCAGAGGGTCGATCTCCAATCCGGTAAATAATCATGTTGCTGTGTTTTCTCCGTCATGCTTCTTTTGTTTGGTAACCGGGTGCGAAAGGAGGAGGTGGTGAGTACTCTTGCGGTAGGTTCTCGCCCTCGTCCTCGTCGTAAGGGGAGAGCACAGCGTCGAACAGCTGCTCCCAGGACATCTCCTGCAGCTCCTCAGTCTTAGTGTTCGTCTCATTGTGGTGGTCAACGATGGGAGCGGGGGTCACCTCCTTGTTGGGGGGTGTGAGCACATTCTTAGAAGGAGTTTCGAGAGGTTTCACGGGCAGAGTGATGTCAGTGATGTATCGCTTCCTGGTCTTTGGAACAGGCTTTAGAATAGGAACAAAAAAAAAAGACAGAAATGTAATTATTTGAAGCATAACGGAATTCATGGTCAAATGATTCTAACCATGGCTGGACGTGCATGGCTGCGGGACTCATCATTATTGTGATATTCTTGATTTTCTTTCGATATCACATGAGTCGTGCTGGACTGCACAGAACTGTTGCTCC
The DNA here is from genome assembly GCF_054856545.1 of Hippocampus guttulatus. Lineage (NCBI taxonomy): Eukaryota > Metazoa > Chordata > Actinopteri > Syngnathiformes > Syngnathidae > Hippocampus > Hippocampus guttulatus. The sequence continues at coordinate 14,437,538 of NC_141267.1, forward strand.
TGTATTTCTTCCATACATTTGAGGCCTAAAGTCAAAGCAGAAAAATAAATCAACAAAAGCTTCAACAGTTAATACTAAGTCTTATTCTACCAAACAATTTTGAAGGTTCCAACCAAATCTGCCCCTTAACATGTTTCAGATTCAGATTTCATAATGAAACTTTTGGTTCGTATCCAAATTGTTGGGTCTCCGGAGTGACTGCCCACCCACCCACTGTAAAATTAAATAACCAAATAAATCTGAAATCAAGGTTGAACTTTCTGGCCTTAATTCCAAGTGGTTTGTTTGGCACAAACAAAACATTCCTCATCACCAAAAGGACTGTTTTGGGTCTTTTTATGAACACTTCTAAAAAGCACTCAGTGTGAACGCAAAACCTTCACGCTTTAGCTAGAGAGCAAAAATAAAAATAAAAAAAATGTCAGCAAAAGCCTACCAGAACACCAGAAGTGATTGCTCAGGATTGCTCACCTGTCCACAAGAGAAAGTCAGCACCTCGTTGTGGGCCGCGATGGGGACCTTTCGGTGAAAGTCCACCAGTTGTTGCAAACTAGAGTGGCACTTTCCCTCACCCACAATGGCGCAAGAGCCGTCCTCCTTGGCATCAATCATGAAATGTCTGAAGCGACCCTCAGCACTGAGGCGGGCGTGGAAGAGAAAGAGTGTGAGACTTTGTGCGACTGCACACCATAAAACGGTTTTAAGAAAACATGAAAATAGGAATGTTGAATTTAATTTCAGCATATCATAGCTCATGGATAAACAGATGGCCCAATGAGACACAGACACGAATAATTGGGGTTGTCAATGTGATATTTCCTGCACACAGTGACTTTTTAGACACGCTCAAAAACATTTGCAGAAAATTGCTCCCATTCTTGAAACATTGTGAACCATCAAAACAATGAGGGGATATCCCCTTAAAAGAAAGTGCTTTGTTTTTTGTACAGTTACTCAACCAAGGTCAAAATGACCTCTATCAAAATGTCCTTTCTCTGTGCTACGGACTCAAACAAGTTCATATACTGTATGAGTCCCTTTTGGGGCCAATGACCTCAAATTAGACTAACTTCGATAAAACAGGAAACTTTGACTTAACAAGTGATGTCCTTAATGAGTGTATTTACACTTCCTGCACTGAAAGAAATCTGGTCTTGAAAAAATCTCAATAAAAGTTAGAATACCGAAAGGGGGGTATGGGGGGTGCTTGAGGCATGTGAAATGCTTTTATAACTGCCTGGTAAGGAAAACTATTTTGACAGACAAAGAACAAGTATATTTTAGCTTGATTTGATACATTTTCCTTTGGCAAATGTTTTTTTACCACATTTTATCCCCCCCCCCCCCCCCAAAAAAAACCTCACCGATATGAGAGCGTGTATCCAACTCTGCTCTCGCTGACTCTGATAAGGAAGGAGCCTGGAGGCTTGGATATGAGAAGATCTTCGGCAGCCCTGCACACAAACACAAAGACGAGCTTCATTAACATAAAAAGTCATCTATTGTATGTCAGTGGTTTTCAAACTGAGGTTCTTGACCACACGGGGGTCCGGGAGCTGTACCTATAAATATTCATGCTCCTGGTCATTATAAGATAAATAGGCAGCTTTTTAATTCCCATGGTATGTAAGGGTGCACGTAGCAGTTAGTTATATTCAATAGGTGTTAGGGTTATGCTATTATGATTAAAAGTGTAGCGATCCACTGGGAGTGATGAATACGGTGAACAACAACTGCCTACCGGTCAGACAAGAAATGCTTGACGAATACTGATTACAATCATCTGTCCAGACATGAGTGATGATGGTTTCGTGTTTGAAACATCGTGGAACAGGATCAGTTCAAATTTTACCGCCACAGCCCAAAACATGATTTCATTCTGTCTCGTGCATTTGAATAAGATCCAATTCACAAGTTTTGACTTCTTTTTTTTGTTTGTTTGTTTTTGTACTATCCACATTCACAAAACCAAATTATGTTTACATTTTTGTAATCAGTTATCATATTGTCCTGAAGACATTCAGGACAGGCAAAAAGGCAAAACCCATGTGACACAAAACATACAGAACCTCATGATGACAACAACAAAGTGTTTATAGTTACTATGAACCAGCACAAGAATAACCTTGGGTAATGATGAGCCACATGCTGCTTCACCAAGTTTAAAACTTTATTTGATCACAGGTAGCAGACTCTTGAGCTGAAGTGAATTAGAAGTCAACATTTCTGTCTTTGTAGTATTCTACTTCAACACCCTGTATTTAACCAAATTAATATGGTGGTAGTTTGTAGTGCTTCCTGAATCATACTGAGAGCTGTTTCTACCATGTTGGTCATCTATTTAGCGACCTGTCATCTATTTTTTTCTTCTCAAAAAAATGTGTAATACCTTGTAATCATTAATGTTTCTCATTTAATTTTCACATTAAAAAAACAAAAGCAGCCAAGTAGTGTGATATCTTTCCATTAAAAAAATAAAATAAATAAAAGTGAAAAAAAATCCATCAATCTATTATCCGACCCGCTAAACCTCACGAGGTTCGCGGACATGTTGGTGTTTTCGTGCATTCGCTTAGGTACAGCCTGAACAACCGCAGGGCACGAAGATTCACGCTCACACTTATGCCTAAGAACAATTTAGAATGTTGAATTTTCGGGGGAGTGTGGGAGGAAACCAAACTACCCGGACAAAACCCACGCAGTCATGGGGAGAATATGCAAACTCCACACAAGAATCTTGGAGCCCGTAATCAACCCCTGGACCTGTGCAGTGTGAGACAGGCGTGCTAACCAGTTGCTCACCATGCTGCCCCTTTTTTATTTTATTTTTAATCATATGATGAATATTCATAACTTTAAAAAAAGTAAATAAACAAGAGAATAAAATTTTGGATGAGTAGTTCATGATTAAAATGAAACAATACATATTTTTCTTCCACATCTTAACTCCCCACGCCCCACCCAATCCATGATTGACCTAATTTAGAGCAAAATAAAGTTTCCCACCCCAGCTTTCAGGTCTGTTTCTGTTTTGTTAAATGTACACAAAGTGGCCAGCATGAGCGGTGACTTACTTCCTGCTAATTCTCCAATAGAACCATTCGGGAACAACTCCATTTTGGATCCAAGTGGGTTGGGAGGCCCCAAACCAGGTATTATTCTGCTGTTTCGACAGTTGACTGAGCTCGGTCATATTGGGAAAGGCCGAACGAGTCTGTGGAGAAATCAGAGCGAAATGAACTTCGAGATCTTTTGTCCTTTGGCACAAAGTGAATGACAACAACAGTGTGTTCTCACAATTGTATCGTGCGGTGGTGTTGCTCACACAAAATACGAAATTCTACAAAAACAGCAATATATGGCTACATACCGCTCTAAAGCTAAATCAATGTTATTATTCAAATAATTTTCATTTAACAAATCACACATCAAATTTAATTGGAGATATTTAGAAATCTCTCCAAGCCAAATAAAGCAACTTACCCTCACTGGTAAAGCCTTTGGTTGGAAAATGACAGCCCAGCTCAGCACACCTGAACAAACCAGTCCTGGCGGGGGGGGCGGGGCACAAATGAATCATGCGGAACAATGAGGTCATACGCAACATTGTCATGTTGAAAAAAAAATCAGACTGTCCAGCTTTAACAAAAGAGGAGAAAAGAAACAACCGTGAGACAAATACAAATGTACTTGGAGGAAAAAACGTGTTTTTTTTGGGGGGGGTTCTTATTATTATTTTGCTTCATTGTTGGTTTCAAATTTGGTTCGTTTTACTGTATGTGGCCTGGTAAATCTAAAACAGAAAAGTGTCCATTTTTGGTTTGTTCTTAACTATTTCATTATTTTCATTTTGGAATAAAATCTCCACCAAACTTCCATCCATCCATCCATTTTCCGAACCGCTTGATCCTCACTAGGGTCGCGGGGGGTGCTGGAGCCTATCCCAGCCGTCTCCGGGCAGTAGGCGGGGGACACCCTGAATTAGTTGCCAGCCAATCGCAGGGCACACAGAGACGAACAACCATTCACGCCCACACTCACACCTAGGGACAATTTAGAGCATCCAATCAGCCTGCCATGCATGTTTTTGGAATGTGGGAGGAAACCGGAGCACCCGGAGAAAACCCACGCACTTGCTATTTTATTTCACTGAAACTGAGTCTACAAGCTTTTCTTTTCGCCAAATCCCTTGATAACAGTAATGGGCCACGAGACTTCACTGCTGGACTAAACGCCATTCAAAGCAGCAACACGCACACACAGACAGATATTTAGGGACTAAATTCAACTCCTCTCCCAACACTTCCCGCATTATATAGTAAGAATTTACTCGCAACCGTAATTTCTGTTCATTTGATAGCAATTCTCTTGGCTGCACTGATTCCAGTACGTATATTTGGATATTAGATTAATTTATTTCTCAAGCCAATCAGATTTCAGCCTCCACGTGTTGCCATGTCAATCTAATCTGCTCAGTAGTGCTGACCGATGTAATTTAAATTACATTCAATGGATCTTTTATTTACACAATAACATGAGTATATCCACATTTAATAATCAGCATTTTTGTTTAAGTATTTTATTTAAATTATTTAAGGTTATCGGATAAACAATGATGTGACGATGATGTTGATTGTGCTTTTTTTTTGGTCCTGAAAAAAAAAGAATAAACGTTTATCTTGGTGTCTATAAATTCGTACTGTGGGGTATGATTAGCATAAATTGTATCCTTGAGGGACAGTAAATTAACTCGGTGCCGTTGTTGACACATGACAGTTGACTACTTTTTTTTAGCTTTGAGTTGTCGCCAAGAGAACCAGTTTTACTGCCACTCATGTTTTACTGCCCTGTAACAAAATTCCTCTTTCATTCATTCTGAGGCCAAATACACATGGGCATGTTTCCCCTACCCACCCAACACAATGGTATATTGTGAGTAATTTAAAATACAGATGTCAGCCAAATTATGTAGCAGCCGAAAAAGACACGACGCCAGACGTATAGCAAATCTGAGGGGTGTACCGATTGTGAAAGCAAAACTGGTTTTCAAAGATTGAGGGAACCTTTTCATTAGCAGGATGTTTTTCCGAATTTCCATTGTTCATCAAAACACCGGTAGCGAGAGGATAGGAAGAAATTACCAGGCTTCAAATGATAACAGAGGAACTTTTAAAAACCACACCCAACGTTTGAATTTAATGATTATAGAAGCAAAAATGGTAGATCACGTGATTTGAAACATATCATACAAACATGCAATATTTTAGTCTTGATTTTTTTTTTCGTTGGTTGGCTATCAATGTGTTTAAATTCCTCCGCAATGGCTGCTTTTGCTGTTGTTTGTAGTCAGTCATTTTTTTCCCACAGGAACAAGAACACACCTACTTAATGATTACATTACCTAATTGTGTTACAATGAATTGGGGCGGAGGCATCACCTCAGCTGGAGACAACTCATTTCAAGGGCATGAGTCAATCGCAATTCCCTGCCAACTTACAAAACAAAGTGAGTGCAATTTGAGGGTGCACGAGAGTTCAAACAATAAAACTGCAACCGACACACACGCAACACTTTCAATCCCATCTTTTAATAAATCATGAAAGTACACATACAATATCTACAGGTGTGTAGACAAATCAGATTTATGAAACTACAGTACAATCGTTGCAGGTCTTATGTACAATTTCTGAATGATGTCAGGACTTCCTCACGTAATGAAATTTCAATTTTGCTTGGGAAAGAAAATATTTGATAACCTCCCAAATTGAATCTTAAACCCATTTCTAATCAGGCAAACTTGAGATTTAAATCCACAGGTCGAGAATCACTGAGGTCATTGTAATGAAAGTTCAACAATTTTCTATATTCTCACATACAATATGAATTTGGAGTGACAGCAAGACAATAGAAATAGCAAATATACTCTGCACGTTTCTCAAATAAAGCTCTTTTGAGGTTCGTATGCACCCGGAATGCATAGTTCAGATGGCTGTGCTAAGAAATAACAAGGATACATCCAAGTTAAATGTCCACAATGCTGGAAACATTTCCGATTCACTAAAAAGGGAAATGCGGACAACACTGGCCATCTTCATTTTCATAAAATGCATTTCAGTGCTCGGGTGTTTTTTTTTTTTTGTGCATGAACAGGTGCAGTCAACAAATGTGAAGGAACGACAGATCCGAAAAGGGTATTTTTGTCTTTTGTACACAAAGAACACGGGGGGGGGGGGGGGGGAAGTGCATGACTGATTGATAAGAACATAAAAGGGCACTTTGTCATTTTGGTGCTATGTCCTGGGTTTTTTTTCCCCACTCCATAAATACTGTTACAGCACAGCCACCGAACCAAGGCCCTCAAAACAGTCGTGTACTGTATGTAATCCCCCATTGGAAACCGGCAACTGGAAGAAGTAGAAATGAATTTAAAAGAAAAAAAGTTTTAATTGCCACTGTGATCCCCCTCCTTTGTGCTGCTATGACACCATTTCCTCTTGGTGGGTGATTTGACTCTGAGGAAGTGCATACATTGAATTGGCAGCCATCTTTGTGCCATGAAGATAAACATTGTCAATGACTCAAGCCCGACTGGCCTCAAATGACATCACACTGCATACCCAAGTGCTCACAAAAACAAAAGTCTCATCTTGGGGGGGTGGACAGGATATAAATATAAGCCCCCGTGCTTATATGATGAGGAAGACGGTTTCATAGGGTGGGGGGGGGGGGGGCTAATAGTGGTGCCTTGACTTGCAAATGCAATTTCAATTTTCAAATTTTGAATTGGGACGCAGTATCTACTTGGTGCCTTCTCTGAATATGAGGAATGTAGAGTACCCAGTTGGCTTCGAAAATAGGAAAACTCAACGTAAGTATACAAAAAAATAAACTTTGGTCAATTTGTACTTTTGGGCTGTGTCTGGATGTTCAACAAAAGCTTTAAAAAAAGGGGGGGGGCTGGGGGTGGTTGGTCGAGGTGGTTCTTAAAAGTCAATAAAATCTATGTAGGTAGCAGTCGTACAAAACATAATGGCCTCGGCATGTATGTAACAGGCCACCGTAGTTTAATTCACAGGAGTCACGGGAAGACTGGTTGTTTAACGCCACCCTGGGTGGAGAAGACAGCTGAGTGAAAAGGAAGACGGGTTAAGACGTTTTAAAGGAGAGATCCGAGCCGGCTCTGTCCAGTTCTGTCCAGTGGAGGGGGGAGGACAAAAGTTAAGGCGATCGACGGTGGATGCCAACGGCGGCTCACAGGAGCGAGCAGCGGAAGAAGCTGCTCTTCTTGGGCTGCTCTGTGATCTTCACTCCTTGACTGCTGCCTTGGGGGTTGTTACCCTCCTGGAACGCATTATGAACAAGAAGCGCTCAACAACATCTACCCTCACCTCCTATTCTTCTTCTTCTTCTTATTATTATTATTTCTGCTCACCAGCTTCTTGTCCATCTTGGCTTTGATATCTCGGGCAAGGGATAAGAAGGCCTGCACATAAGCGGTTCAACGTCATTGAAAGCTGTGGGGTGGTGTCAATGTTAGCAATTGTGAAGCGAGAACGTACGTTCTCCACGTTGATGTTGGCCTTCGCGCTGGTCTCCATGAACTTGATGCCATACTCCAGGGCCAGCTAAACAGAAACGCAGTGAGACAAAAATCTGTTCAGCTCATCTTGTGCGCCTATCACGTACCTTTTCTTAGATTACTTTGGGACACATATTTGACATCATTGGAGGAAATTCACCTAGTCACTACTTTTGTGCTCAGGCCAAGCAACAAAAGTATGACTGTGGCACCATCTTGTGGTATCTTGGTGTCACACGAGGTTGAAGTGTGTTAAGGAGTTTCAGTTGAACAAAAGCAGTGCTTTGTCAACATCTTACGGAATTGTAAACCTTCATGGAATACCGAGGGTCCATCATTTCAAAAATTGTCATCATTGTTGATGTAAATTTGTTGCGGTGCTAACTTTTGGGTTTTGGTTAGCTGTAAAGCTATCTTGAGCTAAATTATGACAAATAAAATCATCCTACCATTTTAACGTCTCTTTCACGGTGTTCTAATTTATGAATGCACCTGCGTGCATCTTATCTCAGAAATGAAATTCAAACCTTTTCTCCTCTTTCTTTTGACACCTGTCGCTTGTCATTGACGTCACATTTGTTTCCGAGGACCATTCTCTCCACATCTGCAGAGGCGTGCTGGTGAAAGGAGAGTCACATTATCAACATTATAAATAGTCAGTGCAAAGGTCTTCAGTTTCGCTCCTGCAGATCTGAATTGTGAAATTTGCTGGATGATAAATACATCAACTGAATTTGTTGTTCTGCTGTGGTGTCGGACTGAATAATCTCAGTCCAAGAGTGAGCCGTAGTCCATCACCAAGTCCTAATTACTAGCAAGTATTTGGATGAAAAACACTTCTAGGCCATACATACAAAACAATCCAATAAAAACAGTAAGCACAGTAGAACATAAGTCCGCCTTCCTGTGCTGCACGATGGCACAATCATACCCTGCTACATAAACTAGTTCACTGTGCGCCAGCGATAACCTCCAAATAGTCGTAAACCGAAGACAATGCCGCCACCGCCAATATATAATGTCTGATTGGTGCACACAATCTTGCAATTTACACATACACAAAAAAAAAAACATATGCAGATCAAAGAATTGACGTTTGTAACATTTACCTCTTCGATGTTTCGTATCCAGTTCTTGATGTTGTCAAAGGACTTCTCGTTGGTGATGTCGTATACTAGCATGATGCCCTGCAGCGTTCAGAGGAGACCAAAGGTGAGTGAGCGACAAAGACATTCAGTATGTGCCGAGGCAGACTTAGAAATTCTGCGGTACCTGGAAAAAAAATATCCTTCGGTTTCAAATGCAGACGAAGAAACCAATACACTAAATCTGAGGATGTACAGTGAAGCCCCCCCCCCCCCATATCCAAAGTTAAAAACAGAAACTAATCAAAATCTTCAGGAAACCTCACAAGGATCGAGTCCAAAATTGCCTTTTGATCTCCTTTGGCTTGTGTGTTTTGTGGTGTTGCCACCACAAATGGGCAGAGAACAGGACAAGGAACTTTATATGTCAAAGCAATAGCGGAGCAACAAAAGTGGAACGTCCACAACAAAGGTGATGTGAAGAGACTCGCCTCCGAGGCCAACATCTTGCACGCCCTTTAGTGTTCAGTGCACTGTTTTTTTTTAGCTTTTACTGTTCAGGAATGAACTTCTTGTTACACTTGTAAAACAGTTAAGAAAGTTTAAAAAAAAAGTGACGTTTGAAGCCGACTTGCCGTCAGGATTTTCAACAATTTTCCAGCCCATCCTATCAAAGGGGAAGCATAGCGTGGCATTACTGCGATGCACAAAAAGACGCCGTGATTATTTGCCAACACCCCAAAAGCTCACTATGGAAAACAAGGACAGGTTTCCTATTTGGCCATGTTGTGCAAACGTTACCTGGTTGAGTGAAAGGATTTTCGTCTCTTGCTGGAAATATCACAGCGGGCTTCACTCAGGGCCCATCCATGATGCTCTTCTTTTCTAACAGATAAATGTTCTGTCTAATTTCTGGCTTTGTCTGTCCATAGTTGGTGACTTTATATTATTGCAAAGCGTTCTCTCCTCCTGTGTATTTTATTTTGTAAGTACAGTAGTACTGTTATGGGAAAATATCAATGATGTCACGAGCATCTAACCAATGTCAACTTTAATCTTATTAGTTCGGCATGAAAAAAAACAAAACCTAAAAATATATTTAAAGTTGCGGTAGTATGATGAGCATCCTACCATAGCTCCTCTGTAGTAGGCTGTTGTGATGGTCCTGAATCTCTCCTGGCCCGCTGTATCCCTGCATGGGAACAATGAGTAATAACGCCTTTTGCTTCAGAGAGCAGTCCACGATCAGCATCATATCTTGAAAATGAAACTTTTCTCAAAGACGGTATGGTTTGAAGACTGAGAGAGGCATCTGTTTTTTTTTTTTTTTAATTTGAAGTCATCACTTCATGGTGAAGAAAATAATGGAGGGAAAGAACTGTCGTTCATGTTAGAGGGACGGTGTGTAAAAATTCAAAAATTTTCCCCCACTGTTCATTGTTTAAAAAAAAAACACTTAATTTCAATATAGGGCGGCCCAGTGGTCGACTGGTTAGCGCGTCAGCCTCACAGTGCAGAGGTGCAGGGTTCGATTCGGCTATGGCCTTCCTGTGTGGAGTTGGCATATTCTCCCCGGGCCTGCGTGGGTTTTCTCCGGGTACTGCAGTTTCCTCCCACATTCCAAAAACATGCGTGGCAGGTTGATTGAACACTCAGAATTGCCCCTCGGTGTGAGTATGACCGCGAACGGTTGTTCGTCTCTGTGTGCCCTGCAATTGGTTGGCCACCGGTTCAGGGTGTCCCCCGCCTACTGCCCGAAGACAGCTGGGATAGGCTCCAGCACGCCCCTGCGACTCTTGTGACGCAAAAATGGATGAAGGAGAAGCCTCCCCAGACAGACGGCTGCCATTTTTATGTTACAAGTACCCGAATTAGACAAATTTAGCGAGCGGAGTTCCTCAACACGACTTCAGCACGAGCAACAAAAGGCATGCACTTAGTCCGTCACTCGAGGAAATACTAAACGTCGTTTGGGATGACATTTCGCTTGTCCCTCTGCTGAAGAAATTGGTGTCTGGTGTCTCTGAGGCACTGTAGTGCGCGTTCTTTAAAATGTACGCACTTCGAGCTTAGGGCGTTGCATTCCATAGTTTATTTCACCACTTAATGGCACTAAATTCCAAACACTGTACCTTTAAAAGGGCACCAGACATAAATAATGCTTATATCCTTTATAAAAGTTCATCTGATTTTATTTTCATTTTTTTTAGATAGTTTTCTCGGTATGTGAAAATTCCTTTGATGCAAATGTAAATACGAAAAGACTAAGTATCACAAAACTGTCAATTGTTCTGCCTGTTATATATCTTTGTCGCTATAAGCATTAAGGGACACCCCCCCAAAAGATTATTTTTTTTATATTAATTAAATTAATGGGTTATTTTTTTCCCTACCAAATATCAGAATTAAATAAAATAAATCAAAATCAATCAGGCCTAATGCATACGTCCAACTGTTCAATGTTTAAGTGCATTTTACAAAACTTTCTGTTCACTTAAAAAAGCTATAATGCATAATTCAGAGCAGCGGGGTTGGGCAACGTATATGAATGTGAACAATTCCAGTTTCGTGTTTTGATTCCGGTCACAAACGATTGTCGATTTTGATTCTTTTCAGGGGTATCCAAACAATGGCAATTCATTTATAGCGGCTTTCAGCAAAGATGAAACAACCATTTGACACGACCCGTGTCATTTGCCTGCATTGTACTACGATACTTCCCTTCTCCACTGAGTGGCAAGGCAGGAGGAACAGAAGAGATTTGTTCTTATCGCTCATTTCGTTGTTTTTAACCCATCAGTTATCATTGTTTGGGGGCACGCCAAAATCTTGAAAAATGCTTGATGATTTGCTTTATTAGCTAGCGATTTTTTCCAGCGATACGGTATATTTAAAAATAAGTTTAGCTTTACGTATCTTTACCGACCCTGATGAATTGGCCCCTTCCCCCCTTTGATTTTTCCGTATGTGGCCATACCAAGTTCATCCCCGGTTTAAACGGAGATCCAAACCACTTTTTTCAACTTTACTATGAATCTCTCAGAGTTATTTTTAACCGGTATGAACATCAAATTTATTAATTAGAGTTTTTTTTTACTTTGACGAGACTCTCGCTTTACTTTTTTGAAAGCCTCATGAAACTAAATGCACACACAAGCGTAAATACTGTAAGTACACACAAAGCTTCCACAAATGGACTAATTTGCTGTGTAGACAGACTAAAGCTGAGCAATTTGGGAACCCAATTCAGATAAGAAGCAGGTACAAATGTGCCCGTTGAGGACACACACTCGCTTGGTATAGAAAATACTGTACATATGCAAATATTAGCTTGCGATTTGCATTTGAGTTGACCCAAAGTTTAGTTGTTACATGTGACAATGCCAGCATTGACAATAGACCTATTTTATCATCTAACTAATTGTGTAACCCGATTAGGACATTGAAGTTGAGTGCACCATCGGCTGACTCTTGGCGCAGGAGGGAACATCAAGCTAGTCAGACATGGCACTTTGTTAACTAAAACACATCATGCATCTCCTCTAATCTTATTGTAAGTGTTGCACAGAGGCGATTCTTCATTTAGTTTCACAAAGCCAAGCCACTCTTATGATCGGGGAGGACTTCCGTCCACCTCTAAGCTTTTCTGTGGTTCTTCCAATCTATGATTCATGTGTTGCAAAGTGCAGACAGTCTGACACCATAAATTGAGTGGCTCCTTCCCCTCTCGCCTTGCAATGAGAAGTTACTCAGAATTACTATTGAATAAACACAGACAGACAGAAAGTGTCCTTTGTAAAAGTATTTGCCACCGTATGATTATAAATTTCACTTGAAGAAGTGACTTACTTTTCTCCTTTATGGATTTATTTAGATGCACCTGTGCATGCGGTGGATACGTAGGTACACAAGCAACGCAATCAAGATAAGTTACAGCGTATCATTGATGCATCTAAGACCAAACCAAAGAGTGAAAAAATGAAATGACATTCCGGATGCTGAATGGCTGAGCTTGCAGTCTCAGCATGTGATAGACAGTGTGTGACATATCTTACCATATCTGTAGCTTAATCTTCTTCCCGTCTAATTCTATTGTTCTGATCTTGAAGTCAATACCTAAAAAAGTACAGGTGGATCATAAAGTAGTCGGATATTGGCATATGTTGTGCATTTGATGGATGATTTGCGCAGAACTTCCGCTCTGTGTGGTTTAGCACTCAGATGGTCGTGAGAAAAATGATACAGCTAACCGTTAGCTTTAGCCAGTCGGCAGGAAATGGTTTCGTGGAGAACACTTTAATGTCACATTAGCGGGAGAGAACAATGAGTGACTTTGACGTTCCGGGGGCTTTTCGGGTTCGAGTTCACATTGAGGGACAGAATAATTCCCTTCAAGCGAGCTGCTTCCTGGCTTTAAAAACTTAGCAACAAATTAGCATCGAGGGATGGGCAGCTCCTCGGACCACTCTGTCGGCCACACTAACAATTTGTCACGTACTCACCTATGGTGGAGATGAACGTCGAGTTGAAGGCGTCCTCTGAAAATCGGAACAGCACACACGTTTTCCCCACCCCGGAGTCGCCGATTAAAAGTAGTTTGAACAAGTAGTCGTAAGTCTTCGCCATGTTATTAGCTAGAGCTTTACCGCTGCGGATATCCCGCCTCTTGTGACGTCACCTATGATCAGCAGGCTGCCTATTGGCCTGACCAACTGTCTATTATCGGTGCCGTCGTGGCTCCGGAAATCCGGGTTGGGTGTGTTGGTTTTATGTCAAAGCCTACCCCCCAAAATCAAAATCGGTGGCAGGAAGTAACGATGATCAGTACAATACAATACAGGAAAATACAACACAATTTTATTTATACTTAGTTGTCGTACAAATACATGTACTTTTTATTCTTTACTTTTTCAAAATACGATTAGATTATCTGCAGTGCTGGGAAGTAACCAGATACATACTTAATTTGTATTTATACTATAATACTTCGTTACTGTGCTACTTGTATTTACAAGACTATTTAATTTTCTGACAAGTTTCTTCCTTTTCTCCTAACATTTTAAACTATATACTATTTATGACAAAATATGTTCCTAATTTATTTCCTGGTAAAGGGAAGTAACAAAGTACAAACACAGTGTTGCTGTCTTTCACTCGATTTTCAGGTATCTGTTATTTGTTTGAGTTTTTTTCTTTTAGCATCCATCCATTTTTCCGATCCGTAGCCTATCCCAGCCATCTTCGGGCAGTAAGCGGGGGACAACCTGAACCGGTTGCCAGCCAATCGCAGGGCACACAGAGACGAACAACCATCCACGCTCACACTCACACCTAGGGACAATCTGGAGTGTTTGATCAGCCTGCCATGCATGTCTTTGGAATGTGGGAGGAAACCGGAGTACCCGGAGAAAACCCAAGCCGGCCTGGGAGAACATGCAAAGTAACACAGAGGAAGCCCGGAGCTGGGATCGAACCCACGACCTCTGTATTATGAGGTCGACGTGCCCACCGGGCTGCTAGAAAGTTTTTACTTTTCCTTTATCTTTTACTTAATAACAGGTATCTTATACGGTCTTTTCCTTGGTCAACTACTTCAATTCCGCACTTCAGCTCATTTTTCAAGTATCTGTACTTGACTTGAGTATTTATTTTTTGGATGATACTTTACTTGTACTCCCTACTTTTGAAAGGAATGTCTGCATTTTCTAATACTTAATTTGTCAAACTAGGCTTTTTACTTTCACAATGGTGTGAAGTATCCATCCATCCATCCATCCATTTTCTGATCCACCTATATTCACAAGGATCGTGGGGCAGGATGGAGCCTAAGAAAGAGAGAGAGAGAGCGAGAGAGAGATGCAAAATATTTTTCATGTATTATTTACCATAATCACTTTTACAACTTTATTTTAAGATAGGAAAACCTTTATTTATCTCACAAAGGAGAAATATGCAATTTTCTCCATTTTATTTATCTTTTTAACCCCATTTACTAATTATCCAGCACATCTTTATCAGATTTCATTAGATTGAAATCACTGCAGTTTTAAGAATTATATTTTATGTCTCATATCATAAACAACGCAAGCGCTGTGGCAAATATGATGTTCATGGACCAGTTAGACCGGCTTTGTCTCCTCGATGGCAAGAGCCAACGCCGCCTGCTCCACCAGCTCCGGTACACAAAACAGAATTCTCAATTGAACCAACAGCAAACTGTGTCCAAGGAGGCACAGTTGAAAATTGCCATTTTTTTCAATGTAAATTTCTCTTTTTCTTGGAAGAAAAGAAGAAATCGTGTCATTTGAGCAAAATGGCTGTAAGTAAGATATTCCTCTTCTTACTTTATATTTTATTTTATTATTTACTGACTAGCAAAAATAAATATGGTGGGGGAAAAAAAATCACATTTTTCTCCAGATTTAAAAAGTGAATACAAAACATGATCGACAAAGATTTAAAAAAAAGGATTTTTATTAAATATTTGACAATACTGTATCAATTAAGTGGTCGACAATGATACTTGGACTTGTCCGGGCTTGCCTGTGTAAACCTTCAATAAAAGTCAAACTTCATTTTGTGTGCTTGATAAGAAACAAGTCTTATGACTACTGAATAAGTGATAAATCATAGCATAAGTCTTATGTTTTGCATGTTGATTATAAAATAAGGTGTGCCTAGGCACATTCCTGGTTTGATTCCGATACAGACACCTAATTGATTGGCAATAGGAAGCTGTTTGTGGAATCATACAGTCACTTCGAGGCATTTTTAGGAGCTGTATTGCTTTCTCAAAAAGTATAGAAAAAGGCAAGTAGAATTAGTCATTCAAAAGCTCACTGAAATGTAACTCACAAGATTTTAGGGAAGCCTCGTGTGACCTCTGGCTTGTCAAAACGTTCCCTTCAAGAATAGGTTACAGATTAGCACCACCAACCTATCATTAAAAAAAGTTACTTTTTTGCGACACGTGAGGGGAGGTCACATGAGAGCTTAAGAAGAGAAAATGAAGAATTTACATTCGTGTATTCAATGTATGTTTCAGAAACAAAGAGTTCGGGACCTGATGTACCCCTCCTTTGATGAGGAGAAGAGGAGGCACAAGAAGAAGCGTCTGGTGCAGTCGCCGAATAGCTACTTCATGGACGTCAAATGCATGGGTAAGGCTGTATCACTTCAGACAGGTTGAGAACTAAAAACATCGTTCTTTGATTTCACATTTGACGGGTGGGCAGGTACTCTAGAAACCACACTCTTTGTATATGAACAACAAAAAGTCAATCTTTCATATGTCTCCTTTAAATACCAGGCTGCTACAAGATCACTACCATCTACAGCCATGCTCAGACAGTGGTGCCCTGTGCTGGCTGCTCAATAATCCTCTGCAGGCCCCGTGGAGGGAAATGCAAACTAACTACGGGTGGGTGAGATTTGAGAAATGTCTGGTCAGTTTCTACTTCCTGTCGCGGGCCACATTGTAGTGACCATTTCCCTTGGAGGGCCGTGATGACTCAAATTATATAAAGAAGCCAAGAATAATGTTTTATTCAACTATTGTTTAAGTCGCTGTTATGAGAGGTTTGGTAACAAGAAAATGCTTACGATATGTCACTGATATATTGCATATGAACATTTAAAATTTTGATACAGATTTTAGCAAGCATCATGGAAGTTGTCAACTCTGATTTCCTTTTGTGGGCCACTTAGAATGATGTGGCGGGCCACATCTGGCCCCCGGGCCTTGAGTTTGACACCTGTGTTTTTGATAATGTCTCTTGGCCATCCAGGATGCGCCTTCAGGAGGAAATATCATTGAGAGGAAATGTGGCAGCACACACCCTGACTGGCAGGATCACGGACGAACTCGAGCGTGTCAACGGCGACAGATGCACTGGTCTGACAACTTCAGCCCACGATACCTGCTTATTAAATCATGCCGTGATTTAATACATGTGCTTGAAAAAAAAATCAACACCAGACTTGTCATCTACTGTGCGCTGCACGTCCACGATTCACAGTCAGTTTCCTAAAAAAGTCGAGAAACATTCATATACTAATGGCAAAATACCTCAAATGAAATGTTTTTGTTGTAAAACCATCACACATCATTGGAATGCACCTCCCAAAAAGTCAAATCAGTCAACATTTTGTAAAACATTTATTAGGTGACATGGATGGGATTTGATTCATGAACTACTTCAAATATGTATTTAATCACAATTGGAGGCTATTTGAATTGGCGCTGGCATGAGGTGACATTAAAAAAAATGGTGTTGACAATTTATTGTGCATGGTGTGAGTTTTCTTTGGTTTTGAAAGTTCCCTCGGCATTAAGAAGTGATAAAAATAACACACAAAACAAGACGCTGTACTGCACCTAACATTATATATATACAGTAAGGATCCGTGGCTGATCTTATTTGACAATGCTTCCAGTGGTTTGGGGGTTACACTTGCATATAAAATCTAAATATTGGCTACATTATTGCAATTTATTTTTTAATGATGGAAAATTAACTCATAGGCAATATACGTAATACGTTTAAATTAACTGTATTGTACCAGACCTTAAAGAAAAACAAATATGCCCATTCTGAAACACAATTGGGTGCTGTGTTGGACTGGACTGACACAAGGTTGCTGCTTGTGTTCTCTAGCTGCATTTCACCACTGGGTGTCGCTGCATATTCATGCTGCCATTGAGAGCAGAAAAAAAAACAAATAAACTTCCATTTGTGCTTCTTCCTCGATTGGGAGGTGTGGCTGGATGGAGGGGAAGTGGGGTGGGGGCAATGCAAAACTGAAAAGTTTCTATTTAAAGTGGTCAAAATAAATTGCTGGGAGGCAATTTGTGCAGTTTCAGAGTATCTGTGTGTTTAACTTCCAAAATTGCATTTTATATTAAAAAAAAAATCTATAATAATGATGATGAAAAGAACATCAAGCGACATCAAGTTAATCCCCTCTTACTCAAGGAATGCTGTGGAATGGAGTTGAACATTTATGGAATGTTACATCTCATCCGTGTGTGTATGTGTGTGCGCGCGCGCGTGCGCGTTTATAAGCTGTTTAGTTCCTGCAGGGTCTGGTCCAGGACTTGATGCATGTCCAGATTTTCCTCTTTGGCATGTGACAATTTTTCTGCAAAGACAAAGAAAAAGAGACATGGTGAACCCTCCGCTATTGTGAAATGCAGCTAAGCATACAAGTGTGATTATTAATTCCGCAATGTGGCTTTTGTCGCGACAAAGTCTTGCCCCCAAGACACCATTTTGGGGTAAGTGGTGCAACATGCAGACAATCCCAACCACAATGATGTGCTTATCATGCAACCAACAGCAGATGCCTTTGCTGAGGGGGGGGGGGGGATATGCACAAATAATCGTTTGACCAACCAGCCACAACATTTGGTTTCCCCGAACCAGTAAATGGGATCAAATAGAAAGAACTGTATGAAACATGTGGTCTTTACACACCATGGTTCCTCAAATAATCATTATAGGGCATTCAGTTACTCAACAGTCTCGCAATTTAGTCTTTATGTGGAATAAATCATTATCCAACCCCTTTGCACTGCGTTTGAACAGGTCGAAGTTATGAGACTTTTCAACACATTGTAAACTGATTTGAAATCACCACACCCTGACATTCAAAACGTCTGCCAAATCCAAATCAATCAATAAATAACATTTTAAAAAATACTGGTAGTATTTTTTCAGTTGTTGTCATTGGTTGGCTAATTTTACTTTTTTTTATTTTTTTGTTACTCGGTTCACAATGTGAGCAAACCTACAGTAAGAACTTTTTTGATGGTTTAAAATGCTGAGTAAAGCTATCGTGTTTGGGGTACAAAGAGAGAGAGAGAGAGACAGAGAGGGAACAAATGGTTATATTTTTTGTAGTATTATTTTATGTGTCTCTAAAAGGGTTTTTTTTCCACTTTGACAGATAATTTAAGAACCAAGTTGAGTCAGTTGTTCTTTTAGCAGTCCTTTTGTTACACATGTTTTTGTTCTGTACAAAACTTAAACCACAAGAGAACATTTGCTGTCTGCTATTAAATGTGATTGTTGCAATTACACTCCAGATCAGAAAAGTGAAGCTTTTTTGGGGGGTATTGAAACAAGTAACAACGCTCAGTTTGAGGTATCAAATTCAACACTATGTGCATTAGTGTGGTTGTACTGTAGAGTGATGTAGAGCAGCACTGCATCATACTGAGGGTCGGTTCTGATACTGTATACGTAGACTCTTAACGTGTCGCTAAATGAGGTGAAATTCTTTTTTTAAAAAGTGGGTCAAATTAGTTTCACTAACCTTTCCGCTTCAGTTTCCACGTTTATGACTGGAAATAACGTTATACGTTCTAAAAAGTTAGGATTTCTCAACGAACAAAAAAAAATGTCTCTTGTCTTCGCGCACCCCAAGGAGACACAAAATTTGAAGCTTCATTCGTAAAAACCTCAAATCGGAGTCATCGCCAAAACCACAATTGTGTACTCTGGACTCACCGACTCAAGTGTAATTACTTGCACACTAATGCTTTCCGAAGAAAAAAAAAAGTTTGTCATGGTGTATGCCTCCTAAGTACCTAATAAAACCACAACCACATGAATAATTAATTACACTGTTCAATGAATTGATCTTTGAAAGGGTGGATAAAAATGAGGCTTTATCACAATTGCATCTTATTTTTATTATTGATTTATTTTATTATATTAAGGAATCTCTTGTTGCCCTGCGATTGGCTGGCAACTGATTCAGGGTGTCCCCCGCCTACTGCCCGGAGATCGCTGGGATAGGCTCCAGCACCCCCCGCGGTTCGGAAAATGGATGGATGAATCTCTTGAATTAAACATTGTGAGCCCGTGCAGGTGTAATGTGGTGACCGGTACAGTGTTGATCAAACCCACAAAATGGGGAAAACAAAACAAAGGGGAAAAAGAACTGCAGTCACACAAAGTCTCACCTGAGGCACAGCGGCACTTGCACAAGAATGTGAAATAGCGTAAATGATGTCTCTGGGTGTCGTTGTACACGAACACGCAAGCATGAATGATGGAGAAGACACGAGCGGCTACGAAGGAAAACGAAGCTTTTAATTAGGAGTTGGGAAGATGGACAGAAGGCACGTTGAAAAGATGAATTTGGGCACGAGAAAGAGCCAAGCGCTTCTACAGAGACGTCATGTCATTGAGGGCATGGTCCAGCTCCTCACTAATGGCTTTGTACTTCAGCTTCTGAGCGTAGAGCTCATCTGGATGGGCGGCAAGTACAGGCGGGTGTCGAGGAGAGCAGAGCCGGAAAAAAGCAGAGCGAGATGCAGGCAGGCAGGCAGGCAGGAGGAGGAAGGAGAAGACAGAGGGAGGGGGGAAAAAAAAAAGAGGTCAGCAAGAAAAACATGAAGGATGGAATGACTGAATGCTTGCCCTTTTCTCAGTAAAAATACTCGATGGACATTTGGAAAAGCTTGACACAATAAACACACAATAAAACGAATCCAATATAAGTCAAGATATGAGATTCAATATTTAGCATTCCCGATCACCCACTTGGTGGTCGCTCCACACCCACTCAACTGAGGAAAAATGACTGACGGCGGCAGCTCTCTGTTGGGTGGGACGGCAAAAACCTCAAAGTAGGAGTGACCTGCATTTTTCTTTTCATTGGATCATGGGATAAAATTGGCGGTGCGCAGCGAATTCTGCCTAGCAACATGGCTGGAAGCGCGTACCGTAATCTGCGCTCGCTAATAATGTGTTGAAAAAGTTATTATTGGCACAATGACTATTAACAGTCAACATTTCAACAAGTTCTGTTTCTTCCCTCCTCGTGACGGCCATTTTCCCCATTGGCAATATTTTGATGGAGGCCATGTTATTTTCAGTTTTCGGATAGTGATCGTGAAATGGGACACCATCTCGGAGATATCCAGTATCTCACACAATAGTTGACAACTTTAAACTTGCTCTGTACTCAATGCAACAAGGTGCAAATGATATTTTCCTTTGTGTTGTCGACATTTTTGTACACAGTGCGACAAAACTCAACTCGTACCTTCCAGGTCATCAATCGACTTTTCCAGTTTGGCCACTGTCCTCTCTGCAAACTCTGCACGAGTTTCAGCCTGATGGGAACACAGACAATAAGGGGTGATTACAAAACACATTGAATGGGACGCTGCTGGTGCCCAGGTTTTTGATTTGAAGAGTGTCATTTTAGGGCTGTTCGCCCGAGAAATGAAACTGGAAAGCGACGGTCACGGAAGAGCAGAATGTAATCAACAGGATGTCCTCAAATGATTTATGACACCGCATATGTACAGTACTATCAAACGGCAACGTCTTCAAAATGGAAGTCAGAGATAGCATTTCTGGACTGGACCGTGGATCAAGATCTATTACCACGACACATACGAAGACTAATAAAATTTACTGTCAGATGATGAAAAAATTGGTAATCAGATGCTAAAAGTGCTTGAAAACGCTGAATTAGCTCTTTCAGGGACAGCGGCTACTACAGTGGGCAGCTTATCATGTTATCGTGTTACAGGGTGCATGAAAGAGTTAAAGACTGAATTAAAAAAAAAGTTTAAATAATAAAATCTGTCACTTATGCAAATATATATTTTTAAATGGGAACGAATAGAACAACAAACGCACCTCCTTCAGTTTGTCAGTGAGAATTTTGATCTCCTCCTCGTACTTGTCCTCCTTTTCTGAGTACTATTGACAAACACAACACACATGAGATTATTACCCAACACGGCAGTTAGTCATCTTTCCACTGTGACTGTCGGTGATGATATATTTTGTCTCACAGACATAGAAACCAAAAAAGGAACACATTTGAACTCTGATGTGACTTCCTCACCTTCTCCGATTGGGCTTCTAAGGACTTCAGGTTGTTGGTCACATTTTTCAGCTCCTCCTCCAGGTCGCTGGCTTTACTGTGGAAACATTCACATCGACTTGAGTGCCACTGACGACAAAGGATTTTCGCCGAAAGAGAAATATTTTTAAAAACTAACAATTTTGTTACTTTGCTCAAATACTTTTTAGTCCTCAGAGTTGCTCTCCATAAAATGACAGTAATTCCTAAATTGCACAGAACATAGACTTCACTTCAATCACATCTTGATTGTTACATTCCAGCTCTATCGGGGTAGTGTACGAACAAACTGAAATATTGTCCTTAACTGCACCTCATCATTTTCATTTATTTATTTTTTTACCATTCTGAGAGCTCGGCCCTCTCCTCGGCTCGCTCCAGATCTAATTCCAGGATCACCAGCTTGCGAGCCACCTGGAGAAACAATAACAGGGATCTTAAGCCTCTTCAAATCTCGCTCTTTGAATACTCAAGAGACAATATTCTGACCTCTTCGTATTTGCGGTCGGCCTCCTCTGCGATGTGCTTTGCCTCCTTCAGCTGCATCTCCTGAATCTCCATCTTCTCCTCGTCCTTCATCGCTCGGGTTTCGATCACCTTCATTCCTCTAAAGGGACACAGGGAACAGTTGGTAAAACATGAAGGCGGTTTAAAAACGGAAGATGTTTTCAACAGATTCTTCATGAAATATTCAATGAAACTGAAATGACGGTGTTCGTTTCCCAAAGACTTTATGGGGTGTAGTACGTACTTATTACAAGATTGAATTAATCCCACAGCCTTTATGCTATCTAAGCAAAAGGCATATAAATAAACAAAAAGAGCAAACTACGTTTGAGTATCTCATAGTTCCATTTTGGTGAAGACAGTTAATAGCGAGCCTCTTTTTGTCGTTAGGCTAACGCGCGCTAGCAAACTGAAGTGAAATCTGGGTTATTCTGTACATCCCAGACAACCAGATAAGACTACGAAAGATAAGACGAGTTAAATATTTCAAAACAATTCACTTCTGATGTGAAAATTATTTTAACGTTCACATTGTAAACCAAATTCATAATGACTTAGCTGCTCGCAGTAACTGGTTAGCTCATTGACCTGCTTTGAGGTTTAGCCTTCTAGTTATGGTTTTAGCATCCATAATTGTAACTTTCCTATTTCTATGTACAGTATATACATACATCGATCCATTTAGTAGTTCGAGTTTATTTAAATCAAATTCCCAGTTTGCCCTTTCACGCACCCTGCAACCTGAAAGGGTTAATAAAGAATTGAATCTGAAATAGTTATATACATTTCAACATATCATAGAAGCAAACATGCACAACTGTCAATCGTTCATCGGGCACAGATACTGCATGCGTGTGATTTTATGCTAATGCTCTGCCTATACGATTGCAATGCTAGCAATGGTAATATTTGCATTGCAAGAGGAAGTATCACATCAGAGTATCAATGTACTTGCATATGGGGTAATAGGAAACGCGAAGGGAACATCAATGCCGCCGCATCCAAACGGCATGTGTCAATAGGGAGAAACCAGCTAACCTCTCGCTCTCATCTGCAGCCTTCTCAGCCTCCTCTAGTTTCTGCAGCGCTGTGGCCAGCCTCTCCTGGGCCCGGTCCAACTCCTCCTCCACCAGCTGGATGCGACGGTTCAGAGCCGCGACATCACCCTCCGCCTGAAAGAGCACAGGAAACGGGGGAAGACACATTCAGTCATTCATTCATTCATTCAACTTTAACTCATCCAAGATGGGTGCACCCCCTCCCCTCCTCAATTAAACAGGAAGAGGTGGAAATGGCACAAACAGGAAAGGTTGAGAAAACTCCACAGCTTGATAAAGACCAGCAAACAGAAAAAAAAAGACCTGCATCTTGACTTTTCTTATCTAGACAGAGCAATAATATGAAAGTGTACAAATTCATTGCCTTAGTATATATATATCCATATATCCTCCGTTATTTGCTGAAAATATCGTCTATTCGCTGTTTTTGTGCTTGGTGGTGTAGGTGTATATAACTGATAGTGAGTTTTTTGTTGTATTTTTTTCTGCTTTCAACATGTTTTGTGTTGTTGGCACTTCTTGAATATACAGTGGTATCTCTACTTATGAAATTAATTGGTTCTGGAAGAAATTTCTAAACTAGAAAATGTTGTAAGTAGGGACGCGTTTTCCATGTAAATGCCCTAATCCGTTCCAATTCCCTCCAAATTCAGACACAAATGTTTTCTAAAGCATCAAAAGAGGTACCACTGTAACTTGTTTGGTGCTCAACGCAAAAGTATGTTTCTCTATTTCTTCAGATGGTACGAATAGTCCATCATTTTTGGTAATTTGCCTTTATTCCCGTACATTTATCATTGTGTGTAAAAGTCAAAAGCTGAGTTCAATTACTTCAAGCATTTGTGTACAGTGCTAATGTGCATATTTGTTTGCCCATGTGTGAAATCGTGAATTGTCACGTCAGTTTGTGCTTACGTGGTACTTCGGCTGGTATGCAAGATAATCAATCCCATTGATGAACCTCTTTGTATGCGGTGAATAATCTCACTTTTGCCACCGTCATGTGGCATTTATATGGCAGAGCTGGGTCCCTATCCCCTGCGATTAGAAAAAGACCTCCACTATGGGACAACTCCAAAACATTCTACTCAATGTGACACCCTCATAGAAATGAGCGTTTCGCGAAAGCTCAAGCACTAAAAATGAACTTTAGACTCTGGAAAGAGAGCAGCTGGCAGTTTCTTAGACAAACACGATTCTGTGTTCAGTTGCAGGACAGAAGTTAGTAGGTCAGTGACTCATTAAGCTCATCATGCTGTCCAGAAGTCAGATCTAGAGCGAGCCAGGGTGCTTTTCGCTTGGATCAGCGGTGGCCAAGTCATTGCTTTAGACATGAAGCAAAATTGAAAGCAGGGAAGAAAAGAAGAAAATTGAAAGAAGCCCTAAAAACATATTGTGGTGGACCCCCGCGGTGTATCCACCAGATGTCTGGATTTCTTCATGTACTGGGGTTTATGACGTAGTTCTGAATGTAATCCGAATTTGCAAATATATCACAATAAGCCATAGTCTGTCACTTGCCTACTCTAGTGCAGTAGGAAAGTAAATATTATAGTCAATATTTGTATGAAAAACTTATAGGACCTAAATATAAAACACAATAACAGCAAGTACTAGTATGAGTTGTTAGATTCATAACCGCATAAATTGGTATCATCGTAAAATACGGATCCTATGTACATGACTGGGAAAGTGGATGAAACGACGATCAAGAGTGTCACTGCATTAATTGAGCAGTGAAGTTGTTTCACCAATCGTCATGGCCATTTACACAGCAGGCCTTCATGTAGCTGGTATGGGATCAATTCACACCAAACGTGCCCGGCCATTGACAATGAAAAGGTTCAATGGTTAGAAAATGGTCGAACCCTTCAAGGGGCGGCATGGTCGTTGACTGGTTTGCACATCGGCGGCTTCACAGTGCAGAAGTGCAGGGTTCGATTCCAGCTCCAGCCTTCCTGTGTGGAGTTTGCATTTTCTCATGCCTGTGTGGGTATTCTCCGGGTACTCCGGTTTCCTCCCACATTCCAAAAACATGCATGGAAGGTTAATGGAACACTCTAAATTGTTCCTAGGTGTGAGTGTGAGCGCGAATAGTTGTTTGTCTATGTGTGCCCTATGATTGGCTGGCAACAAGGTCAGGGTGTACCCCTCCAACTGCCCGAAGACAGCTGGGATGGGCTCCAGCAACCCTTGTGAGGATAAAGCGAATTAAAAAATGGATGGATCAACCCTTCAACTTTTGAGGAATGAAATGCTGTCTCGAAATAAGCTGGGGAAAATAAGGGGTTTGATTTTCACCCAACGTTGGGATCTCGGATATTGCTAATAATCGTTGACTCAACCCTGCCAAAAATGCTGACCTCTATTCTGCACACACAGAAGCAGCTGGAATAGAAACATGGTCTCCAGGAAAAAGCATCCTAATTGTTATGTCCATTAACTTAAGGAAGGATATGACGAAAACCACTAGATGCTACTTTGGTAGAAGCTCTTGAAAATGAAAGCCGAAGTCTGGACCACTTTGGGAGCTAATATGCACCGCGGGAATTTAGGAGTGCTGTAAGTGTAGTGTCAACCCGTCACTGGGTCAGTTGGATATTTCAGGAAATGAAGGCATGGTTTCCTCTTGAAAGCAACACAAATGTATCCATCTGGTCCCAGTGCTGTTTTAGTCTGCTGGAAAGTCTTTCCACCTCACAATTTCTCTCTCTGTCTATTTCCCAGGGTCCAACTCCGCTTCGCTGCTGCCGGCGGCAGCTACTGACATCAGGCAGGAAATGTCTGGCGAATCAAAGCTGACATTTGTTAAAACAGTTCACAGCTGATAAGAGACGAGAACCGAACCCACCATGGGGTGAATGAAAAGCACAGAATCGGCTCAACACTGTCAAATCTACTTTGAGCGGGCTGATGTCTGTCGACAGCACATCTGGCTCAAGAGAACAGAACTTGGGTGGAAACCTGAAATAACAGAAATGACCTCCTACCTCCGGAATTGTGCGCAACGACGAACGCCGTCGGAGTACAAACAAACAGGCTTTTCATGAGCGTCGACTAGACGCTCGAGCGCACTTCCAGACATACACACTACAAACACTCATTCAAACAAGCGCCACCTCCTCTCAAACACAGACATAATTGCAAGGTCGCTACGGGTCAGAACGGTGTCAGTTGTCACGCAACACGCTAACACAAAGCCAAAGTGATCGACTCCACCAGATCAAAGTTACAAATTGGTGCAAAGTGATCAGATTTCTATGAAACTGACAACTGTTTCTATATTTTTCTGTCTTGTTAATATTGCTAATTTCAGTTCAAACTGCATGCGCGGTATGCACAGAAATGTGAACCCGTGTATAGTTCGTCACATACAACGCTGCTGATTTGTATTTATTTTTTTTGGGCTGCTTTTGTTCACATTCAAATCTGCGTCTAAATCAGTGTAGCATTCTATAACTCGCTCGTAAAACTCACAAAGTGAAATAAATTGACCAAGCGTCATCTCGTAACTTCAAAAATGTGTAACTTGGGGCATTTATAAGCCGAAGTAGGACTGTTAACACGGTTATTACTCTTACTCGTGTGCTGCTGTTCTCTACTCATTGCAAGACGAATAAAGTTCTGGTCGATTCTTCTATTGTATAAAACTGCATTCAATAATGAAACGAGTCAGCTGCCCAACAGCTGTTTATTTCCTTTACAAGCAGGTATTTTTTTTTTCTTCCACAGCACCCACTATGTACTTTCCAGTATCGGGAAGTACCCCTCCTTAATGACTAAATCATCGTGAAACTGGAACTGTGGTGAACAAACGACGAGACACTTACTCGTCTTCGTGTATAACTACCAATGACCAAGCAGGAATGTACTAAAGGGTCTTGAAATCACTGTTGTCCATACACAAATCTGTCATTTGGATACGGTCCAGAGCCTGCAGGATTGACCTTAAAAGATACAGTGTCCAGATACGCAGTTTTGAAGGGACTTTTACTTAGAACAAATCAAGGACGAGCCAGACATGAATCTAATTTCGAGCTGATTCCAGGGCAGTGGGCTAATGAGCGACACAACGTCGCTGTGGTTCAGTGGAAGTTATTCCTGACACAACTGCTCCCTACCCAATACGCGAATAAGGGTGAGTGCAGTCGAACCTGGAAAACCAAATGCGCCGGGGAGTTGTGTGGAAGGGGTGAGACGACTGAAGCATCACGTTTACAGTTAATATAAGTTTAGGTTGATAAAGTTTGATCCCAGAGGAATTGTTTTGTTTGTAATGTTTGTTTTTTTATCCCAAAAATCAATGAAAGCTCCTTGTATGCAATGGTCACATTACGGGCCCCCCTAAATTTACTCTTAACTTGTCTAGGAGTGGTGTTCCCTACAATGGATCTATGAGATGATTTTACAGTTGAATTCAGAGCAAAAACAGAAAAACAGCTTTATATTGTGTGGGCTATCCATAAATAGAGGTCAGGCTTTTTAACGGTCCCTTGGTCAAGTAAACAAGCCAGTCATAAAACCTTTTACATGCCTCTTTTGGGCACTGACTAAATACTACTGCCCGTCGCGAGGGGTGATTTGGATCCAGGTTCTGTAAACGGTGTAGACAAGTTAGACTGTAGAACATTGCAAGCAGTTAGCAATGGGTTTTGAAGCCCCATTGAGTTCTGGAGGTACTCTGGAAAATTTGCACCAAAGGCAATTGGCATCTGAATTTTAAAAAAAAAGTTTAAATTGTCTCAGTGTGAGGTTTGCGATGAACCATGAACACATTCTAATGCAATTAAATGTAGTAGGGTTGCTTTCGCATGATACATTGATATTAAATATGATGACAAGGCACTGTTAAAAAATAAAAAAAATTCCACTCTTGATACGAGTTGAAGACTTGTTTCATTTGCGCAGTAGCAACATTGCCATTTGTTGTTTGGTCATTATTTTTTTGTATACATCTGTATCACTTGTCTTGGTCACTCAACCAATCCGGTCAGCTAAAAACATCTTCAAGCTTCAGAGTAATTCCGGCTTGTGCTGGCACAGACTGCACTGATCATTTCGGCTAAATCACACAGTCTTGGTCGGCATAATCACATAATTATCTCGCTGCCACAAAGCCACCGACGTGGGAGTGTTCTCCAGAAGGCCTGCCGCTGACGATACGCAAACGATATGCGTTATATTTGGAAAGTTGAGCTAGTCCCTGGGAGAAATTCCAAAGAAAACACAGCAACCAGGAAGTCATTCTTTCCACAGAATGTCGAGTGTGAGAGGAGCAGAAGCCCGCCATAGCAGACGTGATGACAACTTCAATTTATACACGCCAAGCAGTTGGGAAAGTTATGCTTACGATGGAAAAGACCGGCATTCTTCAACCCACTTCTGCATATTCTTGGGCGTAAATGATTGATGGTCACAAGAATAACTGGAATTGTTATAAAAGTGAGCAAGAGTGCTATGGAGCCATTGTATTCAGCGCTATGCAGTTCTATACACTCCAAAATCTTCAAAATGTGTAGTACAGTGGAAACCTGAAGTTTCTAAACTTGACACCTAGGTAGAATTTTCACTGGATTAACTCTGCGTCGCAATATCGTTGGCTTTTCTTCATTGACAGAAAAGAATTGTTGTTTCTGTTTAAGTCGGTGGTTTTATTTTGGCTACTGTTCTACTTCCTGTGATTGGTGTCTTCTACTGTGATTGGTGTCATTAGTGTATTAGCCTTTTACCCATAGCCTGCAGTGCTACATTAGCAGTTAGTGCTAGCCACAAGTTGCCGACTGGCTAGCTAGCACTTGTCCGTTTGTCAGTAGATGAAACCGATTCATTCCGATTGAAACAGATTGAAAATCTGGAAAATCTAAATCTGAACAGACTGGAAGTCGACCATTGTCACAGAGTGGACTGTATTCAACTTTGGAGTCAATGTAATGTTATTAGCATTGTGCCATGACAACAAATGGCAGCCTGACAATAAAACAGTAAGCTAGCGGTCTGAACAAAGTCGGAGCAAATTAACCCTTTCAGGGACACCGGTTACTACATTGGACACCTTATCAGGTTATAAGGTTATCATTACTGGTGCATGAAAGGGTTAAAATGCCACTGCCAAAAATAATCAGTTGCATTTATGAATGCTGGGGGGAAAAGAAAAACATGACGATACAGATTGAAATACGACATATTGCGCAAAATCTGGTACGCTGCCCTAAATGACATCACCCCGCTTAAACGGAACCATCCGGCGACTTGAAGAAGCCACCAGTCGCTTCAATATGACAACTGCGTTTATCACGACCAAATCTCAAGCCTGACGGCTGGCAGTCAAGATGCATTATGGGAAGAATAGCTGCCAAGTGTTGAAAAGGGAAGATGAATGTGTGGAATAAAACTGGATCTTTCCAGTTGCAGCATTTTTTTTTCTTCAGCGGAACATCGGAGACAGAGTGCAAGAGATGAGCTTTAAATGAACGGTCATTTTTTGAGGGGTACTAAACCCACAGTGCATTGCACATACTTCGTCTTCCTGTGAGACTGGGCCTATAGTGACACAGGAAGTGCAGGCCAGATTTGGCAGGCGACATCCTGGGCAGGGCAGCCATGGTTACTCAAGCATGCGTACTTTATGGTAAACAAAATGCAGCTTCAAGTCACAAAACCAACAGCTAACTTCAAGTAGATCTTCAAGCAGTTTAACAGCAAGACAAACACAACCAGGTCAAATTTCAGACATCACTGCAATAGTAGACATTAACATTTCTAAAAAAGCCTGAAACCGCAGAAAGTAAAAATAACAAAGAGGCAGTATATTTCATTTTTAGCTAGAAATGCCGCCTTTGTCTCTTGTGTCCCCGTTGTGAAACAATGAGTCATGACATGAACACACTCAGCAACGCTTCCCTTTTGATCTCCCTGTGCACCACCGAAAGCGCTTTTGTGCCAGATAATAACTTCAGGTTGTCCTAATTCTTCACATATGGGATCGGAGCACTCCACTACACAACAGGATGCTCCATTCAACTATATGAGCATAAAGGAGGACAATATCTTTGTCCTGAAAATACCATATCAAACTGCATTTCATGTTTAATTATATTGTGATGATTAATTAGTCACGTCAAATAATGAGAGAAATTGGAATGCACTACTTTGATGTAAGTAAGGCCAGGCAGGCCTTTTCATCAAATCATCCCCTATATTTTTATAGCCAAAAGGTCCCTTCTCACTGGTCATATCATTAATAACCAATTAATCGGCGAATTAAAAAAAAAAACAGTGAAAAAAAATCTACTTAACGCTTATAAAAATCAATATATTAATTACAGGCAGAACGTTGGACTATTTTACGCTACTTTGTCCTTGAGTATTTGTTTAGATTTCCACCAGAGAAGAAAGAGCATCAAAAATTGGCCATTGAATGTCATTGTTTTTGTCTAGTGTTATGTGTAGTAAAAAAAATCATTCTGTAAAAATCTGAAAAAAAGGCCAAATTTAGCATATTTTAAAGTGCTAATATCGGTTGATTAATCGATCGGGCCCAAAAAAATACTATACTGATACTTTAGGTCTGCACTCCCACTCTTGTAAAAAAATGCTGGGATACGATGACATCAATACCACTTCACCGGCCTCACATACAAGTATACATTCCCAGTAGGAGCCCTGTCAGTCATGTGGGGATACTACAAGGTCAACAACACTTTTATCCAACTCCTAATTATACTCTGCAAAATGGATGATAACCTTGCTTAGATGGCGAAGAAGTTGCGGCAGAGGACCGTCCAGCAAGACAGTTTCTTGACAGAGCCCAATGCCCAGCTCAGGTCATGCCGAGGCAGCCGTGCTCTAGTAACAAAGCCCTGGCAGAGGATGCTAGGCCAGGCAGGTGCCATTGCGGCACGGTACGTTTGCCGGTCCCGCGGGCCCAAGAGTCTAACTGGTTGACCCTGCCAGTAACATATCTATATAAGATTAAGTCATACAAGTCTAAGCACACACCAACTTTTAAACTGTGAATGGCTCATAAAATCCTTTGACCACTCAACCATTCGATGGATATCTGTGGCAATTCTGTAGCTACTGTAGAAGACTCTTGATAATAAATAAACTTGCTCCTCACGTTTGTTTAAAATGTGCACGTTTGTTTAAAATGCAAAATTTGTTTTGTTTTATTTGCTGTAACTTAGCACGTATGCAATTCACTGAAGTGATGATGTAGGCATTAAGCTTTCTTTAAAAATGTTCATTGATAAAAGAAGAGATGGAAAATGAGGTTTGAGCGGCCTGAGCACGAAGCTGCATAGCGCATGCGTAAAGACACGCAAGAATCTAAACTTTTTTTCCCCCCTCTAGAAAGGGACCAACGCCTTGCATTGTGCCACAATCACACCCGGCAACCAATCAAAGCCACGGTTATATTCTTGGCCTTTACTATACCGAATAACGGAACCACACCGATCGCCGAACGGTACCCCACGACGTGTTATAAACCAAGAGCTAAAAATAACCATCCTTACTGCGACATAAACGCGGGGAAACAGGACAAGAACTTGATTGTCTCACTTTCTCCCGAAGCTCTCGTTCGCTGTCCAGCTCCCTCTGCAGGACCTGAGCCCGGTCCTCGGCGTCGTCCGCCTGCTGCTGCAAACACTGGATCTTCCGCTTGACAGCATCCAGAGAGTTCAAACCTGCCATTGTCGACCAATTTTAACACTTAACTTTACACTACACGTGGACGGAAGAGGAAAGGATGCCAAAAAGGTGGCCAAAAACCGCCTGTTTGTGTGGGTCGTTTTTTTAAGGACTACTTAAAACACTTGACTTGAAATTTTGAATGAGCATTAAAAAAAGAGGTCCAACCAAAGTCTCGACACCGGAGACGTTCAACAAAAACGATGAGTGATAAAATCAGGAAGTAGGAATGTTTCTTTTGGTGGGGAGGATTCAATAGAGGCTGAAAAGCGTCGAGACGGGAGGGGAAAAAAAGGTAAGTAGTCCTCGGGAATGTAGCCGTTTTGGGGTTTTTGGTCCGGACACTTGGAGGGATAAATGAAAGCAGAGTGAGTGGAGGAGAGAGTCACATTGGAGGCCATCGGAGGAGAGCCGTGATTGGATGGTGAGCTCACAGGAGGCGGGGCCTAAGGGTCGCGTCTGGGGATGTGTAAAAAAGTTGATTTCTGTGACTGATGGGGATCACTTCAATCTGGTTTGTAAAGGAAATAACCGGATATACATTATGCATTATACAATAGAGTAAGGTATT
Organism: Hippocampus guttulatus; assembly: GCF_054856545.1. NCBI lineage: Eukaryota > Metazoa > Chordata > Actinopteri > Syngnathiformes > Syngnathidae > Hippocampus > Hippocampus guttulatus. Next base: position 14,469,921 of record NC_141267.1, read on the forward strand.
CTTTGCTGGGCGTGAATCTGTCAAGTTACATTCTCATATTTGTTCCATGAAAGTGTATTCCTGTAATTTATTCCCAACAGTGTATTCATTTCACTTGACTGCACTGCTTCCAGTGCGTGTATGTGGATGCTAGCAATGGGACTGATTCCATATTAAGCAACTTATAAAACGTAAGGTAGCGGTTTTAGTGTGATAGCTTGCAAGATTATGGCTCTGACATTTTATTGCTCAACTTTATTAAAGGTGACGTATTGTGCCATAGGCAGCATGGCATCCTTGTGGTTAGCTTGTTGGCCTCGCAGTTTTTCAGTTTGGACTACGATATAATTTCACATGGTTCCATAGGTGTCTTAATAAAACTTAATTTAGCCTGCATTACTATGATGACCATGGTTCAGCAAGCGATAACTCAGTGTTGCTTTAGTGACTTTGGAACTGTATGAAGCGACTTTTCCAACGCCTCCAGCACCCCCCCCCCCAAACAACTATCAACAAATCTAGAGACTTTTTTTGTGGTTTTATGGAGACTTTTGGAGAATCTGAGACAGAGCAGCAGATGTTAACCAGATTGCAAATGAACGGGGCGAGTCATATAAGCCATCACTGGTTAATTTAACCATAACACCATATGTACTTTTGGACCACAAAAAATAAGTATCCGTGACAAACCATTTGAGGGAAAAAAACATTTGCATATAATAAAGCAAAAGCACATCACAGCAAGATAACACACACTAATACTACAGCTATTGCTCAACAGATTTAAAGTCACTCCATGTACGAGCTCATTGCGAGACCTCAGTTCAGTGAGCACGTCAATGATGAACTAAGGCTCATCGTGCAGTTTTTTTTTCTTCACTCTTGTGATTGTTTCTTTTTGTGCGTGTGATACTTGGCAAATGATGTTCAAGTGTGTACATCAAAAGGATGCTTCAAGAGACCAGTAGGCCAGTAGCATGAGAGGACCCGTCGTCTGATTTGCAACGGAAATGCTGGAAGCGTAGATTTCATTGGAGACAGGAGAGCTGGCTCTTCTGTTTGCCTTCGCTACATTCCTGACATTCCAGAGTAGCCCCCCCCCGCCCAAGTCTTCTCCCATCACAGTGCCCTGAAGAAGTATTTGTTTTCACTGCTGTTATTATTAGCTTAACCGTGTCTATTGGGTGCCGCCGCGTCTTTTCTCAAGCTTTTCTGCGACTGATACCGGGATGGGAAGCACGGCTGCTTGACTTGCCAGTAGGTGTGCCCGTACAATCGAATTATGTCTTCACAAAGATAACTAGTGCACAATTGCGCCAATGCTGAACCAATATGCAAAGTGAAGGGTTCTGGAGGCAGAACGCAGAGATGTTAGCATGTCTGATTAACAATTCTTAAGCTCAAGGGGGAAAATGGTCAGAGGGGGAAACGGTTCCAATGAGGTATTTATTGATCCATCCATTTTCTAATCCACTTACCCTCACGAGGGTCAAGAGTGTACTGGGGCCTATCCCAGTTGTCTTCGGGCAGTAGGCGGGGGACACCCTGAACCGGTTGCCAGCCAATCGCAGGTCACACAGAGACGAACAACCATTCACGCTCACAATCACACCTCGGGACAATTTAGAGTGTTCCATTTGCCTACCATGCATGTTTTTGGAATGTGGCAGGAAACCGGAGTACACGGAGAAAACACATGCTGGTGCACGGGGAGAACCTGCAAACTACATACAGGAAAACCGGAGCTGGAATTGAACCCTGCACTCCGAGGCCGACGTACTAACCAGTGATCCACCGGCAGCGCGGTGGATCACTGGTTAGCAATAAAATGGTATTTTTTATTATGGTGGCTGTAGTTTGCAGTGGTTTGCAACTGCACAGATTCATACTGAAAACGGTTTTCTTGCGCCAGTATGATGAAATGCAAAATGGAACCACAGTAATAAAAAATATTATCAAATGCACACCAATCAAAACAGAACGTTTTGATTTTTGTCACGGCAGATTTCTTCTAACTCATTAGCCTGCCCTCTCCGTGGGCCGTCTGTGTACCAAATAGGGTATGACATGACCAAATAAGTGACCGAAAGATCCAGTGACAGGACATTTGAAACCATGCACATGGCTTTTGATCGCTCTTGAAACACAACCGGCACTAAGAGCTCTTAGAACTATTCTGCATTTATTTAAACAGAGTTGGCGCTTAATCCAGCGTGACTCACTGACACACTTCCCTTTCCTTTGTGTGTCCTGCTCCACTGCATTTCCCTGGGATATCCTCCAACAGTGTCTACTATGCTTCTTTCTCAAGAATGTTTACTCAGATGTCTGACATGAATGACCGCCTACCCGTGATACGAGTCCGGGACGGGCCATGTTGTGTATGATGGCTCCCTAATAAAGACTTGCTTGCTTGGATTTGTCACCTCTGTCATTTGCTCTGTAAAGCTGCCAATGATGTGATTTATTACCACTAACCGCCCCCCCCCCCAAAAAAAAATCATGCTGCTGCCAAACAATATGTAATTCAATATTTTGAGGATTACTTTGTATGCAATATAAGTCAACCTACTATTTCATTTTGATTGGGGTGAACTTATTTAACCACGAGTTTGCCCACAAATGGGCTACAGACTTGTTCTGAGCCGCAGGCCATTTGGTGCCTGGTCGCACAAGATAAGATAGGATAAGATAAGAAAACCTTTATTCGTCTCACAATGGAGAAATTCCCAATTCACAGCAGCAAAGTTATGAAAGGAAGACGTAGAAGAACAAAATATAGGAGCTGCTGGAAAGGCAGCCACTAACACGGCGCCATCTTGAAGTCAAAATAACAAAATAATACAACACAATATAAGACACAGACAGTCATTCAACCTGATTCAGTTTTTGTTCAAAGAGTCTGAACAAAAACAATATTTTTTTCTAATTTTATTTTGAAATCCAGCTGCTGATTATGATGAGTAAAATACCCAAACAAGTTTGGACAGCTTCTTCAAAAAGGGGAACTGGCCAAATAATGAGAGAGCATAAGAGCCAACAAAATCCAAGGAAATGAAAGCAATATTGAGGAGACAATTTTGACATTCCGATTTGAGGTGCCGATTTATTGCAAGTTGTCTTGCACACACCGAACCCACTTTGTGTAATAGGTGGTCACAGGCTCACAAATGAGGCATGAAACCATTAAAACTGCTTCGGCACATGGAGCCCAAGCACCAAAAAGAAAGGCCTTTGGAATTTTGTGAAAGAAAAAGATTACAACCAGACCTGGGACTGGTTCACTGGGGGAAAAACAAGAGCAGGGCTCCGATGGTTTACAACTACAATCAGCGTAATGGGTTATATAAATCATTTGTATATCAAATTATGACTGTGTGTGATAGTTTTGTGGCAAAAAATAAGTTGGGGACTGCTGATTTAGACCAGCGGGTTCGCAACTAAGGGGTTTTAATTAACACTTAAGGGTATCCTTATCAAACAGCAGAAACAGATGGAATCAAAGGCTCAACATAATGAGCGTGAAGACAAAAACTAGCTTGATTTTCATGCAAGTCTACTTTAGCATGGCTGGGAATTTGACAGATTATTTTAGTATCCTGAATTATGACTCGCAACGGCTAGGTTTACATTTCGAAGCAAATTTTTTTTCCCGATGGTTCTGACTACATGATGCAGACTAATGTTTGGGTCGTGCTTGGACATATACCTTATAAGAGAAAATGTATGATTGCAATCTTACCGATGAGATGTACTTGTAGATCATCTGCCAAATTTATCGGTACCACCGCACGCTACACACTGTGGCATTTATCGCATGAGAGGAAGACAATAACATGACAACGGGATGGAAATTAGTGAGTGGCAATGTAAGATGGCCGCCGGTGGCTTCACTTCTTGTCATGGCAACTCTGCCGCATTGGTAGTCTAGTCATAAATAAATCCGTGAACTGCATTCATCTGAAAGCATATGAGACTGCGCTTTGGGCTAGATTTTCAACGGGCATGAAGATAAGCCCCATGTCTTCACTGCTGAGAATGTGAGTCCGATTAATTCATTGTAACGCCCATAGTGGATATACTTCCTTGTCTCTTACCACCATTGTTCTTTGAGAAAAAAACATTCAAAGAATTCATAGAAAGAATAAAAAGCACATCCTAACTAAAAGGAGATCCAGTCAAGTATGCGGACCGCTCACGTTTTTTTAAGTTTCAAACTCTGAAAACTGAACTCATTGGACTGATTTTCCTTGTAACACCCCACAAGGGATATATAGCTATATACTTCTAAGGATACTTAATCCCTTCAGCCCTGTGAAAATACTGATGTGTTCAAGGCATGTCAAACGGGAAAGTGGCAGACCCTATAAAGGACCTGGGTCCTCCTGGTGGAGGCTGTTGTCAGAGACAGGAAAGTCTTTCCTGCTCCGACCCAAAAGATTAGCGGAAAATGGATGGATAGTATAGATATGCCCGCTTCAACTTCCATTGACTTTGATAGAGGGTGGAGGAACATAAAGGAGAGTGTGGGTAACTGAACTAGGAACCGTTGACGTGGTTTGTGTGTGTGTGTGTGTGTGTGTGTGTCTTGGTAGAAGCGAGCGCTCATCTTTCAGGAGTGGCTGCACAGGAATGCGCAGAGTGTCTAAAGATCTCCAAAGCGGTCACAGTGGATCAAAGTGAAGCCACAGCTGGCTCTCACTTCCAGAGTCCGGCTGTGGAATAGCAGGCTGCACACTGCTCAATAGGGCTTTGCCGTGACTCAAGCGTGGAGTCAGCAAGTTATTAACATGAAGGGAAAGTCAGTCGACTTGAGTGATGTGAAAGGTATTTGACCCCTATTTTGCGAGTTCGTGCGTGTGCATACGTGTGTGCGCCGACTTACATCTGCAGCTTTCTTCTCAGACAGTTCCAGTTTTTCCTGAGCGTCCTTCAGGCCTTCGGAGAATTTATCCAATTCATCCTCTGTCTGCTTCATTTTCTTTTGGAGGTCAAGCAGCTCTTCTTCCAGCTGTAGATGAAAACACGAAATTCAGTCGAATATGTTGATATTGGCTACAGAGCAGTGACTCCATTTTTCCTCCATCCATTTTCAATCTTGCTTGTCTTCATCAGTGGAGTTTATTCCAGCTGACTTTGGGCAAGAGGCCGGTACACCCTGGACTGGTCGCCAGCCAATCACATGCTACATATGGACAAACGACCATTCCACTCACATTCATAGATTTAAAGGTTTGCAAAGCCCAAAGATGAATAAAGGCCCATTGCTGCCCATTGAAAATGATTCAAATGACATACGCACAACATTTATGTAATACACTTCTCTTTAATTGCCTTTAATTCCAATTTATGTCATTTATATATGCTTATGTTCAGGGTTCTGTCCTTGGCCCCTTGCTGTTTCTAATCTATCTTCTCCCCCTTGGTAATATCTTCAGGAAACATCACATTCACTTTCACTGCTACGCGGATGACACCCAGCTCTACATCTCTACCAAACCTAATACCATACTCCCACCATCCTCCCTAACCAACTGCCTGCAGGAATTAAAATCTTGGTTCACCTCAAACTTCCTCAAATTGAATAGCAATAAAACGGAACTCCTCCTCATTGGCACCAAATCCACCCTAAACAAAATAAACAATTTCTCCATTCCCTTTGACAGCTCTTCCATCTCCCCCTCTCCTCAGGTCAAGAATCTGGGTGTCATCCTTGATAGCACCCTCTCCTTCACCTCACATATCAACCACATCACTCGTTCTGCATATTATCATCTTAGAAACATCCACCGGCTCTGCTCTTCTCTCACTCCTCAGTCCACTGCTAAACTTGTTCATACCCTCGTCACCTCGCGACTCGATTACTGTAATTCCCTCCTGCTCGGTCTCCCTCAAAAAACCCTCCATAAGCTTCAGCTGGTCCAAAATTCAGCAGCCCGCATTATTACACTCACACCATACATAAACCATATTACACCTGTCCTCCAACATCTCCACTGGCTTCCCATTTTACACCGCATTCAGTATAAAATCCTGCTCCTCACATTCAAATCCATCCGTAACCTAGCCCCTCTATACCTATCTGACCTCATCCATATTCCTACACCTGTCCGCTCTCTTCGTTCTTCCTCCTCTCTGTCCCCCCTGCTCGCCTCGTCACCATGGGAAACGGAGCCTTCAGTCGCTCTGCTCCCCAGCTCTGGAACACACTCCCCGCTGACCTTCGTAATACGGACTCATTAACACATTTCAAATCCAGCCTCAAAACACATCTGTTTAGACAAGCCTACTCACTCGAACCATAAAGCCATTATTTTTATTTATTTATTTTTGTTGTATTTTTTCTTATTTTATTTGATGCTGTTTTCAACATTGTGTTTGTGATTTTAACTGCTTGTTGTAAGGTGTCCTTGAGTTTCTAGAAAGGCGCCCACAAATAAAATGTATTATTATTATTATGTGCTGATTGGCTAGCAGACATTGTCTGGCTCTACTGCCTCATAGTCAGGTAAGTCGCATTCGTTTTGACTTTGCCATTGTCTCCTGAGCAAAACTGTCATTATTTGGAAGAAAATGTGCATACAACAACTAGATACTTGGCGTACATTTAAATAGTTCACCGTCGACTACTTAGCCCTTCACATGCTCATGCTCTGATAAGTGTTCCCGCAATAGCATACAATCATCCCCCCCCCCCCCCACTTCTGTGTGCAAAATTAGTGCCCTTATCGGCGAGCAGACACCCTTTCCTGTCAGCACAGAGTGTGTGCGTGTGTGTAGCCCTTTAAGACTTGCATGCTTATGAGGTGTGTTCTGTATTGGATCCACCTGTCAAGTGGGCTCGATAGGATGCTCTCTGACGATCCTCATTTGTCTTGTGTTCCTATTGGATACTATATATGAAGCAAAAAATTGAATAGAAAAACCCCCCTAACTTGTCGGTGTAATCTTTGTTTTTCCTGGCCACGGTAAGTGGTTGCTCTTCGCAAATAGATCGATGCCAAGAGTAAATGAACACTGGGGAATGTAAATATATGAGAAAAGTGTTTCCAGAAGATCTCCTCTGAGCTGTGTGCTTTTGCATCAGCAATGAGATTATAAGAATATTTCGATTGCAGAATATAAACATTTGTTCCAAAGTAGTCGCCTCGTTTGTAACTCATCAAAGTGCTTTTGAAATTATACAAGTGACATTGTTTTTTCTTCTCCGTTTCCCTGGTTGACCATAACAACAAGTGGCAAGGAAAACAAACTCTTCAGGTTGTTGCATTATGATCAGAAGGGAAATATTTTGACCATTAATCGTATCAAATGGATTCCTTATTTAGTCTTAATATTTTTGTTATCAATACCGTCTTTAAGTGACAATAAACGCATCAACGTGTCCTCTTCACAAACCCACCTGTTTACATTTGTCCTCAGCCGCCTTCTTGTCCGTCTCTGCCTGTTCCGCCCTGTCGATGGCATTCTCCTTGTCTAGTTTCAGCATCTGCATCTTCTTCTTGATGGCCTCCATGGCGGCTGCTTGCTCGGCTCTGGCTTGGCGAGATGATGAACGGTTTCTTCCACGGGTCGCTGCGTGGTATGAGAGGCGAGGAGAGCTCTTGTCAGTGCATTGAAGGAGGTTGGGGTTAGAGCGGAGGGGATGTTACGCTCTATATGGGGAGTGATGTAAAGTGCCACGAAACCTGCCCACAGGTCCTCCAATCCTGCTCCTCTCATCCATATCTCCTTGTCTCCACTCACCACTCCGCAGGCGCTCCATCCCATCTCCCCGACTATCACTCTCCCACACTTCACCCTATCAAAGCACTCGACCGGGAGCATTCCGTTACGGCGTGGTCTGCTCAGCTCCTTCGGTCCTTCACCCATGCACGATGTCCTTATTTGGGGTGGTGTGCTTTCATGAAGAAGTGCTGCGCAGGAGACAGCACAAGGAGCTTTTGCCCCAGCCAACAAGAGCATATAAATAGGAAGAAGAGAGCGGAAGGAGGAGGGAGAACTTGCTGTAGGCACAAATTGTGGCATCGCATCATAAATTAGACAGAGCCCTCGTATTGGAATGAAAAAGAAAAGCAAGCAAGTAAGATTATCCAAAAGTCTTGTCGACCAGCTCTAGCTGCGCTGCTTTTATGAATTTGTACTTTTTGGCAATGATGTCCATGTGTCAAAGCTTTATTAATAAACCAGTTTCGAGGTGCTGTCGCATAGAATCACGCTGCAAGGGATCTCATGGAGAAACTTTTGCAGGAGGAGGAGGAGAAACAAGCAGGGAATCATAAATCCTTCATCTCAAGAGAACAGGCCCCGTTTTTGTGCCTAGCACCAGTCTACCACAAAGCGCAGCCCAACTGTGCATAAGATTTCTTTCATTTGGTATTTTGATGGACGAACGCAGTTACGAAGGGTTGTTTGCGCCGTTATGGGAGTGAACATAGTCAAATTGCATCCAGTTCAACGGAAGACGCTTTTCTCAGTACTTTTAAATTCAGCGCATGAGAGGTGTGCGGTTTACGTGGCGGGAGGATAACAGACACGTTGGTGTCCATCGCAGGAGATCAGCGCGCACAAAGTACATTGATAAGCAGATGCTAGCAAATCTCCATTTGCGGATGAAGTAAAGCTGGCCGCTGTCAAGCGCGCACTTGGAGATCGCTTTCTATCCCCAATCGTGCGTCTGTGTGTGTGTGTTTGTTATCCAGTTAGGTGTGGCCTTGATGGACAGATTAGAAAATAAATAAATAAAATACTGTATACAGGACTTTATATCGAATATTTGTAGTAGCATTGTAAACATGTCTACTGGTGGCAAAGACTTTTACACAAACCTGGAGAATGCCAAAGCATATCAAATTTGAGTTATAGTTGACACTTTTGTGCCACATTATCATGAAAATTTTTCTCATACCTCATGTTGTGGCTGATGAGTGTCATACTTTAAGTGGATGGCACATTCCTTCCAGTTCCACCCTAGAAATACCATTCGGATGTTATTTGCTGCAATGGAATCCTAACATTGACCAAGCGTCATTTTGGTCAAAGTGACACTGTAAAACATCAGCGTGCATTTTACGAGGAGAAAATCAGTTAAATGCAGACCCCAGAAAGTGCGCCGAGAGCCTGTTGCAAGTGGCTGATGCATAGAGCAGCTGTCAGCAATGCTGATGTGGAGGAACGACCACAACCACGGTGTCATTCGGCATGTGGAGCAAAGGAGATGAAGCGGACTGAGGGGAGAGGAAAATTGCTGCAGCTGCAAAGCCTTTAAAGAGCGAGTGAGGGGTTTGTGGTTGGCAAGAATCAGCCATTGATTTCGTATGATTGAACTCGGGTTACCTATTGAAACAGAAAATACGGAATATATTTTTTAAAAGCTGGATGTGTCATAAAACAAATACTGAGCCATTTTCTCGATCTGGATGAAACACTCACACCATTCATCGTCTTTCGGATATCTATCCAAACTGATTTAAACCATTGAAAAAAATAATAATCCATGCAGGGCCACAAACAAAAGAAAGGATTAAATTGGAAGTTAGCGGGCAATAGCAGCGAACACTAAAACATATGTGAACTGCTAAAACACTCAAAATAGAACGCTGAAATGATCAACAGAGAACAAAGTTGGTAAAATGGAAAGACAGAACGACAGATGGATAGACTGACATAGAGTGAGTTTTATTCCCATGAGGAAAATTAAGAGTCAGGTGATCCCAACACGCACAGCGGACAGGAAATGGTCTCTCCGCCACATTTAATTTAAAGCCCGAGGACAGCTTTCCACTTTCCATGCTGTGTTCCTATGAAAATGAATGCAAAGCGAATTTGTTTGATGTGTGAAAATCACGACAGGAATCAACTTCTACGACTTCCTCTGTGGCTGGAACATGACGTGTCCGTGTGGTCGGCTACAATTCGCCATGTTCCACCAAATACCTGCTATGATCATGCTCACTTAAGACGACTCTTCCCTTGGATCTTATGAGATTTTGTCGGCATACCTAATGTGGTGACCAGTCAGTGTATACATCCCAGTGGAAGTTTCCACTGCCCGAAGGCGGAAACAGATCTCATGATTCACCTGGACAAGACAGCACCTGGATTCTGTTAATGCATTACACAGGCTCTGTAACCTTTGATCTGTACAAGCAGCTTCCTGCGATGATGTAATGATGATTATGTTTACTACCGGCGCACTCACCGATTCGGTCTCTCACACACACCTTGGACTCGATACACTCGATGTTTCAGTCATCACGAACCAATCCGAAGTGAGCTCACACATAAGAGGCCAAATGGAGCATGTCATTGTTGTTGGTGAGCTGGACACCCTCCCCCCCCCCCAGACACACACACACACACGACACCTGCATATGATTCAAGGCCAGACGCTTCAGACTTGACTGTTTGCATCCTTTTGTCAACAATAGGACTTGTGGAAGTGATCTGCGCAGAGGACACATTGTCCATGTAGTCAAAAGGACATATCCACCAAGTTTGTGTTTTAACTCTATGATGGCCGCCCAAATATTAAAGAATATTTTCTCATCTTGTTATCTGAAACAATGACTCATAATTCAACTTAAACCGGTGAGGCCATCATGTAATTGAGTCCTAAATAGCTCTGTTTCTGGATGTTCATTGTCACATATAACAATTTCTTCCACTAATGAGGGGCCCCATAAGACTAATGATATTGCCAGAGAAGCCGTGTACTATTTTCTAGGGTCAAAAAGGTCCAAGATACGTTCCCAAGCTTTTGGCTACAAGGTCAGGATTGAAAAATTCTTGGCATTCTCAAAGATGGGAACATCTCATGAGAACTGACAGGATATGATTGAACATATTCATAAATTCATTTTATTAAACCATTAATTGAATTGGCTAGACACTAGTAGTCCTCCTGGTCACCCAAAGGCATTTGAAATAAGTTCCAGTTCACTTGCAAGTCACGACCCTACGGAGGAACGACCACTATAGAAATTAAATGTGTGGATAGTGTCCAACTTTCAATATTTTCAAACATCCCTCTGCTAAACATTCTTTTATTGCAGTTTACCAGTGTCAGATGTCCGGCATTCTCCACAAGGCGAAAAATCAGGCACTCGGTTGTCAGCGTGGCGTAGCTTTTAAAGCAGACAGGTAACAAGGCCAGATTTGAGACAGGTGCGACTTTTGAGGGAACGCCCACTCTATAGCTGGAGACTGAGAAAAGAAAGCAAACAAGACAGGATCATGACAACCAGAAATTCTGAAAATGAACTCTTTGCAGTAAAGCAATACTTTCAGGCTCCTACCAGAGTGAGAAGAACCCCTGAAACAGAATTAGAAAATGAATAAACAGTATTAATACAGTTTATGTATGGATAGAAACAAAAGGTTTGCCGTCCTTTGGGGGCAATGCAATATAGTATAAATGGAGAAATCCAATCTTTTCAGGAAGCCGGAGTCATATGAGTCGTTCTTTACTGAGGAGAAAGAATGTATACCTGGAAGTATTGTTTTATTGTCTGTTTACATATGATGCTGCACTGTGTTCAAATATCCATTGCTGAAAGGGTTACAACACCGATGCTATTCATTAGCATGGAGTTTTCGATTCTGTGTTAGCATCCAGCTCGAGGACTGTACAATTAAGCTATGTGGTTGTTTTAAATCTACAATTTGTAATTTCCATTGTTTGATGTTTAGTTTGACAGTTAACTCCATGCTAGGACACATAATTCATGATGTAATTCCTCAAACTTTAATTCCTCACAGCCCTTCCCGCTCTTCCGTATGTCCTTGTTTCTTGAGACTCTGTTCCAGAGTGCCTCTTGTTACCTTGTGCATGACCGCACGTTCACCTCCTCTTACGCGGTGGTGGGGGGTGGGGTCAGTGTGGATTGCACACCCAGACAAACACTCATACTATGTACATCTGGCCTTAGCTAGATTTCACAACTGTTCTAGGAGCGTAAAAAGGACGTTTGTGTGTGTGTGTGTGTGCGGTTAGGGTAAGGAGAGAGGATGGGCCTAGCCTGCAGCTCCATTGAGAGAGAGAGACAGAGAGAGAGTGAGCGAGAGAGAGATAGAAGTCCTCCCACAGGAAACTACTACTTCACTCCACATGGCCTTTTAAGGTAAAAAAAACAAAACCCTCCCCAAAACTCTTTTCTCTCTAGTCGAGGGAATGGTCCAAAGATATACCATAGTCACATTTCAATCTGTGGGGATGAAATGAGTGAAGTAATACGAACGAAGAAAGCAAATGCTAAATTAAACCTGACGAGTGCAGTGGCTTTTACGCATGTGGTTAGAGTTATTTTCTTAAGACTTTCCTATCAAGAAAGTTTATGGCTGCCATGACGAGACCGTTGTGTCTTTGTGGATACAGAGATCCACTAGATCTGCTGACTCATTAACAAGGTTGTGGGAAGTACACCCCATGCATTTCCACTATGTGAGGGGGAAAAATATACCACTGAAAATTCAGCAAACAAGCATGACAACACGGTGACCTAGTGGCGAATAGAGCTGCCTCACAGTTAATTGAAGACTGTAAATTGTCCAGAGATCGTGTGGGAATGGTTGTTTGTCGATACTTACCCTGCGACTGGCTGGCGAGCAGTTGAGGGTGTAGTTGTGATAGACTTCAGCCCACCTAAAACCCAAATGAGGATAAGCACTGCAGAAAATGGCTAAATGGATGGCATGTGATGAAATTACATGTTGTTACATGTCATTTTTTTTTTCAATTTATATGAACAATTGCATGGACTGTATTGAGTCACACCTCTTAATCACTTATTTATTAAATGTGGCAAACATTATCAAGCTTTCTGATGTACGGGCATCTGTATACTTCCTGCTTGATGGCAACAGTTTAGGAAAGTCACTTTTGCTCCCAATGCTCAAAATGAAAGATGCATGAAGGCACGCAAGGATGAGTTTGCTTTCGAAAAACTTTTGGGACACACAAATTGGAATGAACTATTTTTACTTTTTGTAGGTGGCCCAATACTAATGTCCATATACTGCATGGATTTATATGCTGCTCTGGATGTTAATGGCCATTAAACATGAAGGGGTTGCCCTTTTATTAATATCCATGAGAGTTTAGTGAACAATATGGGTGCCTGTGTGGGTGTGTGCTCTCACAAACATGACATTGTGAGGCCGTAAGAGCGTGTTAACTTCCCTTTAAATCGCCTTCACCATCAGCAAATACTTTAAGTGTCTACTCACGATCATAGTAGAGTCATTCACCTTCGTCTCCCCCCACCCCTGTGCTGCTCGCAGAGGGCATCCAGGTTCCATCCAGAAACAGCTGCTGGCTTCTTGAAGGGCCCTGTGTTGGAAGTGAAGCATGACTGTAAAACTGCACAGCAATTATCCCAACAGCCTAAAAAAATGGTTAAAATGTAAGCGTTGGATGGTAGTTTTAGTTCTAATCTAATAGTTGAAGCAAAAATAAGCAACTGAGACATGGTTGCAAAAGTGTGCACACCCTCTTACTCTATCGCTGAGGATGTAAGAATTAACATTCAAACTCGTGTAGGAGTCAGCGCACACCTTCCACCATCTAAAAAGCCTGTGATTAACCCTAAATAATGTTCAGTTGGTTTTGCAGGCTTTTTTTTTCTTTACACCAGAAGCTTAATGTTTTGTGCTATTGTTTGGCCCTGGTGGAGGTCTGAGCATTAGTAGCAGTTAACGATACTGCCATTGAACTACGTATCATCTCTATTTTTACAATGTTCAAACTGGAAAGTGGCACTTGAGCAAAGTCATTATGCAGCGGTTATGTCAATGGTGCATTTAAAAGTGCTCACGCAGTAAGAATGTGTGATGTTATCTGCTCTGCTGATAGGCTGCCAGCATTGTGAACCGTTAAAAGGTGCCACCGCTGACAACATCATCATAGTCACTCAACCAACCAAAAGCAGCAGCTACTTTGAGTCAGGACTAAATCTGCTTCCTGAACTAGAAGTCAGTTGAGGACCTGGTCAGCCTTCCTCCTAATAAAAGTCTGGCCGCACTCTTTTCGCCCTGCTGTACCATGGATGTCACCCCACCCAGCCTGGTCCAAAATCCTCCCGTCAGGGAGAATCATCTTCCAACATGAGAAGCTCTCAAATTTCCAAAGCATTGGTTCTCAAATCACCAATAATCATCGACCTCATAAGAATTAGACTGTACAGTATTTGGTACTCATGGTAGGTTGCAGTTTGATTCTTTGTCAGACAGTGAACCACATTTGATAATCTAATTACCGGTAGGTGTCAACTCAAACCTCACCATGACCCATGATGAAATCTTATTTTTTCAATATAGACAATGATCACTATTTGTTTTTAATCACCGGCAAAAAGTAATGAAACTAAAAATACACCATGTAAATAATATGAAGTCATTCGTTCTTCAATTCTTAAAAGAAACATTTATTTATGGTGCAGATACTATAATCCATTTATCAGACACATTTGTGCATGTCAACACCCTGAAAACAATAAAAAAAATCTGAAATATACATTGAGCAATTATGTTGACAATCATAAAAATAGAACACTACTATATGCAACTATACAGTGTGTGTGTATATATATATATATATATATATATATATATATAGAGAGAGAGAGAGAGAGAGAGAGAGAGCTGTTTTTGTAAACAGGCTCTCATACTTATTTCACGTTAAAGACAGTTTCCCTTTGTTTCCTTTGCATTGCCCACATTCTCTTCAACATATGGCGACATTTAGACACTCATGGTTGGGGTCATTTCTCATAAGCAGTATAAACAAGAGGCAAACTAGAATATTTGCTATTGCTTTCAACAATGCACAGTACAGTATTCTTTTATTATACAGTGTATCATCTTATGTGCTCAAATGCTTTGCTCCGTTTTGCTTTTTCGATCCCTCGTTTGCAGTCACACCCATTTTTTTCCCGCCTGATTCCTTCAAAAAAAGTTTCCTTTTGTCGCGACTCAGCTTCACACCAGTCATCAAGAAACATGCCAATGGTGCTCTCTTGTGGATAAAAAGAGCATCACAACAGTCATGCCATGACTGCGATCCACGCGCATTAGTGTGATTGCAATTAGAATAGTCAAAACGGGGTAGTTTTCTTATATATGATTGGTCTACATTCCCCACAAGACCATGCCATTGCCGGAATATATTAGCTATGATCAATCATCCAATAAAATGACGCTTATACTATCTACTCAAGAGAGCGTGTCTGCATGCTATCCGAGGATTGTTATGATATGCTGTGATAAGTAGTCATATTTACTATGATATGACTATATATGCTTATTTATGAATCAGCAACGAGAACTGCAAAATTTCTAATCCATCCACTCTCTGTGCCGCATACATCTGCAGTCTCTTTACTGCTAAGATAAATAGGTTCACTTTTCTAGATGAAACTGCATCTCAATAAATCTGAGTATTGCGGAAAGCATCATTTATTTCTGTAGTTAAATTCATGTGGACCTTCAACAGTGTATTACATTATTCGCATCAAACAGACCGAAATATTGCATAATTTCATCGCTTTGCCATTCTGATGATTGCAGCATACAGCGAATGCGAACCCAAAAATAAAATATTACATTCGAAACTTAATACGTTTAATGACTAATGTAATGTGAGTAATGAACCTCTCTTCCTAAACTACTGAAAGTGTTACATGTTATAATTCAAGTGCAATAATGAAAAACAGCAATCTGTTTGTTTTGTAGTTCAACTTGTTTGACTTAATGGCATGGCAAAATTCCATCAGGAGATTGACGTGGTGCCTTGGTTCTTTTCGTGTGAAGGTTGCTTTCAGTTGATATCAAATAAAGATTACGCTGATTGTTGTTTCATAGGAAGAGGCTGTTCCTACGTGGACTGATAGCATGTCATTGAATAACGCATGTGACCTTCTCCCAATGGTTGTTTGGGGGAGATGCCAAGATCAAGGCCTTGAACCGATGATGCGTTGGGTAGCTCGTGGTTGTATTTTAAATTTTAAGGCAGCAGTAAAGGTTTTGCTTCTACTATAGTGACTTGTTGCCAGTAAATCTGAGGGCACATACCGACAAATCATTTACATTCGCATCCTGTATGCTGCAATGTCATTTTTTTCCGACAGGGGGAGACATCGCACTATGTGAATTTGGAAGCCACGAGTTAAAACTCCTTTCATCGGAATCTATGACCGATTCATATTTGGGCGGGAGGGAAAAGCACATTCATTAAAATCAAATAAAAACCATAAACAGATAACAGGCAAGCAGACACGAGCTAACCGTCAATAATTCGAGCAAACCTCTTTTTCGCATGCGTTTGTTGGTGATGGAGTGCAGTACGTCTCCGCTCTACAATCACATCAGTTTGCATTTATGTCAATACTTAAAAATACAAAGCAATCATTGTTTAGGGTGGTCTCAGGCTGGATATTGTGCAGGAAATGAAGGCCTCAGCCCTTTGGTGAACTGGGTCAGGTTTAGGAAGTTGTGAACCGAGTGCCCAGTCAACAAAAAAAATGATGAGAAATGATCACTCCTATAGCCTATGAACTCTCTTGACAGTCAAAGAAAGCTGAGGATGTACTAATTATCTCTGTAATCCTTTGTCTAATACTTGTTTACAATTTCATGAGATTGCAGCAGTGCTTGAACTGCCCATATTTTGTCTGGTCCAATTTGATCAATTTTAAAGGTTTGCAGTTTTTCAACAAACATACATAACAATGCACATAGCCTTAATAAAGGAGCGTTATGGTTATGTGGCCATTCAAGGTGAATGTCCTGAAGTGACTTTGTCATGCGACAATATAAAAGGGAATTAGGGGATAAGTGCCGATTTTAGAGTCTTAGAGTTAGGTCTCCAAGCATGTATTTAGTTCAACATGTGTTTGTTATAGTGTGACTCATTGGACACTAACTCTACAGGAGAACAGATTATGTTGCAAGAATCCATATGGGAATGTGTATGTTATTCCGGGGGAGTGTGTGTGAGTGGGGGTTGGGGGGCTTGTAGGCGTGTCCTATGCCATGACATCACTGGTTCTGGTTGGGGTGATCCTCTCATGGCCAATCAGTGACCAATGGGAGGTTTCTTATAGGAGGAGTTACTCAATGAATGATTGATTGGGGGTAATTTGTAGGATTTTTGGGGTTGGAGCGGGGGGGTGTGGGTGGTCGGTTTAACATTGACATGTTGAGTGTAGTAGGCTTTTGTGTAGTGGTGTCATATCTCAGGCCAAGAAGCTCTTCAGAACAGATTTTGGGTGCAATGAACCGGGTCATCGATTTACATTGTAATATACTGTCTGTAATTTGGCTTCAGCCCGACACACAATACACTTGGGAGTGATTTTGATAATCCATCCATCCGTTATCTTATCCGCGTATACTCACGAGGGTCGCAGGCGTGCTGGACAAACATAGACAAAAACAACCATCCATGCTCATCTATTTGACCTCACTCACACATTCATTCACTGCACTCATTAACTCATAAGAACGGCCAAGTGGTGTCCAAACTATGGCAAGGGGCCATTGGTGGCAGACTTCCTTTTTTTTTGGCGCCCTGTGACATACTTAACAATTGACGCTTTCTATGTTGGGTGCATGGCAAGGTAGGCAAAAAGAAGAAGATATTTGCTTTCTCAGTTTCTTGTTTTCCACAAATTACTCATCATTCAGCACAACCTATCTTGGAACCAAGATCGTTTGCCCCATTTTCTGCTTATGCGTCAAGGTTACTTGAGCATAGATTCCGGATTGAACCAAATAGTCGACAAGTCAACTTTGCTACTCTGCATCGACATTTAAAGCTTTAAGTTGACGAATCGCTAACCAAGTGTTTTGGGATTTCGTCTTCCAAAACGGCTAGTTTACAGAGGACTTCCAACTCGCCGGACTAAAATGCTCTATGGAGTCGAAAAATATTCGACCAACCAGGCGATGCAGTATTCATGCGTCTGCGTGGGTCAGGGAGTAAATAAATTTGTTGTCGGTGCATTAAAATAACGGCTAGCCTCGCTAACTTTGGCTATTCCGATTGCCACTACTGTTAAAATACTTGTACCAATGTGACCGGAAACGAGGAACGATACGGCTGATAGAAGTAAATGTTGGACACCTCTGATTTAAAGCCTTCATGCCGAATAACACGACTGCAAAGTAATGAAGGCATTACTTAGCTATGTGCATTATCAGCTTGACGACATATTATGAACAGACATACTGTACTTTGACGACCTCGCTTTGGACTGCCTTAGCGACGAGACTATTTTAGACAACTTTGCAGATAAATACCAGGAAACGTTGTGCATGCATCCAACAGTTATGTTATTCGTAAATGAAAGTATTGGAACAGTTTTTTGGAGAAACAAAAGCGCTGCAACGGTTATGTTATTCGTAAACGAAAGCACTGCAACAGTCATCGGGAAAATGAAAGTGAAGTATCGATTGATAGCTACGCCCTGCTTAGAGTGTATAAGACTTGTCTTGAGATATTGCTTTTGCGCATTTGTGCTCTGATCACAGCCATCGTCTGTATCTCACTTGTGCTTGGAATGTTCTGATAAAATCTTCATGAAGCAACCTCTCCATTTCCAGCCTCTGATTTCACACATGAACTCAACCCGAATTCGAACGAACACACAGAAAGGATGGCAAAGGATCCCGCACCAGCCCCTCCTCCTAACAGTAATGACTTAAAAAGTAGCAGATTTATTTTAATGTGACTTATTTTCAGCACAAGCAGTTCCCCATTTTGGAGTGAGCTCATAAAACACCTCCGACACAGTGATAATTTTACTAATGACTTCCTTCCCGTTTCCTGTTGTTTTTAGACATTTATCAACATTACACAAGTCGAAATTTAGGCCCTTTATCGGGAAAACAGAGGAAAGGTCACGTTTTGCATTTCAGAACAGTCATGTAAAGCTGGATGTTATAATTGGAATTTTTGCAAAAACCGAAGTAGGAGTTTGTCTGTTCATCTTTGGGCAAGGGTCCTTGAGACGTTTCCATGCATCATCTCATTACAGATCTAAAATTTGTGTTATTTGGTGAAACTATTGTCCCGGGCTAAGTTTCCAGAGTGCAGATCCCTAAATTACTGTCCTGACAATTTCTCAGTGGAGGGACAGTGGAGTCACTTGGATCATCTAATTTTGAGTACAACACATTTAATCGCTAAATAATTTTTAATTGAATCACTTTTAAAAATTTTTTTTATTGAATTACGAAAGTACAATTTCCCTCCCATATATTTAAGTACTGTGTTAATATTCAAACTGTGCATAATGTTACCATGGTTACAATATATAAAATATCATTTGTAGGAATGAATAAATGTTTTTAATATATACTCTGGTTTATTACACTGTTACTGTATTTTAATGTTACTCATTTTTGGTGGTACTTGGACAGCAAAGTATTTTTTTTAGGTGGAACTTGTATAACGTTTGAGAACCACAGGCTGAGAGAGTTGTTTTGATGTCTAAAAGGAACCAAGTGTGAAAACAACCTGTACTCAGTCCTATTCGAGGTTTGAGAAACATTTTGAGGAGAATTCAGTTAGCTTTTCTTATGACAACTGAAAACATTTGATCAGCACACCTCACTTTTATTTTCATTTATTCATGATGATTATTTTATGGAATGATTTTATTTGTCTTTTCCTTTTATGTAGCTGTGATTGTGAAATATTTTTGAATTCACTTGTGTATGAATTGTGCTCTACAAAAATTCTGCCTTGCTTTGCCTTCTAATGCACTAAAACAACAAGCACATTTTTGTATGAATGTTAAAACATGCCCATCCATCTTATTCTGCTAATCTGGTGTCGGGTTGCAGGGGCGGCAGTTTAAACAGAGAACCGCAGACTTCCCTCTCCCAGCCTCTTCGTCCGACTCTTCCTGGGGGACCCCGAGGGGTTTCCAGGCCAAATAGGAAACATGGAACTCGATTTGTGAATGTCGCAAGTCCACCGTGCCAAACTGCATACATCTACGCAGGGGGAGGTTAGATCAGGTGTTGGCAATTTTGCATACGTTTGCAAGCCAATACATTTAAGGGCACTGTGCGCCATTGTGGGCGTGAACACATTGGATTCCATTCAATGGCAAGCAAAGCGTAGTGGCGGAGTCGTATTTCTTTATCTACCGCTGAAATAAATAGTCTCATGATATGTACAGTATTATGTATATAATGCAGCCTACCACATTCCTATGTTCAAAAAGTTCTACTTCTGGTTGTATAAATTTGCCACGCTTTTCCTTATCGGCATTATGATTACCATTCCGTGGTGCCAAAATCAGGGGAAAGAAAGCCAAAGAAGAAGCAAAGCACAATTTGATTTTTTTTTTTTTTAATGCTCCCATAGTATGACATCACACAAGATTTGCTGATGTCTCACTTTAGATAATGAATGACGATGGGTAAGCTTTTGAAACATTCTTGTGAAGCATCATGAATAAACTCTAATTCATGCTACTTTTGGAGCATTCAAGCTCCAAATAAAAAACACACAAAAGCAGTTGAGGCGAGCGGTTTGAGGTTCCATCGTGTTAAACTGCTTATTAATGCTTTAGTTATTGACATAAAGGCAAGCCACTTGTCGAATAAATCCCCCCTGAGTTTAGCTTCAGGTCACAACTTGATTGTGAATCTTTTAGCTTCCCCATCACATTTTCTCTTCGGGAATCTTCTATCAAAATATGCTCTTACACCTGTGTGCATGCGTACAAGTCTGAATACGCCTCTCCACTGCATGACTTCAACACCCCAACGAGTCGCATTCCAGCATGGGCAAACCGTGCGTTTGAGCCCGCGTGGGTCAAATGGGATAAAGGAGGAGAAGAAGAAGAAGAAGAAGGAGACATGAAATAGAAAAACAAGAAGAGGAAGAGGCTGGATGAAACGGGAAACAAAAGTGACCCGTCTTATGAGGCCGTCATGAGGCCTCAGCTTTGCTGCTTGTTCCTTCTGTTGGTCGACTGTCAAGAGCGGATCACAGGTAGAGTGTCGCAGGAATGTGCAGATACGTGTGTGTGTGTGTGTGTGTGTGTGTGGAGTAGTGGTCTTTTCGCACATTGTTTATGACTTTATAAAGTAGCTTGATGTGTGCACATGTGCGCGGGTGTGTCTTGTTGTCAACTGCCACGGATCGGCCTTCTCGCCGTCCTTCTGGCTTGTGCGAACCTATCCTCTCGGGAACGTCACCGCCCCGCAAATACAAAAGCAACTGGTGATATTGATCTTTCTTAGCAGGGGATCATGTGGCCAAGCGTTTTCTAGAAGCAGACTCGGTGAGAATCTGGACAAGAGGCCACAGTTTCCCACTTTTCATGCTGCCTTTCACTTTCATTGTCCAAAGGCCTCGGAGTAACTGCCGTATATAGCACCACACGTCATTAAAGTAGAGGAAGTAAAAATACTATCTGTGTGGAGAAGATGTCATTATGAACTGTACTGCCATTTATTCACTCTTTGGTCATCATTTTTGTGTAATGTGTGTATTTTAGTAAGGCAGAAGCAAACGTGGGAGGAAAATTACCACTTGCCTTTGGGTGTTATTCTAATTTTATATCCTGGTTGCCATTGTACAGTAAGATGCTTTTGCTTGCGTTTTTGTAAGTCAGTGGTTACAAACAAAAACATGCAACAGGAGGTAAATTTGGATTCATTGATTTCATAATGGGAGTGGATAAACAAAAACAATTGTCATATTCAATCATTATTTGCGGATTGCAGATAAGGTAAGATACAAGCCAATATCATAAGCACAGGGTATATACAAACAAACTTAAAAAGAGAAAACAAAATCAAATACCAATTGAAATGATTACACTAAAGCTAAATAGAGTGAGCTTGACATCAACAGACATGATCACATATGAAGTGAACAATGTTCGACGTTTCATTGACCTTTTTAGGTGTCAGTTAATAGAACTGAAATGCATCATACCGAGACTATCGAATACATGGGAGTTAATTTGATTTATAGTTCATATTTTTTCCAGCAATTTCAACAGTGTGTCGATAAAATATTAGTTTAAACATAAACTGTTTTAAAAATGTGTTTGAACGTATCCTCTTCCTGTCAGCCATGACAAATGACATCATTGAATTTTTGAAGGATGTCCGTAACACAAAAAAAACCATAATTCATGTTTTTTTTTTGTCTTTTTCTCTCAGGCGCCGTTAGCTTCATCAGCCCGTATATAAAACACTATGAGGGGCTGTCATACGACAGGCAGGACCTCCACAGGAAGCACCTTCGAGCCCGCAGAGATGCAGAAACTCAGCGACACGTGCTAGACTTGGACTTCACTGCCTTTCACAGGTTTGGACGAGAGAAAAGGCTGTGCAGATGGACTCCATTTATACATCCCGATTGGAACAAATTAGACTATGTTCTCCAACCGTTTGTACTTCTTTCAGAATTCAAACATGTTTTGGTACTGTGTGCTTCCCAAACTGTAAAAGTCAAGTGTCAAAAGTACAGTAACCCAGAGTTCAAACTGTTGTCATGACCTCAGACTACTGTATCCTGTGAAACCTCAGCTCAACTTTGTTTTTTTAAATGCCAGTACTAATAATGGCAACAAGTATAAATGTGATGATAACCCAACCAACTAGAAATTGTCAGGCAGATATAAATGTCACTGTCCTGGCTGCTCGGAACAATATGGCAAAGCCGCCGGTAATAATAACAATAGAAGAAAAGAATTCACACTCTAATGTGAGTTGAGGTTGAGGCTAAAGTCTGTTTGGTTGTTTTCACATTATACTTTACTCATTTTTTTTGTACATATCGATGAGGGTGAACAATATCAACATGATCCAACAATTGAAATTTTGACACACTGTACGGTAGTGCCTATACTTCTCACTGGAGAGCGCAGATAACAAAATGTTACTTCAAACATCACCTGTACAGTTGCTAAAGGTTTTATGTTAAATTTTGAACCTAGAACGTTTTAATTCTATTGCTAATATTTCCACTGGGAGGAACTGTAAATTCAAATAGATTTTGTTTTGCCTTCAGAGGTTGCACTACGCCTTTCCAGATTGTGTATTTGATTCTCCCGTTTCCTTTTAGAACTTTCCGACTACGCCTGAGACGAGATGCTGGGACGTTCTTCGGTGATTTCAAGGTGGTCAGTGAGGACGGAGCCACAGCCGCGGACCTCGCACACTTATATTCAGGGACATTGGAGGGTAGGTTTGTGTGTGCCTGTGTGAAGTGTTCCTTTGTAACTAATAAAATTCGAGCTCACTGACCCCGTTGTCTCTTTTGTTGCTCTTACAGGTGAACACGACTCTGCCTGTCACGGGTCTGTGTTAGAGGGTCAGTTTGAAGGAAGCATCCACACAGGCAACGTCACTTATCACATAGAAGCCGCTCACAGATACAATGTCACTGACCACCACTCCATCATCTATCGTGAGGATGACATGGGTGAGAAAATTCTACACGTGCGGTATATCATAGCTTCCAGTTATACACAGAGTTGTTTTTGAAGAGGATAAAGAATACATGCGTTGTGGAGTATTGTTAGATTGTCTGCCAACGTGTCTAATAGCATCGTGACACTGAGATTATTTGTTAGCCAGTTGATGGCGCTTTGCATTGTTTGTTAGCATTAAGCTAAATGCACTTACCTAAGGCAAAGCTACTTGGTTGTTTTAAATTTGCAATGCAATATTATTTGTCTTGTGTTTAGTCTGACAGTAAACTTCAACCAGGAGAGGCAATTAACCGGTTGAAGCCTTTTTTTGAAGATTTGTTCAGTCTATCTGCCAAACTGCTGCTTGTTGTGTGTATTGAATTGAGTTCACTGCCACCGTATAGTGCTTGTATCTCAAATTTTATCTGACAAATCAAAGCAAAAAATGGTGCTCGCATATCGAAAAAGTCACGTTGTGTCATTCGCATCTCTAGGCCCCGCAATCTTTGTACAAAGTTACGCGATGAGGAAATTAGAGTAAAATAGCAGCAGTTGAATGACAGCTGTAAGTATCAAATGATTCATACAGTGAGGCTATTGAGCATATTTCCCCTGAACTGCGCCATCTGCCTCTTAACTGCTGTTAAGCTCTAAAATTCCATGCTACAGTAGATCCCCTTCACAATTCGATTCACATGCATCTTGGCGTCAAATCTCAACTCCAGAATGCTTTGTAGGCTGGTTAACTCGAGCTCGTGAAATCAGACTAATCTCACGACAGGAGAGCAAGAGGGAGTAGGGAACCCTGCAAAAGTGGCAAAAGAAAAAGCGAGATGAAGATGGCGTGATACTGAAGTGGGGGAGGGGGAGCTAGACTGAAACACAACAAAACAATATGGGAAATTAGTATTGGGAGGTTTTCATACAATGGCCTCATGCCTGCCATGATCAAGTACAAATGTGTAACTTGGTGTGTTTTTCTTTCCTCAGCATGACGTTTTTTTCCAAGAATGTGTGCCCAAATTCCCAAAATCTTTGAATGGGAGCACACATGGCCTTCCTTTGTCTCCGCTCAAACAAAATCCTTGACAGCGTCGCAAAACAACATCCTGCGCTTTCATCTACAGGCCAAGTTATCGTACAGGAAAGTGCAAAACAATCCTGCTCGAGATGTTTCGATGCAACAATCGACAATCCCGTTATGGGTTTATATTTGGACTGAGGACCTTGTGGATGTGGTCTCCCCTGAGATGGGTGATGTCATGATATCACCTTCGGATATGGGACCTCTGGCGCTGCACAGGGTGGTCTGATTAACCACTAGCGCGTCGACCTCACAGTGCAGAGGATGTGCGTTCGATCCTCGCTCCGGCCTTCCTCTGTGGAGTTTGCATGATCTCCTTGGGCCTGTGTGGGTTTTCTTCGGGTACTCCGGTTTCCTCCCACATTCCAAAAACATGCATGGCAGGCTGATTGAACGCAGTCTAAATTGTCCCTAGGTCTGACTATGAGGGCGTGATGGTTGTTCATCTGTGTGTAACCGGTTCAGGGTGTCCCCCGCCTACTGCCCGAAGATATCATTAAAAAAAAAGTATCTGGATCCAGATGATTTTATTTCGTGCAACCACTTGACGAAATAAAATTAAATTCAGCAAAAACCTTTTTCAGTGCACGTCGTTCTAAAACATGAATTGCAAATGTATTGTACATACAATAAAACAGAACTTTAACATATGTACTGTACACAATAAAAAAAAAAAAGGTAAGCCACTGCCATTTCTTTGTACAGATAATATCTGCAAAATTTTGCGGTTCTCTTGCGTCCACTAGAAGTAGCCTGTATACCAATGGTGGTACTCATACTGCACTTTAAGAACCATTGATACACAATTTTTTCTTCATTTTTCTATACTAATGTTCATGTACTTTCTTTAACATGTGACATGACTGTCGTGTTACCAAATACTTTCATTTCATCAAGCACCAAACCTAGGTCACCCCTGATGTTTGTGGTTGATATCAAGAAGACTTACGGTAACACGCATCCCCCATTAATGCTTAACTATCCCCTTAGAATTTAATGTCAATATTAAAAAAAAAAAACCAAGACAGCCATTTTTCTGTCATGGTGTAGCCTGATTCCTTTGGCCTCAATTTCTGCTGAGTTTCATTTTCAGTCGCTCTTTTGGGAAAGCCAAAGCAGTTAATTATTGGCTCCAACCGCTCATAAATCATTTCCAGATATTTGCTTCTTCGTAACTCTTGCCCGGACACTCTGGATGAGCCAATGAATTGAGAATTATCGCTATAAAACATGGCTGAACTCTGCTGGTGTTGAAAAATCGTAATGCTATCAGTTATGCGTTTTATGATTTTTTTTTTTTCAATGTCGCAAAAGCGACACTTTTGCAGCTGTGCTCCCATGTTGCATTTGTGGAATTCTTGGAAAGCACAGTGGATCTGGGGTTTAAGTATGCATGGTTTTAATTTGATTTAATTTTTAGCTCTTTAGTTTTGGAAGTGAGAAAACATGTGTATGGCAGATCAGTCTGGGAAATGCCTTCCTTCACTTGCCCTGCGTCGAACTAACCCCAGTAACGTAGTTGGCTGAGGTGGCGTTTCGTAGAGTGGTGTGACCCAATCAAGTGTTGCTCTCTAGTCCATGGGTGCCCCCCCTCCCCGACCCCCCGCCTTGAAGTTTTTCTGGGTCACCGGTTAACTGACAAAACGTCCCCTCTCTCGTGCGACTGCAAACAACACGTGAAAGTGATTTGAGGTCATGTTACTCAACAGCGTCTAAGGGAATTTAAGGCTATTTGTCTCGACTGAATGCTGCAAGAGGATGGTTGGTTGTTATTGTGGGCAGATGCTTGTACGTGATGTGCTGATCCGACACCGGCATCATCAGTTGTAGCACAACCTAGTCCACTTTTTTTTTTTCAGTACTGCGTTAGACTGCGCAACATGATTTGGAAATGAGTACGGATGCAATGACTCCCATGTGAGCAAGCATTATTGCAGACGTGGATGAAGAAAGATGTCTCAAATCTGTTCCAGTGAAATCAAGCCCATCAATCCACTTTTTTTTTTTTTAACAAATCAGACAGCCCCATTGCGAGGTACATTACCCAACCCGTCTCCGCTATTTTGAAAGTGTCTGACTCCGTCAGCTCGATGATGTTTGATTTGTTTCAATGGATTAAAATAGTCCCGTGAAATTCGGGGCTACGCAGCTAGAGCGTTTTATTATAAAGACTATTTGGGGGTCGTTTCCTACTACACGACATCTGGTAAGGGTGGCTAAGTAGGTGCCCTGTAACCACAGTCTTGCTCAGTCAATTCTGACCATGTTTTTTAAAATTCTAATGACATTTTGGACAATCTTGGGATAAAAACTTAATGCTGTTGTAGTGATTTATCGTGGTTCCACCGAAATATATATTCGCTAAGCACCGTTTCAATGGGTAGGCATAGAAAAGGGTCTCGGCCAGTTTGTTTATGAAATTTAGATTCATAAGATCTCTGTAGATGCCTGATTTGCAAACAATGAAGAGTACGGTGTGGTGAAAGTGAAATGATGTTTGTATCCGAATGACCTGTGCTTGTTGTTGTTGTTTTTTTTTTAATGTAGTTTTACCAACTAGAGGACCTGGACCAGATTCTGGATTTTGTGGTACAGAACATCTAAATGCGGTTGCCCAAAACCTGAAACCTGTTTATCAGGTAAAAAAAAAATAATCCTCACCTATTACCTTTATACCCCCCCCCCCCCACCACCACCACACACACACACACACACACACACACACATACAATTTAAACAAAAACATCTCAAAAGAGTTTCAGAAGGCTTTCACCTTTCCTTTGGCTTCTTTGTGATGCCACCACAGAAGTGTACAAGTGATGTCAACAAAGGAAAGTGAGACCATAAAATGGGAAACGGATCTTTCTGCATCGGAAAGTCCTGACAACTTAGTACCATATGAGCAATGCAGGTGGTTTGGCACGCCCGAACTTTGATTGTTTGTGTCACTCCACATCCATGTGGTCTACTAATTAATATTCCCCAAGGGTAACCGACGTATTGTTCATCAACTAATGGTGTGTCCCAGGTGTCCCTTTTCAACAATGGTTTCCGGAACATTTACTGGTATCCATTTTTAACAACATGCCCGGTTGTAGAGTTCATTTCCAGTCTCGGAGCATTGTGGAATGGTCCGAGCAGATGTTTTCCCAAGAGTTCCCGTTGTGTTCCTGTCACTACAAGTTCCCTATGTGACCCTGTCGGCGTCCCACAGGAGGCGGCCGCGAACCGTGTGAGGAGAACGCCGGACGAAGCCAAAACTAGCTGCCTGCTGCACCTCACCGCTGACCACCGCTACTTCAACAAGTTTAAGTCTGTGGAGGCTGTTGTGGCTCAGGTGACCTTCACACACCGTTTGTCTTGTTTTGCAAAGTGAACTGCCTCACTTGGCTTGAGTATTTTTTTTTCAGATACACTAATCTGAATCACCGATGGAGCCACATTTAATCTCTAATCTCCTGAATTCACAGTGCTGAATTGTATTGCAGCCAGAGTCCTGACTGTGAAGTCACAGTGGCAATAATTTGAAGCATACCAACTTTATTCGTCCGTGAATTGACAACTAGGTTGAGATTTCCCATGTTTGCAAAGCAAAGGGGTCTACACAGAAGATGTCAGCCAAAGCGAAACCAAATCACTGTGTAGCTGGATCCACAAAGGTTTTGTGTTACATTCACTTTAAAAGAATGACCAATAGCCAGATTTTGTCCCCGAGTCGCCTGATCACGTGCAGTTTGTGACTGGGTCAAATTGAAGCTACACGCCAATTGCCCCTGAAGTGTGTTTACAATTTTTTTTTTTAAATCAACATTCAAGATTTAAGTTTCGCGCAAAGCACAGTCTAATTGTTCGTATGGGTGGAGTTTTCTTTCTTTTGGTATTTTGGCACATGCACGCAGTTAGAAATGTGTAATGCGCCGTTGTGGGAATGAACACTGCCGACTTACCAGTGGAAGCGGCGCCTCTGAATGCCGTTAAATTCAGCCGCAGTCTTCATGCATAAAAAGCCTCGCTGGAGTCCCTGCAGGAGATCGACACGCAAAATTACATTCATAAGAAACTTCAAGAAGATCCCCACTTGCAGATTTTGGCAAATTGGCCAGGGCAATTTAAGACCCCTTACACTCAAACAGAGCCAGTGATCACTGCTGTGAAGTGGGCACTTGGACTTCTACCCTATGTGTGCATCCGTGTGTGACACTGACTGATCAAAAACTGTTCAATCTAGGATTGCACAAATGATATGGATACCTATACCTGATTCAGACTCAAGACATGGATCAAAATCAGTTCACATCTTTTGATTGAGACAAAACTATTCTGAATCCAGATTGACAAAAATCATTTGCATTATGCCCTTGCTATGAGAATGTTCCATATGCAGATCATAATCAAAAGCTTAATAAACTACTGTATTCCTTTAGTCTGACTGCAGCTACTGAGCAAATTTCACTGAAATCCATTTTCACGACATTTCATTTTGCTGCGTAGCAAACAAAGAACAAAATGATTGAAGTGTTGCTGCTGCATGACTGAAATAACTATCTGTCTGCACACAGCTGACATGGCAATGCAAAAAGCACAGCGTACAGCATGGGGTGGGTTTTAACAACAAAATGCATAGTCAACTTACCAAAATACAATAGAAACGCAACATACAACCTAATAATTACGAGTATTTGTCCTGTAAATTGGTCTTGAGTTGCCGTTCCATCCCTCTGCCCATTATCTGACCTCGCATCAATTCCACTGACCCCCTTTGCATTCTTTCCACACCAAGCAATCAAACACACCCGTCCCTGGGTTCCTGCCCGACTCTTGCAAGGTGGGCTATGAAAATACATTGTAAGCCATTCTGTAACATGATCTGTTGTTGTAAATAGACAAAACGCTTATTGTCAATCACTGCTGGCCTGCTTTCACCATCTACTGTGTCCAAGGTGTCAATATTTACAGTCAAGGAAGTTTCCCCTGCTGGTTCAACTTTTTTTTGTGTGTGTGTTCAGCTCCCACTGTTTATACAGTACATTCACACACGTGAGTGTGTGAATGCATCTTTAAGGGTATGGTCGCTGGCGAAAATACTGCGCAGCGGAGTTGCCTAAGGGTGCTGTGTGCCATTTCCCCGTTATGGCCTGAATATTATTATGAATGACAAGAAGTTGGTCACGAGCCTTTTGATTTGAAAGAGGCCAAACTATCTTCTGTTATTTGGTGCATCTTTGTGCCGGGGAACTACCGTCAAGTGAGGGGAGGAGCTTCATTTAGTTGGACCATAACCTTGTCTAATCAAAAAAAAAGTGCTTTGCCGGCACTTACGTGCAAATATAAACTTTTCTAGGTGGATGTCAGTTGCTTAGGAATTTCTGGATTTGCGGCAGGGTTTCATTGTACTGAATAGGATATTGCTCTTGAATAGTTTTGTTTATTTGTGTCGGGAAATATATATATATATATATATATCATTTCTACATGGTAGTCAATTCAACTGCATCAGGGCAAGCTAATAAACAGTTCTGAAAACTACAACTCGAATCAAGATTTTATTAAAGAAAGATGTATTTTTCAAACTATAACTATTCTTAAGGCGGCCCAGTGGGTCTGTGGTTAGTGAGTCGACCTCACAGTGCAGCGGTACCTGGTTCAATTGCATCTCCGACCTCCCTGTGTGGAGTTTGCATGTTCTCCCTTGGCCTGCGTGGGTTTTCTCCGGGTACTCCGGTTTCCTCCCACATTCCAAAAACATGCATGGCGGGCTGATTCAACACTCCAAATTATCCCTAGGTGTGAATGTGAGCGTGGATGGTTGTTCGTCTCTGTGTGCTCTGCGATTGGCTGACAATTGGTTTGGGGTGTCCCCCGCCTACTGCCAGAAGACAGCTGGGATAGGCTCCAGCACGCCTCGCGACCCTTGTGCGGATGAAGCGGATCAGATCATGGATGGATGAACTCTATTATTGAATCTCTTCTAAACAATCACCCAAAGTGACCTATAAACCTTAATATTTCCTCACATCTTTCTGTGGTTTGTTCCCAGGTTGCCTCCTACATGAGAGCAGTCAATGACATATATGACAAAGTGGAATTTGACGGCATCAAGCTGATCAACTTTAAAGTCAAATCCCTCACTGTAAGAAGATACTGCACTCTACAGCAAAAGAACTGTTCAAACATAAGCCGCTGCTTTCATGTTTGACTCGCATGGATGCTGTATGACTAATTCAGAAGAAAATATGCATTGTTATATCGATTTGGTATCTGATCAGGTCATGACAGAGGAGAACAAAACGGATCCTCTGAATCCTCTCTACATTGGCCCAGAGAAGCTATTGAGTCTTTACTCAGACAAGAACTGGGGCAACTTCTGCCTGTCGTACCTGCTAACCAACCGAGACTACAGCGGAGTGCTGGGACTCGCCTGGGAGGGCAAGGCCGGTGAGTTGCAACACATTTGATGGTTTGCGGCCT
The DNA here is from genome assembly GCF_054856545.1 of Hippocampus guttulatus. Classification (NCBI taxonomy): domain Eukaryota; kingdom Metazoa; phylum Chordata; class Actinopteri; order Syngnathiformes; family Syngnathidae; genus Hippocampus; species Hippocampus guttulatus. The sequence continues at coordinate 14,500,896 of NC_141267.1, forward strand.
CACAAAAGACATTTTATATCATACAACTAATTGCATACATTAACAATTATTTATTTTCCATTTTTATTGTATTGTGTTTGCATCACTTGGAGAGGAAGTTGCCAAGCCCGTACATGTACAAGCACAGATGCATCCCAAAATGATGTATTATTACATACATTTCAGATTGGGAGGGGGGGGGGTACATCTATGTTTTCACCCAACATCCACACATTCAAATTGCAGTCTTACAGAAGAAGTGAAAGCAGCAAACTGAAACAGGAAGACTATTTGTGTGTCCAGTCCACCCTCTCCCCAAGATATTTGACTTGAAAGGTGAAATAATATTTGCCTGCGCCGCATCAGTGTTTGAACCTCTGCATGGTGCACCACTGATTCATTGCCTATATGACTCCTTGATCATGACTACAGAGCCGAAACCAGTGTTTGATGGAGCCTATACAGTATGTTTGTTAAATGGCATGCCTGGGGACTTTATGAGGTGGAGCTTTGTGCTCACGTTTTGCGGTATTAACTCAGGAGCTAACAAAGTCATATGTTTGAAAAACAGTTGGGTAATAAACTTAAAGTGGCCCAAAAAGGTAATGCCCCAACCTTTTGGGCTATGTACTGAACCCAAAAATGAATGAATAACCCCCAAAACCATAATTGGGTTGTTTGTGACAAACAACTCCAAATGGGTTCTTCATTCCTTTGACTTTGTGGGTGAAATACATAACCCCAATTAATAAATTGGGTTGAGCCCTTTCTGACTTCATTTGGGTTGTTTTAGATCTAGCGTCTTTTTTCTTTTTACACTATTAAACAGTTGGGTTACAAATAAATAAAGGGATTGACGCAACTTTGAGTCATACATTTAGCACAAAACAAAATTGGGTTTCTTTGTCCAAACACCACCAAATGGGTTATTCGTTTGACACAATAACCTTTTTTACATACACGTTAAGGACTTTTTTATTTTTTTTTAACCCCATCTGCTCATGGCATGGTCCTTACGCACGTTTTAAAAATCAAATGTGAACCTTGAAGACAAAAGCTTTCCCAACCATGCGATAAATTAAAAGAGGCACATACTATTTTTGCATATAGCTGGCGCTAAAATTGCTTCGCGTGTCTTTAATGCAGGGAACTAAAAATACAAATTCAAATAAAAACATTGGATGGAAGACAAATTTTCCATGAAGGGTGATATTTTGCAGGCTTCGAGTGCGGCATAATTGTTGGGCAGCAGGAAGTTGGTGAACTCCGGCAGTTGTGTCGATAAGAGGACTCTTCCTGCCTGTCATTCATACGCAGCTTTTTATTGGCCAAACCGAGGTGGGGGTCGGGGGGGGGGTGTGAAAGCAGACATGTGATTAGGCCCCAATGAACCTTTGACACCTGAACACACCACCACTTCTGTCACCACCCTCAGATGTCTTCGAGAGGCTACATTCCGCAGCGTGATCGCCATGGTAACGTCTCACGTGAGGAGCACAAAATTTGTAGCCAATGGGGATTGCTGTGACTTCTCCGCTCCACGTGACTGGTCAATGAGTTTTCCCATCAAATTTGACCTCAGACAACCAAATCTCTCTAACCCAAATCCACCCGTTTATTGCTTCTGTTGGCCAATGTGTGCCTCAGAGACCCCTGTGCTCTTGCGGCAAGAGCAGGGTGCGCCGCAAACACACGTGCAGACACTCGTATGCGCACCACCCCCATTAATCACACCAGACTCCTCCTCTAGTTGAGTTTCATATGGCAATACGGGGGGGGGGGGGGGGGGCAAATGCTAAACCACTGTCAAATTCCATCTCTGCTTAAACTGATAGCAACGATCTACTGTTTGGTGGTGCCTCAAGAGGCAGTTGCCTTGAATTTTTTTTTTTTTTTAAACATAGCATAAAAAGTATGTTTGCTGTGACAACTGTCTTGGCAATAAATCATATGCTGCCTTGTTTTTAAGTAACACACGTTTGCGGAATGAGCAGCAAAACTGAATATTGCCAGTGATGGCCCGAAGCCATCTTTCGCACAATTTGGTTAATTGAATATTTTTCCACATACCCACGCTTCTGTCAAGTCAAGTACAACTTTATTGTCAAATGTGCTGCATGTGCAAAAGTCAAAGTTGATGTGCAACATACAGCACAGATAAAATTTCTTCCCTCTCAAGATAACATGCAACAAGAGGAGCCGCTGCGGGTGCCCGCGCCGCCATCAAAGGAAAAGCTAACATAAAATGACAAAATAAAACAAGACAACACATGAGACACAATCGAGCAATCCGAACCACTTTCCTGCATACACTTTGTTGTTTGAAGCAGTGAAAGTTCTGTGCCGACAGTGTGAGGAAATGATCGTCTTGGGATGCCCACTTCAGAGCATATCCCATTATATGAAACTTGGCCTTCAATTTGGAGATGCTACTAGGACGTATTCCAAACAATTATGAAACTTTACTTTGCGGAGCAACATCTTGGATTTGCCCTATCGGACTGGCCCTAATCGGATTGGTCAAATGTGGCAGACACTTACTGAGCACTGTCGTAGGTCCACATGCTGCCGGTACCTCAAACTCAACAGAAGACTCAATAACAGCAGCAAACAAAAAAAAAAAGGTTTGCAAAAAGGCAAGGTAACAGCAAAACCCAAAAATATACAAAACAAACTAGCAAGAGTCCAAACATGCGTAACCAAACCAGCAAAAATCCTTACAAAGCAAGAAGTTCTAATAACAACACCGGAGGCAGTCTAAAAAGCAAGGTCAATAATCCTACAAAAAATAAAATAAATAGGCAGCTTGGCAGTCCTTAAATACAAGGCAGGCTTGATTGGTAAACGCGGAACAGGTTCACCTGCTGGAGGGAACCGCCCTTCACTCCAGCTGCGGCTGATAACAAAACAAACAGACAGACATGACACACATGAAGTACTCTTCTGATTGGCCCACAAATGCACGTTCCTTCCATACAATATAAGATTTACTGCCAAGAAATCATTGACCGAAAACACACATTTCTTGACTTTATGTGCTATTTTTATAACCGAGTTTATATGACGTTTTTATAGTATTTCATTGGATGCAGAGGCGTAAAACTGAACGGTATCAACAAAGAGCTGTGATTTGGTTACCAAATATTAAATGTTAAAGATTCTATGAGGGACAAACTTTTGTCTTGTGCAGCATATCTACATCATGATGACAATAACAAGTGCCCCTTTTGATCAACAAAATTTACTTTTCATTTTCAAACCATCTTTAAAATGTCTCCATTATTGTCTCCTCCCCAAAGGCCAAATAACATCTTGAAAAGGCTAATCAGCACAACCTTGACCTTGAGACTAGTGTGTGGTTTTTGGTAACTATCTGTCTTATCGTCACAAGGTCTTGTCAAAAAGAAAAAAAAATAAGTGGATTAAAATCCATTGGAGAAATAAATCCTGCCTCTGTAGAATACCTCATTCAAATATAGAGGTCAATGAACTCTGGGAGGTCAATGAACTCTGGAGGGGGAAAGAAATCCCCATGACCATTGTTTGGGTGTTTGTATCAAACAATGTGAAAACATTTTATGTGCCTCAAGAGAAGAGTAATATTTTATTCGCGCCGAAATGTTTCCTGAAGTTAGCTCGTTTTCCTTCGTTCATGCACTTGTTTTTGTTGTTGCTGTTAGGTGAAGGGATCTGGAGTCGGAGTTTGTTTGCGGTTGTGTTCATCCATGCGGTTAAGAATAGCAGCCTTTCACAGCGACTTTCCTGTGGCCAAGAGTAGTAAGAGAAGGGAAGAAAAATGTGCCGGTCCTATTGTGCTCAATCTGCCAAAATCCACAGCAGAGGCCTTTCAGGACTCTTTCTAGGAATCCCGGCTCCTTGAATGAGTCTTTTAGCGGATGCAGGGGACAGGGGGTGGGGGAGACAAAGCAGTGTGTGCAATGAGAATTCCCGATTAGTTCTTTTGTCTTTTAACTGTGGGCAGCATATCATACTATATTAATTAAAGGATCATTGGCTGTTTCCTTTTTGGCGCCTCTGCGCTCATTGTTTCTTAAACGGCCTTGGGGGGTCGAATCACGGAGTCACTTTTGTTATTGTTTGCGAGCTGTAATGCCGAAATCTCAATCGCGCCCGCACAAACACGCTGATGGGAAATCCAGATGACCACAGCTGGTTCCCACAGTCCTCAATGACACCTGGTGAACTCTCATTTCTCTGAAACCGGAATATTTTTAACAGACAAGCAAACTTCCATTACGCCCCCCCCCCCCCCTCCAACCCCACCGCCCCAAAATCAGGGATTCCACAGGTCAGGTTACATAAAATGTGTTACGTAAAAACTACAAAAAAAAAAATAAAGTGACTAACCTAAACTACACATGGCAGGCCAGTTTGGACACATTGAAGTGGCGCCCAGGGGGCAATTGCAGAAGCTGACCTTTAGTGGTGCTCAGCATCCACGCTCGCTAAATGTGCAGCATAAAGTACCTTGCAGTCACACAGAGGAACAGTCACGGTCAAAGGTTTTGTTTCAGGATGCTGGTCAACCCTCTTCTGAATTATCATACATGTAAAAAACCTGTCTTAGTCGACGGTATTATGATGCAAGTCGAGTCAGGGAAAAAAAAATCTCTTTTCATGTCCATCACTCCAAAATGTTGCTTAAAATTTTTGGTGACATTATATGACAGGGGTGTCAAACTCATTTTTTGCCGCAGGCCACATTTTAGTTACCATTTCACTAGGAGGGCCGTTTATGACTAAAACCAGATAAAGAAGTCAAGAAAAACTGTTGATTCAGCTATTTTTTAAGTTGCTGTCATGAGGGGTTTGGTAACAAGAAAATGCTTAGAATATCTCTCTTATTTGTTACATATGAGAATTTATAATTTTGGTAGATATTTGGCGGCCTGGTAGTCCAGTGGTTAGCACGTCGGCTTCACAGTGCAGAGGTACCGGGTTCGATTCCAGCTCCGGCCTCCCTGTGTGGAGTTTGCATGTTCTCCCCGGGCCTGCGTGGGTTTTCTCCGGGTGCTCCGGTTTCCTCCCACATTCCAAAAACATGCATAGCAGGTTGATTGGACGCTCTAAATTGTCCCTAGGTGTGTGTGTGGGCGTGGATGGTTGTTCGTCTCTGTGTGCCCTGCGATTGGCTGGCAACTGATTCAGGGTGTCCCCCGCCTACTGCCCGAAGACGGCTGGGATAGGCTCCAGCACCCCACGCGACCCTAGTGAGGATCAAGCGGTTCGGAAAATGGATGGATGGATGGATGGTAGATATTTTAGAAAGGATCATAGAAGTTGACATGTTTGATCTGCTTTCGCGGACCACGTCAAATGATGTGGCGGGCCAGATCTGGCCCCCGGGCCTTGAATTTGACACCTGTGTTATATGACATCAGGGCAATTTGACTAAGCGATGCTATGACAAAAGGAACAAAAAAAAAAAAAGAATACGCCGGTGCAGTGGCGACCGTCGCAGCTGCAAGGGTGGTGGGAAAGTCATGTAATCAGGGACACTCGGATCCAGGAAGCCAGATAACTTCGCTGATCTGCGTTTCATTGTTTTCAGACACGTGCTTTCTCCAGGAAAACCTTCATGCGTCATCGTGTCACATAATGTCATCCATGATGAGGCGCCTCTGTCATATGTGCCCCCTTTGACCAATCGATTTCTGTACAGTGAAGGCACCTGAATGACGTCGCATATCCTCATTGCATTCATGTGAGGATGACCAGCTGTTGGTAAACACACCACAGCCTTTTTTTCTAGAACCGTTACATAAACCCAGAGCTGGGGTGGGGCGTTTTGACTGCGTACATGTTGACTGTTGTCTGTGTGACTCTTAGGTTGATAACTTGAGCAAGCAAAGCTTTGTGTTTCCAGTAGCTCAAGGTCAGTTATGCAACCTTGTCAATGGGATGTGTGAAGAGTGTGACGGCCCTGTTGCAGGATCACCCATGGTTGGTTCAAGCTATTGCTACTTAAGGGAGCCTTATGAGAAACTTTAACATATCTATAATTTGTGAACACCTATCATTGATCAATATTAAAGCATTACAGTCTATTCTTTGCTCACGACACGGCACTTTTTTCAATGGATTAACAATAGATGTTTCCGTCCTCAACCTAAAAGTTGTTTTTTTTTTTTAAATACGGTAATATAAAACAGTTAATTTGTTCCGTGGACCATGCTCTTAACTCAAAACACTTTTATAATAAATGGGTACGACATAACAATGTACTTTATCAAAACATACAGTATAGTCATGTCATAATTAAACGGAATGTAAATAATTCTGGTGTGCGCAGCTCGGCCATTGGCATGAAGAATACAGTATATGCCTGAGACTGTGGTTGAATTGTCTTTCTGCACCGTTTGAGTTCAAATTCACATTCTTTTAAGCATTACAATGGTGCTATTCATGAGCCCGTCTATGGCTTCTACCATTAAGTATTAACATTAAGATAAGAGATTTTAAGTAAGGCTATATGGTTGTTTTAAATTCACATGTGTTTCTCTTTGTTTGATGTTTAGTTTGGCAGGAAATTTCAACTGCAAGTGGCAATAAATGAACAGCACGAAGCTTCTTTTTTTGAAAAAGGGGTTCACCATGCGAAAGTGCCGCTTGTTGTAAAGTGAGGTGCGTTGAGTTCACTGCCACCAATGGCTGCGTCTCAAAAAACTTGTAAGTCGGGTCACTTGTATCTCAAGGCACCACTGTATATGTGATTACATAGAAACAAGCATATACTTCCACAAGGTATTAATTCATATATTAGTGAAATAACTAAAAGCAGTCAATCAGAGATTGCTATGTTTGAAAAAATGTCTCTATGGCTTTTCTGTGGCAACGCGCAAAGCATGCTTGGGTGAGTTGAGTGTGGAAGAACTTGATAGACTGACCTTGACCGCAACACCATCAGTCACATTTGAAACAAGCTCGATTATTTATTTATTTATTTTTAATCACCGCATCAAATAAAAATTCAGCTCCTTTTCTCTTCTTGTCTTCAGGTAACTGGGGAGGTATCTGTTCGCAGTACACCACCCTTCGTAATGGCCGCCCTTCCACCCTGAACACAGGTTTGGTCACGATTCAGAACTACGGACAGTTCCTGCCTCCTCGACACGTCCAGTTGACCCTCGCTCACGAACTCGGACACAGTCTTGGATCTCCGGTCAGTCGCCTTTCTCCAATATCTCATCACATCTTACAATCTTAAACCCAGTGTACAAAAATATTAGCGTGTGTGTCGGTACTGCGCAAGCAGGAGAATTTTCTCGTCCGAACACCGAAATAACAAAACGCCGGAAACCCTCTTTGTTGCCTCCTTTCTCACAAAAAAAGCGGACTTTTCTCCATACGTGTCTTTGTGTTGGGCTATTCTGTATGTTTACCGGCTTTACTGAATTCCTTTTCAGTGCTGCCGTCGCCAGGAAATCACCATGACAAAACACAGCCTATATGCGCACACACACCGGATGCACGTATGCACCTTTATGTGTTCTACTGGAAACACCCACAAGCCTTTTTTCACTCTGCCAAACGTGTCTTTTCACTCAGGCCTCCCTTTTTTGCACGACTCCATGGAGCAAAAAGAATCTTGTAGAGCTACTCCTGAGCTGATTAGTTCTACTACGTCAATCTCTGGCCTCGCTTGTATTGTTACTCCCGTGCAGATGGATGTGGAGTCTGAGAGGATGTCTGAGTAACTGTGTCATAGCAATGACATCCAAACAGCTATTAACTTGTTTACATCCCATCCTTCTAATCTCCCCCTCTTATTTACTGTACAGTTGCCCGTGCAAGATAAGTTACTATCCATCCGCAACCGCCCATATATTTCCTGGTCACAAATGTACACAATAGAAGAGAAATATTATTTTTAAAAGGGTCACTCCATTTTGTAGCCCATTCCCCTACTGAAGCAACCCCCTTTCAACTCAAAGGAAGTGCGGTTACAAGTCAACTATGGCACAGTTTCCGTCTTTAATTGGCCCCTTCCGTGAGCGTGATTACAATGGAAAAAGAAGGGGGAACACACCCTACTTCAAATATATTATTTGAAATGTAAAACAATGACTAAGTCCAGATGTTGCTAACTGATAGAGAAGACAACGCCATTAGGGTGAACGATTATCCGTAAAGTCTTGGACTAGTTTTAATTCCTAATATACCAGATTTGTTTCTTTTTCCAATTGAATTGGACAATTTATAGGTTGTGTTGGGTTTTGAAATGTTTGCGGTCTAATTTACATATTGTTACAGGAAGTTTGGGGGGGAGGATACCCATCGCGTTAGCAGTACATTTCTTCCTAAAGATGTTTTACAAATACGAGAGCAAAGCAAGAGGGGCTTACTGTTCTTTCAATAGAGAACATGACATTCCCGTGCTCCTTCAGGGTCATCACACTCGACAGCAATCTTGACTGGCGACATGATACAACAAAGATAAAGGCTCGGTGGCTGTCAATGACACAGAGTTCTGGCCTCCTGGAGGATCTCACTTGATTACGTATTTATTTGCTTACTTTTTATGTCTACAGCTGAATACTTGACACTTTAACAACAAAAAAAAAGCTTATTTAGTTGATTGGGTGTCAAGCAGCATAAAATGCAAGGACCACTTCACATTGTTTGGATTTGGAATATTTGTAACATTAAAGACCTTGGAAAGTGAATCCAGAGATCTGTTTTGAAATAAATCATACATGTTTGAAGATAATTGGTGTGTAAAGACTGAGAACGATATAAGATAAGATAGGAAAACCTTTATTTGTCTCACAATGGAGGAATTTCCAATTCCATATCGTTGTCAATTGGGGAGATGTAGCGCGAAATTGTTTGTCAACTTTTCGGTTTTTCAAATTTTTGGATCGTGACTGAAACGAGGCTCAATCCCCCCCCCCCCCCCCCCCCCCCACACACACACCCAAACTACAAGAGAATTTGAGCATCTTCAGTCGCCACAGAGGTACAACTGAAATGTGCGGTTAGCAAGCTAGGCATGCTTAGCTAGCTAACTGCACATGCCTAACTAGCTCATGCCTGAAAATGCATCTTCCCTCAACAATATGCTATTGTGGCCACTTTAGAGCGCCTTGTTGTTGGCCATGAGTGCACGCACATCCGGCACAGAAAGATGGAATCGTGAGGAATTTTAAAAAAAAGTTAATTTGAGAGGCAGTTTGTGGACTGGAGCTTTTGTCACTTTAGAGTGCACTAATGTTGTGGTGTGAAGCAGAAGTTTTACGTTTATAAGTGGTGCACTGTCATTTTTCCCATGTGACATCACTAATACTGTTGTATTGGATCTCATTAGATATTTCGAGCTGTACATTGAAACCAAATCTAGTCTTAATGTATGTCTTTTTTTTTGTAATAGCACGATGAAGGCACTAATTGCGGCGACCTAGGCTCCTCCGGTGGAAAGGGCCGATACCTGATGTTTCCTCAGGCCACAGATGATGTGCGTGAAAACAACGACAAACTGTCCCCCTGCAGCATTAAACACATCAGTGAGCTGCTGCGCCTCAAGAAGGACGATTGCTTCGTGGGTGAGCACGTGTTCACATTTTACAAGCGTGAGTCACGATAAATATTATCTCTGGATTGTCACAGTATTTACACGTGCTCTCTCTGCGGCCAGTCAGTGATCAGCCCATATGCGGTAACCAGATAGTGGAGGAAGGCGAGGAGTGCGATGTGGGACACAATGACACAGACCTCTGCTGCTACAGCGCTAAAGAGCAAGTAGGGGTGCAGTGTCGCCTCAAGCCTGGCAAAATATGCAGGTACATTTTTGAATACACTCACCTGCCAAAAAAGTGTGGGTAAAAACACCCGCAGAGCTCCTTACACAACAGCGATTTCACACTTAACTTTCATCACAGGCCACATCGATACCATGAACTGATACTGAGTACTGATACTTAATGATGGCTTTGTGTCTTGCAACTATGATAAAAATGCGTCTCATTTTCATCAAATATTGTTCAGAAACACAAAAGACAAACCTTTCTTGAAAATTACATGTATCTCGCTCAAATAAAAGACTATGGAGTGTACGTAAGAATATCGAACATTATTGTCATTTTTCACTGAAATGAAGCCTGTGACATGGCTTCGCAGTTATGGTTTTCTACGGGGACTGGTTATATGAGATAGAGTTTGGAACTTTTAAAATGAAACCTCAACAGTTTATATCATGTACTTTAAGGAAAATGCATCGGCAACAAATTCGTCTTCTCGATGAAAAAAAATAAAGGATGCAACAGAAATGCAGTAATAGTTGGAGCTGTGTCGATCAGGGGTGTCAAACTCATTTTTGTCGCGGGCCACATTGTGGTTACGTTTTGCCTTGGAGGGCCGTTATGAATTTTGGGAAACCATATAAATGTTTAATCACCTCCACATATTACACAGCGCACAACACATTTATGAATTACTAGTTTTAAAATCAAAAGTGAAGAATAATGACTGTTATTGTGGATTACATATGACAATTCAAAATTTTGGTTCAGACTTTAGCAAGCATCGTGGAACTTGACATGTTTGATTTGCTTTCGCGGGCCACATAAATGACGTGGCGGGTCAGATCTGGCCCCCAGGCCTTGACTTTGACACCTGTGGTGTCGATAAATATAACACTTTTTTTGTCTTTGTACCATGCTACTTTTTTTCTCCGCTTGCTTTATTGCACACTGCTGTGATGCTGTTTCAAATGAGTCAACAAGTTTGACGTTGCTAGCTAGAAGCTAGTTAGCGAGCAAGCCAGTTACCCAATTTTTTGTCCCTTAACTAACTTGCTCTGCAATGTGAGAACTCAAATAGACAGGTAGTTCTGAATGTAAATCAAGAAAATATTGTACTTGTAGCAAGCTTTCACTGGGCATAAAAAATGACTTGGCGAACCAGATCTGACCTGCTGGCCTTGAATTTGATACTTGTGATGTAGCATCTGTGCAGCCAGCATGTGCCTTCTCTCTTTTCTAGTCCCAGTCAGGGCCTTTGCTGCAGTCAGGAGTGCAGTTTTAAGTCAGAGGCCCAAGCCTGTGACGAAGAGACGGACTGTCAGATGGCCAGCATTTGTTCGGGTCTTTCACCTGTGTGCCCTGATCCGAGGCCAAAAGAAAACCTCAGCCTCTGCAGTCAAGGGACTCGTGTCTGCCTGAATGGGGTGAGACCGAAAAACAATTTCATTTTCTATACAGATGATCCGAGTCAGACTCACAGGACAGCTACGGCCAAGTCAGTTTGGCTTTCTGTGTGAGAGGAGACATTCTGGGCTGACCCCAGCCCCGGTCAATCAGTGCTGACAGAGAGAGAAAAACAATTTACCAATTTAGCACACCTAAGGGAAAGATTTTTCAAAATGATCCATGTGAAACAGAACATGCAAACAGAAAGTTGGCACACACGAAAAATAATCAATTATGCACTCACCCTTTTCTACAAATGGGAGTGACGAACGCAAAAAAAAAGTCAGGGAGTTACAAAGAATAAAAACACTTGCAGTGTACATTTGTATTATTGTCAATTTAGCCATCATGTACCGAGCAGCCAGGATTGAGACATGTTTCGCTTTTCTATGACTCAATAAGTAAGATTCCGTTTTGGACTAGTGCTTAATCTCCATATTAATACGAACACCCGTCCTAATTTACAAATGTTGAGGGTTTTTTTTTTTTCCGGGGTCTGCAGGTCTGTGCCGAGTCTGTGTGTGTGAAACACATGTTGGAGCAGTGTGACTGTCCGGGTGATTCCAAGAAGCAGAAATGCCACCTGTGTTGCCAGCAGCCCGGTAACCTCATAGCCCAATGCACCTTTGTGCTCCAGAAATCTGTTGACATTCCTACACTTTCCTGTTCCGTCAGCTTATGTCAATTTGCATAGAAGCCACCTTTGGGGCCTTGTTGTGTTCCTTTAACCTAACTCCGAACAACAAACAGGATAATGTGGTTGGTTCCAAAGTTACATCCCAAGGACAGATTGATTTATTGCAACAGTATTGAAATTAGACACTATGGTGACTAATCTGTTTTTGCTGTCCATTTGTCCAATTCTATTTTCTGCAAACAAATGGCAGGTGAGCCCGAGACATGTGCTAGCACCACCTCCTCCGTGTTGGTCCGTCACTTCCAGAGAAAGGCTTTGCCCCTGGTGGGCGGTGCGCCATGCATGGCCAATCAAGGCTACTGCGACAAATTCCACATTTGCCGCCTGCTGGATGCAGATGGCCCCATCGCCAGGTTGAAGAACTCCTTTCTCAACCTTGATGAATTTGAAGACATGGGAGAGTGGATGAAGGTAATTATGGAAGTCGAACTTCAAAGGGGCAAACAGACAATATAGCTGGACAACGGTTTAAATCAGGGGTGTCAAACTCATTTCACATTTTGGGCCGCATACAGCCTCGGTAGATGTCAAGTGGGCCGGACCATTAAAATTATACCATATTCTGCTATAAATAACCAAAATATCATGTCTTTCTTTTGGTTTTGGTATAGTGAAGCACAATAACATTAGGAAAATGTTACAAAACATGTCATGAAACCCCTTAGATTTCTTTAGACAAATGCGCAATTTACTTTTATCATTCACATATATGCATTGCAACTGATCCCACTGATTGTAAAAAAAGCACAAAACTTTAATAAGTAATTGAAAAATATAGTACTGCATTTCAAGATTAAACAAGATTTATTAAAAAAAATGAATTTTTAAACCATTTGCACATGTGCATATAAAATCTAAATGTAAATATTAAATCTGTCTTTTATGCATTTTTTTCCATTTTAAATTATCCTGTGGGCCTGATCGAACCGCGTCGGGGCCGGTTCCGGCCCACAGGCCGTATATTTGACACCATTGTTTAAATGTTCCTAAGAAAAAAATGGTTTGACCATAATATGCCAAGTAAGAAGATAAGGCAAGTCGATTGTGCAAGGAGCATACAATGATGGACGAACTCATTCACAGTCTGATTTCTAACCTCTTCAGGATCTTTGGTGAGAGGAACGTAACGAAGTTTCAACTAGATTAGCATTTAGCAGAATAAGAATCTCTTCCACAGCCGAAGGTTGAGAAGCTCATCTAAAATTAAAGGCTGAGTTGAAAGAAAACAAAGAATGGTCAATACATAAAACAACACCAAACACCTTGTGCATATCATATAATTTAACAGGAAAATGTGAATCAGTTCAGGCTCAAAACAAGATTCATCATCAACAATTTCCAACATGCTGAATTCTGATTCAGGGGTTGAAGAGTAATTGCAGCTGATGTTTGCGATAAATTTGTTTCTCAGTTTAACGTGTGGGGGAATGTTGGTGAATGAAGCCTTCTTCAGATGTTTGGGTGTGAGGTAGCGACTTTAGATCTTCTTGACAGCGTGGCGAATCTGGAATGCTCATCCGGGTTTAAGAGCACCTCAATGAAGTGTATTTTTTTTTTTTATGCATTCAGGACGGGCATCAAAAATAAGCAGATTTTCATGATTTGTTCGACAAATGTGTAGACCCACAATTAAATGGATTTTTGTGTCCGCAGGCTCACTGGTGGGCCATCTTGTTGGCTATCCTGATACTGTCTGCAATAATGGGCTGCACTGTCTGCCTCTGTGGCCAAACACTGGATACCAGAAACCTGGAGTGACTCACCCTGAAGATAGATCAAATACATTTAATTTGTCTGGGGTGGATTTCGTGTCCCATTTCCAGTAACTTCCTTGGAGAGACAGATTTGGTTACATCGAGCAATACTCAATACAGATGAAATACATTAAAAAGGCATCAGACGAATTAACAACTGATATTTAGATATTTTTTTTCTTCATATTAAACACCACCTGCTTGCCCTTCAGGGGGCTTAATGCGACCTTAGCGATTTTACTAGCATCTCCAAACACATATTTATATTCGCAACGAATGCCCTTATACAGATATGAATGTCATGTTCTGCAACTCAAACAAAAATCATCAAACTCAATAATTACCATCAAATACTTGCAACCTACTTGACCTGAAGGAAAGGAATACAGTAAAGGGATAATGCAAGGAGACGACTGAGTCTGTGAGTGGAGCTAACCCAAAGAAATCATTTACAGATACGTTTATCAAAACTTAGAAGGCTATCAGTGATAACTGAAAGACATTAGAATGTCACTACATTTAAAATACTGCAACCATCGGGGGCCATTTTAAAATAATTGAATCTCCCCTATAATTATTCAGGTCTTCCATGATCTGTTTGTTGTCCATGTTGTGGCTATACATGACATGTTTTCGTCCAATAAAATGCCTGCTCATGTTACGGCATGCGTCATGGAAAAAGTCACGGTTGCTCCCAGCTGCAGCCAAGCGCGACTGCAAGGGTCTTTCCATGTGGACCCAACAAACGCGGGAGGTATTTCCCTCCATTCTGTCACCATGTCCTCGTTGTCTTTGAACCCGAGTGCAAATGCATGATCTGATTGGAGTCCAGGTTTCCATCACATTGGTGTTCTACTGGTACAACAGTGAAGTGCTGTCATGACTTTTGGCCCAAATACTTCACAAGGGCTCACCTAATTGTGACACACGGCAAACTCTTTGTAAAAATGAATGTACTGTCCTTGAAAATGTACATTTACAATGACATTCCCTGTACATTCTGAGCTTTGTATATGTTGTACATAATTGCTGAAAACGTCTGAATGATGAGAACCATGTACAGGTAATACTGAATTGCGGAGATAGCATTTAGCGGGTTTTCACCATTTTGAGGCCGTGGCGAAACTGGTACTGTGACATGCTTGCACGTCTGGCAAGAACCCCCCCCCCCCCCACCTCTACCACTACAGTATTTCGGAACTTGAGCACCTATGTTCATATCAGTGGTTATTTAGCGCAATTGCTTGAGTACAAAGCCAATTTCTCCCAATAAAGTGAGCAATTAGCTAGGTTGCTAGCTAGCTAGCTAGCTATACCTACACCGCAAAACAGAATCCTCATGAAAAACTTCACTATGAATGTCTTGGTTAATCTTTCTATATTGTGAACTTGGGTCAGCTTGACAATTCGCAGTGCTGTAGGCCGGTGCAAGGACAATCTGTTTTCAAGTCAATTGACAACTATTTACACTTCTTTATCAAAAAGCAAAAAAAAATTAATAAAAAATAAAAGACAATGTGACCCCTCAAGTGTTGTTTATTAAAAATACACGTTTTAACACCACATATTTACATTTATCTACAAGGAGATCAGATTACACGAAACCAAAAATCCATTATTTCTTATTTACATCAAATCCTGTCTGTACACGGTTTTAAAATGCCCACCCCTGCGATCGGTGCAAAAACAGAATTTGTGCACGTACTTTGGAGGTGTAAAATAAAGTCACAATGATGACAGTTCCGATCTCTGAGGAGTGTCACCCACAAATGACGTACCAATGCAGAAAAATGGCGGAATTATGTCATGTGCTGTTTCCAAACACAAAACAACACCATCCAGTCAGAAAAATTACAACATACGGCGTTATTAGAACATAAAGTGGCCTGTCCTATACCCTGCTGAATAAAAGACAATTATTACTGTATTGATTTCCAATCATTATTGTACCACATTAAAAAAACAACAACAACAACAACAAAGCAACCATATTAAAACAACAACGTTAGGCGTTTGTTGAGGTACCAGCCGAGCAACGTTTCACAGTGCAGAGGTGTAACTGAGTAGAGACAGTAGTAATGTCACTTTGTTGTCATGACAACCATAAAGCACCCATAAAACACGCAGCAACAAAGCGCTTTGTTGAACATAAGGCACACTGATCCAGTTCCCCACAGTCACATGCCGTGCTGGGGGCCACAGCGGTGAATGCTTTGTTAGGTCACATACATATTATATGTAATATAGTACATAAATACACTATTTCGTAGAACACTTTTATCACAATAACAATTTTTTTTTTTTTAAATAATAAAGAAAATCCCTGTCTCTTTGGGATGGTAACAGTCTATAGGGCACTATGGGTAACATTTACATGGACTTAGAAAAATAAAGGAGATTTCGCTTGAAAGTCAAAATGTCAAAACTACTAAATGAAGTGAGGATGGCCGACTACCTGTATGTTTTCATAGCACAGGTTCTTTATTAATTTTGTATCGATTCGTTTCTTCCGGGGGGTTTATGTCCGTGCAAAAGCAGCCAAAAAGAGAAAAAAAATACGTTTTGACAGTGTTATCTATAAATACCAATACAATAGGACATTAGTACCTCAAAATATCGTCAGACTATTTGATGACAAGAGTGCCGACATACACATCACGATAACACCAATCAATGACTCATAAAACATACAATTAGTTGATAATATTAACATGTATGAGGTTTTAAATAAAAAAATTTAAAAAAGGACATACTGCCGTGGATATATACAAGTCACCGTCTTTGGGATTATGAACATCACATAAATTATCTACTAAGTGCTGAAAAGGACACACGGGTAGTGAAGGTTGTTTTCTCCGCAGGGTCAGTGGGCCTCCAAGGTTATTCTACCGATAAAGATGTTTATATTGACAAAACCTTGACAAATGGATTCTTTTGTAGAGATAAAGCAGGTGGAAGAAGCTTATTTACCTTTTGGAAGTGCGTTTTGTGTTGGTTCGCCATGTGTCCTTACATTTGACAAAGGTAAGCTCCCGTGTTAAGTTGGAAGAATCGGGATCTTTTATGCAGAACACCACCCTGGAAAACACGTCACAGTTAGGAATCATGCACTCCCTCCACTATTTCACCCAAAATGCAGAATATCCCTCCCTTTTTTTTTGGTGAATAGTTTAACTGTCTTTTCGTTAAAACCCATTGACTTACTTTTGTTGCGTCTCTCCAGCCCGGATTCGAATTTTGTGCACCTCCATGTTGGCGCCGTCGGAGTCGCCGGACCACCAGGAAGAAACCATCTTTAACATACTGGAGGCTGACCAGCCGTTTGACTCCTCCCACTTGAATTTCAACATCAACAGCTCGCCGATGTTCTTTTCGGTCACCAGCAGGAAGGAATGCGTCCTATTTGTTGCGATTTTCTCCTTCCTGGTCAACCATCGGGACGAAGTGTTAATGTTTTACCGGAGGATGTCATAAAACATTCAACGTTACCCATGAAGCCAACACATCAAACAAAAATCATGTTTTACCATATTGTTAATCTTTATGCTTCTTTCTTGTTCCGTTATTGTGCAGCGGACACGCAGCGGCGCGTTTTAACTTTTTACTGCTGTTTTACCCCAACTCTCTTGACACAGAAGCTCGATTTGATAGCACACTCACAACTTTAGCTGCACGTTGTCCGCCTCCCCTTTGGTTCCAAACAGCGAGACGGTCAGCGAGGGCTCCATCTGCGAGCGGTTGACCTTACTGAAGAAGTGGATCTTCAGCTGGTAGTGGTAAACTGTATAAGGAGAACCGCATCCATTTTAGAGACACTTGCCGGATGACGAATTGAAGACGCAAGTAGGTCAGCGTATGATCACAATCGCCAGAAACAATGTGAACGAAGGAGCATCCCCAGAAGCTGTGAGAGGGAGATGACATCACAGCAAGCTGATTGGACGCCGAACAAGCCCTTTGAGGCAATGCCACGGCATCCGTGGCAAACCGTTCCATTTTTGGCCACCATTTTGCCTTTTGATCATTTGAGCTCATTAATTCAAAGCTTGTTTCGTTTGTTTGAACACGTTCAAAACCCAAAGAGCAGTGAAATGAGCAAGAATAGTAGCTTGGAATACTCCCATTGGATGCTTGGGTATTTTGCCAAAGAGCCCCCTTGCCATTTTCACACCGCATTCCTGGCTAATTGGCGCATTCGGGGGCCAAACAGTAGAGCTGGGATTGGCTTCGCCTTTCAGACAGAACTCGCCAAAGCGGAACATTGCCGTATGTGTATTCACACACCAGTTGCGGCTTGCTCCATGAACATAATTTGATCCGCGGGGATGTCAGCTATCTTGATATTCATGCCACATGTCTTAATCATGAAATGATAACAATATCACTCTGGGTTTGATGAAAAATGTGTTTTGTTTTGAATGGTTTTTTTTGTGCCATTTTTAATTAGAACTTCAGGACTGTGATCACCATTATCAAAGTCAGCAATAAAAAATAATTCAATCCGCATTGTACTGCAATACTGCTTTCATGATAAATACCAATTTGATGCTGATCTCCTGTTTTGCAGGAGCTCGGTGGTGAATAATTGGGTCGCAAAGCACTCACCTCTGAACGGCATGGTGGCTCTGGTCTTGGTGTACATCTGCACATTGCGCGCTTTGCGGACCTTGCTGATGTCGTAGCCCACAGTATTGCAGCGGCTTTTACGGCAGCCGAGGCACATGCCGCGGTCGAACCTGTCGTTGCTGCCGCAGCGGTAGGCCTTGGCCGCCTCCTGCTCGTTCAGCAGCGAGTCGATGAAGAGGTGGATAGAGCGCTCGTGCTCGCACTTGACCGCATCGGTGATGGCTGCGGAAGAAATAGGCAAGTGGTTACATTTGTACTCATCCATTGAGCAAACTGGACCGTGAGCCAAAATCGGGAGTGCCGATTTCTACAAAGACTCATTTGAGCCACGTTTGGGCCCCTCTGCTCCTGTTCAGCCTGCTGTGAATGGGGTCATTGTGTGAGTGGCAGTAACAATGTTCGCCACTAAGACCGATTAGTGACAAGCAATGCGGAGCCAAGCTGCCGGACTGTTTTTGTTTGGACTAATAGCGCACATGTGATGCCTTGTTGGACACCGAGACTGCCTCTACTTTATGTACACACAACATGACAAATTACCTATTGGAGCTACTCAGTTTACAACGGGGTTCCATTCCTACGCCCCGATTTTGTACTCAAGTCAGAACCAAAGGTGGGTATTAACGGGCTTCATTGAATCTGTTGCAATGAGAGTTTGACTTTCACTTGGAGAAGAAATGCTACTTTTATTACCTTACATTGGAATACGCACATAAATCCGCAGATGTCAAACATGTGTATGCGGTGGGCCACTTTATTAGCAAAATTTGTTATCAATGCACCCATCCATTTTCCGATCAGCTCACAAGGGTTGCGGGTTGTGCTGGAGCCTATCCCAGCTGTCTTCGGGCAGTAGGCGAGGGACACCCTGAACCGGTTGCCAGCCAATCGCAGGGCACACAGAGACGAAACAACCATCTGCGTTCACACTCACACCTAGGGACAATTTAGAGTGTTCAATCAGCCTGCCATGCATGTTTTTGGAACGTGGGAGGAGACCGGAGTACCCGGAGAAAACCCACACAGGCCCGGGGAGAACATGCAAACTCCATACAGGAAGGCAGGAGCCGAATTGAACCCTGCACCTCTGCACTGAAATGCCAACGCACTAACCAGTCGACCACCGGGCCGCCCCCCCCCCCAAAAAAAATGTTTTATTTCTCACCAAATATCCCAAAGTTGGCAATCTTCTCCAGAGCGCCTCTCAGGTTACAGCCCGGCTGGAAGCTTCCTCCGTTTGGGTAGATGTCCACATGGCCCACAGGCTGCTGGATGCCGATGCTGAGACCCAGAGAGCCTCGGGTGAAGGTGTGGAGGACGTCCACGAAGCCGGCGTCATCTGGGGAGAGGCGCCAGTGGGCGTGCTTGCCCTCAAAGTCGGGCCCGGCCGGATCCAAACCTGCAAACAGAGATGGGCGTGTCAGCGCTGACGGAAGCAGCATTAATGTGTTTTTAGGGGGGGTTCTTTTAGTTGCATTTTACCTGTGATTCTTCCAACTTTGTTTGTCGCATGGCTTCCCGCGAAGCCTGCCACGTGAGCACCTAGGCTGTAGCCAATCAGATGCAGGTTGTCAAGAGGAATGTTGGTGGTTTCCTGTCAAACGCCAATCATGAGAAGTACGCGAGAGATTTGTTTTATTCACACTTATTCAATTGTAGCCCGAAGTGAGCTGCGATATGCTCCAGTTCACCCGCGACCCTAATGGGGGACGCTGACCTCAATCCAGTCAATGAAGCGCGCCACCTCCTGCCCCACCGCCTTGGTGTTCTGGGCTGCGACCACATAATGGTTCTGGGCCGTCCTGAGCCAGTCCACCACAATGACGTTGGCCAGCAGCTCTCGCTCATACAGCGCCGACACCAGTTTAGCCACCCAACTTTCAAACATGCCACTCAACTGTGGACGGTAAAGACAGAAAATGAGTGCACTGCGTTAGATGTTGGACTGGGCGATTATAAAAAAATTAAATCACAATTTATTGAATGATATTGAAATCCTGATTAATAAACAAACCACTACTACTACCTACTACGAAAACTCAACTTTAAATATACAGTGGACTCCTGCATACTGTGCGCCACATGCAAATTTGCATATTTGTCGATCCCCCCCTCTATTTTTTTCTATATATTTTATCAAATGGGGTTTTTTCCCCTCCATTTCTCCCATTTTTTTTTTCGTGAAGAGTATTTTGGGTTAATTTATTTGTGGGCCCAATTTCCGGTGTACAATGGAGGCCCGTTATAACTTGAAGAAGCAACCTAGGGGGGAGAAAAAAGGAAAAAAAAAAAGCTAAATAATTCCCCCAGTCATTTGTTAACTTGCTTCTAAGAGACCTTTTGCATTCACATTAGCGTACATTAACATAGTATGCTAATCAGTAAATAACCCGTTTAAATAATCATATCTGTAGCTTGGCAACATGCAAACATGCAGTCTGAACTGTTACAAATCATTTGCAGAGAGTAAAGTTTCTCTGTCTACACTGGTTGAATCCACACTAAAATATTTGTTTTTGTTTACACGTCGCAAGCTAATATTTATATTGCTTTTCATAGTCTGTCATTTTTCGGGTGCAATTTTTAGCCCCTTTATAGAATCAGATCTCCTGTTTTTTAATAAAGTGATTTTCTTTAATACAATACATTGATTAATTGACCAAATATTCACCTCAAAATCAGTAGTACTTTTTTCCCCATGCTCAACTGACCCTAGCATGTTCTGAATTCCTGTTTCTATGTGTAGTATTGAGCATAATAATGTAGCCCAAGAATCTGTACTTCTTCTTACGAAGAATGTCTGTAATTTTGCCCCCAAGAGTTAAAAAATATTTTGGAGTGCAATAACTGTTTCGATGGGGTACAGAATGTATGGAAGCAAGCCTTAGCATTCACCCTTTGCGGTTTGTCGAAGCACAACTCGCTGCCTAAGGAAATTTACAATTGGGGGACTAGTCCTCACTGGTAGAACCATTTGGAGTGTCTCACCGTCCAGCCGTGGATAATGAGGAAGGTTTTGGCGGTGCTGTTGAATGCACAGGCCGCCAGCGAGTCGGGTCGGCCGGGGAAGATGTAGCACAGGTCATCTTCCGGGTGGGAGGGTCTGCGCAGGGAGAATCTGACCACCGTTTCATTGGCATCATGCTTCTGCTCAAACAAGTCTTTGACGGGATCCAACAAGTTACCTGTGCGGAGAGGAAAGTTTGGCATTGAGTGTTTATTTTTTAGGTGGATGAGCTCACGTTCTGGCTTGAGAGGCTCGCCCCTTGTGGCCCCCTTTGACTGGACTTCATGCTATCAGGCTGAGCTCCATGGAAACCAGAAGCAGCTTCTCCAAGTTTCTGAGGAGTCAGCTGACTCAGATGGGGGGAGGTTTGTGTGTGTGTGAGAGAGAGAGAGAGAGAGAACAGATTGGGGGGTGGGGTACACAGGACCCTCACGTTCATGTTGTTACAAACATAACAAAGAGTAATTTGCAAGTTCCTACACTAATCACAGTAGGCTGAACGCATCATCATTCATCTCAGAGTTAACGTTCCTCCACTTTTTAGCACTAGAATTAAGCCAATCATGCTACATACATGTTTACAACATTAGCATGTTAATAGTTGCAGCTAACACTTCTACTAACTGACTAACTTTTCACAAGTTAATTTCGACTGGGGGCTCCTTTGGCAACTCACCAAAAATAGAATCGATGAGGTCTTGCTCCAAAGACGTCACATAGCGAACTGCTGCATTCAACACCACTAAGCAAAGAAAGCCGAATCTCCAGGCTTTCATTGCTTTTGACAGCTTTGTTCAGAAAGTGTCTTCAACCGCGTCGGAAGATGCAGAAGAGTTAGTAAATCCTAGTTTTTGTTTTTTGTTTTTAATGGAATAATCCCGTTTGGAGCGTCGTGTTGCGCGCAGCGCGCAGGCATGTGGTCCACCTTGAACCGAGTCCGCGTCTTAAATAGAACCTGAGCCGCCCCATTGGTTGTCAAACTCGGGGCGGAGAATGGAAACATACCCTGGTTTGTAAAGTCAATCATTACACTGTAGTGCGAGTGCAGTAAAAGCCCAGTCAGCGACATAATGACAAAATTAGACGTTGTTTAAACACCTGAGGGCTCTCAGTGAAAGCGTTTAGAACGCAGACCACCTACCTGTCTACATGCAGACTCCCCACAGGAAGGCCAGAGCCGGAATCGAACCCCGTGACTTCAGTAAATGTTGCCTGCCAGTAAGGCAAAAACATGCTCATTAGGTCAAATATATATTTTAAATTGCTCATGTGTTTATTTTATTTTATTGGATATAATTTCTAGTTTTTGCGTTATTTTAATGTTTTTATTTACTACAGCACAGTAAATACAATATGTACAGAAATTTAACACATTTCCCATAATGCCATGGGGTATTGCATGTAAACTTGGAACTGCGGGAAAAAAACGATGAGCACATCCTATGGGCGTATTTGCCCCTCCCCATTATATAAGTGCAGCGAGCCATCATTGGTAATTAAGAGCAAATGAGCACCACCTCATTTTTTATTACAAAGCCCATCTCCCACTCCCGCACACAGTTGGTGTGCAAGCTATATTTACAAACCCGAAAATGCATTTTACTAGGGTGCCTTACAGAGCAGATCTTTTTTTTTTTTTACATATTTTTCGTCACTTTACTGGGTCTTTATAAAATGGCTTGATACTTGTAATAACTATTAATATAATTTCGAAGGGCTTCAGCATTTTGAATTTCATTTTATGATTTCACCTTCCATGCAATAAACATCCCAAAACGTGCGTTATCCTCCAAATAGAACTGTATAACTAGACATTATATATATTTTTTTCTGTTGTGGTTGTCACGTAGCTAAGATCTATCGACTCAAAAATGATTTACGGGAGTTTTCATGGGTATAAAATACAATATATCCATTGCAAGTATGAATGAAGATGCAGCAATGTAATCTCAGGAAACATGAGCACTCCACCAATTGGAGCGCTTTCAGGCATCTAGGGGCGTGGTTTGCATGTACCGGTAATAAAGACAAATTACTTTGTAAACAATGGCCTTTACGGAAGAGATTAGGAATCCTTACTTCAATCACCTTCCAGATTTTTCTTTCAAGTTTTTTCCAAGCAGTTTTCATTGCCTCTATCCCACACTTATTTGGAAAACAAACCTGCTGGTGGATTTAGTTTCTATGTTACAATGTGAGCTTCATTAAAGTTGTGGCATGCTAAGGAGATAACAGCGTGTCAGCGGACAACTGACATTCCTGGACACAGGCTGCGAGGAAAAACACAAAGGGCCCCTTGAAGATATGTGGAGACCCTTTTTCCTACCAGCTCCTGCTGTTGCCATGCTATCAATTCACAAAAAAGCGATCAGAGCCAAAGTACATTGTTGGGGAGGAAAAAAAAACAACGAAAATATCATTTCAGTTTAGATATCAAATGTTTGTGAAAAAGCCCTAGGAACCTTGTTGCTAACTGTCAATATCCAGCAGCTGGGATTGATTTTTATGGTGTGGTGACACACTACTCTAGTTTTATCTTTCTCCAAAGCACCAAAAGTACAGAACGAAATGCTCACCAGAAAGGCAAACATGCCAGCTGCACGCTGTGTGTGCGCTCACAACATACATTGAATGGCAACACAAAAATGGACGAGGTCACGGCTGAAACGATGCCAATATGTTTGCTGACAGCGGAAGAGGACGAACAACCAACATTCCCCTCAAATGTATTCGATCGGCAATGCATCATATCCAGGCAACCCGTTGAATATCATTTTTGTTACGTGACTGCCCCTCCCCGCATGACGGCCGTACACCCCTCCACCAAATTTTGTTCCCAGCATGTTCCTGAAGATCAGCGGTGTCAAACTCACTTTTGTCCCGGGCCACTTTGGAGTTACGTCTTCCCTCGGAGGACCGTTATGACAGTGAAACCAAATAAATGGTTAATCGTCTCATCGTATTATTACTTGTACACAAGAAATTGGTGTAATGGCTAGTTTTGAAATCAGTCAAGTCAACTACAATAGTTTGTTCAATTATTGTTCAACCGAGTGAAAACAGGAAAACAAAATTATTGCATTATTTATTACACATGAAATTTGACATTTAGTGACAGATTTGAGTAATGATCATGCAAGTTGACATGCTTGATTTGCTTCCGCGGGCCACATAAAATGACACGGTGGGCCGGATCTGGCCCCTGGGCCGTGAGTTTGACACCAATGCTGAAGATGAACATGAGACAAAGAATTCCAGCTTTTATTTCTTCAGTCTAAAAGGCAACACCTGAACAACTGGAAATACCCACCATGTTCCAATCATTTTTGATTGGGTTGCTGGTGATTAAGAAAAAGACGACTACTGTCAGACAAATTGTAAATTCATTTTCAAGTCGGATTTAAAAAAAAAGGACATGGGGATAAATCAGACGCTCATAGCTTCATCCAAGAAAGGGATTTATTCGCCACTTCCACAGTGCTACAACTATTGAGCTAGCTCCGACCAAACCAACACAGCTAGCAAAAAAAGGTGGTGTACGATGTATTTTGTTGACAGCTTTTAGGCTTTTGTTTTTAGACAAATAATGATTATGAACTGCTTAAGTGAAGACACTTGGCATTTAATGTTGTAATGGACCCAAGTGGGGATTATAAGTATGTGCAGTACATTTTTCGTATATTTGTGAACTGGGAGCTCCCACGCCCGCCGCTGATCTAGTCGATTAATTTTCCATAGCGTTTTGTCGTCATTAGAGCTGGAGTCCATCCCTGATGGGATAGATTCTAATCTACCCGAGTGGAGACAAATGGCTGATCACTCACATTTATTTGGCCTTCAATGCAATGACATCACGTGTTATCACAATGCTGTATTGCAATACTCTAATAAATCTCCTCCCCATGAGCACACGCCACGTGTTGCTGCAGCTGTTCTGCTTCAATTCTTCTGCGAACTTGAATAATTTTTCCTCGAAAATCTCTGGCCCGCTGCTTTTCCCAGTCTTCGGAGGCGCATAAAAAAAATGTGGGATCTCACACCCCCCTGTACAAATGCCAGGTTTTTGTGAGACAGATGAATCATTTCAAAACTTTCCCGACCAATAATATGAACTAATGTGTACACAGCCCAATTGAAACATTTCTTGTTTCGTATACAGTAGATCCTGCGGTTACACCAATTTCTTTGTTTTGCCGTGTTGAGAATGATTTTTTTTGGGGGGGGGGCACGAAAAAGCAGCATGAGCAGTCAGAATATATTATTTTCTATCTTTATTAAACCACCTCGGGCTGTTTCTTATTACAGTGCACTGCAAATCAATTGATAAATGCGCTCAACAGCAGGCATGGAGACCCATTGGATCCCACGTTCAAACAGCTGGCATATTAAAGAATAATCACAGAACGGCTTTTTATAAAAATACAGACAACGGAAGCATGACAAAATATATTACAGCTTGATATACAAATATATAAATGTACATTAAATAAATACAGTACGGTGTATTCTGGGCATGTATTCTGGGTATGGTGTTGGAAAGTCCATCACAAAGTCCAACAGCTTGCATGTGTATTTTTATTTCCAGCAATCATGTAACTTGTGTGGTCTTTTAAAGTTTGGCAGCAATCGCAAACTGGGCATAATTGTTGTTGTTGTTGTTTGACAAAAGCGTTTTAAAGTGACCTGTGATACAACAACCAAAAGGCAATCCAATCCAATGAACATAATTCAGAAGTCCAAATATAAAACACAGATTTTTTTTTTTTGGTTTCTTTGTTTTTTTTTATATAAAAATTGTATTTACAAGACCAATGTGATTCAGTAGATAGTCAATAACTCTTTGGTCCCCGTGGTTTGTTGGCGGTTAGTAGTTCGGCAAAGGGACAAAAATAAAAAAATCTGCATTTTTCATTTTTAAGACAAACACTACAAAAAATGTGCCTAAATTAGCCCTCTCACGATGAACTACTCAAATGAGCAATAATTCAAAATCCATTCAGGCACAGTAAGTGTGTATAAAGAACATACAGTTAAGCATAGACGCACGAAAAGCAAACGTGTTCAAATGGACACATCATCACTTGTGTAACATTTTGTTTTTTTTCTCCAAGATTCAGAATCAAATTTCTATGCAGTAAGCGTGTGCTTTGATTGCTAATTCCCATGAAGTTTTGTGCTTTTGTCCCTCTTTGGCTGTGCACGTTCATCTCGATGATGTGCAGAACGATGATTATGATGATGATGATGGTCGTGGTGGTGGTGCGAGTGCATCTTTAAGCATCAGTCTGACCAAACAGACTCCCCTGCGTCTTGATTTTGTGCATCCTGCAGAAAGGGGACGACAAACTAATGAACAGCTAGAGTTGCCATGCCTACTGAAATCAAATCTGGGTCAAATTTGGTTTGATATCAGATCAGACCCTGCGCAGACCCTGAGAGACATTTAGAATAAAATGATGCCCATGATAAGAAAAATGCAGGTTGGAAAAAGAAATCTCCTCTTGTACTTACAATTTTTCCTTACGACTCAGGTTATCTTCTTTGGATTTGACAAACACTGCAGCTTCTCCTCCTCGAACCAGGTCAGAGAACTCCGCTTCCTTTGCACGGAAGCTCACCCTGCAATGATCATAATAATCTGAATTAAAGATGCAAGCATTTTCATGGTTAATCGTTGAAACAATCACCAAACTTATTATAACATGTTGTAGGCAAATGAGGAAGTAAAGTCCCAGCAAACGAAACAGAAAAGATCCTGACTGTCGTTTGAAGTTGTAATATCACCACACACCACTAGATGGCAGATGTCTTAGTTGTGTTTACATTGGGTCTTTTACTGCCCTAACACTACAACCTAAGTAGGCCTAATATATATATATATATATATATATTGCAGATTTGGAAGGATATGCGGGGAAAACATTCTACCTCGATATTTCAAATTTGAGTGAATCAAAATTAGTTCTTGCACTTAATATTTGTTTGCCGTTCAGCAGTTTTGTGCTGTCCTTGAATGTTTTGTGTAAGATATTCTTTTGCACTGGGGGTAAAAACATAAAATAAACCACAGAATGTGGTTATTTGTATTTGCTTCAAAACTTTAACTGGTTAGGATAGTGGATCTTTGAGTACGTGCATTGAAGAATGTCTTGTGAAATTTTAAATATGTATTATGAAGAGCAGTATTAGTGATCAAAAATTGTGGTCATTCCTGATTTAAGCCATCAGTGCGGTAGCATGTATAATGATGAAATACTCTTTCCACAAGGTGGCAGAAAGTACCCGTGGATTAACATGTTACCATTCATATGACAGAAATTTCACGAGCAATTAAATTTGAGACGAGAGCATCATTATTTTAGTATTTATTCTTTATTACTAAATATTTTACTAAATATTGTGTATTACAATAAAGTAAATTCTCAAACTACTGTTTGACCTTCTTCTGGATGGACATTATCAATCATGTAATTAAAACATTTAAAATACATTTACATTTTCACTAGAATGAAAGTTTTAGTTTTATAAACAGAAGGTGCATTTTCAGTTAGTTTTTTTTAAAAGCATTTTTATTTTATTTTGTTAACATATGTTGTTTCATTCCTTTCTATTATCTATCATAACCTTGCTCTTGACTCATCAAAAGTTGCAAACACTGGACGAAAGGGACTTACTTAGACTGGGTCTCGCCCGACTTGATTCGCAGCTTTCGGATGTAGAACTTGTTGCTGCCCCGCCAGTCCGGCCAGCTGAAGATGGAGTCCTTCTCCCAGCGCAGCTTGACGATCATCAGGTCTCCGATATCCACGTCGGTGGTGATGAGGAAGGACACCGTGCTGTTGTGGTTCATGACTGGCCTGCAGGGGATGGACGGGGCATGGGGGATTAGGTGGGTGAGCGCTCGGATGTCATCGACATCTTAAATTTGGAAGCAAAAATGTGGGCAATATAAAACACCGTTTTATCCATGGCAGATAGTTTGCGTACATTAAATAATAATGTTTGCTTTAAATCCAGGTTTTGAAGAGTATTGTTGATCCTTGGCTAGTCATCACAAACAAAGCAATGCAATACATTTAATCTATATACAGTTTCGTATTTCTGTTAATATATTATTTCTTCATTTATAGTTGTCACTCAACTGCTGGCGTTTATTTACATGTATCATTACTGCTGACTATACCGGTCAACAAATTTCTGCACATTTTTTAAATCAGTGATGCAAGTAAACTTTTCAAGATTTTTTTTTCTTTTGGTGCTGATTCCGAGTCTGTCTTTTTTCTTCTCTAGCACATCAGGTTTTCTGACTCATGATATAATCGCAATAATATAATATGTAATATGTTTTGTAATATTTATGAACTAAGGGTTAGGACCAGAAACAGTTGAAATTTTGTTCTCAAATGTCATAGCTGAAAATCATTATTACATCTTTTAAAAGTCAAACTTGAAAAAAAAAAAAGAAAGAAAAAAAAAGAAAGAAAATATCTCAACAATGATGTGCCGTAAAGACGTGTTTTGAATCGGCGTCCAAAATGCATTCAGGGACACATTATGCCATCACATCTGATTAAAATTTGCTGTTCTTGATGCGAGTCACATTGACTTCTGTTTGCATAATTTATTCATGTAGTTTGCCATTCACATCCACATAGAGTATTATGCACAGTACCCATTTATATTCTGCCACTGTACATACGTACATTGATATTGTGGATTGTTGAATGAAAGTTAAGTGTTGCGACTCCTGAGTGTGGCTAATTTAAGACTTAAACCCTTTCATGCACCCTGTAACCTGATAACATGATAGATAAACTGTCCACTGTAGTAACCGTTGTCTCTGAAAGGTTTAAGAATAAATAAATCAAAATTTTAAAAAATAAATGTGTGTGTGTATATATATATATATATATATATATATATATATATGCACCAGCATTATTGTACACAATCAAGTGTCACATACGTACAGGACAAAGGAGAGGTCTTCTTTCTCTCCATGGGTTCCATACAGGGAAACTTTTATGGGCTGCTCATTGAAAGTCAGTCTTCGGTTGCTGAACATGTGCATCTTCACTTGGTAGTGGAAAACTGAAAAGACATGCACATTATATATTACACTTAGTAGAATTTAATCAGTTGGCACATTTCAATGATTCCACATCTGCTGTGATTGAAAATGACAAAAGCTTGAATGCAAGTTTCTGTAGCTTCGGGAAAGGAAGTGGATTTTTCTGTTCCACATTTGATATAAACACTTCTCAACGCACATTCCTACCTCAAGCAGTGGGAAATTTTGGAATAAGCTGTCTTGTGCCACCCCCGGGTCGCTAAAACATCTCTTCACGGACCCTCCTGAATACTTCCAGTTTAATGTCGCCTGTGAGTGTCTGAGCGTAAGCTGTGGTCCAAATCAGCTCCTGTGTAAATGTGCTCATTGTGTTTGTGTTTCACTGTTGTAAATGGCTGAAAATTGCATCGGTGACTGTGGCTCACCATTCCCACGTGAAGGCATTACTCTAAGAATACATTAAAAAAAAAAACAATACTAAAAACTATATAGCAGGGATTCCCATGGCGCAAAAAAACACGTTCTATTAAGTCATCCCCAAAATGTAACAGCAAGCAATACTTCCCCCGATATTTACCTTTGTAGGGCATCATTTCCCGAGTCTTGAGGTACATCTTGGCACTGCGTGCCGTGCGGACCTTGTTGATGTTGTAGCCGATCTTGTTGCAGCGGTTCTTGCGGCAGCTGAGGCACAAGCCCTTGTTGAAAGACTCGCGCGAGTTGCAGCGGTAGGCCATGCTCTGTTGCTGCGTGTTGAGGAGGGAGTCGATGAACAGGTGGATGGAGCGCTCGTGGGAGCACTTGACAAGTTGGTCCACGTCTGCTCATGTCACACACGCACACACACGCACACGAGAGAGATTTTTGCTTCATCCGAAAATTTCTCGATTAGGAGAAAAGGCCAAAAAAAAAAGCAGCATTCTTTTCATGTACACTGTCATGATGTATATAAAACTTTACTTTTACATGACAAAAAAAATTAAACTGATTGTTGAGGTGATGCATCTTGACGGAAAGACTAAGGTCTTGTATGACGGGGAGGAGCTAAGTTTAGCCTGGGTTCATAGAGGAAGTTACGGACAGTCTTTCCCGTGTAGCTGCGCACTTCCAGTGCACTTTTTCAAACTCAAATAATCTCCAAGCCATTTATTTTTAAAGCTAATGTCGTGAGATGATCTTTAAATGAAAATATTTTTAAGCGGGTGTCAAGCACTCCGGAGGGAAGAGGTTTCTGTCAAGGTCGAACAATTAATCCCTCCTTGTAACATGCACAAGAAAAATAGCATGTAAGATTGTTTTGCTATTAGTAAAAGTTGTTTGTTTGTTTTTTTTAAAGAAGAGGGAAAAAAAACAACAGACTGTTGCAATTTCTCATGCTGCAGAGGCCAGTGTCCGACTTCGGTGCTCTCGGTGGTGGTAACGTGTCATATAGAAAGTGGTTCAACCCAGTGAACAATTTCGGAGAAACCTTAAGAAATGTTGTATTTTCACAGCCAAGATAAAATCAGCAGGTTTCCACAAAAGTGGATAGTACATAATACCGGTACAGGCGACAACATAATCTCCAGTCTGGTTCTTTTAATTTAGTGCACGTGACAAAAAAAAAGAAGAAAAAAAAAACCCTGAAAGCTTTTTTCGCATGACTCAAAAATCTAATCCGATTTCGACTGCTTGTACATTTTGTATCAAATCCGACTAGACACCCTTGAGAACAGTTAGCGCCAGATGATATCACTCACTTTCTGCTCTGCTAGGTGAATGCTGTACAGTCAAGTGAGTGAAGCAGCAAATCATCGAGCAAGGCTTTCATCTCAGCACAAGCCAAACAGCCCCGTGTGATCTACTGTAAATTCTTTATGTTGAGAGACCAGAGAGCAAACGTGTCTTGCGATTGCTTGTGAGAAGCCTCCATTGTTTTTATTGGAAGACCATCTAAGCGGTGTCTCATTGTTTCAACAGCTGGAATGTGAATCCAGGTTCAAGATGTAAATACTGCACAGTACAAGTCCGAATGTAAAGAAGCTTATGGTCTTAATACAAAGCCGACGTGAGCGAGCGGGGGAGGGTACCGGACTTACTTTGCAGGCCCTTGATGCCTTCCAGCGCAATCCCCTTCAGAGTGTTCTGGATGTCGCAGCCCGGTTGGAAGGCGCCTCCGTTGGGGTAGATGTCGATGTGGCCCACGGGCTTCTGGATGCCGATGCTGCGGCCCGGCGAGCCTCGGGTGTTGGTGTGCAGGACGTCCACAAACTGGGCGTCGTCTCTGGACAGTGTGTTCTCGTCTTCGGCGTGCTCGAATGTGGGACCGGCGGGATCCAGTCCTGTGATACAATACATCTTTATTCATATGTAAAAAAACAAACAAAAAAACAAACAAAAAAACCCCCCACTTTCCATAACACATAATGTGCTGATTGTCATGTTGCAGAGTTACACAGACAACGTTGTCAATTGCTTTGACCTGTTTTCTAGTCTGGAGAACCACTTAAGTGCAGAGAATTGGACAATCATGGTAAGCGGGTCAGAGGTTTTAAAGCTGGATTACTGGCAAATAAAGGATTGGGCCCACTGGTTGGCACTAACAGTGCATGTGCATACATTTACAGACTCGGAATGTCATAGCCAACAGATTATGTTTGACTGGTATGCAGTGTTAGCAAAATTATTGCTTCCAGTCACGCGTCGGTCAAGTGTCCCACACTTCATAAGGCACACCGCCACTGTAAAAATGGGAATTGACAAAGATAATAATACTCGGTTTTGGTTGACACTGGATAATGACAATGTGGGAAATGCACCCTCAATTTTGTGAAGAATTACATTGACCATGAGAATACGTTTTACAAATCCACCTCTACCTGACAATCTAAGATAAAATATTAAGGCAATGCCTGTAAACGATATATCGTTCTTTTAATGACATTTTTCTAAGGGGTGCTGTGAAAGTTTTCTAAAGGTTTTAAACACATTGTAACGGTTTTTGAACTCGAAAAAAAAATCAAGCATTGAATGTACAAAAAACATTGTATTGCAGTGTCTGTGTGTTAGATGTGCCTTTAAGAGGCGGGGCCTTCTGAGATGGTGCGTGAGATCAACAAGTCTGCAAGTGAGTGTCGAGGCGTGAGCTGTGGCTGACAGCAGCAACCACGTGAGTGAGTGCATTTGGTTTATTTGTTCAGTTGTCCACTATGGGTCTCCTTTCCCACACGTGAGGGCATTAGAGAAAGTAAATATACAGTAAAAACTTGTGATTCTTAAAGTAGTAGTATGCAGGCTCCCTCTAGTGGTAAGCCAAGAATCACTGAATCCAATGTTCGACCAATGTATAACATAACGGTTATCTTCAACTTTTTATTCATCCTGTTCAGTGTACAGTATATACGTGAATTAAAGCTCAGTTGTATTTAACTTGAAAGTACAATACATTTGCATTCATCTTTTATAACTGTTTTGTTGTAAAATATTTTTTTCGGTACAATTTCATGTTCAAAATGTGCATAGCGGCCGACGATAATATTGTTGTTTTATTATTTATTTATTATTTTTCGAAGAACACCTGAGATATAGCGCGGGTGTAAATGATGAAACATTATACCTTACATTGTGCGATTGAGTATATTGAACTCCTGAACAGCTATATCCACATGAATAAGTAGTGATGAACGTGTTCGGTTTACCTGTGATCCTGCTGATCTTGTGGTCGGTGAGGTAACCCGCAATCCCGGCCACGTGCGCCCCCAGACTGTAACCCAGCAGGTGGATCTTGTCCCAGGGCAGCTGCAGTTCTTTCTGAAGGGGTCACAACAGCAACAGCAACAACCAACAAACACTTAATATACTCGCACGCTTACATGAGGATTAGAAACTAATAACTGGCAGTAAGTACGAGGTCCGAAAGGCCCCGTGGCTACTTGTGTTCACAAGCTTTACTGTTGTTTGGAATGTAATCAGGGATTAAAAGAATTGAGTAGTCAGCCCAAAAAATATAAACTTCCACTAAGGAGTCATGCAAAAGTAAGGGGAGAAAAAAAAATTCCAGTCATTGCTGGAACATTTTTGAAAACGTATGTCATGCTTCACGAAAAAGTGATCCTTGTAAAAGAGGCTTGTAAATAGTCTTTAGAGGAAAATCACAAGATGCAGAACGACATTTTAAAGCACAGCGCCATTATCTAATAATTGGTCACATGAACATATTAATCTGTTGTCATACTTGGAATGCCAACGCTGGTCCATTATTGCGATATCTTACAAGTCTGCTCATCTTCACCCAGCATTAAAGTGCTAAAGTTGTGCTAAAAAGTGAATTAACAGCACTTTAGTTGTTTTAACTTTTGATCGATTTCTTGGTAATTGAAACAAAAAGGAAGAATCCAGTTGTCGTCCATCGGTGAAATTTATTTTCGGTTTTATTCAATTTAAGTCACATTGCCCCCCCAAGAATGCAAAGAAACAGTTTGTTTATTTTACAATACTGTCTGTGAACCTTGATGTAGCCAGCTAACATAAAAAAAAAAACAAGCACAAATATATACTCTCCACTGTGACTATTGAAAAGTGCCTCTATTTATTTTCTTTTCTGCCATTTGAGTCACAATGGAAATCATCCTTTCTGGAAAAAAAAAATAGTAAAATGGTATATCAACCGTACTGAATGTTGTTCGTTTCATTGTATTAGATTGATGGCCTAGCAAGGCTTTTTTGAAATAGAAATATTTTCTCAAATTCTGACTTTACTCTTATGTTAGTCTAGTTTTTGTTTTTTGCTGGTAGGTCAACTATCTCATAGTGAGGTACAGTATGTAAGGTCCTTTTTAAACCAAAGGGCCCCGATTCAAAAAAAGAAAAAACAAACCCCCACACTATGCATGAGGTGATTTCATGTCCATCCACGTTTTAATACACTGGTTAACTCACTTGTATCCAGGTAACAAATTTGGCCACGTCTCGGCCTGCCAACTTGGTGTAGGCCGCGGAGGTTGAGTAGTGCTGGTTGGCGCGCGTCAGCCAGTCCACCACGATCACGTTGGCGTTGGGTACGCGCCCGTACAGAGCTGACACCAGCTTGGGCACCCAGCTTTCAAACATGCCTGTTACCTACATCGGATCAACACACACATGCACTAGTGAGGTCAGTTGGCTAGTGATTGGATTGATTTCCAAGTGGCAATGTGCAATCATGTGTCATTTGGTTTACAATGAATTTCAGTTTAACATGGGGGAATACCTCCCCAAAGGTAAGAATCTGCAGCCTAACGTTTTTTTCCTATAGCAGCACTTGTGAAGTAAATAAGGTGGTCCACATCCATCCATTTTCCAAATCCGCTTCATCCTCACAAGGGTCGGGGGGGGGGGGGGGTGCTGGAGCCAATTTCAGCCATCTTCGGGCAGTAGGTGGGGGACACCCTGAACGGGTTTCCAGCCAATAGCAGGGCACACAGAGACAAACAACCATCCTCACTCACTCTCACACTTGGGACAATTTAGCGTGTTCAATCAGCCTGCCATGCATGTTTTTGGAATGTGGGAGGAAACCGGAGTACCCGGAGAAAACCCACGCAAGCCCGGGGAGATCATGCAAACTCCACACAGGGAGGCCAGAGCTGGAATTGAACCCAGTACCTCTGCACTGTGAGGTTGGTGCGCTAACCACTGGAGGTGGTCCATATACGTGGCATAAATAGAGCTTTTTGGCTCTACATTTCCTCACAACTGCAGTTGGCTGGCAACCAGTCCAAGGTGCACTCCCTCTCTGACTCAATAGCCAGCTAGGACAGGCTCCAGCTCACCCATGACCCTAGTGAGGATAAATGCCATCGAAAATGGATGGATTTCCTAACAAACCTCACCAAACAGCAATCCATCCAGTCAGGCGGCATTCCAAATAAAACCTCATTCCACATGTCGGGCTCAAGAGGTGTTTTGTTGTGAATGTGCACGTACCGTCCAGCCATGGATGATGACAAATGTCTGCGTCTGCGCATTGAACTCGCACTCCTGGATGGTGTCGGGCCTCCCGGCCACAATGTAGCACATGTCATCATCTGGAGTGTCGGCCGAGCGCAGGGAGAATTTGGACACGATGTCTGTGTAATCCGTGAGCCACTCGGTGGTGGTGACAGGCGGGGAGGTGGGGGTGACGCTGCCGTTCACTGTTGCAACACATGCACACACACTAATATGAGAGGTCATAGGGGCACAAAAGACCTGCACAGTGTATGATTATCCATCCATCCATCCATTTTCTGAACCGCTTGATCCTCACTAGGGTCGCGGGGGGTGCTGGGGCCTATCCCAGCTGTCTCCGGGCAGCAGGCGGGGGACACCCTGAATCGGTTGCCAGTCAATCGCAGGGCACACAGAGACAAACAACCATCCACGCTCACAATCACACCTAGGGACAATTTTAGAGAGTTCAATCCGCCTGCCACGCATGTTTTTGGAATGTGGGAGGAAACCGGAGTACCCGGAGAAAACCCACGC
Organism: Hippocampus guttulatus; assembly: GCF_054856545.1. Taxonomy (NCBI): domain Eukaryota; kingdom Metazoa; phylum Chordata; class Actinopteri; order Syngnathiformes; family Syngnathidae; genus Hippocampus; species Hippocampus guttulatus. Next base: position 14,536,720 of record NC_141267.1, read on the forward strand.
AGGCCCAGGGAGCACATGCAAACTCCACACAGGGAGGCCGGAGCTGGAATTGAACCCGGTACCCGGTACCTCTGCACTGTGAAGTCGACGTGCTAACCACTGGACTACTAGGTTCAATCCTATTTATTATTATTATTTATTTTAGTCATGCTTACATATTTTCTAGTTTTTTCTCTCTTTTGAAAAACACGACAAAAACAATCTATTGCTACTGAATATGTCTCCCTTGATCATCTTCATTTTTACATTTCGCTCTACATGGAGATACATAAAAAAAAGACTATGTCGCCCCCTTTTGCATTTCAAGCACACCTCCTCCACAGAGCAGTTTTAAATTGACGAACTATAAAATTACGAAACTAACGAAGATGGATTTTTTTATTAACAAATTTGAACAAAAATCAACAAGATTCGGTAGTTTTTCGTAATTGTGTTCATTAAACAAAAGCAGTTTTAGTAGCTTTTAAGTGAAAACGGTTTATTCATTACTTAAAAACATGCCTGTATTATTGTGAGCTACTCTTTATAGGTTCCACGTAATCCTAATCTGTAAAAACATATATTGAGTGTGTGTGTGTGCCTGTGTGTGTGTGTGTGTGTGTGTGGTCGCGCGCGCATGCGTGTGGATGTTTTCCCTTATGATGATCTCTTTTTTTACATGAAGGGTTTCAGAGGCAGTCTTCACTAAATGCCCACATGGAGGTGACTGGGTGAGAGGCTTTGCAAAACTGCAGCCGTTTACTTTCTCAACTTAATGGTGGCAAACATCAATTAAGCAACACATCAGACATTTAATTAATTATCTGGCTACAATATTACGTATGGTGAAAAAGGAAATTAAAAGTACTGTTGATTTTGTCGCTCTTACCAAACACAGAGTCGGTGGTGAGTTCAGGGTCCGAACAAAAAATGACAAAGATTTTCCCCAAAAGTATCCAAGCAGTGAAAAAACGTATGTTTTCTTTTCCCATATTATTGCAACGTTGGTCCTGTGAGGTGTCTTGAGTAGTTTCATAAGATGGCTATCCGACTTTTAAAATTGAAATGTCGTGGCGTCGTATACGCACGGAGTAAAGTTTCTTTAGGGTCTGCCACGGTTGGCGCTCCAAGTTATCTTTATGAGTATCTTATTTGCATATTAGAAGCTGATTGGATGTCGGTTTAGAGGCGGGGTTTCCCTAGGGTCCATTCTCCAAGAACGGTTGACCATTCACTGTTTGAAAAAACTGTAGGGGAGAGTACACTAAAATATTTATATACAGTATATTAAATATATAATGTTCTTCTCTACCTCCACCCCTTCACACACACACACACACACACACACACACACACACACACACACAAAATCATGAGTTGTGCGCATGAAATATACAGTAAGCAGGTGCATTTCATTAAATTTCACAAAAGTTAATAGTAATTTTTTTATATATCGAGTTACATATCGAATCATCTTTTATTGGCGACAGATATCTAAAAATGTATGCCACATTTACAGTACCGACAAGTTCATTCAAATGTATGTAAAATGACAACATTGCATCATACCCGCCCAAACTGAGCCATACCAAATCAACACAAGTCGGAATAGTCCAAACCAATCGGATCATTCCACTCTCAAATCGAACCACACTTGAATCGTATCACACACCAACGGTATTCAATCATCTTTTTTTGTGGAGATGCACACCCCTAATATATATACAGAATGTGTACACATAAAACAGTATAATGATTACCTTAGAGGTTGTCAGGTTCTGGTCAAAATATTAGTTTTTCACATCATAAGCCTGCATTATTGTATTTGGTGTTCCTACAAAGCCGTGACACATACGATCATGTCAAATAAGTCATAAGGGTTCTTGATCTTGCATTTACCGTGAGTTCTTTAAGTTTATTATATTAATTTTACATAAAACATAAAGTCAGTGCCAAAGTATAAAAGTGTTGCTGAAGAATGACCACGCAAAATGTATCTTTCAAAATATAACAAGTGCTTAAAAAACGTGGCCTTGATTCGGTTTGATATGAATCGTGTGGATTAATAAAGGCAGCAGGGACCTCTGGTGTTAAAACCACACAGTGCAGTGATGAGGAAGCAACAACAACAACAACACAACACAGATGCTCATTACATCATGTCAGATGTAAAGTCTGTTTGCACACAGCAGCGACGTCATCCAAAGCGATGAACACGGACGTGCGGGATAGGACGAGGTACTCGAACGAGACCATGTGTCGGACTTTTATAATCCATTTCATGCCTTTGTGGGAACCGCCATTCATCTTATCGTCTGGTCTTTTCCCATAATATTAGTTGATGTCCTCAGTTGTCACTTCTTGCCGTGCCGCAGAGGATGGAATGACTATGTTTTGGCAACAATTGAGCAAATGTTTATTATCATTAACCATTTGCGGCTGCAGCGCAGTGGAATAGTGGTTTGCACATCTTGCTGAGCAGTTTGAGTCTTGGCTCTGGCTTTGTTGTTTAGGATGTGTTGTGTGTGTTTTATGAGTTTCTGTCCACATTGTACATTAGGTTAAATGCAGACTTGAAGGTATCCGTAGCTGCGAATGTGAGTGGGGATGGGTATACAATGTTGATGATTGAACAAACTTGTCTTATTATTTATTTTTTTAGGTGCGGGTTAATGTTTCTTGAAAAGTGCCCAATGTGCTTGTGAATGCTTGTTTGAGCCCACCAAGACGAGTCTAGGCTGTCTCCCTCACTCCAAGTCAACGGGGACAAGCTCCAAAGGACAAGCGAGATTGAAAATGCGGTGGGTGGTTTGCGGGTTTTTTTTTTCCTTTCCAGGTTTCCAGGTTTTTGAGATTTGTTTTTATGATTACATGGTGGGCAGGATCAAATGCTGTCCAGGGCCATACATGGCCCACAGGCCGCAGGTTAACAGCATATAGTGAAACCATTTTTTTCCGCAGTAATCAACTAGCCGATATTCAAAAAAAAAAAAATTAAAAGTGACCAGACTTTTTCATCATACATGTAGGTCTATATTTAACCATACATATGAGTATTTGATGTCTTGCTGTGTTTTGGGAGTCCGCTGGTTTGCATCCAGAGCCCAACCCAATGATTAGAGAGAAGAACTACACCCTCAGTCTTTACCTCCACATTCCCCACTCACCTCAGAGAGCAAGCTGAAGACGAGCAGTGCAACCACAGACATATGAAATGTTAAAAGTAGAAAGGGGTTCTTTCAAGAGGATGTCCCCGTTGAAATACTTGGAAATGCTTGATTTGAGTGACAGGATGAAACCATCCTGGGGTATGTTTTCTAGTGACTTTTTTTTTTTTAATCTAGTGCAGTAGATTTGCGACGTACAGTTCAGTTGTTTACCGATGAAGTAGTGCGTTTAAATACATTTTTTAAATTTTCCTGAATTTAACGAGTGACCCGGTGGTTGACGTGTTGGACTCACAGTGCAGAGGTGCCGAGTTCGAGTCCGGCTCCGGCCTTCCTTGGGTGGAGTTTGCATGTCCCCTCCCCCGTGGTTGCGTAGGTTTTCTCCGGGTACTCCGGTTTCCTGCCACATTCCAAAAACATGCATGGCAGGTTAATAGAACACTTCAAATTGTCTCGAGGTGTGAGTGTGAGCGTGGATGGTTGTTCGTCTGTGTGTGCCCTGCGATTGGCTGATGAAGATCAGGATACACTGGATTAGAAAACGTGTCGTTTGTTATTGGATGAATTATTTTGGACAGCACTTTGCATACGCCGGTGGTTGTTTTCAAGTGCTCTATAAATACAGTTGAGCTGAGTTGGGTTGAGACTCAGCTCATCAGCAAGCTCTGCTGGGTGGGGGGGCTGATAACAATCCTGATCACTTGAATCGGGTGTGTTGGAGGAGGGAAACATCTAAAACATGCAGGATGGTGGCCTTATTTAAATACTCGCTAGGCGTGTTTCTATAGCATTTAAGGCACTTGATTTTTTTAAAGCTCTTTAAAAATACGATAAACACATTTAAAACATAATATATTGGGAGAGCGCTAGAGCAATGGATAAGCCAAAAATAATATACAGACAGTGTTACAATGCACTGACCCCTCTCTTTGCTTACAGTCAACAAAGGCAGTCCGCCCGCGCCCGCTCCCCCCCAAATTTAACTTATCATCAATAAAATACACATCAATAATCATGCCCAAAGATGTACAATACAAAATGAACCTACAACTGTTGCTTCGTGCAGTATTTCACATTATAAAAATTGTACCGTGAAATATTGCGACCACAAACCAGCAATGGAGGGTGATTTACTCTATACCTTGTTCGGAATAAAAACACATTTTCGTCACATTTTGGGCCTACTATGCTACTGCATTTTCTTGTTGGTCATGATAGTGGACCTTGGTTTCAAAATTTGAGAACCACTGTTCTTGAGAGCAAATGTTACCAAATATGGCTCCATTCCCAATGTCTGCAAACTTTGTCAACACTTATCAAATAAAACAGTTAAGCCAAATGTTTCCCAAGGTTTCTTGAGCCAAGGTGCATATTTAACATTACAAAAACTTCTGGCCACGACACCGGACAAAAAAATCACAAGTGCAGTGTGTTTGTGGATATGTACCCCACAAAAGTCACCTGGCATCTTCTTCATCACCTTAATGATGACCTGCGTGATCGAAAATAAATGATAAAAAGTGGCGGTTGAAATAAAACAAAAAAGGACCATAATGGAGCAACGCAGAATATAAACACGGACCATCACATGAAAGTAATAAGACAGCATCTCATCATAACATGAGTCCACACGCCACACTTTATCCAAGAGAATGCTTGCATGCTTTGGCGGGTGCTACTGTTTTGTTTAGCGATGGCATTTGAATGGGCTTGGTAACCTCCGCAGGATGCAGGCCCTGAATTGGGAGCCACCCATCTTAGGGGGTCTTAGGACTTGGCCCAGAGAAATAGTCACATCAATGTGGGGAGAAAAGATGTGTTATTGAGGGAGGATTTCCTTTTATTTCCCTTTGACCTTTCATCGGGTGCATCCACATTTGTTTCATATTCCCGGATTTGCAATAATCATGCGACGATTCATCCTTGCAGCTATTTAGCGTTCGTCCTCATTGGTATTGCAGGTGAGCTAGAGCCTGGCAGACATTTTGGGAGAACCTTTTTTTTTTAATTAACAGTATATTTATTTACTGTAATGCCGGAAAGTGGAGCTACAGTTGCCAATGCCATTTTCAGACATTTATTGAATGGCAAGAGAAATGTAAAACACAGCATACTCATATGTGGGAGCTGCTGTCGGCCACAGCTCACACCCCAGACCCTCACACGTAGACTCGCCGTTGTCACATCTCTTTAAGGCACATGTGTAATGCACAGACACTCCGGTAAGTACAGCATTTGCTTTACATTTCAAATTTTTTTGTGTGTCTGTTCAAATTTGCTTACAGCGTGTTGAAAAAATATGTTTTAATAAGTTTTAAGGTGCTGAGGGCATCTGAGATTTAACTGTATTTCATGTGGTTGCAGCTGTTCTCCTACAATGTATTTTATGACGGTGCGAAACGTAACAGGTTGACGATAGTTCAATTTATGTGGTATTGTGCGTAGGGCTAACAATTAAATAAGGGTACAGTATGTGTAATGTCTTCGTGATTAAAAGTAGTGCACTGTATCTTGATCAATACACACACACACACACACACGTACATGATGAAACGTGATACAATGCAGGCCAACATAAATGCACACGTAATGGTGAAGTTGTGATGAGTTGTCAGGGCTGCGTGTAAGTAGAATGGGAATACCGGATTGGGGATTTGGTTTCCCAGCATACATATTCCATGGGCGCAACCTAGTTAGGGGGCCCCTGTATAATTCAGCACACACGTATACAGTAGAGACTCACATCCATACTATGAAGCATTTTCTGCTTACTTTCAATATGATCATGTGACCAGTTTTGAACACGAAACTGCATGTCGATGTGCTTATGTTTGCATAGCTTAACATACAGCAGCAACTCTACACACAACAGAAGCGCAACACACGTGAAAGGTCGTGTTCTTGACGTATTTTGTGAACTCACACAACCCTGTTTGTTTGGGGTTTTATTTGATTGTTTTTTTTTTAACTGCCTTTCATTGCCACCAGCTTTCAGACACAACAAGAGAGAAGACCTTGCAGGAATAATTTCTTGAACAGGCCCGGCCTTGAAGCCAGCTGGTCGTAGTAAATTTTGTCAAATAAAAAAGGTCACGGTAAGACGCTATTGTATTTGATATCTTACTTCTAGCTTCAAAAAAGCATGTTCTAATTAGGTATGACATGGAGTTTACTGGAGACATAATGGGCCCGTTGGAAGGGAAGAAAGAAGGTGAATTTTAATTCCTCTATTCAATGGTGACACATGGATCTTGTAGCACTCTTAACTTTGACACTTTAATGCTTTTTATTGCAGTGGAAATTTACTTACAATGTACACAGCAAACTGGTGCTTTAATGGAGCCAAAATGAGTACCACCATTCACCAATATGATGTGATGCAATCTGAATACAAAGAGAAAACCCGCGGAACCAAGATTTGAACCCACACCCTCTTCAAAAGTATAAATGCACTACTTTACTGGTCACTTAAAATTGCCTAAAATGTCTGTACATCATTTTCAAAATCATCAACATATCTGTGTTTCTTGAACTACACTTTACATTGCTGAATGAGACGCAAAACTAGGGGTTTCAAACTAATTTTTTGTCATGGGCCATATTTTAGTTACCGTTTCCCTTCGAGGGCCGTTATGACTGAAACCAAATTAAAAAATAAATCAATAATAACGGTTTATTCAACTATTTTTTTATGTTACTGTAATGAGGTGTTTGGTTACAAGAAAATGTTTACAATATGTCTCTTATTTATCTTTTTTTTTTATACATGAGAAATGTAGATTTTGGTAGAGATTTTAGCAAGGATCATGGAAGTTGACATGTTTCATTTGCTTTCGCCGGCCACATAAAATGTTCGTGGCTTGACGGCAAATTGGTGCCGTTGTTAAATCCAGCTTCTTTCACCTTAGACAGCTGGCCAAAATAAAACCTCTCCTCTCACATGAACACTTTGAGACAGTAATTCATGCCTTTGTCACATCCCGGCTCGATTACTGCAATGCCCTTTACTTTGGAGTCAGCCAGTCCTCCATTAAGCGCCTTCAGCTGGTCCAGAATGCCGCCGCTCGCCTCTTGACTGGTACTCGTAAGAGGGAGCACATAACTCCTACTCTGGCATCCCTTCACTGGCTCCCCATTCATTTTAGAGTTATTTTCAAGATCCTCTTATTTGTTTTCAAATCTCTGAATAATCTCGCGCCACCTTACCTCTCTGAGCTCATCCGCCCCTACACACCTGCCCGGCGCCTCAGGTCTGTGGACCAGACCTTATTAGAAGTACCAAGAACTAAACTGAGGCTCAGAGGGGATCGAGCCTTTTCTGTTGCTGGTCCCTCTCTCTGGAATGACCTCCCACTGAACATTCGGCAAGCCTCCTCGCTGCCCATCTTCAAAACCCTCCTCAAAACTCACTTGTATTCTTTGGCATTCGACTCAGCATGACTTAGATTTGTTCTTGGTTTTACTGTTTGGTGCTTTCTACCGCCTTTATTACCGATTTGTCTTACTGTTTATTGTGCATGTTAAATTGCTCCATGTACAGCACTTTGTATGCAGCGATGGCTGTTTGAAAGTGCTCTATAAATACTCTTGACTTGACTTGACTTGACTTGACTATTTAACCAGTCTCCTAGCTAGCAACTCTACGTACCTACCGAACCACCGAACACAACACAAGAAGCCTCCAGATGTTCATTAGTCACAGACTTACACAAGTGCACACCAAGTCCCGGAAGTGACGCGCATTCTCTCTCGTTGCAAACACATCTATAGCCATCAGATGGAAAGCCACTTCTTTATGTTTCGCTTAAAATAAAAAGCGCAGCCGATTCACATGGCAGTCTTTAATCTGGACGTTCTGTAAACGGAGTGCCGGGCATTTAGTGGGCTCTGTGCATCCCCTGGTTCAGCTACTCATCCTTGTGTTTATTAGACTTGATCCACGCAGACAAAATGCCCATATTGATTTCATAACCATGTGCGTGTGGTGTCTGGGGTAAAGTGTTTCATGCTGTGCTCTTGAGTTCAATTCATCAATTCTTTGTGCCCTGGTCACAAATGACAGACTTTTGGCTGAGTTTATTAGTAGTTTCAAATCTGGAAAAAGAAACAAAAGAAGTTCAGAAAAATGGCTTTACTGTGGTGTGTGTGCATGTGTGTGCGTGCGTGCGTTCGTGTGTGTGGCCTTTACTCATTTTTGCATCACAATGGGTGCTGACACTTAAATGACACTTTGCAACAATTCTGTCTGCAGCGCGATTGGGTAAGGCTTGCAGTTTCAACAATGGCGTGACATCACACCATTGAACCTTGGTGTCCCACAAAATGTGTCTTCACTTCAGGCAAATGCGTTGATTTTTATTTCACCTTTTCTCAGTCACTTTGCTACAATTTCTTAGATCATCATTTAAATTTGCAAAACAGGAAGTGCATTTCTCAAAACAACACGTACCTGTTTGGGTTTTTGCGGGTACTCTGGGTTCCTCCCACATTCCAAAAATATAATTGCAGGCTGATTGAACACTCTAAATTGTCCCTTGGTGTGAGTGTGGATGGTTGTTCGACTCTGTGTGCCCTGCGATAGGCTGTATCACACCTCCTACCTGAAGACGGCTGGGATAGGCTCCAGCACCCCCCACAACCGTTATGAAGATAAAACGGATCGGAAAACGGATAAATATTTGGTTATCCATCCATTCATCATCTGAACCGCTTGATCATCTGGCCATGCTGGAGCCTTTGCCAGCCAATCACAGGACACAAATAGACAAACAACCATTCACACTTATTTGGTTAATCATTACATTTAATTAATTATGAATAACAATTTAAAACTATTTCGAATAAATTTGGTATTAAAATAAATTATGCTACAGATTGTTACTTTTTTTTTAAGCTCATCTGTTAAAAAAAAGCAATCGATCAATAGTCGCCTTAAGCACAAACTTTTGCCCACTCCAATTTATAATCTTCATTTACCCTAAAACATGCATGCTTTTGGTATGTAATAAAAAGTTCCTGAAAACTACTCGCCATATCACACGTTGACATTGAGATTGGTATGATTGATCAGGGACACAAAGGCTATGTTTGAGTACATGTGGATCGAGTGAACTACACATTGGGCGGACGAAGCTTGACGTGAACACACAGTGAAAAGTAAATAAACATGTACCAAAGGCCAAGAATTGAAGTCAAGGATCCCACACAGCGTGGAGCACCAGCGTGAATTTTACGTACATTTTTCCACCCTATGCAAGGCAGGAATCCCCAGCTTTCACCCCTTCCTCATCCTAGTTGACTTCAAGTGAGTCCTTCCGGTACACGTGCGCCACTATTTGCAGATGGACAATTGTTTTCCATAGTCTGTCATTAACAGACACCAATTCAATGGTAAAGGCATAACTACTGTAAATATTTGCATTAAAAAAACACTTCAAGTCCAAAAATATCAATTATTACTTACCGCACGTGCCGTTCGTAACCTCGAAACGCCGTACAGTATACAGTATCTGTAAAGCGAGTCTCCTGTGTGCCACGTAAAAGATGGAGTCGGGGTTTATTCATGAGGGAACGGCGCCTCCTTGCGAACAAGCAGTAAATAACAGTGAAAAATTTGAAGGGTACCTGTTCGAAGGAAAAACATCACCGACTCCACACAATCGAATGAGTTCAAATAAAAGAGCTGGCAGAATAATTCTGACATAAATAAGGCGGCCATGATTCGAGGTTCCAACATTATAAATATGATTACATGACGTCATGTAGGATTTCTGTAATTTAGTCTTTATTCAAAACTTTTTCCTTAAACATTCCGCTTAATGAATTTCCAATAAAGCGTCAAATCCAGTTGTCATTTTGGTCGCAGTTTACAAAAATGAACTTGTAATCTTAGTTACTTTTAAAATGAAGTTTCACTTTACAGTAGTACTGTTGTGTATCATACTTTTTAAAATGGGGCCTCAACTTTAGTTTCAAAATGCCAGAACATTTCCCTACATTTGCAAGATCTTTAGTTTTCCACAATATTTGGAATTGGTTGACGCACCTCTGGAATTCTACACACACACAAAAAAAAAATGCTGCTAAATCTATAGACGTGTGATTATTTGGCTTCAATTTGCAACTCATTGTACATTTATAGCTCAGAATCACTCTCAAATGTTCAACTCTTGTTGAACATCATGAGTATCATGAACATCTTGAAATCATGAGGCCATTCACAAGTAACTCTTGTCTGGTTCTGACAATTTGATTCAGTGGCACTGCTGTAATGGGGGAAAAAGGTAAATCAGCAATAAAATAAATAAGCAGGCTTCCAGTTAGAAACACTCTTCATTTATTACCAGTCACAAACATTCAAAGAACGACTGTAAACATTTTAGCTGGGATGGAAATCATAAAAAGGCTTAGAAGAGTTACAGTTAATATGTACTTCACTGAGAAAATGTTCTACAACAGGCCGTTAAAAAAAAAAAAAAGTGAAAGCTGAGCATGACGTGGATCAGGTCCATCAACCATGATTCAATAAAACATTTTAATTTACAACAACAAACAAGATACTCAAGTGACCACTACGACACGGAAACAAGAGTGTTGTGGGAGGAAAGAAATCCCGATTTAAAAAAAAAAAAAAACAATGGTCCAACACTTCCCTGGTGGACTTTTTCATTTTTACAGAGGCGCAGTATTGTTTTTGCGGTTTCCATACGAAAGTTCAGAAGCGTCGATTGAAGGCTCCGCCCTGCATGCCACCTTGCATCGTTTGGTTTTGTCGGTTGAGCGCCCCCGAGAGAGACTGGGATGAGCTCATGTAGCCTCCGCGGCTAACGACACACAAAAACATACAAGTTAATGAAGTTTGGTTGTAAATGAATTTAGTAAAACGACAAGTCAAAGGAACTCACCCTCCCATGCCTCCACGCCCCCCCATGTGGCTCGGGCCCGGGATCCCATCGCGACCTGAATGTGGATGATGTCAAAAACGCACATTGTTGTAATGCTCGTCAGCGAGGATGACACTGCATGCAAAGCACGGTACACAAATGCCTTCAACACAAAATGTGTGCAAAACATTTGTACCTTGCCACGGCCGGTCGCCATCCATCTTCCTACCCGAGTCCCAGTCTCGGCCTCCGTCCCTGCAACCAACCTCAACTTTAGAAAACTATGTAAGCTCTGCCAAGGATATTGTGATAGAGATATTAAAGCCATGCTTAAAGTGCAGAAAGAAAAGACCAAATCTAAGGAACGCAATGGTTTTCACGCGGCAAAATAAGCAGGCACAATTGTTTCCTCATCTTAAAATAAATAAATAATAAAAAGCACCTGATTGAAAGTCATAAAAGCATACAATTCCAATATTTCAGTTCAAGTCAAAATACAATTGTTTAAATTAAGTCTTAAAAATACATCTTCAGCTTTCGGCCATTTTAACACAAGACTAGACTGCTTCTAACCACTGTAAATGGAAACAAGAAGCCAAGATAGATTTGGCAGGAAAAAAACAAAACAAACAAAGCATCATGCCTTTCTAGAACGCCCATTTTGTACCCTTGGACACGGGGATGTTAGCTCTCAAGACCAGCGGCAGCTGAACATTTTCACGTGTATGGCTGAATAGGGCCCTCACCTGTTCATGCGCTTGTCATAGCCGCCGCCGCCCCAGGAGTCGCGGCCATGTCTGTCGAAATTCTGCAGATGCAAAGAATTCCAATAGTTATGGACCACACATTTAAAGGAGACGAATTATGCAAAATTGGACTTTGTATCACATCTGTAATTAAACAAGGGAGAAAATGTGAACATGATGCCTGTCCACTCTCAGGATTAGGTCATATTTTTATGGAGAAAAAACGTGTTCCCCCCCCCCTTTTTTTTTTAATACTCTACTGTGTGACATGCTTGGAAACATACAGGAAAGATTTGTGTTCTTACCGGACCATCTCTGTCTCCACCCATGCCACGGCCGCCGCCTCTCATGTCGTCGTGATAGCGCCCTCGGTCCCTGTGGTCAAAGTCCTGATAACGATCCTGCCGGCCAAAGTCTGAGCGGTATCGGTCGTCCATGTTCATGCGCTTGTCGGGCCAGTCGTCCTTCCTAAGAGGGAAGAATTGATCAGGTGGGGACATTCGAGTGGAGAGACATGCGCTCATAATCAAACAGCCCTTGACCTGCCATACATGTCGTAAGGCCTCTTCATGGGGCGTCGTTCCTGCTCGAAGCGCAGCTGTTCCTGCTGTCTCCGAATCTCCTCGCGCTCCCTCATGATGCGCTCCTGCTCCCGACGCCGCTCGTATTCGATTCGCATCCTTTCACGCTCTAGGTAATGCCGTTCCATGCGGTCAGCATCGAGACGGTCCCTCTCAACCTGGGGAATGACCAAATACAAAACAGTTTTTCCCCCTTCGGCGATAGCAGAAAACACACCCGTCATGAGTGGCTGACTGTTGAATAAATCCTTTTTCACACTGCACTTGCTTATTATGAAAGGGTTGCGCGACAACGTGCGACGATGATGGCGGCCTCTGGTGCCCGCGCTATATTTTTTTTGAACGTGCTGACCTAGCAGCCCACCGGGGAAGAAACGCAGACTTTGAGCTGGATTAGTCAAGAACAGAATCTAACTGTGAGGTTTCATGTTCTTCCTTGGATGGAGGGGAGAAAAAAAAAAGACATACGAGAAATTTAAAACGCAATAGCTGGCTGTGAGCCTTCAACTTGGCTTCTATGAAAACTCTTTGTGTGAAAACGAGGCCGGTCTATAGATCCTTCCCTCACGGGAGAAGCTCCAGCTCACCCGTGACGAATGACAAGTGCTGTCGAAAATGGATGACGTCTGCATACTTTTGTCAACGTGGCGAAGTCGAGCATCATGAGCACAACTATTGTGAGCTGACCTGCAGCCACTGTCTCTTCTTCAACAGGTGCTTCTGCTCCTCTTTCTCCCGGAAAATGCGGATGCGCTCGCGCTCAGTGCGGTTGTCCTGACCGCGATCGCTGCAAAGAGACTCCGGGTGACATTGCCGTCGGGACGCGCGGGAGACTTGGCTTCCACATTCGCCACGTGGCCTCTTACTTCATTCTGCGCCTGTCCATCTCTCGCATGTCCCGCTCCCGTTGCCTCTGCCGCTCACGCTCGCGCTGCTCCTTGATCTGGTCGAACGACAGGATGTCCTTCCTCTCCTTACTGGAGGACTTGCGGTCCTGACTCTTTGAGCTCTGGTAGGGTTGGGCACTGAGGAGTGAAGTCCATTTTTCACGGGGTCCTTTTCCTCCTACCATCAGACACTTACTCGCTCTTTGCTTTTGGATTTGACGCTGATGACCGGCTCCCCCTTGGACTTGTCCATGACTACGGTCCTCTCGTCCCCTGGTTAAATAAAGAGCCGTGAAACAGTGGCAATGATTTTTCGCTAAAAAGCTGGGGGATAAGAAATCAGCTCCCACCTTTGCCATCCTTTCCTTCTTCCTCCTCCTTCGTAGGCCTGCAGGATGTGAAACTTTTGTCAACCATCATTACATTAGTAGTAAAACTAAATCTCACGGTTTTGCTAACTGGCCGAATCGGAGAATCTCTCCTCTTATGATCAGTCAGCAACAATTGTTCACTGTGTTAAGAGTTATTTTTTATTTATTTTTTTGGGGTCCTCCTTGATTTGCGGTCTGGTCCAATGATTGGTAAATATTAAACATGTTATTTATTTCTCAGCCTGCTAATCCTGTGTGGTCATCGCAGAGTGTGGCTGAGGCACGGACTCACGTGTTTGTGACATGAAACAGAATGATTGCAAATGAGAAATCTGGCGGTACTACTAGACACAAAAAAAAAGAGAGGAACAGCTGGTCGTGTTGAGCTTTTGTGGTAACCCGTCACACAAGGAGAAGAGTTTGCGACTGCAATCTAGTAACCACAAAAGAGTTGAGCTAGCTTCTTCTACTACTACTTTGTATTTTCATGCTGCCTTCTCATCGGTCAGTTTGGTACGTGGAACAGGCGTGGGTGTGAGATATGCTGTGTTGGTCATCTTACGCCACAAACTAAGGTGTGTATGACTTTTTTTTCCCCTCATCATGTGTGGTTGCACATTTTAAAACTTGGTTAATAGGGCGAAGAAAAAAAAAAATCTGTATGCTGGAGTATTCTAACCAAAACATGAAAAAACGAATCTCAGAATAATGCAGGGCATTCCTACAACATCGGCCTAGAAATAAGGTTGGAGAAGCGAGTGTGTGGAAAAAAAAGTGCAGTCAAGCTTACTTGGAGTCGGCCGAGTGTCTCCGCTCACCGCCTAACTTCTTTGGATCGTTTTTGTCGGCTGGCTTCTTCCCCGCTGGCTCATGTTTAGCCTACGGTATGATAAAATGGAATTATGTTGAAAGAGCGTTTGCAAAGTTCAACATCCGAGTGTACGGTTTTCGGCTGCGACGCGCACCCGCTCGACAGAGATCATCTTGCCGTGCAGCTCAGTTCGATGAAGTTGGCTGACGCACGTGGCGGCCTCTTCCGTGGAGGACATGGTGACGAAGCCATAGCAGCGGGCCCCGGGGCTCTTGGCATTGGTCACCACCTTGGCACCAACAACCTGCACGACAAAGGGGCTGCGTAAGGAAAGAGACCCGAGCAGAGCGTGACGTGCGCCCACAACAATAATGGGCCATCAGCCAAGTACTTCTTTGCCTGCCACGACAGCCTTTGGGCCCAGCTGCAGGGCCCCTATGAGGGGCCCTTCTTGGCGGTGGAGGCAGGAGCTAAGAGCTTTGTGGTGGACATTGGAGGCAAGCCAGAGAAAATCACGATGGACCGCCTCAAGCCTCATTATTTACTGCATCTCCACACGATTAGCTTGAAACGCTTTTCTAGGCCGCAATGAAATGCAGTGACCCTACAAAAATAACCTCCTTGAAGCAAGTTAAAACTAAGAAAATGGCACAATCAACAAATATTCATAGGGGTGGCAGAGGAACAAGTAATCAACTCATTCACTATCCGCCAATTCTTGACCAAGTCTAAAAAGACGTTTAAAAACGTCTTTGAGAGTGAATGAGTTAAATGCAGCCATCCGTGGTACTGACCTTGCCGTGTTTGCTGAAGAGTGTCTTCAGATCAGTCGCCCTGGTGGTGGAAGCAAGCCCGCTGACCCACAGGTTGCTGCTGCCTGTCGCAGGACTCGGAGTAGCTAAACGCAGCAAGCATATGAAATCGTGAGCATATGATCACCCGGGTGTAAAACCGATCCCTATGACCACACTCACCACTTGCATCCTTTTCCTCCTCCTTGCAAACGCTGTCTTCGGAGCTACAGACAAATTCAAACGATAACAAGTGAGGACACCAGCAAGCGCTTGCAAACGTGTGCGTCTTCAGACAAAATGTGGCAACTATCAACCCATTGTGGGCCTTTAACAGGGAGTAAGCGGGACTTGGAACCTGACAACCCCGTCGTGCTACTCATTGGATAATGCCGTGTAAAAGTGCAGGGCGTGCGATACGACAAATGCATTGGTCTGCTTTACCACCTTGAAAAGAGCATCCGATTCTTACGTAGCACAAAAGAGCCAATGCAAGAGAGGTCGCCATTTTGGTTTCGAGTAGACAGAAAGCAACAAACCTCTTGTTCTGATCGTCGCCCTCGACTGAGGACGACTCTTTCACTGCCGAGGCTGAATCCGCAGTCGCATTCTCTTCTGTCTTCTCATCCTCACCCCCCTTCTTAGAACCCAATTCTGAACCAACAGTTTCAACCCCAACGTCCTGTTCGCTTACACTAACAGCTTGCGAGCCCTTTTCACTGTCCAATGTCTCTTCAGGTGGCTTCTCCGCATCCGCGGTGGCGTCCGTCTCAAGGGCATCCCAGTTGCTTTCTGCGTCCGCTTTGGCTCCCGTGTCGGCAGACACATTGTCTTCCCCGCCAGCGGTGGCCGCCTGTTCTTCATCGGTGCTCGTCTCACGGCTCGGGAGGCGGTCTTCGATAAGCGGCTCAGATAAACAAGACCCAGCTACTTTGTCATGTTCTACAGGTTTAACAGGAATAGAATGGCACAGAGTTTAATAACTTCTGAAACACAGCAATGGTTAAGGAGGAAGCGGCAAGGCCTGGATTAGGAACGTCATAACCCCGAGCCTGTGCTCCGACAACAACTAAGCAAAGTGCTGAAGTAGACCCTACGGAGAGACTGGAAGGGAGCCCAAAAGGTAGTAAAATAACCAAGCGTGGAGAGTGGGGAGGGGTGACTCATTCTTTTGTCTTGCAGGTTTGACAAGTGGCCAAGGTGTTCACCTGATCCAAAGCAGAGTCCGTGGGGGAAGAGAGGCGCAAGATCAGCGTCAGCTCAGTGGGGTGTCCTTGTAACAGTCCTTTTTGCTTGGCTTCAGTGTCCTTGGAGCAAAACTTCTTAACTCAAGTCCAACAGTTTCATATCCTTTATTGTAAATTGATGATTGAGGCTTTGATGTATCTTCGCGTCTGCAGTCTTCGAGCGGCCAAGAGGAACACTGCAGGGAGCCTGCAACGGCTCGCCCCTGACTCTCATTCAGTCCGATTGCTGTCAACGTGCCTCTAAGTGACCCTCAAAATGGGCCAAAAAATGGTACCGGGACCATTTTCTACAACTTCAACAACTGTTGTCAACCAAGTTTCAACACAGCGACAGCAATCGCCTTTGGGCTTCCAGTCTCTCTCGCTCTCTCTTTTGTGCTCTCTCTTTCTCTTGCTCTCTCGTTGAAATTAAAGGTAATTTTGGCACTCCAAGCTATCGCTACAAAAAAACCCATTTTCTGGCTCTTTCTATACATTACCTGTTTCTGCTAATAGTTCGTCTGCGTCGGCAGTCTGAAACACAACAAAGAGCTCGATTTTAAAATGAAGTTTTGTTTTGTAAAATATGCAAATGAATGAAAATCAGTTTGGGTTTTTTTTCCCGTTTCATGCCTTCCTCTTTTTAAAACACACTGAAACATTTGTATCGTCATTGTAAAGATTTGAACACAACAACAACAACAACAACATAAAACCTACAGAAAATATTTTATGTATGTCACCTTAAGAAGAAGAAGGATGTGCTGGAGTGGTAAGTAGGCATGGGCCGAATATCGGTTTGAGCATTTACAATGGTTTGAAAAAGTCAAGGTTACAATTCCCGCTGAAGCTGCCTGTCATCGGTAATGAGCTGCTCTTTTCTTTTATGAGGCGGCTTCTAAGCAAGGTAAAATATGATTGGCTCCTCGCAGAGTTGAGTAAAAGAGATGTCTCTTTGAAATTAACTTATTTTTCTCCTTCTCAGAGCGCCGTTACGCATGGAAGTGGTGCAACGGAGATACCGTAGACAAAAAAAGACGAGAGTTGCACGGATACCTTTACTTTTTTGCCTTTTTCAAAAAAATAAATAAAAACATGTACATGTGTAATTGCCAGCGTGTGCGAATTAGCCCAAACGACAAAATGAGTATCCTACAGGTGTGTTCTAAGAATAGCTCACCAGTGTTATGACACTGTGACTGGCTCAGAAGAGTTAGACCTACAGAATACAGACAATTTATGTATTTATGTTAACTTTAAGGGGTTACCGGTAATTTAAAAATGGCACATGTTTAATGTACCAAACATTCTACATTTCGTTGAAAAACTAAATGGATTGTGTCCAATGAAAGACAAATGCTCACAATTTCCATATTAGCCCGTGCCTCAGTGGCGAGTGAATCAGCTACAGCAAGTTTTCGAATGAGTGTCTGGACATCAGCTGGTAGACAGCAGCTCTGGCGATAGTGCACTCATTGTGTTTCGCAGCTCTCCCAGAATTTAATGGCTGAATAGTGCATCTCCTTTCCCACATACAAGGGCTTTACAGTAAGTTTAGCAAGTATGGTACTGTAAAAAAGAAATGAGAGCTGTCAACTCAGATTTCGCACAATATAGATAAGATTTCAATAAAAATCTAATATGTTATGGTGCTGGAGCAGGTAAACTGCATTATAATGGTAAATGCTGCGTTTTGAAAAATGACACCCAAAAAAAACTAAAGCAAAAATAAAACTTACCACATAAAGTGAAGAGCCCAGAATATCTTCATCTTCCAGCCCCCCCGAGTCATCCAACTGAAAAAAAACCCCGACATTAGCATAAATCAAAGCCCTTATCTTGATGATCAGAACTTCTTATAACATGGCTGCTTCTCACGTGTCTTGCGTCCTCTTCAGAGTCGATGGTAACATCATCCTCATCATCCAGGGGTTCATCTTCCTCGCTGCCAATTAAATTGCCCAGGTCCTCCACATCATGTTCTGGCAACCCGTTGTCATTGTTGTCAGCTTCATCCAGCACATTCATGTCAAGGATGTCCATGTCCTGGATGCTATCGTGATCCTCCTGAGGAGAAAGGCACCATATTTACACCTTGATGACTTTACACCCGCAAAGAGGAATTTCTGATGACGATTGGTGTATTGGGGGCGGGGGGACGTACACGGCCATCACGAGATTCATCTTCCAAATTGTCATCCTCGTGTTCATCAGTCCCCTGCATTACATCTGAGGACAAATTGCAGACAAAGATTAACGTAAGACTCAGAATTAAAACAGATTTGAGTTTGGAGAAAATGCTGAGACGTGGGGGAAAAAAAGGAGAAACACACACACACACGTTAACTGAGACAGACGGCGGTGTGTGTGTGTGTCTGTGTGTGTATATATATATATATATATATATATATATACAAATACACAGACTAGTTTATGTCTTGCATGTTCAGCATATATAGCACCTCTTGCAACACGTCTTGGTGTGGCTTTCTTGGGCACCGACTCCACTGAAAGAAGGATTGTATCAGGGTTTCCGCCCTCCTCCTCGATAGCCTGCATAAGTATATAGGGATTTTTTTAAATGAAGGAGAAAGGAAAACTCACTTCTCAGAACTGCAACAGACTTTTAACTTAGAACGGAAGCCCTTGCAAGCTAATAGTTTTCGCCTCGTTAGCACGATGGCGTCCATTAGCCTGTCGGTTAACATAGCTTCGTCACGTGACGTTATTCTGCGCTGTAGGGTACTTTGAAATGCTATTTTGCTGTGTAGTAAAAATCTATCTGGAGGATTACAGTTAAAAAGGACTGCGTTTGTAATAATCAAAGACCAAAATAAGACCTTTTTCAAGCGCTCCGACAGCACGCTCTTGTTGCCGAAACTGTCCAGGTTCCGTTTCTTCAGCTCGGCCTTCAAATCAATAACTCGCAGGTCCGACAATTTGCGAACTTCAGAGCCTTCCGGAATGTCATTGGCGGTTGATGGATCAGCCATCGTTTCAAACCGGAGGATACCTCACTCCTGCCAGTAGATAAGTGCAGTAAAAACAAAAAAACAGCAAAAAAATCGCTGATTTTGCACCGGCAGCGTGCAATTCGACCTCAAAATGGAGTCCCCTCAGTTTTTCCTCTGTGGTTATGTGCGTGTCGTAAAGACGCATGCGCAGTGAAAATACAGTGCGGCTGGGGAGCCAGGATAAAAAACCCAACGAAATAAAATCACTTTTTTACGTATTAAGTTGTATAATATGGTGTATGATTACATAATTTGCACCGTGTATTTGTAGGGACAATATCGTTTGTTAATATTACATATTAAAAATCAGTCATCTCCAGTACTTTTTAGACAGCTCTTTGAGATTGTAGGAATGGTGCGGCGACACGCCTCCCAGCATGCAAGTAAATAGTTGTATTATCTTAAAGGTTGTTCTTTATTTGCTTTGTCATAAATGTGTTGGAGATGCAAAAGGTGGTCGAGTGGTTGGCGAGTCGACCTCACAGTGCAGCCCGGCCTTCATGTGTGGAGTTTGCATGTTCTCCCCGTGCCTGGAATGGTTTTTTTTCCAGGTACTCCGGTTTCCTCCCACATTCCAAAAACGTGCATGGCAGGCTGGTTGATCACTCAAAATTGTCCCTAGGTGTGAGTGTGAGCGCGGTTGGTTGTTCGTCCCTGTGTGCCCTGCGATTGGCTGGCAACCGGTCCAGGGTGTCCCTCGCCTACTGCCCGAAGACAGCAGGGATAGGCTGCAGCACACCCCGCGACCCTTGTGAGGATGAAGCGGATCAGAAAATGGATGGATGGATGGAATCTTAAGACTTTTGAGCCAGACAAAATACACCATTGTTTTTGTGAAGAATGTGAATGTTTTTTTACTAAAAATAGGACTTTATTCTTATCACATTCTGACTTTTTTCCCTCATAAATAGGCAACTTTTTAAATCTTATGGCATTATGGTCTTAAAGGGGTATACATGGTAGTTATGTTTGATTTAAGCAAACAAGTATGTACTTCCAAGTACACCTACAGTATAGAAATACGGTATTTCTTATTTCAATCTAAAAGTACTTCCTAACCAAATAACAAAAAAGGTTTCATTACAAAAACAAAGATAGTGCTGGCCTAAGACTTATACATAAAGCACAAATAAGATGTCACGTTTTTTTCTTCGTCATTTAGAGAAGTGAATTTGCTAAGGCTTAGTCGGAATGGTAATTTGTTTTGTCCCTATATTTGTCAATATTAGCAGTTGTGTGACCGCGCATTGGAGGCTAACGGGGCAAACTACTCGGAGAAGGAGGAGACCTCAGAGAGAGTGCACGAGTCCAGGCTGAGGGACGACGAGGCCGAGCTCGTTCGTGGTTGGTGGAGGTTCAGTTTGGACACCAGCGGTTTGCCCACCGTAACCGCTTGCCTTTCCTCCACTTCCTCCTCCAGGTTGACGTACATGTAACGGAGACAGACGGCGAACGTGAGCTCCTTCTGTAAGACATAGCATGTCGAAACTTATCAAAGGCATTCATAAGGCGATTGGAGTTGATCAGAATGAAAAGAGGCCCGACCTTGAGTCTTTGCAGGCTGCAAATGCGAGTGTACAGACCGGGGAGTTCAGGTGAAGGAAGTTGTTCTTTGATTAATAATAAACTGCCGGCTTCGACCAGAGTTTCCTGATTGCTCTTCTTTAAGTCAATGTCCACATCCTGCCATTAAAACACAAAACGCGGTTAAGGAGAGGACAGTTTGCATAGCTCAGTGTTTTGGTCTTCTGTTCAGAATACTCAAGAGACATTCGCCACCTAGCATCCATTTTCGAGAGTGCTCATTCATGGGTGAAAGAGGCCCAGGTCGTATTAAAAATAATAATAATAATCAGACTTATACTGTTCAAACCGCATGAAAAAAAATCTGTTATGTGTTGCATGAGGACAAAAGAAAAAAGGAAATTTAGCTGCAGTGTTGACATAGCTTAAAGTAAAAAAAAATGCTCATCTTTGGGAGAAAATGTGGCAGGAAAGATACTGAAACATGCAGCGAGCACACACACACAACCACCTCACAGTTCTGCGGTTTGGAATTTAAATCTCCGTTCCAAACTTCCTGTGTTGAGTTTGCATTTTTGGAATTTCAGAAAATTCAGAAAGAGATTCTCCCATTTCATTCAAAAAAAGATCTTAAAAAAACCTCAAGATTATGAGTAAAGTGTATTTCTACACATTTATTATCTTGCAAACCAATCGCTACTCTGGATTAAACATTAAATAGTCTTCTGAAAAGAAAGTAAAACAGCTTCATTGTGTGTGTAACCATACCTCTGGGAAGTCAGTAAGTTGAGCAGAGCATGAAGCAATTTCTTTGGGCTTGTCCAGTATGCGTGTGTAGATGACCATGATGTTGGAGAATTCAGCGGCAAATCTGAAGAGAATATTATGAAGAAACATCAGTACAGTAGTATTTTGAGAAAACAATGGATATAGTTTGCTTTCATACAAACCCAAGTTGGACCTTCACACCACACTCAAAGTGGATAAAATGGCTCTTCGGCAGGACTGTAAAAAAACATTTCAACATTTGAATCAAGTTTTCTGTGGTAAGATTCTACAGAGTAGTTTGACGTCAAGTACCGTGAGCAACAGCCCATTGTAGGTTGCGAGCCGAAGAGGCCGCAGAGCAGTCTGACGTCTGGATAAGGTCAGTGAGGGAACGCCGCTCAGACAGATTACTGCGGAGTTCCAGAGCCTGCCTCCCTCGCGTGATTTCTAAGCGACCCATGTCTGATGAGAGCATGAAAAAAGACAGAGAGTAGCGAGTTATTAAGGGAAGGCCTATGAGTAAGATTTGGAGCGCAGAAGTGGGTATAATTTGGAGTTTAACCAACAGTTATGGAGGGAAAAAAATACCTCAGAGTGATGACGAAAATGAAATTTAAGGTTAACTAAAGGAGTCACTGATGGTGATGGCACACTCGCCTGACTTGTGTGCAGGCAGCGTGGGATCGGTTCCCACTCAGTGACGATGTGGGTGTGAATGGATGTTTGACTCTTTCTGTGCCCTGAGACTGGTTCGCGACCAGTTCAAGGTGTGGTCTGCCTTCCTCCTGAAGTCCGCTGGAATAGGCTCCAGCAACTCCCCGCCACGCTCTTTAGGATAAGCGGTGTTGTAAATGGATGGATTCCTTAACTCGAGTACCAGAAAGATAACTCTTCTGGAATGAGCCAAACATCAGCAATGTCTACAAAACGCCACTAGGTGTCAGTACAGCTCTACAACAACTTCCGGTTCCCTCTCCATTATTTGTCCCGTGTCTTTTAAATGGTTTGTCGTTTTGATACCGTGTAGTGACGAAGTTCTCCTAAAACCTGCACAGCAGTTCTGAACGTTAAAATATTACAGCTCCGTACAGTTAATAAAGTTTCCACACATTCATTCCTTTTTATTTCCATTGGGAATCTCTGTTTTGAGGTTAGAGCTCGTTGGAAGTCACCATCTAATGACATCAACACAACAGCAGTATCATAAATTCTGCCATTACGGTAGACAATAACGCTGAGTTTTGATTTCTACTGTCCTAAATATATTCATTTGACATTATGTTTATAGTTTTCGATGTCGTTGGACTGTACTAAGTGTTGTAAAAATCAAATATACTAGTTTACAATGAAATTTAAAAAAAATATACCGATGTAAAGAATTTATTTGAGAAAATGACCCAAAGTCAGCTCAGAATTGGCTACAGCTCACCAGTGACGCTAATAAGGACCAGTGGCATAAAGAATAAACACAATCTAATGCACCTTCTGCCACTCTGTCCAGCATGACCGTGACCTTCTCATCTTGGCAAATATGCCGCTTGAGGAAGCTTATGAAGATGCCGTTGGACACGTCTTCTTCCCTCATTTCGTAAGCCTCCGCATCAACACACCTAAATTCAACAATGTACTCATAAATTGGTTTTCACATGAACACAGCCATTTCTGATTCAACTTACGTGGCATATCCAAAGACTATATTTGCTGTCACCTTCAGCAGTCCAGGTTGAACTACAACTTCATCGTTTGGATTTCTAAAAGAATGAAAACAATTCAAACAAAAAATATGCACAGAGAGGACATCACATAGAAAGCAAGCAACATTTACTATGAAACCTTTTGCGGCACATATCCAGCAGGAACACGTTGAGTCCGGTCTCTTTCTCCTGCATCATGGTTAGTATATTTTGCACGCAAATGCAGTGCTCTGATGTGTATGAGGCTGGCGCATCGATGGGCACCATGAAACTGTTGCCGTAGTTCTCATAACCGTGACCGGCAAAGTAGAGCAAGCCTGTGCAAGAAGGACAAAAATGGAAGTTTAGTGATGCTTCTAAAAGCCTTTGCAGTAGATGTTTTTTCCAGGAAATGTTGTAGACTTAAAGTCGGTATTGGCATTGAATGGATTGAGTGCAAAACGTAGAAACTTTAAACTAAGCTCAACAGAAAACCAGAAATTACAATAGTTCCTCAGCGAGTGGCCAGTTTGTCAAGTTGGTCACCTGCAGAGTATTTGGTAGAGCATTTGCAAGCATTTGTTAGATGTGAGGCATTTATTAGAGAGGAGGTCCTCACTTGTACAAATCAAGTTTATACTGTATAGTATATTCTAATTTGAATGAAATGTTGTTATAACAAAACCAATTAGGGTACTGTGGTCTAATAAATATTATGTATGATCATGAATATTTAGTATTACATATGATCATTGTTGATTTTAATAACCTTTTTGTCATCTGGAGTTTACATTATTTTGATATTTTCATTTTTTATTGAATTCATATTGCAGCAATAAAAACAGCTATATTAGTATAAGTATTATATATCATCACATACAAAATTACTATATGCAGTGTGATAATAAAACAAATCTGTACTTAAAGTTGCTTTCGAGTGTAGGTTCTAACACAAGTATAATAAACATCAACAATATTTTACATCATCTTTAGTATAACATATTGTTCATCTATTGTGATTATTAAACCTGATCATTCAATTAATGATACTAGTCCAAACAAATTTAAGATTCACCGACACTATATTGGGCTTATATCTAATGTCATATACTGTAAGGAGTAAGTAGAATTGATAGATGACTTTTATCCTGTGGTGGAAGTGGGGTGTAGCAAGGCTTTTAATTGAGGTTCGCCATTCAGACTGAGTGAAGCGCGGCATCTCCTAATGCGCACGCAACAGTTTGAGGAAATGCAGGACAAAAGGGAACAAGTATTGAAGCTTAAATGCCCGAAGACAAACCGTAAACTCCTTTGCCGAGGAGCAGCAGGAACTCGGTGACGGCGCTGTGCATTTCCTGCCAATTGAGGTCCAGCAGAGAGACCACCTTGAAGTCCATTTGCCTGAGGAGGTTGCTCAACTCGTGGACGTCCGCCATGGGAGCGCACAGTTGAGTGCGGTAGCGGTAGTTCAAGTTGCCAATCAGGAGAGCCACCTTGTCTGTGGCTGGGGAGGGAAAGAGCTTAACTCGGGTCAAAAGTTTCCAATGTGGATAAATCACTACATTTACATTGTATACATGGCTTTGGCAAAGGTCAGTGTGATAAACGTCCGTTGTTCTCATACAGAAAAAAACAGTTGACTGTTTCTTAGTGGGAATTAAACTCAAGAGTCCCTTTTTTTTTTAAGTTGCTGGAAAAGTCACTAAATGTTCAAGAATATTGTAACAATCAATTCATCTGTTGATTATTGAGTCAATTAATCAATGAAGCGGATTCAAGGAAAATGCAAATGTATGTCCTTTTATTCAAAATTATGGCATAATTTCAAATTGACAGTGCAGAAAATACATGATTAAATAAGAATTATGATTCAGTTACTGCTTTGGTCCGTAACAAGTCAGAAAATGGGCAAAAATGTTGATCATTGTTTTGCAAAGTAAAAGCTAGCGGTTAGTTTGGTTCCAACACAAAGATAATCAGTCCGCTTCCATGGAGGACTGGATTATATTTATTGTTGTGAAGCTTAAATTCTGAGCATTGGGACATTTTAAATTTAAAAAAAGTATCTGAATAAGTTGAGAAACAATTAGCTGTTGCATCTCTACTCAATAAAGTAAATAAATCCTGACAAATCAAATTAACAAATCAAGTCGTCAAGCCCTACCAATGACTTCAATCCTTTACTACAATTTTGAACTATCTGAGGAAAATTCTATAAAATTCTCATTACCGTAAAACTGTTTGGATAATGTTGGTGGATTGGTCATCTGTGGACATGCGTCTTCACTTGTGATGGCACTGTCCACTTCCTCGGAATCTATTAAAAAAAAAAAAACAGATTTGTTTGTCCAGTCCTCTGGGTTTTTCTGCAGTTTGCGCTGTAAAACAAGAACTAATAAATGATGTAGTAATGAACAAAGAGAGGAAGTGAACACATCTCTCGTTATTCTGCTTTACAAGATATGCCGTTTAAGGAATACCTAAGCTGCGGTCAACTGCTTCCCAGGACGAATCAGTGATGGAAGTTGGGCCTCCATATAAAAGGAAAAAAACACAATACTATATCCAGGGAAAATTCAGGCAGAGTAGATGTTTAAAAAATAAATAAATAATGGGATCGATGATGTTTCACCGATGCTGACAGTAGCAGGCTCACTCCACACTTCGTGAAACAAGTTGAACACTTTGCATCTGTATTGGCCTCGGTGTGCTGTGGTCACACACGGGATCTGGAAAGTCACAAACAAAACTTGCATTGAATTATAATTGGGGACACAACGATGCTGTATGACTACTTTCTTTGTATGACAGTTGGGGATGCTAAAGTGTTACCCAAAACAACATTGTCTGGACAGTTAACAAAATGTTATGATTAAGTTACATTACGGAACATTAATTCACATGAAATAAACTTTTTTTTTTAAATTGCAACAAGTTTGAAGTCAACAAGCATCATGGAGCTGATTGTGCTCACCTTTGGAGTTTTCACTGTTTTCCAAAATATGATCTATAAATAATCGGATTATGATACAAGGTGACTTACTTTGAGAAGACGCATCTTGCTTTGTGGCATCAGAGTCGAGTTGTGGTACCACTGGTACTGGGCGGGAGGGTTGGCCACGGCAGTGCACTCCAGGAGCAGCATGTCACCCTCAGACGCCATTTGGGACTGAGGTTGGTAGATGATATGCAGTCCACTGGGTGAGCCTGAAAACATGCCGCTGCTACAGCCTGGAATGACAAGATTTGAATAGGTTCTTCCTTGATCCATAAGGTTCAGCAAAATGACAGGGCTTGTACTAAAATCATACTGGGGCTGTTCACTTGTTACACACTAAAAAAATGCTGCCTTTGTTGAATCAAAATCTTGATTCGATGTGCTTAGTCAAATCCTCAACCCAAAATAACTGCTGGGAATAAATAACTCAGGCTTGGCTAGGTCGCATTTGGTCCTAAGATATTTCACCCGATTTGGGTTATTTTCAACCCAGCAGTTTTAGGAATGTCAACAAGACTGTTCTATTTTTCCGAAGAATTGGACCATTTGCACCCCCTGTCGGGACCGGAAAGCTTTTGTGTTTCGACTATTCAAGTTCTATCGGGAATGGATGAAGAGGAGGGGTGAAGGTCATACCTGGACTCGAGCCGGGTGAAGAACGAACCAAGCGCACCTGAGCCCACTGGGAGAAAACGCAGGTGTCTCCATGGTTGACCCGACAGATGTAGCTACCCTGGTGCTCGGGGCCCAACGCACACACAACAAGCTCAGGTGTGCGTCCACTGGCTTCCAAAATCTTAGAGAGACAAAGATAGTCTGATTTCAACTGAGATCGACATCCTGTCATTGCGAATAACAATACTCACCTCCTCTTTGCCTTTAAACCACTGGTAACTTAATCCAGGAGGCCCTGAGACTCGGCATGTTAAAACCACCCTGCTGCCCAGCGGGGCCCGCTGGGAGCTGGGCTGTACTGTGATCCGGATCAGCTCAGTTACTGTTTTATATGTGGAGAAAAATTGCCAATTTTAGATGATAATACCAATGTTCTTTTTTTTAAATGACAAATTCCACACATCATGCATCCAAAGAAGTATCAAGTTGACATGCATGATTTGCCTGCATGGGCAACATAAAATGTTATGGCAGGCAAGACCTGAGCCCTGGGCCTTGAGTTTGACACCTGTGATTTAAGTGATAGGTCTCAATCATTTCAGCATTTTTAAGTGGCCCAAATTGAGGAATAATTAGTTCATTATATTTGTTTTATTGACACACCAGCTTCAATATACACTTTAAATAAATAATATTTGTCAATTATTTGGCAGACCCCCAAGCAGCATCTCGCAAAACTGCCACACTTATCCTTGGGTGGACATTTAGCTTGGTAGAGGATGACCTGTAGCAGCGCTGAGCAGCTGAACGGCCTCCTGGTGGTCAATCTTCTTCAGACAGTGCAGCAGGAAGAGCAGAGAGCAGGATCGATCGACCAGTAGAGCTAAGAAGCTGCGTCCTGGGCTCCCTGTCGCACTTAGCACCTGGAGCGAGCAGTTGGTCACATCCTTTTCACTGCAGGGGGGAGGTTCAATGTTACATATACAGCACTATAAACTCCTAAGATGTTCAAGATGAATTTAATGACCGGTACACAGATTTATGACAATGTGTCCCACAAATTGCACGCAACCCTTTTACCATAACCTCTTTACCATAGTAGAAGAAGAGGAAAGCAGTGAATCACAGGATATGCTGGACTTGACATGATCAACAATCTTCCAAAAGAATGGGTTAAGAAAGGGTATGTCCTCTCTTCTATTTTTTTATATTTTTATAACATAGCCTTAATTGAATGTCT
Organism: Hippocampus guttulatus; assembly: GCF_054856545.1. Classification (NCBI taxonomy): domain Eukaryota; kingdom Metazoa; phylum Chordata; class Actinopteri; order Syngnathiformes; family Syngnathidae; genus Hippocampus; species Hippocampus guttulatus. The sequence goes on from NC_141267.1 coordinate 14,564,994, forward strand.
CACTCAACCTCATCCCTGTTATGCTTATGATAAGAATAATGCAATTCTTTTTTAAAAAAATCTACTTACTGATTGATCAGTAAGTTTGTCCTACGCTGATTTTAGGAAGCCTTTCATAATTTATTACCTATTATTGATGAATAGAAAGTAAAGGTTAATTTTCAACAATTTTGAAGCCAAAAAGTCCTCCAATTCTGTTTTTTTTTAGCTCTGACATATAATCTGCATAACAATAAAACATTTTCATAGATTATTTCACTCTGTGTGTTCTGAATCTATGTATTTTTATTTTCTTTTGATCTCAACTACTGAAATGAAAAACATTTCCACGAAACAGTTTTCACTTTCACTTGATGTAGTACTTGTAATGGCCAGTAGGTATCCGATTACTTTCGTTCAAAAAGTGTCATTTTACAATCAGCAGCTACAACAGAACACCTGTTTGTACCGTAGTAACCAATAATACACTTCTTAAATCAACCACAATTCCTTGTCTCGTTCAAAACGTTTCTCTTTTACCAGAAACTCTTCTTATTTAATTCAGGACGTTCGAAAACGAGTGTCGATGGTGCGTTCAATGCCCACCTGCAGCGGATTTTCGGGTCTTCAGACACAACCTGGGCCAGCTGCCTCCATCCGCAAGTGGAGTTGTCCAACATCGTGGACAGTCTGTCGAGCACTTCTTTAGCCAGATTGGCGAGACTTAATTTACACTCCTCCATCCTTTCCATCTTTTGTGATCAAACTAAAAACACAGGTCACGGAAAGCAGACGCGCGGTGAAAGAAAGTCGTCCCGGTAAAATGTTCGCCAGTAGTACGGGAATTCCCCCTTTTCAAAAAAAATGAGGAAGCAAAGCTGGGGGCGGCGGGGAATCTTGAATCGGCTCACCGTAACCAACTACGGTACAATATCATGATGTCGTGAAACTCATTTCAACGCACACTCCAAATTTACACTTCCGCCATCCGCGTTGACGTGACAAATCTCGTTTAAAACTTACCGAGTGACTTGACGTTACATTTCAAACTCGTCGCAGAAGCGTCTCTGTTGGTTACACAAGAATTTATGTGAGTCAAAACAACGAGGCTCATAAAGTATATTAAGTTGTTCCTCAGACGGTCGTCTCGGTTCCTCATTTTACTCCACCCACCCCACCCGCACATAGGTGGTCTTTCCCACGCGTTGCCACGGCGACCGTACTGAGGTCAATAGACAAACAAAAAGAGGGGGGCCAGCCATCCAGGCATCCATGATGGGGTCCGATGGGAAGTCCAAATTGGGGGCTCTCTATTTTTTAACATTGATATTTCTGATTGTTATGATATGATGATGTGTTAATTCAGTGGTGGGCAAACTACGGCCCGCGGGCCGGAACCGGACCGTTGGTCTTTTTAATCCGGCCCGCCGAAGATTGGTGCACAATTAAGGTTTGATTGCATTCATTTCGTTTGGACTTGTAATGACAGGTATTTCAACACCAGGTGGCGCAGTTACTTCAAGTTGCAGAGCACAGGGAGGGAGGGGAAGACGAAGAAAGAGGGAGAGAGTAATGACCATGGAAGGGAAAGTGATATGTATCTGATTAAACGAAGCGGGTAACAAAGTACGAAACATTCAGGAGACGCCTGGAGTTGGAAAGACTCAAATCTACGAGACTTTGAAAAACAAGGAAGCGATTCTTACTCAGTCCGATTCTGGCAATTTCCATGCTCAGAGTGAATTGCTTGTGGCTCGAGTAAATGAACATTTCCTAGAATGGTTTGATTGTTATCATGTTAAAAACATTCCACAAACTGGACCGCTAATAAGAGTCGGAGAGCAGTCAAATGTGTAGAGCGTGAACAACAGGGGGCTCAGTACACATCCTTGAGGAGAACCGGTGCTGAGTGTGATGGTGGAGGAGAATGTTACATTATTACTGGCATACAAAGACATTGTGCAATCTTCTTTATTTTCTATTTCTAACTTTTGGCCCGGCCCTCCACAATATTTTCTGCTTCTCATTTGGCCCCCGTGGGAAAATAATTGCCCATCCCTGTGTTAATTGCTCCATGTACAGCACTTTGTATGCAGCGATGGCTGTTTGAAAGAGCTCTATACAGTTGAGTCGATTATGATCATTCAACTTATTGCAGCAGTGTGTGTACACCATAAGAGAAGACTTGAGTTTATATACAAAATATTCCAAGTAATAAAACTAGATATTGTAATTCTGAATATCATCGAGGTCTGCTACAACTAGCCAGAATTAACCAACATACAATGCATTTAATGTAAAAGTATCATCTGGTTTATGGCAACAGTAATGTAAAATTAATTTGTAGAGGTCTCTCAGATCAGTGGTTCTCGAAATTTTTACACCAAATATCCTCAAAAAACACCTGGCTCTCCAAGTTCCACCATCACTACTGATATTACAATTCAGTAGCATAGAATGCCCATCTATTCATTAAAAAACAAGACAGAGGTTTTATTCCTAAAAAGATCAGCTCCCCCCACTGTGTTTTACAGTGGTTGGAGAAGAAACAGGTGCAAGAATAAATGTTTTAATAAGCCACACAAATATAGTACAGTAAAAGCAAAAAAAAAAAAATCTACATTGACAATACAAACCATGCATTGTGAAATTCTCAAAACATTTTTCAGTTACAGTTCACATAATTGAAGATGAATTAATCCAGCCATCCATTATCTAAACCACTGTATCTTCATGACTCGAGACCATTCAAAAACATTTAGGAGAGGAATAAACAAAGCATTCCAACATCTTCATTGATCCTCGGCACAGTCACTTTCACAACTCAGAAATTCCCCTTTGGGAATGGATATCATAATGTGTCACCAACAAATGCAAAAACAATGAAGCTGATGACTAAAAATGCAGCAAACGGATCATGTTTCAATCTCTTTACAAGATACTTTTTTTAAAATAGTCACAGAAAGGGATAAAAGGGAGGTTTTGTGAAAAATCCCTGAGCTTTTAGGCACTTGGGAAATCTGGAGGGAACATGTACATAAACAACAATATTCAACCACACTCACAATGAAAATAAAACAAAAATAGCACTCTTGAATCGGTTCTTGTTCATACAATAACAGCACTAAAAAGTACAAACCCAATTCCCTACAAGTTGGAATGTTGTGTTAAACTAATAAAAACAGAATACAATAAGTTAAAATTTTATAGCTTCAATACACCCCCCCCCCCAAAAAAAAGCCAGGCCAGGGTCATGTTTACCACTGCTACATCACCTTTTCTTTTAACCACATTCAATAAACGTTTGGGAACTGAATACACTGATTGTTGAAGCTTTCTAGGGTGGAATTCTTTCCCATTCTTGCTTGATGTATAGCTTCAGCTGTTCAAGTCATCATAATGCGCCACACATTTTCAACGAGAGGCATGCCTGGACTGCGGGCGGGCAAGTCTAGCAACCGCACTCTTCTGCTACGAAGCCATGCTGTTCTAACACATACAGAATGTGTCAGTGTCATGCTGAAATAAGCAGTGGGGTCCATGATCAAGACGTTGCTTGGATGGCAGCACGTTTCTCCAAAATCTCTATGTACCTTTCAGCATTAATGGCGGCTTCAGAGACGTGTAAATTACCTACGCCATTGACACTAACACAGCCCCATACCATCACAGAGTCTGGCTTCTGAACTTTGCGTCCATAATAGTCTGGATCGTTCTTTTCCTCTTTGGCCCAGAGGACACGACGACCACAATTTCCAAAAGCAATTTGAAATATGGACTCGTCAGACCACAGAATGCTTTTCCACTTTGCATCAGTCCATGTTGGAGAAGCAGGCGGCATTTCTGAGTGTTCTTGATAAACGACTTTTGCTTTGCGTTGTACAGTTTTAAGTCGCACTTGCGGATGTAGTGCCGAACTGTCGTTACTGACATTGGGTTTTCCTTAGTGTTCCTGAGCCCATGTGTTGATATCCTTTTTCATACTGATGTCTGTTGTTGATGCAGTGCCCTATGAGGGATCGAAGGTCACGGGCATTCAATGTTGGTTTTCAGCCTTGCCGCTTACATTCGGTGATTTCTTCAGATTCTCTGAAACTTTTGATATTATAGACTGTATATGATAAAATCCCCAAATTCCTTACAATTGCACCTTGAGGAACATTGTCCTTAAAAAGTTCGCTCTCATGCAGTTGTTCACAAAGAGGTGACTCTCATCCTATCCAATCATTGCACACACCTGTTCCCTGTTAGCTTGTTCATCTGTGGGATGCATACCTCAATGTTTGTATTCATTTTTGCTATCTGTACCAGCTTTTTTGGAATGTGTTGCAGCCATAAAATTCTAAGTTCATGATTATTTTATTTTATTTTGCTAAAAACAGAGTTTGAAGATTAAATAGCTTGTTTTTGTAGTGTATTCCATTAAATATAGGTTGAACATGATTTACAAATAATTGTGTTTTTATTTGTTTAACACAACGGCCCGACGTCATTGGAATGGGGTTTGTATACAGCGTCACTCACTGTTGACGCTGTGTCATCCCAACAAAGTCACCATTGAAAAGCAGAAAGATGAACTGCTTGACAACTGACAGCTTTTGCTCCCCCCCCAATAAAATAAAATAAAAAATAACAGCACCGCAAAACCCAGATGTCATGCTCATTGGCCATACAATAATATAAAGCCAAACCAAGTCAGTGTTTTTTTGTTTGTTTAATTTTGAATAAAGATAAAAAGTTGTATTTTTATCTGATACAGGTCATATTACAAGAATAAGGTGAGATCATTTAATTAAGAGCATGCCTGAGATGTCTACGTGTCTTTTTCTCCTGATCATGTAATACTGATCGTAAAAGTGAAAAGGATTATTTTAACGTTTAAATGGACAAGCCATATCACTGTGTAGATTTTAACCAATTATTTGCCTACTCCTTCAATTAATTTCTTATCCTAAAATAACTATTCTTGTGACATTAACATTTTTGTTTTCATAAGATGATCTTTTTCCTGTAAATAAAGACTGCTCTTAAAACAAACAAACAAAAAAAAAACAATCTAGTAAGATTACAACTCATGGTGTATACATATTCTTTTCCCTACGTGAAGTCCTAGTAACTCTTTCGTAAAGGGATGGCATAGTAATATACTGTTGTTGAGCAGCGTTTCAGTGCAGACTTCTCTGTTTTCTCTTGGGCCCGCCACTCACACCAGGCGATGCAGCAAAATGCAAAAATACTCAGTGACTCAATGACACACCTGATGAATGACCCGCACACAAACTCACTGCAATGGAAAAAAAAAAAATGCAACCACTGCTTGGCCGAGTTGTCAGGTATGTGGCGGTCTTAAGTATTGTATGACGTCAAATGTTCAACGCAGCATTTGAAGCAGCAGGCTTGATTCTGAAATGTTTGCATAAAGTTGCGGAACAGGTGCAAGATGCTGCTTCTTTTTTTTTTTTGGGTGCGTGTTTTCATACCAGAAGACCGGCTCCGGTCTCACCTGAGCAGACATCATCAACATTTCTGGAGCGTCCGAAAAGCGTCCTAGTTGTTCATGAGGTACTGGTGGAAGTAGATGCCGAAAAGCGAGCTGATCACCTGACAGGCTGCCACCCACCAGGTGAAGAAGGCAAAGAACCCTCTGAAGAAGAGCGGCGTGAGGACAGAGCGCAGCGCGGCCAACATCTCCGACAGGCGGGCCACCGTGACCTGGATGTCCTCCTCCATGTCCTCAAATGACTCCTCGTCTTCATCCAGAGCGCCCGAGATGACTGGCGCCGCCGTGGGCAGCGGAGAGGCGGGCGTTACGCCGGGGTTCACGTCTGCACTTGCTCCATCCCAAGAAAATCCTCCTGGAAGAGAAAAAACACGACGCACCATTCAGTCATTTGGCTGCAAAGTCCACCCAGAGGGTTAAAAAAAAAAAAAAAAAAAAAAAAAAAGCAATAAAAGACCTAATCCACCCCCCTCCCACTAGAGGGAGCCCGCGCACCATACTGAGGCCAGTAACAAATTTTGAACTACACGTTTTCAAAATGTATTCATATAGCCTGACTGAAGTACATTAATGAGTACCGGAATCCTCAATGTTTCAGAGAAAAGGTTAGTATTTTATTTTTGTTTTACATCACTCCTTATTTGATTCAAATGTCAACAAATTCAACTATGTCTGTCATAACCTCTGTCACTGAAATGTCAGCTCGTGTAGCTTTATCCTTTTTAAAATATCTACCGTACATTAAATATATTGAGACATTTTTTTGAAATGTTGTTACAATGCAAGTACTTATTTCTGCATGTGCAGATCTCAGGGCTGTGTCAAGGCACCCTCAGACTTCGATTGCTTTTGTTTTGCACGTGTGACCATTTTAATGCCGTTTTATTTTTTTCGTGCTTCTCCTGCAAAGACCAACAGGTGCATGTTTCTGTGGGAACCTGTGAACACTGTTACAACTGTCCCATAAGAAATACACACATTTCTGGCACATACAGTTTCTAAATTCCCACCATTACCACCAATTTCATTGATTTACCAACCACTGGAAAATCTGTAAATCGACTTAGAAGACAAGTGACAAATTTGACTCAGAACAGCCTCAATGTACACGAATTTTGAAGCACCTAAACAGATGTCTGACATTGATTTGTGTATTATGAATCACTTTAAGAAATGCCATCAAATTTCAGGGTGAGCGAGGGACATAAAAGATATTTTTACTGCTGTCAAATGATGGTATGCGAGATTAAAATGGTCTGTTTACCTTCTTTGATAATGATCGGTGGGTGTGTTATGTGTGGTGGAATTACTAACCTAGTGCCTTGAGGGCCAGCGTGGAGAAGAGGATAAGAAGCACTGGAACCACATACTGCAGAGTCACTACACTCAGGTAGCAAAACACGCGTGTAACCTGGAGAGGCACACATACACACAAATTCAATTCAATTGATTATTTCAAACTCATGTCTTTACTGGTATATATTGATTTAGGGGTGAGGCAGGGGGAGAGGGTATGCATATGCGGGAACACACACTAAAATGAAGGAAATTAATCCAAGTATCGTCCGAACACGAAATTCAAGTGGTGGTCTGACCTTCCTCTGAATGTCAATGGCGGCGATGCGTCCGGCTTCCTTCTTCATTTGCTCCACCCACTTCGGGGCCAGGTTGAGGTAGGCCTGCAGATGGTAGCGGGTTAACGCTAGCCGCAGCACACACAGAGCCACCACGGTCCACAGCCGCACGCTGTCAAAGGCATCGCTGGACACCCTGCGAGGCCAGGCGAATTGATTCAAAGGGTGTCCGCAAGTGGAATGTGTTGTGTGTACTCACAGCGTGATGGAGGTTTTCCCCAGAGGGGCTTTGGCGAGGAAGTCCCTGGCTATGGGTTTGACCCACAGAATCAACACCACCACTGGAGACAGGAAGCTCATGTGCAACAGAATCCTGCAACAGAAATTGGTTAAGTGAGCATTGTGCTGGCGTGCCCTCGTTTTTCCTTCAAATGTATCAACACGCACTGGATGAGTGGACGGTCCAAGTTCATCTGCACGGCGTCCAGGTGAGTCTGAGCCAGGCGCAGTCCGGGAAATGTCATCAGGGCGCCAACGTACGCGCAGAATGCGGCCAACCCGAGCTTCACCGTCAGCTTGGTAACGGGAACCCTTGACACCACCATACGAGAGTACGGTGTTGTGATGAGCGCCAACAGTGAAGCGAGGCCAGCAGTTGACTTACGACCAGTCGGCGTAGCCCTGCTGCTTGGCGAACACCTCCAGGTTGTCGAAGAGACTGGAGAAGCCCGGCTCCAAGCCGAACTCCAGGTAGTCTTCTCGGACCACCAGCACCAGCATGGCAACCAAAAGGCACAGGAAGCCGAAAGCGAGGCACACGGAACGCTCTCCGCCTTCCTCCGAGCGGAAGTAGTGGCTCATGAGCATGTGGAGGGCTTTGCTAAAGGGTGCGAGTTAAGAGAAAACTCTGCTGCTTCGTCGCAAGCTGCTTTCACAGAGATCCTGCTAAACTGTGCTTAGGTTGCCGTTTACACAAAACAAAACACAGGGAAGTCTCGGTATTGCGGAATACAGAATTTGCTTTTGCTAATAAGGTAGGAAATTTCATTCATTCAATTCATTCAAATTTGTCTCTGACAATGTTAACCAAAACAGAGCATTGATAACTTCACAAGGCAAATTCACCTCTTATTAGTGTACGTCATGAAAAGAGTGCTTATTTTGTAGTTTTTGAGATTGCCAACAAAAAGGATACATGCTGAAAAGAACAGTGAGGACACACCAAATGGCGCCAATGTTCACCTCCTTGCTGGCATCCACCACACTGTAGTAACACTCGGTGAAAAGAAAGACGCCGGTGGCGTAGACGGCAAAGTCAATCAGCCACTGGTACTCCAGGAAAAAACGCAGCACTGAGATGCAAATAAAAAAAGGAAAAGAAGAATTAAGTGTTTGTGTGTGGGTGTTGTTTGATGTTGCTCTGAGAAGCGTTGGTCCAACCAAGGGCATCCATGGCAATGACTGGAGCATTCTCAAGGTGAAGGTCGATGTCTTTGGGCACGGTGAGAGGCTTGCTTTCTCCATTTTGTCTCCTGCGAAGACAATTGCAGCCCATCAAACACATGAAAAAACTTATTTTGGGAAGAGGGCAGTGAGACAAAAGAGAACTCTTTTTTGTGGAAGCGATCTGGCATTCAACTTGAATTCAAGTTAACAAAAGGCAACAAAATAGAACTTGAATTTACCTCAAGAGGTAATAGCACAGCTCGTGCATTACAGTTTTGTCAACTTCATACATGAAAAAAAAAACATTGCACATGACAACTGTGGAATATTACATACATGCATATCACTAATTGAATGTGGATGAAAGGAACAGAGACACATAAAGGCTTGTGACTAAATAAAACATATTTTTGTTTGGACAGTGACACAGTGTTTGTGTGGACTCTGACTGCACTGTAAGGAAATTGGTGGCTGGAATTCATGGCTTTCCCTGCAGGCATTGTTAGGAAAACATTCCCACCTGCACGTCTGTTGTCTCACCTGTCTCTCCTGTTTGTTTTGGGCATCTGTTTCCCAGCCAACGCGCACAGCTCCCCCTCAGACGGATGTTTAAACCGGAACAGACTTGAAAACACAAGAAAAAGATAAAAAATAAAAATTTAAAACTCTGATGTCTGCCCGCCCCGCCAAAGTGGACGGACGGTGTCTCACCTGCCGTTGCAGAGGAGCCAACGTGCAAAGGAGCAATGTGGCGCCATCCTCTGCATGATGCTGGCAGTCAGCAAACTGACAACCAGCTGGATTCCCATCAGTGCCTTGTGTCGGGACAGTGCATACATTTTCAATCAATACATTTTCCACAAGACATGTTCTCATTTGGGTGATTGGTCACGGATAAACTGGAGCCAATCCCAGCTCGTGGTATACCTAAAAATGGCCACGAGCTGAGATTCAAACCCTCAAACAGTGAGGCAAGTGTGCTAACCACTAGTCCACCGTGCTACCCCAGTGAACGTGAACTAGTCAAAATGAGCTTTTGGAAAGAAAAGCCCGCCCTCTGAAACAGCGCCTTAAACGAGGCTACTGACAGGAAATCCATATAAGGATGTGCGTGTTTCCTTGGACCACTACTAGTGCTACACGGCAGGTAAATTCATTCCAGACTCGCCTAACACAACAGAATTCACTAATCACGTCAGGGAGTAAAACGCTAATGCAGTTTATTTGAAGAGTGTGCTACATGGGCAAGAGTGAATGAATAAAGCAGGCAAGTGGCTGCCGTGCTAAATTTAGCCAAACGTAAGCACCTGTCAATGCTGCTTGAGGCGTTAGCTCATTAGCATTAGCACGGTGGGTCTCGTTGCGAAACGGCGTCAGTGCCAAACCTATCTGCAGTTCATAAAATGACTGTAAATGAATTTACCATCTTTTTCCTCCCCGAATTATGTGCTCGCACCGACCAAGAGCAAATGAGACTCCACGAGCGTTCGCAACAGCTGATGGAGGGACATGTGAAGCCTCTTTTTCCTCTTCTGTGACGTAAGTGACAGACTCTTTGGCAGCTCGAGAGATGTTGCTGCCCCCAAAGTACGGCGGGGGAATCGCCATTGGCGGTGAGTGCAATAATCCGTCCTTAAACATTCCCAACGCTAATGTTTCAGATAAATTACAGTACGTTTCTGATGCTTACCCTGGATTAACATCAAATTTTTAAGCCTATGTTTTGCTTTGTAACACCATTACTCAACTGTACTCAAATGAGTGGTTAGAATGGCCCAAATGTACTCAAGTAAGGTTTGTGTTACGGAAATATGACCCAAGTAGCGATCAAATGTACTCCTCCAATAATCACTTGCGTAAGAATAAGAACAATGGAACTGGTGAGAAACTTCAAATGAATGTCGAGAAAAAAAACCCATCCAGGGCCCTGTTATTGTGCACAGTACAGGTCTAGGGCAAATCGTGGTCTAACTGTGCGCATGGGTGGAGTTTTCCTTTTTTTTTGTTGGTATTTTTGTAGCTCTGTGCAGCTAGAAACGGACATTTGTGCCGTTATGGGAGTGAACACAGCCTCTTGCACTGGCGAACCTCCCCTGATGTCACTTTGTATATCAGTAAGTTGCACCAATTTATTTGTGAATAAAACATAATTTCATGTTCCACTCGAAGTTTTACGTTTCATTGGGTGAAAACGAGAATTAAGCAAATGATTCAGCTTAAAGTCTTAGATATGCTTCCCTACATCCTACTTTGTCATGAAAACATGTTCAGTCCAAATTAGTGTTTTCCCTTCTGTTGTTACAAAATAGGTAGCAATCCATAGTAATGACGTATTTACAATGTGTATTCTCTGAACACAGATATGAGATTATTCTAAAGAGTTTGGCCACTGGTGGCTTTTATTGTGTTATTGCAGACATAAACACCCTCGGCCAGCCTGCACATGCATTATAATGTCAGCTCATCCTTTTTAATGCATGAGGCCTCCGACGATGTACCGTCGAGGCCTCTGAGGACCTTCTACCCAAATCTATTCACCCTATTCAAATGTGTTCGTTTTATCTGGGTGGTCTGCCAATTTAATGTTGAATCACCTCATGCTGCTAATTGGTGGCGCTCCTCTTGCTGCAAGATGTGCTTGATCCTTCGCCCTGTGCATTTGGGCGCCAAAGCGTGACGTTGTGATGAGAAAAGCAGCAAGTAACATCTCTGGCGGCTTTCCTTGCACCACCAGGCAGGCACCAGTAAACATACATTAGATGAAATTAACATGATCTCTGTATAAAGTGCGTCAGTGTTGGTACTGCTGCAGGCGAAGCTGCGAGGCAAATTAGTCCGTGCAAGGAAGGGGAAATTGATCTGATTAGGTTTTAATTAGAATGGCAACTTTTAAATGTATACTTTAGTAATATTGCCATTTTAGCACTAAAAAGTTCCTATTTTGTCTATAATGAATTTGATAAGTTCATTATTTTTCATGTATTGTACAATTAACTTCTTTAAAAATGAATTTTGCCACTTGTTGACAAAAAATGACATCACAGGGCTCTGTTAATGACCAATCACGTCCCAGCTTGCGAATGTCACATGAACCGCGGTTGATTGTTACCTGACCCCTGAGGACATGTGATGCCATTTTTAGTTGACAGTAAGTGACAAAATGTGTTAATTGTAGGTGTTAATTGAGCAGGAAAATAGTGAGGTTATAAAATTCATAATAGACATAACACTTTTTACTGCTGGAAATTGCAAAATAACTAACGGATCCCTTTAAATACAGCAGACAATTTGAATGTTCAAAAGTGGTACAATTTGGAGGTCAATATAGAAAAACACAACCATTGTAATATTCACCGACTGGGAACTTAACACACACTGCCTGCACAGAAGTGAGGCGAGTGAACCGCTACACCATCAGTGTAAAAATGTGCATTCCCGTTCAAAAACTGCTCTATAGATTTAGGTGTCATTGAGACGTAGATTTGCTAATCATTTTTTAAGTATGCCGAGCCAATTTGTGGTTGCACACGCCCGCCAAAGTTTGGAAAAATACCATTTGCCAACTTCAGAGGAATTGAGGAACAAATAGCTTCAAGTAGTTTAATATTTAACGACATCACATCACCTGCATCACAGCGCCAGCATGAACAGTCAGTGTAGCAATTGCAGTGAGAATTAGCCATCTGGATAAATCGAGGTCTAAGTATATCTCAAGGCTTTCAACATCACTTTTACGACAACGCATCAGTAGTATAAGACAAACCCTATCACATGATTGTCTAAATTCAGCTCACATTTCCTCTTAGTTGGCACACAAACCTCTGCCCAAAGTATTCTGCTTTACAATGATGGTCAGAGCCGACTTTGAAGGATCAAAATGTGATGTCGGTGTGAAGGCTTGGCTGCCACAAGACACCAAAATATAGCTTCAACAGAGCAAAGTTGTTTTCCATATTCAAATTATGGAGAGCAGGGATCCAATCAAAGCAAAGCTTTTTCATGACAAAGCTGGCTGTCTTATCTACAATGTGTTTTGAACTAACTAGAAAATATTTAGTGAGGTTGGGGATGGCGTTGAAGGAATGTCACAGTCGCCAATGCACTTGTGGCCATGTATTGACTGGGAACAAATTCAAACACACAAATACAAAATGAAAACACTCACAAGGAGCGTGAATCACACACACACACACACGCACACACACACACACACACACACACACACACACACACACACACACACACACACAGGGCTCTTCCATTATGATCGCCTCAACTAATCCTATCCCCGTGTTAGCCATCTGTGGCTCGTGAGTGGCCAGCCACAAATTAGCGAGGAAGAAATGGACACAAATAAAATGCAAATTCAAACCAGCTACTAAGTGGCTCCCCTACTCCCACCGCCTGGCTCGGGGGGCCTCACGGTTCCCACACTCCTTCCTAGCGTCTGTCCCAGAGTGCTGCTGGGCTTCTGGGGGGGATGCGGCACCGCCATTGGCTCGCCTTTGTCTGGCCTCTTGCGTGGCCTTTCAACGGCAGATTTGAATATATGCAAATGTCGCCATGGTGCCCTAAACCCCCTCGTCCCCCCCTTCATTTTGCTGCCTCTTTTTCTGCGCCTTGTTGAAATGCTGCAAGGGGAGCTGTGGGAACCAGTTGTGAAGAGCCTTCACTGTCACACTAATTTTATTTAGTTAACTTCGAATTAATGCCCACATGCAGGATGAGATTAAAGCCTGTGAAAATGACATACATATTTTTATTTTTTTACAAATAGGAGGTAAGATTAATTTTTTAATGTAATTTTTAATACTAACGCAAGTATAAAAAGAAGTTAACCTGTGTAAATTGTAAAAACAATAACTAAGCAACATTACTTGAGAGGGAGTGTTTCAATATCATAACGGCCTGCAGCCTTGTGCCTACGAATGAATCACAGCCATGATGATACGGGTATACAGTAAAACATCACAACGTTTCTTGTGTGATATTTCGTTTATACAACCATGTGCCATTTATCAGTTCACAGCATTAAGCAACAAAATATAAGATCAGTTATTATGTTCGGCTATCAAAAATGGTTACGCAAACAGTGGCATGAGCCACGGAGTTAACCGTTGCCGCAACATGCTAACTAGGCGAAGCATCTGCTTCAACATTGACCAAAAAAATTAAAACAAAAGCTTGTTTTTCAATTTAACTTTAAATTGGACAATCAGTCCACTTCACATTGAGTCTTATCACGCTATTATATCATTCAGTGCGTTAGCTAGCCTACCGGCTGGCTACTGGTGGCTAGAGAAAGAAGTCAGAGGTCACAGGCAGCAAGAATTTATGGCACAGCAACAGGTGTAAAGCTACCTGGCCCTACTTTTGGACACAGTACGGTGATGTATTATAGAATATAAACTAAAACTGAAAACTTGTCGGAGGAAGAAGCGACAGTTTCCAAGTGCACTCTATTTGGTCAGCCATGCTCCATTCTAGAGCGACGGCGAAAGTAACAGCTCTCGCTTCATAAAACTGTTCTTCATAAAACTGAAACTAAACATGCAATGTCCTGTACTTGTCAAATTTTTCGGTTTGTTCTCATAAATTTAATCAAAGTCACAGACCCCACAGTAGCACGTGAAGATGAAAATGTTCATGAATTATTAAAACAACATCTCCATTACGTAACTTCTGTGCTACCATTGTTCATAATTCAGGGTTTCTCGTCATAAACAGTTGGATTTAAAAAAAAATTCCCCTGATATTTATAAAAAATGTAATGTTATTCAAACAAAATTATACCTTATCCCGGTAATGAATTTTTTTTTCAGCATTTTGGAGAGAATTCATAGGGTTAATTGCTAATATTGTTTTCTCAATTATACATAAATTATGGCAGCATGGTGGTCAACCTGTTAGCACATCCTCCTCACAGTGCAGAGGTTCATCGTTCAGTTCCAGCCTTTCTGTGTGGAGTTTGCATTTTCTCCCCGTGCCTGCGTGGGTTTTCTCTGGGTTCTACGGTTTCCTCCCACATTCCAAAAACATGCATGGTCGGTTGATTGAACGCTCTAAATTGTCCCTAGGTGTGAATGTGAGCAGGAATGGTTGTTCGTCTCTTTGTGCCCTGCGATTGGCTGGCAACCGGTTCAGGGTGTCCCTCGCCTACTGCCCGAAGACAGCTGGGATAGGCTGCAGGACAACCCGCGACCCTTGTGAGGATGAAGCGGATCAGAAAATGGATGGATGGATGGAATCCTAAGATTTTTGAGCCCAACAAAATACACCATTGTTTTTGTGAAGAATGTGACAGTTTGTTTTCTTGAAAAAATAGGACTTTATTCTTTTAACATTCTGACTCCCCCCCCCTCATAAAGAGGCAACTTTTTAAATCCTGGCTTGCAACCAGTTCAGGGATTACCCCACCTACTACCCGAAGACAGCTGGGATTGGCTCCAGCATGCCCGTGACCCTTGTGAGGAATAAACAGATTAGAAAATGGATATATGGATGGATACATCAATTGTATATAATCTACATAGGCCGGGCTGGTCTTAATCCGTGAATAGGGGAGGTCGATTGTACAATAAATAATTTGGTTAAAATTTGTCCATCGTCTGATCGGATCAGTGATCGATTATCGTTTTTTTAAATTCACTAATTGGTGATTGGCTCCAAAATCCTGATTGTGTAGACGTGCCATTTATTTGTGTATATCCATGAAATTTGTGCCAAATGAAGCATGTTTGACATTCAATCATATTTGAAGATTTAAGACAAGCAACCTGAATTCATCTAAAAAAAAAGGGAGTAAATTGATCGAAAGGACCTAGAATTGCCATGTTTACATGAGTTTTACGGCCTGTGCAGACCCCCCATGCTTCCGTCCTCTTCTCCATAGCCCACCCTCCTTCCCCCAATCAATCTGCCGTGTGCATTCAAGGCTGTCTGAATGCGCTTGAACTTGACCGAGGGAACTGCCTGGGAAAAGAGGCGAGACTTTGGCCCTTTTGCTCCCCTCCTTTTCACCCAGCCAGACTGATGCCGGCGCTCATTTGCATAAAATTCAGCCCCCTCGTCTCCAATTAAACCAGGAAAGCCTCAAGAAAAAACTAGTCTGGTCTGCACGTGGCCAGGGATGAGCAGACATCTCCTCTCTTTAACCACTGTCGACATCCCTTCACAAAGTGTAAGTTGGCTGTTTATTACCACTGAATGGTGAGCTCACAGGTGTTCTTACCTATTCTGGTTCAGTTCTTATGCAATCTGTGTGAGTAGTTTTGTGTGTGAATCTTTTTCTCTTGTCGGGAAACAATTGAGTTTTTATGAAGTCCGCTGAGGGCCTTAAGAATATGATTCAAACACTGAGCAGATGTTTATCATGGTATAGTATCAGCATGTGTTTGTGTTTAACATTTTTGTGGGCTTCTTTTTTGAAACAATTTCTCTGAGGTTTTATGACAATCGCATGGCAGGCTGGAACTAGGTTTTTATACTAATGTGATACAGCAATTTTGTGATCATGATTATATTGGAAGAGAAAAAAAATGGAAGGGAAATACATTCATCTTCCATATTCGTATTGTATTTTGTGAGGTTCCCCCAGCCCCATTTTCTTCTTTTATTCAACATTTTCATTATTGTCTTTATATTTCCCCCTGAGATTTCTTGCACATTATGCTGCATTTATTATTTAGGTTATTTGATTTGTTTCACAAAAAAAGCACCATTCAGAAAGAGGGTAGCGAAAACTAACACATTCAACTTGTTATATTGGACGAAAACAACGTATGATACATCATGTAACCAATCTAGGTAACTAATTGAAGAAGGCAACACTTTTGCATAACGATATGAATAAATGATTTGGGTCCTCAAACAGCAGCATACAACAGAAAAGCAACATAACAGAAAACGATACACTGCAATGTCAATTTGGTTGCCTCACCACGTGTTCTGTATGGCCCAAAAGCTGTAGGTTCCGATGCCCTGCACGGTACATTACTATACATGCTCTTCTGTGTCACAATTTATATAGTATGTCACAATTCGCTTTTCATATTCAACCAAATTGTCTTGGACTTCATTTATTGTTCTGTTGGCACACATTTTGTCCTCTTATTGCTACCCGCAACCTTGAAAATGTGTCATTTCTGTGTTCTATTCTCATGAAAATTATTTTGACAGAAAACTGGAGGAATTCTTTTTATTTTAATCAGGCTTTCCTGCAACCTTTTTTTTTCCCAAATCAGCCACCCAAATTGGCTACAATGCCTCATATTTGACCATAGAATCAATAGCCATAAACTGTCCATAAGATAACAGATTTTTCAGCTCAAAACCCAAATTACAGACACAAACCTATAATGCATCACCGACATACTGTACTTAAACTGTGCATTCACAAAGGAGAACATGAAAGAAACATCAATCACAAAGCTCTTTTACAAGAAATTGGGTGCTTGCCTGAATCCCGATTCAAAACAAAATTAATGGTGTGAATGGACGGAGAGAGATGGGACAATTCCAGCATTTTTCTAACTTCACCAGAAATGAGCTTCTCTTAATCAACAATCCGGTGCGGTTTGGAGTGCAGACAAATATGTGGACTTCCCATGCAACATCCTACATCTCGGGTCAAGCCTCTTTTCTGAAGGGGAGCCATTATAATTCCCAGAGGTGTCCACTTGAATGGGGTCATTATTATTGTTACTCACCATTTGAGTTCGACATGAAGAGTCGGCCTGCTCATGCATGCTGACTCGGTATCTGTCCTATGTATGCCCATTTTGGGCATACAACTTGCACCTGAATGATGTGTTTGTTTACCATCACCTCACATCAAATGCATCTGATAGCACATTTGAAAAAAAAAGGTGTGTATGAAAATACACAACATTAACCAGAGATTATGATGTCAAAGCATTACAAGGATTCTAAAGTCAAGTAATAGTTCTCTTTCAATGCAACACAAGTTATAAGATTCAACACGCGTTAAGATGATTTATGTGAGTATGAAAGGAAAAACATTTTAAAAGAAGAGCAATTTGTTTGAATTTCTCCCATCTTCAAAGCAATTTGCCACATCATTTTAAGAGTGGGAATTCTTTTCAATTGGTGTATTTTTTTTAAAAGGATCCCTTATTAGTTTTGGTAAAATCATAATGAATACACATGACAAATTATCTCAATGTTGTGTAGTGATGGGGGTTAGAGTGGTTAAAACTAATCTACGGTATTTAAATATTCTTGAATTTGTATTTTAATTACGTTTTAAAATGTTACATGAATCTGCGTAGTTTCAGCATATTCTTGAATTTTTCCAAATGCATAAAGTACACCATTAAAATATTTTTTAATGAAAAGCCTAGCTCAACATCTTTCAATTTACAAATATTTAAAATATACAGGAAAATAATATCACTTGACATATGCTAAATAATTATGGTTATTGTTATTACCACGCTACCTTCCCGACGTCACCTTCTTATTCTGAGTTATGATATAATTTATTGTTCCAAGTTTAAATCCGTTTATAATTAAAACGATATTATAGACGATAAAACGCATTTCGTTAATTAATTTATGTTTGCTACCTTTAATCGTATGATCAGCATCCGTTATTATTTTTCGTGCTTGTGCAAATGATTCGATCATGCTCAAAGCGCTTTTGACTAGGTGAATTGGCCAAAAAAAGCGAGCTGTAGCACACATTGCATCTATTAGTGAAATCAATTTAATTTTCTATATTGCAGCTATGGTTTTCTAAAAGCGATAATTATGATTCTCAGAATAAAAAAAGATTAGAGTTCATTGGTTTGGGATCAGAAGCCGTGTAAATAGGCCTCCAACTGGCGGCTCGGTTTGCGTTGAGTACGTTCGATTGAATCTATAACGCAGCTATTATAGCTCATACTGTATTTGTATGATTCTTATGAAACGTGTTTACATAAAAAGGATTCATTGAAATGTCTGACAGTGGGCGTGGCAGCGGCCACACTGCGGAGGAATGAAGGCCGTGGTGTTTTTTTCCCCCCTTGTCCGGCCTTTTAGCATGCTGCAGTTCCGCTTGTGACCAATAAGTGCCGCCATTGATTACGTTGAGAAGGGATTTTGGCGCGCCTGAAAATTGAAGGTCACTAAACTCGCCAAAACCAAATCTAGGATGTTAGAGACCTATTCATAATTACGCATATGCTCTCATTTTATTAGGTCGCTTTCATCCTCAGTAATTATATTCTAATTTGATGTATATGTGTACACACATAAATCGTGCCTATTTGTTGACTGGCACGTGAGAATTATTCACGTAACGTAACAATAAGAGATGAGAGAAGAGTATGCATGCATTTTTTTCAAACTGCAATGCATTGTACTGATGTGTTTCTCATATGTTGCTGTTTACAATCACAAGGTAATTGGAATATTAGCTGCAGTGTGTGATGTGCTCGGGGATTGTATTGTTTTTGCAGTGCCTTTCACAGTGTGAAACACGAAAGAGACATCAAACCCTTCAACATTTAAACACTTTAACATAAAATTAAAAAAAACATTTAAAACATTTAAATGTAAAGAAATAAAAATAGTATCAGAAGAAAAAAATTACAAATCAAAGGTAGTAGTCCTATCACCAGTGGTAAAAATAAGAATAAATACTGTATTTTTCATTATTATTATTATTATTATTATTCCTCTTGATTATTTTTATTCTTTAAAATATTTAAATCGTTTTTAAGTATTTGTATACATTTTTACTAACACTATTATTAGTTGTAGTAGCAGTGGTGGGAGGTAGAATAATGCATTATTGTCATTATTATTATCAGCTGTTTTCTTTATGCTTTAAAAATATAATGTTATAATTGTTGTTGTATGATAATTGTTACAATTATCTTATAATTGTTTACAATTGTCAACAATTACCTATTTAATTTATTGGTGTAGCTATTTATTTCGTTAGTTTCACACTCTCGACCCTATTAAGGATTCGCGGTTCGCCTGTGGGCACCCTTGACCTATTTAATATCATATACAGTATTTTACAAATAACTTATATGGTGAGCAAAATATATCTTACATTCTACGCCTTACATAAAATTTAAACAACCTCCCTTCCAAAATATCACGCGTTAACATTTTTTTTTTTGAAATTACTTTTTCGTGAAACGTCTTTTATGTCACCACCCTCTCGAAGAATAGGCGCGTCCTATTGGACGAGCCTATCCTGGCACGTGACGTCATTACACCGTGCCTATCTTCGCTCGCTCGCTCTCTTTCACGCCTTTTCTTTTTCTTTTTGGTTGCTGTACCAGCAGCATCCGTTCAACCTGTCTCTTTTATAACCTCGATATTAGGGCTTCATTCAATAACACGTCTGTTCTCGAATGTCCCCGATCACAGCCCGGAATGAACTGCCAGTTTACGTCAGAGGGGGGCGGGGGTGTTGGGAGGACCAACGAGATGCAGAGTCCGCGCCGCGCACATTCTCCTTCGAAGACGTGGAGGAGATGCTTCGTGTGTGCTAGTCAAGCTAAAGCAATGGCGACTTCTTCCATACGAACTGGGACAAGTTGACGTGACGCCAGAACGCAGACTTTCACGGCTCGCTGCAGATTCTTCGTTTGAAAGACGGCAACTTTACAAAAAAGGACTTGAGGCTATAAGGGTGGATTTACCGTATGAATGTAAGTCGTGTTTCTTCCCATTAAAAAAAAAAAAAGCATGCTTGTGCTTTTTCAATGTCTCTCAATGCCAAGTTGCGTCCATTTAGGACCACCCTGAGCGAACAGTTACGTGACTGTTAACACAGCCATGGGAAATTGTTGCCCCGTGTGTGCGTGTGTGTTGGGTGTGTGTGTGTGTGCGCGCGAGCGCGCCAGACAGCATTGTGATGCTAATATACGCAGCACGTTGTTGAACTTGATGTTGATTTTTAAAATTTTTTTAGCTGATACCCCACCGCACCACACCTCTGAACTCCACTCTTAATTTTCAATTTCTATTTTATTATACACCTGTTTCCATATAAATTTCCCATACAGTACAAAATTAAGATATAACATGTGCGTTTGGAAAAAAAATATTGGAACCATTTTCGACCATTTACAATAGAAATAATCATGAATATCATTTTTAAATACAGTACAATCTCTATTCGTCAGAATAAGTTACAGCATGTTTAATATTTTGCAGGAGAAAATAGTAACCAAAACACGCTATGGAGGGCAGTTTCAATGACTAAACAAAAAAACATTTTCTCCACTATTCAAAATATTATATAGAGCTGTTTATATTTGGTGGTACCGGGTAATTTATAATCCCCAAAAATTATGTTCTTTCTTCATTCTTACATCTTGTTTGACGATGTGTGTGTAGAATATTTTTTCCACTAATGGGGAAAACAATTTTTTTTCTTCGTGTCTTACTCCGTGTAACATGAAAGCCTGCTATATATAGTTTAACTTTTAACTATAATCCACATTGACGCAATAATTGAAATACAATGCCAAGTTTCCTGGACAAACAGTCAAATAATTTGATTTGCTATGATAATGCTAGGTACTTTTAATTAAAATGTATTCAGGTAGAAAGCAAAATAATGTAAAATAATGGCAAGAAAATATAACTGTTCATCCATTTTAACAGTTACATTTTGGGGACATTTTACTTTTTATATTTCCTCCGTTTTTTTCCTATTTGTTGCTGATTTACGATTTGATTTGTGAAAGCTTTGTAAGACATTTTTATCAGGGAAAACACAAATGTGATTTACTTATGGTGAGAGCCAATATTTCTTCAATACTTGTATTGTGTTTTGAGATTCATTTGCTCAGTCGTAATATGAAAACATTGTGTGTGTGTGTGTGTGTTTCCTAAATTCGTTTCAGCACCATGGACAGTGGTCGTATAGTCCCCTCGTGGATGCCTCTCGTTCTAAGATCCATTTAAGTTATATCGTATACGTTCTGGCAACAACATATACGAATCGACGCACAACACAGACAATGACTTGAAACGAAACGAGACGAGGGCGTGCATGTACGTACACGTGCACGCTACTGTACGTCTATTTGAAGGGACGTGACGTAGCTTGGGGGCGTGTCACGGTCAGAAAGTACTTGTTTTTCATCCCAGGTTTTTGTTCGGCAGAAAATGCAAATAATTACATAATCATTAATAATTCTACATAATTGAAAACGGTACAAATGAAAAAATAACGTTGATATGTTTTAACGAAATTCTTACGAGCTCTGATATAGGAAATTTAAAATCTAAGAAAAATCCTACGCACACGCACACACACACACACACACACACACACACACACACACACACACACGCACTCGCGCGCGTGCACACACACACACACACACACACACACACACACACATGGGTACATATTAGGATGCAGTAATAAATAGAATGTGATCGCATTTCGCTTAATATCCCAAAACAAAAAGAATCTTATTTCTTTGTGACTATTCAGGCTATTAAAAATAGAATGTCTTGCTCAGTGCTAAACGTTCAGCTGTCCCACTGCTATTCTTTTAGCATCAGCCTTGTATTTGTTTTATTAAAAATAAATAAAATGTTCTTGAGACCAGATACAAGTGAAGGACACGTGTCTATTGTCCTGTCCCGTCTATAGTCAGTTTACTTTCTTTAATTTACATAAAGATGACTGTGCATATGAATACCCGTGCACGACAATAAAGACACTGAGGGATGTTTTGACACATTCATGTTTTAAAAGCTATCATTCTCTCTGCCTTGGACCATTATGATCATTATTGGGTCATTTTGATCATCATTAAATATTAGTATAGGGCCTCAGGCACTATTTATTATTTTACTCCCTTTTCCATAAATCAACATGCTTGCTTGGCTTCTTTCTTAAACGAACTCGTTTCCTTTTCTTCTGACTTTGCTGCAGTTATAGGAGTAAAAATAAAAACCGCATTGCTGGTGCTTGGATAGCTAAAGTTTTTAAAATAATTTGACACCAACCACTCACCATCACGTGGGTCGCCAGCCACCACGGCTGGGTGAGGCCGGGGAGGGAGGGTCCCATTACGGATTACAAGTGCGGGTCGACCCGCTGTCAGTCTGGTGGATTTCAAACGAGGTCATTTTTATAAAAAGTTCTAATCATTGGAATTAACTGACCTCAGTATTTGGAATTTTGTTTTCACTATCATATTTAAGAAAACGTTCCATAGGCTTCACCATACCTGAATCTATATTATTTTTCCTGCTTTTAATTGCAATGTGATTCAATGTCGATGCAATATTAGAGTGCACCTCAATACATTATAGATACTTCTGTTGCGAGTATGTTTCACTCAGTTTCTCCTTGTCCACGGCTAGTGAACATGTGATGACATACAGCTGCTGTTGCTATATATTTGTGGTGTTGTCCAACAATCTGTGGATTAATTCACTGTGGAGTGCGTGTGTGTGTGTGTGTGTGTGTGTCTCTAAAATAGGGTCGATGCAAGGTAGCATTTGACGCCAGCAACACGTTTTGATGCTTCTTGTTTGTTGCGAATATTTAAAAGGCTGCACGACCCGCGCGTGGGGATTTACGCCAGACTTAGTCACCGCGCGTTTGTGTGTGACGACGTACGGCAGGTGGGTGTGACATCATCGACGTGATGAGATCAGCTTCCGTGACTGCTCTTGTCGTCAATGTTCAGTTGTGGCGGGGTTGCACAAGTGTGGCCTGTGTCGCCGCTGAGTTTTGCCAATTACGACGGGCTGTGAACGCAACTGCCTGATTAAAAAAAGGAAGGTGAGCGAGGGGAGGGGCGGGGCGGAAGAGGACTGTCCCCCACGTGACCACAACACGCTGCAGCGTCGGCGCCGGCGGCGGCTCCTTTAAGAGAGATGTGGGTTAGTTTTTCTCTTTGGTTATCTAGCTGTATGAGTTTATGCAATATCATAAAGCTAGAGAACCGAATGTAGAAACTAATCCCGCAGACGTCACGTGCAAGGATGGCTGCGAGGATGGATGGAGAGATCATGAGAACGAGGGTGGTGATGGAGGACCGAGAAGCACCAAACGTCATCCGCGTAGATCGCGTGGGGGGAAAAAAGACACCTCCTTCCCTGCCACCTTCCTACCCGATTTTTTGGAGTGCAAATTGCCGTGCAACCTGGAGTACTCAATACAAAAAAAATATGGGGGCATTCATGGCGCTGTGCATTTGTGGAGTGACTGCCATGCCGTGGGGGAGGTTCCATTCATGAAGGAGGTGCTGCTTCATTTGAACACGCATGTCTTCTGTTATAATGCCAGTTGTCTTATTGTTGTATGCATGGCTTGATATGGACGCGGATGTGTCAGACTAAAGAGCCTTCTGATTGGTCCACTGCACCAACATACCCTTACTCCAAACAAATGCATCGAACCTGTCACGGCAGGAAAGAAATGCGCCTGTGCCCTTTATCTTGTATGGGGAGATTTTATATGGAATTTTGCATCTGGTTGGGTGCCATCCAATTGGAGTTGTCCTACAAGGTATACTCAACAGGGTTGTGTGTACTGTATCCTGGGGTGTGCAACCTAAAGACCATGGACATGTGGGGCTGGCTTGACATCAAAACATCAATTAAAACTCAGATGCCTTCAATTTAAAATTGTTGGATCATATTTTTGCATTAATTTAGCATGGTCTGCATGTAAAGTCCCATCAGATTTTTATAGGGCTTGTCTTCATTAGGGTCGCATAAAACTATGGACAATTTAGAGCCTTGGATGAATTAAACCTGCATGTTGTGAACATATGAGAGGAAACAAACCTAACCATTAGGTTACTATGCTTCCACCCCAAAATATTTAACTCACAAATGAGCACAATGTGATAGTTGCTCCCCCCCATTGATATTTACCCTAAAATTGAAATCTATTGAAGGAGAGACAGTAATTCATCCCCTTCAACCCAGGATTTAGTCTGATCCAGGCTGCATGTGCAAGGCCTGTCTTGTTTTAAGAAGTCAAGAGACCGACATTAACATAGAGAGGCTCACACTGAACTTGGCTTTTACGGTGGTCCAGGGAATCAAACCTTAGCCCATCTAAGTCCCAGATGCATTCTTTACCACTCCCAAGCTTCCCTGTATGTTACATTGCAGTATTTCATGTGACAGCGGTATACATAAATTTATCCCATTGGTATGATTTGAGAGGTAAGATTAGAGAGACACCAAGGTCAGTCTATTTTATTTTTTAAATAATGTCCATCAATTTTTTTCCCCTTTTCATCCGAAGGGAAAAAAAGCACCTCTCCTTGTTCCGCTCTGGGTGTATTGTGTTAGAAGGGCCTGTTGAATTTTAAACAAGTCACAGTGCAGTGCTGGACCTGCTGTAGAGCTGTGGCTATAGCTCCTATAAAGTGTCACGTCGCTGAGTCACAGTCGAGAACGAGTTAGTGTTAGCAAGGATAGCGCTCTTTTTGTGTCATGTGATCAGTAACCAGGATGTATTGTGATGTCATTGACGGTGTGCAATGTGTAAAAGGAAATCAAAACACAACAGGAAGTATTTATTTGCAGTCTGATGTTGCGATTGAGCATTGACACCAATTCTCTTGTCCATAGAAATGTCTCTGGGATGAGATAAGTGTTTAGAAAATGGGATTGATATTTCGGCCTGAAATGACATTCACACAGATTGTCATTAGATGTGTCGGTGCTGAGAGATGAACGTTCGCATGCAAAATATTGTAAGGTTGAAGTATTGATGGTGTTATTTCCTGCCAAATAATAACTATGAAAGCAGGGATCTCACACTCTTGTGAGTCCATCAAATAACGTTGTCGTGCCAAAAGATTAGCATTTGTATGGTTGGGTGTCCACCAAAGAGCTGAGTGAATGCTGAGATGAGGAGGCACAGGAATATTGTTCGTCGTAAAAATATTTTGTTGATCTTGCGACAACCATTCACACAAATGTTACTGTTATTAGAAAATGTCAATGCTGAAAGATGAGCATCGATGCTCTAGTGTTGTGATATTTTGTCAAATGAATTATGTGACTACTGAAAGATGAGTCTTAACAATGTCATTGTCCATAACAAGTTATGGGTGATAAAAGACAAGCATAGACCCTAAACATTTTAATACTCTTCTAGTCCATAAAATCTAGTGTCAGTACCAAAGGATGAATACACTAATATTGTCCCATCAAAAAAACCCAAAAAGCTATTTTCTGTTGGTCCCACCCCTCCCTTACAAAAGTCATTTGTAATACTAAATAAGACAACAGTGGTCTACCGGGGCTTCATGCAATCAGAAAATGCCTTAATTCTTCAGACTTGGTGAAGCAGCGCGTGGCTCATTGCCCAATGTAATTGTGTTCAAATCGGTTGTGTTTTCTCACATGTTTGGAAGATTTTGTTGGATAGACCAATGAAAGCAAAGTTCAAATTTTTGGCCATAATTCCAAATGATATGCTTTGCACAAACAACACCGCCCATCACCAAAAGAACACGACTGACAGTGAAGCATGCTAATAACATCATGCATTGGTGTTTCTCATCAGCTTCAACTGGGATCCAAGTCAAAGTAGAGGGAATTAAGTCTGAAATAGTTGTCAGTTTCCGCACACAGCCTTCAGCTTTCTGCTAAAAAGCAAACAAATGAAAAACAAGCCACCCAGAACAGCTGAACTTTATTTGGCATTAATCAGAGGTGTCTGCTGACTCCCATTTTGTTTGAATGGAATTACTTAATTCTGGACACAGCATCCCAGTTAGATGAGGGTGTGTGCACTTGTGCAATTTTTTAACTTTCAAATCAAAAACACTTGGTATTTGAAAAGGGGTGTGTAGACTTTTTACATCCACATTAAGTGCCATATTAGAAGGCCTCATCCTGTATTCCGGATGTGTGCTCAATACAATCTCTTCTCTTTCTGGTAAAAAACTAAAATAAATGACACAGATAATGGTGTTTTGATATGAAATATTGCCTCATTAACTGAATAACCTCATTACTTGTGTGTCTCATGCCTTTTTTGAGTTGGGGTTTCAATATCCATGAGAATATTGGACTTTATGATTTGATAAGTAGCACAGGCGTGTTAAATGCGTGGCCCCTTTGTGTGTCCTTTAATGGGATTATTGCGACACCAAACTAACGAATTTATAGCACCATTTAATTTTGGCAATATAATTTATGGTCTGACTACATATGCATCCAACACATGCGGTGATTGCCCAGTTGTGGTAGGAATGAATGCATTGCTGTGGGGTAATAAATAGGGGGGAGGTCGGGGAGAGGGTTGTGGGGGTGGGGGTGGGCTTTGAGATCGAAATTCAGTCTAGCGAATGACGGAGAGGCAGGCAGGCTGGCAGGCTAGACGTCGACGTTCCCACATTAATATATGTGTCTGTCTGGGCCCTCTTTAGGCCCTCAGCACCAGATGGAGTCTGGTCTGCCCTAGTCTAGTCCACCAACACCTGCCATGCTGCATTGTCTCCATCACTGATTACTCAACTTCCCATGTCTGCTTTTTAGCATTTTTATTGCTTTGTCGCCGCTTTTATTCCAAAACACGTGCTTTGGCTGTGATTAGTTTGCTCTACATTGTCCACCAGGACGTTGCAATGAATGAACAAATGATTTTTGTAATATATGTTGACCGTTTAGGGTTTAACCCTGTAGGGATTAAATACTAAAAGTGTGGCAATAACTGTTTCTTTATGGCTGTTATTCCACATTATGGGAGAAAAACAATGTCACTACCCATTACCCAACAATATAATCACAGATTATACTGTAATAAATGATTTGCATTTGTTTTCGTACGACCATACACAACATCAAGACACACTTGACAATTGTCATCTCATTTGCAAATTGCCCATTATTGAAAAACACTTGAATGTTCTTCTAAAAACGATTCTCGAAAGTTACGAGTGGGCACCAGGTAACGTGATACAATATTAGCTTTATTTATATTTAACAATAGTATCATGGTTGAGTATTTGCTCTGTGATGGAGGAAAACTCACAGTCATGAATGCATGAAAGGGAGTCTTTCATATTGTTACCAGAAGAAAATCAAAAAGCTTTTTTTGTTTTTTTTTGTAATGCAATTGTTGGAATCGGGAAATAGTCCAAAATGTCATGAATTGCGACATTGGACAGAAGCTCTGGAGATTTGCTTCATTGTCTATCATATAACAAAACAATATCTGTTGTTATGAACATTTGTAAGTTAAAATGTCTTAAGGCTTTTGATAATAGTTTGTCAGTGGGTTTATTTATTTTGAAGCAGTCTGGATCAATTGTGCTCAGGGGTCAAATATAGCCCACGGGCTTCAGGTTGCTTAGCCCTGTTTTATACTGTAGATGTTTTCACATTTATGTGCCATGCTGGATTGTACGTTGTACGTGTGTGTGCATGAAGATGTACAGTACATGCGAGAGTGTCGTTTCTACACCTCTGCCTTTTTTTCCTTCTTTTTCTTTGCCTCCACAGGTACAATAAAGGCCGAATTATCCTTCTATGTCGACACAAGATGACTTAAAGTGCAGGCCACACTGCATACTATCATGTGTGGGGATTTATTCTTAAAAATTAGAAATTTTTTATTTGCGTATTTGCATTTTGCGATTGAGACAATGCATTTTTTGATCATAAAATGAAAATGTGATTTTTACTGACTATTTACACTGCTCCCAACCATCAAGAACTAGTTATGGAAGTTATTTTTACGTGTTATATTTTTGCACTTTAAATTGCAACCCCCCACCCCCCACCCTCTCTCTCTCTCTCTCTCTCTATATATATATATATAGTATATCTATAAACCCTTTTCCCTGAACTTATGAATTCTAGGCTTGGTAGCCTAGCAACAGGCTCTGACCCATGTGAGGGAACCAAGGGAAAAAATTTGAAAGGCTGACATGCCGGCTTTAAATCCGCAAGGGACGTCAGATATTGGGTGGATGTAATCTCGGACTACTTTGTGTAATCGCTTGTGAAGTGCGCTGCCTGTGTGCCTCCCCATGTGTGTCAGTTTGTGTGTGTGATTCCGATTGTCCTCCATTTAGTATTGCCAGCTGAAATAATTGCAATTAACATTTGAAGGAGCAAGGACAGATCCTCCTGTTTAGGAGTCTTTACCATCAATACACTCACTGTCCACATTTTTTGTATGAGATGATATGCTTCCAAAAACAAATACTTGGTTTTCAGAAAATAGCCATGCTCATTTTTTAAGAGATACTATGTTTAACATTTATATTTGTTTGTTTTTTTATGTGTGTGTGGGTGTCGTTGTCGAAATGCACTGTATCATAGTGAGAGCTGTTTTTCATATTTTCATAAAATTATGTGGCGCTTCAGCGACAATGCTACTAAGCATGTTATTAGATAAATTCAGACTATTAACGTCTACAGAATATTATAACTGCTTTTATATCACTGTATGGTGCAGTCGTATCTCACGAACTGTCCGTTACATATAGTTTAAAATGTAATCCTCAATGGATAAATAAACCAGAAAAGAACATCCATCCATCCATCCATTTTCCGAACCGCTTGATCCTCACTAGGGTCGCGGGGGGTGCTGGAGCCTATCCCAGCCGTCTTCGGGCAGTAGGCGGGGACACCCTGAATCAGTTGCCAGCCAATCGCAGGGCACACAGAGACGAACAACCATTCATGCCCACACTCACACCTAGGGACAATTTAGAGCGTCCAATCAGCCTGCCATGCATGTTTTTTCGGAATGTGGGAGGAAACCGGAGCACCCAGAGAAAACCCACGCAGGCCCGGGGAGAACATGCAAACTCCACACAGGGAGGCCGGAGCTGGAATTGAACCCGGTACCTCTGCACTGTGAAGCCGACGTGCTAACCACTGGGCTACCGGGCCGCCCAGAAAATAACATGAGATAGGAAAAAAAAAAAACAAGCCAAAGTGTAACTCATCCTCTCAACAAATATTAAATATAGAGTATGACTTAAATAATATGGTGTGTTACACATATAGTATATTTATATGATACGTTTTGACAAATTGAACCTGTCTCATGCGTTTTTCTGTTTCCAGGTGTGTGAACTTACAAGTTCAATGGCAAAGCAAGCAAGATTTTTGCCGCGCGAAGGCTTCTTCACATTGAGCAGGTGAGTGGACGTGCATGTCTGGAGCGCTTGCATTATGGGTTGAAATGTGATGATTTTTTATTTTATTTTATTTTATTACAAATATTACACAAATATTTCTACAAAATGTGGTGGATGGTTGAGTCATGCAGGATCAGAATTGATGTCAGAATTGGGTCATGCAGGGGGCATTGTTGCATTTTTTCCTCCTTCATCATCAGATTTTTTAAAAAATTTAATTACTTTAATCTCTCAGTGACTAACACATGAAAACATTTCACCATATGTGAGATTTTGAAATGCACTCCACCGATTGGCATTCCAGTTTTTATTCTCCTTTATCAAAAAATATGAAACACCAGTAAGGAAATGTAACAATTGGCACAGAAAAGCCAAAGAAAAAGTCAGTACTCTTTTGATTCTCACTGTACTCTGTTTCAGTGAGGTACCGGTATGTGGCGCCATGATATGATTTAGAGGCGTTATTGAGACAGACACTTCAGAGGTCCACTGTATGAAATATCTGTCAAGGTCATACTTTAAATGCGCTGCACTAACTTGTGTGATCAAAGTCTTTAAGCTCTTCCTTGATGTGATATGAAGACACAAGGTGAATCCTTTTCTGTCATCTCAGCATTTGGATCCCTTTAAGGAGACATAAGAAGTCTCCCGAGAGTAGGAGTGGTAAGAAGTATAGCCACATGCAGCATGCTCTCTTCTTTTTACATTTTTGCATTTAGATTATCCGTAGTCCTGTCATATTAGGGGCATGAATTTTGCCTTTCTCCCTCA
Organism: Hippocampus guttulatus; assembly: GCF_054856545.1. Classification (NCBI taxonomy): domain Eukaryota; kingdom Metazoa; phylum Chordata; class Actinopteri; order Syngnathiformes; family Syngnathidae; genus Hippocampus; species Hippocampus guttulatus. The sequence goes on from NC_141267.1 coordinate 14,595,392, forward strand.
AATTAATTGAGAAAATTTATTTATCGTATCTATTTTTATTGTATTCATTGGCCTCATGAAATCATTGTTTAGCTACACACACACACACACACACACACACACACACACACACACACACACACACACACACACACACACACGTTTCAGTATGCCTGGGCAGCTTTCACTACACTGTACTGTATGCTACAAGATGCATCTGGAAAAAAAAGTATTTCCTTCCTTTTCTGGCACATTTCCTACCTCTGTGACAATGTAAGCAGACGCTTCGAAATGGCTCGATATGGGGGTAGTAGCTCAGCCCATCTACCGCTAGTTTGCAGCCTTGAGGCGGATGAAAGGATGAGACCACAAGAAGAAGGGATAGGTGGCTGAAGTACTCACACCTTGTACTTAAGTACAGATACTTCTGAAAAATAAAACGGTAAATGTAGAAGTACACGTGCAACGCCGTTACCTAAGTAACATTTTTAACATGTGCATCAGTAAAAAAGTATAAATACAAAAGCCACAGAATAGTTTTTAGTTATTTTACGAACAGTCACGGTGCTTGTAGTGTTTGAATGCAAAGTAAAAATGCTAATTAGCTTTGTTTTCGGCTTTTATGCCATCCAAACATCATGATCGCACCGCTTTGCTAATGTTGTATTCGCTAACATTTGCTAACCCCAAATTAGCTAACATGAACTATTTTTACAAAATAAAGGAGCAGAAAGTACAGAGATTCAAATTTTGGCTCACCGCACAAAAAGTAAAAATCGACCAAGCCACAGTTCAAAAGTCTTGACTACATAGTTTGTACCGTCGCTTCTTTCACAAGCCGTAAGATTAGCCTCGCTAGGCTAACAGACGCGAGGGCGCCGCTCGCCCTGTGCGCGCTTCCGCAAAATAGATGGTGCAATGGAGTAGGAGAGAAGAGAGGGGAGAGTTTCATCATCAGGGGAGGAAGTGAAACCATTTGATTTCCCTTCGGGGGCGACATGATGTTGTGTGACGTCGGCCTAGTTCTCGATGAACCTCCTCCTCCTCTCCTCGGGGGAAAACAGCCACGCGAAGATCAGAGGAGATTCCGCTGCCCGTGGCTATCCTCCTCCGTAGCGGCGGACCACGCAGCTGCCGAACGCGTAGAGCGCCACATCAGTCGACAGCGCATCCTCCAAACGCTTCAATCGATGCAAACGAGCAGCGTTCTGGAACTCGGTTTTGAGAAGCCGCTATCGGACCTCCATCCGGACGCGGAAGCGGATGTGATGGCACACGCGTGTTTTGGCATACCGAAGACATGTGTTACTGGACCCAGGTGCTGGGGTTCCTGTGACTGTGTGTTGTTCGTGTGCCATTTCAAACAGCCCTTCTTTCCTTGTATCCTTCTTCGCTTGTATCCTATCCTTGTTTCCTTCTTTCCTTTTATCCCTCTATGGTGTTTGTATTGTATCCTCCTTTCTCTCTGTCCTAGCTTTCCTTCTCTGCTTCTGTCCTTCTACGCTTGTATCCGATCTTTGTATCCTTCTTTCCTTCCATCCATCCTTCCAACTTCTCACCCTCCCAGCCCCCCCGTGCACTCTCCCTTCCTTGTATCCTGCAATCCCTTCTTTCTTCCATCCTCTCATCCTTCGACCGCTCCATTGCCATCCTCCACCCTGGTTCAAAATGAGCTCTCCAGTTCTCAGCCGCCCCAGAGAAACCAATTCGGAGTGCTCTGCTCCACACCGTCATGGCATGTTGGCCAAGGGAGATGGAGTTCTTTCAGGTCCTCGGCTACACAACACATATGCAAACACACACACATATATGTGACATAGAGCCCCTCCCCCCTTCCCTTTCCAACACGCCTGCAGTATTATGTCGGGCAACGTGACAGAACTCCTCTCGAGGTTCCTATGGAGTTATTCTGCAAATTACGTGACCTTTTTAAGGGGGGTTTGGCTTAAAAATGCGCACATGGGCATGTGCGGTGGTGGCCGTTGCAACCCGAGTCTCACGTGTGCACGCTTAAAGTACACATGTCAGATTTAAATGCACAACAAATCAAGCACTCCCTAATAGGTTTAAGCACACTGGTTGTGAGTATTGTCACGGCGACCTAAATCTGCTTTTAACCGCCTACAGGTTTTCTCAGGTCTTTTTGTATGCATCACCCTGCTCACTGGGCTGTTCTTAAAAGTTGATTTGAATTACACCCTCTGCTTTATGCTTCTTGATAGGATATAAATCTCTTGAAATGAATGCACTTTGTGGGTGTGCGCGTAGAGTAGCGGCGGCGTATGTTAACATAAATTAAAGTGTTTGCTGCAGAGCCGACGGGAGAAAGGATTTTATGATTCGGAATATTCACAATTGACTTTCTTTTTGCACTCGTGTCAACTGTAAACATTGTAGAGTAATGTATACAAATACAGAACAATATTTGCACTTGTGTTTGGCAGACAAACAGTGAATCAACTAACGACACAACGTAACTATAGTTGTACCTCAACTTATGAGTGACCCGAGTTTTTCGAGATAGAAAATGTATTTGAAAATTCGATGCAGTGTTGGATGGCGGCAGTGTCAGATTATGAATTCTTCTTCTTCTTCTTCTTCAAAAAAAAAGACCAAATATGTTCTCCAAGCTGCTTAATGCCACTCTTAGTTGAGGTTGAAAAAAAATCATAATTTGTTTTTAACCAACCTCAAGTTTTCCTTACAAAAGTCATCTAGCTTCATGCTAACAAATATTACGCAGCATCTAATGAAACTTGCGTTAATATCATGGGAGATTTAAATAAGATAAGATAACCTTTATTTGTCCCACACGGGGGAAATTTGCAGTCTACAGCAGCAAAATTGGGTGGGGAGGAAAGAAAAAAAACAAAGTGTCTCATTGCACAAAATAAATGTTTAAAGTTTTGAATACTTGCAACAAATGCAGACAGAGCATTTCAGACCGAAGGTTCTTATGGTGTTGGACGACTCAAGTACAAGGAAGCAAAGCAGGATGATGCTCAAAAAATTTTTATTTCCCCCTGTCAGAGATGTTCTCGGACACGATACAATTTTGCTCATAGATTCCTCTAACACCCCCTGCCCAAAAAAACCCCACAATGGCACACAAGGCACAACGAGGAATCCAAATACTAAATGAACAAAGTCCAAAGTAATCAAAATTGAAAATCTGAAAGAACATCAACAGACATAAATTATCAGACACAGACTGGAAGAAACTATGGATAAAACTACAACTTTGTTGCAACCGTCTTCAAATTTACATGGCGTATGTTTGCGTTAGACTTTCCCCCTTGTGGTCAAGCAATGTACACCAGGAGGAGCAGCACAATGCCCACTGAAGTAAAGCGTGAAATCATAACAAATTGCTTAGCTAGACATAGAGTGTCTTTACATTCAATATGATTATGTTCTTGTTCTTGTTCTTGTTCTTGTTGGTGATGATGTTTTGTCAGGACTGTAATGATTAATGTTTCTCCCCACCAATTAATTTTAATTAGGAAAGATGATTTTGAGATATTTTGTACAAGCGTCGTCACAGAATGAATGCACCACTCTATTTCTAATTTGCGTCATTTTTATGTTTTTAGCCGAACAACTTTTTGGAAAAAATGGAAATATAACAAAAATTTAAAATGCCAAGTGAATCTATGTATGTATGTATCTATGCTTGGCACATTACAATGCCCTCCAAATTGTACCAATGGCTGCAAATAAATCTTGCAAACTAGTTTAGCTAAAAAGACAAGTGGATCCATCCACTTGTTTTTTCAGCGCAACAGCAAGCATTTTTTAAAATTTTTATTTTATCTCACGGCAAGATGGAATAGGGAGCTACCGTGTAAAAAAAAAAAAAAAAAAGAAGAAGAAGAAATAAGTTACTTTATTGTGATGGCACGGTGCAGCAGGATGATGGATGGATGGTTGAGTGGCGCGCAGGAGGGGAGGCAGAGGCGTGCACTGAAAGGCAGCAGGCTGAAGATTGAATGGGAGCGGGAGCAGAAATGAGGCAGGGGCGGGTGGCATTAGTGGCGGGCCGACGCAGTTTGGGGGTGTTTGGAGGATGGAGGGCGGGGGGGCGCTGGGGTCCCCTCTATTGGTTCAATGCAACGGCCGGAGCAGCTGTGAAAAGAGGTCTCCCCTTTTTCCCACGCCCGGCGAGACGCACGAACGCAGCTTCAACCTGCTAGGGTCAAGTCACATGGCTAATATATACGCACGTGTGTCACACACACACACACGTTTATTGTGTGTGCACACAGGCGCATTATTAAGTGAGCATTACCAGACACAAAGATTCTTAGCAGGTTGGTCTGAAATGTTAATTAAACAAGAAACGATATTACTTGTGCTCAACGCACATATAATAATGTGTTTAATTGTGTGGCCTTTTTTGTGTTCAATTTTGCTGTTTCATTTCATTGCATCAATGTCAGTTTCTTCTCGGGCTGAACAATTAATCAAATTCAAATCGACAAAGCGATATAGTAGAATGTAATATCCGAATCGCAAAGGCTGCAATAACAACAACAAAAAAGGCTTCATTTCGGCCAGTTGGTACGCTTTCTTATTTATATAAATGGATGTTTTATTTATTAATAGTATCTAGGTAAATTCAGTTTTTAAGAAATGCAATCCACCTGTTCTCGTATCATCGTTTCATGAAACATGAAAAGTGTCATTGATAAAGCCGCAGATTTATTTGCCTCAGTGTCGTCATCCGATTTATGACTTACTGACTTGTTTACACCGCACTTGAATGAAATGGTCCTTGTGAACAATAAAAAGACCACAAGCCAATTTAATTAGTCAGTTAGTTAGGAAGTTAACCATTCAAATTGAAGTTGGGTCTTTTGTTTTAATTCATGGATCATTTGCATTCAGTTTAGCAAAAGCCAAACCTATAAGACCGAAACATATATGTATAATAAATGTGATATGGTTTCTTATTAATATTGTGTGCACCATAGTCTGTTTCAGTAGGTTTAAAAACTCCATTTTAAAATGTATGCATTTGGTGACTTAATGGCAGTAGTCAATGTAGCTTAGCAGACAAAGTGGGGTTGTAAAGTGATGCACCATACTAGACGCATATCACCTATAATCATATTCCTCAAAAAACGCATGGGAAGCTGAGGGGGGGGGGGGCAGGGGAGGGGGGTCTAGAGGCTTTGTCCTAACCAGGGCCCCACCACCACCCAGTGCCAGATGCCCTGCTGCATTGTGTGGGTACCCCTCCCCCCCAACCCACCTACACTCCCTACCCCACCAACCTCTCTGTCTCCTTCCACCATGATGTCACCCTCCTTGTCTGCCTGTCAGCGCCTCCACAAGAACTTGAGTGTGGGAAGCCAAAGGGGAAGGGGCGGCATCAGGGGGTGTGGGGAGGGGGGGGCGAGTGGTTGACGTTGGGAAGAGTCTGGCCCGAGAGGTCAACGCATGGACTTGAACAACAAGTCGAGCCGCGGCGACTCGCCTAGCAACTGGAATGTAGATGGATGCGTCGCACTGATCCAGTCTGGACAAACTCTTCTGTCTGAGTCACAAAAGATATCAAATGTGGAGGGAGGAAAAACAGGAGGGAGGGGCTGTCTAAAACCGTCTGTTTGCACGTCGTTATTTCACAAATGTACACTGATGCTGGGTAAGGCTTAAGGTCTGAAAGGCACTTGCAACTTTAAATAATAGAGTAGTGCTCTTAGGCTTGCTTTGGAGGGAAAATTAGCAACAGTTTCTACAAAAATGAATGCGCCGATTAGTAAAGAAGCCGCAAATTTCTATGGTGACTTGAAAGAGCATGTTACTGCTTATTCCCGATGTTTGTGTGCTTTTACGATCTTTTGATTAATATTACAGTCATCCAAACATCCATCCATCCGTCCATCCATTATCCGAGGCGTTTTGCTCAATTTTAGGCCCTCACCAATAGTTTCAGCAGGCCACAGGTTTTTGACAGATTCCAGAATTTTAAGGTACAGCGAAACTGATTGGCGTGGCACGTTGGTCTCTGGGATTATGATTGTCGCTTGGAGCGTGAGAAGTCCCGGGTTCAAAGACCGGAAAAGCCCTGAAGGTTGTAGGTGCAGTGGCAAACTTGTAAGGAGATTTGAAAGTGAATGTGGTTCACCAAATCCCCTTGGAGGACAACAAATGTTCTTGGGATTGCTTCAAGCGCAGGTGCCAAACTCTGGTCCACAAGGGCCACTATTCTGCATGTTTTAGATGTTTCTCTCCTCCAACACACCGGATTGAAATGATCAGCTCATCAGCAAACTCTGCAGGAGCCTGATAATGACCCTGACCGTTTGAATCAGGTGTGCTGGAGGAGAGAAACATCTCAAATATGCAGGATAGTAACCCTTGAGGACCGCAGTTTGACACGTGTGGCTTAAAGTTTGCAAGAAATTCTCAATATACGTCATACTATGTGTAAAACTGTATTTTCTTTTCATTTTTTAAAAAGTATAACCCTCAGTAGCCACGAGGGCCGATTATCCGTTTGACGGTTTAAATGTGGTTTTAAAAAGGTCAAGGTTTCAATTACCAATGATTCTGTCCGTAATAAGCTTTTGTTTTTTAGGGGACTTGTAAGCAGCTGCAGTAGGATGGCTGCTTGCAGAGATCACTTAACTAGTCACCTCGATGAAGTTAGCGACGAGAGGCCAGTCCTCTTTTTCTTTTTTTTTCTCATTCTCGATTAAGCAGAGAAGGGAGTGATTAGCAGTTACAGGGTGAGAGAGGGAGTGGAAAGACAACAGAGAGCAACAGTGCTAAATCCAGCATACTTACAGATGCCTTTGTGCTATTTTGATCAACACACGGTACCAGCGGGTACTAATTGGAATTGCCTTGCTGAAAATCGCATTGACGGTCCCTGAAAAAGACGTTGCCTGGACTGCAGCATATGTTGCTCCAAACCCTACCTGTACCTTTCAGACTTAATAGTGCCTTCACAGATGTGCCACATTAACATCCCCCCATACCATCACCGATACTGGCTTTTGTGCTGATAACAATCCAGAAGGCTCCATTTCTTTTTTGGGCCCAGAGGACATCATATTGGTGATTTTTGAAATGTGGACTCGTCAGACCACAGTTCACTTCTCCACTTTCCGTCAGTCCATCTCAAATGAGCTCGGGCTGAGAGAGCTGTCTTGACATGGACATGTTGATTTTCAGCCTTCCGTGTAGAGATTTTTTTCACATTCTCTGAATCTTTTGATCATATTATGGACGGTAGATGATGAAATTGCTAAATTCCTTGCAATTGTACATCGAAGAAACCATCAGACTATTTCCTGATGTAGTTGTTCACAAAGAGGTGAACCTCACCGCATCTTTGCTTGTGAACAACTTAATCACCTGTAGAAAGTTCCAAACAGATAATTTTGTTTTTTTTTTGTTTTTTTGCATTACTAAACTTTCCCAGCCTTTTGTTGCCTCCGTCCCCTCTTTTATGGAACATGTTGCAGGCATCAAATTCAAACTGAGACAATATTTGCCCAAAAAAAAAAAAAAAAAGGTTTTAGTAAATGAATGAAATTAAATAAACAGTTTTAATTGTAATTATTTTTAATGAATTCAATAAATATATCGCATAAAAATTCATTAATTTCCATCATCATTTATAAATGGTGATTTATTTTTTATTATTATTATTTTTCTTCCTTCTTTCTACCCACAATCTTGCTGCTGTAGACTGTAAATTTCCCCAGTGTGGGACAAATAAAGGATATCTTAATCTTATTTTTCAAATAAAATACATGTAAATCAAGTAAAATGTCATTCATTTTCTGTCGTTGTCACCTTTGCATCTTGATTTGCTTCCCTTTCTTCTTTCACATTTCGCCCTCTCCTCATGTGCCTCGCCGTCCTGTCGTGTGAAGAAGAGTCAATTGTGTAGCAGGAGACAAAGACTTACAAACAACACAGCCACCAGAAGACGCCTTGTGGCAATTAGGGCGCACAAAGGGAGAGGAAGGTGTGGCTTTGGAGCACGCTGGTGTGTGGCTTTGCCTTCACGAGTGCCAAGCAGGCCTTTTGCAAAGTCGAGTGGTCGCAGAGACAATGGCTGACAGGATGCACAACACGTGTTGAGGCCTTTTTACGAACAGGAGACAATGGCGACTACGCTGTCTATTAAATGTGCTCTCTCTTTGTGCGCAAATGAGCGAGCTACAAGTTAAAAGGCCATTAGGGCTTTGTGTTGGATTTGTGTGAACTTCAGTTTGTGGCCGTGCTGTCCGTCTTTTAGTCACGCTAATGAGAACAGAGCATTTGAGAGACTGCGCAGATCCCAGCCAAGGCCAACCTGGAAACAGTTGTTGAGGGAAACATGTGCAGTCCTGGCTCTCCAACTTCCTTTTCCAATCTAAATGGAATGATACATTCTTGACCCACCCTGTATTAAAATCAAATGAAATTACTGTAAAATAAAATAAAATACCAGCTCCGGCCTCCCTGTGTGGAGTTTGCATGTTCTCCCCGGGCCTGCGTGGGTTTTCTCCGGGTGCTCCGGTTTCCTCCCACATTCCAAAAACATGCATGGCAGGCTGATTGGATGCTCTAAATTGTCCCTAGGTGTGAGTGTGGGCGTGGATGGTTGTTCGTCTCTGTGTGCCCTGCGATTGGCTGGCAACTGATTCAGGGTGTCCCCCGCCTACTGCCCGGAGACGGCTGGGATAGGCTCCAGCACCCCCCGCGACCCTAGTGAGGATCAAGCGGTTCGGAAAATGGATGGATGGATGGATAAAATAAAATGCTACAATGAAATAACCTAATTCAATAAGATTAAAAAAATACTACTGGATAAAATGCAATAAAAGATATAATACAATAAAATAAAATGAACGCAAAATGAAAATAACACGTGCATTACAATAAAATAAAAGAATAAAATTAAACACTGCAGTTCAATAAAATACTGAATTTAAGCATTCAAATACTGCATTAAAATGAATTTAAATACTGCAATGAAACGTGAACTAATGTAATCCTGCAATAAAATGAAATCATATCCTTGGACTTCTGCTCGCCTGATTTAACAAGCTAGTCAGAGGCCTGATTGAGTTTTTATTTGAAACGTGTCCCAACCATACATAATTTTAAAGGGGATTTTGTTAATTTTTTTTATATAACTCATTTTTGTTGGTATTAAAAAAGATAATCAAGAACAATATAATTACTGTCCAATTATACATTTCTATTTATCTCAGTGTATTATTATTATTATTATTATTCAAGATTAGGAGAGGAATCCCAAAATCCATGGCAATGTGGTTTTTTTTGTTTATTATTTATTTATTATACATTCAGCGGTAATGAAGTATTCACATCCCATTGATGTGATTTATCTTTATCGTGTGTAAAAGGACCAACATGCCTTAACACAAATCTATGGCTTGTGTTGTCACTGTCCAACAGATTAAAAAAACTTTTTTTTTAATATAGAATGACCAAAAAAAAAAAATGCTTGTGCTCCAGTGGTAGCGTGTTCAAGATATAATAACATGAAAAATGGTTTCCGGATAAAAAGAATAGAGAGACATACTTTTTTTTCACTTATCCTAGATTTTTAAAATACTGTGAGGGATTTTTATTTTTTATTTTATTTTATTTTTTTTTATCTGTCCTGATTTCCCTGAAGTTGAACATGTTACTTTTGTTACTTTTTGTTACTTTCAGCTGGCTTCTCAACCACAAAGTGTGTATGTGTGTGTGTGTGTGTGTGTGTGTGTGTGTCATCTTTCTCTGTACGAGCAGCCTGAGGGGATTTCTTTCATGCAGTCAGATGGCATCCAGGCAGCCCCCTCTTGCCTTTTTTTTTAAGACTTCTTTAACCTTGATAAATGAAGTTTCCGCGCGGGAGGGAGGAAAGTTGCATGGAGGTAAAGATGGAGAGAGAGAGCGAGAGTGAGTGGTTGAGCGTCACTGACTCCCCCCTACTGGCTCGCTTTCAGGATCAATAACAATCGGGGAGCTGCTGAGCACTCCTATCTGGCAAGTGGGATAGCGAGGGGGGAGGACCTGAGGGGGAGGTAAAGCAAGAACCTTGCCGGTGCCATGTCACGTTATTTCCCCAAAAGTATTCGGCTGTGCAGGATGTATAATTACTCCTGAACTTCCTGCCAGGAGCAAATGTAGGGTGTGACCTTTGGGGGCGCTCATCTGCTCTTAAAGCACTCTTGTTGAAGCTCAAGGATGATGTCATAGAAATGCGAACATAATATCCCACTCACTGAAAATGAATTTTTAATCCATTTTTGGTGCGCATTTTAAGCTCAATCAATCAGTGGGATAAACATAGCTGAACCAATCAGAGAAGAGAAAAAAAATCTGACCTCACTTTGAGGATTCGTAAAAGCTCGTGCCTCTGTTTGAAACAAAAAACAGCCATTTAAATTCTGTGTGTGTGTGTGTGTGTGTGTGTGTGTGTGTGTGTGTGTGTGTGTGTGTGATTGATGCCAGAACTTGGAATTCCAAAGGCGTTGGGCAAATAATATTTGCATGGCAGCATATCGAAGCTGAACTGTTATTCGATGAAAAAAAAAAAAGAACCCACAAATGACTGTTAGCTGCACGTCCACGACACGCGTGTGAAATGAAGACAAATGACTGGTGGAAATCAATTATTACCATTTTGTGTGTCTTGTCAATGTATGTTTGACTTTCTGATAAGGTTTGGGCTAGCAGAGAAGGCCTTACAGGCAAGCCACTGTCAAAATGATGGTTAAGTGACGTGGTCCTCCACAGTGTAACAGCGACGTCAGCGGATTTGCTAAGTGGAATCATCAGCAAAGCAAACAGATCAATTCCGAGGAATCAAATTATTTGGAGCCGGTTCTCAAAAAGGACCAGTTTTCGATTGCCGTCCCCACCTGCGACTGCCAAATCCCTGTGAAGTGTTGCAGAAGCATCTCCCGCTAACTGAATATCCGTTGCAGTCCAGTCTAATAGGATTATCTGATGCATTCTGTCTATGGATTTGTATAGTTTTGCAGCACATTATTAAGGAGCGGGAGGGAGTTTTGGAGTACGGACACCTGAGATTTTGATCTCCCTCCGGCTGACTCTAATCCTTCCTCACCGTCCCACGCGTCCGTTCCTCACCCTCTCGCCACGGCCCTTAATTGAGTGAGGCATCAGTTGACTGCCTCGATCACTGTTCGAGAGGTTGAACTCCCTTCCCGGGAGGGGAGATCATTGTCTCCGCTGGTTGACGAGTGTAATCCCCGCTGTGCCACCAACAGGGACCACGGGGCACTACCCTCACTAGCTTAAACAACCCTCACAGGGCATTAGCCCCCCTGGTGAAGCTCATGCCGAACATTTTTTAGGAATGGACTTTCAGTGGTGATTTGGGCTCAGGCGGTATTGTCTGTACTCAAGAAGGCATTTTGAGGGATGTTGGATTTGTTAGGTGCGAGTAAAGAAAAGAATGGGATCGTGAAATTGCATGAATGGTGATACCTTTCACATGAAATTTTAAAAAGGCTGAGGATCAGCGACCAAAACTAGTTGGGCGACGTAGGGGTACACTGTATTGTCGCTTCATTAATCTTACAGGCATCGATGTGGCACATTGATCAATGGCTATCATGAAGAGACTGAAATGATCTTTGTGAAGTGTTGAACACTTTCATGCACCCTGTAACCTGATAACATGATAAACTGTCCACTGTAGTCACCGCCGTCCCTCAAAGGGTTCCATTCCAGAGCGCTATTTCTTCTGTCCAGTCGACTTATTACTGCAAGCCGTTAGATCAGTGGTTCTTAACCTGGGTTTGATCGAACCCAGGGGTTCGGTGAGTCAGTTTCAGGGGTTCGACGGAGCCTCTGCCATGGAGGGCAAGACACACGCGACTCAACATATTAATTAGTTATGACACGCTCTCTAGGCCATCACTAGCTGCGGATGATCACATGACATTGCTTGTCCAATCAGTGCTGTGGGAAATTCAATTCGCTTAGCAGTCAACGTGTGACTGTCACGATAGTACGTCGTCAAAAAAAAAAAAAAAAGTATACTTATCCCTGGAAATTTTATTCACTTTTTTCTGTTTTTAATAAATGCGTTTTTTTAATGTCTTGAATTTGTAATATATATATTGGGTTTTTTTCACTCATGAAGGTTTCGGTGAATGTGCATATTAACTGGTTGGGTTTCGGTACCTCTAAAAAGGTTAAGAACGACTGTGTTAGAGGCATATTTGTCACAAATATTTGTACACTTATTTGCCCCCGCTTGCCTTTTCAACAACAGTTATTTGAACTGTAATCCTCGAGGTATCATTCTCACTTTGGGTGTGAAAGGTCCCGGGTTCAAATCTCGGTTGAGCCCTTGTAATTGTAGGGCCTGTGTAGAGGACTCATGAGATTCAATATCAACAGAAAAACAGCAATAAAACGAATAGGCTCAAATGTGATTCCTCTGTCGTAATTTCGATCTCTGTCCTTTGTGCCTCCGTCTTACTTAACAAATGCGTAGCAAATTCCAAAGTACTGCCTTCTCTCGTTTTGCCTTTTGCGCAATAGTACGGCTCATTGGTCAAGTAATCTGAGCTTTAGCGGTGCTGGGTTCTGAGTTCAACTCCCTGAAGACGCCCGACGTTTACACTGTTTACTTGGCGCAGCTCATAGTTAGATTTCTATCTGGTCAACTTTCGCAGCATAAGCGGTAGACTTGGCTTGTGGCGAGATTCCAGGGCGGGGGTAGGCAACTCTGGTCCTAGAGAGCCGCAGTCCTTCTTGTTTTCGACATTTTCCTCTTCCAACAGACCTGATCCAAATGACCAGCTAATGAGCAAGCTCTGTAAAAGCCCGATAAAGGTCCTGATCATTTGAATCAGATGTGTTGGAAAAGGAAAATTCTAAAACAAGCGGGACAGCGTCTTTCTAGGACTGAAGTGGCCTACCCCCTAGGCTTGAGATCGTGATGAGCTGACCAACAATATTGTACCACATGTTTATTTGTGTTTGTAGACTCAACCCCCGTCATGTTGCGTGTGTGTCCATGTTCATGCTCTGAGACTGCTCTGGGCAATGCCCAACTTGATGGAACGTGTCCGTCTCACCATAGAGACTGATGCAAGTTTCCTTAAACCCCATGCAGAGCCTTCTGACTGCAATTGGCACACAAGTCTTGTTGTGAGTTTGTGATCTAGGGGTGTGGTTCTACCATAAGGTGAGTGGTCCTGAATATTACCTGAGCCGTGAAATTGTAGTGGGTCAGCAGGTTGGCTCGTACATACATTCAAGGCTTGGTATGGAACAGGAAAAAGCAACACCGGTATTTCTAGTAACAGAGGGTTGTTGGTCTTCATGCTTTGTCAAACTTTTGAGCACATTCTGAATTAGACCCGAAAGGTTTATTTCGATTTAACATAGCACCATCGCTACAATTATAATTCAAGCATGATTCCTCTTTGCTGATCCTTGGGGTAGAATTCTCATTTTGAGTGCAAGAATGGATTAAAATTGTTGAGCAGTCCTCATTTAAAGGGACTGCAATAGTAGACGAGACGTAGATTGAGTTGAGACTTGGTGTAGATTCCAAAAATAAATAAACACAGTGAATTTTGTGGAGAAACTACTCCAAGAGTCTCAAGAGAACAAGCTATGAATAGCATTTATCTGGACCCAATGGCATATTTTTGTAAGAAAATAGATGCGTCACCCAAAATGTATGTACCTCTCCTACAAATCAGTGTCTCACTTTTTGACCTGAATCCTAGACTCAATTCTCAGAAGAACAGCTTTCCAAGACGTGCAAGTCCAATGCCAAGGGGCAGCACCAAAAGGCCCATTGACCCCGTTTCCCCCGTTGTCCTCTCAGCTTCAACACTGACAAACTCTCCATTTGCGTCTCAAAGCTCCCTCCCTCCATCCATCCATCCACCCATCCGTCCGTCCGTCCGTCCTTCCATCCATCCCGCCCGCAAGGCCACAATGCGTCGGCTGTGTCCCGCGGTGGCCACAAAGCAGCCCTGAACTAACAATATCACCAAGGCTTGCCTGGAAGCCGCCCAGGTCCATTGTGTTCGGTCAGAGGGGAGTTAACACCCATGTCTGAGCCCAATGAATAGCATTATTGTGTCTGAGACAAGCAGCGCACCCCCTTGTCCCACATCCGTGCCCCCTTGAATCCTACCCCCCCGCCCCCATTCTTAGATTTGCCTCTCATACTCGGCCACTCTTGCAACTTCCACCCAGTACCTTCTGTATTCCAGTGGAAGGCTGTTTCAGGGTTTTTGTTGTTGTTGTTGTTTGAGCGCAGAGAAGGCACTCCATTTTGGACATTTGGATGCTGTAGTGTGTTGAGATAGAGAGGGGGCTGAATTTGGCATTGGCTCTTTCTCACACAATGGAAGTATGAATCCCCCCCCCCCCCCCCCCACACACACACACACACCACCACCACCACCACCACCAAACTGCTATTATCATAAGAGAGTTTGCTGGAGGCATTTGAATGATTCAAGATGACACAAAAGCTACAAAGTGATTCTTTGACCACTTTAGAGCAGCACTGGTGCAGTCCAAATATTTCCGTTCCTTCACACGCTCTTTGGCATCAACACAATCTACTTCTTTACTTTGGAGTATTTTTTTCAACATGTAAATTGGGTCCTTTTGAATCGTTGGCAGTTTTAAGGATCATTTCTTCTATGTCCAATTTAAAAATATAATTAGGAATCTGGGCGGCCCGTTGGTCCAGTGGTTAGCACGTTGACCTCACAGTACAGAGGTACCGGGTTCAATTCCGCCTCCGGCCTCCCTGTGTGGAGTTTGCATATTCTCCCTGGGCCTGCGTGGGTTTTCTCCGGGTACTCCGGCTTCCTCCCACATTCCAAAAACATGCATGGTAGGCTGATTGAACACTCTAAATTGTCACTTGGTGTGAGTGTGAGCATGAATGGTTGTTTGTCTCTTTGTGCCCTGCGATTGGCTGGCAACCGGTTCAGAGTGTCCCCCGCCAACTGCCCGAAGACGGCTGGGATAGGCTCCAGCACCCCCAGCGACCCTTGTGAGGATAAAGCGTTTCAGAAAATGGACGGATGAATTTGGAAGCTTTCAGCTGAAACAAACCTGTTGTTTTCAGTGTCATTTTAACAACTCTCTGTTGCACGCGTTCTAAATTTTATTCGTATTGGACCGAGAATCTGCTGTTTGATGGCCCAACCTGGCGTAACATGTATTAAGAATGAGAAGAAGAGGAAGAAAGGTGACCTGCCCCAAGTGAACCCCACCTCTCGCCCAAAGTCCGCTGGGATGAGCGCCGGCAACCCCCGTGACTCTACTGAGGATAGGTGGAATGGAAAATGGATGAAAGGGTAGAAGAAAGAGCAAAGATGGAGAATTTGGTAGATTTAGATTTTGGTGAATTTAGTTGAATGATCATATCCGGCTGTCCAGTGTGTAGTTTTCATGTTGTGCCGTGCGTTGTGTGAGTCTTTACTTGTACTCGTAACTGCAAGCTGCCATATGATTGATATTCTGATTGGGAGGGAGTAAGATGGCAGCACTACTGATTCTGAAGGTCATGGGGCAGATTAGAGTGACATGGCAACACATACAAACGGATGTTGTATCAGGAATCCACATACATGCACTGGAAGCAGTGCAGCTAAGACAAACTCTACAAAATGAAGACAGCTGTGAATCAATTAATAAAATTTTATGGAACAAATTTTAGCAATTGGGTTGAAAATATCAGTCAGAGAATATCAGTCAAGTGTCAGACCTCCAATCCTAACGGTCTTTGCTCTTTGACATGAGGCGGTTCATGCTGCTCGCCGGGAGATGATACCAGAATATTCACCCCTGAACTCTTACTCAACTCCAGCAAAACTTACGATTAACAATTTTTTCCTCCTTGTGTTTGTGTCTTGCAGAGAGATGAGGCAAAAGATGAAAAGGAAGAAGAGGAGGATTTGGAGTGTGGGTGGAAGGAGGGATGGAGAGAAGACTTTGCAGGAAGCGGCTGAACCCGGAGCAGGTGAACACAGCTGTGGATCTCCATGACGGGCCTCGCTGGCTGCCTTCCTCGCACAGGCCCCCCGGCGTTTGCGTTCAGGGGTCCCGGCAAGCTGACAGAGGCCAGGCAGAGTGGGCAGGCGAGGGCGGGCCCGAGCCAGGAGAGATGCAGGTGAGGCAGGCGAGCCGAGGCGCCCGTCGCCGCCGGCTAGGAGCCTGCGTGCTGTCAAATCAATACGGAGGCTAGCAGAGGTTGGCCAGAACCGCCTGCGGGCCCCTTGGAGCCCTGGGACAGACCGCCAGTTCCCACCTCCATCTTTTTTTTTCCAGCTTCCTCCAACAGTCCTGGGCCAGAGCCCTCACCCTTGCACTCGCCCCACACATGGATGGATGTTTCGGTGTGGGCTCGGCCCGCAGGGATTTTTTTTGCCGCTCAATAAACATTTTGCCACTGAGAGGCGGGGACGCCAGAGCGGAAAAGAAGAAGCCAATATGTGGGAAAAAGCAAGAGCTTCTTCTTGATTCTGTTAGGATTCACAGAGGTGGGGGGGGGGGGGGGGGGACGAACAGGACGCTATCCAAGCCCAAGAAAACCTTCATCTCACGGGCTTGGATGAAAGGACAACTTCTCCAATCTGCTGCATTTTTTTGTTATTGCTTTATATTTCCTGAGCCACACTAAGAGCAGCCGCCTTCAGAGGATATGGAAGTGCAGTATTGATCTAGCAGGTGGAGCGGAGGAAAAGATGAGGGATTTCGCCGCTTCCTCACCGTTTGCAAGCTCAGGTCCACCGTTCATTGCTAATGAATGGCTGCTAATGAGCCTACTTTTTCCTTCCTCGTATAATAAGACTCTTTTTTATTTTATTTATTATTATTTTTTTTTTTACCTGTAACAAATCCTAATGTGAAGACGTGACATGGGACTTAAGGCATCAGTCCTGAAAATCTCAAGGCAGAGTTCCTACCTTTTGGTGAGTACCTTCACGTCACATTACGTTGTTGATATTGGCATCGGTTTGCTTGGCCTACAATCTGTATTGCCTGATGATGAATCGATTCTTTCAAGGATGCTTCCGTTTAATTTGGGCGACGGGGTTGCCGTCATAATTCTTGAAAAAAAACCCCAATATTTTATAATGAGTGAATTGTACTACCCACCTCAGTGATTTCCTCGAAATGTAAATTATACCACTTTCAATCTAGATCTGATCCGGATTTTTGTCTCTATCTATTTAAGCCTTGATTAGTTGGATCTAAAATCTGGCACCAGTACCATTTGCAGCCTGTTACACGTTTTTTATTGGTCCGTATCAGGAGTTGATAAGAGAAGGTCAAATTAAACATCACCCACAATTTTAAAAAAAAAGAATAAAGTTGAACGTTACAAGTCATCACACTTTTTTAAAAATTCTTTAAAAATGTGAAGAAAAAAAATTATTAAAAATAAAGTCACATTTTTTAATTGGAGATATAACACTATTTTTCTATTTAGAATATTTTATAAAATTTAATATTACTGTATATCATGCAATCTATACAAATAACTTTGCTTTGTCATCAATAGTACCTAGCCAAAGTGTTTAACTCCTTATCATATCATTACCCAAATTTTTTTTGAGACAGTTTTTAATTAACTGCCACAATATTAATTTTTTTTTAAAAATCGCTACATGCTTGCTAAAAATGTAATATATTCTTAATGTGTTATGCTGCAAATTTTCTATTGAGGGAACTGGTCTCTTCTTGTGTGCTTACTTTGAGATGTGTTTTTACTTTTTTTTTTTGGAAAACATAAAAAAAAAATGACTGATGCAATTATGGTCACGATAGGTCGATCGAGACTATATTGGATTGTTTATTTCGTTCAGGTTTTACAAACATAAGGTGACATTGTCCCCCAGCGCCCCTCATTTTTCTGTATGTGGGGGAAAAAAATGTCATCCCTGTCGTATACTGTTGGCGATTGGGCATTTGACAAAAGCATGAACCTTGGCAGATGTGCACTCTCAGGCTGTTGTTGCTGGGTGATAAAGTCAAAATTAGCGCATAAATGCAACAGCGGCTCCTCTCACAGGAGCCTTGTGATTGCTGTGTCGTTTTTGTTATTATTGCATGTACCAACTCATTACAGCGCGACTCCCGCCAATCTCCTGGCACGCGGCGAGACTGGCGCCTCGAGTTTTCCTTTTCCTACCACCTCCGCCTGGCAACAGTGCTTACAAAATGGCCGATCGCTATCTGCCAGCTGTCTCGCTCGGCCAAGATGGCGCTCGGGCGGTCTCTTCGAGTGCCCGCTGTTTGCCATCTGCCCTCCGAATGTTAACGGCTATGCAAATACACCGTAATTGCATTTGCATGCGCTCCATCCGTGCCATTCCTTCCCCCATTTTTTCAGCTGTAAATAAAAGCGTTGAAAGAAAAGCCGAATAAAAAGCTGCCCGGCTGCTGATTGAATAAGCCGTGAGGGCAATTAGCGGGTGAATGTCGCCTGCGTGGCCCGCGTCTTAAGCATTTTAAGCTCACCTCATTACCTATGCAAATGCCATTTTCTACTTTTGGATCGGAGCCTTCCACTTGCACCCGCCAATTTTTGGGAGACGCTGCCGTTGTTGCCGCATTGTGCCATATGTGACATCTGTGCCGGGCTTCATGCCTCCGCTGACAGGCACACTGTAAAGGAAAGGAGCGTCCAATACATAATGGCCTCATTAGCATGCTCGCCAATCCCTGCTATAGGCCCTGGTGTGCTGCTGTGCCGTGGGACCCGGCGGTGTACGCCCTTCTCACAGCACTCAGCATGCAACATTGTGTTAACACCCACCACCCCTCTCCCCAGCCACCCTCATACACACACACATACACACACAATGCGGCGCTTTATTACGCCTTGTCAAAGCGCGGGGGGATCAGGGCTATCCGTGCACAAGCAGCGGGATGCAGGCTGCTGTGTCGTCGCAACAGTGCTGGTGAAACCCCCCCCCTCGCTTGCCGTTTTTGTGTCTGTGTTTATGTTTGTGTGCGATTGGCCGTTTCATGGCGAGCCCCTCAGGTATTTGGGGTTGTTTTCACCTGTCAGGGCTAATTAGGAGAGGACCCTCTCTATCTGCGCACCCCCTGGAAGTAGGCCATCATCCCGTCGGAAGACTCGCCGCCTGCTTGCTGACTGTTAGGACAGCACACGGCAGTCTGTTACTGCTAGAAATTAGTCGGGTATTTTTATTAAACAATTTACACCGGCAGCTTGACTTAAGAGTGGACCAACTGTGTTTCAAGTTGTGAGCCATTGATTGGATGGCGTTTTTGTTATATTTTGATTATGTATACACTGCCCATTGGGTTTAGTGACAGAAGAAAAGAAAAAAGGTGAGCCGCAATCACTGATGCTCCTTCAACCGTTTAGACAAACACTAACAAGCAAATGCAAAAATGAGAACACTCACAAGGAGCATGGAGCAGATGCTCACACTTAAAAAGCCCGCATTAATGACTACAGACCCTGATGTCACTCACTAAAGGCACACGTTAACGCACGAGTACTGCAGAAGTTTGACTTCATTACATTTGCATTCTCTTTAACTATGTTGTTATGTTATTATATTTATATTTTGCAATATAGTGCTATTTTTCATCAACTGGCCATTTGCCTTAACCAGAAAGTAGTTTTCTTGTTACCTGCAAAACCTGATCATGAAGACAGACATCAAAAAGTGAATGCTAAGCCCCTTGCTAACCAAAACAGCAACACTTTAGCGCCAAAAACAGACTTTCATGTGAAGTTCGCAGATTTACCCCACATTTCAGTATTAAAGATGACCTTACATCGTGGTTGCACCTTAATGTTGTACGTTTTAAACTCCACTTGATATTAATGTAATATCAAAACTTATTGTGACAAATTTGTGCAAAGTTCTTCTCTTTCTGATTTTGCGTGGTAGGCACTTTGTAATGCGCATTGCTGCCCCCTTCAGGTCTGGAGTATAACATTGACAACATTTTTGACAAATCGTTTTTTTTCTTGTTGTTTGTTTTGTTCGGCGCATCATTGGGTTAAAACGTGCCTTGTCAGTCCTCACAAGCAGACATAAGTCTTGCATGCCTCTTATCTGTCATTAGCATAATAACAATGGAAGTGCCATATGTTTTATACAGCAGCAGAATGAACATAACCCACAACCAGGTTTACTTAACCACGCGCGCGCGCACACACGCACACACACACACACACACACACACGCACACTTGTACAAAGAGTAATTCTAATCCATTGACTGTTTGCATTCACACTTACTTAAAGGAAATAAAGAAAACACTCCGCACCCACCTTCTCCTGCAGAAAGCTTTTATGCTAATGAATGCAAGTGATGCTGTGCATTTCGGTGGCAAACTGCGCAGATGAGCTTGCTTCAGGTGGTCTGCAGTATGGTGCAATTTCATACGGAGAGTCAAATGTCGATTTGTTAATATTAATATATGAATATTTTCCTGTAGGAAATAAATGAATTAGAAAGAATCCCAGCATCAAATTGTCACCATCATAAAACCTTGATTAAATATACGGGCAATGCTTTAAGAAACATGTTAACATTCTTTACTATCATACACATTTCAAATAAATGAATAAACTATGATATTGAGACACACTGCACCGGTAGCCACTTGTCTTGCAAAAAACAGTTCACCCATGAGTGTACAGAGACCATGACAACACTTTCAGATGGCAAAAGTAGTCTGACTGGGTACTCATGTATTACAGATACTTGTGCTTTGGTCCCAATATTCAGTCACGGCTGGTGCAAGCCCGGAAAGAAAATTGTTGAGCGGCATCAGGGAAGAGCATCTGCCACAAAATTGTGCTCATCAAACAAGTAACTCATGTGGTGACCCGTGAAGTGAGTCGCACCAACAACTCCTGTGCACACTATAAGCAAAAAGTAAATTTGAATTTGAAATTTGAATAATCGGTTTGCTGCTAAAGCCATACCAATACTGTATGTACATATTCTGTTTTGCAATACTATTTCACTATAATTCTAATTACTTATGTAACTGTAGATAAAAAGCCAAGTGTGGAGAGTCTCTGTGCATCAATTTGAGTCAGTGAACAGGGCAACTGATCATTGCTAAAAGCTTCTCAAAATATCCACACTCTCTTCATTGTTCTTATTTTCCTCTTCTTTGTGACCATCCACTTTTTTCTTGACAATCACGCCATGTTTTCGTAGTTTAGCAAAAAATAATATTGTCCAAAATATTGCATTGTGGTGCCTTAAAATATGCTACATGGTACCCGTTTTTCGATTGCGGCACATCAGTTGATGTGCTCTCAGTCACTTGGCATGTGGCGAAGTATCGCCAACTGTAGTTTTTTTTCCTGTTGATTCGCTTGAGTCGTATTTAGCTGCGGGACTGAAAGCTAGCAAGCATTTGCTAGCAATTTATTTAACATGTACCTACTAATGGTGTGAACTGAGCAACAAAAAAAATGCTTGAATAGCAAATGATACCGACTGAAAAAAAAATCCTGTGTTTTATTTTATTTCCAGATCTTACTTCTCGGAATGTATTGTGTCATCGTCATTCATGCTCCCTGCTTCATGTTCCTATATATGTCGCTGCTGTCCCTATATGTTTCCGCTTTATCAGACCCAAAAATATCAATTACTCAAGATTTGGAAGGCTTTTTTAAATATCATTCTGTCAACTTTGACAAGGTACCAACACTTCCCAAAGATCTATTCAATTACAGTTATGTATCCTTTTTACGAATGACAATTTTGAGAGTGGGCTTAGTTGTGCTTTATTCAGATTGCTTGCTGCTTTTTATTTGCTTCCCTATTGATTTTGTTCGCGCGTGCGTGTGTGTGTGTGTGTCTGTGTGTGTGTGTGTGTGTGTGCGTGCATGTGCGTGTGTGTGTGTGTGTGTGTGCGTGTCGCATTGATGTAATACTTGCTGAAAGCATTTACAGCCATCGCTCAATTCTTTTCAGTCCCGTTCCACTTGTCTTACGTGCCTTCTTGCAACCAAGCTGAGGCGCAGCGATCGTTTCTCCTCAATTACTTCATTTCATTGGAGTTCAACGGGCATTTTCACTCAACTTGGAATTCAAACCAGTATCACTTTTTGTCTTCAGACTTCAGCTCAGTGACCCAGCTAACGTTTTCACATTACTAAATGTGTTTTGCATTTCGCCAAAGAGGAAAAGTATCATGATATGAGTACAGTATATTCTTATGTAGGAATCTGCTCCCGTTGCTACAAAGGGAGTCGCCCTAAAGTCTTATTACGAATTCTGGGAAAGAAGTTAGGAGTTTGGGCAATTTGGGGGGTGCATTGCTCCAAGTCAGTGATTATGTCATCGCAACCGGCTGCAAACGCTGCGCCTGGCCAGACAGGCACTGAAGGGCAGAATTATGAAGCTAGAGTGGAATGGAGGCTGCATGAGGAGAAAAAAAAAAGGAAATGAAAATGGAGTAGTGCTGCATGTGTGATTAAACTGCCTGCTCGCACTCAAGTGAAAGGCCACACTGCTCGACACAGACATGGCCCTAATGAAAATATGACGCCAACCCCATGTATGATGAATGATGTGCATGAGTGCATACAGCCTACGTGCAGTCGCGACGCTAAGTAGGATTTTGTACTGAAAAGCTTTGCCTTTTGTATTCTATTGTATGGAAACCGGTGCCCTATAGCCCCTTTTGTAAGTGCGAGGAACCCTATTTGGTCATGGACTTTTGCCTTGATTAGGCAACATTCATTGTCCAATGTGTGAACATTTTTACATTTTCATACTTCATTTGGAGTGCACTTGAGAAAAATGTTAAAAAAAAAAAAATTCTATCCTGATTAAATGTTTCTTTTTGTTCTTGGCATTCCCTTTCCTTTTTGGGATGTGATTTAGTTGTAATAAATAAATGAATGACGAAAGGTCTTATGTTTCTCATGATGCTCCAATTTATTAAAAACATAATGTCGGTTTTGTATGATTTCCTACTCAATTGTTTTGCCCTTGTAGGTATATATGCATAATCTATAAAGATTCAGTCCAAATCTGTCCTTTACAAAGAAAAGAATGTTCACTTTTAAATTTGTGGATTTAGCATTGTGGTGATTGCACAGTGTGCTCTTTCTAATATTTTGGCTTGTGTTACAATTAATATGATTGCATATACACAAAATAAGGTCTTCAGTGTCATCTAGCCATGTACAACAAAATCTTTCCGTCCAGATGCCGAGACTTCGCATCAGTCATCCAGCGAGCGTGGGAATGGGCTCGATGATGATGACGATGACGATGGGGGAGTCTGTGTAGTGAAGGAAGTTGCACTTATTATGTGGCTAGACGGCCCGGCTGCACTGACGTCCATTCAGAAACAGGTTTGGAATGATCGCAGGGGGTCAAGGTCAGGGGTGTGGTAGTGCACCAGGGGGAGGTGTTCGTCTGTGTGCGTGTGTTTGCATCCTCCCCTCCCCTCCCCCCTCAGCTGGCCGACTGTGTGTAAGCTGTCTCCGTGTTTGCTTATTTTATAAGCTGCTTCTTATTACTTTGCTCCATGGACAACTTGGTGCAAAAAGGGATAGGGGGGGTGGGGGTGGGGGGGCGTGTAGTTGTGGTTGGGTCGGGGGATTCATCACCACCCACCTTCTGGCCCGTCTCCAGAAGTCCAAATCAAGCCAGGAATCAGTCCTGCATCTCTGTAGCCCACCCTCCCGGTCAAATAAGCGCCCCCTTTACAGCACCATGGAGTGAAACCCGGTCAGACACTTTGACAGCCCCTCCACCAGCCCCAGCAACACCCCCCTGGTTGTCTCAGTCTGCTGCCTCCTGTAATTTAACATGTCAGCTCAGGGTTCATCTCGTGTGCACCCCAAAGTAGGTAGCCAGGCACCTCTTACACTTGCCGCAGCCGTGAACATCGTATACAGGACTGTATAGGTGTCTTGAGATACCACAAGGTTTTTTTTTTCGATTATATTTTGGCACCCGTAAAGAACGTGTTTCCTCTATTTGATGTCAAGTCTCAATTACCGGTAGTCTATTTTGAATGAATAAACACATGTGCCATAAGAGATACTGTACCTTCCTTTTAGCAGCTGTTTAAAAAGAATAAAGGGAGTAACTATCATCATGTCAGTTCAGATGGTATTGTTCACACACGGACTTAAAGAGTTAATTGCTAACAACAACAAAAAAAAAGAGTGGGGAAAAAGTGCTCACGCAGCTACTTGTGTCAAGAAAGAAAAAAGACTGGTAAAAATAGAACGACTGATTCAACTTCATTTACTTGAATCAAAATAAAAAGAAAAAAAAGAGTACAGACTCCATACCGGTATATAAGTACAAACAGTAAAAATCAACACTGCTTATCCTCTATGGGTCAACTCGGCACAATGAAAAAAATGAAATCTACACATAAGATACTGTCACACTTATTGGGCTCTATTTCAGGAATTTTCAGTCCATGGTACATTAAGGTCCCTGGAAAAAAAAATATGTTTGTTGTCATCCAATCATATTGAGAGCTGTAGAATTTACCTCTTGAAAGTATAGTCTGCTTTGGAAAGGTGAGAAATTACTCTGGCGGCTAAATTTAGACGATAGGACCTCCAGAAGTTCCTACTTCTGAGCTAAGATTCCTGCAGTTGAAATGTGATAGTTTTCATTTATTAGGGGGGGTGCCAAAGGAGAAACAGGCAGCTGTCAGGTTGTATTTGAAACACGTGTTAAGATATTTCATTTCCAAATGAAGAATGCTCTTTAAAAGCTGTAATACCATTGGTAATACAAATGTAATTTGCTACTTGGATACTTTTAATGGAGGAATATGAAAAAAAAAATCAAGGGCACTGGACGGAAGTAGCGTTCTCATTTTCCACCATTGGGGGCAATTCTGCTTCATTGGAAAAAAAGAAAGAAAGAAAGAAAGCAGTTTTCCTTCATCCCCTCAACACAAGTCGGCCCCTCTCTTTCTCCTCGCCTTCGCCTGGAGGGAGGGGATGGGTGGAGCCGTCGTCCACCCGCAACAGAACCAACCTCCCGTCTCCCGGCCACCTCATCGTCTCAGCCCTCGCGTTGAAATCAAGCTTAGCGACGACATTCGGTGACCGCTCACCTTGTTCACACACACACACTGCAGCCACCCACTGCTTAAATCCCTATCAGCATGTCAAGTTAAATGTCTGCCCAGCTGGGGTTGACACACATGCATGCACACGCACGCAGGCATTGACACACCACCATCTTTTGCTCGCTCCCAGGCTTTAGCCTTCATCCCCGCTGACCCCTTTCACCTCGTCTTTTCCTCCCCGCCGCCTCTCCTCCGAGCTACTAAATCTGCGCCCGCTTTATAACGGCCCACTTTTTTATTATCAAGTTATTTATTTATTTGATTCTTTTTCAACCAGCTTTCTTCAAATGCTGCTCTGTACCCTCCGGCCGCACCTCCCCCGCTCACCTTTTACATCGTTGTGATTAAAAAGTTGCGGGAATCCTCCATCCTCTAAATTTGTCGCGACAACAACTCCGGGGTCAGTTTATCTGCTAATAAAATCAGCAGCTGAAATATCTGCAGTATGAAATAAGGTGCCATATTTTTTCTTATTTTATTATTTTATGTACTGCTCCCAGAAAACATATACAGTCAACGGGAAAAAATGGTCCTATTTAATCATTTTGAAGCTGAGCCAAGTCATAAGTGGCTTGTAACGTAAATTACTTCAAAACCATTCAAATGGCAGACCTTTGGAAATGTACACAAAACGGTATATCTATTTTTTAATCCTCCATAAGACGCATTACTTTTGAAATTGTTTATTCTAATTGTACCATATGTCTGACAGATTTTGCGCTATTAAGCTAGGTTGAGACAGATCAAAAACATCGGGCAGCGCCACGTGTCTTACTTGCATTTCTTTGTCACACAACTACACAGGGGTTGTTTCGAGCAAAGGGGCTTATCCTCTGACAAATGGCAAACAAACTTTAAACATCGCTAGTCAATCTGGTGACCGATGGTTGTGTTATTACTTTGGCTAATGCTAAATGCTATCTTAGTTGACAGTTCAGTTGCTGGGAACAAGTCAATGCCCTCAACATTAACGAGCTTTTTTGCCAGGCCCCTGCAGCTATTGGAAGCTGGATGTTTCGTTGACCTTGTGCCGGTCTGGTCCTTCATTATAACTTTGGAAATATGCTGCCAGAAAAGCTCGGCTTGTGTTGGGTCTAACCAGAGACACAGAAGCAGGACGCAGTCCTAGTCCTGGTATGATGAAAACATATAAACACATGCTAGCAATTTAGATGAGAATGACAATGCAATCATAATAGGAAAGAATTTGATTTAACACATGATAAAAAATATTTTTGGTTGGGAGGCTAGAACTGATTAATGGCATGTCCATTAGTTTCAGTGGAGAGAGCTGATTTGTGACTGTTGTGAGTGACGAGTGTGGTCATGGAACAGATTAAACGCATCGCTCAAGGCGCAACTGTCCTCTGTATTTTACCCCTGTTTTGCAAGGGTGGCCAAGATAGGCCTGAAATGGTGGGGCTCCTGGATGAAAGCTAGCGAAGTAAATGAGCGGGCATGCTAAACGGTAACAAAACTTGACATTGTTTTAACAGCAACTTGATCATTTGGCTCCAATATCCAAACTGAGCAGTAACGTTAGCACTGATGCTAACATATAAAACGGGATGTCCTTGACCGTTCCATTTATAATCTAATTCACTAAAATAGAAAATCTAAACAGGCCAGTCCTTACTACAAACCATTGTACCATTCGCACGATTTTGAAGGTTTTAGTTTAATCTAGTTATCACAATGTCTAAAGACAAAATTAATTGATCACATGTAGCAGTCAGCTCTCATACAAATCCTTCATCTTCCGTTAACCCTTTCATGCACCCTATAACTTGATAAAATCATAAGCTGTTCACTGTGGTAGCAGCTGTCCCTGAAAGGGTTAAAGCTATATATATAAATTTGATACTTTCTTTTTGGGGGAGTGACAATAACAAGCATGCAGCCTTCTCTACTACAGCAGTACAGTTGCTATCTTCTTGAAAATGTATTCACATCATCTCCACATCCCACTGGCACAATATTAACAGGCGAAGTTATGGCAAGTTGAGACCCCTGCCAGTGAATGAACTCTTATTAAAAAATGTGTGTGTGTGTGTGTGTGTGTGTGTGTGTGTGTGTGTGTGTGTGTGTGTGTGTGTGTGTGTGTGTGTGTGTGTGTGTGTGTGGAGGGGGGCTGGTCTTTAATTTGCAAACAAAGCATGCAGGCCCTTCATTTTACTCATTTTTTTCCCATCAGGCATGGCGTGGACAGCACAGGGCTTGACAAGGATGGGGTCCTTGCTGCGTGCACGTGGCGAGAAGGGAAGGGAACGTGGACCATGTGGAGGTGTGTGCGCACTTTCATCATATAGTTGTCTCAACATTGTTAGTCAATTACACACACACACACACACAGAGCGATCTACTGTTTGTGTGCGTGTTTGCCTGTGTGTCAAGAGATGCTCCTGATGTTGTTGTGTTTCATCAGTCGTGCAGCAACGGTGAGAGCAGATGTTCGCCCCTCACCTGTCAAATTGTGGCCTTTGTTTTGGAAGAGAAATGTCTGAGAGTGAATTGAAAGTACCATATTTCCTCAAATCGCCCCCTTGAAACCAAAAATAACTTGCTGTCTAACAAGTGTCTGCTTATTTCTCCTTGGGTGTTTGTCAATACACAGGGACAGGCAGGGCTGAAACGACAGGATGTATCGAGGAATATGGAGTACCACAAATTATTTGATGGGGGAGGGGGGGGGTGAAAAATATATAATCATACATTTTCATTTCATACAGTTTACCTCACCCCCTATCCATGCGTTACTGCTTTGGCACTCATGAGAACTAAAAGAATTCTGACATGTTTCTCATCAAGCAGGATCTTCATAGGCTGAGTTTGAAGAAGCAGTTTACACAGTGCACCAAAGCTTTAAATCCTCATCCACACCTTCCTGTGTGAAGGGAAGGTTCCATAGTGCGACGCTCCATGAAGGGTGGGGGGGGGTCCAACGTTCCAGTCATGCTCACTGGTAACGAGTAAAAAGGGCACAATTGAGCGCAATCCAATGAGGCATGTGTCGATTGTTATGAGAGGAGAAATTGTACAGAGCTAACACACAGAATGCAGGTTACAAGGACTTTTGACTAACATGCAGGGTTGGGATGGTTACCTGTTAAAAAAAATGTAGTCAGTAATATAATCCAAGTACCATTATATTAATGTCGCTTGTTTACTTTAAATTACTTTTGGATTTGTAAATGGCAAAAAAAAAAAAAAGACAAAAACGAAATATGCTAAATATCAAGTATATCTTTTATGACTGTCTTATGTTTAATTAATATGCCGGAGGAAGGTTCAAATCCAGGATCTCAGAACTATCAGGCCGCCAGGCTAACCACTAGTTCACCATGCTGCTTGCCTCACGACACTACTTTTAAAACCTATCCACATTACAGAGTGTGTTTTTTAATTACCGGTACCAAAAATTTGGGGGAAAAATACTTTATGAGGCCTACCTTTGCAGTTAGGAGTAGACACGGTTGCCACATAATAAACGACACAAACGATCTGCTTCTCTCAAATCCTTTCTCTTACCACTTAGGCCTCAAAACTGACATTTAGCTTGTTGTTTCGTACCTCCACACCGCCTTTACGTTATTGACAGTGGCGTTATTTTTCACTTTCAAGTGTCACACCGGGGTCGCGCCTTCCATTTTCAACCTCCTTGGGTCTTTTTTTTTTTTACACACGGCGCCGCACCTTAAATCACACAGCGTATGTGTCGCATACGCTGTTTGTGTGCGTGTGGACGTCTGCACGCTCGTCGGAATGCGTACTGTTAGGGCCGCTATTAAACTGTCTGACTGCATCAAGCGCACCCAACCATAGAGTACTCTGTGTGTACGGTGTGCAAACTTCTCATGGCAGGCCACACATTGGGCATAACGTCAGAAAGAATCTGACTTTCAAACATGTTTTTTAAAAATATGAAATCAACATCAACAAAAGCCGAATCAGCCACAGCAAACGGTCTTGCATCAACCGTCTTTGCGCATGTGTAACAGGCGAGTCATTACATAATTGTGTTATATTGAACTTGGGCGGGTGGATGCACTCACACTTATCAACAATATTGACTTTTCTGTAACTACTAAAACCGTTTTGAGTTCTGCCAATTTACATCTTCAGCGTCTGTGCTTTCTTTCTCCCTGCTCCTCTTAACGGCGCAAAATCGAAATTTGCTCTTCCATGCTGTGGTTGACCTGCTCGTTTTATTCCACATCGTATTTTGCAAGCGCAGACTGAGAAAAAGTCTCCAGTATGTTTCTTGAGTTTCAAATGGAGTTCCTGTCGGCTAAAACCTAAACAGCAGTTCCGATGGATTACTAAAACAGAGTCATGTGACACAAGTCTCTGTGACAAACCGAAACGGCTCACGCGGGCAATCATAAATGTAGAGAAAAGTACTCGTAGCGAGCGGAATATGTCACGGAATTAATTTGTTTGCCAAAGACTTGAGTTGATGTTGGACTTGGTGCCTAAGCGACTCTACTTGACTTACTTGATTTTTTTTTTTTTTCCACAGTGATTTGGGACTTGCTTAAGACTTGAAGGTTATGACTTGAGACTGAGTTGTGACTGGCATTTATGTGATTGGTTGATTTAATGAACCCTTTCGCGCACCAATAATAATAACATGTAACCTGATAACATGATGGTCTGTCCAGTGAAGTACCCGCTGTCCCCGAAAGGGTTCGTAATATGTTTGTTGCTGCGGATTTGATTTGCACTAGCGTGTCACTGCACCGCATACAGAAAACGACCATAATTACCTTCATGAGGGGGCTATGAGATTTTTTCGAGGTGTGCCTAATGATTTGTCCGGTGAGTTTATTTCATGTGCCTTTTTCCTCACGTTTTCGGGCTGTGGCACAATTACAACTGGGATCGGTGGCGCAGAGAGTCAGACAGTTCAGAGGATCTACTAGACAGTCTGACTACACTGCTGGACAAGTTTGCTTTGGTTGTGGGCCTTCCTCAGACCTTGTACCCGGACCTCAATAGGACATTAGGTGGGAAGCGTAGCCTGAATGGCATGTTGAGATCCCTCCAAGGTCCTCACTGCTTCCCCCCAAAAAAGCTGCACCCCTCACTTCTCAGACCCATTGAGGGGGTCCCACCAGACGCCCTCCACTCGTCAGCATCGTCTCTGCATAAATTACAGTCAGCTAACCAACCTCCCTTGTGTGCCGTCTCCCAATCTGCTGCTCCGAAGACCCCCATCCCCTGCCCCCTCTCCCCCGACCCCAAAGGATCTCCTCTCCTCAAATCATGCACGTTACGCCCATTTCCTCTGCGGCGTCTCCTCACTTTTTACCTCTAAATCTCCGGCTCCCTCTCGGGCGGCCTCCTTTATATTCCCCGCTTTGGCTCTCCGTCTCCAGTCGTCCCGCTTCTCTCCTCCTCCTATTCAGCCTGGATATTGTTTACATCTGTCTCGCTAATCAACATCAGAGCCGCAGTAGACCTCACAGATGTTGTAATAATGCAGGCGGATTATCAGGTTTAACACTCAGGCTTATTTAGGGGAGCCCCCCCCCCCCCCCCCCGCCCTGCGCCCCCACTCCCCATAGTCTGTTCCTCTGGTGTTTGACCTCTTATTCCTGAGCTGGGATTCAGCAGTCTTACACTTCTTGGATTTGACTTTCCATCCGAAGCATCTTCCAACACGGAATTTGTTTGATCCTGCTCGCTGTAAATTGATCACAGCTTGGATTATAGTCAACCCCAATTTATCATGGGGAATATGTTTCATCCCAGCCGCAAAAGCAGAAAAGCCACAATACTTCTTAAAACGTGCTTCCTCAGCACCTTTCTTGCTCGCACAGTTCCATAGATAAGATGCAAAGCGTGCTTGCTCCCAGTTTACTGTCGATGGCCACTGATGTTTTGTCTTTAGCGGTGCGTGCGCTGCGTAGCACGCTTAGCAGCTAGCTTCCTTTCTCATCATGGTGACGGTCCCTCTGCTCCCCTAAAATATAATTAGATGCTCCTCAAAGACTCAGCGTCGTGCCGGCTGTTTTTATGAGCAAGCACATCCGACGTGTGCGCGTGTGCGTGTGTGTGTGTGTTTAAGGGTGGCGGAGGGGGTGTGGGGTCAGTGTATTTCTGTCTGGAGCCTAATCCCAAAGGTGATATTAGTCTGGTGAGGTGGCAAACACACCACCCCCTTACTTGTCTATGTGCGTGTGTTTTGATGCTGCAGGCGTTAGGGTCAGCTAGTAAACCCAGACAGACTCTGTCTTGACCCCTGACCCATCACTGTCTACCAGTGCCGGCTGGGGTAGTGGAGGGTGAAGGGGTTGCGGGTCACACACGCACACACACACACACACACACACACACACACACGCACGCACACGCCATTGATGCAGACAGCTGATAGACGCACAAGTGAATATACACACACACATTTACATGGACATATGCCAAAGATGACCCCCCCTCCACCACCCCCTTCCGTTGTTTGTTTGCAACAAGCCGCATTTGCTTTTATTCCTCAACGTAATTATAGTGACCACACACTGATTTTAACTTGTCTTCCATTTTTATTTTTTTCTCCACAGATGAAGCCACTCTTTGTCGCCACGATGATGTGAAGCTGCAATCAAGTACAGGAACACATGCAACAAAGTGCGTGCTTTTTATTAATTTGTCGTCATGTGAGCAGGTCAATTGAAGAAGCTTCTAAAATGTATTTTGAGGAGTCTTAAAAGGTTTAGAAGTGCAACTATAATCAGAAATCAGTCACACTTTTTCATTTTTGTTAAGTTATGAATATGCCTAATTAAAAGCATGTCTTGCCAAATTGTCTTACCTAAAAACAATAATTAATTTTGGATTGGATTGGATCCAACTTTATTGTCAAATGTGCTGTATGTGTAACATACAAACACACACAAACACAGCACAGATAAGTTACTATAATTTAAAAAAATGTTTTTTTTTAAATTCATGGAGTCATGAGATGTATTTGTTTTGTTCAGAAACACATTTTTTCAATTGTTATTCTAATAAATCTAGTTATTGGGGGATATTGTGATACATTTTTGCTCTTCATAAAACCAAGAAATTAATTATTTTTTTAAATAAAAAAATTAATGATATTCATTAATTATATATGTATATTTTACATTAAGTCAAGATCAACGAGGGTTTAAACAATAAAAATAGATTTTTAGTCATTCAATTTTGACCAGTGTCTCCTTTGCATTGATGTCCATACGATAAGAACACAGCAATGTTACCGATATTGTCCTGATGTGATTTCCAATAAATGTGTTTTAAAAAAAGCCTTTGCTTTTGTTGTACAATATTTTATTTTGTAAGTGTGCTGGCATGGCAGTACAACCCTAAAAGTGAAATATTTTGCATTTTCCTCTACTTTTCCAAAACGTTTATGAAAACACCCCAACTGCCAGTAAACGGATGCCATTATGGTCGTTCATAGCAGGGTGCTGTTTACGTGCCTGCACACAAAGCCACGGACGCCCCATTGTGCGCCATGACTTGAGCAGCGACTGAAGGATTGGAAGGGGAACCGTTCAAGCCACTGGCCCAAATCTGTGGTGTCAATTAGACGTCTTTGTGGCCGAGCAGCAGGAGTGATGAAGCGAGTTGACGATGTTGAATGAAACCTTTTATTCAAAACCACACACACACACACACACACACACACACACACACACACACACACACACACACACACACGTTGGGAGTGGGGCGCGACAGTGAACTTTTTTTTTAAAGGCCAAGTGTAGATTTCAAGCTGTTTATTGCCATTCCCAGTTGTGGTTGAAAGAACAAATTAAGGATGGTGAGTACCGATGCTGCGGCCCGGTAGTCCAGTGGTTAGCACGTCGACTTCACAGTGCAGAGGTACCGGGTTCAATTCCAGCTCCGGCCTCCCTTTGTGGAGTTTGCATGTTCTCCCCGGGCCTGCGTGGGTTTTCTCCAGGTGCTCCGGTTTCCTCCCACGTTCCAAAAACATGCATGGCAGGCTGATTGAACACACTAAAATTGTCCCTCGGTGTGAGTGTGAGCGCGCATGGCTGTTCGTCTCTGTGTGCCCTGCGATTGGGTGGCAACCGCTTCAGGGTGCCCCCGCCTACTGCCCGAAGACAGCTGGGATAGGCTCCAGCACCCCCCGCGACCCTAGTGAGGATTAAGCGCTTCGGAAAATGGATGGATGGATGGAGTACCGATGCTTGCATTGATTCAAGGTGTTCGTCACAGACGCTACCGATACCGGCCAACCGATACTTTTTAAAAATCTGGGGAAGAAATCAAGTGAATCCTCCCTGAAAATCATCATCTGCATCAAAAAGAAAGGCTTTTGTTCACAATCTTTTGGCATTTTGTTCAATGAAATTTTATAGATGCAAAGTGCTAGAGGTGTAAGCATTGGTCAGTACTCAGAGTGAATATTACATGGGTCCTGTTTGACCCGTTTTGGGTTATTTTTGACACAATTATTTTTAGACGAACAAAGATGTATTGTAAACAAGCACTTAGCTTTACGAAAGTCAGCTAGCCTAATGCTAACGCATAATGCAAAAGCCATGGACAGGTTAACAAAACTAGCATCAATGTAACACTTTCAGCAACCGGGATTTGATCACAAGCGATGCAGTAACACATGTAGACAGTCATTAAAATGCTCCTAAAACATGCCTTAGCTAAAGTAATGTTGGTAAGCACTACTACATAAAATACTGTAGATGGATGGAAAACCAATCCAAGTAGAGTAGGTTCTGTGCAGTGGAAAAGAGAAATAAGAGGCTAGAGAGGGTATAATAGTCCAAACCGTGCATGTAAACAGACCGTGTCCTCACTGTGGAACCGCAGGCCTCGGCCAGCCCTTAGGCTGGCGCTGGCCTAGAAGGAGAGCCGGGCAGGCCTCTGTTGCCGTGCCGGTACAATGGAGTGTGTGTGTGTGTGTGTGTGTGAAAGAAAGTAGGAGATTATCCCATTCTGCGTGTCCAGTCACCAGTGCGGTATCGACCACGGCGGGCCACCCGGGGTGCCTGCAGCCAGCCGTGAGATGGCCTGATATACATGCTCACTGGCCATGCTGGATTCCCTCACACTCCACAGACACTCTGGAAAATGCTGGAATGACCTCTGCGCAAAGTGCGCACACACACACACACGCACGCAGTTGGAGTATAGTGGCCATCAGGTCATTTTGGGTGTCCGGCGAGGCGAAGCCGAGGTCATCGGGGAGGTGGAAAAGCTCTTTAAATGGTGGGAATGATAGCGTAACACCTCTAGATGGAGTTACGGATCATGTCACATGACGTTTGCGTGCGACTCGTGTTGAGAGTGACGGCCTCGCCAAAGCATGGCTGGGCAAGCGTGCGCCGCCTGACCTTCTCGTCTAAAAATGAATAAAACGTTAGAGGAAGTCTTTGGACCTTCAGAAACATTCAAGACAACTGAAGAAACAACTGCTTCACTAACTGGCTTTATTTACTCTTGCTGGCATGCGCCAGAGGGGTGGGGGTGTCCTTTGTCATCTAATTGCCCCTCCACTGTTTGTTTATGTTGTTAACATGCTGGGCAGTTTGCTCCACAAAAGGCCTTTAACGACAGGGGACGGCGGAGCACAAAGCCGTAAAATGCACAAACAGGGTTATTTACATGGAGGTGTGACTACAAAGCAAAGCTGTGTTGCTATATTTCTACTTTGAAAAATACAGTTTGTTTAAGAAAACGGAACTTTGGTGACGCCTGTCGGATCAACCTCCTTGTATTTTATTTACCTTCTTGTATTTTATCTACCTGTGGACAAGTGTTGAAATTTTGCACTCGTGCTAAAACAACGCAATGCAGATGATTTGTCAAAATAAGTACATTCGATATTCACGATGTTTTACATTGACTGAGTGGGTAATCATAACAAAAAGGAGACAAAGCGCACACACACACACACACACGCACACACACCAAAAAAAATGCAACTGCCAATTTTAACTGACATTTTGAAATAAGGCGCCAATTTTGGTCATTCCCTCGGCTGAGTTTCACAAAGTGAATAATGACCACAACAATGAACATTTTTTTAGGATGACTATGTTAATGTTACAATTAATATTTAGAGAAGTCTAAGATCTTGACGACAGTGGATGGCTTTCAGGCTACAGGGTGCATGAAAGGGTGAAAAGTAAAATTTAACCTGTACAGTGTTTTTTTTTTTTCATGTGACATTAGATTAGTATTTTTCTTACTTTTTTTTTTACCCAAAACATGATTAAAATTGA
The DNA here is from genome assembly GCF_054856545.1 of Hippocampus guttulatus. Lineage (NCBI taxonomy): Eukaryota > Metazoa > Chordata > Actinopteri > Syngnathiformes > Syngnathidae > Hippocampus > Hippocampus guttulatus. Next base: position 14,630,737 of record NC_141267.1, read on the forward strand.
ATTGCACTTGTTTTCAGAAATCTTAAATATAAATGGATCCTTTTTTTTCTTCTATAGTGTCAACTCATGGCTCCCAGCTGACACAAGGTGAGAGATGGGTACCTTGTGAGGACTTTGGAATGGTGGACAGTCATTTGTAGGCCACATCTAGACAAAACGATCAGTCGCAGTTGCATTCACACCTATTCGTTTCAAAATAGCCTCTGACAATACATGCGAAGTATATTAGACTTGCAAAAGCTGTCTACATTTTAGTTTGATGTTCCGCCAAAAGCGTATTGCTCATGCTAGCTAGAGGCTGAGCTGCACTGCATATGTTTAAGGAGCAAATTAGCGCGAGGCAGATACACTTCCTGTTGCTTACCTAATTACGCTGGTCAACATCAACGATGAATTAGAGATGGCGTTACATGTGCCAAAATGAATTTTTCCTCGCTGATTTAAAAAAAAGTCTTTACTTTTTTTTTATAGTACATCAGGTGTTTGATCTATTTTCTTTTGTTGTTTTTAAGTTTGTCCTTTAAAACTGTCCAATATGGATTTTACCTTGTATTGTAATTTATCGCGATGATAATTCAGAAAAAATACCACCTGTTGCTCAACCTAGCCCTTATTTTAAACAACTAGAAATCTGAAAAAAATGGGCAGATTCTGAATCAGCAAAAAAAAAAAAAAAAAAAAAATCAATCTCGAAACGTTTACTTGCATCTCTGAGTAGAAAATTGAGCCAGGATTTGTTGACCGGTGTTGCAGTATGTTCCATGTGGGAACTTGTTACGCCTCTGTACTGTAGCAGAGTAAAAACAAAGTAAGAATACAAGTCTTTTTTTTTTTTTACTAGCTGTCCCAGGACCACCCAAAATGGATCAGCGACCCACTTTTGGGTCCCGACCCACCGTTTGAGAATCGCTGCTCTAAATTGTCCATAGATGTGAATGTGAGTGTGAACCTTTGTTAGGCATCAGACACCATGACTCAAATGAGAACAAGCGCACCAGAAAATGAATGGATAGTTGTCCTTGGCCGCAGTCAAAATCCTAGCAACCAACAAAGACTCTTGTGAACCGGACTGTTTTGAGAAAGAATTGCGCTCGCTGTTGCGGTGAGAGCGCAACATTCAATGAATCCGCTGAAGGAAAAATGGCCTAAATAAGTTCACCCTCGCTCAGTTCAGTCGTCCCCTCGCCTCCCCTGAACTTGGCCGCCCTCCCCAGACGCCTCATAGAATATTGCCTCGGCCCAGTGTGTGTGTGTGTGTGTACACACAGAGGGAGCAAGCGGACTGACCGTGGCCGTGGGCGGGTGGGGCAGACGGCGGGTGGACTTTGTGCGTCGGACAACCCGGAGCCCACTTTGTCACGCTGACCGCGGCGCCGCCATTGAATGTGTGCACAGGGAGCAGAAGGTTCACAGGACCCCAAGCTATTCTCATGCAAAACGCGCCGTGGCCTTCCATCCATCCACACCTCAGCTTTTCTTTTCTCTTTTTTGGGGGGTAAGGAAACGCACATGCATGTTTATGAATGACCCCCGTGAGTCTGTTTGCGAGTCACATTGTCACAGAAACCACCAATAGGTCGAAAACGCTGGCTGGAGTTGATTTCGGTGGGAAAAGAAGGGTACAAGATGAACACATCCCAACTTCCTGTCACCTTGACGGTGAAAAACAATTTTCTACGACACGTTTCCACCAATTTCGAATTCTGTCTTTGCCTTCATGGTAAATTAGCCACGCTACTTCCTTCATTCCTCTTCTTGAAGGTGGCGCTTGCCGCCGGTGTGCACCTCTCATCAGGTTCGAACCTGCTCCGCACGTGACAAGAATGGTTTTTTTTCAAATGCCAAAATGGTGAACAGACATACGTCGGATCCTTGGTTTATGAGCGACTTTGTTATAACAAAAAAATCAAAACCCAAAAACAGTTCAGTTCACACGCTACATTTTTGAAGATAAATTACCTCAGTGAAAACGATGTTTTGTTTTTGCAAACAGTTTCTCATGCTTTTGCTCTTAATTAGTTCTCAGAATGGTGCCTGAGAAATACAAAACTGCTTGAATTTGTGCTCCTTAGTAGCTGATTACTAATGAAAAGGTATTTTTGTGATCTTGCTCCACAGTTTGGTTTGGGGGAACTCAACCAACTGTACTATTTGAAGGTATAATAATGAATCAAATGTATAGCGCTTCTCTTAACACTCCAAGACGCATGTCAATGACTGTGAATTATATTCTGATTTGCTATTTGATTTGCTGCAATATTTACAGGCCAGCCCCGCAAATAGCAGATGCCACTGTTTTTGAACGTTCACACTAAGCCCCCAAATGTATAAAAAAAAATAAAAATAAAAATCTCTTGAACATGAGAGAGCTGCTGTCATACCTAACAGCCACCGAATGATCGTGAACATCCAGGGCGTACGAGAATCACACCTGATTCAATTGTTCATGATTGTTTCAGGCCTCTCCAGAGCCTGCTGACGAGCTGATCATTTGAATCAGGTGTGTCGTGATGGAGTCGGGCAGGATCTAAAAAAGGAAGGGCATAACTCGCGAGCAACTGGAGTTCCCTCTACCCTTGGTCTGAATTGTCCCTTTGGCATGATTGTGAGCAAAAATAGTCATTCGTCTCTGTGTGCGCTGCGATCGGCTGGCAACCAGTTCAGGATGCGCCCCCCCACCCCGCCTGCTGCCCGAAGTAAAATGGGACGGGCTCCAACACGCCCGCGATCCTCGTGAGGGTAAGTGAATTAGAAAATGGATGGATTAATGCAATGTTTTTCTAAGCCTGTGCCGCGGCACACCAGTGTGCCATTGTCAGGTGTGCCGCGGGAAAATATCCAATTTGTATGCCTGTGCGGTCGATCGCCCAGAAAGTAATCGTGTAGTACCCTCTCATACCACTAGAGAGCAGCAACAGCTAGCAAATTGCCTTGTGTTTCGACCACTCGAGACAAGCGAATTTGTCCCGCATGAATGCAGGACGACAGTGAAACAATAAATATGAAAGATTATAAAATACTTTTTTCTTTGTGTCCGTTTGATACCAATTCAAGCTGTTATAACATCATTATTCAATGTTAAAAACGGTTAGGGTAACGATAAAACATGTTAATTGTTAAAATGGGTGGGTTTTTTTTCACATTTTCAGCTAGTGGTGTGCCGCGAGATTTTTTTTCAATGAAAGAAGTGTGCCTTGGCTCAAAAAAGGTTGGAAAACACTTGATTAATGGATATATAAAACATGTCCGCGTACATAGTACTGACAAGGTCATTGTTATTGTTAAAATGAGAACAAAAAACTCATTGCCTCATCATCATTGCCTCTCAAACTCCCAAATTCCCATTTTAAATCGAATCGCAATCCCACTGAATCGGTTCCACTTTAATACGAACCGTCCTTCAATAGTATCGGACCCAAAGTGACGAGTACTCATCCACAGTCACAGCAAGTTCTAAATATTGGCACTTCTAGTCTGACGAGAGTAAAGTCACGTGACTCGAGTTCCCCCCTCCACCTCGATGGAGCATAGCTGCCATTGCAGAAAGAATTTGATTGAGTGCGGTCCGGGCCGGCGTGCACACTCCCTCTAATGGAAGCAGCTCAGTAATGCACTGACCTCGCAGCTTTTAACAGCTCTGCCAAAGCCATAAGTGGCCATATGTGCTGGATCTTGTAAAATTAACAAGACTGAGCTATAGCACACAGGAGGAGGAGGGGTCGGGGGTGTCCCCGCAGCACTTTAGCATGCATACATTGAGCCACTACACTTCTAACTAGTGTTTGGGTTTCAAAGTAGGGTAACGATTAATTAACGGCGGTGAGGGTAATGGATGAGGAATGCAACCAGGGCCGCCTCTCCCGATTATAAAAGCTGAGTCCGCATAGTGCGTAGGACACCATTGTCCATGGGGGATCCCAGTTTGCGCAAGGGGATGGGTTGCGACATCATCCAGGGCAAATGTCATGTCCGACATTGTTAAAATATTTTTTAAACTCCGATTAGGGTTTTAAACAAGACAGAGGGTCTCAAATTTGGGTTGTAAACTAGGGTTAGGATTTCATAGTAAGGTTAAAAAAAAAATCTGAGCGGTCAATATGAGGTTTTAAACTAGGGCTACGGTGCCAAAGTATGATTTTAAACTAAGGTTAGGGTTTCAAAGTAGGGGTTTGAACTAGAATTAGGGGTTCAATGTAACGTCTTAAAATAGTGTTAGTGCTTCAAATCAGGTTTTGAAACGGGTGTGAGGGTTTCTAAGAAGGGTTTTAAATCAGGCTTAAGGTTTCAAATTAGTTTTAAACCAGTGCGAGTTTTTTTAACTAATGGTAGGTTTTTAAAAACAAGTTGGGGTTTCAAAATACGGTTTTAAACAAGGGCTTGGGTTTCAAAGTTGGGTTTTAAATTGAGGTTTGCACTGAGGATTGAGAGGAAGAAATTTCATCTACGCTGCATGTCATGCATAAGCATATTTGACAATAAAGATGATCTTGACCTTGAGGTTAATGTTTTTTAATTCGGGTTTTAAAATAAGATTAGGGTTTTCAACTACAGTTAGGGTTTTAAGATACTGTTGGGGGTTCAAAGTAGCGTTTTTAATTAGTTACACTTTCAAAACCGTGTTTTACACAAAGACTTTGGTTTTAAAAAAAAAAGAGTGTTTTAATTAGAACTGGTGTTTCAAAGTTGGCTTTTGAAGCATATTTTTGCAACCATAAAGGGGACTTTACAGAAGAGGCCTTTACTGGACAGTTTATGTTGTATAAAATTCCTCTCAAGGTGTTCGAATGTCCGCTGGATTTATGAGCGCTGTCTAGTGCGGAGTGGCTCCAGTCCTGAGTCGCCCATCAAAATGACTGCGACTGGATGCCGTCCAGGGCTGGTTGGCACGTGGGACATGCGCGCACGTACACACATGCTTTAATATTTACACTCTCATCCAATACATCAGCACAGCCGTTGCTAGCTGCCACAGCCCGCACGTTAATCATGTTTATCACGCAAGCTGTTGCGTTCCAAGCTGGACCGCACCATGCCGAGAGCTTTTTCTCAAATGTTTGGAGTATTAGATATGCTTGGGAGGCGATGACATATGAGACAGTGTTGCCTTGAGATACACGTGACCCAGTGTTGTTGTTATAACCCTTTTAAGAACGAGATATTTGAACACAGATGTTGCATAACACATGTAGACAGGGGATATAAAGATACGCACATGGTCAGATTCTTTATCCTCTGCCAGGAATGACTAATAGCTTAATGAGGAACTGAGACCATCTCAAGACACTATATTGGTTTGTCTGTATTATACTGGCGGCACAGTGACCACTGGTTCGCAAGTCTGCCTCACACTGCAGAGGTGCAGGGTTCGATTCCGGCCCCGGCCTTCCTGTGTGGAGTTTGCATTTCCTCCTGATGCCTGTGTGGGGGGTTTTCCGGGTACTCCTGTTTCCTCCCGCATTCCAAGAATATGCATGGCAGGCTGATTGAAAAATCAAAATTGTGCGTGTGTGTGATTGTGAGCGAAATGGCTGTTCGTCCATGTGCGCCCTGTGATTGGCTGGCAACCGGTTCAGGGTGTCCGCCGCTCGAAAAAAGCTGGGATAGGCTCCAGCACACCCGCAACCCTCGTGTGAATAAGCGGAGTAGCAAATGGATGGATGGAATATACTGGCCCTAGCAGACCAAAGCATGCACACAAAAAGGAGCAGAACAATAGCCACTGATTTGAAGCCAAAATGTAGGAAAATCTGTTTCATTTTTTTTACATTCTATTGAATTGGGTTCATTGTATGTGTTATAAATAATTGCTCCAAAAAATAAAATAAACATTTAAACAGCGCAAGGGTTCCCTATTTTTATTTCTTTTTTTGAAAGAAAGCGTGCACAAATGGGGTGTTCTTCTGGAATCCACACAGCCCGTCGATGCGGCGTCCATTGTGATTGAGGTCATTCAGAGCGAGACAGTAGAACTCACCATGTGAAATATGATGCCGCATGCATCCCAATCACTCACATCTCGGCATGCTTTTATTGTCCTGCCGTCACATTTCTTTTCGATTTTGTGTATGTGTGAACAGCTATTGTCCGCCATGCGGGGGGGGGCCGATGGGCTCCAAAGTGAATTATTCATGCCACATTTGAGTACATGCAAATGGTCAGGCACCCCTTCTTCTTGGCACGGGTGCAGGTTACCTATGGCAACGGCGCCTTCAAGAAGCATCTTTCTATCCCTCCCTCCTCCTCTCACTCAATCACCCGCCCCATGACCACGGTTGCATCAACCTGGTGGTATTGTCTCGATTGTTGCAATACCAGGCCTATGCGCCCTGTCTGTTGGCAGGACATCCCATAATTCATAGTCAAGGTCAGAGGCAAGGGGGATGAGAGATGGAGGACAGGATCGCTCCCTTCATCCATCCATCCATCCATCCTTCTTACTGCTCAGCACTTGTAAAATAGAGATGAACATGAAATGGAGGATATACAGTAGGTGAATTCCTTTCAGAGGATGAACGAGGCATTTACGTTCTTAACTGACACTGGCACAATAATGCTTCGTCCAGATGGGTTTCTAGTTCGTTCACAGTTATGGAAACTCGTATGTATGCATCATAGACCAAATCTGAATTAAGAAGTAAGGATTAAACGAATTTAAATTAAAATGAAATATAATCATATTTATAATGTGAAGTAATTCAGTGTCCACAGTTATCTTATTTTTGCCCTTTGTTAAATCGATATTTTAAAAAAAAACGTTTTCAAACCATTGGGCAGTGCTGACAAGGAACTTTTTACAAGTCTTAATATGGAAGTTAAAACCGTGTGTGGGGCGGGGATGTCAAGTTCGGGTCATGTGGTGGTGTGACTAACACCCCCACCCCCCATACCCCACTCCCCCAACTCCACGTTCGCGTATTTCAATGCTGCCACCTAAAGGAGAAAATCTAGTATACAAACACACACTCACACACAGTCGCACTCAAAACTGTAATTGGGTTTTGTTCTTCTGCCGCGTGACAATTTTGGAATGCCGAATGTCGATACCGTCGTAAATCGAGGACCCTTAACAGTCATATCTTATTTAACACAGGTAATCATACAGATTTATTTTGTAAAATACAGTACCGAAAACCCCCCCGGAATTATTAAAATAAATCAAAACATGTATGAACTGTCGCATTGAATTAAAGGTTATAAAATATTTGATATTGACGTAAAACAGAAATGAACATGACATAAATGTGCAACCAGGTTTTTATTTCACTGTCAGACTCTGCGCATTTAGTATGATTATTTGTTGCAGGGCGCCCTCATGTGGACAAATGAGACATTGCTGCGTTTGATGACAGAAAATGCGTTTCATTCACACTTTGAATTGCAAAATATAAATCAATTGAAGGACTAAATTAGGTGTACCAATAATAAACATCTTTTTACTTAGAATATCGATATGTGGATTTCCTTCTCATATTGTCCAATTAAAGCATGTACATTCTTTAATACATTCTGCACATCTGAACCACAAATGCATTTGTTGGTGTTCATAAAAGCTATTAGCGCTCAACTCATGATTATAGGCAAAATCACCATGGTAGTGCTTGAAAGGGACATCCATCATATGAAAACATACACTAAGGTACAAAGCGGGGTTGAATAATTCTAAGGCTGCAATTTGGGGAAAAAAAATCCCACTTCTCAGTCATGGTCTCATAAATTCAGTGCTTAAGCAGCACAGTCAACTTATTTACATGCCATTGTTACATGAAATATGAAAAGTTGAAATGACAAAGAAGTTGGTATAACTTGTTCTTGAATGCTGAAAAGACCATAAGTGAAAGTGCTTGGTGAGTTAAAAACTTGAGTTGAAGTATATAAACTTTTTCAAATGCGTTCATGGTTCATTTTTTATTTTAGCGTAAGGCTAATTCGTAGACCAAAACATTTATGTACAGGTATAACAAATCTGATATTAATGTTTATAGTACCAGTAATGCAGATTAATTTCTTGCTGTTTTTTTGTAAAAAAAAAATAAAATACATGGGAAGTGGACCTTGATGAAATAACTGTTTTAAATCGCAATTGTATTCTTAAAGGAGGCGGTGAAATGCAATTCGATTATTTTTCAAAATTGTGCAGCCATAGGACAAATCATTCCAAAGTATGGTCACAACCCATGTAAATCTGTATTGTAATCAAAGCTAACCGAGGCAGTCTTCAGATTATCTTGAAAAAATATCCAGTAGTGCAAACATAGAACAGGTTTGTGCTTAATAGTCATTATTTTCTTCGGTCATTATTTTTTTTTAAGTCTGCTTTTGAGCTCCATTGGTCCAAACTGTGCCAGTCAGTGGGTGAAGAAGCTCATCTGGTGCACTTTGAGGAGCAGGCTGTGCGTGATATCGAAGGTGGTGAAGCTGATGCCCACGGCGACAGGCCCCTTGAGCCAGTTCATGCTCAGGCCTTTGTAGAGTCCGCGCACGACGCCCTCGTGGCGCACGATTTCGCGCATGGTGCCCAAAATAGTGTTGTAGGCGGAGCCGGTGACGCCGGCCGTCTGCATGCGCCGACGGACCACATCCAGAGGGTACGATGCCGACTGTCCAATCAGACCCGCGCACGCGCCGAAAGCCAAGCGCTCCACTGTGTACGGCTGAGCTCGTTTTGTCTTTTCTAGAAGAAGCGGAAAGAAAAGATGGTTGGGTGAACAGGGTGCGGTGAACTTCCATTCATCACAGAGGATACCTTCTGGAACTCCATACATGAAAATAGAGATAATATTATAAATGTCTGGGAATATAAACAATATTCCCAGACATATATTCTTTATCCTCTGCAAAAAACAACTAATATTCCTGAGACTTACTTGGCAGTTGAGACTGTCTTCTTTGTTTCTATCGATGCATATATTAAACTGCCCCCTGTTGGCCCAGGCGCATACACCAGAAGCCACCATAAAATGACTTAATCATGATTCTGATATATATTACAACAGCATGTTGTTGTTGAGTGCTTTTTATTCTTAATCTCTTACTATTTTTTTTGTGGCCTTTGCTTCTTTAATTTTTCTGTATGTGAAACTCGGTGAACAAATTTAGGTAACTCTGCTGTAGGGATGATATATGAAAGGAAGACGTAAAGGACCAGGCGTCCCAATATTTCTAGGTACCTGTGTGAAGTTTCTTGAGGGTCTCATAAGTGAAGAATGTGATGCCAGCGTAGGGGATGACACCCAGAATTGTAGGTGTAAAGCCTCTGTAGAGGGTCTTAAAACCTTCCTCTTGGGAAATACGCACAAAGACGTGCATGATATTGCAGTACCTGTCAAAATCAAATGAGACAGATTTTCAATCCAGACTGATTTCATCTTACAGTACAAAAGCTGAGTCAGCAACATTTTATTTCTCTTTCGATTATGTTGGGGTGGGGATATCGATAAGAGACCAAAAGATATTAAGTCACGACTCATGGAGCAACATTAGCCAAAATCCACACGATAAACCCTTACATTTCTTTGGCCGTAACAGCCATGCGGGCCCGCACCATGTCCAACGGGTATGTCAGCATGGCAGCGGTGGTCCCAGCCATTGAGCCGGCCAGGAAGCGCGGGAATGGCGGAAGAGTTCTGAAACAAAGCAAAGCAGTGTTGCAGTGACAAATATAAAACAAATTATTGTGAACGTCATTGGGGTGGAACTTACTTTCCCTGACAGCCGTAGTGGCCCCCGAGCACCTTTTTGTACTGTTCGTGGGAGGAGAACTGGATAGCAGCATATGGCATGACCCTCACCATGGTGGCCGAGTTGCCCCTCCACAGGCTGAGCAGCCCATCTTTCACGTACGAGCAATAGATGAGCCTGAATGCCTCCTGTTTGGGCGCATTACAGGGGGTGGGGGGGGGGCGGTTGGCGTAGAATAGCGAGAGATGTCTCATTGTACTAATACCCAATAGTGAGACAGACCCAAGAGTTCATTTTGAATGGCTCCAAAGCCCCAGTAAGGAAAATCTGGAATACAATTATTACTATTATTTTAGAATGTTTAATCTAAAAACAACAAAATTGCATTTTCTGGATTTTTATTTTTTATTTTTTGCCCCATCTAATTTTGAGGACACTTTTCATTTGATTTGATTTATTTATTGTTTAAAAACGTTTCCCCCCTTTCTTTTCACTCGGGTGCAACAAAAATGTTTTGAATGAGTTTTACTTTTAATAACCAAAATGACTTTAATAAGTTTTTCTTTGCTTATTTCTTTGCTCATTATTTTTAAACAAAACAACAAAAAAACTATATATTTTTTGTTTTTGCTTTTTCTTTCCCCCCCTTGTTTTCAGTTTTTTCCAATCCATTTTCTTTTTCTCTGCAAAATAAAAAGTAATTTTATTTTTTCCCGACATTTTATCTGTATCAGATTCAGAAGTGCAACAAATAATTGATTAAATTCATCAATAATTATATTGCTAATTGTTTAGCGATCTTGTTTAATTTAAAAATGTCCAAATGATCTAAATTTCAGCCTCTCACCAGTCAACATCACCAGATGTATGTAATCTTTCATTAAAGCAGACTGAGAATCTAAGAATTCGAAAACAACTGAAACAATGATGAAAGATTTTCGCCCATTTTTTGAGGAGTTACAGACCAAACCAGGCATTTTGTTTTTGTATGTTTTCTGCACTGTCAATATCACATGTCAAGGCACAACAAACTGTAAAGGTGAGAAGGTTAGGTGGTATTTTTATAACGGTATAACTGCTATTTTTGTCATCGCTATCGTTTTTGCACTGTGTATTCATATGTGACGTACTTTAATCACGTTTTGGTGCTGAACAACTGCGTGCCAAAATAAAAAAAATTTGCAGATGAAAGTGAAACTCACCTTAGCCGAGAACCTCTTTGAGGACACTAAGGAATGGAAAAAAACAACATGTTTAGAACAACCAGCTCTCTCCCATGTAGGCTAAACATCTACTAAGCTGATTAGCGGTTAGTTAACAGTTACATCAGACACTTAACATTCTGCAGTGAGCAAAGAAAACCTGGCGGTAAATAAATGATTTATGTTTCAACCTTCCATGGCCTGATCTCGAGAATGTTTTCCGCCTCTTACCTTGAAAGATGATCTTAGTGCGATCCAGGGGCGCGATGACGGTTTTGGCGACGGCTCCGGCGAACGCCCCGCACAGCAGGGAGTCCAACGCCGTCCAGGTGGGCCTCAGATCCTGTTTGAGAGGACGCATCGATCATGTTCACATTAATAGTCCATTGTTGCGATATTGCAAGGTGTAAAAATAACTGGAGGCTTCTTGCTTGTTGAAATTGTTGAATGTTTTTTTTTTGTTTTCCACACTCAAATACTACTGAGGCAACAACAACATTATGAGGTCAATGAAATGAATGGCTGTTATATTGTATCCTATAACAAAAATGAACATTACAACAGATTGTGTGAACTTTGGATATTCGACTCCATACATGCGCACGTGAGCGCGCGCACACGCTGACAGGTGCCTATTTTTCTGACACCTCAAGGACAGCTGAGACCAATAAACAGCCACTCAGGAGTGATATGAGTGGCCTCACGAGGGCTAAACGGCGCCATTTCACAACTTAATGAGGCCAGAAGCTATTTTGGATGCTGAAATTGCTTCCGCGAGCGTGACAACTGGCTATCCGGACGGACAGAATCCCCCCCCCCCCCCCCCATGCAGACTCGGGTCGATTAGCGGAGCCCAAGTTTCAAAGCGAACATGGTGAATCAGCATTTAGATGTTATGCTGCACGCAAATGGATAAAGTGCCAATGGGAGTGAAGTCAGCCCCAAGTATAAATGCTTTTAAATCCATGATATAAAAAAAAGAAAAATTTGTTCCTCCCACCCCCATTCCTGTGAATAAAGACTTTCTGGCATTAAAAAAAAAACATTTTCACTTTACGGCAGAGGCGTCAAACCCATTTTTGTTGTGGGGCACTTTGGAGTGATGTCCTCCCTCGGAGGGCCGTTATGACAGTGAAAACAAATAAATATTTAATCATCACATTGTATTATGATTGGATTACTACGTTTGAAATCAGCTACTGTTTTGAAATTATGTTCAAGTGAGTGTAAAGAGGATAAGAAAATCTCAACGTTATTTATGACGCATGGCAATTTGACATTTCAGAACAGATTTTAGCAAGGATCATGGAAGTTGACATGTTTGATTTGCTTTCGCGGGCCACATAAAATGATGTGGTGGGCCTGATCCGGCCCCCAGGCCTTGAGCTTGACATCTGTGCTCTACAGTCTTTTAGTACTGTCAGAAAGCTCCTTTTTATGTGTTTCCTTTGCTTTTAAATATCTTCTCATTGTAAATAAGCTTAAATGTGAATACTGTACTTGACTTCATGAAGAGGTCCTAATGGAATTATTCGACAATAAAATACGGCTCAAAACAGAATTTCTTTCATGGAAATGAAGTTGCCTCGCCTCGCCATAACACTCCAAAGCAAAACAACAAAATCAAAATCAACAATTCCGGCTTCAACGAACATATCACGCATGTTTCTGAAATGTGAGAAGGAGCCAGATGACATGGAGCGGCACAGATCTGAACGCAGACTCTCCCACTATGCTACCGTGCAAGCTAATTTTGCTTGCCTGCTTTCCCTTCAGCTCACAACCTATTTCACTTTCGGACTATGAAACGAAAGAATGTTCAGATGTTACTTTACAACATAATGATAATAGAGATTTTATTATGGTGACAGCGTGACTGGTACTGTTTCATTCAATATATACTGCTTCTTATGAGGAGGGGGAAAAAATGCTTGCGAATACAAACAGGCCCTGTAACCTGACCCAGTTTTGGACCGACTTGTACATTACTGCTATTTACAACCACAAATGCCAGCCGAGGCAAGACTGATTACTGCGGTACGCTCTTTCTGGCGGTGTCACAAAAACAACACTGAGCTGAGCAAGGGGGGACGTGTTGTATTATTTTTAAACCTCCACCAGGGGAGAATTGATGGTAAATTGGTCTTTCATGAAAAAATATGATTATGTATTAGGAGCAGTTGTGGATTAAATGCGGCTGGAGACAGTTGCTCTGAGGTTTTATTATTATTTATTTATTTTTTTCAATTGAGGGCTTGGTCGTGTGAATAATGACAGGAGTGGTGCAATGAGCGAGTTCCATGCCAACTTGGTTCCAGTATAAAAAGCCGTTTTGAAAATGTTTTCGGTCTTTAACGGCCATGTACTTGAATGCTCTTTTGTAATTGCGAAAAAGACTGTTGTGCCTACTATTTGTACGGTGCGCTAGTTGACATTGGCGCACTACTAGTACTCCTGAAGTTAACAATCGTGGCAGAATTTTAAAAAATACCACTGGTAATAATAGCAGCACAATATTGTCAATTAGTGCACAGTTTTACCTCACGAGTAACATGTAGTCCGACTACTATGCCAAAATTGCCCTGTGGAAAAATGTCATACTGTCATGGAAGGTAATAATGAGAGAACGACACTTATTTTACTAGAATGAGAGTACGTGTCCCTGAACTGTCCTACTAGTGTGGACAAAGAGTTTGGCAGTACAACAACCTTAAACTAGTAAACTTTTTGTCCTCACTTGTAGAACAAATTTGGCATACTTGTAGGACAGATAGCTCTTCAGGTAAAACTGTGGAATACATGGGTACTACTGGTGACATTAAAAAAATCTTACTAGTCAACATCTAGGGCAGGGGTGCCCAAACTTTTTGGACCGAAGATCTACTTTTCGATCAACTAACCTCATGGGATCTACCCTTACCGACGCACACGCACACACACGCATTCGTGCACGCACACGCGCACACACACGCTCACGCCATGATGAGAAACAGCCTGAAACTGAGGCATGCGATGCACTTTTGCAGCCTGTTAACTATCGTAGCTCACACGTACCATTTTAAAGTGCTTCCCAGTTACTAGTAAGACGCAGTATTTTCACTGTGGTTATGATTTACAGGACAAAGAGCATACTACTACTTAGTCCTTAGATTTAATATAAAGGATATTGGGAAAAATGCTCGAAAGGCTTACACTATCACGCAACAGTAATCTCGTGAATCAAACAACTGTTATGTAACACATCGGCCTAAATTTTTAAAGGAGACACACCTTAGCTTGGCTGGAAGGAGGCAGGGTCAGTACCGTGGCCTGGGCTACTGGCAGGCGGCTTTGGTGGTCGTGCACGCGGTGGGCCATGAGTGTCCCTCACTGGTGGTGCTGGTCACTCTCACGCACACACATGATTCGGAACCAATTTAGGTAGATCTGATCTCTGCAAAATAAGCACTGCTTAGGAATATCCTGCAGCAAAGCATGTTCCCTTTTTTGTGTTTCCTGTTTTGATTGATCACGAGTCGCTGTGCCAATGCAATATCGTACTCAAAGTGGGGGGACGTAAACAGTGTGGGGGGGGGGGGGGGGTGAGGGGGGTCTTGGAACATACTGTCCTCTGTCAATGACAAACAACAAACAATACATGTGTTTGACCGTACCTCCAATCTAAACCCTAGGTAACCAGTGCATCATGCATTTTGACTAAACGCTATAATATTGTGTACTATACCTTAACGGGCTTCCCAGGTGTTATGGCAACATTGCTGCATGGACGTCTTGTTTTCTCTCGGCAGCTACAACTCAAGTCCAAAGCCTTTTCGCGTTGTTTTATCCCCGACTCCTTTCCTCAGGGAAATGATTGTGAAAGCCTGGTGTCAAACTCTCCAGCTCCTTTTTATAGGCGATACACGCGAGGAAATCAATCTGCATTGATCCTCTGCTGCTGCGCACCAGATTATTTGGTATTGACTGGCACGCTCCGCGTCCTCAAGAAAGTGGGACGACACTGCCCACTGTTTTGGACTACAATACCCACAAGCGAAATAGGTCACAAGTGAACTCTCGCGACACCTCCCGAAATCGTGGGTTGCCAAATTCTTAGCCCATTTGTCCCTTAAATGTTCCGCGTTTTAAAAAGGAAAGCATGTCAGCCGAAGTTAAACAGGCCAAAATGTAAACGTAGATTCTACATTATAATTTGATGTATTTTGTATACAGTGTGTTTCTATTTTTATCAATTCATTTCGACATAGGGTTGCAAAAGTGTGGAACAATTTCTGAAAAAGTCGAATGATCAAAAAACTATTTTCAAGAGGGAATGTTAAAAAAACGATTTAAATAATGTGGGTTTGTCTGGGATGTGGTTATGCTCAGTGGACCATTCAGTTGATGTTATATGGCAGTGGTTATGCACCAGTCACCATTTAAAATTATTCTGATAAACTGCAAATAAGGTCAGATGTTCCAGTAGGCTTTTTTTTGGTGCATTTTAGTTGTCGTTGTTTTTTAATTCTAGCAGAAACTAGATTTTTTTTTGGCCAACGTTGAATTGGTATTTGGAACTGTTCACAATTCTCCAAAATTGCACAAGTCACATTACTAGTGAAATGATTGATTTTGGTCTCAGTTTTTCAGCAGGGATGTGGAGACTTGTATCAGCACTGCATATATTCCTTCAAAAACACTAATAGCCTCTGAGGTTGCTATATTTTGTGAATTCGTGACAAAAGTAAACTGTAATGACTAAAAAAATTAAGAAATGCACAAATGTGAAAACTAAAGGGGAGACGAATTGGACATAGTAGCTGGGACAGAGGGCTCTCAAAGTCAGCACCTGGCAACCCAGCAGCCTGGCCTGTGAGCGCTGAAAAACTTGTTGTTGTCAGGGAAAATGGCGTCAAACGTAGAAGCCCCGGAGCGCTGGTACCTCGCCCTGCTCGGCTTTGCGGAGCATTTCCGAACTTCCAGTCCGCCCAAAATCCGCCTTTGCGTCCATTGTCTCCAGGCTGTGTTCCAGTTCAAGCCGCCACAGAGGATAGAGGCCCGTACGCATCTCCAGCTGGGCTCGGTCCTCTACCACCACACCAAGAACAGCGATCTGGCCCGCAGCCACCTGGAGAAGGCGGTGAGTCGGCTTAATGAGCTAGGAAAGAGCGGGGATGCAGCGGCGGAGCCGGCGGGTGTAGGCCACACTTTGGGGAAACAACGAAAGACCGAAGGCATTTTTTTAAGCGCTTCGTTTACATTTGTCAGTTCGTCGCATTATCGCTAGTTTGTAACTGTTCCATTTGCTTCACTACATAATGACACGTTCGTCCCCAGTCAGGCGCTTTCATTCTTTTAGGTGCTGTACATAATTAGCTGTGAATGGGTTTCTAGATGGTCCAATATTACAGAGAACAACAACAAGGTGACTTCGGACTGTAATAACGTTTGTATTTCTTCTCTTGCAGTGGTATATATCCCAGCAAGTTCCTCAGTTCGAAGATGTCAAGTTTGAGGCTGCAAGCATTTTATCGGAACTCTTCTGCCAACAGGTAATATTGAGACGTTGATGTACTTGAGGATTTCCACTCCAGTACACAAGCTTGCACGGTGGTGTTGATTGCAGTCGTGTTACTTCGCTGTATTTGCATTGAATAACCTCGGATTCATTCACATCTGCTGTAACTGCTCATCCATTTTCAGAATTTGGTGGACTCTGCAAAACCTCTTCTACGCAAGGCCATCCAAATTTCTCAACAAACACCATATTGGCACTGCAGGCTGTTGTTCCAGCTGGCGGTATGTATCAAATTCTGGATGAAAGAATGGTCAGAATAGCATACAAGTTAAAGCCTTAACCCTGCATCCTTCCTAATGACCAGCTCTTTGTAGAAGTGGTCTCCCACCTTTTTTATAACATGCACCGGATCTTACGAAGGGTGATCTTTTGATGGACTGGCATGTAAGCAAATTAAAACATTCTCAAAAATACAACTCACCGTTACATTGATTGTAGTTGCCGTAGTAAGTGGGAGCACTGCACTTGTTTTTCTTCTAAATGTCGGCGCCATGTCAGTCTAGTGGGGACAATTAGGGATTGGATAGATGAATCGCCGAGTCGGCTTCACTACTCCACTTCTAGCTTGAAGTTGACTTATTGACACACGTGTTTTTGGCATCCCGTCTTCCAATCAGCCAATATACAGGACTTTCGACTGACTTGTCTGCTACCATTGCTGGCGATTGACACTCTGCCAGACAGTATCACTCTGAGGGGCAGGAAAATGTCAGGTTGACAAGGTGACATTTTCTCCATATATCTGAGCGGGTGTGAGAGTATGCAGTGTAAGGTTCTTGATAATTTTAGCAGTCAATCTCACTTGTTCTGTTATTCCGATTGTCTGTAGTACACAAACATTTTAGACCAGTGGAACCACAGGACTGCCAGCATGGTACGAGGGCAGCAATACCAAGTGAAGTGCCATCTTCATTGCCTAAATGTTAGGTCTAAAGAATGTGTGGACAACAACCGTTTAATAAGAACTTTATTCATCCTTGAAGTTATATAGCATGGCCACCAACAAAATATGCAAGTCTGTCCTAAAATTGAAAGTACGTGTTAAATAAAAAGGGGGAAAATATGTTTTCTTTTTGTCCTACAACATGCCATGCTATGGAACACAACATAGGACTCTTTAAAGCTAAATATTTGCAGGGCTCCCACTAATTACAACACCGACAATCACCTTAATGATGATTTGCATTTTTAATATTTGCTTACATTTGTTTCTGTGTCAGTCCATCACAATATGTCTTCACTTAAAACCGGTCAAGCAGCACAGAAAAGGTTGAGGACATGCTGCATTGTACAAAAAAAAAAGTAGCAATGTCGTTGGCGAATTATTTGGTCTTGCCTTTCATCACAATAGCATCAACTATGGGGAAAAAATATCAAGTTATGCAACACCTGGAGACAGTGTCACACTAGTTCAGTCTACGCTGCAATTTTGTTGTGGTTGCAGTTTATACAGAAAGGCATACTGCATAAAGATGTTGAAAAGGAAATATTCCATGCATTTTTTTGGGAGGGAGGGCAGTTTTTCATGCTTCATTGCTTAGTTTGCGAGCCTGTCGCCATTTGGTTGGTGCATGAGAATCTGTCTTGATAAACCCATCTTTTAACAATAGCATCCGACGTTTTGTCTCTTAAGGTATAAAAATCTTCACCTCACAGCTTTGCAGCGCTTTTGTTGCTCCGGAAGCAAGCACAACTCTCTGTCGTAAAAATAACAAAAAAGAAAACGAATATGTCGACACGGTAGGGGGAAACAATCCGTGAAAGAAATTTACCAAATTTTAGAATTATTTCACATGTAATAAAGAAGATAAAGTGGCGATGAACTGTCTTACACAACCTACTTTCAGCATCTGCAATCACTTACACAAAGCAACTAATTAGCTAATTTAATATAGCCTCCCACCACTTGTTAAAATGTACCCTAATGTCCCCGCAACTGGTCATGAATTGTTTCAGCCCCTCAGTGCCCTCGAAATCAAATAATAGAGCAGAAGAAACTGGTAATGAGCACATTCATACATGAGCATCTCTGACCCATAACTGATGCCAAGACACTCAGCACGCAGGCTTGGTAATGGTTAGCCAAGTAACAGCCTAGTCGCTAACCTAAACCAACAATCGCCAACTAGACTGTCATCACTGTCGCACATGTCACTCATCAAGGCTTGGTCCCGCCTTTTAAGGCCACACATAAGTCACAGCTACGACACTGTAGAATATATGATTCCACACTGCTCCAATATGACCTCCAAAGGTGGACATTTGCCGGGTGGATTATCCCTGTTCAGTGTCTGCGTCATTCAGACCGAAACAGAACAGTGAGGGTGAAAACTGCTGAACTTTCACAAAAGGGATTTTCTTGTTTCCCAGCAACTTCATACACTGGAGAAAGACTTGGTGTCAGCGTGTGACCTGCTGGGCGTCGGCGCGGAGTACGCCCGCGTGGTGGGCTCGGAATACACCAGGTACGTCTCAGCTAACGTTTTACAAGTGCAATCTGGTACATTTTTAGATTTATTTCGTCCTTTGGCCATTGAAACGTCCTCAAAGTGGACAGAAGAAATGTTCATCTTAACGCAATTGTTCAATGTCTAACCTTGTCATCTTTTCTTAGCCGCGATTGATTTTTGTGAAATGTGTATTGACGCTGCCCCATTTAATTATGTGGACATAAATATTGATTCACTTGACTGATTGTGAGGAATGCTGACCTGATGCTTTTGTCTTTTCAAGGGCGTTGTTTCTCCTCAGTAAAGGCATGGTAAGTCAAAACTTCTATTGGTGGCGTTGCAGAATTGCCTACAAAGGGCACATTGAAGGCAATGAATAGTAATGTTGCGTCAAAAATAAGTTTGGGTTATTATGAGAAGAATTAAGTCCAATAGTCATGTTACAGGATCGAATATCATCGTTTTCTTTTTCCTTAGTCATAAATTGCCTCTTCATTCCAGGAAAATTATGACTTTTTTTTCCTTGGCTGTTGGATAAGACTTTTTATTGACTCGGCATTCTTTTAATTACACGAGTGTCCCAAATGTTTTTTTCTTATTGTAAAACTACAATGAAAATATTTTACTCTTATTTTCCCATCACAATTGTTTCTTGTCATTTTCTTTCCGACTTTTTCATAAAATGAAGCTTTTTCCTCATATTTCAACTTATCTCATACGAGTATTTTTTTCATTGTTTTCTATGTACAACATTCGTCCTCATAAAATTGCTACTTTTTTACGTAATGTGCGGCTGTTTCTCTTTATATATTATAAAACTCCTCTCCCCCACAAAAAAATGAAATTGCCATGAAACGTCTTGCCACTTTTTTCTTAAAATGCAAGGCATTCCATTTTTGTGACGTGTGATTTAGTTTTTCTCATTAAACAACTGTTCTTTTGTAACGACTTTCTCTTTATCAATGTGGTCGGGTTACTTCGTTTAAAAAGTGGTTGGGTTACTTCTATTAAAATTTAGTTAAAAGTTACTAAATTAAAAAGCTCTTTATTGCCCCATGATTACATTTTCTTCTGTTACTTCATCTCTGTAAAATGTCAAACTTTTCCTCATCTTTCTTAATCCTTAATCCTGTAATTATAACCCTTATCAGTTCTTTATACCATTTTTTTCTCTTACTGGCCTTTCTTAATTATCAAATGATTCTAAATGATTTTTTTTTTTTTGCCGAGTGACGTTTTCCTTGCCCAACAGCTGCTGCTAATGGAAAGGAAGCTGGGCGAGGTTCATCCCTTGCTGACGCTGTGTGGAACCATCGTCGAGAATTGGCAGGGAAACCCAATCCAGAAGGAGTCCCTCAGAGTCTTCTTCCTGGTCCTGCAGGTCACGCACTACCTGGATGCTGGACAGGTACATTCGGGACCGTGTCAAATCAAAATGTTGCTTCGTTATATTAGATGCAGCTCTCGTACTGGGTCATATGAGATTGTGCGGATATTCCTGATGTCTTCTTCGGATGATGTATTGATTGGATCATGTCCATGTCCCTTCAGGTGAAGAGTGTGAAGCCGTGTCTGAAGCAACTGCAGCAGTGCATCCAGACCATTTCGACACTCCACGATGACGAGATTCTTCCCAGCAACCCGGCTGACCTCTTTCATTGGCTCCCAAAGGAGCACATGTGTGTCCTTGTTTATCTGGTAAGCATTGCACTTGATTTATTTTGCCCTTACCAATGCTGCCTTAATGGTTAACCGCAAACGTTTATATAGCACGGGTTGACTTTCGAAACACTTACGATTGAGATGAGTTGCATTAGAAATCATTTGGTCTACTCCAGTCCTGACAGACGCTTTAATTGACAGCAGTAATTTTCCTACAGGTATTATTTTAACAATTCCAATAAAAACTATTTTTGAATGAGTTACTGATGCTCACACATCTCATTTTTTAGCGTCATCTCTCAGGCGACTACAATAAACAAAACAAACACAAATGTAATATAAAATGTAAAAAACCCCACAAAAATAGAACATAAGTGACGAGAAGCTAATGTAGCAGTTAGGGATGGTACAAACATCTTTTTAGAATCCTTGGATGCTGACTAAAAAGAGATTTAGCGAAGTACACCCGTGTGATATGCCGTCAACTATTGACAAAAGTAGGACATCCTTTTCATAAGTGCCGCAAATGACAAAGAAAGTACCCCCGTCTTTACTTCCTTGACCTCTAATTGACCGTCCGATGTGATGACGTCTTGGCGACAGGTGACAGTGATGCACTCCATGCAAGCGGGTTACCTGGAGAAAGCACAGAAGTACACAGACAAGGCGTTAATGCAACTTGAGAAATTAAAAAGTGAGTGCGTTGTGCTTTTTCTAAACAATGGTAGCGGACCGCCCCTCATTACATCGTTTGATTTCTGTATGATAGTGTTGGACTGCAGCCCCATCCTTTCTACCTTTCAAGTCATTCTACTGGAGCACATCATCATGTGCAGGCTTGTCACAGGCCACAAGGCCACTGCGCTACAGGAGGTATTTCCTCCCTCTGTTTCTGCATGTTCCGGTTATTTGCTGCAAAATGAACGCTCCCTACCGCTTGTTCTCTCCTTCCAGATCTCACAGGTGTGTCAGCTTTGCCAACAGTCTCCCAGGTTATTCACCAACCATGCTGCACAGCTCCACACTTTATTAGTGAGTATATCAACCTTTTTTTTGGCACCCCTGGTGTCGTGTTTAGGTATAAAGAGGAGTCATTTGATGTATGTTTCTTTCAGGGCCTCTACTGCATCTCTGTAAACTGCATGGATAATGCAGAGGCACAGTTTACCACGGCCTTGCGGGTGAGCGCATCCCCGTTTTTGCTGCACGCATTTGGATGATTTCCTGGCTGCCATGTGGCGTCCGCTCCTGCTGACTCAAATGTGTGTCTTTTGTGTTGCAGCTCACCACGCACCAGGAGCTGTGGACTTACATCGTCACCAATTTGGCCAGCGTTTACATTCGGGAAGGCAACAGACACCAAGAGGTATGACCGTGAGGGCGTAGTGTACTTGAAGTATACAGTGTGGAAAAGAAAAATATCAAACTGATCCTGTGAGCGAAGCGGGGTACACACATACCAATTGTCACCGATCACACTGGGGTACAATTTGAGGGGGGAAAAAATTGTTGGGTTCGATTTTTATGCTGTTTAGAACTAAAATCGGCATGCAGATTCCAAAATTGCAGTCATTTTTATTTTTATAGCACGTCAATTTTTTTTCTCCACAGCTTATCCTAGCAGCAAAATTCCACTGACTAGCTTTAGTTATTTTATTGATTGACTTACCTGATTCTGACTTCGGTGTGGTACCAGGTTGAGGAGTCGGAGCCGAAGTTAGAGGCAGCACAGGAAGGTCAAAGTTGGTACACTCTATCAAATATGTTCTGTGTGCGCGGAGGTGTGTTATTCCATTCAAACCTCCTTTTCACGATATTATTTTATGAATGGCCGACTGGTTAATTCTGTACATCCCGCCTCAAAGGTTAGTTTCTTGGCTCCTCTCGCCCAAAGTCAGCTGACTTGGATAACCTGCAGCACACCCGCGAGTATGAACTGTACAGAGAATGGTTGGATACTCTAAAATGAACTTTGCACATTTAAATGATGTGTTTTAGTCCTTTTGCAATTGATTCATGACGAGGCCCAAGTTGAGAACATTTGCCTGTAGGACAATTTGCCCACCAGAGAGCGCTATAAATGACGAGCTCAATTGATGACACTCGATCCAGATTTCAGGGTATTTTGGAGAATATTAGTGGAATAAACCATGTAAGATAGTTAATTTAGATATTTCTCTCTCCTGCAGTTGTACAGCCTCTTGGAGAGAATAAACCCAGACCACAACTTCCCAGTCAGGTAAGATAACGTTGAACCTGTTGAAGGTCTCTCGACCTTCTATCAGGCAATTGTATTTATTTTTAGACTGACAACTACCACGGTTTTGTTTTTTTGTTTTTTTTGTTTTTCTAGAAATATAAATATACATTTTTGCTTGTGTATCTAATAACGTTTTGAGTGAGTGTAATGTTCAGCAGCGAAAGAGACTTTTGTTTTGTCAAGCGCAATGCAGCTGTAATAACATGTTGGTCTTTGGTCAGCTCACACTGCCTCCGCGCAGCTGCTTTCTACATCCGGGGACTGTTGTCCTTCTTCCAAGGCCGCTACAATGAAGCCAAGTAGGAGGATTTTTTTCCCCTTCTTTTTCTCTCGTGACTCAACCCCGAGACACTTTCACATTCTTGTTGTTCTCTTTCCAGACGCTTCTTGAGAGAAACCCTGAAGATGTCTAATGCAGAGGACCTGAACAGACTAACTGCTTGCTCGCTGGTTCTGCTGGGCCACATCTTCTATGTGCTGGGCAACCACAGAGTAAGACTCAGTTACTGATCCGGATGCTTCTTTTGGGTTGTTAAAGTTACTTGCAATGTCTTCTTAGAAACAGGTGACACATTTGATTTTCATTCTCGTTTCTCTCGCCCCTTCTATTTTGAAGGATTTTATGCTGTCATATGACAATTCCGATGGCCAATACTTTTTTTCCCCCCCTCTCGGGAAAAACATAATTTTCCCTCATAAACACAGTGTCTCAATCACCACAAGCGGCTTTCACAATTTCTGCATTGTTCCATGCAGGAAAGCAATAACATGGTGGTACCGGCCATGCAGCTGGCCAGCAAGATTCCTGATATGTCTGTGCAGCTTTGGTCCTCCGCGCTGTTGAAAGGTACTTCACGTTTATTTCACCAATTGTTATTATTTTGTTATTTTTTTGCAGAACATAATCTGTGTTCTGAATGTCCTTTTTGAGGGCATGGACGTCATCTGAGCTCCAGAAGCTGGCCGTACCTCAAATGTATTTTTCTCCGTGCCTTTCACGTACAGATTTGAACAAGGCGCTGGGGAACACCATGGATGCCCACGAAGCAGCTCAGATGCACCAGAACTTCTCCCAACAGCTGCTGCAAGACCACATCGCCGCCTGCAGCCTCCCTGAGCACAACCTCATTAGTGTACGTAGAGGACTTCACATCTCTCACCAATGCTCTTAAATTAGAATCTCAGAAAGTCGAAAGCACGATAACTTGAAAAATTCTGAGTTTAACCAAAATTATCTGGAAAGATGTCTCAATGGTTGAGTTTGCGGAGGCAAAGAAGAAATAGAAATTCTCTTTACACTTGTATGATACAGAAGTTAGGAATGATAAATTAGTATTCCTACTTCAAGTGATTTTATGTTAGCAGCAGTTTGAACCTGTAACAAATGAATTCAGGTTATTTCCTATGTGAAGAAAAAAAATAAAACAAGAATAGCTTAGGAGTCAACCAGATAAGAATTGAAGGCTCGGCGATGCTTTCAAAACATGTATAAAGTAATATTTGCTTCTTTTTGTGTTTCATAGTGGACTGACGGCCCCCCTCCTGTCCAGATCCAAGCCCAGAACGGCCCCACTACCAGCCTCGCAAGCCTACTATGAGGGAGGGAGGGGGGCTGTGTGTGTATGTGTGACAGTGTGAGTGCGTGTTTGCTGCTGGTACATTATCACAACAAACGTAGTTTAAAAAGTTGCTATCCAGATCATTTTTCATCCCGATCTAAGTGACTTTGTAATTTCCTGTTTCACTGCTATCACGGTTTTAATTTGCTGTAAAAACAATTACCACTACTGTTGTCGTCTGGTTGGATCGAGGCATGACGTTTGGGCTGGTTTAGCTTCGAGCAGGGGTGGGCCGCCTATGTCTCTCTCCCCTCTCAATTCTAAAAACAAATAGCAGCTCTTTAGTATATGATCATAAACATCTGTTCAAAGGACTGTAGCTAACGTGACAGTAAGGTTCCCCGCACCACTTAAGAGCTACTTCACTTCACCCAGAGTGCCCCTCTCGATTTTCCAGCTTTCGTTTTCATTTGTCAGGAAGACAGGGCGATAGGTAGACAGGAGGGTAATAAAGATGTAGAAAAAAATTATTTATTCATATTTTTGTATCTGTTGTTAAATATTTGACATCATGCTTTCATTTTTTTTTTTGTTTTCATATGCATGGAAGTTACTGATGTTGGATTCATTGTACATTAGTTCCTGACCTGGGTTTGCGAGTAAGATATACTTGGTAGATATTTTTTGCACAAAATCCATAATAGAGAAGTGAAATGACCTCCTGTAATATATTTTCACCTGAAATAATCATTTGGAATGTTGCATTTTTGCGAAATTAGAGTTGGGGTGCATTTCTATGAAAGTTTAGTGTTCATTGTGTATGGATCCAACATCCATGCAATGTTTTATATCATTTTGCGCCCCCCCCCACCATTTCTATAATATATTAATTTCTACAAATCATGTGCTTTTTTTTAATCCATAATTTTCCAATCTTGTCCATTTTTTTACATACTTTTTTGTAATTCCCATTTTGACACAATTAGTTCGACTCAATTGTGTTCTTTACAGTCTGTGCATATGGAGTCACCACTCACTAAACCTTTTATTGTACAGCGACATTTTATAAAGTCAGTTTAGTAAAGTGTCATGTATTTTTAGCCCTAACGATGTAGAGATTTCAACGCTTGGTATTTAAGGCACTCTGTTAAGGACACACTTTAAGCTCGAGTACTCGTTATACTCTATCAATGAATATGTTTTTAATGCTCATGATGTTTTCAATAATTTTTCCAATTAAAAAAATATGAAACAACAAACTTCGTTATTGCTGATTTATTTATATGAATACAGTGTCTATGCAAAACAGTACTAAACAATGTGGCCAAAAAGCAGGTACGATATGACTCCTACATGTACTGTGTGTGTCGTGGTGTTCCAAAAGATATGTGGAATGTTGCCATGTTGAAGGACATTTCAAACATTTATAAGATTAAACTCTTAAGTAAATAATAGTGTGTGTGTAAATGCTTCTCTTTGCAGATGTGGGTTGCAGTGGCTCATTTTCCAGGACGCATGGCAATTTTTCAATAAAACTGTTGTTGCTAATTATGTCCACTGGAGGTCGCACAAGTAAATAATAGTGTGTGTAAATGCTTCTCTTCGCAGATGTGGGTTGCAGTGGCTTATTTTCCAGGACGCATGGCAATGTTTCAATAAAACTGTTGTTGCTAATTATGTCCACTGGAGGTCGCACTGACGACCACTTACCATTTCAACGACATTCGGAAATTGGCAGTGAAAGTCGACTGCCGCGAATGTTCGTGCCAGGGCCGGCCCGCGAATAACAACAATCCGCGTATCACTGAAGATGGTAAATCTTTTTTTTTTTTAACTAAATGGTACATTTCTATGAAAACTAATGCAAATGCATCCTGGCGTGTTAAGAGTTTGGTTTTGAGGTTCTTTTACAAATGTTCATCTTCAAGCTGTCTTTACTGTTAATGAAAGCGAACAGACCTTCATAATGTTGTCATACACCAGAGGGATCTGTGAGCTGAAGTAGCTGCCATTTTGCATTCACACAATATGTAGGAATTCTTGAAATTGTCTTAAATATTTATAACTATTTATTATCATTTCGCTCTTTTGACAAGGATTGCCTTTACTGTTAAGGCCTAAAATTTTAACTCACGAATAACTTTAAGGTGGCATAAAAATGAAGTTGATATTTTTCCAGCAGTCATTACCATTATTGCTGAAATTATATGAAAATGACCCTTCGATTTATTTGCATACTTTATTTTTAATTAGCAAACTCAGTACAGTACAACTCTGAAGGCATGTTTTCCCAACACCGGAGCAGTTGGAAATTAAACATTTCCGAGGTGTCAATGAATGCAGCATGACGTCGCCTGTGGTGGCACACATTAGCAACCGGAGTGGCAGCGGACTGAGGAGAGGGGTTCCCCTGGATTTTCTCTCTCTTTTTCTTTTTTTTTTCTTTTTTTTTTTTAATAAACAGAAGACAGCAAAATACCAGTATCACAACCCCCCTGGGAACCACGGGGGAACTCGGCTGAGCCCCGTTAGACTCTGTAAGTCCAAGCATCCGTCCTCGGTAACAACTTATACCACGTTTTGTATTGACAATCACATCTCGGCGACACGGGGAACTTTCTCCGCCGATGCTAGCTCAGAGCTAGCCTACTAGCATCGCGCAAGGTAACAGTTGGAGCACTCACACCTCAACGCAGCCACGGCGTGCGTCGTCTCCAAACTCTCTGGATATTTACACCAACTTCACTGGCGAAACCTCATTTAAGATGCTCCAATAGTAAGTCATGACGTACGTTTAACCCGTGCGTGGGCTGCGAGATCGTATAAAGTGGGCAAAATGCACGAATTTCCGTGTTTAATTAACGCCCGACTGGTCCGTGTGAAGAATAAAATTAGCGACAGTGTGTCTGGGCAGGCAAGTGTCCAGGGAGTTAGCATGAGCTCATTAGCAGGCTAACTTAGCTTGTTAGCTCCGAGGGATCAGGTCGCTCTTCATTGTCTGTCGTGTGTATCGCTATTCACACGCGTACTCCGAGCCAAATATCACACGTCTTTTTATTCTCATTTCACGAATACACCCGAGACAACACGCCGCTTGCGGAGTGTGTTAATCGTGTTCTATTTTCAAAAGGATGCTGTTAATGACTAGTGGTCGTTAGCTCGCCTTTTAGTTAGCCACGGTGACAGAAACCGGACAGATGGGCAGGTTGTTGATAGTAAGTCCTGCGATGGCTTCTTTTTTCCTTCTTAGCATTTATAAAGTTGACAACACTTAAGTTGATTCCAACACCGGCCTCACTTTCTCCCCATTGCCGTGGGCTATTTGAAAGACTTCTTTTTTTTTTGTACCCTCTACTCGCTGAGGTGCGATTATTACGCTCCCGTAAAGCCATTGAGCCTAAAACTTTGTCATATTAGCTCAACCATGAAAAGCCTTTTATGGAAGTGTAATGGTGGACGCTTGTGCCTCCGCCGGGGTGTGCGTGTTTTCTCTCTCTCTCTCTCTTTCTCTCTCTTTTTTGTCCACAACGGATTAACTGCACACGTAATCAAATCATTGTCCTCACAACACTTTGTTCTTGCTGCGTTATACCATTGTTTTAAATGCTAATCACATTCACATTGAAATAAGCTTTCGCGCACTGGCTTCAAGACAAAGCGAAATATCTATCTCAGTAATAATGTTGTTCTTACGCAGATTTAGTTTTGCAAACATTTGCATTCTGAAGACATCTGACGAATACCTTATTCCGTCCATCACCAAATTCCCCTTTGAATTTCGGGGTCCCCGGTTTACGACGGAGATCCTATGGCGGAGACCCTATGGCGGAGACCAACCAAATCAGTCGGAAGTCGGAACGCAAAACTGTGAGGCAGACATGCCAAATACCTGCCTGCCCATTCATCCATCCATCCTTCCATCCATCCATCCTTCCATCCATCCATATTCCAAACCGCTTGTCCTCACTGCCTAAATGTAAAACGATGCAATGAGAAGAAGTAAATATGGTATGTTGTTTGACTGGGTGTTCTTGCACCGCTTCACAAACCAGTTTGTGTGCACCGTTTGTAACCTTGAAATATTACAATTACAGGAAATATTTGTGTAAAAAAATATGAGGCAATTAATCGATACATTCAAATGAACAACAGTGAGCGCAGCGGTAACCGAGCGTATCTTCTTGTGCTGCGCGATAACATTCCCTTTCATAACTTGAAATGCCATATGTTGGCACTGTCCTTAACCGAGGAACTTCTGTATGGATTATTACCTGTATGGATTGTTGCACTCCACAGTGGGGATGTAACCATAATGGCAATATCACAATATTAAGTTGCCACAATATCGTCCTTCTTATGTTACAATATTAAAAGTAACACATCTGTTAAAAAGGCCAGAATGTTTTTTATTTCTCCAATTCCAGTACCCTCTGGTGGTTAGTTTATGAGTGCAGTGTAATTTGAATTAGGCATGTTTGGCCACCTACGTTTAAGACCTCTGCAAATTGCCAGATGAAGGGGAACATACCAAGTTTGAGTTCGTCCACAAATTGTCTCGTTTTGCAACGTGTGCACGCATCAGCAACTAAGTGTCTCAAGATTCAGTGTGATCGTTTATGTACATTAAGGATACTGTTACCTGTACTATTTGAATTTTATGTATAATTATGACCTCAGCATTGTATACATGCGACATTGACGTGTAATTGCTCATGTTTATTTTATTTGTATTTTGTGAAGTGAACAGTAAATAATCAACATATTTAAGATTGTGAATAGTTTAGTTAGCCTGGGCTTGATTTTAATTGATATAACTCAGGGTAAATTCTGCATTACTTACTGTAACTGTCTGCAATTGTTTTTGTCTTTTTTTTTGTTGTTGTTGTTTTTGCGAGGGGAGGTCACTTTTTTCCATGACTTAACCCATCGCTGTTAATTACGTCATTGCTGTTTCTTAATTACGTAACATACCGGATCAATGTAAGATGGTCGATCTTCCAAAATAAATATTGAACAATTTCAAAAAAATAATAATCAATTGAATTGTTTTAAGGTGAGTGAATTTTGGAGAACCAATACAACCAAAGCACTGATCAACATTTGCCTGATGGCTCCTGCCTCTTCCCTCGTGAGTCCGTGTATCATACAGTATTTTTCCTTTGCTTATCCTATTTCGGTGCAGTGCTTATATAATGCTCTTCTAGTTACTTGTGGCTTTTCGCTCCATTTCAAGATGCATTATGGGATACATTCAGGGTACTATTAAGGGAATAACCCATACTCACTACATGTTTGAGCAGCATTATTTGTATACAAAACATGTCAGAAAAGATATCCAGTATTTCAAGTCCAAACTACACATTTTCCCTCTTCTTGTGCACTGAACAAAGTAAATTCTGCAGGTTGTCTGTGGCCTTGCTGATTGGTTGTCTGGCCCACATTGTAAGGGAAAATTCTTAGCTTGTAGTTTGGGTTTGAAATATATCTTTTATGACAAAGTCCTGGAACTTTTCAGGACACACCTTATAGGTTGCACTCGTCAATAACGGATAGGATGTCTTCCCAAACACATCTGTCTTTTTGTGTCCCTCTTGAGAAACGGCACAGACAGGCAGACTCAAATTCACTGCACAACGGCAGGAAATCCAAAACAAAGTCCCTTGTGCACCAAAAAGATGTCAACGCTTGTGCTGAGTCAACCACAACTACTGGTATATCTCTAACCGGCCTGACAAAGACACTCGATAACGCTGAACAAAAGTAGTTGAAGAGCGTCGTCGTGTTTGCTTGAAATGAGTCTGCTTAATTCATGGTAACTGCCAGTGCAAATTCTTCTCTCCTCACTTACAAAACACACACACACACACGCAGAGTTAATCCTTTGATGCTAGCAGAAATGAGGTGTATTACTCCTGACAAGTTTGGTACCTAAAATGTGTGCGTTGTTGATGAATATCTTTCCCCGAATATTTTTGGTTGGTCTTTGGAGGTTCCATTTTACAGTGCTGAACAAGAGCCCTCTCATATGAGAGCCAGTTCCCACCCTCGGCTAGAGATTGGGGCATGTCGCTTTGCATTTTATGATGGACTATGGATTTGCACGGGATAGGGGGGTGTCTTTTTTTATGGAAAAGACTTGCTGAGAATGATGTGAGCAGACATGCATGACTCAAAATTGACTTTTTTTCTGCTAAATCAGGCTTGAAAGGTACTTTTCTATTTGCAGAACCTGCTCAGAAGATGATACCTTTGACAAACAGCTTATTCCTTTTCTCATTTTTCTCTATCGAGACTGACACAGAAAATGGTGACAAAGTCAACCTGTGAATATTTTGCCTTAGTACCCTAGTAAGTGTATTTCACAATGGTGGGATAGGGGGTGCAAAGTTTAACCTGACAAACAGTTTTCCTACCTTCTTGTGTTGAAAGCAATTGTCATTGCACTGTAATGATTTTGGACGTCGCAGCAGAGGCTACTGCGGACGTCTCCAAATTTTTGGATTGCAGGATGACTCATGGCTATTTGAAAGCCTCCACACATTTGCAGCTGCTTTCCGTGTAAAACAAAATGGCAGTTTGATTCTGAATCCTGTGTCATGGTCCCGATGTGACACATTAGTGGAATCTGTGTGGAAGAGACTGTGGATAGCTACCTCTTGTATTTAAATTTTTTTTCTCCTCCATAATTTTTATGCATTGTTTATAAAGTACATAAAGTACTGGTTGCGTCTGGTAGTTGGGTCTTAACTGACTTTACGTTGTTTTTCCTACCGTAAATGAGTTGAGTCAAACAAGAGTGCCTCTGCTGGCCGTTGCCAAGTAGTGCACTTGATTTTGCATCCATTGCTTCAAGACTTAAATGACAATCTTTCCAGCTCAACAGAATTCATTCTGAACAACCTGTTTAACCATCATTATACAAACGAAACATTGAAATTATAACGTCTCGGCTGAGATTAAAAAAAAGTCTCCCACGAGTATTGCTTTTGCGACTTTTCAGATTTTCACTGGTGGTAACCTTTAGCGTTGTAAGACAAAACAGCTTTTTGATCCATCCTGTGATGAAACATTTATCATATTATCTTTTCTTCCACTGTGGAATGCGGTTAAACAAAGCGGTCTACGTCTGCGAATGCGCCGTCATTGCGAAAAAGGTTAACAGGAAGTGCTCGTGAAACGAAAGTGCCACCCAAAATATTGGTTGGCGGCACACACAAGTACTGGCACGTTTAAGATTCCCCATTGTCCTAGACAGTTTTGATGTCCTTGGCAAAGCGGCCATTTTATAGCCATGTTTCATCACATGACCATGACCAGTGACTGTATCGCTTTTGCCAGAGGCCTCAGAGCAAGCATTTGGTTGACCGACCCATTTCTTATTTAGCCCGTTCTTCATACAGACTCGAGTACGTGTATGCAGTTTATCCTGAGTGCCGTTCATAGCAGACAACTTTGGTTTTGTGCCCGACTGCACTTAAAATGTTTCCTCTACCATTGTCTTGGAGTCACACGCCGCAGTCATGTTTTTGTGCTCTTGACTTATTTGCCTTGTACAGTCTCTAGGGCTGAAGACAGTTTGTTCCGGGATGCTGCTTTAGAAACATTTAAAAGAACAGACAATTCACGGTCAGCTGTCACAACCGTAAAACCTTTATTAATTAATAAATGGGTAGCATGTAGGGTAACAGAAAGGTACCATTACTAAGGGCCACTCAATTTATTACTCTACAATTTTTATTATCTTAGTCAAGTGTTGAAAGAAGCTAAGTGCTGTACATAAAAACTGTCCTTCCAGCTGAAGAGCACCGTGGCATTAAAACAACCGACAAATTCGGACAAGCCGAGCACGACTAAAGTCGACCGCGTTCTATATAAATCAGCATGTATTGTATTGTCTTGTTTTGGCACGATGTCGCGCATGTATATTGACAAAGTTAAAACAATACTCGCTACGCCGTAAAGACGAGTAAACATGCTCAATAACAACCATCAAAATGTTTCCATCCAAGCTGCTCTCATTTGTGTCGTGTTGTTCCAACAATCACTTTGATTGACCTCGATGCTGCAAAGTGATTGATGGCGTTGCACTATGTTACACTAAGAGTATTTCGCCAATTACAAATATGATAGTATGCCTTAATTTGTACGTGATGACTCTACACAAATCAACTGTGCTATACGACGATTCTGCTGAACCTAGATGTTGTTTTGCTAGGAATGCACAGTTATCATTACCACGTCTCTCTCCCATTGATCATGCTTTCCTCATTAGCCACGATCATGAAACAGTGAATACTTTGACCGTAGTTGTTGCCTTAGATCGGGGGGTGTCCAAACATTTTCGTTTGAGGGGCGCATACAGAAAAATGGGTCCACTTTAAAATTCTTTTTGAATTTGAACTTTTTGAAATGCGCTAAAGTCAGTCAAGAAAGCCGCTGTAAGATTGTTTATATTGTCTAGTTAATTTCATTAGCTTTCTGTTATAGGTGTCAAGGCAAATAGTTGAGGATGGTGGGGTGGCCAACAGCTCTTTATGTCACAGAATAAGTCCTGCTTTGCATTTCACAGCAGCCGAATCCCATCTCCACATTCAGAACCCCCCAAAAATGAACAAACTGTAGTAACGTGACCTTTTTTTTTCAGTTAGTTAAGGATCATTAATGTGATCTCTTCATAAATCAGCCGTAGAGCACAAACTGGATGACATTTTTTTTTCCTCTAAAATAGAATTATCTTTCCTCACTCCTGTGTTGTAACGATAAATTGTTCTCCTTTTAATTATAAATCGTTCATTTGTATCTTCAAACATAGACAAGTTCTACACTTTTCATTCAGCCCACCTCCATCTTTTAACCTTGTGGCCCATGTCATGTCATCTTTAGTGTGATGATTTTTTTGGGGGCGGGGAGTGTCAAGGTCGCGGGCCACAAATGGCCCTCGGGCCATCATTTGGACACCCATGTCTTAGATCATATCGATGCATTTTTTTCCCCTCACAAGTGGAACCCGCATGACCAGTATTGCCTGAAACTGCGTCTCATCTGCAAGTCTCGATGCGTCCCTGAAGGAGCAATACTGAAACTCAATTATGTTCCTAATAGAAACAAACACAATGGTTTTGATGACTCTGTAAGTTTGTAAGTTACTGCATGTGGTTCAAACATTCAAAAGTCGTATCGATTGACTCATCGGTTGAACCGTAATGTTGGTTTACTGTTTCATGTCATTCTCTGCACCGCTCAAAAGACAGTTTTGGTGATGTTGGCCATCGCTGAAAACTTTTTGTTCAGTTCAACTTAGGAGTGCTCTTAATCGCGCGAACACAATCAAACGTTCGGCCAATCAGAACCCATCATCCAGTCTTCCCAATAAGAAGAAGCAGAGTAAATACAGTCGAAATCTTAGTTTAAATTTAAATTCTGGATGACAGTACTTGAGAGTTCATCGTGACCAAAATATCGCTCAAAACCTGATGTGGTGATGACATTTTAATGAGCATTTGAGCTGAATGTATTATTGGTAGCTGATTGTTTTGTTCAACAATTTATGGTGTTTATGATATACAGAGAACGGTCTGCGACCACGCATTTCCACCAAAACCTAATCTTTACATTACCCCCTTCTGACGAAAATTCGCTTTAAGACGATGTCGTTGATATACATACAGAGGAGTGTATTTTTGGTTACACACATTTCTGTGTAGTTTAGTGAGCAGTAAATGGATTAGACTTTTCCGGAATTGACGTTCTTCAAACTTCTGTTTGGACGAAATGTCAGTGTGGGCATGCTCTTGATTGACAGATTGTGATTCTTATGGAGAGTAAAAAAAAAAACGATCATCAGGCATGCCCAACTTGTAGTCTAGTGTTTTGTTCCTCTCCCAGTTGTCTCATTTGATGTATGTCGGAGTCGTTTTCGCTTTTCTTTTTACCCCCTCATTTTCTCTGGTCACTTCCTGTTTGCATCCACTTCTGAGAAATGTAATCTGATAGCAGACTGCATGTGTCCTGGCCCTTCAGTCTTTTTGTGGCTTTAGGCTTCTGGTTTTATAGGATTACAGGGAAACCAATTTGACTGTAATTTTAGATTACTGCGGCAGGCAATTCCTTTTAATTGCAGCGAGTAAATCTTTTAGGTCATTCGGTGGTCAATAAGATGGGCTCTGTTAATCGTGTGAATCAATTAATTACTCAGTGTGGCACTGAGGGCTGAAATGGCGTGCTTATGTGCGGGGCTCGTGTGGCGCTCTCAAGAAAAGCGGCTCGTAAGAATGTTTGTCGTTTGAACGGATGCTCGTGGATGCACTTAGCGAGGGATTAGAAACACTCACGTTTGTCTGTGATCATTTGCAAACGGCACACGTAAATGTTTTGTTGTTGAATTCATGCGGACACATGCTTACACACACTTTCGTTTGCCTCTGGCCCTGACTTGCTCTCTCACGCACACTCGCACATTCACGAGGGCACACGCACAAGGACACACACAAGAGCACACAGAGTCAGTCCGGAGGATTCAGGGTTAAAGGCTTCCATTTTGTTAGGTAACACCCTAATGGTCTGATCCGTCAGTGGCGTTAAAATGGCAGGGGCTTAACCCTTGCCGTTCGGGACGGAACCAGTAGGGAGGGACACACACGCACACCCACACACAGACGCACACAATCATGTACGGGCACACATACATACTTACCTTCTCTGATGTTGTTTTGTGTGGGAGGGAAAGACAAAGGGCAAGTGTGAGAGAGGACGAGGAAGCGTGTTTTTCACTTTAGTACAGTTAGATCACGTCTCCACTCGCCACATGTGCGCGACCTCCCCCCAACCCCCTCCCCCTTCCCCAACATGACACCACTTCAGCTGGGTCCCTGCCCCCCACTCCGGGACTGTTTAGCACAGGTTAACTTAATCCTAATTATAATATGACATTATTTTAGAATTATTGGTGCATAATCCATTCATTGATGGCAACGAATTCTGTCCAATTGTGTCTTAAAGCAGTTGAGGTAAAACAGAGAGCATTACTAGTTGGATGCCGTTTGAACTCATAGGTGGGTGTCATCTTGTCGCCGATGACACCCACTTGGCATCTATTGCAGGTTGTGGTGGTCAACCTGGAAGGAGGATCCCTCCATCTGTGATTTCTTTCCGAAAGTCTCTCCCTTTTTTTCCCACCCACCCTGTGGGGTTCCGCTCACATTTTCCTTGCCCGGTTAGGGGGGTTCCCAGCAGGAGATGTCATTGATTTTTATGAACTGTGGGTTTGTTAATTCTTTAGACCAGGGGTGTCAAATTCATTTTTGTCGCGGGCCGCTTTGGGGTTGCATTTTCCCTCGGTGGGTCGATACGACGGTGAAACTAAAATATAAACATATATTCATTACTTGTACACAACTACTTGATGGATTACCAGTTTTGAAACCAGTCAAATTGACTATATAGTATATAGTAGTTTGTAGTTTGTTCAATTATTGTTTGAGTGAGTGTTAACAGGGTAACAAAATGATCACAAAAATCTCAACATTATTTATTATACATGACAATTTGACATTTTGGTGTAATTTTAGCAAGGATCATGGAAATTGATGCACATGATTTGCTTTCGCGGGCCACATAAAATGATGTGGCGGGCCAGATCTGGCCCCCGGGACTTGACTTTGACACCTGTGCTTTTGACTTTTTTATGATTAAAAGCGCAATACATTAACATGACTCGACTTTACTCGGCTGTAACCGGTTTGTGTTCTAAAGAACAACTACGTATGTGATGTCACCTATCGGAAGATGAGCTACATGCAAACTCACATCCACTCGGGAATAACTGCGGGCGCCATTATTCTGGCATCAAAACAGGAGTTCAGAACATTCAGAAAGCTGGAGCCAATGAGTTACCGAGAGTAGATCATGAAAATGCACTCTGATTCCCATCCTCACTCACAGGGTGTTTCCACAAACCTTACAATGACACCAAAGCGTGGCTCTGAAATTTGACAGCTTAAATGCTAAATTGAGTTGAAATGCTTTTTTGCTGCTTGATTTTGTACATGCCTGCAGCAATCTGAAAAATATGCAGTCATCTGTCGAACATCTTGTTAAAACTGTCCGTGTATTTTCCATCATAATTCCATCACTGAGACTCACGCTGGGTCTCTGCTTCGCGATGTGTTGAGAACAGATGTGTCTCAAGCTACACTCAACTCTGTTTCGCATTCTTGCAGTTTAACACAAACGAGACTCCAGTCCCAACTGTTACACATTTTAACTAGAGGCGTCAAATTATCGCGTTAATTGCAAATAATTAGTTATATTTAGCGCATTGATGTTTTTTAATTGCGTTAATCAAAAGTTTAATTGAGTTCTCCGAACTTGAGTGTTTTGATTATATCCAATTTATATTTTTTGATACGGTTACTCAAAAGCGTTGCGTTACCCGGCACAAACGCGGATAAAAATGAGTGCGATGCATCCGGTGTCAAAACTATGCCTAATGCATAATCACTGTTGCCACACCGAACAAGATGTGCCCCCAATTGCAACTTTCCATCAGGGGTGCTAATAGACTAGTAACCGTACAAAGGACTTATGTGGCTTTTAATTAGTTGCTTTAAGAGTACAAGTGGAGCTATGCAGTCTTCATTGGACAGCGACAATATACATACAACCAAGACTAACTGTGCAAAGAATCCTTATGTTATTACACGTAAATAGTCTAACATTGATCCTTAAAGAAGCTTGGTTGATGTGCGCGCAAGCCAAACCGCTGACTCAATCTAGAACCAAATATCCGAGATGAGATGCGTACATTTTTTAAATGATCCCGATCAAGCAATACGTGACTAACTCCAAACAAAACTATTATTGACCTGCACGTCTCTAATTGAAGCATAAAGACATGACTGGAACGCCTTGGCTTCCCAAAATGGCCGTTAATGTGGCGGCTGACTGGGCCCAGTCGGGTCCCAGTGGGGGAATCATTATGAAGCTGGAGATAAGAGGCTGGTACGCTACCTAAAGGGGGGGTGGATGAGCCCTTGCCATTGATCTTCTTTCCTTGTAGCGCTGGACACAAAAGGAGAGAGACTCTGTAGTGTCAAACCAGGTCAGGAGATTTCCATTTGCTTTCATGGTGAAAAAAATAAAAGCATCCTACCTCATCACATGGAACAGCAGGCTTGGAAATGTACTTCATGCAACCTGTTTCATTGAATTCAAGATTGATTTTAGACTATGGCTGTTAGGTATTATTTACGTGTTGATTTACACAAGTGTGAATGGTTGTTCATCTACGATTGGCTGGCAACCAATTCCGGGTGTCCTACGCCCTACTGCCCAAAGACAGCCGGGCTAGGCTCCAGTACGCCCACGACGCCGATGAGGTTAAGTGATTTTGGAAAATGGATGGATGGATTTACACAAGCTTGTGTGTCGAGGCAGAAACGAGGGGATGTTTTCGCTCCCTCTATGACAGTATTAGTCTGCGGGAAGCAAGAGGAACATCCAAAGCCGGCTGCATGAA
Source organism: Hippocampus guttulatus (assembly GCF_054856545.1). NCBI lineage: Eukaryota > Metazoa > Chordata > Actinopteri > Syngnathiformes > Syngnathidae > Hippocampus > Hippocampus guttulatus. The sequence continues at coordinate 14,668,621 of NC_141267.1, forward strand.
CAAACATGGTTCACCACCTGTGCTTATTCTGATTCACATTCCGTTGTTTCTTTTTTATTATTATTATTTTTTTATATAATTATACGTGTGGTTTTTTTCCTGGATGGATTTATCCAGGCTGGTTCTTCCCCACATTTAATATTCTTAGTTTTTAGACCGTGTCAAATGAATGTCACCACTTGTACAGTCTGGTCTTTGGAATTGTACAAGACAGAGAGATAAGTGAAACTGGTTGAGTAGGCCGTTTTTATCTTTTTAAAATAATGAGAAAATATAAACGACAAAAACAAACCACATGTAAGGCCATTCACAAGATTATAATTTTTAAAAATGTTGTCAGTATGCAAAATCTTTCAAAAATATAAATGGATGCTGTTGGGAGACAACATAAATCTAGCTTTATGTTGACGTGATATTTGACATTGCAGTCTCCCGCGAAAAAAAAAAAAGTTGGAATCGGAGTTTCAAGTTTCTTATAAGCTAGAAGCGGTGAGTGAAGCGCTCACATCACACCACAAGCCTCTAGAGCTCGCATAGAAACCAAGAGACATGACATGGAAAACTCCTGGGACTGAGCGGCGTAGTGATGCAACAATCACACCCGGTGATACACAACCACTCAGTTGCCCTCAAGTGTGTACGGGATTATGCCACACTAGCGACACATGCGTGCGTGTAGGACAATTTTGTTTACCAGACTTGTTGCTTAGCAGCATGAACTGATGGATCAGGACGGCATCCTCCTTTTTCGTCTGGGACCAGCAAAGCCAATGTTTGTGTTGACCTGCACCTCAGCTGTTCCTTTTAAAAACGGCATCGTCCGATCAGTTTGGGCTTGGGGCCGTTTGATTTATTCACTGTAAATTCCAGATTGAAGGTTGAGCCTTTTGAGTCCAAGGATGGCACAATTTAGCACATTTCTTAGTTTTGGTGCACCGGCGCGGGGTTGACATTTTATTACGTGCGTTCATGCAAACACAGATGTCGATTTTTTTTTTTCTGTGAAAGGTTTTTATTCTCGCTCATTTTTAATTGACAATGGAGAAATAATCAAAACTTTTTAAAGTTACTGTTAGAAAGGTGTTTTTAGACAGGACTTGACTTGAGGTTTTGCTTTCGACCTTCCCGGTAATGTGTTTCTGGTGCCTTTGATACATTGACAACACCGACTTATCATTCTGGTTGACATGCTTCGGAATGTCATTTGAACATTCCAAAACCTGTCAACATAATTAACTCCTAACTTAAGTAGGTCTTTTGCTTGGTCCTTTGGGGCAACTTGTTCATCTCCACAATTAACAAGACTCGTTTGGACCGGTTTTTATCGAGGCACGGCGCTGTCTAAATTAATCTTAGGGTATTGTCACTCAAAGCTATGATGGGTGGCCGTGTTGTGCTCGATAGACCCCCGAGTCCAAAAGATGCTTTGTGTGGACTTGGTCCCAGCTCAAATCAAACCTGCAAGTGTTTTACCACTTGACTGCTTCTTTTTGGTGGTGGTGGTGGTGGTGGTGGTGGGGGGGTTTGAAGTGGCAAGAGCTGAGGAAGCTATGTCTGCATCATCTGACCCAGTTGGGATTGAATTTGAATGTTGCAGTGTTTCTGCTGTGTAATAGGTTATATGGGAAGTGGCTTTCATCATCTTAACTGTACTGAAAGAGATTTGGGTCAGCATCTGGGGCATTGGCTCTTGGACAAGATGTCACTATACTGCAGGGTGAACCTTTTTTTAAGTGTGGATGTTTCAGCTAAATGGAACACGCTCTATGCCCACGAAAAAAAAAAATAACGAAGCAAAACGAATAACCATTGAAACAAAATCGACTGTCTACATTGTTACTGTCCCATGGCAAACCCGCTCAAAAAAAAAGACGTTTTGCCAGAACTATTTAATAAAGCACTCCACATAGTTATGAGACGGGTTTTACACAAGAAATATTACTCGTTCTTTTTAAAGCATCCCGAGTAGGCAGCCGTCGGCTTGTGCTCTCATGAGCCTTGCTTTTTGTTGTGGTTGTTTTTGTGTTTGTTTTGTCACTTTGTGTTTGTTGTTGCGTCGTGTGGACCGGATGTGGATTGTTTTTCAGCATTTTTTGGCCACGACAGGGAGGAGACTCGGTGCTTGGCGGTTGCGCCTTCTCTGCAGCATGGGTATACCAGCACTGCTTTTGATTGGGAGGAATGTCGGTGCCATTTGACTGTCATTGCTGGACAGCTCTGGGGCGCTTGTGTTTTTTTTTGCGCCTCTAATGGGCAGCGTTTTACACAGCCCCGCTTTGTTCAGCGGAGAGATCGGGTGCTGTTGGACGGTCTGCGGCTGGATGGATGCAAGGCTTGAGGAGCCGACGATGAGAAGAAAGGAGCGTCAGGACAGAGCGCCGATGCGAATGTGGAATTGGGAATCGCAGCTTGGAGTTGAAGCGGATTGTGTGGGACAGGAGATGTGAGCCAATCTCTTTCCGTCAATGGACGCTACAGCTTCGTGTTTGCTTTCAACACTTAGCTTGTAGCAGACGTGTGCACATTTTCAGCATGACGACTCTGATCCACTGGTGAAAGGACACTTTGATCCTCTCCTCTTTCATCTACAACTGCTTCAAACAACAAAGTGTATGCAGGAAAAGTTATTAAGATTGCTCGACTGTCTGTGTCTTATGTGTTATGTTGTGTCATTTTTGTTATTTTGACTTCAAGATGGCGCCGCGAGAGTGGCTGCCTTTCCAGCCGCTCCTATATTTTGTTCTTCTACTTCTTCCTTTCATAACTTTGCTGCTGTGAATTGGGAATTTCTCCATTGCGAGACGAATAAAGGTTTTCTAATCTAATCTAATTTGAATATTTAGTGACGTTTAGGCGGCACGGCCGTCTGCAAGCTCGGACATATATGAATATAACAACTGCTTCCAAAGACAAATGGATTCTTACGAGCCACTATCGTTCAAGATTTGGATGTAGTCGGACTCTGCTCCCCCGCCCCATCTTTTTCCAGGCCCAGCGATGCAGTCGTCCGCATAAGAAATCATTGCAAATATACACAACTCACAAAAATGTGAAAACTGGGTGAAAAATCAGGACAAGCCTGAAATGCATTCAAGCCTTTACAGGTGAACTTCATGTGACCTTCTCTAAGCTTTTGAATGCACATTTCCAACTGTTAAATGTTTCAGTACAGCTGTAGGGGTGCATTGTGATCAAGAGAAAGGCAGGTTTTCATTGGTTGTTGAGCTGCGCCTTTTCAATTTAAGGACAACACAGATATTTGTGTGGGATTGGCGAACCATACAATTCATGTTTGACATTTTCCACAACAAGCTCAAAAAAAAAAGAAGCATGGATGTGGCAGTGATATTCTGGAATCAGTGAAACAATGTACCTATTGAACATCCAATCAGATTGCTCCAGCGCCTTCCTAGAACGCTCGCAGTCCCAAGGGGTCAAGTTATTTGCATTGTATCCGCCGCGGAATGCTATGATATGCTTTGATGTCTTGCTTACAGTTGGTGAGGGAATGAGGCAATTGCCATTTCTCAGTCAAATAAGGAGGTGAAGTTATCATGAATTCATGATTAATGCGCCGTTTCTGTCCTTACAGGAGTTACAAGTATGGCTTAGCATTTCGTTTGCTTGCAATAGCAACGGTTTTCCACACCGGTGAGTTTACTTTCCCATTTTTGCAGGTTGAGAGCAGCCATGTCAGAGGAGGCGGTGCGTCAAACGCGCAGCCAGAAGAGGGCCATGGAGAGGGACAGCACGGGAGACATGGACTCCAAACGGGTCAAGTTGGAGAAAGGGGCCGCCGAGGGAAAACCCTTGGACCCGGATGGTGCCGAAGCGGACGGTGTCGCACTCAAGAGTGAGCCGTCGGCCAAGCTGTCAGCCAGCATCCTAAAGACTGGGGAGGTGAAGGCCACCATTAAGGTGGAGGTGCAGACGGGGGACGAGCCTGTCGATATGAGCACATCCAAAAGGTGAGCATGGTGTTTGCCTTCGTGTTCTGCGGTGACATGCTTTTGCTTTCCATCGTACATGGGGATGATAGCGATACGCAAACATTTCTTCCTGTACAATAAGGCTCAGTGTTGTCCGCACTAAACCACTTTCTTCCTCCAACTTCCGTAATCAGCTTTCAAGCTAAGTGAGGGTAAAGGTGCAAAGAACACATGAGCGTTTCTTGATCGCACTTGCGATCTGGCAGGCGGCACATTGATCCGTGTTCTTCGCCGGGGAGGAGTTTGCCTATAAAGTTATTTTTAGTGTCTTTGCGTTCAAGCTCAATGCCTTGTGGTTGCACAGAGCTGTCCACTGGAGTTTCAGGTTCCTCTCGAACTCAGGCGAGCGCAGTACAGGAAGTTGCGGGGCGGCTGCTTATGAAGCCTGCCCCTCATAATGAGGGCGGGGGGGAGTTTGATGCAACTGTGGGGCCCGGGCTCCATTTTCTCCCGCGGCAGCACCTGAGCTCGCCTCACTCCTCGCACAAAATGAAGACTATGTGTCACAAACTGGTTCCAACTGGCCGTTGCCATGGTTTCGACGTTGGAAGGAGCAGTTGGACAAGGGAGGGGCCTGGAGGAATGGTGGATGTGTCACATGACCAGGCCGACAAATGCCTGATGTTATGTGATGAAAGATGAATGCGTGCGGCGACGCGATGGCAGTTGAAGTGGAAACTGAAAGCTGACTCAGCTCGGTTTGTTACCTTTGAACCGGCCTCAGCATATGTCTAATTAGTCACGACGCAACGCATACAAAACTGTTCAATATGAATCGATTAGTGTTGTGGGAAGTCTGACTTTTTCCATGAGGAACCTTTAGTCTGCTTGCTACTTTGGAGTTATTGATAGAACTCACTGGCCCCAATTTTGTCGCATCATCTCTTCAGTATACGGCCGTGCCGATGGTAAAGCTCCATGCGAAGCATCCGTTGTCGCTGGAAAAACGTATTCCTGATTGAGCCATGCTTATAGTCTGCGGTTCAGATGTAAAGCCGAGGCATGCAAAAACCTTACATGGACCTTACATAACCAACCTTATGTGGGAGCTCTTCCCGGCTGAGTGGCAACGACAACCTCGACAACCAACGAGCCACAGCCCCCCCCCCCGCCTTTGCCATTTGTCCCATGTAATAGCACCCGTGTTTGACAATTTCAATATAACTGCGTTTATGGAATGTACACAGCTGCCCCCTCAGGCTACAGGAGGGCAAACTGTCAGCAAGACGCATACTTTTAATCTGACTAATACATGAGTGAGTTGGCCATCTTTGGACTTTTGAAAGATTTCCAGGAGTTACACATATCGTTTTTGATTCACGCCTGGCGTATTGTGTCGCATGTGTAGTTTCGGTAGTGTATATGCAGCTTCCTGCGAAGCTGTCCCGCTGAGGGGTGTGTCGTAGATGGCGGCTAGCGGCCTTGCGCATTTGAAGACAGAACTGTGCACCAAAGTGCGAAGTGAGCGTGTTGGGAGTATAAAAGATGAACAAGTACCGTTGGGGGAGGGGTGCGCCAAGTAGCGACTGGTTGAGTGACTGAGTGAGAGCGTGTACACAATAGGTTGGCTCCTGGCCATGTATTCCCCTCCCCCCAACACTGTCACCCTCTGCCGTGTCTCCAGCGGTCCTCCGCTTGGCTCAACTTGTGACTTTGGCGTCGGCAGCTGGGAGGGAGGGGAGAACCGAGGCCCAGGCTCTCCCTGTCCGACTAGGCCACAGAGGTAGGGGAGGAGGAGGTAAGGCCTCGAGGTTCTCTGTGGTGAGACGGGCCTATGCAGTGACACGTTTTGGAGTCAGTCTTTCCAGTGTGGGTGCGTCATTCATCCATCGAACCAAACCTCAATGTCACTCAAGTCTTCTTCAGCCAGGTCTTCTTCTGACTTTTCGTAGATACAGCGTTTAAATCAGAAGGGAGACAGAAGAGAAGACCTTCCGTGCAACCATGGTGTTGTTTGGTCGAGACGAACCTTTGTTGTTCTCTCGTTTGCTCCCTCTGCCGCCATTACTCTATTATTGATCTCCCGGTTCTTGTCCTCTTGTGTGCCTCGGAGCACATTTTCGCCACATTAGGGGAGGGTAACCAAAACTCTAATTAAATACCGCCCCCTAGCGGACATAGGGGAAACACAGGCTCTGTGTTGCAAAGACTGGAAAGTTGAACATCTGCTTCGTTGCACGAGTCAATAACAGATGGATTTTTTTCCGATTTCAATTTTCATTTTTATTGATTTTTGACATTTTGAAGCCAAATGTTCCTCGTTACCGGATGCAGTGTTTTTTTTTTTGTTTTTTTAAATAATCGTAGCATTCTTCCATTTAGATTTTATGGTAATATTATGAATAAAATAGCTCTAACTTTACATCGTACAGTATAAAATTAAATCAACCATTAATGCAATGTAAAACATTACAATATAATACTACACCTTGCCATCAAGTGACAGCCGGCATTCCGCTGTTAGCTATCAGCTATTCTGAGAAGCTAATGTGGCATTCTACATTGGTCATCTCAACTGAGCACTGAATGAGGTTTAGATGACACTCAACTGCTGGATAGCAGTGACAGATAATTCAAGTCCTGGTCCTAGGGTCACAAAAAGGGCAGTACCGTCTCCGGATTTAATATCTCATCGTAATGGGATCATAAACATCCATCATGAAACACTCCCTAATGCTGGCAACATGAGGTGGACACTTGGATTCTTTCTGCTTAAAATGAGCCCGCATCATAACTTCTGCTGTATATTCTTCTATTCCAAAAGTCAACGTTTTACAAGCGTTATGGTGTTAGTTTGGTTGCTTCTCTATATGGGTTTTTAGAATGAAGTCATGCAGCATTCAGTCAAAGCGGGATTCCGAAACACTTTATTCATGCTCCCTGACTGTCTTCCCTTCAGCGAAATCAAGAGAGAGCGCCAGCCGCCATCACCAGACGATGTGATTGTGCTGTCTGACAACGAGCCATCCAGTCCCCTCATGAACGGCCACTGTTTTACCAAGACAGACACAGAAAAACTTATGGTGGGAAAACTGCAGCGCTAGTTTGCCGGGTGTTGACAAGGTCTATTTAGATTTGGAATAGTAACATTTTTAATTTCTGTTTTCCTCTTGTCCTATGCAGAAGAGTTCTCCCAAAGAGCGAGAGCAAATAATCAAACAGCTCAAAGAAGAGCTACGACTCCAAGAAGCCAAGTTGGTGCTGCTTAAGAAACTACGGCAGAGCCAGATCCAGAAGGAGAGCACAGCTCAGAAGGTAAAACAAAAATGGGAAAAAAAAGAGGCTCAAGTTCATACCGGGCCACAAGATTTATGTCTGATGTTGGAGTTGTCTGCTGAGCTATTTTGGCTCTGGATAAAGCCCTGGAGTCTTGTGCTGAGGATCAGCTGATGCCAGCATTTTGATAGACAGACAGATCATTTCATTGGGTGATGCATGTGTGACATCAACAAATTATGAGACATTCACAGAAGCATCTGTTGGAATCCTGCACAATTGTTACTTTGTATGACAGAATTGAAATGCCTTTCCTTCCCCAGGTATCCGGCTCTGTGGCCACTCCTCCTCCTCTGGTGAGAGGTAGCATTACATCAAGCAAAGGACCCCTCCAGGTACACACAACAGCATTGCTCTCAGGAGATGGTCCTCAAATGGTTGTAGGTAGGGGTCGAGCAACTCAAGTTAATGTCGTTGGCGTTGACGAGATGAAAGACGAGGCGAAGATGATTTATTAGTGACGTCATTGATGAAAATAAAAATACAAGTCACTGTTGGCTGAATGTAGTTGTTGTAATTACATTTCAGAATAGACTTCAGGATTGTGTCCATGTTGCCAGTCTCATTTTTAATGCCTGAAGCATCCATATGTCACCAGTCTCATTGGGTGTTGGACCAATCCACATCAAAGAATAACATTTTAAATAGCACACAGATGCATTTAGTGGACATAACATTTTGGCGACACAGCTGGAGTTTCACTTGACGCCGCCACTTCTGTTCCTCACCACCAGTCCCAAGCTAGCATGAATCTCTTATGACTCGACTCTATATGAGTAGCGATCATTGAAACAGGATAAGGTAGCACGGCTCTGCTCTTCCACTATCGTCTTATTTTCATAGTTTTTATGGATGCATACATATGTCCACAGTGTCGCCTTGTTGCCTGGACATTTCAGGATGTGGGCTAGCGAAGTCAACTCATCGATTCAACCCTTATTGTATCGTATCATGTGACACGTGTTCATAGTGTTGCGCAGACCTGGTATAGTGTAATTTATGTTGACAGGTAACGGGTCGCAGCTCAGGCACGGTCATCCCTCCGCCTCTGGTGAGGGGTGGTCAACATATCCCGTCCAAACACAGCTCTCAGACCACCATGCCCCCACTGGTCAGAGGAGCCCAGGTTAGTCCCAACATTCTTCACATCTGATGTACCGCCTTCAATGTCCTACCTCCACTCACGTCTCTGGCTCTTGTGTCCTTTTGGGTTTTGTTTGCTTCTGCATTCGGCTGCAATCAGCCTGTTACTGTGACTCCCCAGCAGATCGCCAGCCTGCGTCAGCAGCAGCAGCAGCACGGCGGCTCGGGCCCACCTCCGCTTCTGCTGGCTCCACGGGCATCCGTGCCCAACGTCCAGGTCCAAGGACAGAGGATCATTCAGCAGGGCCTCATTCGGGTGGCTAACGTGGCCAACAGTAATATATTGGTCAACATCCCACAGGTGACAATATAGCCATGTGCCTTTTCAAATTCTGGAATTATATGACCTTTGGAACATTTAGCTTGAGACGGTTCAGCTGTGTGTGTGTGGGACTTGGGGGAAAAGTTGGTTTGGTTTCTTCACTTCACCCCCCCCCCCCTTCCACACACACACACACACACACCTCTCAGTGCTTTGAGAAGTGCATTATAAATGTTTGGTCACTCAGGTGGGTTCTGTTATTGTGTCCAGGCGTCTCCAACGGGCATTAAGGGTTCTTCACTGTCGCCAAACTCTGGCATCAATGACTCGCCTGCCAGCCGCCAGGCCGCCGCCAAGCTTGCCCTTCGCAAGCAGCTGGAAAAGACGTTACTGGAGATCCCGCCGCCCAAACCACCTGCCCCCGAGTTCAACTTCCTACCTTCCGCCGCCAATAATGAGTTCATCTACTTGTTGGGGTTGGAGGAAGTGGTGCAAAAACTCCTGGAGATGCTTGGCAGAGGTGGGTGGGCCTGTCATTCTGTTACAGTGAAACTCCTCTACAACGAAACCTATGTGGGTGAAAATACCCGCTCGTGTGAAAAAGAATTTTTGCTCCCACTACAACGAAAAGCCCCCTGTTCCGTTATACGAAATCTTTTTCTCTGCTCTTGCCTCGCAACGAGATTCACTACAACGAAAACAAACCTTCAGTCTAATCCAACCTCTGCGTGCCACAGCGACCTCTACTGCTTTGTTTGGAAACGGCAACAGCAACCACCACACTGGTTTACACATGTGCAGTAATACAGGAAGTATTTGTTTCAGACGCAGCACGAACATTGCATTGCTAAAATGGCGACAAACGGACCGTTGCATACTAAGGAGTTAAGAAAAGAAAAGCTTTAACGCTTGATCACAGGATAAAGATAATAAAAATGAATGATGGAGGAAGCAAAATAAAAGAAATTATGCAAGAAATTGATGTAAGTGAAAGTAAAAGCTGATCGTAAATTTCGCAATTTCTTTCCCTTTTTTTCTTTCTACTCTGGCTGTATGAAGTGTCAAATAAATGTATGCTCATACTTATGCACTATTGGAATGAAAATAAAAAGTACACATTTGTTTTTTGTGTATGCTCGTGTTTACGTCTGAGATAAAATTTGCGACAGTGAAAAGTCCCCAGCTGTGAAAAGATTCTTGCTGCAAACATGATTTCGTTGTGGAGGAGTTTCACTGTATTGACTTTGAGGTGTTGGTAAAGTGTTGTAATAAGTCCCCTGACTCTCCGACCCACAGGTAATCTAGGTCCAACGGCCGGCATGTCCAGCTCTATTCCCAAAGAGCCGTACACCTGCACCCAGTGTAAAACTGATTTCACCTCCCGCTGGAGGAAGGAAAAGGCCGGGACCATCCTGTGTAACCAGTGTATGTCGTCCAATCAGAAAAAGGCCCTTAAGGCCGAGCACACCAGCCGGCTGAAGGCGGCCTTCGTAAAGGCGCTGCAGCAGGAGCAGGAGATCGAGCAGCGCATCCTCCAGCAGGCCACCACCTCCTCGGCCACGCCCGTCTCCAAAACCACCTCGTCCTCTCCTTCGCTGTCCAAAAGCGAGGTGCTGGTGTCTCACCCGTACAAGCAGGTCCGGGCTGCCATGCCGCACAGATCTGTGACGGGGCACCACTCTGCCATTAAGCAAGTAAGCGCCACCTAGCGCACAGGCGCGTTCAGCTTCAGCGAGTCATTGCGTTTTGGCACCACTCATTCCCCTCACCCTTCTTCGTCACAGCTGCAGAGCGCAGTGACGGCCGCAGCGTTGAGCACTAGGCCAGGTAAGCATGGGGCGGCGCGCCCGCTCCAGCAAGGGGTGAAGGTCAGCGCCGGTGGCAGCAACAGTAACCAGGGCAACGTGACTGCCTGGAGGAAGGGCAGCACCAATGCAGGTAGATGACACTCTTTGAGGGAATGACATCCTCTGCCATGTTTTTTTATCATATTAATATTGGTGGCACTATCCTTTTACCCCTTACTTCATCTCAATTTTCCCATTGTAGTCTTTATTCTGCCAAAAGTTTGTCTCTCTCATGTTATAGATAAAGTAAACAGAGAAAACATTTTCTAAAGAAATATGATATAGGTTCATTCATCCCGTGAAGGAAAATGAAGCTGCTACTCTACATTACATCCCCAGTTTGAATTATAAATATAAGATGTACTGACATTTAAATGACATTTAAAAGGCAACTCTTAGGTGTCCATCTACACATTGAGTGAGAAGCCCCGTCTGTCTCTGTACTTGACTTTTCTCAGAATTTGTCCTTGATAGTTTTTGTTCTTTAATGTTCACCCTAACCCGCACAATAGATTCCGCCGGTCAGTGGTAGTTGTGTTTGAATAGTAGTCCATGTTGTGTTGCACGTTGTTGCGAATTGTGTGGTCATATTGGATAAAATGGATCCACTCACCTTCCTGTGGACAATAACTTCATCCCCTCATCTTTGCTCTCACCCTGCATGTCGAAACAGCCTGGGTGCATTTTGTTTTAACCACTTTATGTCCTGCCAGGCGTGACTATGGCCTACGTGAACCCCAGCTTGTCCGCCCACAAGACCACCTCCTCTGTGGAGCGCCAGCGGGAATACCTGTTGGACATGATCCCTTCCCGCTCCATCTCCCAGGCGGCCAACACATGGAAATAATACCGCCTCATCTCCCCCCGCCCTCCCGTTCCTATTCTTATTCCCTCCCTTAATATCTATGATAGCCATTGTGCGCCCACCCATCTATCATATTATCATTCTAATCCTTTCTATGAACATGATGCAGGGAGGTAGTAAATCTGCTCCCTGTTTTTTTTTTTTTCTTGAGATGGAGAAATTCCTCCATTTCCTCAACGAGAGCCCATTCCCCAAGTCTAGGATACAAGGATTGTGTCCAGTATATTTTTATTTTTATTTTTTTTAAGGTGGTTTAGGTTCAAACTTCTCTTTTGGTTGACCATCTTAGAGTGGGAGTCGTCACACAATTCCCAAACTCCTCTGTCTATGGATTAGACAGGGAAAAGATATTAAGATTATTATCATTATTATTATTATTAGACACAACAGAATACACGCCTTAGCCCTTCTCCGGGAGGTCCAGTGCGGTGTCTGAACTGAAGATCTCGTCGCAGGGATTGTTTGAAATTAAGAAGAAAGAAAAAAAAAAGACTGTAAAAGTCCACACAGACTGCCTCTTCTCTCTGACCTCCATCGAGTGTACCAGAGAAGCCAATGAGTGTCGGATTCTTTTGTATGGCTGAATGTGAGGATTCTTGTCTGCGTGTTTTTGTTTTTCCAAATATTGTGCTCCTCCAATGTTTTGGAAGTTGCCTCACGTCGAGGTTGGAATTATGCGGGCTCACGTAACTGTTGAAGGTGGTTTTACATCTGCCGGTTTCCACGTCGTAGCTGACTTTTAAATATTTAGAAGAGAAAGAATAAAGATAAAAAAAGTTTCACTGAATATTGTAAAGTTCTGGGAGCCTTTTATAATGTTTTGAGGACTATCGTTGAGGGACGTAACACTTCCAAAAAACAAACAAACGAGTGGAGCCCAAATGTAATCCCTTCTGCTAGAAGGTTTGGAATTTATTTGAAGCCTCTCTGGAGTCAGCACATGATGTCATGCTAAAACTGGAGGGGGATTTGTCAGGAATGTCATTTTGTGACATGCTTTGTTTTTCTGTTGTTTTTGCTTTTAGTCCTTTAGGTTGTGGTGCATTGTTTTCTTCTCTAGACACAACTGTCCCTGGGTTTATTTATAGGGTCACGTGATTAGTAGAGACATGCGCGTGAATGGATCTCCGCCGCTCGTTCGGTCAAGAAGAAGCTGGGCAGCTTTCAGAATGTAGTGATGCAAAGCCCAACGCCGCCCCAGGAAGTCTCCTAACGTGTCATCGCGTCAGCTTCTTGACAGAGGTTGCGCTGGGGAAGATTGGACTTCAAACAGTAACGCTCACTGTGCTAGGTGTTTAGCTCCTTAACAACGGAGCCAAGTCTCCAACGTGTTGCAATAGCCAATAAAAGTGTGGCCAGGTTGCTTGTGAATTTGGAGTTCCACTGCCAGATCAGGCGAACTGGACATATTCTGTACCTCAGAGGCTCACCTGAAAAGCCTCACAAAACATTGATAATTAACATTTGTTGGATAGTATTTTGGCAGCGCAGGAGCTAAGTGGTCAGCTAGTCTGCTTCACAGTTTTGAGGTTCGGGGTTTGAGTCTCAGCTCCGGCCTTTCCATTCCAAAAACATTCATAACAGGTTTATTGAAAACCAGGTTTTCGATATGTGTGAGTGTGAATGTTGGTGTATATTGTACCTTGTGTTTGGATGGCAAGCAGTCCTGGGCCTGTCCTGCTTTTGGCAAAGAGTTAGCTGGGATAGGCTCCGGGCCCAGCTGGGACCCAAACCAAAAGTGGTATAGAATGGATGCATGGGTCATATTTCTTTGTAATTTAGGACAAATTGAACAAATTGTCCCATGGTGGAGAAAATCAGAATCAGAATCGCCTTTATTGTAATTGTATAGCATACAACGAAATGTGGGTGCCACTCCTTAGTGCCATTGTTTCCTGGTTTCACTTTGGACTTGAGCTCCCGTGTACGAAAAGCTGCGAAGGAAACATCCCAGGTTGTCTCTATGTTCCCGAAAGGCAAAAAAAGCAGAAGGAACAAAAACCTACATCTTGGGGATGCAAACGGCAAGACTGTCACTGTTTGAAATCAACACCATTCCGTTTGTTTTAGAGGGAAAGACGTGGCCAAACCCACACGGAAGAAAATGATGTATGAGGAGATATTTGTTTATTGCAGCCCCCTCCCCTATTAAACAATAAAAACAAATTTTAACCCACTCATGGCTGATTTGTTTTCCATAAATTCTTAAATGAAGTCCTTTGCAAGAATTCAAACTGGCTTACAGTCAACGTGACATTAGGATGTCATATAATGCAAAACGCTAATATTATGCAAAAGCATGTATCTCCAAATTCTTTTAAAAGTAATATCGATACTTTTTTAAAAATGCATAAAAACGGGTAGATGATTGCAGATTCTATTTCGCCCTCTAGTGGTTATGTATCATTACTTTCTAATGCGATATTATACTCAACAGGATATGGACTTGGAAGTGTTTTACTGGGAGAGCCTAGGGTTGTAACGGTAATGGCAATATCGCAATATTAAATTTGACGCAATATCGTCGTCGCCATTAAAAGCAGCACAATCATCAAAAGCGTGACTTTTGGTCCGCATAATCACAGAACACAATTTAAACTACATAGATATGTGTATGTTTTCACACGGTATCGTGACCTTTCTGAGATCGGTAACGTCCCTGCGAGATCGTGAAAATTATATTGTGAGGCATAAGTCATGATGCCGTATCGCATCCCTAGGACAAGGATTCAAGCCATAGCTTACCGGTAATTAAATTAATGTGTAGTCATCTGGATGAAATCCTTATTTGCATGGTCTCAATGATAATACCGTTTATTTGTACAATATTAGTTTCGTGACAGAGATGAAGACTTTCTACATTAATTGATGTGTACTGTACTGCCATACACAGACATCCAGTAAGATTTATTTTCTCAAATAAAATATACCCAATGGATTTTCTATATAGCATTCCATTTGTCGTAAACCTGCTTTCAAGCGTCCCCGGCCCCCAACATCCCTCGACGACTACGAGGATCATCAAATTGTTTTTTCTTCAAAAATACGAAGATTTGTTATCCCCCTTGAAAAGTGCAGTTTTTCTTCGGTGCTGCTAGATGGCAGCGTAGACCAAATGTTGCATCTTGAACCCGTTTGTCCTCAGTGAAACGTCACTTTTTAATTTTTTTTAATTTATTTTTTTTACAAACGTTTCCTGATAATACTGGAAGATGTACGTACACATATATGTATTTTTATCTGGTTATTTTAAGCTTTTAAATGTCGAGAAAAGGCTTTTCCAGGATTTTTTTAAAAATCACCCACATTTAACCTACCTTTTAATAGTGTTTATGCTCACAAACAATTTTTTTTGTGGCAAATACATTTTGAACGTCACTAAGTGGCGTATATAACACGTTACGTTTCCGTAAATGAGTTGCATGTTAAGTGGACAGATGTTTCTGCATATTGTAAATATTCCTTCCTGAGACGTAGTGGAACATGTCTGAAATTACAAGTTTACAATGTCTGTTTCCAAAATACTGCGACCCCATTTGGCGGAAAAATAACCGAATGTCATCCAAATGTTTACTTTTTCAAGACAAAGGAAAAGTGAGTCTCGCCAATATCCTGGTGTGCCGCCTGTTAAGTTTAGCTTTTATTTTAACATGCTTACCAGTGACTCAGTACGACAAAGGAGACAAAACTTTCCAACTCACTTCACTGATACTTAGGTAGCTTGACTAAGTAAAAAGGTTCTGTCATTCACGGTAACTTGATGTAATTCCAGCAGACAGCCAGTATACTTTGATGAGGATGATGCTGTCTTTATTTGCTGTGCATTTGCCTGGCTACTCCAAGTCAGCTTTCTTCTTATCTCAAATGCGGAACTGGCGCGTGCATGGAGTCCATTAATGCTTTGCAAGTGTTGCAAGTTTCCCTGATCTCATCTTTTCGCATTAAATATTGCCAAACTTGAGAGTGCTTCTGCCTTGAACAACAGAATTGTCAGGCAATTCCTTGTTATCAAATTACTGGGAATGGGATCTCAAAAAGAACTGGTTTTTGATTCCCATCCCCACTAATGAGACAGGAAAATGGATGGATGCATCAATGCATGGGGTGCGGCTATTGATCAGTGGGCGGACAGCCAGGAAGATTATGATCAAGTTCCGCAAAAGATGATTTGATCACAAGGAATGAAGCGATTTCAAGAGGGTGCCTAATAAGGAAATGACTTCGCCTGATAGAATCATTCCATGCCATCCATACCCCCTCAAAAAATATGAACATTTTAACCAAGTGGATTTGGATTTTAATGAAACTTGTACAGTACTTGTTGATAGTGATGGCACAGCACTACGTTACAAATTTTAGGTCAATTGGAGCAGCGGTTTGGGAGCTACGGCCCGCCAAATGTGGACATTTATGGCAAGTTGTTGTTGGAAAGGGATTTCAACAAGGATTGCAAATCTGCATTCATTTAGAAGATGGGTGCACACTTTAATAACGTGACCTTATGACCTATAATTTGACCTTGTGGATCATGTGACCTTGGCATTTTTAAAAATTAAGTCTAACGGCTCACATGTTCTTGAAAACATAACATTTTCAGAGATTCCATTTTATTTTGTCAAGCAAAGGTGTCAAAAGTATCCATATCCTTGATATCAATGACAATTCAACTTTATATTTTTACTATTATATCCTCGGCGGCCCGGTAGTCCAGTGGTTAGCACGTCGGGTTCGATTCCAGCTCCGGCCTCCCTGTGTGGAGTTTGCATGTTCTCCCCGGGCCTGCGTGGGTTTTCTCCGGGTGCTCCGGTTTTCTCCCACAGTCCAAAAACATGCGTGGCAGGCTGATTGAACACTCTAAATTGTCCCTAGGTGTGAGTGTGAGCGTGGATGGTTGTTCGTCTCTGTGTGCCCTGCGATTGGCTGGCAACCGATTCAGGGTGTCCCCCGCCTGCTGCCCGGAGACAGCTGGGATTGGCTCCAGCACCCCCGGCGACCCTAGTGAGGATCAAGCGGTTCGGAGGATGAATGAATATTATATACTCAACACTATCAAACAAATAGATGTTTCATTTAAATCAAAATCTTGGTTTGACTCAACTCTGTGTTTTGGCATGGAACGGCCCAATAGCTGCATTGCAAAGAACACAGAAATCAGGAAGGGGGCAAATATTTTTAGCACAGTCCTGTAATTCCAAAATTGCAATTTTACCAGGAAAAAATATCCAAATTATACATGGAAAACTATAGATTACTACATAATCTCATGAGGGGAAAATATACAAGAAATGTTATCCATAAAGGTTTAAGAATTTTACGATTTGAAGTGATTCAATTCAAATTGTTAATTGTCTATGAAAATGAAAGTTGCATCTAAAAAATATTTATTACCACTTTAAAAAAATTAACGTGTTGAATTTAAGTTAAACACAACTGAACTGCACTTGTACGGTGATTAATTCTCATACTACTAGATGGAGCCCACGTTCCACTTGTGGTCCTCGCACCACACTTTGAGAATCACTGACCTAAGTCATTTTTAAACATTTTCAGCAAACAGAAAAAAAAAAAAATCAACAAACAGGAAGACTCCACTTCGGGTGATTCAATCTCTGTGGATCACCATGACCCGGATGACTGAGGTTTGACACAGACATAAAGAAACAGCCATTTTTAAAAATTACTTTTTCTTTTTTTTGGCAGGTCAATTGGTATTTTTCATTTTCGTTGTAATTGCAAGTTACATCGATTGTGGTATCATCCATCTCCACAACACAGGAAACATCTGATGGGGAAACAAACGTATGCACGCCCCCATTTTGTTTTGGTATGCGACTAAATTTATCAGCCTCATGTGAAATGTTTGTCTCCCCGCTGTGACGCCTGCTCTACATTCCACATCAAGGGATGCTTTGGTCGCCGAGGAGCGCGCACAAATGTGTGTGTGAATTTGAGGAAGGGGGTCGTGCAGCTCTGATGGTGGCCGCCTGAGCCAATCAGCCGGCTCGCGTTGCCTCTCCTGATTCTTAATTGGCCGCCGCTCTATGAGTGAGTGTGCCGCTTTTTCGTGCTGCTCAGTGGGGATGAGACAGGAGACTGACGAGGACCATCTGCATCCGAGAAATCCATTGTGAAAATAGACTGCTCAGTGTGTGCTTGTTCAGAACACAGCGTCCGGGGGGGTGCTTTGGTCGAGGCGCGGCTCCTCCTCGATTGTCTTTGTATCAGTTCTGCTGGGTGACAAACAGATGGACAAGATGAACCACAGCTCAGCTGAAGCGGAGACTGAAACCATAGAACCACTGCGATACCTCAGGTAGGCACCCCCCACTCATGAAATGTCAATCATGCAGGTTGAATGGGATGCAAATTTGAACTTCAGTTCAGTGTGGATGATGATGATGACGATGATGATGATCACACCATACTCCACCTCCAATTTTGTTGAAATCAGAAAAATGCGAAAGACAATCGCATGAGAGTATCTTGATCCCCCCCCCCCCCCCCCCCCCCTCCCGGAAGAATAAAAAGTGATAATCCATGGATAAGGTCCAAATGTCATGAGGAAAAAGTTATATTTTTATGAGTCAATCTATCTGAGCCAAGTGAAATTTGAATTTTTTTCTCACATAATCTGACTTTACCTGTAAGCAAGCTGATGTTATTCTTGGAAAATTACTTTATTTATTTTTTTTGAAAAAAGAAAAAAAACACATTCCTAAAAGATTTGGTGCTCATACATATCCCTTTACCTTTTATTCTAAAAAACAAATGTAAGACGGCCACTTATATATTTTTTTAAGAGAGACAATTTGCAAAGATATATTTTTTCCTCATAAAATTACTTTTTTTTTGTGAGAAAAATGGATTTGGGGGGAAAAAAACCTTGACAATTGTTAGATTGCACACATAACTTCTGGAGTGAGACACTTCTCATTAGAATACAACTTTCTTGTCCAATATGACTTCTCATAACATAACTTGAGAAAAATGCAATTTCTCAAATATTCTGGAAAAAAATGCAACCACGGCATTCTCATAACATCCCCTGGCCCCTCCCCCTCAGAAAATATGAATTTGAAGTTGTAATATCACTTGAACAAAATCTGATTCAACTCTTTCATGCACCCTGTAACCTGATAACATAAGCTGTCCACTTTAGTAGCCGCTGTCCCTGAAAGGGTTAAGAAGGAAAAGTCCCATTGAAACAAAAGCACTTTCCCAAGCTGAGATTCTTTCATTTTCCATAATTTGACTTCATTCTTGAAAACAATCCATCACTGCAATTCCATTGAAATGGAAGCATGAACAATTATTCACTCTGGTGTGCGGTTGTGTGCGTACGTACGGTACCCTTGTGCGACGACATTCCTGCTTGTAATGAATTCACATTTAAAATATTCATGTCATTAGCACGTGGCTCATAAATCATTTCCAAATGATGCATTTATATTCATGAAGCGTGATGGGGAAGGTGGGACATAGGCCAAATGTTGGCTGTGGCGCCGCGCACGACTGAAATGTACGATCATTTTGTCATGACGACACGGAATTGAATTTTGGCTCGCTCGATATTTAATCTTTATTGGTCGTTTGAGATCAACGTGGTGTTTGACCGCCTGACATTTTTGTCAGGGGTTTCTCATTCTTCCAGGTCACAATTTGCATCTGAGGCTACTTGGCTCTTCTGGGGCTTGTTTTTTCTTTTTTTTTAAGCTAGAAAGCTCTTGATTGTGACTAACATCTTGTGCCACGATGCTTGAAATAGAGAGATTCAAAGATGAGAAAAAGCACGAGGCCTTTTGGAATTAACGTATTTTGCCTCGGAACTTGACTACACGAGTGAAGTGACCGAAAAGTACTTGGAGGATGGGTCGTACGAATTCTAAAAAAAGCCACCCCCCAAATTTTCTTTACTTTAATAAATTCTGTGCAGCCCTACTACTCTAAACGCAGCATTTTGATTAAGATTGTGTTTGTGGAATATGAGTTGTGCAGTAAAATCCACCCGTTTTTGGCCATCTCATGGGGCGGCCATTTTGCTATGAGCTGTCCATTAAAAATGACATCATCTTTGCTCAGGACTCAGGTAACGGCCAATCACGGCCCAGCTTCAGTAAAACACCTGAGCCGTGACCGCTCGTTAACAGAGCCCTGAACAACTGTGATGCCACTTTCGGACAACTGAAAATGACAAAATGGCCGCCCCCTGAGATGGTTAAAAGACGGTGGATTTTGATGGTTCACTCATATTCCACAAACGCAATATGAACCAGAATGCCGTGTTTAGACTAGTGGAGGCGCGGAGAAGATACTCCTGTGGAGAAAATTTGGGGCGTGACTTCCCCTTTAAGGATATGGCGGCATAAAGGTCAGGAGATTTGACTTTAAAAAGACACTTGTCACAATTTTTGCCCCATTTTACGTAAATTTGTTCTAATCTGACTTTAATGGAGGTAGAGAATTATGGACAAACCGTGCCCGGGAGCAAATCCAGCCTCTCCGTCTTGCCGACTGTGCCTATAAATAAAAATGGCCTGGCTGTCACACAGCCAAATGCAGCTGCCAGCATTCGAACGGTGATGGGCAGTGCACCGCCTGAGGAATAACAACAAGTTTTCGTGACGCGCCAGTGTCCCGAAGCACCACCGGTTCAGACGGCTTGACAAAGTGCCACTGCGGCAGGTGAGATGGCTTGTTGGGGGCTCACGTTTGCCAAGGTAGAGGCCGGCAGAGAACGTTCATCATCACGTCAGAGTACAATTAGTCTCAAATAATGGCCATACTTCTCGTCACCAATCATCTGTATCAAACGCTACCACCGCTGAGAATATCGCACATCCATCCACTTTCTATAGCGCTTGTCCTCAATCCGGTCGGGGTGAGCTGGAGCCTGTCCTAGCTGACTTTTTAAGTGAGAAGATCCAATTTTCAATTTGCAAAGGCTTCATTTTGGGGTGTGGAAATATTATATAGAGTCAAGATAATTTCAATGCTTCAGAAGTGTAGTTTAAAAGTTGCAGTGAGAACTGGATCGGATGATTGATGATTTAATGATTTACATTTTACGCCACACTTGTATAATGTCGTGAACACAAGTCAAAGTTAAAACTCATTGAAGTAGATCATTAAACAGTCTTGCATATTCATTCATCAGTCACTTTTAGTGTAAGCCTAACCTAGACGACCAAAACATTTATCCATCGTACATCTGATATTATTTTAATACAGATCAATTTAAGATTGTGTTTGTTTAAAAAAAATACATGGAAAGAGGACCTTGAAAAATAACTGTATATTGAAATTAATTAATTGCAATGCTGAAGATATATATATATATATATAAATTTTGGGGGGGGGGGGGATCATTCAGCCCAACTGATGAGCTATTTTTAGAACAGGTCTGACAATGTGCCGTTGTTGTTTTGGGTTTTTTTGCCAAAAGTCACCTGAAAAAGGCTCCAGCTCACCCACAGCACAAATGAGCCCACAATGGATGGATCAATTGTCCGAGTACACACAGGAAGACATTTAGGTTTGAAGTGGCCATTTTAGGATCATTTTGGTCATTTCCATTTTTTAAAAAATCCTATTGCCACCAAATCACAGAACGAGACAGCTGAGTGATGGCCAACCCCCATGGGCAGAACTATATATACTCAATAGCTCCAGTCCCGACACTCCGACTTTCCTTTACTGTACTTCCTTATCCAGCATTAAATATAAATGAACAGAAGAAAAGAAAAACTGCGCCATGCGGTGCTCTCGATGCAAAGTTACCTACCATCTTCCCCCATCATGATTTCACTCAAAAGAAGCCGAGATAAACATCCCTGCATAATGCAAGCCAGCACCCAATGCCACATTCTACAAAAGCGAACGCTAATCCTATTTTAGCTCTGCATAAAAACGGTTTCAGAGAAGACCGAAAAGGTTGCACCCATTCGGCAGGCTGAAATGTCACACGGAATTTGCTTCCTTTGTCTCACTTAAAGAGACCACCCACTCTAGAAGAAAGAGGGTCTCTCCACACTGGCCTGCGTACCACCTCGCGCATGTTTGCATCTCAGAGTGGAGGGTCAATGCTTTCTCTCCTCCTTTACAGAGCTCATTTCCACATAAATACCCCCACAAAACATGAAATGTTCGAGAGCCGACACAATGTTTTTTTTCTTTTCTTCCGGACTGGATACTAAAAGGACACAAGGGCGTCCCCCATTTTTTTTTTTCGAGCACATCAGGTTTTTGAGAAGTTGCATTTATAAAGCTTACGCAATAGGGAGTTTACCACGGGTTATATCATTCACCTGTTGCTGAACTGAAAAGCTCAGATATAATCAGATTTCTTTCAATATATTTAACTTGGAGTTTGCGAACAGCTGGGACAAATCTTGTCGTTCTAACTGCAAATTAGTGAGGTGTGAGTGAGGCATTGGTTTTTGGCTTCGGTGGGCAAATCTTTGCAACGATTGATTTCTGAATTCATTTTAGAGTGACTGCGCCGTTCCGTGCTTGGCTTGGCGACAAGTCCAGAGCGTACCCTGCCAATTGCCTCTGATCAACTGGGATAGGCTCCACATTAGCCGCCACCCCGAGGACAAGCACGACACAAAAGTGAAAGAACTCTGTTGTTCCGATTTGATGACGCTAAATCCCATCCGAGAACCCCGATGCTTAATTACGAATGATAAGAGGCTTGTGTCTTTCGGTGTGCTGGCAGGATTTTCTTTTGTTAATGAGTTATTTGTATGCGTGTTTTGGTTTAGCAAGGGGCAGGAGGGGGAAATCAATCCTATCGACTGAAGAAAATTGATCTTGAGCTGAGCCTTTGCGGGGTGGCGAGCGTGTTAAATGAGCGCAGGTTGCCCGATATCATGCATCTCTCACACACACACACACACACACACACACACACACACACACACACACACACACACACACACACGTTTGTTGCCTTTTTTGTTGATCAGACATGTCTGAGCCGACACGGGTTTGAATGCAGGACCTCCCAGCTGTGCTCATCGCCGCAGTGAATGTCGTTTCTCCCGTAAATGCTCATTTCTGAAATGCTATTTCGTTTTATGTGCAAATCCTCTTTGTGGCTTCTTAAGCCGGTGGGCGTCCTGCCAGCAGTGGTCAAGGCTCTTCTGATGTAGGTGACAGGAAAGAGAGAGACATTTTCTTAGCATGACACAATAATACTAATACTGCGTGGGAGCTCTCTTTGTTGGAGCAAGACTTTTTAGACAATATAACTTTGATTAACGCAAAGAATCCCCAAGATTTGTCTTTAGACCAGGGGTCGGCAACCCAAAATGTTGAAAGAGCCATATTGGACCACAAAGTCCAAATATGTCAAGAGCCGCAAAAAATGAAGAGCCTTATATAAGCCTTACAATGAAGGCAACACTTGCTGTATGTATCTATATGAGCTACATTAGCCTACGATCAAAATCACTAAGTTGGCTACAAATACACAATGAGCCTCCATGATTAAATGCATCCTGTCCTGCTAATAGAATCGTGTGTCGCAGGCTATGACGCACATCCTCATTGACAGAAATGTTGAATTTTAACATATATTCTACACATTTTTACAGCATTGGAAAACGTTAAGAATGTTTGTGTCATGTTTGTCCTCCTACAGAAACCATATTATAAAAAGTATATATTTCCCTCCTCCATCTTTTTCAATTTTCAAACCTTTTTTTAAAAAAAAGCTCCAGGGAGCCACTAGGGCGGCGCTAAAGAGCCGCATGCAGCTCTGGAGCCGCGGGTTGTCGACCCCCGCTTTAGACTGACGGGAAGGTAGCACACAATGCAGCCGACAAGGTCTTCTGACGAACATGGCAGCTGCTGTCACTCTTGTACTAAATCTCGAGCGCCTTGATCAAAACATTTTTTTCGTTACCTGGAACAAAATAACCTTTAACAAGCCGCATGCTGCTTCAGCAAATCGAACGACAAGCGCAACATTTTCTCATGTCACATGTAGCATCCTGTTTTTGCCCGCCCTGGTGAATTTCCCATGACGTCTCTACAGTGGTGTGAAGTTTGTTGCTGTGCGAAAGTGCACACGGGCGATGCAACGTTCCGTCTTTGCAAGGTTGTGTGGAAAAGCCACAGGCAGATGAATTTCGTATTTTCTGTCACGACACAGATACGTCCATTTTGCAGGATCTCTGTGTGAAAGAGGCTTTGCTTGCGTATGTCATCAGGTATTGCGAGACCAACTGCCTTGTTTCCTGTGAGTCAGTGCCACCGGGCAGGTTTTGGCAATTCCTGGTAATTGGCTCGGTTGTCTGGTTCAAATGAATCCCCTTTGGGGGGACCAGGATCCGTTTCTGTTTGTGCTTCATGCCTGTTGTGCAAATGTCTTTTGTGTAGCTCTCCGCCCACCCCACCAAACCCAAGTTAGCTGGCAGTACCTCATACATTTAGTAATTAAAGTTTCCAAGAACAACGGGTGCGAAGCTATTAAATTAGCTGAGCTGGTGATATAGCAACGGTGGCTGTCGTATGACATTCCACATTACGAATGACTTCCTCCAAATTGAGCTATTTGCTTCACAGTTCAGACTACCTCAGATGAGGTCTCTTTTTTTTTTCCAGCCGATCCAGCAACTCTAATGAGGCAGTCGGAGGGAGTGCCTTGGAATTTTTTGCTTCTTGGATGTGTTGATGGGCGGTTGCTAAGGCCCTCCCCTCGCCCCCATCTGGTCTGAAAGCCGACAGGTTAATAGTGACGCTGAGGAGGTGTAGACTGACAAAGAGCCTATTTGGCCAAAGGCCTGCTCAGGAATTGAGACGGAAGTAGAAGAAAGAG
Source organism: Hippocampus guttulatus (assembly GCF_054856545.1). Lineage (NCBI taxonomy): Eukaryota > Metazoa > Chordata > Actinopteri > Syngnathiformes > Syngnathidae > Hippocampus > Hippocampus guttulatus. The sequence goes on from NC_141267.1 coordinate 14,692,826, forward strand.
GCTGGTTGAAAATAACGCTTTCAGCCTGTGGGCCACGGCCCGCCACAGCATTTGATCCCACTCTAAAACGAATAATGCCAAATAAAGCCGGAAATCATTGAACCCATGGAGGCTCATAATATAAAATAGAGTGGATGTGTAACAATCTGGGCATTGACATGTGGGTACATCATCTGGAGACATGGTGAAGCAGCATGTCGTTGCCTCGTTCCAAGACAGAATACAGTACACAAGCTGCTGTCACACATGGACTGAACATGATGGATCCTGCCTTCAGTGAGGACAATACAATCAAGAAACACATTTTCATCCATTTTATGGTAATTCGATCCTTTCTACCACCCACTCCGTTTGATATTCAAGTTTGTAGCTACATTGTCATCATTATAGTATAATGAGTCCCAAGGTTTGTCTGCACCTTAATTCACAGTGGTATTTTAATTTAAAAAAATATATATTGTTGGAGAACGCATAAATTGCAAAAATACATTTCTTCCATCCTTCATTGATGTGCCACTGCCCTGCTCTAACGATTCATAAATCAAGAGGCTTCCATGGCGCTTAAGTTTTAATTCAATTGAGAGTAAAAAAAACTTTAGCATGTGCGCACACACACACCGGACACACTAGACACACAGACTGCTGCTATTGACTTAAAAATAACCACCACAATATTTCGATTGCTCCATTTTTATAATGAGGACACCTTCTCCGCTGTTGCCATAGCAACCGCAGATTACCTGTTTTGCTGCCTTATAATATAGGTGGGCTGGATACCTCATCTTGCTGTTAATGTTCATTTTGGAGTTAAATCAACTATAATAGTTTGTTGAAGTATTGTTCACGTGAGTGTTGACGGGGTAACTAAATTATTACAAAACATTATTTATCACACATGACAATTTGATATTTCGGTAAGCATTTTAGCAAGGATTGTGAGTACATTTTGTTCAACTCTAGAAAAAACGGTCAAAAGGACCTCAAGAGTTTTCTTATGTCGATTTTGTTATTCACCGATTGTTACACTATTATTATGTCTAGTCTTTGGTGTCTACTATTGATCATATCCCATTGTGTGGTATCAGATCTAATCTCCTCCTACTCGAATAAAATTATACACACATCATTTGCTTTTCATTTTATGAAATCAAAATGCGCAGTATATGTGAACATTTCATTGTATCATATACAGTCCAATCATCATATATATCAGGGGTCCCCAACCGCCGGGCCACTGACCGGTACCGGTCCTAGGAGCATTTGGTACCGGGCCGCACAATAAGAACTTCGTATTCCGTCGTATTTATTTTGGAATACGAAAGATATTTTATTTTGAAGAATTACCGGATTCTTCGTTACATCCGGCTGTGTCACGTGACACACGTCAAACCACGCTTCTCCGTCACGTGACTGATTACACTAAAAACAAAACACCAGAGCTTGCTAAATGAGTAAAATAAACTGCTGGAGATCGCAAATGACGGCGGCCTCAAAAGTACGTTCGAGACAACAACTCTGCCGGTGTTCTGGATTCAAGTTATGGCTGAACACTCTGAGATCGCCACAATAGCACTGTTGCCATTTCCGACATGCTACCTGTGTGAGGCGGGGGTTCGTGCACCAACGGCGACTAAAACAAAATGACGAAGTAGACTCGACATGAAGCACACACTTCAGGTGTCATTGTCTCCCATTACCCCGAGATGGGACCGTCAGCTTGCAGAAAATCAAGCTCGGCGCTTGCACTGATTCAGCATTGTGGTGAGTTGAGATTTTCATGCACTTTGAATTTGTGTTGTATCGTATTTTGAAGGCATTAAGACCGTAGCGATCAGAGTGTTGCGGCCAAATTGGACGCTCCTCGTGTTTATCTCGAAAACCCCTCAGTGTTCATGCAGCTCTTAGCATATTATTTTGTAGTATTTATCCGCCACACCTTAAATGCCGGTCCGTGAAAATATTGTCTGACATAAACCGGTCCGTGGGGCAAAAAAAGGGGGGACCCCTGATATATATTATTACGTACTCTCTCTCATTGCATTCACAGCGAGGGTCATCTAATTGTACTGCGTTGTTCTGATGTCCTCACATCATTCTAATCATATCTCAACTCATTGCTTGGTAAGGTATTTCATTTCATTTGATCTGGATTGACCTCCTATCATTGCCATATCATTGTATGGTACCATGGTACCATGCAGGGCAGGAGGGTTTTAATTTGCATTCTCATCCATCTGCATTGCTAGCTCAAGGTATTGTAATTTTCTCATTTGTTATCATCTTGCATCATTAAATCCCAAATCATTTGAATACGATGCACCATATTTTATTAGATGAGCTCTCATAAGACAATATCAGATGAAAATGATACAATAAAATGAGAAAAGCACAATGCGAGTGTAACACACAGACGAAATGTCTGTTTATTGCATGTCATTCCCCCGGCAATGAAGCGAGATGGGAACCATACGATGAGATGACGACCGCATTTCGCGCATGAGCACTCCTCTCATCTTGTCTCTTCTCATCATATTATTCTCCTCTAACCTCATCTCAAACATGTCAGGTCAGCATTTCACATCAAAGGTTTCACCCTCAGTACCTGTGAAGAAAATCTTGATCGTCGTCAGCAACAGCGCCACAGGTGCCATCTGCCAACCATATGTTGTGCACACGCACACACATTCATGCGGTCAAGCCAATACTGTATACTGGTAGCTAGGAAAGGTCACCAACATATAGCCAACCCGCCACATATGAGCCTATTCTAAAACATGAGTTCAAAGGAACTACTTCCTGAAATAATTGAACCCACAAATGTTCATTTAATATAATGTCTTGTCAACTCAAATTAATTTATATCGCCCTAAGTCACAGAAAAGTATCAAAGGGCTTCACATGTCCACAGTTGTCAGATATGAATGACATCCCCTGATCCTAACCCCTAGAGCAGAGGTCCCCAACCCCCGGGCCGCGGACCGGTACTGGACCGTAGGCCATTTGGTACCGGGCCACACAAAAAGAATAAATAACTTACATAATTTCCGTTTTATTCATTTCGGAATTAGTTTTATTTTGAAAAAGGACCAGATTCTCTGTTACATCTGTCCACAGTATGTCCAAGGTTTGTCTTTTCGTATTGTTCGGCGCAGTGGAAATTGCAAGGGTAAATCTCTTTCTTCCTCCCTTTATGTGTCATTGCCGAGCAACAGCGATATATATATATATATATATATATATATATACTGTATACATTACACACGCACACACACACCTACGGACCTCTGTCAAACAGAAAATCCCTCAGCTGGAATAAAAACCTATGCATTAAAATTTCGACTTCGATATTACATTGACGATTGATTCATAACAAACTAAAGTATGTGTGTGTGTATATATACTGTATATATATATTTTTTTTTTACACACTTTAGAGGCTTACGTACAAACACACATAGTCACTCCAATACAGCTGGGAAAGGTTGGCCGCATGCCGGTTTCAATGCAGTCTCTTGTGGTTCTACTTACTGCTGTGCTCATCAATTATAGACAACCTGTATATTGTGTGTCTGTTTACAATTGATGGTTTGTTAATCTCAACTCGGCTTTACACGATCAGGATTTGGGAGACGATCAGTGATCAGCAAGTTAAATTACAAAAAATAAATAAAATAAAAAAAAGTAACCAATCACCAATCCGATCAGAAGATAGACCAATCCATCCAAGCTGGTAAAAAAAACAAAAAACATTTTTACGATGCAGTCGACCCTGGCTGTTCGCGTGGGATTCGGACCAGACCCATAATCTGGCAAATTCACTTATATTTGAAGCCCATTGAAATGGATTGGAAAAAAATATATATGATTAAACTCTAAAAATTCTCAAAATGCTTATAAATGATCAATACATGGAAAATGGGGAGTGGCGGAAATACGACACTTTTTTTTCCGTCTCTCTGCATGTTCTGATGAAATCAACGGGTCGTTTTATTGCTTGACCTTTTTATTAAAAACTTCGGACAGCAAAATCATACACAGGTAGAAAAAAATCATAACTTGCGCGAACAATTAGCTCCTCTTTGACATACAGAGTTCCGAGAACAGCCAAAATATATCACATTAGCATAATTCCTTGACACCAATTACTACTTCCCCATTGACGGGATCTTGTATCATCAGAAACAGCAGAAAAAACAAGAATAATGTCAGGGAGTTTTTCGGTGACCAGTTCTGGATAAATGCCACCAGGTACATTTTTGAATAGCGAACTGCAAATTGTCAGATGTTCTTCATATATTTAGCAGTAGCGATAAATAAGTTAGCACAACATATGTCACTGGCTTCGTCATTTGAGGGTGGTTTTTCAAAATCATAGGATTTGTAAACTCTTTCTTTGTAACGGTAACGTACTCTGAGTTTGAAATGATCATAAAGTGTTTGAGGATATTTACGATTCAAGCATTTTAGTTGTGAGTTATTATGGGCCCTTGGTCCCTAACCAACCCGAATAGCGATGGTATTAGCGATGGATTATTATGACTGAAAGCTTTTATACTGTACAAATGAGCTGCATTATTTTCTCTTCATTTTGGATATTACTGCTGCTACTTTAGAGATTACAAATTGCCTTTTTCTGCAAGGACGTGGAACTTTTTAATTACAGCCGGCACTTGTGTCGACCGCAGCCGCTGGGCGCCTGATGTCTTCCCGATTCCAATTAGCCACAGGAAGAAGGTTTCTGCGGCCCGTGCGCAATTACGTTGGCGAAAGCTGTAGTTAACGCCGCTGATGACTTTTCAGAGGCAAGAATGGCAATGATTGTTATGAGCCTTCTTCCTTCTTCCATATGAACGGCCGTGATAAGAGCAGACGGCTTGTGTCATTGCCCTCTTTCATAATCATTCCACTTCACCGTCTGTTTAATCGTCAGCTCTCAGAACCTCGTGCGTTTATGGGAAATAATTGGAATGCTTTCAGTCTTTGGTCATCCATCCATAGTGCTTAATCCTCAGCAGGGGTCACGCGTGACCTGGAGCCAATCCCCAGATGAGTTTAGACTGGTCGCCAGCCAATGGCAGGGCACATATAGACAAACCACCACTCCCACCTGTGAATAATTTAAATATTTCAATAAACCTAACACGCATGGCCACATAAGCATGGGAAAGGGAGAACTTTTTTATTTTAAATAAAACATTATACTGTATATTAACTCATTCAATCCTAGACATTTTCACTGGAGCAACCCCCTCAATTCCAGCGTTTTACTGGATCTTGACGGATTTTGCAAGGCCCACAGAATATTTGGTTCTAATGCTATATAAACATGGAGCCTACCAAAAGAAACTCTCTTCTTTCAGCAGAAAAAAACATTGTTTCTATCTTTTTCCATTCTTCAGCAATTTTGAAAAAAAAATCATGGAAATGCCGATTCCTGGGCAAAAAACTGAGAAAAAGAGTTTTTTGTAAAAGCATGCATTTCAAGCACGTGAGGCACCACTGCCACCTACTGGTCGCTTAAATTTTTTTTCTTTTTTTTACATGATTTACAATGCAAACGGCTTATTCTCATTCCCAGATTGCATCAGACCCTCCTCCTCTCTGACACAAAAAAAGACTTAGACGTACAAGTACATCCTTGGTAGGCGGGGCCTAATTTTAAAAAGACGTACAAGTATGTCTTGTGCAATGAAAGAGTTTTAACAGTGTATTATAATACAATCCACCCATCCATTTTCCGATCCGCTTTATCCTCACAAGGATTGCGGAGCGTGTTGGAGCCTATCCCAGCTGTCTTCGGGCAGTAGGCGGGGGACACCCTGAACCGGTTGCCAGCCAATCACAGGGCACTCAGAGATGAAACAACCATTCACACTTACACTCACAGGGACAATTTAGAGCGTTCCATTAATTTGCCATGCATGTTTTGGAATGTGGGAGAAAACCGAAGTACCCGGAGAAAACCCACATAGGCACAGGAAGCACATGCAAACTCCACACAGGGTGGCTGGAGCCAGAATCGAACCTTGCACCTCGACGTGCTAACCACAGGATCAATGGACCGATCTAATACAATACAAGAAAATGCTGAAACTATGAAAGTCAAATTTGGATACAATATACAGTATATTACGACACTGAACAAAAATATAAATATTTTAAATATCTATAAAAATGCACCATTTTTCTAGAATAATTTCATGTGAGCACTTTTTCTTTGCCAAGATCGTCCACCCAGCTCACAGGTGTGTTACGATCTGGGTTTTATGCTGCCGATTCCAATTCCTAGTTGGCTGCAGGTACGACCAGTGGGCAATCGTTTTTTTTTTGTGATTGGCAATAAAGGGCATCGATCGACATGCAGATCGCATACTTTTCCACGGAAATTGGCCCACCATGATCAGTGGCCGATCGATCAGAGCACCACTAATCATCTGAAATGTTCTTGGTGTGGAGTCAGTCTTATTTGATCTCATTGCGTTCCAAAGTACCTGAATTGCATTCAGATCATGTACAAGTCGGCTTAGAATGCTTTGCTTGCATTTTAATTAACTTGGTCGACGGCCTTTATTGCACTCGCGTCTCATTTCTTCGAACGAGCGACATCTGACTGCCGTTGCTATCGGTGATGCAGAACAAATGTTAAAACTCGGACTCTTAAAGCCAGGTAGTGAATCAAATTGATATAGAAGAAGCGGGAAGATAGCCGCGGAAATGTAAATCAGCTCCAATTCAATATGCGCAGCCAGTAATTCAGGACTGTTGGGCCGGAAGCCAGCTGACTGTGTGTCTCTCATGGAGCTAAATTAGGCAACAACAAAAAAAATAAAAAACCTACAGCACTGCAATAATAAGCCATTTTGTCTGATCACCTCGCAAACATTCAGTCAAACCTGAACATTTTTATTTTTGTAAAGGCTATTGTTTTTGTTTTTAATTTTGCGTGCATGTTATGTGATTGCTGATTTGACAGCATACACAAATAAGATGAGTGACATGCAAACTTGGAGAATCTGGCTCAGGCTGACTTGAATGATTGTCGCGGAACAAATCATGGCTCGTATTCGCTGCCCGCAAATCAATCAATCCATTGCTGCGGTCTAAGTGAATCCTAAGTTGCTGATTCGATAAAGCGCCAGCGAGCAGCATGAAGAAACTCACGCTGGGCACCTCGATTGCGACCGTATGGAGGCGCATGGGCTCCTCCCCCGCCGCCCACTAGGCCAGCTGAGTCTACTGCTGTGCCACCTGATCCTCACGCCGGTCGTCACATTATTGGAGGCTGCTGAGCTTCTGATGGACGATTCACAGATTTGTTATTTTTTTAATCTGACCACATTGTGCCACAACATGCCGAGCAGCAAGCGCTCAGCCACGCCGACGGTTCGTCTGTGACGTGTGTCAATGACGTGGCGTTTATCTTTAATAGCTGTCTCCATGATAGTGACGTCATCGAGGAACGATGGTCGCATTTTTCCACCAAGACGCTAACTTTTCCCGCCTCGCTTCTCGGTCAATCTCCTCGTTTCGATTTTGGATGTTTGACGCTTAGTCAGTATTAAGCTTCATTGTAAGAATATACCAGGAAGAAAAATAAGATTTGTCTTGCTCCTTACATATGAAAAAAAAAAAAGGTGTGAGTGTTCCATTAAAAGCGGCACACACACGTCGCCGCACAATCAATCCAATTAAGTGAAGTGAGTCATCTCTGCGGGTGTTTTGTGTCTTTTTGCCGGATAGAGTGGCTGCGACGACAGATAGATAACGGCAGCGGAGTGTGAACACGGTGGAGTGTAAAGACAGGAAATGGGAGTACTAACTGAGCAAGGTTTCACGGCCAGTTGTGTCTGATCAAAGCAAAACATCCCCAGTTGATACATTTCATGAAGTTCATTCTTATTACCGCATCCAGGCCGGTTGGTGAATAGATGTACAGTATTGATAATGCTACGGAAATCCGAATCAAACACAATTTAACATTTTGTGACGATTTTTCATCTTAATAGGTACTCAAAAAAGTATGATTGGAGGTGACCGCGATGTATGAAATTGCACAGTTGAGTGGGAGAACCACTGTGGTCAAAACAGACAAGCACGAAATAGTTTTAGAATGTAGAAGCCACAGGTGGCTGGCTGTCAGTGGTCATATTCGGTAAATATTTTTTTTTTCCTCTAGTGGATTGTCCTGTGTTAAAAGGTACCGATGTGGAACGGGAAGTTGAAGTTCACCCTTGGCCGTGAAATATGGGGGGCTTCTGACATAGGTTCATGAATGCCTGTGAGGCACACTGTCGTTTTGCGGCCCCTCATCACTGTGAAACTTTATGAACGCCGAATCCCTTTGTCATCAGGGAAACAATTTGTTATTTTATGATCAAAGGGATTTTGTACACCTGAGACTCACCGCCAACACTCCTTTTTGCGTTGAAAGCAATTTTTGATCGGCTGCTTCAAGCTTTGCGCACTGACTCGAACGTACATGAGTAATGATTGCGTCTAAATACAGCGAGGGCAACACTATCGGACCTAATGAGCGGTGTGATTTTATTCCTCACGCTCGCTGATCAGAGAATAGCCTTGAGCCTTCACGAGGAGGATCGACTTGGTTACCCACTGGTGGGCCTGGAGGAGCTGAAGGTTGCACTGACATGAACTCTGGTAGAATGGATGCAATAAGCAACCTCGTACAGCGGCTGAGGAGAGACGCAAACAGTTCTGGGGCAATTTTGAAATGTGTTTTTCGACCGCAAATCATCCAAATTGTATTATCTGAGTGCACTGCGATTGGCTCAGCCGATCAGCCCAAGGTGTACCCCCGCCTTAACCCAAAGGCAGCTGTAATGGGCTCCAGCTCATCCAGATCCCTAATGAGGACATGCACAATAGAAGATGGATGGATCATTGATTCCCCAAACACTGCGCCGCTAAAAACTCACTTACACGTCGTCGTTTAGAATCTGATGATCGAAAAACGCGAAGTGAAAACTCGTTTTAGCGTTGTGTCTTTTCCGTCGCATCGGGTGGGCGTTGCGTGTATTTAAGCTCCCGCGGCATTACACCTCCATCCGGGTTACGGGTAGTGGAATTTCCGCTTACGCAACTTCCGGTAACACGTAATATCGTAATCAAAATGTTAATGCATAGGATTTTATTCCGGGTGAAGGATATTCCTTTCCATAGAATTCCGGGGATGGGAATATTTACTGTATCTCTAATATACTGCCCTCCGGTGGTCTAAGTGCACATCAGAATTAGCAGGACAATGACCAGTGAATTGAAGCATCACAACGTAGCAAAATCAGATGCATTCTGTACATTCTCTTCAGTTATGACATCACTGTATGTTTTTATAAAGTTCAACATTATAAACGACCATTTTTAAAAAATCAAAACACACACTGCCAATGTTTTATTTTATTTTATTTTTTTTTTAAATGATGGAGGCTGTAATGAATGAATGGCATTTCCATGCCTTCCAAAAAGTGTTTTGAGTTACGTGCGTGGTCAAAGGATAAATCAGCTCGTATCCCAAGGCACTACTGAATACTGAACAGAACTGGTGGATGACAGACCAAAAAGGTGCCTGCGCTTCTGTGTGCAGAATGCGCATGTAAAAATGATGCCCTCCGGAGACAGCAAAGGGATTCTTCGTCTTTGCCTCTCTCACTTTTAATCAAATGTGAGCATTGTTATCAGGATGAACACAGGATTCTTTGTCGGTTTCTTTTACATTCGAGTCTGGTTCTTGGTCTGCCAGAGTTTATTTTAATCCGACTCCTTATCGCTGCAGCCACCCAACGCTGGAAAGGTGGAAATTAAGTGGAGTGAGATGGTTGGGGGGGGTTGATGCACAGCTATTTCACTCTCACAGCGTGAGTGAAAAACGGCAGCTCTTATTTGCCTCTTATATGTTGTCGACTCTCCACATAGGGAACATGACTGCCATTGCCAAATACGGCTGCTATAAAATGTCTGTAAGCTTTCTGGGGCGCTCTCGCTGTATCCCTTTGACCGTGCTTTGTTCAGCAGGTGTTGCTGGATCTTTCTGGTTCATGTGGCTGACCGTACTGCATTTGCCCCGCCCCCACGGGAACCATTTTATAGTTTCAGTTCCATGTAAGAGTAAGGCAAACACATTCATTAAAAGCTGCTTGGGATCACAGTTGAGCAGTGCTTACAATGATGGCGACATGGCGAGCGTCCCCAAGGAGGGGCGCATTGACTGCACCATGGGGGAAAAAAAATCAACTCTACCCCTGGGGTGGAGATGCAACAGGAGCTCGTAATCAGGGTACATTGCAACAAGGACAAGGCAAATATATCGTAATCATAGACATAGTAGAATCGTGTTTTTTTTTTTTAAACAAATACAACAAAAATAAAGCATACCAGACTGAGATGTCTTTTTTTTTTTAATGAAACATAAAGTTTGTCTGGGCTAGTGCCTTGAGGCATTGTCCATAATTGGTGTCTGAGAAAAATAACGGCCTTCAACATTGTGCTGCTCCCTGGCGGCAACACACTCAAAAGGACACACTTTGACTTGAACCGAAAAACACGGTGGAAAGTTGGCTGCAAATTGTGCATCTCACTATTTTCTTGGAGGGTCATTACTTGCGGGGACCGCCGTGACTAAATTAAACTCAAGATTAATTTTTGGAGCAAAAGGAAGACCCTTCACTCCCGAAGACCAGTGACTATGAAATTACAGACGGTGAGATTCTGATTATTAAACACTTAAATGTGTGCCGATCGCTCCAGACAATCTTGTCAGTAACGATTTTCCTCTGGTCAACCAATAGAGGGCGCAAGAATGCTGATGTGATGTGGGCTGGCCATGTGAGGGCAGTTTGAAATCTTATTGGTTAAAGAAACACCCCCAAATGCTAATATAGTTTTGATTACAGTACATCAGACAGCACTCCTGGGCAGATTAGATTGACATGGCAGCACAAAGAGGCTGAAATCTGATTGGACAAAAAAGAAAAAAAATGACAACAACAACATCCACAACCACGTGGACAAATACATTGCTGGGATTAAATTAATACAATTTAATCAAACAAATACTTTTTTTAATTATTATTTTTTTTACTGCAAATGGAGTTTGGTGCTTTCCACAGTGCCGAGGCCAGCAGAGAAGCCCTCGATGGCCCTCCTTAACCCACCTCTGGCTCTCATTTGCTATTTCCGCAACTCATATTTCGACAGTAAGACACCACAAACTTTCCTACGACCTTTAGAATGATTGGATTTTGTACGCAAACTTTATGACCCTCAAGGGGCGCAGTAGTCGAAGAAGTCGACGTGGTTTTGGTCTCCTTGGAGCCTGTGGGTTGAAGTGATCTTTGTTAAAGAGCAACTTGTCTCAGTCGCTCAGGAAACATCCCTGAGGTGAGCTGTGGGTGACAGCTGGCGCCGTTTCATTGGCTCAGGTAAATGCCATGAGCCCCACTTGGATACACTAGCTTGCTTACACACACACACACACACACACACACACACACACACACACACACACACACACACACACACACACACACACACACACACACCCCGACACAGCTGTGCCTTAAAGGAAACTAAAGCAAGGCAAACAAGATTAGCATCAGCACCAGAGTCACCAGGGAGTCAAGTGGCGCAGAATGTGTGCACTACTTTCGACAGATTTACACACACGGCAACACATCAAACGAACTCGAGTTCACCTCATAACAATGGCAAAAACAGACTAACAGTTTAACAGAATGCAATGGGGAGGGACTATGTGTGTGTCAACAAAAGAATGAAATATTCAGAGATTTCCCCCAGGCGTGAGTGTGACAGCATTAGGTACGCCGAATGATATCCAATTCAAAAGCATGTCAAAAATCCTGCCTTCACAGAGATACATTTCGATGCTACGTTTTGAGTGACTTGAGTTCGAGACTTTTTTTTCCCTGGATATTTTACTGATTTAGCAGTTGACAAGTTACTAACAGCATGTGTATGGAGTGTTATGAGTACCATGTGGATCATCATTTACAGTACGTGTCTGTTTCTGAAAATGTGTCTGTGAGTAAGCTGTTCTGCCGTTCCACAAAACATTGGGCTAATTGACACAATAACCGCTCCCACACTGACAGAGACCCTGGAATCCAGTTGTTGTTTTGCACTGAATCTATATCACTCTTCAGTCAAATCTGCTGACATATTAAAGACGAAAAGTAAAAAGAGCTGCATTGAGTTTTGTTGAGTGCAGGGATCAGTGCTAGCTAACAGTGTTAGCTAACTATTGACGAGCAGCACATAGAGTTGTACCTCTATTTAAGAACGTCCCTTCATACGAAATTTTCAAGTTACAAAACGTCTCAAAAGAAACATATTGCCTCTTGTTACGAAATACATTTCTAGATACGAAAGGTAAAAAATACAGTATGGTCTGTGTCTCAGAGCTCCGAGTTTCCCGAATGCAACATACTGATAGCTGCTCTGCCATTGGCTATGACCTGGCATCTTCCTGGCATCCCATTGGCTAAGAGGGACTTCTACCGTATGTTTCTATGTGTGTAGATAGATAAATAAATGCATCGTCCTTGTCATTCGCCCCTCAGGCCATGAGGTGTTAGTGAATCACTTAGAAAAAGTGTTCACCAGTCGAGCGATCGCTCACTATGCTAATGGTTGCCTTGGACATTTTTGAAAAATTGTTAAAAGCCGACAAAAGCAAACGTCCTTGGATCAGTTCTTTACAAAACGCCAGGCAAAAACCACTTCTGAGAGAGAACATGGACTAAAGAAGGCAAAACATGATGAGGACGCAGTTAAAAATTAAATGATCATCACTTTTATTCTTTGTTTCTTACATAATGCACAACTCTCATTTATTGTGCAATGATTTAACTGTAACATGTATTTGTGACATAATTTGATGCATTTTGATGCTTGAGGAAACATTTATGTCTGAATTTTGGGGGTTCTTGGAATGAATTAGAGCTTTTACATCGAAAACGCGTCTCTACTTATATTTTCTAGTTAAGACATTTCTTCCAAAACCAATTAATTTCCGAAGTAGAGGTACCACTGTACTTGAGTACTCGCTGAATTTGTCAACGCAGCCGGGGGGGGGGGGGGGGGGGGGCTATTTGTGCATCTATGTACTGTACATACTCACAGTGTAGTGTATGGAGTGTTTCCTCCTTGATTAAAAATGTTGGGAAAAAAAATCATATTCTCAATCACCCCAGCAGTTAATGAAGTGGGGTGTTCAGTGGCTCACTTGCATGAGACAAAGTTGCCCTCTCAAAAAGACTCATTTCATCAAGAAAAGAAATAACGATGTGCAAGGCATGACATCATTTTGTATCCTTTGGGATTTTTTAAAATCAATATATTTCCTCGTGTGACAAAAATGAGCATTGCCTCCGTAAAAGGCTGGAAGAACATTTGTCTCCAAATCATTGTTTTCCTAATGAAAGTGTTTCATCTGTGGTATAAAAGAAAGAGAAAAATCTCATTTAGCCGCCGCATTATTTCTTCTGATGGTTTCCTCCAATCCTCCAAGGCATCAATTAAGACCCCCAGCTGGGGAATCCACGACGTTTCATTTACAAGGAGGTGCAGTGCTAACATCGACCACTAGATGGGTGTAGATTGAAGGGGATGCTGTCTACAGTGGTTAATAATTGAGGTCTAATGTCAAGAGTTGTGCACATAAAGATGAAAAGCCAAACACACACACACACACACACATGCACCCACACTCCCTCGCGCGTTTATGGTAATAGCAGCTCAATTTATCATGCTGTTGACATGCGGAGAGCAGCGTGGGCCCTTTATGACTTCGATGACATATTCAGTCACTCATACAGTGTAAATACTTGGCGCGCGGAAGCACGCGTTCACTTTATTACTCACTCACATGGTCTGTTTTTTCACGAGCAGACTTCCCAGAAGCTACTGACCGACAATAGACGGTAGCGACCAAACATGAATGCAGGCCAATCAGGGGCAGTTTTCATTAAGCCATAGGAAATTGTCCAATTTCACTTAATTCGTCCAAAAGTTATACGGTACAGAATCATTTCAGTTCATACTTTTTTTGGACATTTTTGTTTGCTGGAATGGCACAGGATTTTTTTTTTTTTAATTAATGAATGCAAATGGTTCCTGTGTTTAGCTGGCAACCAAATCTGAGTTTATTTGGACTCTCATCAAAGTCAGCTGGGATAGGCTGCAGCACAGCCATCCTCCATGTGAGATGCTGGTGCAAAAATATGCTTCCGGTCCCACTTGGGACCACCTCCAGGTTGAGTTACGCCCCATTACATAGTCAGGTTTGGTTGCATTCACCTTATGACTCCTGATTTTTTTTTTTGGAACAATTTTGGCATCCATGGCAATCACGAGCTATCGCATTTTTCCATCCCGTTGCTTCGCATTTTCACATGACCGTTTTTGTCCACGGTGGCCTGAAATGAAGCTGTCGTGCCTGCCAGGAAAACGGTACTGTAGAAGAAGAAACAATCAAGCATAGCGTCATGTAAAAGTATTGGTTTGGCGCCATCCTGTGGCATCTTTGTGCATTTGGTTGCGCACAAACAGCATATTCAATGAACTCATTGAATACCACCCCTTTTCACTGGAGCAACCCCCTCAATCCCTCACATTTTACTGAATTTCGACTGATTTGCAAGGCCCACAGAATTTTCTGTCCTATGGCTATATATACATGCAACCTGTCAAAAGAAAGGTGAGACTCTCTTCTTTCAGCAGAAAAAAAAGTTTGTTTCTATCTTTCTCCGTTCGTTGGCAATCAGCATTAGAAAACTGCTAAGTTTTATGCGAAAGGCCGATTTTCTGCAGAAATCCAGAGAAAATGAGCTTTTTGTAAAAGCATGCATTTCAAGCATCATTTCAAGTTTTACACTACTTTTTGCTTTTGTGGCAGCTCAAATACCTCAATAATGTGTTCCTCCTACAAAAGAACATTACAAATAATGTTTTTGTAGCAAAATAATTTATTTGCACACAACAAAACTATTGAACTATGAACAAAAGTGCAGCTGTGGAGAAGATGGTTTTTGGCTTCCATCCAGTTTGTCGATTCATCGATTCATCCCACCACGTCCAGATGCACGACCTATAAATTATAGAAACATAAAAAGTTGCAAATATATCTTGCTGCAGAGTGAGGTACAATTATTTTTATTTACCTTTCTTTCCACCACCAAAGCGAGGAGTCGTCATCTTTTGGCTTCTGGTTGGACAATCTGTAATGTATAGAAGTATGTACAATTACCACACTTTTATTTTTCCATTTTTTTTATTGTTGCTTTCCACTTACATTTCAACATCTCTCACACACACACACACATACATGCTCGCACACTGCTATTTACACAATTCATTCCACGTTGCTCAGCATCCAATTTGAAATGAAATGGAATATGAATTTAACACTAGTGGTTTTAGCAGAGCTGAGCGGACCAAATGTGTCCTGTTTTTTTTTTTTAAACCTATGGCGACATGCAAGTCAGCGCATATTTTCATCCACATCTACGAGACGCATCAACCGTACATAAATGATTAGTGTTACTGGCAACTTCATAGTATAGCGGGGAATGTAGCGGTACATAAAAGTGACTGAGGAGGCATAAGAAGTGATGAAGTTTTGAATGGGAACTTGCAAGCTAGTCAGCAGTTACCTCCTCGTCCCAGCGGCTCTGGCGAGGACTCTCAGCTGCTTTCCGTTATGTCCGAAGGCACATATTCGTCCGACATATCGGCATCCAAATCGCTCTCCAATTCATCGTTTTCGCCGTCGTCTTTACGAGACGATTCCAACGAATCGCTGACGTGTGCCCGGCGTCGGCCATGCGAAGCAATGCAGCCTCTTTGCCGTCATCGCTGGAAGTCGCCGGGGAGACGATTTGTGGGCGATGTGGGGCATCGGGAGGCACAAAATGCTCTGCCAAGCGATGATCGCTGACGTGGAGCAAGTTTATCTTCATCAGATGAACTCGAAACTCGGCGTGAGCTATGCGGGCTGCGTGTAGCACACCATGTTTGTGCAGGCCGACGTTCGTTTGACGGGTGCCGCTTTCGATTCGTGACCGAAGCGTCATTTTCTCTTCCACACAAACACCATCTCCTTGGTTGTTTTGTTTCGAGGACGCTTTTATACCGAAAAAAAAACATTTTTAGTTAGTTATTTCCTTTTCTCCATCGTTGCTAGTTGCTAATGTTCCAATCCACTATCCACATACGCCCCTCCTTCACTATACGCCCTTTCTACTACTTCTGCTGCGTGATCCTGGTTGATTTTTGCACCACTGCCACCCGATCGCCATTTTTTTGCTATAGAAGTTGCATCGGACTCTCTTGCACCCTCCCCCATGAAAACACGTGATTGACGTATTAATACGTCATGGGGAGGGAACGGCTATGCGCTAATTGACGTATTTATACGTCAAAGTGTGTAAATGAGTTAACAACATACTGCGTCCTGTTGTGTGTTGTAGTAAAGGCGAGGCGAGCGCCATCGAGACAGAACTCGTGCGGGACTACAGGTTTGGACAACAGCAGCTCATCGAGATCTGGGGACACGCCTGCGCGTTGGCCATCTCGAAGGTTTGCGCTTCATCATGTCTCAGCAGTGGACTGAAACATTTCATTCAACATCCAAGCTTACTCCTGAGTATTCAAGGAACAAAGTATGTCATAGAATTGTAGACAAAATGATTGGAATATCTTGGATTTGAATTTTGAAATGACGAAGGAATGGGTTTTAACACATCAGCTGATATATTGGAGTCACAAATGTCAAATGTAAACATTAGGCATACATTAGTAGTTTATATTTAGTTGGCTTTGCACTTTGCAAAGCCAACTAAATCATTTAAAAATCCAGCACCTTAAAGCTTGTCATGAGTGGCATGCCGCTTCTTATTGGGGAATTTGGCGGGAGAGGAGGGAGACTACGGTGATGTGTGAGATAGCTGATACAACAGAAGCTAAAAAACAAACAAAGCCTTGACGATCATGTGATCATGTTGTCGGAGTAGCAATTTCGATCAAAAATAATGTCTGTACCTTTTGAAAAGGATATCTTAATTAATTATCTTAATAGTAGTTTGGAAATGATTTATCTTGGTCTTATTTTTTTTCCCCAAAGCCTTTTTACGTCCACTTTATTTGACCAATAAAACCAATCAGTGCTGATCAATCTATGTGAAGCCATCATACATGTTTTTAGATGTCGTTAGGGCAGAATCTTCATATGATGCCATAAAAAAAAAAAATCAGTAGAGTTGTATGGGTTCTAGTTGACATTAACCTTTTCATGCACCCTGTCACCTGATAACACGACAAGCTGTCCACTGTAGTAACCGCTGTCCCTGAAAGGGTTAAATGGTGAAAAAGATTTGAAATTCATTTGAAATCACAAAAACCTGGCATTTGAACAAGGGGGTGTGTAGACTTTTATGCCCACTGTAAATGAAAGATGAAAAATGTCAAAGCAGCCATTGGCTCCTTCCAAGTCTGCACACCCCCAGTGGAGGTAATCATGAGCGTAGAAGACATGAGTGGCATGATCTGCCACAAGCCGAGACAGGAAGCGTGCGAGTCAAACCGCCGCATCTACTTCCCTACTTCATCCCGGTCCAGTGGCCAGGATTGCCAGCCTAGCCTGACTGAACAAACATAACCGGACCGCCGCCGCTGGCCGCGGCACGCCACCGCACGCATGACATCAGCGCTATTTTGAAGACAATTACAGTCAAAGGAGATGCTAGACGGTCCGATTTGGCCCGTTTCACTGCCGACCTACTGCTGTTACTGTGTCTAGAAATACTACACCAATAACACGTGCGTATACACCTTAGCTTGCCAGACAGATTATAGGTTCTCTGTAAATCAATCCCGCAACCGCCGCCCGCACTCGGAAGAACCAGACTGCGGGCTTCCGTATCAGTCTGAGGTCGTTCATCACCTGAGTGGAGACAGGAGACGTTTCGTTGCTCCGCAGCAGTAAATCTCAGCTTTACACGAGCTCAGACGCTAAAATTTCTCATATAAAACCTTTTGGTTGAGCTTGAGATGATCATTTTTGTTATTTTAGGGGCCTGATAGAGTTTTCTCCAGACTTGATAGGAGGTGAAAGTGCATGCGAGGTATCCCCACGACGGTCGTACGACCTAGCTAAAATTATGTCCGATCGCTGGAATGAAATGAAAAGAAAATGAGTCTGAATAAGAAGCAAACAAAAGTGCATTTTCATACAAGGTGAAACGCCCTAGACAGGCTAACGGAAATGAACATAAAGGTTACAGTAATTATAAATCAATTAAATGCTACTTCAAGCCACACGGAGCAGCAACACATACTGTATATACAGAGCATACAATATAATACTCATGGCTAAACAGTCTTTCTGCGCTGTGGAAACAGTGACTATAAGTGCACCTTAGTAGGGGACCTTCTCTGACTCTTCTTGCTCTACATCCAAAGCTGAGTGTTGCCCGACATGTTACTGATACTTCATTGAATGTGTACGACTCTAAATTTGGCCTATCCTTTTATTCCACAGGTGTCGAACTCAAGGCCCAGAGCATCATTTTATGTGGCTCGCTAAATTTTCTAGCTAAAATACCCACATTTTAATTGTCTTAATTTTTACAAACATCGAAACATTGCAAGTCTTTTTTTTGTTGTTGTTAGCGATGCCCCTTTTTTGCTAGCCTTAAATTTCAAAACGACTTCTCCATCAACTTTTTCCGTCTACAGATAATATATGTATGTGGGTTCACAGTCATAATGGCCCTTCGGAGGAAACATGACGACGATGTGGCCCACACCCAAAAATGGAGTTTTACACCCCTGCATTTATGCTGTACTGTAAAAACAAATGAAGCTGCTGAAAAAAAAATGTACGAATGATGAACTGTGTTATAAAGTGGCATTAAAAAGGTGATCATTAGCATCTGTAAAACATCCATCCATCCATTTTCCAACATACAAACTCCACAAAGGAAGGCCGGAGCCGGAATCGAACCCGGCACCTCTGCACTGTGAGGCGGATGTGCTAACCGGTTAACCACCGTGGTTGTCATCTGTGAAACGTCAAGATTTAAATGTTCTCTCAACTGGTCGTGAGCGTTTCATCGCATCTCAAGGCTTGATGTTAGAATAAATCAGTCGTTGTGCTCGTTTGCACTTGGCGCCAATCTTATTTTGTAATTACAATACGGCACATGCATCAAATGTGAGCCACGGACTCGGCTCCCTTTATAGCGGCTCACTTCCACCATTATTCGGCTTCTTAATGGTTTCTCCAGCAGTATGAAACGTTTCCACGGCCAGTATTCAAAGCATCCTCCCGCTCGCTTGCACGGGATGAGAGTTTAATAAGTGCGCGTCAATAAAAGGAGACTGTCAGAGGCAAGAAACAGACGCACAAAAAGGGAAGACACAGACATATAAAAAAGGAGCAAAGCGAGCAGCCAAACAAACATTTTTGATCATCCAAAACTCACTGATATTTGATGCTGATAATTCATTTTGGAGGCCGCGAACTGTGCGGCGTGCGGCTTCCAACAGCTGAACACACAACACACGATACTTGTTTTTGCAAGTTTACTCAGAAGTACTGGAGTGTTGACACATTTAAAGCTTAGCATTAAAAAAAAAAATTCCTTGCGTTGTAAAAATTATAAAATGTCCTTTTCATCCCAGGTTAACCATGACACCCCCTTGTTTGTAATTTATTTATTATTATTATTTTTTACGTATCTGATGTTTCGGTCTTTGGTTGTGCTGTCTGCCACCGCTCACGTCCAGACGCTCACACGCAGATATCGCACATCGCCCCATTACACGAGCATTTTAAAGTTACATCCTTAAATCCTATATGACCCATCTCTGCTTTTTTCAACTCTTGTAAAGTGTCTTTGAGTACGATGAAAAGCGCAAAATTAAATGTATTATTTTTATTATTATTATTATTATAGCAAACACACAGTCACTACAATGGGCACAGTATTTTCAATGATGGATGGGAGGGAAACACACAGTTCCCGATCCTTCCTATTGCATTTTTAAAATGTTCACTTCATTGAAACCGGTAACTCATTTGAAAATTCCAACAATGACACATTGATAGCATTCCATGTTTTTCCCCAATCCAATTCCGACACGAAATCATATTCTGAGTTATTCCTTCCGCATTCCTCGGCCTGTTCAAATCATTCCAACTTCAACGTTTTCTGCTCGTTCAGGAAATCGACTTCTCTGCTTGACTCGACATGCATTTCCCAATTTGGAACTTAAAAAATTAGATCCGGGCGTAGGATCTAGAGTTAGCTGATAGACGAATATTCTTATTGGGAATTAAGTCAATATCTTCAAGTCTCCTGCTCCTCCTGCCTGACGGTGTAACATCATCTGGCCCCGTGGCTCCCGAGGGCCGCGGGGCCTCGTCTGGATTTCCAATGAGACCGTGTGCCATGATGGAGACAGCGGCTGCCTTCTTTTCTGCTTTGATCCAAGGCTTGTGTAAATGGGATCTAGAGGGAGGCGACCTATTTACCAAATGACCTTATTATTATTAATAGGTGGAGAAGTGCCATTTTGGGGGTTTGCAGACTTTCAGCAACTATTGTGCTCTGTTAAGATATCTTGGGGAAAAAAACCCAAACCTAAATCCGATGGGAATTTCAATTTACTACATTCTGTTGACTTTGTATTCATTTAAGAGACAATGAATGAAAAAGTCACGGTGGTCGACTTGGTTATCACATCCGCCTCACAGTGCAGAGGTGCAGGGTTCGATTCCGGCTCCGCCTTTCCTGAGTGGAGCTCGTTTGTTCGCCCCGTGCCTGCGTGGGTTTTCTCCGGGTACTCCGGCTTCTTCCCACATTCCCAAAACATGCAAAGCAAGTTAATGGAACGCTCGAAATTGTCCCTAAGTGTGAGTGTGAGCGCGGATGGCTGTTCGTCTAAGTGTGCCCTGCGATTGGCTGACTACCAGTTCAGGGTTTACCCCGAGATGACATGCCTGGCATACGAATGGGATGGGCATGGGCGAGACAACGCCTTAAGCCTGATGGCAGCAAACGACATTCTTCTTTCTATTTTTCTCCCCTACAAGCCTTTTGTCCTTGTTTCTAAGCTCCAGGTTTCTATTTGTGCTCTTCCTCCAGGCCTACCCTCTCAACTCTTTAGTGAAGAAGCAGCCAACAGTGCTGGTGATCTGTGGGCCGGAGCAGAACGGCTCCATTGGCCTGGTGTGTGCGCGACACCTGCGCATGTTTGTAAGTGCAAAACATAACACGCAAACCCCAAAAGGCAAATTAATCAGTTGTGACGCGTACAATTCGAGAAGAGAACATTTGTTTGATCAATGACGATTTTTCATGTGGGGTAAGTGGGTCAGCGCCAAAGCAGATCACAGAACTACGGGAAAGGTTGACAAAAAATATATACGGTATTTTCCTCACTATAGGGCGCACCTAAACGCCTTCCATTTTCTTAAAAGCTCACAGCGTGCCTTAAAATCCGATGCACCTTGTGTATGGTCATTACGGTAATATGTCAACGCAGAGTTTAAACTTAAGGTGATCGGTTTTGCAGTTGAACACGGAAATAGAGCAGCGGCAAGAGTTCAACGTTAACGCGTCAATGTTATGACTTGCTGTTGGTTCAGTGAACTGTGTCACTGCTTTATTAAATAAGTTTTACTGACATCTGGTCGTTCTGTTGGCGTTTCCTTGAGCGTAGCTCCGTCTAGTGGATGCATTATAGATTGGGTTTTATAATGCGTTGCACCCAATGTATGAAAAAAATGGGGCAATCATTGAAGGTGCGCCTCATAATCCAGTGCGCCTTTTAGTGTGGAAAATACGGTAGATATATTTTAATACAGAGTCGCGAGTCAATTGTGGAACGGCGTGTTAACTAACTTGCTCCAAATGTCCCGCGGTCATCGACGTGTAAATGTATCCATGGAGAGAGTACTGCAGTTTTCCTGGTATGTGGCCTAATTTAGCGTACATAAGTAGTTAGCTAGCCATATGAAAACACCACATGATCACTCACTTTCTCCAAAACTAGAACAAACTGTTCTCTCCCATAAAAAAATAACAATCCACGTTTGACTCGCATCAGGATTAATAGGCTACCCCACCCAGTCAGCAAAATTGGTCTGGCCCAGCTCTGGGGCAGACACGGCACGCACACCCGGCCCACATACCTCAATGAATGACGGTCCTGGAGTGGCCCACGTCTGGCATTCATGATGTGGGCCGCATTCGGCCCAGATCTGAGCCGCATTGTAAAACCATATCTGGCCCTACTCCGGCCCGACGCTGGGCCAGAACAGGTTCCTGATATCAGCCTGAATTTAACCTCAACCAAGCCACATCTTTCATGAGCCATATTTGACCCACATTAAAAAAAAAAGTCTCAAAAACGATTGTTGTAAAAATATGTTTATTGTCATAATTTGTGAACCTCACATATAACTCCACATACACTGGAAAAATGCACTTTTCTTTATTTAACAGTGAACACAAAGTCCAAATTGGGATGCAGCTTACTCTTGAACGGTATTTTTCTGTCCATCAAATTGTTGCGCTCTCCATGTCCTCTTTTCTTCTCATGCTCTCCTTCCTGTCACCATCCCGATCAGGAGCCAGATGTAGCCATCTTTTGATTGTGACATTAATTTCCTGGTCTGAGGCCCAAGATGTTAGGATGTTAGGTCTCACAGCGACTGTAAGAACTGTAAGAAAACAAACATTTGTACATGTCATGAACAATGAATGGTCAGTAAAAATAACCCCTGAAATTTCTTATAGTAATAATAATAATAATGCATTTCATTTATAAGCGTCTTTCAAGACACTCTAGGACACTTTACAACCAAAACTAAACTAGGTGTGACGCTGTGGGGCGGAATATTTGCCACGAAAATCTAAACATGAATAACTTTTAAATAATTTATACTGAATTTGAATTACGTGAATTGAAGGTCAGTGGCTCGGATGATGGATGGATTTGTATATTTTACTCTGAATCATATTGATAAACTGAATCTGAATTGTACAATCTGAATTTGAATTTGAAACTGTATTTGATCCTCACTGAAAATTAAATTCTGTTTATTTTCATATTCAGTCCTACAAATACAAAACAACGTTTTTTTTCAATGTCAGATTTTGTTTTTGAATTGAGGTACTAAGTTTTAAATTAACTTTATGGTCAAGTATGAAGTATCCGGTTTGTATTGCAGCAAACGGAACCAAAATTAATTTCATTGTATTTCAGTGCAGAAAGGGTTCTTTTTGGCAGCACCTCTGACTGTTCAATCACCTACATTTTCACAAGTGATGTGTCGGTCGCGAACGAGCCGGTACAAAGAGCCTCTTTGAAGTGAACCCCGACCATGTATAGTAAGGCGTTTTTAGCCGAAAAAAACGACCACGGAGAGTAACGCGTTTGTAGACGAAAACAACGACCATGTACAATAAGGCGTTTTTAGCCGAAAAAACAACAACCGTGTGTAGTAAGGCGTTTTAGCCGAAAAAAACGACCATGAATAGTAAGGCGTTTTTAGCCGAAAAAAAGGACCGTGTATAGTAAGACATTTAACTCGAAAAAAACGACCATGTATAGGAAGGCGTTTTTAGCGGAAAAAACGACCATGTATAGTAAGGTGTTTTTAGCCAAAAAAAACCCGACCATGAATAGTAAGGCGTTTTTAGCCGAAAAAAACGACCATCTATAAGAAGGCGTTTTTAGTGGAAAAAAACGACCATGTATAGTAAGGCGTTTTTAGCCGAAAAAACGACCATATATAGTAAAGCGTTTTAGCCGGAAAAAATGACCATTTACACTAAGGCATTTTAACTCGAAAAAACCGACCATGTATAGGAAATCGTTTTTAGCTGAAAAAAACGACCATGTATAGGAAGGCTATTTTTTTTCGGCTAAAAAGGCTTTGCTAAAAACGCCTTACTATACAAGGTCATTTTTTTCGGCTAAAAACGCCTGACTATACATGGTCGTTGTTTTCGGCTAAAACGCCTTACAATACATGGTCTTTTTTTTGGCTAAAAATGCTTTACTATACATTGTCTTTTTTATTCGGCTAAAAACGCCTTACTATACATGGTAATTTTTTTGGGCTCAAAATGCCTTACTATACATGGTCGTTTTTTTCGCTAAAAACGCTTTGCTAAAAACGCCTTTCTATACATGGTCATTTTTTTCGGCTAAAAACGCTTTACAATACATGGTCGTTTTTTTCGGCTAAAAAAGCTTTACTATACATGGTCGTTTTTTTCGGCTGAAAACGCCTTACTACATGGTCATTTTTTTCAGCTAAAAACCCTTTGCTAAAAACGCCTTACTATACATGGTCATTTTTTTCGGCTGAAAACGCCTTACTATACATGGTCATTTTTTTCAGCTAAAAACGCCTTACTATACATGGTCATTTTTTTCGGGCCAAAAACGCCTTACTATACTATGTCGTTTTTTTCAGGCCAAAAACGCCTAACTATACTATGTCGTTTTTTTTCGGCTCAAAAACGCCTTACTCTACTATGTCGTTTTTTTCGGGCCAAAAACGCCTTACTATACTATGTTGTTTTTTTCGGGCTAAAAACGCCATACTATACTATGTCATTTTTTTCGGACTAAAAACGCCTTACTATACTGTGTCGTTTTTTTTCCAGACTAAAAACGCTTTACTATACTGTCGTTTTTTTCGGCTCAAAAACGCCTTACTATATACTATGTCGTTTTTTTCGGCTCAAAAACGCCTTACTATATATACTATGTCGTTTTTTTTGGGCCAAAAACGCTTTACTATACTATGTCGTTTTTTTCGGGCCAAAAACACCTTACTTATACTGTGTTGTTTTTTTCGGACTAAAAACGCCTTACTATATATACTATGTCATTTTTTTTGGACTAAAAACGCCTTACTATACCGTGTCGTTTTTTTCGGACCAAAAATGCCTTACTATACTGTCGTTTTTTTCGGCTCAAAAACGCCGTCCTATACTGTCGTTTTTTTCGGCTCAAAAACGCCGTCCTATACTATGTAGTTTTTTTCGGGCCAAAAATGCCTTACTATATTATACTATGTCGTTTTTTTTCGGCTCAAAAACGCCGTACGATACTATGTCGTTTTTTTCGGGCAAAAAACGCCTTACTATACGATGTCGTTTTTTTTTCGGCTAAAAATTTCATCCAAAAACGCCTTCCTATACATGGTCGTTTTTTTCATCCAAAAAGGCCTTACTATATATGGTCGTTTTTTTCGGCTAAAAACGCCTTACTATACATGGTCGTTTTTTTGGGCTAAAGATTTCGTCCAAAAACGCCTTACTATACTATGTCGTTTTTTTTGGGCCAAAAACGCCTTACTATATGATGTCGGTTTTTTTCGGGCCAAAAACGCCTTACGATACTATGTCGTTTTTTTCGGCTCAAAAACGCCTTACTATACTGTGTGTTTTTTTTCGGGCCAAAAACGCCTTACTATATACTATGTCGTTTTTTTCGGCTAAAAATTTCATCCAAAAACGCCTTGCTATACCATGTTGTTTTTTTTGGGCTAAAAACGCCTCATGGTCATTTTTTTCGGGCTAAAAACGCCTTACTATACTATGTCGTTTTTTTCGGGCGAAAAACGCCTTACTATACATGGTCGTTTTTTTCGTGCTAAAAACGCCATACTATACTATGTCGTTTTTTTCGGACTAAAAACGCCTTACTATGCTCGTTTTTTTCCGGCTAAAAACGCCTTACTATACTATATCGTTTTTTTTCGGCTAAAAATTTCATCCAAAAACGCCTTCCTATACATGGTCGTTTTTTTCATCCAAAAAGGCCTTACTATACATGGTCGTTTTTTTCGGCTAAAAACGCCTTACTATACATGGTCGTTATTTTCGTCGAAAAACGTCTTACGATACATGGTTGATTTCTTGTCCAAAAACGCCTTATACATGGTCATTTTTTCGGCTAAAAACGCCTAACTATACATGGTCGTTTTTTGGACTAAAATTGCCTTACTATACATGGTCGTTTTTTTCGGCTAAAAACGCTTTGCTAAAAAGGCCTTTCTATACATGGTCATTTTTTTCGGCTAAAAACGCCTTACTATACATGGTCGTTTTTTTCAGCTAAAAACGCCTTACTCGACATGGTCTTTTTTTGGGCTAAAAATGCTTTACTATACATTGTTTTTTTTTCGGCTAAAAACGCCTAACTAAACATGGTCGTTTTTTTGGCTAAAATTGCCTTACTATACATGGTCGTTTTTTTCCCGCTAAAAACGACTTGCTATACATGGTCATTTTTTTCGGCAAAAAACGCCTTACTCGACATGGTCTTTTTTTTGGCTAAAAATGCTTTACTATACATTGTTTTTTTTTCGGCTAAAAACGCCTAACTATGCATGGACGTTTTTTTGGCTAAAATTGCCTTACTATACATGGTTGGTTTTTTTCGTCTAAAAAACTATGTCGTTTTTTTCGGGCTAAAAACGCCATACTATACTATGTCGTTTTTTTTTTCGGCTAAAAACGCCTTACTATATACTATGTCGTTTTTTTCGGGCTAAAAATGCCTTACTATACTATGTCGTTTTTTTCGACATAGTATAGTATACTCTACTATGTCGTTTTTTTCGGACTAAAAACGCCTTACTATACTATGTCGTTTTTTTCGGGCTAAAAATGCCTTACTATACTATGTCGTTTTTTTCGGGCAAAAAATGCCTTACTTTACATGGTCGTTTTTTTCGGCGAAAAAATATACAAAAAAACGACTTCAATAAGCCTTACTTATCATGTTGGTCAAAGAAAGAAGGGATATGGTTGCAACCTCTGGGGATTGAACACCCACCCGCTAGTTTGGGACATGGTTTCTCTACCCCTGAGCCACACCTTCACATAACTTCTTCTTTGTTTTGTGTTGTCTTCAATAAAGCTGCAAATGGTGGTTAAAGAAGATGTGACCTTGTTGCAAACACTGGGAATCGAACACCCAACCGCTGGATTGGGGACTTCAGCTTTCTACCACTGAGCTAACCCATCACAATGAACCTTTGGGTTGTTTTGTGTTTTTCCTCAAATAAGTTGTATATGGAGGTTAAAGAGTAGACATTGTAGCAACAACCAGGGATCGAACGTTGTATATGGAGGTTAAAGAGTAGACATTGTAGCAACAACCAGGGATCGAACACTCAACCTCTGGTGTGGCACTCCAGCACTCTACCACTGAGCCAAAGCACCACATAGAGCAGTGGAGTTGTGTTTCTTTATTAATCATGGTCGTTTCTTTCGTCCAAAAAAGGCTTACTATACATGGTCGTTTTTTTCGGCTAAAAATTTTGTCCAAAAATGCCTTACTATATACATGGTCGTTTTTTTCGTCTAAAAACGCCTTACTATACATACCAGTTTTTTTTGGGCTAAAACGCCTTAATGTACATGGTCGTTTTTTTTCGGATAAAAACGCCTTACTATACATGGTCGTTTTTTTCGGCTAAAAATTTTGTCCAAAGATGCCTTACTATATACATGGTCGTTTTTTTCGTCTAAAAACGCCTTACTATACATGGTCGTTTTTTTTGGCTAAAAATTTCGTCCAAAAAGGCCTTACTATACATGTTTGTTTTTTTCGTCTAATAACGCCTTACTATACATGGCAGTTTTTTTTGGGCTAAAACACCTTAATGTACATGGTCGTTTTTTTCGGCTAAAAATTTCATCCAAAAACGCCTTGCTATACTATGTTGTTTTTTTTGGGCTAAAAACGCCTCATGGTCGTTTTTTTCGGCTAAAAACGCATTACTATACTACGTCGTTTTTTTCGGGCCAAAAACGCCTTACTATACTACGTCGTTTTTTTCGGCTCAAAAACGCCTTACTATACTATGTCGTTTTTTTCGGCTCAAAAACGCCTTACTATATACTATGTCGTTTTTTTCGGCTCAAAAACGCCTTACTATACTGTCGTTTTTTTCGGCTCGAAAACGCCTTACTATATATATCTATGTCATTTTTTTCGGCTCAAAAACGACTTACTATATACTATGTTGTTTTTTTTCAGCTCAAAAACGCCTTACTATACTATGTCGTTTTTTTTTCGGCTAATTTTTCGGCTCAAAAACGCCTTACTATACTATGTCGTTTTTTCCGGCTCAAAAATGCCTTACTATACTATGTCTGTTTTTTCGGGCCAAAAACGCCTTACTATACTATGTCGTTTTTTTCGGGCCAAAAAACGCCTTACTATGTCGTTTTTTCGGGCCAAAATTGCCTTGCTATACTATGTCGTTTTTTTGGGCCAAAAACGCCTTACTATACTATGTCGTTTTTTTCGGGCTAAAAACGCCTTACTATAATATGTCGTTTTTTTTCGGCTAAAAACGCCTTACTGTACTATGTCGTTTTTTCCGGCTAAAAACGCCATACTATATTATGTCATTTTTTTCGGGCTAAAAACGCCTTACTATACTGTCGTTTTTTTTTCGGCTAAAAATTTCATCCAAAAACGCCTTCCTATACATGGTCGTTTTTTTCATCCAAAAAGGCCTTACTATACATGGTCGTTTTTTTCGGCTAAAATTGCCTTACTTTCCATGGTCATTTTTTTCGGCTAAAACGCCTTACTATACAAGGTTGTTTTTTTCGGCTAAAAACGCCTTACTATACTATGTCGTTTTTTTCGGGCGAAAAACGCCTTACTATACATGGTCGTTTTTTTCGTGCTAAAAACGCCATACTATACTATGTCGTTTTTTTCGGACTAAAAACGCCTTACTATGCTCGTTTTTTTCCGGCTAAAAACGCCTTACTATACTATATCGTTTTTTTTCGGCTAAAAATTTCATCCAAAAACGCCTTCCTATACATGGTCGTTTTTTTCATCCAAAAAGGCCTTACTATACATGGTCGTTTTTTTCGGCTAAAAACGCCTTACTATACATGGTCGTTATTTTCGTCGAAAAACGTCTTACGATACATGGTTGATTTCTTGTCCAAAAACGCCTTATACATGGTCATTTTTTCGGCTAAAAACGCCTAACTATACATGGTCGTTTTTTGGACTAAAATTGCCTTACTATACATGGTCGTTTTTTTCGGCTAAAAACGCTTTGCTAAAAAGGCCTTTCTATACATGGTCATTTTTTTCGGCTAAAAACGCCTTACTATACATGGTCGTTTTTTTCAGCTAAAAACGCCTTACTCGACATGGTCTTTTTTTGGGCTAAAAATGCTTTACTATACATTGTTTTTTTTCCGGCTAAAAACGCCTAACTAAACATGGTCGTTTTTTTGGCTAAAATTGCCTTACTATACATGGTCGTTTTTTTCCCGCTAAAAACGACTTGCTATACATGGTCATTTTTTTCGGCAAAAAACGCCTTACTCGACATGGTCTTTTTTTTGGCTAAAAATGCTTTACTATACATTGTTTTTTTTTCGGCTAAAAACGCCTAACTATGCATGGACGTTTTTTTGGCTAAAATTGCCTTACTATACATGGTTGGTTTTTTTCGTCTAAAAAACTATGTCGTTTTTTTCGGGCTAAAAACGCCATACTATACTATGTCGTTTTTTTTTCGGCTAAAAACGCCTTACTATATACTATGTCGTTTTTTTCGGGCTAAAAATGCCTTACTATACTATGTCGTTTTTTTCGACATAGTATAGTATACTCTACTATGTCGTTTTTTTCGGACTAAAAACGCCTTACTATACTATGTCGTTTTTTTCGGGCAAAAAATGCCTTACTTTACATGGTCGTTTTTTTCGGCGAAAAAATATACAAAAAAACGACTTCAATAAGCCTTACTTATCATGTTGGTCAAAGAAAGAAGGGATATGGTTGCAACCTCTGGGGATTGAACACCCACCCGCTAGTTTGGGACATGGTTTCTCTACCCCTGAGCCACACCTTCACATAACTTCTTCTTTGTTTTGTGTTGTCTTCAATAAAGCTGCAAATGGTGGTTAAAGAAGATGTGACCTTGTTGCAAACACTGGGAATCGAACACCCAACCGCTGGATTGGGGACTTCAGCTTTCTACCACTGAGCTAACCCATCACAATGAACCTTTGGGTTGTTTTGTGTTTTTCCTCAAATAAGTTGTATATGGAGGTTAAAGAGTAGACATTGTAGCAACAACCAGGGATCGAACACTCAACCTCTGGTGTGGCACTCCAGCACTCTACCACTGAGCCAAAGCACCACATAGAGCAGTGGAGTTGTGTTTCTTTATTAATCATGGTCGTTTCTTTCGTCCAAAAAAGGCTTACTATACATGGTCGTTTTTTTCGGCTAAAAATTTTGTCCAAAAATGCCTTACTATATACATGGTCGTTTTTTTCGTCTAAAAACGCCTTACTATACATACCAGTTTTTTTTGGGCTAAAACGCCTTAATGTACATGGTCGTTTTTTTTCGGATAAAAACGCCTTACTATACATGGTCGTTTTTTTCGGCTAAAAATTTTGTCCAAAGATGCCTTACTATATACATGGTCGTTTTTTTCGTCTAAAAACGCCTTACTATACATGGTCGTTTTTTTTGGCTAAAAATTTCGTCCAAAAAGGCCTTACTATACATGGCAGTTTTTTTTGGGCTAAAACACCTTAATGTACATGGTCGTTTTTTTCGGCTAAAAATTTCATCCAAAAACGCCTTGCTATACTATGTTGTTTTTTTTGGGCTAAAAACGCCTCATGGTCGTTTTTTTCGGCTAAAAACGCATTACTATACTACGTCGTTTTTTTCGGGCCAAAAACGCCTTACTATACTACGTCGTTTTTTTCGGCTCAAAAACGCCTTACTATACTATGTCGTTTTTTTCGGCTCAAAAACGCCTTACTATATACTATGTCGTTTTTTTCGGCTCAAAAACGCCTTACTATACTACGTCGTTTTTTTCGGCTCAAAAACGCCTTACTATACTATGTCGTTTTTTTCGGCTCAAAAACGCCTTACTATATACTATGTCGTTTTTTTCGGCTCAAAAACGCCTTACTATACTGTCGTTTTTTTCGGCTCGAAAACGCCTTACTATATCTATGTCATTTTTTTCGGCTCAAAAACGACTTACTATATACTATGTCGTTTTTTCCGGCTCAAAAATGCCTTACTATACTATGTCTGTTTTTTCGGGCCAAAAACGCCTTACTATACTATGTCGTTTTTTTCGGGCCAAAAAACGCCTTACTATGTCGTTTTTTCGGGCCAAAATTGCCTTGCTATACTATGTCGTTTTTTTGGGCCAAAAACGCCTTACTATACTATGTCGTTTTTTTCGGGCTAAAAACGCCTTACTATAATATGTCGTTTTTTTTCGGCTAAAAACGCCTTACTGTACTATGTCGTTTTTTCCGGCTAAAAACGCCATACTATATTATGTCATTTTTTTCGGGCTAAAAACGCCTTACTATACTGTCGTTTTTTTTTCGGCTAAAAATTTCATCCAAAAACGCCTTCCTATACATGGTCGTTTTTTTCATCCAAAAAGGCCTTACTATACATGGTCGTTTTTTTCGGCTAAAATTGCCTTACTTTCCATGGTCATTTTTTTCGGCTAAAACGCCTTACTATACAAGGTTGTTTTTTTCGGCTAAAAACGCCTTACTCGACATGGTCGTTTTTTTTCGCTAAAAACGACTTGCTAAAAACGCCTTGCTATACATGGTTGTTTTTTTTCGGCTAAAAATGCCTTTCTATACATGGTCGTTTTTTCGGCTAAAAACGCTTTGCTAAAAAGGCCTTTCTATACATTGTCATTTTTTTCGGCTAAAACCTCCTTACTATACATGGTCTTTTTTTTTGGCTCAAAATGCCTTCTATACATGGTCGTTTTTTTTCGGCTAAAAACGCCTTTCTATACATGGTCGTTTTTTCCGTCTAAAACCGCCTTACTATACATGGTCGTTTTTTTCATCGAAAAACGTGTTACGATACATAGTTGATTTTTTTGTCCAAAAACGCCTTACTATACATGGTCATTTTTCCGGCTAAAAACGCCTTACTATCCATGGTCGTTTTTTTCGGCTAAAAACGCCTTACTCGACATGGTCTTTTTTTTTGGTTAAAAATGCTTTACTATACTTTTTTTTTTTTTCCGGCTAAAAACGCCTTACTATCCATGGTCGTTTTTTTCGGCTAAAAACGCCTTACTATACATGGTCGTTTTTTTCGTCTAAAAACACCTTTCTATACATGGTCATTTTTTCCGTCTAAAAACGCCTTACTATACATGGTCGTTTTTTTTCGCTAAAAACGCCTTGCTATATACATGGTCATTTTTTTCGGCAAAAAACGCTTTGCTAAAAAGGCCTTTCTATACATGGTCATTTTTTTCGGCTAAAAACGCCTTACTATACATGATCGTTTTTTTCGGCTAAAAACGCCTTACTCGACATGGTCATTTTTTTCGTCTAAAAACACCTTTCTATACATGGTCATTTTTTCCGTCTAAAAACGCCTTACTATACATGGTCGTTTTTTTTCGCTAAAAACGCCTTGCTATATACATGGTCATTTTTTTCGGCAAAAAACGCCTGCCTATACATACATGGTCGTTTTTTTCGGCTAAAAATGCTTTAAGATAAGATAATAAGATAAGATATCCTTTATTAGTCCCACACTGGGGAAATTTACAGCCTCCAGCAGCAAGAATGTAGGCAGAAAGAAGAAGAAAAAACAAACAAACACCGTCCAATTAAGTGCAATATAAATACAAAATGGATAAATCGCAGTGCTATTTACAGTTGTTTTCCACATCATTCAATTATTAAATATTATTGTTGCTATTTTTTATTCAGCAGCCTGACAGCAGTTGGTAGGAACGAGCGTCTGTATCTCTCCTTCTTGCAGCGCGGGTGTAACAGTCTCTGGCTGAAGGAGCTACCAAGTGCTGTCAGGGCGGGCTGGAGAGGGTGGGAGGGACTGTCCATCATAGCTTTTAGCTTAGTTAGCATCCTTCTGTTGCCCACCTTTACTATACATGGTCATGTTTTTCGGCTCAAAACGCCTTGCTATACAGTACATGGTCATTTTGTTCGGCTAAAAACGCTTTGCTAAAAACGCCTTACTATACATGGTCATTTTTTTCAGCTAAAAACGCTTTGCTAAAAACGCCTTACTATACATGGTCATTTTTTTCCGGCTAAAAACGCCTTACTATAGATGGTCATTTTTTTCAGCTAAAAACGCTTTGCTAAAAACGCCTTACTATACATGGTCATTTTTTTCCGGCTAAAAACGCCTTACTATAGATGGTCATTTTTTTGGGCTCAAAATGCCTTACTATACATGGTCATTTTTCTCGTCTAAAAACGCCTTACTATACATGGCCGTTTTTTTTCGGCTAAAAACGCCCTCCTATACATGGTCGGTTTTTTTCTGCTAAAAACGCCTTACTCTACATGGTCGTTTTTTTTCGGGTTAAAAAGCCTTCCTATACATGGTCGTTTTTTTCAGCTAAAAACGCCTTAGTATACATGGTCGTTCTTTTCGGCTAAAAACACCTTACTGTACATGGTCGTTTTTTCTGGGCTCAAAATGGCTTACTATACATGGTCTTTTTTTTTCGGCTAAAAAATGCCTTACTATACATGGTCGTTTTTTTCGTCTAAAAACGCCTTACAATACATGGTCATTTTATTCGGCTAAAAACGCCCAACTATACATGGTCGTTTTTTCGGCTGAAAACGCCTTACTATATACATGGTCGATTTTTTCGGGTTAAAACGCCTTACTTTACATGCTTGTTTTTTTTTCGTTAAAAAACGCCTTACTATACATGGTCATTTTGTTCGGCTAAAAACGGCTGACTCTACATGGTCGGTTTTTTTCCGACAAAAAACGCCGAACTATACATGGTCGTTTTTTTTTGCTCAAAACACCTTTACTGTACATGGTCTTTTTTTTTGGGCTAAAAACTTCTCACGATACATGGTCGTTTTTTTCGGCTAAAAACGCCTTACTATACATGGTCGTTTTTTTTCGGCTAAAATTGCCTCACTATACGTGGTCGTTTTTTTTCGGCTAAAAACGCCTTCCTATACATGGTCGTTTTTTTTCGGCTAAAAACGCCCTCCTATACTGTACATGGTCGGTTTTTTCGGCTAAAAACGCGTTACTTTCGATGGTCGGTTTTTTTCGGCTAAAAACGCCTTACTTCACACGGTTGGTTTTTTTCGGTTAAAAACACCTTATTATTGTCACGTTTGCGAGGTGGTGGTGGACCCCAAAAAGCAGGCAAGAACTTGATGAACTGTATTAAAACGGAGAGAAAACTAAATCTAAAACCAAAAAAGTCCAAAGTACCAAACAAAAATCATGACTGAAGATAAAACATGACATTAACCAAAACATGACTGAAACAAACCTGATTGCAGCAAACAAACATGACAGTAGCCAAGAGCAAACAGCAAACAAACGAACATGACAGTAGCAAAGAGCAAACATGACCCGACACCGAGTGTTCGGGCAGGAGTCCTTTTATACAACTAATAATTACATAATGACCAACAGGTGTGCAACTGCAGGGGGAGCAGTACAGTGCCACCTGTTGGTCCCAAAACAAATCATGACAGTACCGCTCCCTCAAGGGACAGATCTGCAGATGTCCCAAAGTTGTCCAAAGGCTTGCCTCGCCGGGGAACAGGAACTAAAAGCGACGGCAACCCTTGCATCGCTGGAGAACAGGAACAAAAGCGATGGCGACCTTCGCCTCGTCGAAGAACAGGAACAAGAAGCGACGGTGACCTTCACCTCGCCAGGGAACAGGAACAAGAAGCGACGGCAATCCTTTGGCTGGGCGCGACCTGATGTGGACGGAGCTCGACGTAACGGGGGACATGGGACAGCCGGAGGTGAGCAGGGGCTCGGCCTGATGTGGGCGTGGACGTGGCACGGCTCGTCGTGGACGTGAATGTGACTAAGCTCGAACAGACACGTGACGAGCCTCGGCTCAACGTAGACGCGGACGGGGCTGGGCCCACCGTAGGGCTTGACGAGACGAAAACATGGACAGCCGCATCACTAGCGCTGCCTGAAGGGGGAAAATGGGACAGCCGCATCACCAGCGCTGCCTGAAGGGGGGACATGGGACAGCCGCATCACCAGCGCTGCCTGCGGGGTCCAGGTGGTCGGGTCATTCTGTCACGTTTGCGAGGTGGTGGTGGACCCCAAAAAGTAGGCATGAGGGAGGATCAGGGTGAACTTGATGAATTGTATTAAAACATAGAGAAAACTAAATCCAAAACCAACAAAGTCCAAAGTATCAAACAAAAATCAAACAAACCTGATTGCAGCAAACAAACATGACCAAGAGCAAACAGCAAACAAACAAACATGACAATAGCAAAGAGCAAACATGACCCGACACTGAGTGTTCGGGCAGGAGTCCTTTTATACAACTAATAATTACATAATGACCAACAGGTGTGCAACTGTGGGGGGAGCAGTACAGTGCCACCTGTTGGTCCCAAACCAAATTATGACAATTATACATGGTCGTTATTTTCGTCGAAAAACGCCTTACTATACATGGTCTTTTTTTTTTTTGATTAAAACACCTTACTATACATGGTCGTTTTTTTTTTCGGCTAAAAACGCCTTACTCTACATGGTCGTTTTTTTCGGGTTAAAAAGCCTTACTATATACTGTACATGGTCATTTTTTCATCTAAAAACGCCTTACTGCACACGGTCGTTTTTTTTCCCATCTAAAAACGCCTTCCTAGACATGGTCGTTTTTTTTCCGGCTTAAAACACCCTCCTATACATGGTTGTTTTTTTCGGCTAAAAACGCCTTACTTTACATGGTCGTTTTTTTGGGCTAAAAACACCTTACTATACGTGGTTGTTTTTTTCGGCTCAAAATGCCTTACTATCCATGGTCGTTTTTTTGTTCTAAAAACGCCTTTCTGTACATGCTTGTTTTTTTTTCGTCTAAAAACGCCTTACTATACATCACTGGTGTCAAACTCATTTCACATGGTGGGCCACATACGGCCTCGGTAGATGTCAAGGGGGGCGGACCATTAAAATGATCCCATACTTTGCTATAAACAACCAAAACAATATGCTTTTCCTTTGTTTTTGGTATAAAGAAGCACAAGAACATTTGGAAAATGTTGAAATTTACTGAACGTATCTTTTACAAAACATTTCATGAAGCACCTTACATTTGCTTCAACAAATGTGCAATTTACTTTTATCATTCACATATATGCATTGCAACTGATCCCATTGATTGTACAAACTTTAACAAGTAATTGGTGTTGAAAAATATAGTAATGCACTTTATGATTAAACAAGATTTATAAAGAAAGGAAGTTTAAAACCATTTACACGTGCATATAAAATCTAAATGTAATCCCTGCCTACACCTTACAAACTAAGGAGAGTGCTATTAAATGTGTAAATATGAGAGTGCTATTGATAGCGTCTGCTGTCATGGGTCTGTCTCAGTGACGGACTGAGGCTGCTGTTGTCTTCTTCTCTGGTCAAAACAGTGTCTCCTAGTGGATACTCAATGGATTGCACCTTATTAAAATATTAATTCTGTCTTTTATGCATTTTTTTTCATTTTTAAATTATCCTGCGGGCCTGATTGAACCTCGTGCGTGTGTGTGTGTGTGTGTGTGTGTGTGTGTGTGTGTGTGTGTGTGTGTGTGTGATGAATGGAATTCCGCATCGGTGTGCAATTGTGAAACAAGGCTGTGTGTTGAAAAAATAAATCTGAAACTGCATTTAAGGGTGGCTCAATACTGGCTGGCCATATACGGGCCGGAGTTGTAAATTGATTTCTGGCCCAAATACTTCACTCCACAACTGGCCCTCATCTGGTTTGCCAGAGTCAAGCCAGTGCCTCCTTTGCCACTTCTGGCCGTGTTCGGCCCACATGCATTATGCCAGTGCCGACTCAAGGCCAGATGTGCCAGCTTCATGCCGAATCCGGGCCAGATGCCTTTGCTGACTGGGCAGAATATAATTTGAGCTCCTGTAAACGTCTCTGAGCAGTTATCCCATTAAGCTCTCGGCAAGGGTCCTCAGACAGTCATGACATCACGCCGTTGTTCCTCTCATTAATGCCGTCTGCACGTGAACATGTCATGAGCGTCACGCCGGCCCGTCGGGCCTCGCGCTCGCTGTTATTTCAAGGCAAACGCAAAACTGAAAATAGATACGGATCTTTGATTTTTTACAGTAGAATGGGCCTGCGTGCTTTACCATCTGTCTGTCTCGCGACCACAATTTATTGGTGGTTCAAACTGTATCAGATCGACGATGCAAACTACCGTCTATTACACCGCGGCTCGGCACAAGTGAAACCTTCAAGTCATCACTTACAGTACGATGCCGTCATCTTTTCTGTGTTTTCTTTGAAACAAATTTTCAGGGTTAGCATTTATAACTCGCTGGGACCGCACTTGGCAGTTTCCTCCAAGTGCGGAAACTCGATCACTTTGGCCCAAGAACAGTCCCCTGGTGCCAGAGCGCGCGTTGTTTGTGGTTGCGTTGTGATCTGTGTCAGCTGGAAGACACACAGGCACACACGTGAGTGGGGCGCACCCAAAAAAAAATAAAAATGCACCTCAGCATATGCGCTGCCTTTTGGTGGCTGAGCTGACATCAGGATATTTACAAAATCATCTCAAGCCATATGATAATAATCACCCAATCAGCTTAGTTTTTTTCACCTTTTTTTCCTTTAATTTACTTCTACTTTCTGCTTCATCAAAATTGACCCATGTTGTTTTCATTTTTGATACTCCAGTACAATAGAAGCTCCAAAGTCGAACACCCTTGTATGTTATTGAGGATACCACGATATCGCTATTCACCCACACTATGCCGATTTTTTTGTGCAACATCCACTTGTCTGTGGAATTTTTCAGGTTGCAGTCATCATTTTTCTCTCTCTTTTTTTTAAGAGCTTTTTCACATTCATAGTATACTATTCGGTAGGTATGCAACGATAACGGCAATATCGTGATATCAGAATTGCCACGATATCATCGTCATCGCTTTTTTTTTCTCGTGTTCTTGCAAGAAGAGGTGATGGAGAACAAAACGCATGGAAATCAGGATTCATGGTCATCTGACCAACGCAGCAGCTGCTGTCACACATTATACTAAACCTGAGCCGCCCCGTAACTACAAACAGACAATTGTTTACAGTGACTTGGAACATGGAGTACAAAAATATCCTTGGGCAATGAGCCACACGCTGCTTCACCAAGTCGACATAAATTATTAACTGATGACATGTACATATTTCCATTACAGCTATAGTTTGATATCGCCAGCCGTTCCACGGGGAGGGGTGACCTGATTGACTTATTTTTTTTTTAAATACACCCTTTTTTTTTAAACACTCTCGTCCTAGGGACGGGCAATGTGCATGTTTAAAGATTTGCGTAAAGGTGAAGGATCACAGGTGCTTCCTGCTGAACATCCCAGAGTTTTGGTTTCACGGGCGTCTGGATTTCTACTCTCACGTCTATAAGGCCGACATTCACTCAGGAAGCGGGCGGCAGCAAACCGCAATTGCTGATCATTGCTCAACGTCCGTGTCTTGAGCTACCGAGCCGACGCACAGTGAGCCATTTTGTCAAGAAAAGAGGAACAAGCACAAGCTGTTGGTTTAATCATTACATAATGTTCCCCCCCACCTCTTATTTGATTTTTTTTTTGTTCTTCCCTTAAATTCAGGAATATGAACCCACCATCTACCACCCAAAGCGATCCCCTCACAGTGTGCATCAGGATTTCACAGTTCAGTGCGAGAAGATGGACATCCCTTTTCTCTCCTACCTCCCCACAGAGGTCAGCGCCACCTTCACGACGTTTCGTTTTCGGCTCGGCAACAAATCAAATCAATGTTTGTCTATCCCCTACTGCTTATAGCATTTAAGGTCGAATAATTTAGGTTGAAGGGACTTTACAGTCTGATTGATTTCAAATGCAAAACCAGCCCTACATCCCCAGGGAGCACTAAAAAGTCCATCGTGGAAGAATAATTACGTAGTTGATATTGCGCTTCGATGCTAAATAAAAACAACCCCTTAATGGACTTAAGGGGTTGTTAAAGCAAGCTGTTAAAGCAGCACGGATGAACAATTTAGGTCTTTTTTTTGGTTTGTTTCACTCCAAGGCACTGTAGTGGAAGCCTTTTTGCTTCTTCCTCGGAGGTTACATGTCTTTTTCAATTTATTCCAACTATGAAAATGAATTCAAAAGCAAAGTCTTCAAGGGGAACTAAACCCATGCTGTCAACAAATTCCAGATATATTCTAAATGTGCATTTCTTCTTTATCGGCTGCTGTTTACCGGAAAATACAAAAACTGTGCTGCCCGTATAGTGATAAATTAACAAATGCAGTATTAAGCACAGCAGCATGTTTTGACTAGTGCATTCAACGTATTAAAAAAACAAAACAAAAACAAAAAACAATTGGGGGGGTTGAACAATGTAATATACTGTAAATTCCTTTTGCCATGAAAACTTGCCAGATCAAAACAAAAACCAATTCTGTTGTACTTTTTGAGTGAATCAATTGAGATCCAGTGAAACCCCACGCATTAGCGGGGCCAATCCTCCATCTTCTGCAGAAAAAAACCTTTGCTGTTTTGCACTCAAGCCGAAGCCACATCTAATATAAAATGCTGTTTCGGTGCCACCTGGTGGCATCTTTACTCCTAAGCACTTTGTTGAACTGAGGGGAGGAATTTCATTTCAATAGACCGTGACCTTGTCCAATACAAAAAAAAAATAACATTGTTTCGCCACACTCTTGTGACCTAGATAGACCTTCTACTCAGATTTTCATGGCGAGTCTCGTCCCTATGCCTTACGATTAGCCACATAAATCGCGAAAGCAGCATTACACAGACAAATTTCTTCTCAACTGCCTCAACGTGGATAAATAAAAGCTAAATAAATTTTACACTGAGTCTCTTTTAGTGTAGCATCTTCGTGAAAGTATTTTCAGCCCAGCCTCCGGTTGGAATTGATTCATCGATGGAATTAAGTCATTCACCCTCACAGGTCCAGCTCATAAATGACGCCTACAACCTAGTGATTGACGCCATGCTGGGCCCCGAGGACGATGCTGTCGACATAAAAGAGCCCTACGCTGGGATTCTGGTCACCCTCAAGCAGGTCAAGATCCCCATAGCAAGTGTGGACGTGCCCTCGGGTGAGTTTTAACCGACGAGTAGGCCCTTGGGGTTCAGGTTTTTTTTTCAGAGTATCGAGGACCGTGTGGAGGATAAATCTGCTACAGGCAGCACCGTGTGAGCTCATCATTCTTAACTACTGCACAAAACCGTTTGTAAATTGAATACCACGACACAGGATGGAGACCTCTGTTGAACTGCGAATAAATTTTATTTTAAGGCTGTGTGATGAATTGATTTTATTGATCAAATCAAGTTCATTTTCTCGTGCGATTTGTTTTTCCGTAGGTCGAGTGTGTCTTGGTTGACGTGCGTTACTTGGACTAACAACATTGTTGTGAAAAATGAGGAACTAGTTTACAAAAGCACAGTGTTACAAACCAAGCGACTTTGGCAACCCCTCTATTTTTCCGAAAAAAGGCGACTATTGGAGTTACCCGTATTTTCCGCACTATAAGGCACATCGGAGTTCAAGGCACACCTTCAATGAATGGCCTATTTTAAAACTGTTTTTCCATATAGGGTGCATCGCATTATAAAGCACATTGAATAGACGCTACAATAGTGGATGCATCCACCTGATGGAGCTGCGCAACAATACAATAAGGCTTTATTTATATCGAGCTTTCACAACCGCTGCAGCTGCAAAGTGCTTTACAGAGCACTTAAAATACTACGTGCAATAAATCAGA
The DNA here is from genome assembly GCF_054856545.1 of Hippocampus guttulatus. Classification (NCBI taxonomy): domain Eukaryota; kingdom Metazoa; phylum Chordata; class Actinopteri; order Syngnathiformes; family Syngnathidae; genus Hippocampus; species Hippocampus guttulatus. Next base: position 14,733,742 of record NC_141267.1, read on the forward strand.
GTATTGATCCATATATAAGGCGCATCGGATTATAAGGCACGTTGTCAGCTTTGGAGAAAATGGAATGCTTTTAGGTGCACCTTATAGTGCAGAAAATACGGTAATTACCACGAAGAAACAGACGCGAAGTTTTGGACCTGAGGTATGTGCTTACAAGCTGCAAATATTTTGCACAGGTCACCTTTGCCTCACCTGTACAATTTGAATATGATTACAAAAACGACATACTCTGACAGCACACATATGGATGAGCTAAATCACGTTTTGACATGATGTTAAATTGAAAAATTTCAAAGTTGATTTATTCACAATCGTGTTCAAATTCAACAAGTTTTGACAAAGGATGCATTTATTTTCACTGTGGAATAGAAAAAATTATCAAAGAATTTCTGTGCACATAAGCCAATTCTGGGGGCGAAATTGCTGGAAAGAAACTGTTGAGAAATAAAGCAAATCCCCCCCAATGTGTGGGAGACGCAACTTGTTTTGAACACCGTCATTGTCATTTTTCAATTTTTTCAAGTTTAGTTTTTTCTAAAAAAAAAAAAAAAAAAATGAAATTTTATTTTATGGCCATAGCTCCCAGCCTATGAACATGATGATATTTTTTTTGGTGCTGTATCAGCATTTGACAAACTCACTTTGAACACAACTTCGGTTTCTGGTGGTACTGCAATATGTGGCCGGTAACCGCAAACTCAGACAAAATGCAGACCAAATGACCTGGATACAGGAGGAAAAGCTCTGTGCGTTTCCAAAGTAAAGCATACATGAGCCTTAAGCCTTAGCTGAGATGGGATTGGATAGGGTTCTACTGTTTGTTCTGGGATTGTATCCATTATGGAAAAAATGGTGCATGTTCCAACCCTCCACAAACTTTGAAGGAAATCTTTGACTGTATCTCGTTATTGCATAATCCTGGTGACCAACAAACCATCCTACATACAGCAAGCGAAAACAACCTCTCTTGTTTCTCAGGTTGGGATGTCGAAGAGGCGGGTCAAGACGGGATAAGCCCGGAAGTGCTCATCTCTCTGACGGCACCAAAGAAGTGCGCCATGAGTTTCTCGGGAAAGCATTTCCTAGCTGGACGCTTCCTGCCTTACGATATCCAGAGAAAATACGACCTGAATCTCCCGGATTACCCGGGCACAGACTCTCTCATTGAACTGTAACGCGGAGGGGGGGGGGAATATTTTGACAGCGTCTCTTGTTTTGCATCTTCCAGATGAGAAACAACCATGTCTCAGTCGTGTCTTTCGGGCCTTCGTCGCATTTGCTGTTTGGTGACAGTAGGAGGATTTAGAACCTGTGACCTGGTGTCTTTTTAGAGAGAAGCTTGAGATGTTTCCGTGTCAGTCTCCAAATAGGAACTGTAGCATTATACATGTTGGATTTATTGAACAAAAGAGTTTTATTTGACTGAACTTTTTCTTGTTTGATACTGAAGCCTGCAACTGTTTCATTTTCTGTTTGCACTAAAGCAATATGTTGGTTTTCTTCTTTTGCTTTGACAAAAACGGTTCTTGTTGTCTAAATATTAAAAATATCAATTTAAACATTGTTCAGGCTTTTGTCAGTGATATGTAACTCTACGATGACCATGCCTTTTGTCCGCAAGGCCAAATTAGCGTAAAAAAGCCTTTGCCGGAACATTAAGAGCGTAATTAGTCGCTGAAAACATGACCTCACGTTGCGTAAACAACGTACGCATGTAAATAAATCACGTAGCTTGAGGGCACGGGGACGAGCGTGTTTATTTACAAAACTTGGGTTCTGGATAGTACAAAACTTCATCAGAGCTTCGGTCTGCTTACACAGATGGACTTTGGTATGTCGGAGTCATCGCGCGCGATGTGAACAACAGCTTCGTGTTCCAAGAAGGGAAACAATGTTGAATATTAACGTTACGCAAAAATAACGCATTCAATATTGTCCGAACGATTTGTTGATGGTGTACATCAATAACATTCAGTGGACGTTTTGTTTAGCAACATTTAGTACAGTTTATGCTTTTATTCTTTTCTATTCCGTCTTTTTTGCCGCCATTGCCATTGCATTCTACACATGCAGTAACAGCTGGGGAGCTTTTATTTTGAAGGCCTGATTTCACCGCCGACAGGATTTTTATGCCATTGATGCCCGAGTGTTGCCGAGCAGACCGGGAGAGTCGTTATTGCCTGCGGTTGTGAATAAAAGCTTGCACCGCCTTGAATTGATATCAGTTGTGAAAATTAATTTTAGAAACCAGTATATTGCGTGACGCGCTTAGCCACAAAACAAATTAAATTTCCAAGCCAAGGTACCAATGATGGCAAAATCTAAATTTGTTCGTAAACTGGAATGTGCCGTAATCTATCAATAACCTATGCTCGTTCATTAACCAAAGTCCTAGTTACAGTCTTAAATATCCATGCATCCATTTTCCGATCCGCTTATCCTCACGAGGGTCCCGGGCTGTGCTGGAGCCTATCCCAGCCGTCTCGCGGGTGGACACCCTGAACCGGTTGCCAGCCAATCGTAGGGCACACACAGATGAGCAACCATCCGCGCTCGCATTCACTCCTAATAATTTTGAGTGTTCAATCAGCCATGCATGTTTTCGGAACGTGGGAGGAAACAGGAGTACCCAGAGAAAACCCACGCAGGCCCAGGGAGAACATGCAAACTCCACACAGGGAGGCCGGAGCTGGAATTGAAGTACAGTGAGGTCGCCGTGCTAACCACTGGACCACCGGGTTGCCAGTCTTACATATAAGTAGGAAAAACATTTTTTAGCCTTAGGTCGATTAAATGAAAAGCTGTAAGTATTGTACTCAGTAACTGAGCATTCTTGTATTCTTGCACACTATTGCAAACCCCTGCATGGTCCACCTTTTATCACCTCATTACAACATATTGTATATTATTACCATCCCTAAAAAAGTTGACCAGGAATTTAAAATGAGGATGTTGTACAACCCCAGAGACTGTGTGAAACAGATAAACACATGTAATGTCTGCTGTAACTGAGCCTTTAACAAGCAACATTCCTCATTAGCTGCACTTCACATGCCGCGAACAAGCCCACCATTACGCCACATTAGCACATACGCGGAGACCTCGCCTTCGCCGGACTTTTCCCTGAGTGCCGTGACAGATGACGCACACTTCCACTCTTTTTGGCCGCACATCGCCGCGCAATCAGCGACTGTTAAAAACGTCAACACACGTGAACCGCAAGTGGAAGCAGAGGCCGAGCGCAGGCTACGAACGTCAAAGACCGTAGGAGGGATCCCTTTAAAAGAAATAAACTATTTGACCATGGGAAATGTGTTTTTGTTTTTTTTAAATGTCTGTCTGATGTTTGATGTTGAGGAGACATAAGTCTGCATGGCCTAAACCAATGGTGGGAAACTTATGGCAAGTGGGCCAAATCTGGCCAGTGAGCACATTTTATCTAGCCCATAATCAATTCCAAAAACAAATGTTTAAAAAGCCCAGGCCTTAAGAGTGTATATATGTACAGCTGTGGGGGGGGGGGGGGGGGGGGAGTACAGTATGTTCCATTTTTGCAGTATGAAATGAGATTAACATCCTGCCAAAAGCTTCTTGCTAGCTTCGAGGTCCGCTATTCAAAGGCTGAGCTGCACAGTATTGATTTACAGACCAGCGAGTGTGTACAGCACGAGTGAGTGACATTTCCTGACGCGTACCATATGTTGTATGTTCATTGTGGAAACTTGGTACGCCGCAGTACTGTTCTGAAAAAGAAAAAAAAATCTGAATACAAATACATGTAATTCTTTACCAGCTGTCTGCAACCCACTCAAAATGGGTCCGCAACCCACCAGTTGAGAAGTACTGCTCTCAATGACAATATTTGGAATTTGGAAATGTGAGTACTTGATATCATACAACAACGAAGTCAATTTTACTCCAAAACTTTGTACATACTGTACCTATAAATGTCAAAAGCAGAGAAATGGATCTTTTCGATGTGGTTTCCAGAGCTGTATCGCTGCATAGTATTTTTTTATTTTCAGGAATTTAGGATGGCCTCAGGACGTTGTTATGAAAGAAATTGTAAGGTTGCGGAGAGGTCCAGATTTAAGGAATTACATTTTAAAATTTGGGGGGGGGGGCATCAATCCTGTCCTTTGCTTAACACTCAAAAGACACAATTAGCATACACAAGAGCAGCTGTTAGCCACAGCTTACACTGAGACACTCACACGCAGACTCACCAACATCACACGCCATTTCACCAGGTCCCGCATTTTAAAGGTACACAGAGACGTCAGATTACAATTGGTGCAGTATATTGTAAAGATTTTATACGTGCATTGTTTTTGCATTCAAATACATTTACATTGTGTTTTCAAAGCCTGTTTTATTAATTTTTAACGCTTTTAAAGTGTGTCAAAGAGTTAAGTTGTAGTTAAAAAAAATTTTTTTTTTGGAATGTCTCTCTACATGGCAGCTTTTCACGAGTGGGTCTGGAATGCATCCCCCACGATGAATGGGGTGGGGGTCGCCGTATTACGTAATTTTCCCAAAAAAGGCCACGATTTAATAACGTTTTTAATTTTAGCATCCGCTCCCTTTCCCTCTCGCTCAGCATTGTGGGTGCCCCCCGCCCCAGGCTTACCGGCCCCCTAACCCCTCCTTTATACCTTTTTTATTTTTTTTTGGTGGAAAATGATACGGAGGACGCAGATGTTGCTTCAAAACTGACCAATGGTGAGCAGAGAGGGGCCGGATTGGCGAGCGCCCACGTCGCTCCATCTTTTTAAAAACCACCGGCCTCACGCCTCCAACTGGACAACTGCGGCCCGAGCGGCGACAACACCTCTCAGCAATCTCACACACCTGAAGGAACCGGGGACCGGTTCACTCCGTTGTGCTTTTTGAGTGACAGAGTGGCACCATGTCGGGATTAAAAACAGCGGCCTTCCTGCTTGCTTTCCTGGCTTCTGCGGCTCTGGGCCAAGGTAAGTGAATGTCATGAAGGAATGAGGTTTGATCTCATGTCGGTGAGATGATGAGAGGAGAGATTTGGGAGGGGAAATTGGTGGTGAGCTCATCGGATAAAAGGGGCGAGAGTGCACGTGTGCTTGCGTGGTACTGTAAGGACCACCACTGTGGCTCGTGCGCTCTAATATTATAACACGAGCACGCTCCGCCGACAGGCTAATCTGCAACATGTGCTGATAGCAGAGGAGGAGAGGGACCTTCCCAACATGATGCTTTGTTGGCTTCAATTTTCAAAATTGGCTTAAGGTACATCACGTGATGCCGATTTGACTCCGTTATAAGCTACAAGAGCCTTTAAGAAAAGACTGGGCTGTCAATGGATGGCTTTTGACAGCAGTGAGCTTTTTTTTCCAAATTGGTTGTTTGCAACTGCTCTCCATGTGCCTTGAGTGGAAAAAAAAGGTAAAACACGAAAATACAGTAAAAAAAAAAAAAAAAAGAACACTGGAATGAAAATTGAATAGGGTGGGGCTACAGTGCCTCATAAAATCATTATATTTTTTAGCACTGTAATTTACATTACCGACTTTTATTTAAAATATACTGTTTTATATTCTTTGTATTTTCTTTTTTTTTTTTTTTAATTTGACTTAGTCCAGTAACTCTATCACAAACTTCATGTACATACCATATTTCATCAAGAGTTTGAATTTCACAAAAGCAAACTTTTGATAGGCTGAGTCATTCAAAGATTACCAGTAGGGAAAAAAATATATATATTTTTTTCATTTTATTGTTTACAACAAGAGCGGCACAGTGAATAACTGGTTAGAACGCCCGCCTCAAAATGCAGAGGTCAAGGGTTCGATTTCATGCGCTAGCTTTCCTGTGTGGAGATTGCATGTTCTCCCCATGCCTGCGTGGGTTTTCTCCGGTTACTCCGGTTTCCTCCCACCTTCCAAAAACATGCATGACAGATTAATGGAACACTCTAAATTGTCCCTGGGTGTGATTGTGAATGCGAATAGTTTTTTGACTATGTGGGGAGAACATGCAAACTCCACACAGGAAGGCCGGAGCCAGTATCGAAACCTGCACCTCTGCACTGTGAGGTTGACGTAAAATATATCAATTATTACAATTTTGAGGAAAAACTGCAAAATGAATGCAACAAATATGACAGGACTCTTGATAATGTGGAATAGATCTGCACACGGCTCATCCGTACGAGATGCTAGCACGATATGGATCATTTAGGCTTTTAAATTGTTTGAAATTCCAGTTTCACAAACAAAAAACAAAAGTCCTCTCTGCAAGAGCAGACACTTTGTGGTTCATGCCTAAGGTGATATGCTCATATGGTTTACTCAAGATTTCTGCTGTCTGGAAATTTATAATTGCCTTTGCAAGAAAATCAGGAGAAAAAAAAGCACCAAACCCAAGAGTAAGTACTGTCGCCTCCTTAAAATTTTGGGAATACATATTAAGATTTTTAATTTATCAAAATGCCACTGATGTGATTCCAGCTACACCTTAATAGGTCTCTTTGGACTGGGAGACCTACGCAAGTAAACACATTGCAGATGGCCATAAATTAATGTCCTCTCAAAAAATGAATACAGCAGAGCACCTTGGCATCTTATACAGCCGTTCACGTTTTCTGTAAAGTTCACTTCATTTGTCCTCAGTCGACCCTTCGCAGCACTGTGCCAGTCGCGCCTCCTATAATCATCCACTAAGTACTGTATGTAGCCCATTCTCCACTTTGTTGGCTTGGAGTCTGGCTAAATGAGAGAATGGAAAAAAAAAAAGGACAGGTAGAGTGAGTTGAAACATGCATATGGTCACTGGCACTTTTTTTTTTTTTGAAGGCCTTTCTCACTCATCCCACCGCCTCCGAAGTGTGGCGGTTTACGACTTGTTTGGTTAATTGAAGGCGGCCAGCTACTTGTGCTGCAGAGCTTAAAAGAGGCACCGCTTTGCTTTGTAGACCTTTTCAACACGCTCGCCAGAGCCGGCTCGCCTTAATGGTGCGGCCGTTAGATGTGGGCTGTAGATGGAGGGTGACGATCAATTGGAGGATTGCTGGGAGTCGAACGGGCGGCGTGTCCAGATGTTGACTTAGGCCGACTGGCCAGATGACTTTAATGGCCATAAACGGGATAAGAGAGGGGTCATTAGAGTTGGCTTGCTTCAACCATCACATATCATTTTTTTGATTCTTTGTTCATTACTTTTCCACTTATTAGGCCATTTGTCCCGTTTTTTTTTTTTGGTGGTATTTTTGAGCTGTGGAGCGAAAGTGTTATTGTTAGGCCTGTTTTAATTGTTTTTACCAACTTTTTTTTCCTAACCATTGTTTTTTTTCTTTTTATTAACCTGTATTACAATAGTAAAATGTAAAAGATTCAAGATACATACATTTTTTGGTCTTATAGGACTGGCAACAGAAAGGCAAATTAATTAATATGAAAGAGTGTATTTAGCCAAATCCATGAGAGTTGTGAACTGACAAAATGTAACATTCAGTTACTCCTGTACTGTACTTCCAATTTTCATTTTTACTCATATTTAAAGTGTTTTTCATCAAAGTATTTACTTTATAGCTTTATTGTGTGTTAGTGATGCCGACAAATTCGTTATTATTATTATTTTTTTATTATATGTATGATTTTCTAATACTGTCGTTTGTATTTTTTTGTTCACATGCAAGGATGTTTGTGGGAGTAATTTATTTCTGATGGGATTCTTTGTGCTCTGGGCTCCTGTGCAGCCTTTCAGTTAAGGACGTTGAGATATTTTGATTGTGCCCAATCATATTTGAACATTATCGGGGATGAAAGCTTTACCCGGCTCATACTTTCTTGCATTGCAAAAGTATTAGAAAAAAAAAATCTTCAAATCATGCGGCTGATGTGCATCATTAGCTAATGTTAGGAACACAATTGCATATCTTAATGAGGCGCAGATGCTTTAGGAATCCAAACATTTGAGGGAAAGGAAAAAAAGACTACGCACACCTCGACGAAGAAGCCGGCCAAATGCGAAAACAGCTTCCATATGACATGGCAAAGAGATCATCTCACACAAACACACGCGCACACGTGCCAGAGTTGCCCACACTGTCGAGCGCGCAGACAGCCAGTCAGAGTCTGCGTCAACCTCGCAGTCTTGGCAGACTCAGCCAACAAGTTATGTAACATGTGAAAGGGATTTGGGGGGGGCTGCTTCGGGGGTTAATGTCTTCTCCTGGAATATACCCGTAATAAACAAGCTCCTGACTTCTATACAGCCTCAATCTGGCACGGTCCTACCTGCTGTGACACCTCGGCCTTTTCCACGCGCTCCCCTTTTATTTATTGCCGCCCTCTCAGGAGCATGATGTATGGCCCAGGCGAAGGCGTGGCACAAAGAGCCACTGTGTCGCCTCTAAAATAAGATTGGCAGTTGTCGCGGTTTAAGATGTGGAAAGAATCGTAATCCGGTAGCTCGCGTGCCACACAATTGGCGCTATAAGTGGAACCGGGTTGCTAACCAGGCTCTATGATCCACATCATACCCTTCCGGCCTTTGACGGCGCTTGAATGCACGGGTGTCAAACTAAAGGCCCCGGGGGCCAGATCTGGCCCGCCACATCACTTGATGTGGGCCGTGAAAGCAAATCAAACTTCTATGATGCTTACTAAAATGTTAACCAAATTTTCAAATTCTCGTATGTAATATATAAGAGAGCTATTGTAAGTTTTCTTGTTCTCAAAACCCTCATTACAGGAACTTAAAGTATATTTGAATAAACCATTCTTCTTGGCTTCCTTCTATGGTTTCACAGTCATAACGGCCCTCCAAGGGAACCGGTAACTATAATGTGGCCGGCGACAAAAATGAGTTTGACATCCCTGCTTTAATGTTTCTTTTTTCCCCTTCCTGCATGACGAGGGTTGGCCGGGGGTGGGTTGGCCAATGCTCCGTTTCAACTCCTGACACATTGGTGGAAAGGTCCAGGTGGAAGGTTAATCGGCAAGAGTGTGAAAAGTGTAGCCTGCTTGGAAATAGTGCACGTGAGAAGTTGAAGGACAAAGGACATCAAGTGTACGTCGGAAATTACAGGTCGTACTGGCTTGTGTGAGTTGAAGTCATGCGATGCGGCACATGTGAAACAACTCCAGAGCGTCTTCGCATTCCGACAAAAGACAATAAAGAAAAGTCTTTCATAGCTTCAGTAACTGTTGCAAAACCATTGGCCGTGGCTAATTTAAATTTCCTCTTTCAACTTTATTAAAACCATTAGGCACCTTGTAAAAACTCTAAGCGGTTGCCCGGTTTGCCGCCACTGTCAGCAAGCATCTTGAAATGATGATAAGCAGCGAAAATCCCCACAAATGAAAAATAGAGAGGGCTCTTTCTTTTTTTTCATTAGCAAAATGTTTGGACTACAACTGAAAGCTTGACTTGGAATAAACTATCTCGTAAACTGTTGTCAAGTAGAGACCGTTGGGTCCAAAGCATTCTCTTCTGATGTTTGCTTTTTGGAAAAAACAAAACAAAACAACAACAAAAATGAAAAAACAACAACAACAAAAACCATCCTTTTAAAATAATAGAAATAAAATTTCATCTCTTATGAAGAACAATGAATGCAGTTTGATAGCACAGGCCTCGGTTCAAAGGTTTCCGGCATGTTGATAAAAACACTGATCGCAGGTACTCAGTCTGTTCCAATATCACAAGAATTTGTAGCACTGAACGAGTTGTCGTCTATAATTGTGCTCTACGCTAACAAAGTAGGAAAGTCAACGAAAACGACCTCCGGGCCGTGATATAAATATATACTACTAAACGGAAAACAGCAAGTACAGCAGTAACTAAATATGTCTTCGTGAACTATGCAACAACTGTAACGTCACTGCACAAATTACTTCATTGCACACAATCAATAACCTTGAAATGTAACCTATTCTGTATTGTTGCTTTAAAGACACGAAAGGCACAAAAGCCACTTCTGCTGTGCCGATCAAATGCAGATATCGGCAGAAAGCATTTGTATTTCAGCAAATCGCTTGATGACGCCATGCTAATGACCTGTAAATGATCGCATTTGTTGTTCTTGGTCGAGACCAAAATGGAATCCAGTCTTTCGTCAGTAGCCGCATTTTGGCTTGTTAAGGCCAGAATATCGTTTGATCGCCGGCGCTGACATCTCACTTTCCTCAATCCATCAAACTAATGTGTTGCTGACATCGTAAGAAAGGCTTCAGGCGAAGTCATAAAAACCATCAGCCACTGGGCGACACTAACCACTGGAACAGCGAGTTAGAAGACACACACACAAACGGCGCATTGGCACCTTCCGGGACACGACATTTACATTTTCTGCCCGGTCCAAATGAAACCTGAAAAGGCCGTGCAAACTTTTCTTCCTTTTCATATCGAGCTGATTTTCTGTGAGTTAGCAACCAGATGATTGTGTTAAAATGAATCAGAATAAAGTTCATATTGTTTGCACAGCTAACAAAAATCCTTTCTTTCTGCTTACAGAATTACGAAGGGAGAGTGCATCAGTCAGGAGCAGGAGAGCAACGCCAAACGGTTTTGCAGATACGCGAACGACAGGTACAGAGAGCCACGGGAGCCAAATAAAAATATTCATGCCATTTACACCCTCGACTGGTCGTCAGCCATTCGCAAGACACAAATTTACAAACAACCATTCGTAGTCCTTTTCACACCAATGGACAATTTAGAGTCTTCGGTGTTCATTACTTTTGGCATGCGGGAAGAAGGCAAAGTGAATATAATTTAAAAATACAGGGGAAAAAAAAGTCATCCTTTGAGTTTGAAGTGACAGAACAGGAAGGTGTTTATAAGCCTCGTTGCTCATTTTTGTTCCTTTCGTACTGGTTTTGTATTTTGCTTTGAACGCCATGCTATTTGCTATGAGCATGGGTTCGATATATTTAAGTTGTGTCACTGATCATTAAAATGAATGCCAAATATTTAATTCACTGTACAACTCATATCCATGGATTCTTATTCTCGACAAAGAGGTAGGACCGGCTGCACTCAAAATACCAGCAAAATACCATCTCCAAGTAATCTTCCAATTGGATGAAAAACACAAGTCTCATACAGAATCCAATAAAGGTTAAAGATTGAAAAATGTCGAACATTAATATAACATAACTCATGTAACACACAAACTCATCCTGCTTTGGACAAACACAGGTAGCTTAGCAACAATGAGAACCAAATATGAAGTTATTTTGAGGGGCACATTAATTTGCGAAATACAGCTTTTAATTATTTGATGGATTACAGTGTAAATATTATTTGATATCGACACGCAGGTTCATAGGTAAGCGGTGTGTTTTAAAAAAATATATACTGTATCTATTTTTTAAAAATGTAAAATATTATCCATCCATAAAGGTAACTCAGATCCCTGCAGGGAAATCCAGTGGAGTGAATTTTGACAGTTTGAGCTATATAATCTCTTTTAATCAGGATGTAATTTTAGTTAACATAAATTTCCTATCGGGGTTCCAAAAGTTCTTACTGTTTGAATGAAACATGAGCTCCTTTTAGCCATGAAGCCGGTCGAGATTCAATGATTCACAGGTGACAAATAGGCCTCGAGAGGACGTCTCCGCCTTTTTTTGAAGAATATGATACATTCCATGAATGGGTTCCCAATGCAGCCATTTATTGTCGAGTAGTCTTATTTTCCCGCTGAATGCACCGCGGGCCTCATCTGCCTCACAATGACTCCCCGAGGTGCATTCATCTTAAATGAGATGAGCAAATCTTTTCTGATCTGAAGTCTGAGATCCATCTTTGATTTTTAACCCACAGATGCAATGACTGAATTCATTCAGCGTTTGTTCTAAATCTTTTTCTTAGAGTATCCTTTTGATTGTCTTCAGGTCTGACAGAGTGGACTTCATGGTTCAACATTGACCACCCAGGTGGGAACGGGGATTACGAGCGCCTTGAGGCCATCCGCTTCTATTACCGGGAGAGAGTGTGCTCGAGACCCACAGCGATGGAGGCTCGCACCACAGATTGGGTTGCTGCGGCAGAAACGGGAGAAGTCGTCCACTCCAGTCTGGAGAAGGGCTTCTGGTGCATCAACAAGGAGCAACCCTACGGACGCACCTGCTCCAACTACCATGTCCGCTTTCAATGCCCACCAGGTAGTCGAGGTCCAAGAGTAGAAATTGCAATTTTACCAGTGGCCTAACTTCTGAATTTTTGTTTTTTTGTTGTTTTTTTTAAGGAGCAATCACTTAGTCGGTTTTATTTTGTGTTGCAAGCTTGGTCGTAGAAAAAATTTACGAAATCAAGTTACTAGTGTATATTTTCACACTTGTAACGCCGCTCTTCTTCCAACTTGTTTCTCAGAGCAGAGTTTCTGGACCAAGTGGGGTGAGTGGGGTCCATGCACGACAACCGTTTGCAGCGATGTGGGCATCCAAGTCCGCCAGAGGAGCTGCATGAGCACGCAGCCAATGCCTTTGCTCTTGGTTCCTGCCTGCCAGGGCCACCATTCAGAGAGGAGGGAGTGCTCCACCCCTCCATGTACAGGTGATGACAAACATGTTCTCCCAATTTCGTGTTTATCTGTGAAACTGTTGTTGGCGGCCGAGGATTTTTAACTTGCCATGGGACCCTATTGACTTTCCATCCATCCATTTTCTGATCCACTTATCCTCACAAGGGTCGCGGGGCGTGCTGGAGCCTATCCCAGCTGTCTTTGGGCAGTAGGTGGGGTACACCCCGAACTGGTTGTTAGCCAGTCGCAGGGCACACAGAGTCGAACAACCATCCGCGCTCACACTCACACCTAGGGACAATTTGGTGTGTTCAATCAGCCTGCCATGCATGTTTTTGGAATGTGGGAGTACCCGGAGAAAACCCATGCAGGCTCGGGGAGAACATGCAAACTTCACACAGGAAGGCCGGAGCTGGAATCAAACCCTGCACCGCTGCACTGTGAGGCCGAGGCGCTAACCAGTCAGCCACTGGTCCGCGTATTTTTATATTTATATGTGGGACTTGAGGTGCGAACCTCCTGTTCCAAAGTGCACGTTCGGACAGATGAGCCACTCCATGATCTGATGACGACTAGCAGTGTGCTTTGGTAAATTTCCATGAAAGTAATCCTGTTGCGTGTGTGCAAGCAGCCAAGTGGAGTCCATGGGCTCGCTGGGGGTCTTGCTCCGTGACATGTGGCGGGGGTCGGAGGATCCGAAGGAGGACTTGCGTGAGGACCTCGGAGACAGTAGAGTGCACCGGACGCCCCACTGAAACTCAAAAGTGTGGCAAGAGTCCATGTCCAGGTATGATGCAAGACGGCGACGTATTTCGACATCACTGCCGACTTGCGCCTGACTTTGGCTCGTTGTCCCAACAGTCAAATGTAAGCGCGTTTGCGCCGAGGGCCGCCCAGATGAAGATTGCGGCCGCTGCGTGTGTGATGGCCACGTTCTGCACGGCAACGTCCACAGTGTGACGGGGGTCCCTGTGGCGGGGGCCTTGGTGGCATTTGCCAGCCGTCCCAAAGTCATTCGTGCCCGGACGGATGCCAAAGGCCACTTCAGGCTGCAGGGAATCTGCTCGTCCAACGTCACTTCGCTTATCATCAGGAAGGATAAGTTTGCCCCCGTTACTGTCTCCTCCAGCAGTAACAGCACCGGCCTTTCCTGGGTGTCTGCTGTCCTCAGATCAGCTGGTGAGTAGAGATACATTCATTGCTAGAGTGCTTGTCTACATATGGATTGTGGGTGAGCTGGAGTCTATTCCAGCTGACAAAAAGTCACCAAAAATAAAAATCATGAGAAAATTCCAATTTTGAGCATGGCCACGAATTCCGCATTGCAACAAGTGTGACCAAACACTTTAGCCAACTGGCAACTACAAACCCCCAAAATTCTTTCAAAAATTCTGATATATAAAATATAAATTTTATGTAGGGGGATACTGGAAAAAAATAAAAAATATGAAAATATATATAATTGTCTAAAAATTCCCAGACTATAGAAATTTGCAGGTGCCTCTCTGTAGTTTGGCACTATCACCAATCACCACTAAATGGCAGACATGTCTTTGTTGCGCTTACACTGGGTCTTATACTGCCCCAAATTATAACACAAGAAGGCCTAATAATTGTTTTATTTTATTTTTATTTTTATTATTATTACTATTATTATTATTTAGCAGATTTGGACTTATATTGAGGAAAAACATAGCACCTCAATAATATTAAAATTATGAATTAGTTGATTTTTGTGGGAAAACAAATTACTAAATGAATTTTTGCACTTAATGTCATTTTCTTGTTCAGCAGTTTTATGCTGTATTTGAATGGTAACATTTATGCAAGAGAGTCCTTTGCACCTATTTTTTTTTTACTGTATGTGGTTATTTTGTTGTTGGGTTAGGATAGTGGATCTTTTATATATGCATTGAAAAATGGATTATCCAAAAGGAATATAACACGTGTTTTGCATGTATGCATTGCATTTTGTCCATATTTAAAATTGCATTTTGTCATACAACTGGTTAGGAAGTGCTCGGTCCAATGTGCCCCCCAGTAGCACCGATTAAAAAACTGTGGACCCCTCCAGCATTTGTATGGACTGCTGTATTTCTGGTTTAGTTAGGTATACTGCATTGCTAGTGGAACAAATATTGGAAATTGATTTTTTTTAAAAAAACATGAGACACAACTGTCGATTTCCTACAGTAAAGCTGTCCGATGTAGTAGTGCCATTTTCTTATGAAAATAAACTCCCTTTGATTTCTCCACAAATCTAGAACTCTCATAAGGAAACTTAAAAACACATCAGATACAATTCCCCTGCTGGTGAGAGACTCCACAGCAGCACTTACTTGGTTGCATGGAAACTAAAAAGCAAAATAAAAGTAAACCGCGTTGTGCTGCTTTAAAAAGTCCAAATTCCTCTAAAACGTCATTCTCCAAAAGCATATGGGCCAAACGTGTGAATCACGTATAATAATGTCATGCGCTCTCAAGGCAGTCTTTCAGGCTCATGCTTCTCCCTGCTTCCTTACAGAGAAACCCTACATTGTGAAGCACCCTGAGGACAAGGTGCGTTACGAGGGCGGCCGTGTGCTGCTGTGTTGCAAAGCGACAGGATCTCCAACACCTGACAAATACTACTGGTGAGTTGAATTCTTGTGCCAACACATTATTTCGCCAACGCTCAAATTGGCCCCATGTCTCATTTAGTTGCCAGTTGCATCACCCACTTAAATAAATGCCTCTTCGCAAATAAACACCTCCTTGAAAGAAAAAAATTAAATAAACAAGGGCTTTATTCCATAGCCAGAGCACAATGGCACGGTCATACAGTCGTGCGTCATTTGCAAACCAGAATTGAAATGGGCGACTCACATCTACTAAGTAGCTGTCTCTTGCTGTGTGAAAATGAACAAACGCACCTTGGAGGCAACATTCAACTTCAGAGTGGCTAAATCTCGTCACGTCATATTACCGTAAGATCCTCAAATCAAATGAGCCGTACTGTCTAGAGTTGAGCGTAAAGAACATCCCGGATGGTGTGATCGGTGTGTGGCTCGTTATGAAAGGTGCCACCATGAATTGATTAATTAATCCACAACTAATCACTATCATATGAATCCACAACAAACATTTTGATTATCGACCAATTGTTTCGAGACCTTGTTTCGAGAGTAAATACAGCATTCGCAGATGTCTGTAATCCTCCATGAAAGCAGACTGATTGATCATGTTTGTGTTTCATCAAAACAAGCATTTGAAACATTTGACTTTTCTGTCGAGATTTTGCGGACAAAATTGTGACGTGTCATGTAACTGAATCAAAATCAGTTTGTGCATCTTCTGCGGTCAATTTGAAATAAAGTTCTGGTTTTTAATAAAGGGAATAAATGAGAAAAAAAGTGATTCGATACATTAATGAATCTAAAAAAAAATAATCGAGAGATTGGTTGATTATCAAAATAATCGTTACCTGTCATCTTAATGGCAATGCTATGTCATTGTAGAGATCAGCGGTGCAGAAAATGAATCTTTTATGATGAAACAAGAACAATATTAACGATTCAGAATATGATTCTTTACTTTGCAATTCTCTATGGTGAAGGTACCACAACGACACTCTGCTGGACAGAAAATTGTACAAGTACCAAGAAGAGCTTGTACTGAAAGATCTGAAGCCGGAGCAGACTGGACAGTATTATTGCAAAACCAGCAGCTCTGCAGGCAGCATTAAGTCCTCCCCAGCATCCCTCACTGTCATTGGTAAGTCTTGAATATCCATCATGCCCGAGCTACTGTGTGTTTCTTTTCCCAACACGTAAACCCAGCCAAAAGCAGCATCCAACTGATAATACTCTTTTTGTTTTTTTTTTGTCAATGCACAGTGGTGCGATCAACTTGACGATCTGTCTCACTCCGCAAATTTACTCTAAATCCTTCACGGGATCAAGCAAAAGCAGAATTCATTCCAGGTCTTTAGAGACGGAATATTGCAGGTGAAGAGGAAGTGACCCCAAGCTTTTAGACCTCGTCTGTGAGCCGTGTCCATGCATTAAGAGGACCAAAAAACACACATCTGGGAAAGGGGGGAATATTTTATGGGCTATTTCATTTTGGGGAGGAGGGATACAAGGGGAAATAATCAGACAGTCTGGCTGAAGTTCAAGACCTTTTTCTTTTGTTATTTCTAGCCATTTTAAAAAGCGATGCTTGTTCTACACAAGATAAATGCTCACAAAGCGGCCAAGGTGGAGGTGAAATTCACACTGGATGATAAATTCCCTTCTCTGATAAGAATCACAAGCATACATTTAAATTGGGTCGTGTGATGCCCATACTGCATCTTCCTGGCCCTTCTTAGTTTAAAACTGTGATTTCCAACCAGTGCGTCATTGACAGACCTTCAGATTTGCTGCAGGAAATGAGACCATCACATAATTGGTCAGAAAATTATGATTTAAAATCTTCACGTGTCTTTCTTCAGTTCCTGCAAGTACATCAGCTTTGGGTTCAAATAAACAGGCCCAGATTTCCAAATGAGTAAGTTAAATGGGAATGAGGAAGAGCTCATCATTCTTTCATTCTTCTTTTCTAACTTTTCTTTTCATATTTAAAACGTGTGCCTTGGCTCAAAACATTGGTTTAAAATTAGCCAACACCATTACAGAACTAGCAAGTTGTTAGGCTGAGGTTCTATGAGCGTGTAGAGCCATTTCTTTTGATATTGCGTATCGTATATGGCTGAATTGAACCCTTTCAGGGACATCGGTTACTGCAGCGATCATGATACAGGGTGCATGAGAGGCTTAATCACCCATTCTTTGCAGACTCTGCACCATTTATTTTCAAGTTTGGAGTATTGGTGGTCATCAAGGTATGCCACGTGGCCCCTTGGTGTCTACATTTGGGGATGGAGAGTGAGGCAAGGAGACTGCCCACTGGGGCTCCGTACTTACCCTTGTGGCCAAAAGTCGGCCAAAGCAAATCAGCCACATGTCTTTTGTTCCAAATATTGCACAACGCTTTATTTAGTTACACATACACACACACACCCACACACACACACACACACACACACACACACACACACACACAATGAAACTGTCATGGGGGGGGGGGGTGTACAATTTTCAGACCCCCGGAGACCTCTATTTTCACTTGAGAAATATTGCTCCCCTCAAAATTTGGTTGACCGTGCTACACCACTGCATAGCGGTTGTGCACTAGATCCAGTTTCAGATGTTGTTTTTGTCTCGGGATTTTTGTGTGTGGTGAGAACAAGTAGCAATGTTTCATGTGACTCCACTAGGTCATTTTTACATGACGCATCAACATAACCTACTCTGGTTTATTGCAACTTCGCAGCAAAAGGAGCGCCAGCGTGCAATTCCAACCCCGAGGCCCATCTGATCAGACTGCCGCTGGATTGCGTACAACCCGGGACGAACTCCAAGTTTTACAACGCTGGCCGCTGCCCTCATAACAAATGCGCCGGCTCTCTGGACTTTGATATGCGCTGCAGAGATGGCGGCGGGTTTTGTTGTGGTGTCCAAGCGATGGAAACTCGGACTATTGACTGCGGGAGCTACAGCCTTCCGATCCGGTCCGTATCCCAGTGCAGCTGTCAGAAGTGTGTGCAGCCAACTGTGCTCGTGCGAGGCAGAGTGGTCACGGCTGACGATGGTGAGCCACTGCGGTTTGGTCACATCTACATCGGCAAAGAGAGGGCCGGCACCACTGGATACCAGGGAGGTTTCACCATACAGGTTGCTCCCGACACACAGAGATTGGTGGTGAATTTCGTTGACCCCGCTCAGAAATTCATTGACACGCCAAAGGTCTTCATTTTGGACAAGAAGGGCGGGTCGATCTACCATGATGTGAAGGTCATGAGGAAGCAGGCTCCAATTGATATAGATTCTGGTGAGACCAATGCTATTAACCTGGGAGAAATGAAAGGGGAAGACCCGATTGGGCAGTTGGTCATTCCAGCCAATTCCTTCCACAAAGACAATGGAGACGTTTATGAGGGAACCGTAAAGGCCAGTGTCACATTCATAGACCCCAGAAACATCACCACGGCTTCTGCCACCCCTGGCGACCTCAATTTTGTGGACCCCGAGGGTGACATGCTCCCTTTGAGGACCTACGGCATGTTCTCCGTCGACTTCCGTGACGAGAGCAACAAGGAGGTGCTCGGGGCCGGAGCGGTCCAAGTCCTTCTTGACACGCAGCATGTCAAAATGCAAGAGCACATTCCCAAAATGAAACTCTGGTCTTTAAATCCCGACACGGGTGTCTGGGAAGAGGAAGGTGACTTCTTGAGCACAACAACTACAGGTGGGCATGGACGGAGCAAGCGTGAGGAGCGCACCTTTCTCATCGGCAACATGGAGATTAGAGAGCGTAGGCTCTTCAATTTGGACGTGCCTGAAAACAGACGCTGCTACGTCAAAGTCCGCGCCTACATGAGTGACAAGTTTCTCGCTGTCGAACAGCTGGAAGGCGTGGTCATCAGCCTGATCAACCTCGAACCCAAGCCAGGATATTCCGCCAATCCAAGGGCATGGGGTCGCTTTGACAGCGTCATAACTGGCCACAACGGGGCCTGTTTGCCTGCTTTCTGTGACGCCCAGAGGCCCGATGCTTATACTGCATATGTCACAGCGATGATGGGTGGTGAGGAACTGGAAGCAGCTCCTTCTTCCCCGAAGATGAATCCAAACATCATCGGTGTGTCTCAGCCATATCTGGATAAAATCGACTACCAGCGCTCAGACCACGAAGATCCAGCCCTGAAGAAAACAGCTTTTAGAATCAATTTGCCGAAGCCCAACCAAAATAATCTCGATGAAACCAATGGGCCCATTTATCCGTACCAGAATTTAATAGCCTGCGAAAATGCACCCGTGGATGCAAATCATTTCAGATTCTTTAGAGTGGAGAAGGACAAGTACGAATACAACGTGGTACCCTTTGAGGAGACGGATCTGACAACCTGGACGGGGGACTACCTCTCATGGTGGCCGAACCCTCAAGAGTTCAGAGCATGTTTTATCAAAGTCAAGGTCCACGGACAGAAGGAAGTGATGGTCAGGTCGAGAAACCTGGGAGGATCGCACCCAGAGACAATTGACAAACTTTATGGCATCCGAGATATACGCAGCACTCGGGACATGCGAGAGGCCAACACGTCAGCAGCTTGCGTGGAGTTCAAATGCAGCGGCATGTTGTTCGATCAAGCCCAGGTGGATAGATCCCTCATCTCAATCATTCCACAAGGGAACTGTCGCAGGATCGCTACCAACAGCCTCCTACAGGAGTACCTCATCAAACACCCCCCCGTTGCGCTAAGCAACGACTCTCATGCCTTCACTATGTTAGCCCCTGTGGATCCTCTGGGACATAATTATGGCATATACACGGTCACGGACCAGAATCCCAGGGTTGCTAAAGAAATCGCCATCGGCCGCTGCTTTGACGGAACCTCGGACGGTTTCTCCAGAGAGATGAAGTCCGACTCGGGAGTGGCTTTGACTTTCAGCTGTCCAGAGAGGAAAATCAACAGAGAAAGCCTCTTCCAGCGGCTGCAGACCAACCCGGGACTGACACTGTCACAGATGGCGAGGGATATGAGGCAGATGGAAGGTATGCAGGTGCAGAGGTCATCCACTCGAGTAGTGGCCTATCCCTCCGAGCAACAGGGCAGGACCCAGGGTCGTCGGGTTGTCACTACGAGTAGGAGGAGGACAGTTGCGCGCATGCAACAACGCCAGTGAGAGAGTCAAGAGGTAGGTCCGAAGGAAGACTTATTCCCGTCGCGAGTCATATCAGAGTAACTCTCATATGAATACTCTTTTAAATGTCATTTCTAGACCTTCGTTCGAAGCGACTCGGATCGTGGGAGTAAAACCTGACATTCAGCTCAAGGAACTTCCACTCTACTGTGGAAATCGCCGCACTCAGACAAACAGCAAAATGTTGAGCCTGGCTGAAGATATACAATAATCTTTATGTTGACTTGAAGGGTTTGCTATATTATTATTTTTTTCTCCTCTATCGTCCCTCCCTGTAAGACCTCCCTCCATCCTGTGGCTATATGGAAAGCAGTAAGTGGCATGTATCTAAAAGTTCTGGTTACATTTTTTTTGTCTGAAAGTCGTATTTGACTTTCCAGAATGTACATTCTAAAGTGTTAATTTGCGGTAATCGGTGGTGGCACCCAATCAATGTAAAAACTGTTTTCCAATGAGCGTCTCTAAATATTGCAGACCCTCTCTCTTCAAACTGAGAGAATCAAAAGAGAGCGACTGAACCACCCGTCACAGAGGACATTTTCAGACATTTATGTTGTGCATGGATACGTCACTTGGTCGGCTGAGATTCAGCAATACGAATGTCCATTTAAAGCAAACTGGCATCATGGCGTGACTTGACACATTTGCTGATATGTTACCTAAAAAAAAAACGTACGTAATTGCTCGGGGTCAAGATTGAATTTTTGTTCAGCTGTTCTGTGTGTGTCATGAAGCTGTGCAATGAGAACATCGTATAATGTAACTAAAGGAGCGCTTTTTTTTAAAAAATATAAAACAACCTTTAATATGGGAAAATTGTTTCCAGTTTGTGGAAAGGCTCCACAGTTAAATACTTTGGTAGGGGCTGCTGTTTTGGCTAGCAACTGAGTTAAACCGTCAACAGTTCCCTTTTATGTCAGCCTGTGGACAATAACGTATCAAGAGGTCATTCGAGTTCAGTACCTCTTCGCTGAGGGGCGAACAATTGCGATTGTTGGCGAATTTAGAAAAATGCGGGTTCATGCCGTCAGGTTTCGTTCAAGCTCGCAAATGTCCAAAAATACATTTGCCTAACGTTTGCCAAATGTTTTTATGATTTTTCTAATTGCAAGGACATTTTGAACACGGAGAGGAACAGTACAGACGAACGTCTGCTCACCGTTCGGCAAACAAGCGACCTTGAACGAACCGTGATAAGAACGCAACATTTGCTGCCTTCGAAAAAACACTCGCAGCTCAGTGGGATAGGGGCTTTACTCCCATTTTTTTTCTTTTTTTGACACCCACTTTTAAGGAAATTTAATTTCTTAAAATACTCCTTCTAATCTTGCTTCCCTTAAGACTAAACTTACAGGATTTGACAACTCTCAGCATGATTCTTACAAACAGTGGCAATAATTTAACATGTTCGTATAACTCTACAGTATATTAAGTGTATCTTGAATTATTCTCATCATTTTACACGTTCAAATTTATCTGGCGGCACGGTGGTCGACTAATTAGCATGTCCGCCTCACATTGCAGAGTTGCAGGGTTCGATTCTGGCTCCGGCCTTCCTGTGTGGAGTTTGTATGTTCTCCCCGTGCCAGCGTGGGTTTTCTGCGGGTACTCCGGTTTCCTCCCCCCCATTCCAAAATCATGCATGGCGGGTTAACGGACCACTCTAAATTGTCCCCAAGCGTGAGTGTGAGCACGAATGGTCGTTCGTCTAAGTGTGCCCTGCGATTTGGCTAGCAACCAGTTAAGAGTGTACCCGGCCTACTGCTCGAAGACAGCTGGGATAGGCTCCAGCACACACAAGGCACTGGCAAGGATAAACGGATTAGAAAATGGATGGATGGATGGATAAAATGTTAAGATAACCTCTCCATGCTGACCTAATCCAAAAAACCAGCCAAGGGTGTCGGTGGTCCATTGGGGATCCCAGAACCGTCCGAGACATAAACACACTTGTGTGGTTGATTTGAAAATAAATGGTGTCTTTCTTTGGGAGTCATTACAGCAAATGTTCATTAACTAACAAACAAACAAACACACTCCATTTTGGAGACAAAAAAGTAATTATGGCAAGCAGGTGAAGTCCATTACCATCGCAATGGCACCATCACATTTCTTAGAATTAGAAACCAAATCGGCACTTGTCACTCGGCTCACGGTCACGCTGACGGTCAATCGGCGTGATCCCGGTTTTAAATTTCCAATGCATGTTCCTTGTTTTCTCCCACATCCCCCAAAACATGACTCTTGGGCGAATTGATAATTGAATCCAGGCGCGATAGCAACAGTCTGTCAGGTCATCATGACGTCAAACATCTGCAGAGCAACTGGAGGAAATGTTAGAGACCTGCACAGACATCTGTAGAAAGAAGAGCTCGTGATGGATGAAATGTTTGGTCAAGGAGGAAAAAGTGAAGTAATTGGGGTCTTCGCAGTCCATCCCGAGAGGCTTGATGACAAGCGGTTGCACGTGCAAGCGAGAAGAATGCTTTGACAGCAGCGGCAGCTTATTCATGAGAACAAAGCGGGAGTTTGAGCGACAACGTAACAATAATCACAGCCTGGCCAAGGCCTCGCATGGGAAAGAAAAGCGTGCCGCTTTGGAACATAAAAGGACAGTTAAGAGGCAAAATATTTTGCAGTGTTTTGGGGATGAAATGATGCGACTTTAAGCCTTACTCGAACCGACAAAGCACACAAAAACAAGATTTATTCTGCGTGGAAAGAAAATGTTGATCTCAGTGGGAAGGGCATTCATCATAATAACATTTCCAACTTGGCGGAGGGTTGTAAAATGTTAGGCTGACAAATCTGGGGGGGGTCGGAGATTGAATGTCTTCAGCTTTTGGCCGATGTCGAAATCTTAGCTTTAAGAATAGGAATCCGAGCCAACTTTCTTGAATTCAACGCATGCTCGCTGGCAACGTTTCCAATAGTTGAATACCAATTGCTGAGAACGTTTTTGACATTGACGGACATAAACCTGGAACCCCAACCCGGCAGATAGATTTGCTTGCTCTTTCATGGTCTTCTTTCGACAATCAGGCTACATTACATAACAAACGCACACACAATGAAAGCAAACTTTATATAAAAGGATATTGATGCAAAATGTCAGAATAGCATTTTTTCTGGCCATTTCCCACTGGGGGTCGTATCAGAGCTGTGACATTGATTATTGCTTCCTGTGAGCTTGCGAATCAAATGGGTTTTTTTTCAATGAGTCAGATCCAATAGGCTTGAAGTAACTGAAGCCACATGCTGGACACAACGCAAAATGTTGATTATTTAACACCAAAGTAAACAGGTATGTGTAAATCTTTTTTTTTTTTTTTTTTAAATCTTTGGCACAGTCCAGTTGGTCCCAATCATAATTCAGCCCAGAGGTCATCCTTGAACATTCTCCCACTACTTCCGGGTGAAAATTTGCACCTGCCGCTCTGCTTTGCAGGAAGCCGCCTTGAATTGCAGCTTGAGCAGCGTTAACATTTGCATGGTGACACCGGTCACTTTTCATGTGTAAATGGTGTATTGTATAAACTTTGTATGATTAAGAGACTGTAAATAAATGTTTGTGATGACGTTTGGAGTTTGTATAATAATAGAAATGAGAGTTTTTCATTGTTTTCTTATGTGCTCTGAATATAAATATTTTACGTTGTAATTCAACGTTAGAATTCAATTTAGAATGCATGCTTGACTTATAAACATCCATATATACATATATATTAAAAAATAACTACCTTGGTGAGGTTGACATAAAAAAAAATACTAATAATATTGTATATTAGGGCACTAGACTCCTTTCAAAACTTTTTTTCCACCTTTAATGTGACCAATAACTCTATTGAAAAGGAAACGGAAATCTTTCAAGGGGAAAAGTAGAAAATGTAACACAACCCTGGTTGCATAAATATGCACACCCTCAAACTGTTGCAGCACCTTTGGCTTTTCTTACGGAATTTTGTGCTTTCACTGATTGCTTTCTCGAACTGTTCATAATTCATTCCACCTTGTGTAAGGACCGAGTTCCATCTGAAGGAAAAAAAAAACAAAAAAACAGCACCACAGCATGATGATGCTTCACTGTCGGGAAGGTGTTCTTTTAAAGATGTATTTGCCCCAAACATATCTTTTGCAATTATTGTATTATGATTAAGTTCAACCTTGGTTTCATCTGTCCACTTTTTTGCACCCCAAGATATATTGGGTGGCGGTGTGTGTTTGTGTGTGTGAAGGGGGGGGGGGGGGGGCTGGGATGCACACTAGCACGAACCCCACGATCTCAGAGGCTTATTTTGACTTCGCTCTAAGCAATTGAATTAGATTAAATTGAGCTCTATGGGTTATGAATCACATCGATGGTGTGAAACGTTTGGAAATGATTTATCTTGGTGTCTTTTTTTAACACCAAAACTTGGCACTTGAACTGATGGGTTTCAACTTTTTTTTTTTTCAATCCACCATATTTGCGATGACATTCAGAGTCTTTGAGCGGAGGTACATTTGTGGCTCAAACATTAAGGCATGTGTTGGCATTCAAAAGAAGTCGTGATATTTGATTAACGGTGAGCCGGGTGTGGTTTTGCCGTGTTGAGCAGACACGCCCACAGTTTTTCAACGTATAAACAACGGCTTGAATTTCACACCACTTTCAAACCTCATTTATATTTAGTTGGCTGTTTCATGTCAATTTGGCAGGCTTTTTAACGATAATTCTTCTCTGCGGTGTGTCAAATTTACAACAGGATTTTATTTTAATTTTACAGGAAATTGAAAAGACCGGACAGGTTGCACCAAAACTGGCTCGGTCTCAGGTCGGGCTGCAGAAAGGATTGCTTGTCTTAAAAAGTTTGTCAAAGGTAATAAAAAACATACAATAAAATGTATTAAGATCACTTTTGTACATCTACACACAAAATGAAACGCCATGTTTTCCCATCAAGCTGATGAGTAATAAAGCGCACTGCAAGACCTCAAATGTGCGCTCAAGTGAGGTTTCACCAGTGAAATTATGATCCTAATAAAATTTCCCTTCATGGAGCACAGGCACCAACACCTTTGTGACTGGGCGGCTGTGCTTCTGCCAGGAAACGGAGCTGACCAAAAAATATAGCAACGGCACCCGCTGCTAAAGATTTGACACACACACACACACATAGCTATAAAAACAAATATTTCTTCAGCCAATGATTCATTTGACGTCGAGAACCTTCCTCTGGCTCCTGTCAAACCAGCTTTTCATCTCAATGCGTCAGTAGAACGGTAAAAAAAAACAACTCAATTTTCTATGACGGGAGACCCTTATTTGGGCCAGTTTTGAAGGGGACATGTCACTTTGTGACGCTGGTAGATGACTTCTGTCAAGGCCACAGGTCTCTGAGTCAAGGTAATAACTGAGTAGTGTGATCATTTCAAGTACAGAGGCAGTCCGAGTGAAAGGAAATGCCCATTGCTCAGATATCAAATCATTTATTTTATCTGAAAGATTTTGAAAAATAAATACTCGTGATTTTCATAACAATCGCAAAAAATGATCGACTCACAATATCAGAACGAAGATTACCATCTGCTCGAGAGCAATGCACAATATACTCATACATCTTAAAGTTCAATGAGAATGCAACAAGACACGCATGTTCGGATCAATGAAAATTGCCCATATGTCTGAATGACTGGCGACCAATCCAGGGTCGAACTCATCTCTCCCCGAACGTAAGCTGCAATAGGTTCCAACTCACCAACACCCCGAGCGGGGACAAGTACTAAAGAAAATGGATGCATGGGTACACAGTTACCCCGAATAAACTCTAACCTCAGTGTTAAGCAGCTGAGGCAGTTACGGGTCACGTATGAGGTGAAAACACAAATCATCAACTGGAAAAACTATTTTGAATCCATCAGAGCTTGTGGCGGCCCAGCGCAACCTTTTTCTTCTGCATAGAGTTCCAAGTTTTGCTCAAGTTTTTTTGTTTTGTTTTGTTGTTCAAGTTTACCAAAAGGTTTGTCTGTCTACGTGAAGTAATGTCCCGATGGCTCCTTCAGAGAATTTCCTGATATCATCATTGTCTGACTTTGCTTGCAATCAAAGTACAATGTCTGAACAACTGACAGATAAGACTTGGGAATGCTTTCAGATGGCTGGACTTTGTGGGGAAAAGTCTGATAAATAGCCCCGAATGTGCTCGCTACCGGTAGGACGTCCTGTAATCAGCAACTTGGCATCCCCGGCCAGGGGTATGGAAGGTTGAAGCTCAGCTCTTGTGATGGACAGGAAACGGCTGCAAGGAGAGACAGCTTGCATGCTTCACGTACACGTCACCGTCCTCCAGCTTGACTTCATGCACTTGTTGCTGAACCGGTGGAAAAAAGGAAGACATTAGACCGCCGGTATTACTTTTGACAGCTGTCCTCGGGTGCATCCGATGAAGCTTTTATGTGACATGCATCAAGATTCCAGGCATAATCATGTACAACATTATAGGGTTCAAAGAATGCATAATGGCTTTCATTCCTGACCTTCAACGACGTACCGCTCTTCCCAGTCCTGAGGTCAAAGTCGTAGTCATGCCATGGACAGAAGACCCGTAGAATTCCATCAGCCTCCTCGATGTCGCCCTCGCACAATGGACCTCCTAAGAAACACAAGAAATGTCAAGCAGGTAACCATATTATTTCCATAACCATCAATAGCCTAAGTAGTAAAACCTATACTGGACATTCAGTCCGCGCCGCGCGTTATTTCACATTGCCTTGTGTTGTTTTCATTTTGGAGAGTATTGGATCAATCAATCAATCAACAAATCAATCAATCATCAACAAATTTTGGGGAATGAAATACACACATGAAATACAAAAATTTTTACTCGTGTAGTAGGACTTTCATTTTGAATTGCTGTGAAGCATACGAAAAGCGATGATTTCAAGAGGCTTTTACTTTGAAATGCCACATCAGAATGAAATAACACTCCCAGTGTTTTACAGCGCAATGTGGTCGGTCGACTGTCAGAGGAGGAGCTGGAATGTATTTCCTATTTATTGAACTGCATTCAAATGCAAACGACTTTTAATAGCGTCTAGCAGAATGTCGAACCGAAATACTCATTTTACTTTGAAATCCGTTTTGGCAACGAGGAGGGGGAAAGCTTCAGCATGGCTTTAGCTCACTGTAACCGCGGTGTGGCTTTTAAAACGATCTTTTTACTTTTTTTTTTTTACCGGAGTGTGCACAGCGGGCATCCATGGCGAAAAACTCCCCCTTGACGGAGAAGAGGCACACGTCCGACTGCCGGCCGAGGGACGAGTACACGAGTCGGCATTTCTTGCCGGAAAGCTCCGAGGCTGCGCCGATGTGTCTCCACGCAACGCCCCCCACGGTTCCCTCGCCTTCTCCCGGGGATGAAGCCATTACAAACCGGCGTCGCTTGCCTCCCAAATGTCTAATGTCGCACTTATCTGTATTTCCACCTCCATTTATCGTTTTACGTTGGGCACAGGTTCCATGTTTAACGGCCGAGTGTCACGCCACAGAATTTGCCTTTCCCCGCGCGTGCACGCGCCCGGCGCTCGTGATTGGCATTTCCTGTCCATCACTTTTGTTTTCATGGCTGTAAATATTATTTTTTATTGTTATTCATAATTTAAAAAAAAGGATTTGTATTTGTATTTTCATGTTTACAGTAGCTGGACATTCTTAATAGTTCAACACAGCATTACAAATGACTAGAAGTAGGGGAGCAGGAACCATGTCGAACTACTTTGATAAATTTGATTGGGGCAAAGGCTAACAGATTATGACTTCCAAGGATGTGTAGGAAATGTCATCATATTTCATTCATACATTTGACAACCATGTGCATCAAACACTTATCATAATTTTTGCGCCTCGGCCTCCAGCAAATAATTTTCTTCTTCCATTATGTCAAGGACTGCGCCCCTCGAGCACCGATATTAACAAACTCAATCCCAGCCATTTTCACTGGAGCAACCCCCTCCTTCCCAGCGTTTTACTGGATTTTGACTGATCTTGCAAGGCCCACAGAATATTTGGTTCTAATGCTATATAAGCATGGAGCCTACCAAAATAAAGTTCGGACTCTCTTCTTTCAGCAGAAAAAAAAATGTTTCTTTTTCCATTCTTCAGCAATCGGCAATACAAAATGGCTAAGATTCATGAAAATGACGATTCCTTGGCAAAAAACGGAGAAAAAGTGCTTTTTGTAAAAGCATGCATTTCAAGCACGTGAGGCACCACTGTCACCTACTGGTTGCTTTTTTACATGATTTACAATGCAAATGGCTTATTCTCATTCACGGATTGCATTAGACCCTCCTCTCTATGACGCAAAAAAAAAACAAACTTAGACGTACAAGTACGTCCTTGGTGGGCGGGGCCTAATTTTAAAAAGACGTACGAGTACCTCTTGTGAAATGAAAGAGTCAAAGGGAATTAAAGAAGCCGCTTTGATTGCCGGCGAATCAAGGCAGCTGAGTTTATGCCACAACAGCTCAAAACACCTGTTGCAACTACGGCAAGCTCTGTGTCAATGTGAAAATACCAATATCAAGTCTAACCCACCCCTGCGCAGATTTAGACTGCCTCCTGCACTAGACTTGCATTTGGGATGAAAATAGAGCCCCAAATGTCTGGATTATTTGACGCGGCAGGGATAGGAGAGTGCATCAGGTGGTATCCAGCAGTCCCGTGTGGGTGAACCCTAAAAAACAACAATGACAGACTTAACAGATGAAAAGTACAATTGCATTCAGTTGAGCGCAGACCTCTTCCAGGGCCAAAGCAAAATGAGTTTCCACCTTTTGCATTTGTCTGAATTTCGTCATTACTATTCATTCCATAATTTAAGTAAAATAGCCAGACGTGACCTCTTTGATGGAGGTAATGATCAATAGATACAAACTCCCTGACTGCAGCACTTTGGGAAACAGCTGGTGCAGAAATCAAAGCAAGTATCAGCCAAAAAAAAAAAAAAGTGCTCAAGCGGCCCTTCGCACGCCCGCCACCGTTCACAACCCAAACGCCGAGCCTGCTGCTGCTGTTCACAAGTGCACACGTTGCATTATTGCACACACACAGAACCTTTCCTGTTCCTTGGTGGAGGTCGGTCTGTGACACGGAAAGACTAAACTGGCCCTAATACCAAAGAGTGAGGGAAAAGTGTTTTGCAAAATATAATTGTGGATGTACAAACATAAAGTCTGTTATTGTTCTGTTTATGGCGTTTGAGGGGATTTAACTTTCCACAGTGCAGTTTAACATCACAAGTTGTTTTGGAGCTCTGCGTCTCAGTCAGCACTTCTGTTCAGCCTCACTGTCAAACTTGTTCTGTGACTGGGAAAACATTTTTTTCCAAATCACACTTGACCCAATAGATCAAAAGTAACCACAGGAAGACGCAGCCTATTAAAGTAAATGAGCCATGTGAGATAAAATCAACCACTTGAATCTTCCACGACATGCAATAAATCCTCTGTGTTGTCAAAGTCAAACAAAATCGTTTTTAATCCGTTTTTTTACCCATTTCTCGACCACAAATGTGTTTGGTGGTGGTGGCCAGAGTGCAGGCTCATCCTCTATTGCCAAGGCGGCTGTCAGTAGACTGATACATCACAGAGATCGCTTGTTTGGACTGCGAGGAAGCAAGTTGTGCAGCTTGAGCGCAGTCTGATTCAAATGCGCCTTCAATGACCGTGTTGAATGAATCACATCAATATAATAGTTAAGGAATAAAACATCAAAAATGACACTCACAGTTAGTGGAGCTAGTTACGATGTTTGGTGCTGATTGAGGAACATCGTAGTATGGAGGTTTTATTCTTTATATTGCATGAAGTAGAAACTTCAAAATGTAACATTATTAGCTCAAATCTTCCCATCCATCCATCCATTTCTGAACCGGTTGCCAGCCAATCGCAGGGCACCCGGAGACGAACAACCATTCAGTCACACTCACACCTCGGGACAATTTAGAGTGTTCGATCAGCCTGCCGTGCGTGTTTTTGGAATGTGGGTGGAAACCGAAGTACCCGGAGAAAACCCACGCAGGCACGGGGAGAACATGCAAACTCCACAAAGGAAGGCCAGAGCCGGAATCAAACCCTGCACCTCTGTACTGTGAGGCGGGCCTGCTAACCGTGCCGTCCAGAAATCTTCCCATTTTTGAAAACAATTATTTGTTTTAGGCCCAAACTGTTGCTATGACATCACACTTATAAGTATGACAAATGTTTAAATACACATTTTAACATTCCAAACTGTCATCTAAGTGTAACACTAACTTGTGATGCGGCTTCATAAAAATGATCTAAATTAAAACTGCGCACCTTTCGATCAGTACAATGTAGCGTCCAAAGTGTTTGTAAAATAGCCGTTTGCTGAACAGTCTTTTTAGAATGTCGTATTTATGATTGATTTCATTAGAATGGATTAACCAATTATTTAATACAATAAATGAAAACTTGAACAGTATATGTATAATGTTTTTCTGTCATTCGAACAACATTTTCTATTTTACTGTATTAGTTAGAGCAAATCAACTGACATCCATCCATCCATCCATCCATTTTCCGAACCGCTTGATCCTCACTAGGGTCGCGGGGGGTACTGGAGCCTATCCCAGCCGTCTTCGGGCAGTAGGCGGGGACACCCTGAATCAGTTGCCAGCCAATCGCAGGGCACACAGAGACGAACAACCATCCACGCTCACACTCACACCAAGGGACGATTTTGAGTGTTCAATCAGCCTGCCATGCATGTTTTTGGAATGTGGGAGGAAACCAGAGCACCCGGAGAAAACCCACGCAGGCCCGGGGAGAACATGCAAACTCCACACAGGGAGGCCGGAGCTGGAATCGAACCCGGTACCTCTGCACTGTGAAGCCGACGTGCTAACCACTGGACTACCGGGCCGCCCTCAACTGACATCAATGAATGACAAATCATTAAAAAAATCAAAACATGCATTTTAATTAAGTGCTTTTAGAAAAAATATAAAAGCTAAATTCCATCCAATCATTCTGTGCTGCTTATCCTCAATTGGAATGTCGGCGAGCTGGAGACTGCTCACCAACAAATCACAGGGAAAAAGGCTAACACAAAACATTAAATACAACTGAATGAAAAGTGTAAAAGCTTGGTGTCCATAATTACACCATTTTTTTCAGTTCCATGGGCTCAATATATTTTTTTCTTTTTCACAAAGTCTTTCTCATGATGTTGAGCATTTGTGAACATTTTTGAGTTTAGTAGCGAAAGTTGACATCTGCCTTTTGGCTTTCCAGTGAAGCGGAGTGAAATATCCTCAAGTCAGTGAGTCAAGAGTGAGACACAAATCACCGTGACATGCCGCATTTCTGCAGAAAAGCCTTGAAAAAAAAAACATGCCTAGCAAATAATGAAAAATAGGACATTCATTGAAGGTGCGCCTCATAATCCAGTGTGCCTTAAAGTGCGGAAAATACGGTATTGAATAAATAAAGACAGACTATTACGTCATGTTCGCCTTGTAGACCCATTTTCAGACATTGGCTGTTTACAAAAAATTACTTTGGTTGTGTAATTTTACACTTGATGATTGCAGGCACCCGGGAGACCCAAATCTGTAAGCCAGAAGAGATGATTACTGATCACCGCCTTGAAATGTTAGCAAAGGCGTCCACTTCTACATTTCCTCTCCTGCAAGTCAGTCCAATCAACCTGTCAGCATAAGTCAATCTTTTTCTCTCCAT
Source organism: Hippocampus guttulatus (assembly GCF_054856545.1). Lineage (NCBI taxonomy): Eukaryota > Metazoa > Chordata > Actinopteri > Syngnathiformes > Syngnathidae > Hippocampus > Hippocampus guttulatus. Next base: position 14,765,776 of record NC_141267.1, read on the forward strand.
TTTTAACAATCCTTACCACTTCTGATCTGCAAGGTTTTGTGTTGAAAGGCCGCAGATTTCTGGAAATGTCGTACAACTGGGAGTTTTGAAGTACAGATCAAAGTGGGGGAAAAGTTTTGCTCACACAAAAAAGAGAATATGGCTGAGAGGCTGCAAAATATATTTCCCAAACCATGTTGCTAAGCAAGGTAAAGCTGACTAGACTTGCACGCATCTTAAACCACTGAATGTTTTTCCTCCCCACTAACATATGCGGGAAAGCTATAAAAGTGTCCCGATGGCACACGGTGGGCACGGCACCCATATGTTGGATCACTTTCTACATCCCGCCATCTGTCCGCGACTTCCACCACGCTTGTGTCTCCAACCGACATCAAATGCTACGTGCATTCCTCTTCTTGTGATTGTGTCGACGCTCGCGATACATGCGCGCCATCTGAAAATTTCGAGAAAGGGGGTTGGAAAGAGGCTTGGAATGATCCATTAAATTGGCGTAACTCGCGTCTCATACTCTCATAACGATGAAATCAAAATACTTGGCCACTGATCGGGATAGCCGATGAAAAATTAAGTGAAAGGAAACTTTCTTTTGGTACGGAGGCCAGGTCGACTCTCTTGCGCATTCCGGATGCAATCAGATGGGAGTCGCTCTCTGAAACTGGAGTTAATCAGCGACAAATTCCCACATCCTTATCCTTAACCTCCGGTTATGTTGAACAAGCCTTTGAAAAGATGCAATACATTCTTTAGGTGAGTCAGCGATGGAGCAAGATCCTGGGGGCTCTGTTGATGGGGGGCTTCAAAGCAGGAGGCTCATTGAACCTTTACCCAACAGTCACAAGTTCGAGTCCAGAACCAGATTTACAATTTTATTTATTTACTTCATTTCAATGGGAAAGTGCACATTCATCAGCACAACAGTGTAAATGCGCCGCACTTAGCATAAATGCTAGTTTTTAGCCGTAGTCCAAAGGTGAAACACTTTGAAGCTGAAATCTCTGAAAATGTGTATCAATTTATGTATTTATTTATTTATTTATTTCATTTGGACAGTGGATATGAATCAACACAGGAATAAACGGACTTAGCATAAATGCTAATTTTCAGCCGTACTCAAAAGGCTGGTTTCTATCATAGCATCGTGAGAAACAAAACTTTAAAACCACAATGACAGAATGTGGGAATGTGGCCTCACATTTGAGTGAGACTAACACAGAGGCGTTAGGTGTTAGTAAAACCACGTCTACGGCATTCTGCTCAACGGGAAACCTTTAGCAGATGTGAGTTAATGCCAGGCTAGGAAGAAGCTGCTGATAGATCGAATGGAAAGGTCCCAAGAAAAATATCAAAGCAAATAACTCATATTTCTAAAATTTGGGTTGATGGAGGAACAAAGTGACACATATACACAAGTAAGGTGACCAACCACGGATGACGAGAAGAGTCCCTGCAATACTGGCATGTTCATTAGTGAGGCAAGTCATCATTTTGTCACTCGCACAGCGTGACATTGTTCAATTTGACTGGATCAACTGAAGATGGCGTTCAATGCGTCGGACACAAATCTACTGCAGGGAGAACAAACCGAAGATGCCACTTTCATCATTCACGGATTCAAGCGTTCAATGCAAATATCTATTCAAGCTCTGAAAATAAGAGATTCTCTGTAGACGGAGCATCAAAGGGGCCGACGCAAAATAATTTTTTTTCCCCTTCAATCCTGGGTTTACAGCAAATCTTATTTTTGCTCTCAAAGGATACCTCAAGCCTCAGTAATCTGCATTTGTCCCATAGCAGCGCTCTTAACTGTACTTCCTGACCTACGGTAACAGACGAAAGCCATCATATGAGAGAATATTACGGTCTAGGGCACGGGAGAGCCGAGGCTTTCTGACAAGGTCAACAAGAATTTCATCTGAGCATGTCCTTTATTTATTTATTTTCAATTAGGCGCCGGTGATAAAACCGTCTATTTGATTGGATATATCTTCTTGGCTATACATTTTTAGTGATGTTTACATTATGGCTCAGATGGAGGGGAACGTAGCATTTCAGCGATAGCTCGTCATTCAAGTGTCATTATCCGTGATATCTTTTTGCTTGAATTTAAGGACTCGAGCGAAGAGAGGCCAGGTCTATAAAGGAACACTCGATACTCCATAAAAGCAGAGATGGAATCTAGGCTGCCTCACGGCATCCAACCACATCACAGCTCCTCCAGCCAGGCCGTCTCAGTGCGGGACTTAATGGGAATGAGGGGATCCGTCCGTCCGTCTGGGAAAACGACTATTCAGATGCAAAAGCTTGTTGGCTGTTTTTTTTTTTTTTTTTTTGGTGCCATCTCCCTCAGGAATGATTTGGGGTTCACTCGAGTGTTTTCTTTTGTTAGTATACTTCAGTCAGATATCAGTCAGAGCGTTATCAATCACGGATGTATTTCAGTTTGGCTGCTTCAGCACAGCCAAATGGGAATCGCAGGCTGGATATTGTGAAAATGGTTTGACTGGGCAAAGCGCGTACAAACATTCCAAATAACTGCCAAGGCTTATTGTGGAAAGTCCGAGTGTGGCTGCCCTTTATTTTTCTCTTTCCATTCTGTATTTTTCGTTGATACCAACCGCCTCCATCATCTGCACAACGTGCGCGCAGCCATATGGCCGCTTCATTAGTTTCGCCGAATGAGCACTTTGAATGTCTTTGTACCATTTCAATGCAATGCTGCAGTTTAAAAAGCCATTATCTGATTTGGACCAGAGACGGCAAATTGTCTAAATGGTGTGAAAGTATTACTTCAGAACCTTTTCTGCTTTGGCTGGACCACGGCAGAAAATGTTACATGGTGTGTTTTTCATCACACTTTTGGTCCCGTTACGCTTAAGTTGTGTTTCGGCTTTTATAAAGTGTGTCGTTTGTATTCTAGTTTGTGCACATTTTTTTTTTCCTGAAAACATTATGACTTGTTTTTTGTCATTGGCCACGTTTCAATAACATGTCTGTAGCATTCTAAAATATACCAAAAAAAAAAAAAAAAGTCTTTTTAGTCTTTTGGATATTAGTCTGCCCCTAACACTGCTCCGCCAAGAGTGAGTTGGGCCGAGGGGTGGCTGCAAACACAAATCTAAAAATGCAATATCGTGAGTTGCGAAGAGCACAAACAACATGGATTCTGTTTTCTTTCCCTCGAGGGGACGGCACTTCATTTGGACCAAATTACATTTGTCAATCAGAGAGCGAAATCCGTGTATGCTGCAAATGCAATGTTCAAAAGAGGTTCAACCACTTGCATTTTGGTGCACATCAGCATTTGAGTGGTAAATACTGTTCAAACAAACAAACAGCACAATCACAGAAGAGTTTGTTTTATGCAAAGCAAACCTTCCAAGCGGGAACACACATTTCTATTTAGGGGATACGGTTTGAGTGTTGCATCTTGGGACATTTCTGTCTGCTGCTTGCAATTCTGACAACTTACACTGGGAAGAAGCCGGTCGAGGCAAAGCCAACCTGGTTGGAATTACCTGCGCGTAGCTCAGAGTATCCTCAGTGTCATTCTAGATTTTCATTCAAATGGTGAGGTAAGCAGCGAGTGAACCGCTACACTGTCAATGAGCAAACTATAATTAAAAATGACACGGTATTCATTCAAATGGATGAATTGATTGTATTTTACCTCAGTGAAATGCACTTACTACAGCAACTTCAGTGGTTCTTTCATTGATACGCTGAGAGCGGTCAATACTGCGGTAAGGAAATGGGAAAGAATGACTTCAACAAAGGAGCGTGATACAACATTTCAACGTCCTGAATTTGCTGAATGTGTGCCTCATGCGTGCGGTTTTCGTCGAGTGCCAAAAGGCACCTTTATTTTCAAGAGCTGAATTCTAACGCTCTCTTCTTGTCCCAAATAGCTTCCCTCCAAGACCGAATATCCTTTTTTTCCACCGGTTACTCGACTCGGGCCGTAATATCTTTCAATGACAATGTCAGCGTTATTTATTAACCGTGACAATTTGACATTTCCAGACAGATTTCAGCAGGGATCATGAAAGTTGACACACATGATTTGTTCCTGCGGGCCACATAAAATGACAAGGTGGGCCCGAATAGATTTGATTTGATGATTAGACTTCATCAATATTGGGATGAAAAAAATATATATATAATATATATATACAGTATATGCAATTGGTTGAAAGCGTACATCAACAAAGTGTTATCCATTCCCCGAAAAACTAGAAATAAAATCAAAACTCAAAAGTCACGGTTGATTCAGTGGATGGAGTACAAAGGCCATTCAGATTACTATGCCATCCAGAAAGCCTCGTCGTATTAACGCTTCAACTTCAACAGCCATCACTCCCTCAAGAGTGTTTATTTGTTCTCATGCGTACAGCGTGTGTTGAGTTTGTGCACACCAGGGGGACTGATGGGAATACCATCCCCTTCATCTTTTTTCTTGAGCTCAAGGCTTCACTTCATTGATTTCTCACGCTCCCTCCTGGTGGCTCCCTCGTCTTTACTCGTGTCCTCACAACAAAATAGCAGTGATGGCTTCTTTTTTTTTTTTTTTTTTTTTTAAGCAGCCAGATGGAGTCAGGGCCAGGTCAGTCTACAGCGGGGGTGGAAATGAAAAATATGTCTGACTATGTGGGCGACATCAGGCCAGAAACAAGACAATGCAGGCTTGCAGCGTTTCCAGTTGTACAATTTAACCAGATCCATTACAAGAGCTTTATTAAGATATCCTTTATTTGTCCCGCAATGGGGAAATTACAATCAGACTTCAGAAAGGAAAACGCTGGGTAGGGAGAGGGAAAAAAAAAAAATTCAAATTAAAATTTAAAAAAAGAAGAGATGCATTTCTCCCCACTAAAATCGGTTAATTCAATGTTTTTATTCATTTTTCATTCATTTACCTGATTTCAAAATGGCTCAGCCCACAGTTATTCAAATTACATAATCCTGCATACATGGATAGTGATACATATAAATGGACATACAGTACATACATACCGACCAACCGATCGACCGACATGGCTGGTCTAGCACATTTTTGCCTTTGAGAAGCCTGCTAATTTTCACAACCAGGGGCTGTAACTGAGAAGTCATCGTTTCTCATACCATCTGCAGTCAGGGTTTCATTCCATAAAACACACCCAAATCCAGAGCCTTGCTCAACACACTCATAACATAAGAAGGATCAAGTCTTCGTAAAAAGGAACACTTTGCTGATCTTAATTTATTGCTTACAGTCTACTTCTATCTCAAGCACTAATTTGCATTTGCTAGCTGACACTGATTTGTTGTACAGACAGACAGACATACTTTAAAACAAGGCAATACGTGTCTTGTATCGGAGATAGAGTACATCTCTAAAGCAAATGTGACATTTACAGTACTGAAAATGTCATTTGTTTTTCTGTAAAATGACAACAATGTACAGCAGTGATGTGCAGAACGTTGACGTCACAAAATGCCCTCACATAAACACGCTTTCTCTCCCTCGCGTGCTCGCCGTTGTCGGGAACGATGGGTGAATCAGAACTTGTCTGTTTTCTCACTTGAAAAATTCTCATTAATCACAAACGCAGAGCGTCTGAGTCGTCCTCCATTTTATTTGGGTTACTTGAAAAACACCCGCTGTTGTATCTGACCCATCCTCCAAATATCTGTTTTTCCTTCATGCCAAATACCGCAGATACGAGTTGTTCTTTTTCCATCTAGTTCAAGCGATCAATCGTTGAGCAACGGGAAGCTTCGCCCCCAATAAAAAAAAAATAATAAAAAAAAAGGGAAAAATAACAGCATAGCTCAATAAATGAGAACATCCAAAAGGGTCTTGTTTTACGATGTCATCCGGCCACAGTGGCAAAATAGGCTGTTGAATCAGCTTAGTTGAGTGCATATTAAATGTTTGGCTGTCAAAGTAGACGCAATAAATCAATGATGACTTTACAGACAGCCAAAAGCTGCTCCATAGCCATTTGTTTCGTCACAGGAAATACTTTTTTAAAGATTGTGTAACATGAATATAAAGTAATAATCATTTTTTAAAAAGTTCAAAACCAGTGTGCATTCACATTAGCCTTTCCAAACATAATGCTTAGCTGTGATGAATAACGCCGAGGAAATTCCAAAATTCTGTGCAATTTGTTCCACGGTTGACATTCAACTGGTCAAATTCCAATATTTTCGATTAAATCCATCAATTTTCTCAAGACGTGTCTTTTGGGGCTTTACCTCACAAGGCAGAAGAGAAATTGCATGAAGCTGGCATGCAGAATGTAGTATACTTTGACAAAAGTATTAGCAATAAAATCGAGCATCCGGTTATTTACAGTTATGCAGAAGAAGGTGTGCAAAATAATTGAGTAATGGGGCCAATGGCAGCTTGACCACCTCCAAAGACAGGTTGTCTTTCGAGTTTTTCCCTTGAAAGTAGGGATGGGCGAGTACTAGTACCCGTCCTTATTTTTTAGGTATCGGGTGCTTATTGAGGCTGTCGATACCAGACGTGATACTTAGAAAATCAAGAAAAGCTGAAATGGAGTAATAGCTTGCGCTACACTGTGGCAGTTTGACTCACTGGTGAATTATCATCTGCTTCAAAAAGAAAGGTTTTCTCAATGTTTTTTCATTGTGTTAAATGAATGTTTACATGTTCTATACACTATACGGTTAGCTCAGTTGGTTAGAGCGTGGTGCTGATAATGCCACGGTAATGGTTTAAATCCCCATCTGCTTTTCATATCCAACCATCGTGGAACTCATAAAGGTCGTTTTATCGGGTGCTACAAGCATGAGCTCTGCTAAACTTCCTTTACAGAGATCGTCAAAAATCTCAAAGTCAAAGCGTCAAAAGCTGGAAGAAGATCGCTTAAAGATTTTAGCTGCTCGAGGGCTGAAAAAAAAGCACGTACCGATCATTTTGACCTCGGCTGCATTAGCTATCTTGTGTTGTACAAACACACACAAAAACACACACGCACACAAAATCATTTTAGTGGACTTGGTTCCAAGCCAAATCCTACTTAGTCCGGTGGCTTCATGGGGACGACAGTGTAGATCCTTCGCAATGAGATGAGCCATCCTTGAAAATTGTACATCTTCAATCAATTTTGAGGTTGTGATACAGTTGTCGACATAAAACAAAAAAGCAAAAACGTATCCATGGATGGACCACCGCGCCACTCATGTTCTTTTTATTATGTATCATATTTCCTTCGTGAAATGTCTGCTGAAGAGTTGCGCGTGTCACGTTTCGCATCCATAAAAAAAGTGTTTTGTCGGGGGGAAACACTCCCCAGCGTGTTATTATGGCGGTTTAAACGTGATACATCGGCAAAAAACGAATCCCGTGTCGAAAGCGGATAGAACGGCATCTGTTTTTTGGATTGAGCGGGTTAGAAAAACACAAGTGGAGCTAATTTATGTAGTTCGAGGCTCAAATTATTTGTCTAGTTCTGTTACTTGAGGAAAACATCCATTTTGTTAATATGATGCTTGCTGTCTGGCAGAACATTTTCATTTAGTCGGTGTTGTGTGACTCGACATAAAACAGAAGTACGGAATACATTTTGTAAGTTAAAATTTTTTTTTCTTAACCCCTAGCTTTATGAAATCTAACAATTTTATTTCTTAATGCATCAATTTTAATATAAAAACACTTGACTGACAGCATATATAAACAAAAACTTTTTTATTTTTATTTTTTAAACACAATCATTTGTACAAAACAACCCAGAATGTTGGGCCAAATTACACCTAGTTGCGGATCCGTCCAATTTTTCAAAATTGGGTTCTTTTTGCTGCTGTAAATTGTGTTTATTTTTTCTTTTTTCTTCTTTTTGACACAGCAGTTTTACAGTGGGATATTCTTTTTTTTATCCCCGCCCCCAATCCTTAATACATTTAAGAAAAGTGACCGATTTAGATGCTTGTCCGACAGTATACTTCCATTTACCGAACAAAGAAATAAGCCATAATCGGGACTGTGAATGTGAGTGCCTTGGGAATATTTAAAGGCATTTAAAAGCAAACTTCACCAGCACAGGCTGCAGCTCATTATGACCCTAGTGAGGATAAGCAGTATACCAAAATGGATGCACGAATAGATTGATTTTTTTGCACCGCGGCTAGCCGTCAAGTTTTGAAGGTTAATCTAAAATGAAGCTACTGTTAGTTGCCTGTTTGTTGAATACAAAGACGCATATAGCCTTAGCATTGGTGCTATGTCCTGGCTCGTCCAATGATATGTTCTATTCAGTGGATGAAGAAAGTCTTAACACCCTTGATATCTTTTGAAGAGTCCACATTCATTCGATTTGTTTTTGGGAGTACTTTTTTCACTTTTTAGCAGCTAAAAATCCACGCCGCCAAAGGTTATGAGTCTGGAGGTTGACTTGGCACATCTAAACTCTTCTACCGCTTTCATCTGATCAATCTATACTCTACCTTATTGAGGGCACAGTTGGTCAATTGCTAATTTATGCAATGCAACGTGTGTAGAAGGTCACCGGGAAAAACAAGCGCAAATTCAATCTTAAATTGGTCTGCGCAGTCTATGGCCTTACTTGGACCAGACTTGTTTTATTGCAATCACAGGTGCACCTGAGAATGTGTTTTACTCTGCATGCACAATTTCTGCAGGCATCCAGAGCCAGCGCTATTTGAGCGTCCTCATTTTTCCAGATGTGAAATTATGGCAATGGGAACATTTAAAAAAAAAAAAAACATCAACAAAGGAATGACTTTGTATTTGCGCAGCTTTTTCAAGGGACATGTTGTGGAAAATGGTAGTCAGGATCTAAACATGGTTTGTTTCAAACCTTCAGTTCTTGGCAGCGTCCACGCTAATGATCCAGGTTTGCTTTTTACACGTGAGGCGAAAAGAAAGCACAGATGTGTGCTCACGCCGTCTCCCCGAATTAAATTGTCAGCGCTGATTGCGTGCGTCACTTTTTTGTGCCTGGGCGCATAAACCCGCGTTGGCCCTCATTGTCAACTTCGAGATGGTAATAAAGATACAAATTTGTTGTGGTCCGTGTCGCCGCTCACGTGCGGAAAATGTTTTATGGCTTCGGGGAATGAATGCTGTGGGGCCAAATCTGTTACATCAAATTCAGGGAAGTGGCTAAAACCTATTCGAGCATTTATTAGTGCTTTGATTAAGTAGTAACCAAGCAATCCATTTTTTAAAATCCATCCATCCATTTTCTATGGTTCTGTCCTCATTGGGGTCATGGTTGAGCTGGAGTCTGTTCCAGCTAACTGGCCATGAGAAAGTAGAAGTATTTTTGATGGGATTTCAGGTGTGTAAATTAGTGTGAAACATAAAAATGATCACTCTAAAGGGGACAAAACAAGAATTGAAGTTGAAGAACTTGAGAATATAAATTATTAACATTTATGGCTATTCTGTTATTTGTTTGTTCTTACTTGTGTTGGGTAATTGCCGGACAATCCAAGGACACAATTCGTTCCGTGAACGATTATTTCTTTGTTGTGAAATGCGAAGACAATTGAAGACAATTCTCACCATAGAAAAACTTAAAATATCTTGTTGAATTGTCCAACTTCAGATTTTATCGGTTTGTTGCTTTGAAATTTTGAGCTCACCCAATCTTGTTGTTCTTTCTTTTTTTCTTCTTTTTTTTTTACTCGGTGCATCCAATTTCATGAATCTCGAGAGGTGCTGTAATCGTGTGGCATCATATTCAATAAGGCTTAAAGCTGTCGTGGCTGCCAGAGATGCATCACGAAAATATTTAATTCACAAAGGCAGTGAATAATTGTGTACATGGCATTTCTTTTCTTTTCTTTTTTTTAATTATGGCTACTTGTTTCAAAAATCTGAAATAAATAAATGATTAATTTTGCATTGTCAATATGGGCTGTTAGGGGGGGGAAAAAATGTTGTCAATTTTGGAATAAGGCCGTAACAAATGTTTTGGAATACTCTGTGGATGTATTGTACATGTATCATGAAATAGTCTATTTATAAGCAGCTGTGAATAAAATAAACAGAATTAATACGAATTAAAGAACATGGAGTGACAGCTATACATGAATAAATAATGATTTTCAACACGGCAGCGCCTTAAAACTAGGTCAAGTGTCATTTCGTATCACGCAATTGGGCCAACAAATGACTGCTGTTAAGTAGTTGGCCAGGTCTGTGTATGTGTGAGCGCGACTTGCCCACTCGCTGTCTGCAGTCTGGGATCTGTTCTTCCATTGCACCCAGAGGCGATGACGCGTGGCCATTGCAGACGCTGAGCTATGGTCTCAGAATCCAGACTCGTCGTGTCCTTTGTGTGAACAGGAAGGGCTTCTGTTTGGTCGCCCGGGGGGCCCCACTCGGCACGGCTGCCGGGCCTTCGTGCTATGAGGCCATTTACATCGCATGCTATCTGTGATTTCTTGAGGAACATTTAGTATGTTTGTTGTTGTGTGTGCAGAAGTGCGGGAGGGGTTGGGGGTTGTGCGGGGGGGGGGGGGGGGAAGGTTAAGGCTCTTACTGTTGTTTTGGATTCAGACAACATTAGTTTTCCCAGAAAGGGTAATTTATTCGTAGCTTTCAAGATGTTGGTTGGTTGGTTGGTTCTAATTTGAGACAATGAACTCTAATCCAAAAAAAAAGAATGTTTTCCAAAAAACAAAAGTCTGAATTTCTCACAAATGGTGTGATATTTTTGAGAATATAGCAGTACACTTGAGTTTTCTTTTAACTATGGAGACACTTGGAATGGAAATTGACCAGAACAGGTTGTTTCATGTGAGCAGATAATCATGCACAGTGCTTCGGCATTCGCAAATTTGCATGTAAATATTTAAAATCTATTAGCTATTTTGTGCTCGGACCAAAGTCAAGCCAAAAAAATCTTTACAATAACAAACACTACTAGCCTAAACGCTGCATTCAGATTAATATTGTGTTTGTGGAGTAGGAGTTGAGTCGAAAAATCCACCCATTTTTGTCCATCTCGGGTGGCGGCCATTTTGCCATTTGCTGTCGACTGAAAATGACAACGATCAATCACGGCTCACCTGTTTTCTATAATGACATTTTCAGGTGACAGAAAGTGGCAAAATGGCCGCCCCCTGAGATGGCTAGAAAAGGGTGGATTTTACTGCTTAACTCATATTCCACAAACGCAATGTTAATCAGAATGCAGGGGCATAGAACATATTACTGTAAAGAATTTTTGGGAGTTGACTTCCCCTATAAAAGCAAGACAAGGTCTTCATCCTGTGGCATCTGCAGGCAATTAAAGTTCAGTTGCCTACAGTGGTGCCTTCAGATATTTTGGGGGTGAAACATTATTTGGGCGATTTTTTTGCTTTGACTTGTGCACTAAATTGTAAGATATGGGCAATGTATGGCGGCAGTGAACGGAACTCAAATTCACTTCACAATGAGCTTGAATGTGAGAGTGAACAATTGAAAAAAAGAAGAGAAGCAGCTTCAAGCTGTGAACCGCCACTCACAGTTGAAGAGTACAAATAAACGAAGCATAATTCCATGTTATGAAATTAATACAATCACATAACTTGGCCTTATGAACATCCGTCTAACTTAATGCTAAAAAAATGCAAATCATCATGGATGGGTGAATAACTAGCTATCAGAGTTATAAGCCCTTAAGTCAATTTTTTTTAACACAAACGGTGGAGCAACACATAGACAGATAGTATAAGAACGTCACATGCCTATCTTCTTAATCCTCTGTGAAGAACAACTAATCTTGCAACAGTTTACTGTGACCGTCTCTTTCATGTATCTGTAGGTCTGCATCATACTGCCCTCTGGTGGCCAAGGTGCACACGCCAGAAGCTATTTTTGGGAAAGGCCCCCCATTCTACCAGTCTTGGGAGAACTTTGCCTCACCCTGTGATTCCCATCATTGCCCTGCACTCCAAGAGCTCACCTCCCATTGTACGCCGCCGCCTCCTCCTCCTCATTCTGCTTTCCCCTTTTGCCTCTCACAAAGACAAACTTTCTAACAAAATGAATTGACCACCACTTTCAAAGAAGATGCTACTAAACATACCACAAGCAAAATACCACAAATGTTTGTATTACTACAACTTACAGTCTTAAGTAGCTAACTTGACCCCCAGGCTTCATTCCAGCCATCCGAATCCTGCTTTTGTATACCCCAAACGTGTATTTGTGCCAAACTAGGAAAGGCAAGTCATGACCAGATATAAATGACATGTGATTTATGTCACAAATACCCACTACTCACGGAAAACAAAAAACTAATTTCAGTCTGGCCTTTTTAATACTTCACTTTAAGATCACTTTATAATGCAATGGCTCATTTTCCATCCGTCATTGCTCTGGCTCAAATGAAGTGTCCCTTACAAGGTGATAATTTAGCACATAATCTCAATGTGACGCTTTGACTGAGAAAGGATGTGAGAGGTCTCAAAAAGATGTCATTTAACTTCTACAAATGTGATCACAGTTCCTTACATGTGTTCTCATTTACATTTTAAGTGATACGGCCAAATGTGGTCGAGTTAAAAAAAAAAGCCTGACAAAACTCGAATAAGATAAGAAAACCTTTATTAGTCTCGCAATGGAGAAATTCCCAATTCACAGCAGCAAAATTGTGAAAGGAAGAAGAAGAACAACAAAATGTAGGAGCTGCTGGAAAGGCAGCCACTCACGCGGCGCCATTTTGAAGTCAAAATAACAAAAATAACACAACACAACACAACACATAGGACACAGACAGTCGTGCAATCTTCACCACTTTTCTGCATACACTTTGTTGTCTGAAGCAGTTATAGATGAAAGAGGAGAGGATCAAAGTGTCCTTTCACCAGTGGATCAGAGACGTCATGCTGAAAATGTGCACACGTCTGCTACAAGCTAAGTTTTGAAAGCAAACACGAAGCTGTAGCGTCCATTGACGAAAAGAGATTTGTTCACTTCTCCTGTCCCACGTAATCCGCTTCAAACTCCAAGCCGCGACTCCCAGTTCCAAATCCGCATGGGCGCTCCGCGCTAACGCTCCTTTCTTCTCATCGTCGGCTCCTCAAGACTTACATCCATCCAGCCGCAGACCGTTCAACAGCACCGATCTCTCCGCTGAACAAAGCGGGGCTGTGAAAAATGCTGCCCATTACAGGCGCAAAAGACACAAGCACCCGGGACTGTCCAGCAACAACGGTCAAATGGCGCCGACATTCCTCCCAGTCAAAAACAGTGCTGGTATACCCATGCTGCCGAGAAGGCGCAACCACCGAGCACAGAGTCTCCTCCTTGATGAATGTCGTGGCCAAAAGAATGCTGAAAAAAGTCCACATCAGGTCCACACGACGTAAACAACACAAAGTGACAAAACAAACACAAAAACAAAAAAAAAAAGCAAGGCTCATGAGAGCACTTGCCGGCGGCTGCCTACTCGGGCGCCATCTTGACTACAAAGAATACATTATATATTGGAGACAGGTTATGTAAAGAGATGAGGCCACTATTTGAGAATGATTGCTGAATGTCTCAATCTGTTTTCATGGAATGTGAGAGGACATGAACAGGGACGAACATGCAAACTCCACACAGGAGCGCCTGACATTCAAATCACAGCACCTCTTGCCCCAAACTGAAATCACATGATGCGGCTTGATCATCAAGCCAGGAAAAGGGAAATAAAAATGATATGAGGAGGAATAAGTCCGCTCTCACGAGAGCATTAGCTGACCTCTGACGGCCATGATGAAGTTTGTGTGGGAAATCTGACAAAATTAGACACAAGCGTGAACTTAATTCTTGTATGGTTAACGACTGTCTATGTGGACCGGACAGTGCCTAAGCGTCGACTTATTTTAATTATGCAATTTGAGTCAACATACGGAGTCTACTTGTAAATCTTTGGAGGACACACAGATGTTGCGCACATCAAAATTCTTTCTTTTATATGAAAGTAAGTACTTTCCCTGACTCACATTTAAGATGCCAGGAGTTATTCTAAAGAGCTCTACTTTTTTTTTTTTTTTTGCAACATAATAACATTCTGAAGCTGTTTTTATATCTGCATTTGATTCATACATTGTGTACACATATATTTCAAAGCAACTCATTCATAAAAATAGCAATTACTGTTATCGTCCAAATAATTCCGATGTGATACGTAATGAGATGTATTCATCCACATCCCTGCATGTTGCATCTGCTAAACGCATAACTGGAGCTAGCCTACTGCACTTTAAGGCCCTTAACTAGGAAGGAAAAAAAAAAAAAGACATATTTGTGGGCGGACGTCTGCCTGAGACAGGTTCACTCTGTTGTGAACGAAAGCAACCAGAACACAAATTGGACATTCAATGGCTACTCTAGAATGAAACCGCTACTCTGACCGTGTAAAAATATTGTGCCCCTCAAAACTGAGCGTCACTACCTTTTCAAGAGCGTTTCAATTGAATATTGGATCCGCTGAGCTGCATTTTCATTTTTAAATAATTTCTACTTCTGTGAGTAAGATTATATAGTAGCCTTTTGCAAATTTGATGAATGGATTTTGTATAAATGAAATCAGAGAGATATTTAGTGGCAGCTACAGCAGATGTATATGATTATATGCGATCTGCTCATATTATTTTAGACAAATTACAAAACCACAATGAAATGTATTGTAGAATTTGTGATGTTAATTGCACTGTAATTCAAATGAGACGTGAAATAATCTGTTCGTGTTGGATAAGATTACAGCGGCGACGCTGCCATCTAGTGGACACAGCGTATTAACGCAGCAAGAGAAAACCCAGAGATGAGAGCTAGAAAGACAGATCATTGTTACTTTGTTGTTTGCTTCAAACCCTTTTTGTTGAATATTTTGAAAAATGAATTCTATTAAGAGCACGTATTTTGCATATATGAATGTATTTAGCCCATACTTTTTTTTTTCATACATCTGCTCTGATTAGGAAGTGTGTGGTCCTATGTGGCCCCCAGGGTGCACAAATGAAAAATTGTGGTGCCCTGCATTTAACTTGTCCATCTCTAGACTACTGTATTCCTGCTGTAGTTATGCATCACGGGGGATAGACTGGTTAGTACGTCCGACTCAGAGTGCAGAGGTACAGGGTTCGATTGCGACCCCGGCCTTCCCGTGCGGAGTTTGCATGTTCCCCTCGTGCGTGGGGTTTCTCCGGATACTCCGGTTTCTTGTACGGTGTAGGAGGAAATGTGCATTTTCAAAGTGTACAATTTCAGATTGTTTGATCTTGGTAGAAGCTTTGAAAAATGTTCTACCTGGCGAGAGTTCAGACAAAAGGGGTGCGTTTAAAAATAGACATCATAGCTTTACATAAAGCCTCACGTGCGAACTGGTCTTCTTTTCTAGAAACTTGCACCTCCCACGCGCCTTCAGCACTTCCTGTGCAATGCCGCACTTTTCCATTGTGGTGAATCGGGGCCTGCGAGCGAGTGAGAAGCTGCACTCTAGCCTTCCATGAACACATCTGATAGGATGTGCTCATGTATAAGGCGCTTTTCTCTCAGGCGCGCGCATCGTCCACATACGACATGAATCGAAGAAATATTGACAGTTTGGTTTTTGTTTGTTTTCTGGAATTGCACTGTAATTTGACACAAGGGGGCGCTTTGAGCGAATAAATCCTTCACCATGCAAGGTGGGCTTCCTCTGTCAGGTTCATTGTCTGTGTGTGTGTGTGTGGTTATAGCTTCACACTGTGCATGCGATGTACTGATTGTTATTCTGCAGCCGCAGCTTTGCAGAGGCTTGCTGTTGGCATGCACCCCATTGGTCAGAAATATGTATAGCTATATAGACATCCAATAGATAGATAACCTATGTGGGCTACTGTGTGTTTCCATACAGTAAAGCGTAAGAGACAAATTGCAAAATATGCCATTTGCACTGCACATATAGTGGAATGGATTTTCAATACTGCACTGATACTAAGCTATATTCAGGACCGCATGGCTGGCACATCATGTTTAAACGTGTTTATTCAACTTCCAAGAATATTCCAACACATTGAGTTGCCTTGTGTATGAAATGCACGATATAAATGAAGCCGCCTTGCCTTGCCTTCACACACTATATAGACTGTGCACTACGAAACAAAAACTCTAGACCTCCCGAATGCCAATGCGAAGGGAGCTCTTCTTGTATATTTAAATTGAAAATGAGATTTGATATGTTTATTTTTGTAGTTATTTGCTACTTTTTAAAATGATTATTAGAATGGCGATCTAACGGTTGTTTTATTTCTTGTCAAGTCTTAAGTACAGCATTTTTATTTGTAATTTTTGCTGAGGTACCTCATAAGTTAAACTGAGTCATTCGAATGTCATGTTTGAAATTGTCTTGAAAAAGATTTACTATTTTTTGCCTGTTTCTACAAATATTAATGTTAAATGTAGAAATGTTTCTCCAAAAATATTTATTAAAATGTTGCACTATGTTTTCGTATTTTGAAAAGTAGTGAAGTTGTATTATGTTTCATTTATATATTTTTAAAAACATGATTCAATATAGATTTGAATCTATATTTAAATATTTACATCTCATGTTAAACGTTTAGAAAATTGTATATGGTTGATATTTATAACTTCATATAAGATTGTTTTTAAATTGATTAATGTTTACCTTTTGGAAGTGTCAATATGATGTATCAATTGACATTGTATTTCGTTACTTCTGATTCATTTAAAATGTAAAGGTGGACAAAACAAAACAAAGAAAAGTGACAGAAAGTCTAAAATATTTAGAGCAGCAGAGAAGATATACAGTATTCAATATCTATATCCACTTTAAAATACATAAATCTGTACATTTTGATCTTAATATTTAAAGAGTTTTAATCTCATTATCTATTATTCAATGTACTACTACAATCTTTAATTGAATATAGTTTAATACGGCAAATTATCTTAATGTTGAGAGTGGTAGTGAGACACGTCACGTTTCTATATTGTATTGACTAAATGTAATATTCAGTTTCCTGCAGTGCGGTGACGGACGAGGCGTGCAAAGCTACGCCTTTAAGAGCATCACATTGTTATTCTGGTTTTGTCCACAAGCTGTCAGTGGAGGTGGACAGATCGTGGTTGTGGGGGAGGGAGAAGGTGTGTGCGTGTGTGTGTGTGTGTGTGTGTGTTCGTGTTTGTAGGTGTCTCCTTCTATGAGCCTCCAGAGGCTTGTATGGATCAACGGGGGGGGGAGGGGGGGGGGCATTGAGGGAGCTCCAAGAGCATATAGGATGTCTTTAGCATCCAGCATGTTTTAAGGCCGCGGCTCAAGGAGTCACACATTGATCCCGTCGGGGGGGATGTGTTTCTCTGGGAATGTTGGGGGCTCCACTCTCGAGGGCTACTAAGCCGCACATTAAGGAACCAATAATGTGTGTCATTATCTGAGGAGTGCAGCTGCTGCCGCCGTTCCCTCTTGGAGAGCAAGCTTGTGGAGTCTTAGCCTCGTCACGCTAACCTCTCAGTTGCTAGCTTTTCTTTGTTCTGATTGTAAAACATACCAGCTCAAATCAATCCGTGCACGAAATGTTCTCAAACCACTTTGTCACTGATCGAAGCTAATTGGGATGATTGAAAGAGGTCTGCAGCGGTGAAGGCGGAGTGAGGGATGAAAAGGCCTAACACATAGAAAAGGAGGCTCGGCGAATCATTCCCTCTGCCTACTCCTACGTAGATGGGTAGTATAACACTGTATATTCACCTTACCCACTAAACGTATTTTCTCATCCGTCAGTCGTGCCTAGCTGGTCATCTACAGTCGCTGTCTTATCTGCACGACAAACGGACTTTCTCATACATCCAACGTACCATCAAACCACCTCACCCCACTTAGAATGCTAAATACTAACATATCCAACAAACCTGTCAATGAACCCATTTTCCCATCCATCCATCCATCCATCCTACTAAACAAAAAATCTTCCATGCCTATGTAGCCAATTTACCTGTTAAGCAGACCCACTTTCCCATCCATCCATTCATTCATCCATCCATCCATCCTACTCAACAAAAAATCTGCCATACCTATCTAGCCAACCTACCTGTTAAACAGACCCACTTTCCCATCATCCATCCATCCATCCCACTTTGTTATTTTCATGGACGCAGTAACCTGATAACATAATAAGGTGTCCACTGTCGTAAACGCTGTCCCTGTTGAATTTGTTTGTGAGATCATTCGATGAAAAAAAAAACTAATTTAAAGAATGTAATAACTGCCACAAGTCTGAATTTTAAATGACTGCCTGTCGCAAAAACAACAAAGTGAGCATTCGACTCAGGTTTCTGTTTCTACGATATCGATAAATTATTAACAGTCAATCTGGTGTACCACCATGCGGGTCACCAGCCATTTGTGCTCAGCCTCTCTTGTGCAAATGCCAAACACAGATAAGAAGATACATTGCTCGTGACATTTAAAAGGAGTCATTACTGCGTGTCCATTTTCAGCATCCTCCGTGTCCTATAATGAGAAGGTGCATACCCGGGACATCAGAAATAGATCGAGTCCCGGTCAAACGCAACACCTCTCGTCTGGTGCTATTTCGACCCCGTGATTCACTGTGATTCACTGTGTGTGTGTGTGTGTTCTCTCTGTTCTTCTGCACAGATGAGCTCAATGACCAAGGGAGGGTGTGGGGTGAGCAGGCAACAGCAACGGGAACATGGATGATGGGCATGTGTGTGTGTGCACATGCATGTGTGTGTAGGCTGTGCCACGTGTATGAGTGAGTGGTACATTGCACAAAGAGAGGAAGCGATGGAGTAGTGACTCATGAAGAAGTGGCACATTTCACGGCTCACTTTTAGAAATAGACATATCAGGCCTCTTCTTGAAAGAGGAAGGAAGAAATATCACATGAATTGTCACAGCCAACTGCAAGGGTACATCACAGTGAGTGTCACGGTGGATGCGTGGATTTGTTCTTGTTGGAGTTTGATCACAATATTGCCAACTGTTTTCCTTCCCTAATCAATGCAATTTGTATTATTTTCATTACTTTTTAAGATAAACCTGTTGGAACAAGATCAATATATGTATCATTTTGCCCAATAGTGCAAGGATGCGGTGTTTAGCTTGTTCCCATCAGAATCGATGTAGAATTCTTTAGAAAACACAATGACTCAATTAATCATGTGACCAAAACCATTGTGGCACTATTTTATACGACTGTATGTTAATTTTTCTTAGATTTCCTTAATAGAATCACTATGGGTTCCTTAATTCTATTTGATATAAAATTTCAATGCAAAAAAAGACCCTATTTGCATTTATTTTTCAGTAAAATTTCAATCAAGTATCCACTTTGAAGAAAAACATGTATGTAGGTTTTCTGTCTTTTTTGGAGGGGTTGGGGGTAATTCAATACATTGTAATACAATATATTGCTAATACACTGGTACCTTGATTTACCAGTTGAATTCATTCTGTGACCACTCTCGTAACCAAAGCACTCTCAAATCATCTTTGCCCATTGAAACGAGTAGCAATGCCTCAGCCCACCAATAGAACAGTAACAAAAAATCGTCTCGCGTGTTTCTTAAAAGAAAAATTGGAATCGACTGTATTGTACTACTTTATAAAAACATACAGCACAACATTGTCACTTGAGGCAGCTATTTATAAATATACCAGAGTAAATACATTTTCTCATGATATTAACATTTCAGATCAGTTTTCATGATAATTTTTTTAATTGAAACATTCATGTGGTGTCCATTTTGAGTGATGTTACCAAATACCATTTCTTGACAGGAAAAACTACATTTCGACACAGAGTCAGTGATATGCAAATCTGCCTTGCCTGCACGGTTTTATTGAGCATCACAATATGTTGCTTTTGCCAAACGCGCTGTTGTTCCCGGGCCTCTGTGCAAACTAATACTGCTGCTGCCTTTTTGTTTCGCAAAGTAATCCTTTTCTTCAAAGTGGTAGTCCTGCAATTCCAAGCCGGTGTACACCATCTCCCAGTGACCATGTGGGTGTGTGGTGGGTAGTTTTCGAGCTGCATTAGTAGCCAAAGGCCATGCAGGAAGACACAGACAGGAAGGGGAAATACAATTTACTGGTCGCCCACCACTTCCGTGTCTCCCACACTTGCAAGCCCACGAAGTAGTCGAAGAAACTTGCACGCTTACTTGTAAACAAGGCAACAACCCCCCCAAGAAAAAGTGGAACCAGAGCAAACAAAACGTTTTAAGGCGCTTAGATAGTACATGACTCGCTGTATTGGCAGTGTGACATTTCAGTGCAAGCTACCCACACGGCCTTGCCTGTTTTGTACCTACCAATTAGCTCATGAGGCTCCAATAAAAACAACAAACAATAGAAAAGATACCAGACTGATGTTTCCAACAAACTAGCAACGCATTTCTAATTGTCACACAACAATCAAATGAAACCAACCACTAACATAGCGTAACGAGCGAGTTATGTAGCGGCTGGCTAGCTAGTGGCTAATATGAGAAGCTAACATCGCACTGTACGTGCGTCTTTCCTCAATGCTCCTTCTTGTCAAACAGCACATACTGATGGACGCAAATGGACGGGGCCAATTGATCCAAATCCTTTGATTGCTGAAATTTGGTCAAAAAATGTATCCTTTCAGGAAGTAGAAACAAACAAAAAAGCAGCACTAAACATGGCTTTATAGAAGCAAGCCCTTCATTGACTGAAATTAAGTCTACTGATACTGTCTGCGATAGGCTGAACATTCTGATCAAAGCCCAACTTGCCTGAGGTTTGAATTGGAAATATTATGGAAAATTTACTTTTTAATGACTTGATACAACTGGTTATGTCTCTTGAGAGCCGCCCCCTGCAATTTCGGCCAAAAATTCAGGTCGTCTACGTTGTCTCAGTAGTAGCAAAGAGTTGATCCACCGCTGCTTTTCGACCATTTTGAGGACGGTAAAAAGCATGATAAAAGAACACTCGCATCCATGTTGCTTTGTTTACCACCAAGAAATCTGTCGTACTATCATCTACGCAGTCACAGCGTGGTGACGTAACCAGACGCAAAGTGCTGGAAGGTGGGTAGGTGCGTGGGGGCGCAGAATCACCTTCTGTTGATCAATCGGAAAGGGACAATATGCCAATTGGATCACTACTATCCACTAGTTTCAGTGGGAAAACGGTATTAAAGGCGTTTGAGAGTTGAAGTTCCACTTTATAGTTGGCCTCCCTGAGAGAGAACGTCAAGGATGCAGAAACAGGATGTAACCAGCAGAGGTCCTTCTCTCATCATCTTGCCTTCTCCATATGAAGCCCTCATTTCAAGTGGGAAATATTTGAGCGCAGGGAAACTATGCTTAACAAAGCAATAGTAAGGGGGAGCGGTCTTTCAACTCTAGTTCATATTTTGGTCTCATTTGAATGCAACGTCGCAACTATGCAGGGAGAGTCTGACTCATAAGAGGCCCCTTGATTTTCACACATACCCTTGTTCTTGGAAGAGGCAAGCACCACCCATCCAGAAGCCCCCACCCCAGACTCCCGCGCACTTCACTCCCCCCGCGCCCTTCAGGGTTTCCCACATCCCCATTGAACTTTCCACCCACTCACAGAGGAATGCACAAAGAGGGAAGAGTGTGGGAGGTGCAGTGGGGTCTGCGAGAGGCAGACATGGGGGGCACTAATGGAGAGGAGAGGAGATGTCAAATACAGGGGTTTTAGTCCTTCTTTTTTCTTTGTCTTTTGGGAGCTGATGCTTTGAAAATGCATCGAATATTTCAAGTGGGCAACAATAAAGGGGAAGTTGACCCCCCCCCCAAATTTTCATTACAGTGATATTTTCGATGCGCCTCCACATGTCTAAAACATGACATTCTGATGAATATTGCATTCATGAAAGATGAGTTAAGCAGCAAAATCCAAACCGTTTTCAGCTTTCTCAGGGGGTCGGAGAGGGTTGGGGGTGGGGGCATTTTACCGCTTCCTGAAAAATTACTGGTGGTTGTTACTACCAACGTAGACATTGTCATGACTTCCTATATTTTTGTTGAAATGTATTTAATGTCACGCTCTGTAATCCTGCGTTTAAATGGTATAGAAAGCAACGGCACTGAGTTCATTTTATAATCTACATCTTTTGGGCATGATTATTGATGTATATTGTGAGATTTTAACTTTTAACCTGGAGGAGTCAGTACAGTTACGCACAATATTTTCCCGGTTATCCATTGCTCTTGCTAGCTCGCGATAGAAAGTATGCGTTGAAATGTGTGTGTGTGTGTTGTGAGTTTACAGACTTTCACGAGGTTATTCCTACTATAGCAGATTGCACTTATAGGGAGGGTGGTCTGGACGTTGTTTTGTTTTTTTCACGATAATAACCTTAGTCCTTTCACCTACTGTATGTCACGAGACAATCAAACGTGTACAAGGACGTTCAGGCTTCAAAGCTCGTCACGGCAGTTGATGCCGGTCACGCCGGTTGTGATACGTGAGTGAGGGCACGCCATGCAAGTGCCGATGACAACCGTGTGATGTGCGCTTTTATTTCATGACGAATGTGTGAGTGCGTCTGACGCGATAAGCTGCGTTTGTGCACGCATGGCAGTGCCTCGTGTGTCAACACTGAAAAATGAGCACCTGTTGATGTCACGTGACAATACAAAAACATGGAGGAGCCGGTTTGGTTTTGGTTTTGTTTCGGTTGTTTATATATATATATATATAAGAAAAATACAAATAAAAAAATGGTGGCATGTTTTTTGTCCCTATGTGTGATTGTGAGTGCAAATGGTTGTTTGTCTTTGTGTTCCCTGCGAGTGGCTGGCAACCAGTTCAGGGTGTCCCCCGCCTACTGCCCGAAATCAGCTGGGATAGGCTCCAGCATCCTGTGACCCTTGTGAGGATAAGCGATTTAAGATAATGGATGTATAAAAACTAGATGGGTATATGTCACACTGGACGATTTTATATAACACAACATAAAGTATATTGTAACACTGTATGATCACACGTGTAGTTGCACTACATTGGCCTCTACATCACAGGTTTCAAACTTAAGGCCCGGGGGCCAGATCTGGCCCGCCACATCATTTTATGTGGCCCCATGAAAGAAAATCATGTGTGTCAACTTGCATGATCCTTGCTAAAACAATTTACCGGAAATGTCAAACTATCATGTGTAATAAGTGACCTGATTTTGCAATAATTTTGTTACCCTTACAAGTAATAATGTGATAATGCCATTTAAACATTTTTGTGGTTTCACTGTCATAACGGCCCTCCCGAGGGAAGACGTAACTCAAAAGCGGGGGTGGGACACACCCGATCGCGTGATGTGACATTATTAAAGCCAGAGGACCTTTTTCCATTTTTTTTTAGAGCTTCTTTCGAGGATTTAACACAATATTCCAAATGTAAATGAAAAGATCCAGCCTATCTTGTGACTGCAAAAGAAGGTGGCTGACATTTTGCTTGCATCATATGTACATGGAAAAGTGTCTGCGGCCAAATGCCAGCGTGATCAAGGCCAAAGAGGGAGGCTGCCGCACAGAAGAGCAGGCTGGACGCACTTTGATAGTTTATCTTCTCGCAAACCTTACCGAGCCAGACCTCATCAAAAGCTATTACGAGCCTCGGTGCTCATCACGGAATAGCCCTCCGCTTTTAATGATAAACATTTACAAGTTTTCACATTTGGGATTAGACGGGCTGCTTGAATTTGAGTGTGTTCAAGGGCACAGTGGAGCATCGCAAGCTCTGTGTGGGTGGAACATGAGGAGATTGCAAAAGAGGAGGCAGGTGGCGGTGACACGAGAGATTCAGGCTGACGTTCGCGCTCTCTCTCCCACCCAATGGTGACTCTGCATAAAGGACGATGACCCGCCAGATTGTGCTACGTTCCCCTCGTTTTTTTTCAATATGGAATTGATATGTACAAAATACAGAGCAGTGATGTCCTCATGAAATGTGTGCATGTAAATGCACTTGATTTATATTCCCTGAGTACGGATTTTGGTGAAATCCCACCGCGTTAGAGACTACAGTGGCAGTGGCCCACCAGTGCTGCTTTCCCCCTTCTTTTTTAAATATGTTATATATTTAATACAGAGCAGTCAATGCACGTCTTGAAATAATCTTTACTTTGGTGTGTCGCGTAATGCATTAGGAGTTACTGATGCTGATTGAGTTTTTTTAAAATTAATTTATTATATAGGAATTTCACTGCAGTATTGAGATACACATCAAATTGTCTTTGATTCCAGATATGTGCACCTCTACGCACAATATACAGTATGCTAGCACACAATATCAAAATACAGCTAAAACGGGGTTTGGATCTCTGCACTGGCACGCCTGTGTGAAGTTTTTCCGACGCCGTTTTTCCTCCGACATTCAAACAACATGCATTTTAAGTTAATTGAAAACTATCCATAAGCGTGAATGTGACTGGGAATGCTTCTTTGTTTATTGTACAGTATATGCCCCGAAACTGGCTGGCGTCCAGTCAGCCTCTCGGCTCATTAAGGTTTGGCAAATGCTATTGACGGACAGATGGAGGGACGGAGGGACGAACTAACGGACGGACCCTTGGGAAAGTTTGGAGTGGGGGAATTCACATCTTCCAAACACAGGTGTCCAAATACATTTCCCCATCTTGTCTTTTTTCCCCAACTTGTGATGATTCCCCTTGCTCATCTGTTGCTTAAAAGTAGTCAGACGGAGGGGTTTTTTTTCCCATGGAAAAAAATACAAATTGCTCACATGAGACAGTGTGTGATTATTTTTAGTCAAGAGGAGATTCCAGCTTGTTAGTGGAGTCTGGCTTTGAAGTAGACTTCCCTATACTGCAGACTGCATGGCAAGATATTTTTATTCTGACAGTGGCACTTCCTCTCGAGTGTACGAAAGAAGAAGCCCGTTGAGTGGATTCAAAATTTTCGCAGGTTTTCCTACCGCTCCCCCTTTATTGGAAGGACACAGAAGCCCAGATAGGGGTGGGCCTGTAAAGTCAGCATTCAGGTTGGAACGAGCAGAAGGTCGAGCAGGCGTTGAGCGTGCATGGGTGGAGGTGTGGGTGGTTGTTTTGCGGCGGCGGATATTGCCGTGGGCGTCGCGGGGCGGGGCGGGGAGCAAAGAGCAGTTCCTGATTCCTCAACCTTGAGCTCACCACTTTTTTTTTTTCTGTCGCCACTCGTGCCCCCTCCACCCCCCCTTTCTTATGCTTATTAAAGACAGATCTTAACTACTGGTTAAGCCATCCTCCCCGTCTCCTCCCTCCACAATGTCAATCCAGCTGTTAACTCCTTGTTGGGAATAGTCATCGGCACTGGGAAGAGGCGGGAGCGCGGTTATGGATCTTTCCTGGAAATCAGGGCGCGTTTTTGCAAGAAAAGTGATTCACCACCCAGGCTGCGGCGCGATATAATTTGCCAGGCGATTCATGGGAGAGCTGGCATGACAAGTGAACGTATCACTGGATCAATCATACACCTCCACCCCTCCTCCCTGAGTGTGAGCTACATTAAGTCATGAAGATCGGCGTTAGGGGTGCAGAGAACAATTGCGGATTACTGCTTTCAAGGCAACTATTACTGTGTCATGCCAGTGAATATGAAATATAAAAGGCCTGTTAACAATGGGGCATTATCAAGCGCACGCAATAATAAGAGCATTAAGACAGAAAGGAACGGATGACACATACAAACATACACACGTTGCATCACAGTGATGACAATAGGATCCTGTGCACTGGCAAGCCATTGCTATATTATTGTTTAACTATAATCCGACTTTTACGGATGAATTCATTAAGGGTATTATTGCATTGTACAGTATCCAAATATGCCAGAGCCACGGGGGTCAATTTCTGGACAATCTGAGAATAAATAGACATGGAAATAAACCAGTTCAGTCTGTCGTAAGTGTCAAACATTTGGTAACTGTCTGGCCGATGTTCTGCATGCCATTTTAACATTGCTAAAATTTGGTGTTAGTTAATCATTGGATGACACAGTCAACCTAGTTTATATGACCGAAGGGGAAGTGCATGTTGGATAAAAGGCTACATCCCATCTTCCAGCAATAAGTGCTAAGGAACACAAGACACAGACTAGCTCGTTAGAGAGACACATTGACAGGGTTCCCACTAATTACTGAACTGCCTTATCTTTACGAAGGTTGCAGGTGTGCCGGAGCCTATCCCAGCTGACTTCAGGCAGTAGGCGGGTTCATCCCGAACTGGTTGCCAGCCAACCAATTTAGTGTTCAATTAACCTACCGAGCGTGTTTTTGGAATGTGGAAGGAAACCGGAGCACCCGGAGAAAGCCCCCTGAGGCACGGGGAGAGCATACAAACCCCACACCAGGAAGGCCGGAGCCAAGAATCGAACCCTGCACCTCTGCACTGTGACGTGCTAACCAGTCGACCACTCTTCCTCGCTGTATTTCTAATAATTTGTCTTTATTTATTTTTATACCAGTCTGCATGAAACTGGTCCTTGGGGGTATATTCATGTTGACACATCTGGATAGCGTGGGAGTGTATTACACAACATTGTACCTGCGCAGGACAGGGTTGGGCTCAGCAAGTAGGTGCAATCACTCATCACACTGTGTGACACAATAACAGGTGTGTGTGTGTATGAGGGGGGAGGCGGAGGGGGGCTGCTCTGGCAAACATTACACAGTGAGCATTACAGAGGGTGATATTTGAATGTGCTGATTGTCCTTTGACGAAGCATGCAGGTGGCGTGTGCATATTCAATGGAAAGAGATGACCTTATGTGCTACTGACGACAGGTCTCCCAGCCCCCCCCCCCCCACCCCCCTCTCTACACACACATAAACACATACATGCTATCTGCTTGTCCTTCGATGATTGTCCTTTGAGGCATGGGTGGGGAACCTTTTTCCTATCAGAGCCAAGTACTCAGAGGGACACATATAGGTTGCTCTTTTCATTGTGCCCCATCCAGAAAAGTAAGTGAAATATACAATTGTGCGTGATACTTCACATCATTTAATTTTAACACATTTTAAAACAAAAAAGTCATTTTTCTCTCTGAAAAAAAATGTCCTTTATTCTTATTTATGCGTTTGCCTTATAATGTGCTCTGAACTACAGTTGACATGTAAATATATCTACTTACAGTATATTAGGGGGAAAAAAACATGACACGCAGGTGTTTTTGAAGGTTATTTTTGAAAACGTGGGTCCCAAAATGAAACCGGTTGAGAACGAATGCTTTTAAGCACTTTACCCCCCAAATTCAAGTGCTCCTCAAAACTTGCAAATTAAAAACTACAGTGCTCTACTCTACTCTTATGCGTTGTATATTGTACTTCACCAGCTATTGACTCCATAATCTTTTTATTCATGCAAATGTGCGCCATCAGCGACAACTAATCGTCTGCTAATGACTTTCCATTTCTGTTCCATTAAGCGATTTAGTGGCAGAGGAGGGAAAAGGGTTAATGAACTTGTCCTCTTATGAATGTGCTTGTGCGCTCTCGGGTTTTGTGGTACAGGGGACGTCAAATGTAAACACGTCCAGTCAGCGCCGAGGAATGTGTGAGGCACGCAGAAGAACCCTGGGGACAAGGCCCAAAGGAGAGAAAAGCTGAGAGGGGAGGAATATGGAACATGGGAGTGGGTAGAGAGGAAAATCAGGTGAAGCAGAAAATGATGTGAGGAAAGAAACGGGACATCAACAGCATGAATCAATTTTGATGTCATACTCTCTGAATGGCGGAGAAAACAAAAAATAGCCATCCATCCATTATCTGAACCGCTTCATCCTCACAAGGGTCACAGGGTGTGCTGCAGCCTATCCCAGCTGTCTTCAAGCAGTAGGTGAGGGACACCCTGAACCGGTTGCCAGCCACACAGAGATGAACAACCATCCGCACTCACACTCACACCTAGGGACAATTTTGAGTGTTCCATTAGCCTGCCACGCATGTTTTTGGAATGTGGGAGGAAACCGGAGTACCCGTAGAAAACCCACACAGGCATGGGGAGAACAAACAAACTCCGCACAGGAAGGCTGGAGCCCGTAATCGAACGCTGGACCTCTGCACTGTGAGCTGGACGTGCTCACCAGCTCACTAATTACTTGAAAATGTGCACATTTTAGAGTAACGCGTTACTTAGTAATACACCACCGGCATCACTGGTGACCATTGTGTCATTTTTGAATGGAAAAATTGGGAGTGGAACAGTTCGCATAGTTCATTTCCATGTGGGATCCATATTCTCACTCCTCCCCATTCACAGTCACCCTGATACTGACTCAGAATTAATCCAGGGTGCAGTCCATGTCATTTTGAAAGAATCCGCCCCTGGTGGAGTAGTGATTCACATAGACCTTCGCCTAGCTGATTAGGGATCAAGTTAAACTCCATGCCCCATTCACAACGGCCCTGTGATTGCTAGTGATCCTTTCTAGATGCTGGTCTATGTAGGGATGTAACGTTTTATGCAAAAGCCCTTGACAGCGTAGCAATTCACATAGCGGTAATTGAATTTGACGCATCTGCTATGGGATCAACAACTCAAGTTCCAGTCCCAACTGCCAAAGAAAGGTCATCATGACAGTTTGGGATGAGAGCTGGGAAGACAATCCATCAGTATACATGTAGCGTTCCTTTACGAAGCACGATGGTGAACTATTGGCCTGGTATGTAAATATTATCCTGTTTCCTGGTTCAGATTTTTAGTTTGAGCTGTCATCTGTACGTAAGACATTTCCAACAAATGCTCTATTTTTACTTGGTATGAGGGAGATGGAAGGAGGCCAGAAGATTGAGAGGAAGTTCAGACGGTGATCAACACAGTAGGGGATCCGGGGGGGGGGGGGCACTCACCCCGGAGACAGAACTGGAAAGCGGAAGGACGAGAAGTTTGATCGCAAAAAAAAAAAAAGGGGAGTGAGTGGACGAACGAAAGGGGAGGATGGGTGCAGGGCGGCAGTCCATCACTCATTGCTCGCCGGCTGGTGTGAGTGAAGGAAAAGCCATGAGCGACTTCAAAGGCCTGGACGGAGCAATGGGGGTTAGGGTTCTGTAATCCAAGCGGAGGTTAGGGGTCTGCAACTCTGATCCCTGCTGCTGGTGAAACTAATTTAGCCAGCGGGCCCCACGGAACCCGTGCGAGGCCCGCTTGTAACTGGAGCAGCTGCGAGAGACAAAATGCAGGCAAAGATACACATTGATTCAAGACTGCAAGGTGGTGGTGCCCAAACGACGGGGGTAAGACCGGCCAATTTGAACTGAGAAGGGGCCATCATCTCAAAAAGAGGGGACGAATTGTTTATGAGGAAGCCAAATTTTTAGGAGGAAATGATCATGGCCTCACACTCAACTGTTTCTCTCCATAGTTATATTGTCAATAAAATAAAGCAAATTTGCAAACTGGTTGCTACAACGCAATGGGCCTGATTTATTTCAGGTCTGCGTATTTGAAATGGGCACAAACGTGACTGCTCATGCAAAAAGATGTAGAAACTGACCTGCGAGTGGAACGGGTTTAAAATCTAGTTCACTTTTGGGCCACAAATTTGCAGACGCGCCGGGGTCGTGCAATAAAATACGCCGGAGCGCCTTTCGAGGCATTGCGCTGTCCACCAAATTCAGAGACATGCAAAACTAAGCACGAAAATGAAGATGCGTCAGTTTTTTATGCTGAGCGCAGGGAAGAATGTTGACAAAAATCAGGGCCCTCGGTGTTTCCTGGTAATTATTACAGAAACACACACCAGACCTTCTTCAGTGATGTGACAATTTTGCAGGGATCTCTGTGTGAAAGATGCAATACATTAGAGGCTGACCTCTATACAGAGAGGCTGCAAAGACCAAAAACATATGCTTTTCTGCTATAACTCATTTGACTCAAAGCCTGAGGGTATGAGGAATGAGGTGCACATGTATGGCACATCCAGTAACAATGTATTCATTTCCCGAAAAAGTGGAGTCGATGTTCAAACACTTTCTTCTTTTGCTGACTCGTGCCAAGTGACGCCATTGGCTCGGAAGCGTCCAAAGAAATGACAGAAGGCTGTAAAATATGGGATGGCCCTGCGAAAGCAGACCGAGCCCCAGTTGAAAGGAGTTTCACATATGAAACGCACAAAAGGCATTTGACTTTTGACTCTGACTCCACGCGCCTTGTGAAACACGTGTGTGGGTGGGCGCGATAAATACCGATATGCAATGTTGTGCATGTGCAATTGGGAGACCACGGCGAGTGAGTCATGTTGCATTAATCACACAAGAAAACGCTCGGATCTTGCTCGTGCCTTTGTCCGGCCAGACCGTATCGAGCGGTCCGTATACTTGCTTTGATGCAAAAATCAAATAGGCGGACTATTGGCCTCGCGGAGCAGAGATGAGTAAAGTCATGAATTATCGCAGAGGAGTAGTCAGAGCAGACTTAAAGCTGAGGGATCGAGACAAAGGTAGGCTGTGCAGTGGCTGTCTGAAGTTTCGCTGACTCTAAACTCAGCAACTTAAATTTAAAGAGCATGCGTGGCATTTTAACAACCGCAGATGGTGTAACTTATAAGGAGGGAAAAAGACAGGATCCTTTATTGACTCAACTGAAGAGGGCGCAGGGTGGAGATTGGGGGACAGCTATAACTGGGAGGGAGCTTTGTTTGTATGAATACTTTTTTGCAAGAGTAATACTTTCAAAAGAATGATGAATGGATAACTACAGAGAAATGCTCTGGTCTGAATTAAGAGCGACTCGATGGAACAAATAACCAAATCAACATGGACGCACACAACGTTATGGAGCGATCACGTCAAAGACGACTTTAACTCCAATATGTTCTTAGCCGAAAGCATAATCGCTGAAGTCAATTTGGAACAAACGACAAATGCAACAAACAATTACGAGTCCAGCCGCCTCGATTCAACCACGACCTGGATGTTGAGAACTGACAGAAACATTTTTTCACTAAGCACATTCGCAATTTTGATTGACTTGCCCAGTTGATGCTTTCTGTCAAACTAACGTTTTGGATTTCGAACAACCACAGACTGTAGCTTTCCTTCATGAAAGTACATTTAGCTTCATGCGACCACACAACAATGCAAAATGCCATAAATGCACAAGAAATGTGAGCCAGCAGATAATTGAAGACAAAATTTTAAAAAACAACGATGCAACGCATAGACACAGTAAATTCTTTATCCTTTAAAACAAAACAACCTGATATCACTAAACACAGGGGCGCGAAACGACATGAAGGGACATCTGCCTCGGATTAATGGGCACAAAGTTCCAAAGTCTTCCCTTAATGATGCTATTAGGCAATGACATGTTCACATCTTTGCCACATCACGTAACAATTTTATTATTGCACTGGGACCACACTTATTAATTCATCTCATAGAAATTTGAAATGGGCCGATTGTAGGTGCTGCTCTTTTGGTTAGCAATTTTGCTCAAATGGGCCCAGGCGGTTCCTGTACCTCCTCTTTAACGTCCGTGTACAAACACCAGCGTTTATGAATTCAGATCTTTGTTGCCTGTTTTGGAGGTGAGGCTTCTATTTCAGAGACTTCCAAGATCACATCAAAGTAAAGCTGATGTCAGGAAATCCCTTCTGACAAAATATCGTTTTTCTTTTATGGGGCGGGGGGTGTTAAATGCAAAGCACAACCTCAAGACTAAACTTTAAAAAAAAAAAGCAAAAACAAAAAGTCTGAAAACCCCTAATCTCACAGGTCATGCTCTGTCCTAAAGATTGACTCAAGACCATCTGGAGTCTAGATTCTTGAAGACCTCTGATCCAATGGGGGCTTCATCAGTTCTGACAGACTTGGCGGGGAGCTGGAGACAGATATTTAACCTTTTGCTGGAGGATTTCTGCAATTCTTCCCCAACCTCCCCCACCCCAGAGGCTTTGGGGGTCACATGTGCTTCTTCTGTAGTCTGACGGAGGACTTGTTAGCTGTTGGGAATCGCTAGACAAGGGGATCTAGTGAAGCTTTAATGTCCCTTACAGATCTCTGAGAAGGGCCAACGATGACAATTTGCTGAAAAATCTTGACACATTTATTGAGTTCACCGATGAGCAGGATTGTGCAAAAACTAAATTTTGCTGAAATGTGGTGGACGGCTTCCACATCTGGATCACAAGGACACGTTTGATTGGGGTGCGTATTGAAATTTCACTTTTTGAAAGCTCACCTGACAGTGGTCCAGTGCCGTAAAACGCATATAGAATCTACATGGAGCACGCAGTCGTAAATTTAGTCAATTTTGTAAAAAGTTACGGTAAATAAATTTATATTTTTATTTATACATTTAAATTTAAATAAATATAAATATAAAAAAAGATACATAATATCTAAATATAAATTAAAAACAAATATGTAAAACTATAAATAAATATATATTAAATAAAAATAAAACATTTAGTTAAAACATGTTTTATTTTGAAACACTCCTTGAGATTTGGCATCTAGATATATTTTTCTTAAAGCACTCAAATCAAATACGACTAACTAAAGTATTTGCTTGGAACTGCTCTTTGCTTCGATACCAAACTCTTTCCGCCTTGGGTGAAATCTGCATTCTCCCGATTTCCTCATAAGAGTTGCTGTGCCTTCTCACAAATCTTTTTGTCAAAAGTTTTGCGATTAGGTTCAGGATTTATTCTGAAGAAGTGGGCGCGAGGGCCCCTTCAAGGCTCGTTGCAGCTTTAATTCGTTTGTCGTTGTGAGGCAGACGGTATCTTTTCCACAGCTCTTGTAGATTCTCGTGTTTCGTCTAGAATTTGGATCTAGCGTGGCTTAATTTGAGCAGCTAGTGTGTGTTTCCACCAGTCGGGGTGACTTTGGTGAAAGTGTATCATATGTTTTCAAAGAAGCGCTTGGTTGAAAAAAAAAAAATCAATCGGGACACGTCGACCTCATTTTCGCACTGCACACGCTGCAAAAAAAACCCCAACAAAAAACGTGGACCTGAGGTGAGCAAAAGTGTTTACCTAGGGAAATGGAAAGGCTAAAAAAAACATGATCATAGTGTTGGGATAGAGAATAATGAGCATCCCCTTGGTGGCGATTACCGTGGACATGAAGAAGCCCAAATGCTGCCTTAATGGAGAGAATTGCCCCCCCCCCCCCCCCACCCCCTTCCCCTATCTTTGAAAATTGCGCCGAGACACCCGAAGGTGCTGGGTGACCTAGTTAATGCCACATCCCCGCGGTGGGTGTTAGCGGTTACTCTGACAGGCTTTTTTTTTTTTTTTTAGCTCACTTCCTGTCTGTCTCCGGTCGACGTGATGCACTCCTACGTACTTTATCTGTCCACTTTGTATTTATTTATATTGATATTACTTACATCCTGTGCACCTCCTTCACAGCCTACTTTCCATTCATCGTCACGATAGTTTGCGCTTTATTCTTATACCGAAATATGCTCTCATTGCATGAGTGCAGCACACTGATTTTAAGCACCTCTAATTTCCCATTTGGAAGTGTGAGTGGAAGACAAACAAATTCATTACTGAGTTATGGAGAAGTATGATCATTTGGGGAAAGCCAACAATCACATCCAAGCAATTTTTTTCTCTGATTGAAATTGTGCAGTAATTGGACATATCTGCTTGCACTGCATGACCGTTACTTTAAACCGAAGTCACCTTTTCTCTGTTAGTCTTCGTACCTTCATTTTTTTTTTTTGCATTCTCTAACAGCCTCCGTTTCCTTTTGTTTGATATTTCCACAGCGCTATCTCCGTCTTTTTTTCCCTCTATTTCACTTTTCTTTCATCCTCTTTGTCTTTCTTCCTACCCCCTTTAAGACACCTTACCTTCTCATATAACTTGATTTTTAAATAAGTGGCACCGGAGTTAATGACGGACATGCATGGCAGGAAATGAGTTGGAACACAAACATCACGTTTTGCAATGAGGTTGAAGTCATTTCATTGCCGTGTCATAAATAGGAGCGTGCGCATTGGAGCACGCGGTGAAACATGCGTGAGAAGCAAGAAGAGCCGAGGAAAAGGTGTGAGTGGGAAGAGGTCGCTGTCAGCTGCAGACTGATGACAGATCGTGGGGGGGGTGGTGGGGGGGAAGGGGCTGTCTAATCCCAGTTTGTCGTGACTCCCGTCATGACCCGTCCAATGACCAGGCGAGTGGGAGGATGAGAAGAGAGACGGATAAACACAGACACGGTCCGATGTGGAGGAAGCTAAAGAGGGACAGGGGAAAAAGAGAAAGCGAGAAAACAAACGTGGGCCGAACTGTTCGGATTTTTCTCGGCAGTGAAATGGAGGACACGGCAGGAGGGGTAGGTGGGTGTCAGAGTGGGAATAGAGCATCATCTATTTGTCATCTGTCTTTCTCGTTCCCATCCAGGCAAACCCCCGACCCTCTCCTGCATTTTCCATCTTTCCACTCCTCTGTCCTGCTGTTTGCAGCTCGCCGTGGGAGTGTGGCGCAGGCAAATAAACAGCCATTGTTTCATTTAGCCGGTGGGGACTAACAGTGCATTATTAACCTTGCGCTACCTTGCCTTGGGTTAGCTCAACTTGCTCATTTGCGATGAAGAACATTGCGTTGACGACACCTCCTCCTCCTACTTGGCTAAAATCGGTCCACCACAGACACATGCAATGGTGACGAATAGGAAAAGTTCCTGCCCCGTCAATGCACGGATGCACAAAGTCGGCAAATACCTTGACTTGACATTTTGCTTTGTTTTCTTGTTGGCGGTTCCCAGAATATTTTTTTTCTTCCCCCGAAGATGTTTGGCCTCCACACACTGATTCATCTTCCCAGCAAGAACAACAAGCGCATGCATACTGTACACACATTTAGTATGATTTATTTTGTTGGTGGTTATCATAGTTTTGGTCTCCTCAACGTGTTTGCTCCCAGAGAGCATAACACACAACTCGAGATTTATATAACGGTTGAAAGAGTATGTGTAAACAAACAGCATGGCCTCGATTTGAATATTTATGAGGGATTTTCCCAATCCAATGACTGCTGGTAATGGTAACGTAAGATACTTAAAGCTGCTCTGCCATTGGCTATTACCTAGCATCATCCTGGCATCCCATTGGCTAAGAGTGATTTCTACCGTATGTGTCTATGTTTGTAGATAGATCAATCTGTGTCTATGCAGCGTCCTCGTCATTCGACCCTCGGGCCATGAGGTGTTCCGATCGTTTTACGTAAATCACCCAGAAAAAGTATTCACCAGTCGGGCGATCGCTCACTTTGCTGATGTTTGCATTGGATTGTTAAAAGCCGACAAAAGCAAACGTCCTTAAATCAGTTCTTTACAAAATGCCAGGCAAAAACCACTTCTGAGAGAGAACAAGGACTAAAGAGGGCAAAACATGATGAGGACGCAGTTAAAAATGAAATGACCATCACTTATATTCTTTGCCCTTCTCTTTGTTTCTTACATAATGCACAACTCTCACTTATTGTGCAATAATCTAATTGTAACATGTATTTGGGACATATCAGGAAACATTGTCTGAATGTTGACACACACACACACATTCACACACACACACACACACGCGCGCACACGCACACACACGCACGCACACAAACGTTATATGATGCATTTGCTTTTTTTTGGTTGCTACCACATTTTTGGTCCCCATAAAATGTTCCCCAATTCATTAGTGTTTTCATGAAAGAGCACGCACACACACACACACACACACACACACACACACACACACACACACACACACACACACACACACACACACGCAGGTTATTAGCTTCCAGTGTGCCAGATGTGCCACCCACACACAAACACGTGAGTCCCGGTCGTTTGTGCTTGACAATCACAGGAAGTTTGTGTGTGTTTGCTTGTCTTCTCCCAAAGGACATTGTGTTGTGACAAAACGATGGCAATCTTTCTAGTACACATGAATGAAATCAAACTACCGTAGCTAGCATCTGTTATTTAAATCCGAGCAATGGCACCGTGTCAAATCTATGAATTTAGAATGAAGATAAAATATTAGATTTGAATATTAGAGAGAAGGAACATCTGCACAATTGCATGACATCCAATTTACAAGTACCATATCAATGTAGATGAAGAGACTTAAATAGCCTTTATTGCAGGGGTCACCAACGCGGGCGTCACGTCAAGTGCAGGACATTGATATTTATCTTTTCCCAACTTATTGTGAGAGCTCATGAACATGATCAGTGTGTTCGCATTAATGAATGTCATGAATTATTAATCATATATGGGGCTGTCACGAACAAATCTTAATTATCCTATCGATTATTCTATTGATTACACGGGTAATTGGCCCACTCGCCCATAGGCGTACATTTTTGTCAACCAATTTTTATTGTGGGCTTTGGTCCAGAGCCCTGTAAATAACAGTATAATAATAATTATAATAATAATAGTGAAACATAATTTGAGCAATTTTTATTTCCCAAGTATATATCAATCAGAAAGCCCTTCACACGAATCAGCAATCAGGAAGTAGCTCTCAGCTTCAAAAAGGTCGGTGACCCCTGCTTTGTTGTGATTGGAGTGCACAACACAATTGGACTGCAACTATTTTTGTGTGATACAAAAAATAAGTAAATAAATAAAAGAGGATGTAGAAAAAAATGCATACTTTCCACCATATGATTATCATCATCACTGTGGTTTGCATTGGGGTAGGACAGCCTCAAAACATCGCCATCTACTGGCCCGGCATGCAAATAGCATCCTTTTCAGTCCTCTGGATGTTGACACTTGCCATAATTGGAAAAATGTTGTTTTTACTTGACGTGATAACACAAGCATGCGCGCATGAATGCATTGGGTGTGTACCTGCCCCCTCCCTTCCTCCCGTGCAGACAGTTCCATACAGAGGTGATAATTACATCTGGCTGGATGTTGTTTGACTCAACACGCGCACAAAATGTGACACAAAAGAAACAGCAGCTTGTTTGTCTTTCAGGAAGCTTTTTGTTGGCCATGTGCGTGCATGCCCATATGAGTGTGTGCAGCCACACTCAAGCACCCCCTCTCCTCCCCGCACTCGTTTACAGCCCCGCTGAGATTCGCACCTCCCTCCCCGCACCGTCTCTTCACCTCTGACCCAGTCTGGAGGTGGCGAGGCTGCACCGATCTCTCCTTCCTCCGGGGAGATTTGACTGAGTAACAGCACACGCTGCCGGGCACGAAGCTGACGTCCAGCCTGCTACAACAGCAGCTCCCACACACGGACCGCCGAACAAAGAGCCATGCAAGCCATGTAGGCGCATTCGTTTGTATCCACTGGTGATTCTCAACCAATGGGCCTGTGAGAGATCATCGGGTGCGCTGCAGGATATGATCCAATTTCACTTAATTGGTCCAGAAATTGTTGTTTGCCACAAATGATGTAGCTTTGCTCCTCTATGTCAGTGATTCACAATGACAGGCGCAAAAATTAAATGCTTCTATCCATCCATTATGTCAGCCGTTTATCCTCGTGAGGGTAGCGAGCGTGCTGGAGCCCATCCCAGCCGTCCTCGGGCAGTAGGCAACCCTGAACCGGTTGCCAGCCAATCGCAGGGCACACAGAGACAAACAACCATCCGCGCTCACACTCACACCCTGGTGACAATTTTGAGAGTTCCATTAACCTGCCAGGCATGTTTTTGGAATGTGGGAGGAAACCGCAGTACCCGGGGAAAACCCACGCAGACATGCAGGAGAACATGGAATCTAACCCTGCACTTCTGACATGCTAACCAGTCGACTGCCGTGCACATAACATACATTAAACTCATTTCATCAAGAGGATACCAAGGTACAACACAATACATTAACGCCATCTGGGGAGCGTAACCCCTTCCTGTCCCCTCTTCATAACGTGTCTGTCAGACCTACGGAGCATGAGTAGATTTTCTTTACAGCACCTGACGTCTCTTTAAATTTATGTGATGTTTTGGGAATGTTAAAATGTGACTTAAAACACCGTCTGCTCAATAAAGGTTTTCTGATGGGGACTGTTTGACAGGTCCACCCTGGAATGCATCATTTTTATTCATGCAGGAATCCATTTTGGGTGGGCGGGGTTTCGTGGTTTGTACTGGACTGTATCCTACTGAGAGATGGTTCGACAATGGTCACTCATTGTGGAAACCAACTTATTAGCAACGGTGTAGTTCAGGCCGAATGAACAACGGCGATACTCAAATGATCTTTGAAAAAGCACTTAGCTTGTTTGATTGCCGAAGTGTACCATGTCGTGGCCAGTGGATTTTTACGGGACAAATTGTGCAAGAGCGGGTACATTGATTCAGTTGGTGTGTGTGCTTTACTTGCTCAAGAAAAAACAAAACCAAACAAAGTTTTCCACTAGAAATCTGATCTTGAATTATTAATGTCTTCATTCAAGTTTAATGCCTTTTCTTTTGTTGGAGAAGTTCCTGAGCGATGGCCTTCGAATAAGACCTCCTCCACCTCTTCCGCATCCACACATCTGTCCATCTGTCTTTCACCTCCTCACCCCATCCTCTCTGGCTTGTGTAGGAGCCCTGGCAAATTGGATGGGAAGAGTGCTAGAGAGGGGAGAATTAGATCATGTAATGGGAGATGCTGGCAGTGTGACTAAATTGGCTAACTATGGCTAACAACGTTACACACTGTCCATCTGGGGGCTGCATGGTCCTCCCCTCTGCTCCTCTTTGTACAATCAGCTATGTGAAGGACTCCCTAATCCACCAACGGAGGGGGATGGTTCTCCTCTTGGGAAAAGCATCGAGACAGTCATGATTCAATGAAATTTGGGAATGTGAACTCATGAGAATTTTTTAGCAAATCGGATGACAACTCAGGATCTGATGGAACATGCATATCGCTGAATGAGTTTCGCATATGACAGGATTATGTTCACTAATGTTGGAGTGCTGGAAGCTCCAAAGCTACACGATAAATACGGGGTGTGAAAAAATGTTGACGTCTCTTACCCCACCCATCTTGTAAGCTCCAAATTGATTTTTAAGAAACCACCGAAAGCCAACCAAT
This sequence comes from Hippocampus guttulatus, assembly GCF_054856545.1. Lineage (NCBI taxonomy): Eukaryota > Metazoa > Chordata > Actinopteri > Syngnathiformes > Syngnathidae > Hippocampus > Hippocampus guttulatus. Next base: position 14,804,757 of record NC_141267.1, read on the forward strand.
CAGAGAGGCGTAATCGATGCGTTGGCAATCATTTACCATGCGGCTTCCAGCCTTCCTCTACAGAGTTTGGATTTTCTCAGCTTGCTTGTGTAGAATTCGAAGCGCAGATGTGAATATGAGTGTGAATGGTTGGCGGTGTCTATGTGCCCTGCAATTGGCCGGCAACCAGTCCAGGGTTGTTCAAAGTCAGCAGGCATAGGCTCAAGCTCACCAGTGACCCAAATGAGAATGGATTCTTTTTTAAATTCCCCTACGGTTGAAATGTCTACTCCAAATGCCTGTCCCTGCCCTCTGTGTGCTTTTTGATGAGTTCTGAAAGGTGCCGTGTAAAAGTTTGTTCGATGCTTGACAGTCTCTGACTGCATCAACAGCTGGCCGCCGGCCCGGGGTTGAGGCCAGGCAAGCTGTTGTGCCGCCTAAAAAACGTAAAGGCGCTGCCCGGGCAGATGCTGGGAAGGAAGCCATGCAGGCGTCCGTCGACACGGGCGGATGTCAGTGGCTCTCCAGAGGCTCTTTGAAGCCAAGATCATCACGCACGGCGACCGGATTAGAGGCTTAAAGCGGGTCTGGCCTTCTAGTGGGGGTTATTTTTGAACGTACAGATAAAATGAGCAGATGGAAGGTGAAGGAAGGGATGGGAACGTCATTCTGTAAAAACAGTGGGCGGGAGGATTTTTGAAGACCGACTGATGGATGGGGTTAATGCAAGCACGGAGGCACAGTGGAGGTGAGGCGGAGAGAGGGAAAAAAAGAAAAGGAGAGGAGAAAGAATGAAAGAGAAGGGATAATAGCCGCGGAGTAATAGCACACGGCTTCCAGGCAAAGATGAAATATTTGCAATTCCGTTGGGTCTCTGGGCTGCAGGCTCTCACTCCATTTCTATGGAAATGAGTTTGTCTTTCTTTGCCCGAGCACTGAGGAGACCATCGAGGAGGAGGAGGAGGAGGAGGAGGAGGAGGAGATGCAGGGAAGGGGCAGATACTGTCAGCAATATTGTGATTCCTGCCAATGCTTTTGGAAGTCAGGGGGGCCCCCTAGTTGGTTTCGGGGCTGCACATATGGATAAAATAAATCCATGCCTCGATGACACACTGATCAATGTGGCTGTCGCCCAGGGAGTGAAGGCCTTTGTCTGCTATTGACACTTTTGCTCACCTCTCTCTCTCTCTCTCTCTCTCTCTCTCTCTCTCTCTCTTTCCTTCTCCCAACGTCAGTGCCCGTGCACGCCAGAGACCCACAGCTGGGACTACTCTGATCCATGATCCCGCTGCTGCTGCTTTCCATCCAAGAAGCAAGCAGATGCTGCGGAAGGCTTTCCGTTCGGCTATTTCCAGTGTTGAGGCGGGCTGCCACTCATGTATTCATGGCCAGCTGCTCATCTCTACTAGCCAGGCTGAGAGCAGGGCAAAGGGGGTTAGGAGTGGGAGGACATGTCATCTCGGTCACCCTCAGCTCTCTCCTTTGACTCCTTCCCTCACTCCCTCTCTTCCTCTCTCAGTCACAGCCACTAGCCACGAGTCTGAGTCATGCCTCAACTCTCGTGAGATGTCTGTGAAAGCGCCGACATGGGGTATGAAAAGAATGGAAAAAGAGAACGGGCACAAGATGAGGTTGTAGTCTTGTACTGGGCAAGAAACAGTTCGGCTATGAAACCTCCAGACTTGATGACACACGTTGTCATCTATCTTCTTATATTTTTATAGTTTATTGGTGCTTCTGTGAACATGCTTAATACTGCTGGGTAAAAAAATAATCCAGATTGGATGTAATGCTAACCCGGCGCTGCGTCCAAAAGGGACTGAAGCAATGCTGAGTTATGTCTACTCAATGCAATGGGTTACGGATTTGACCCAGCATGTTGGGTCAAGATTTCAATCCAACAAAAGGTAAAACTAACTATGCTGATGAGTTAAAGTTAGCAAGAAATAGGAATTAAGGTGACCATTATAGCTGTGGTGCCCTACGATTGGCTGGCAATTAGTTCAGTGTGTACCCCACCTACTGCCTGAAGAAAGCTGGGATAGGCTCCAGCACACCCCGCGACGCTTGTGAGGATAAGTGGATCAGAAAATGGATGGATGGATTATAGTTGTGGTTAAAAATACGAAAAACCCAAACATTTCACTGCCAACATTTTCTAAGAGGAAGAAGAACTTTACCCGGGCATATGTCACCAAAGCGAGTCCCTTGCAGGATTAGCTCATCATGCATACACGATCATGTATATAGTGACATCGTTCCAACCCATTGCCACTCATCACATACATTTCAAAACAAATCCCCAACATCATTATTAGGGAGTGGACCTGACCTGCAGGGTCAGCCCCAAGTGCCAGTCGGCAGCCACCTTCCAGCCCCCTTGGATACTCCTGCCTCACCCTCAACGCTCCAGTCCTGAGGCCCCCGAGGTGGCGGTCAAGAGTTATTGATCCCCGGGGGTGACAGTTCACATGGGGCAAGCCTCACCACGGGTGAAGGGTCAAAGCAGAGCGGGTCAAGTGAGATTGAATGTGCCCGCCTTGTTGCCAGGAGCCACGCGAGTCAGCTGAATCTAGTTCATTCCGTGACCTTCCTGGTCAATAGCACTTCCCGTCTATCATTGAACTGGAATTCGGCATTCGATTTTTAAAATTTGTCGCCCATGTGCATAAATGCCCTCAAGGCAGGGGCATACCTTTGATTGATTGGCGATCATCTTGACCTGCGGGCAAAAAAGCAGGCTTGCTAGGGATCTCTTCTTGTTGATAGCGGACAAAGCCGGCTGATTTGCTGCTGCTGCCGGAGCTCATCAGCTGGTTCAGCAGGCCAATTGCAGGTTTGCATGGGTAGACATTTTCCTCATCACACCTTTTACCAGCGTGATGAGCAGAGGTCAGTCAACACTGCACAGGACTCGAATAATGAATAGAGTAAACCCTTGTAAGATATTTTTTATATAGTTTTGGGAGATATTTATTTGAGTTCTTGTAAGAATCGTGCCCCTTGCTGACCCCCACTGCACACAAGCCCCTAATTTGAACAAGGGTGTGGAGCCTTTTTATAACTGCTGGAGCTTCCCTTCACTTCATTTGTAAATAACATTTATTGAAAGTGTTGATTGTGTCCATACATATTAATGCCTAAGTTAGGCACATCTATTCAGTTTTTCCTGATAACTTTGTGAATCATTTTGGCAATGGTTGCCCTGTCGGAGCATGCATCTGCTCTGTGGCAACAATGAGCAGAACTGAAGGTTAGTTGGTGACTTTCTTTGCCTTTTCTTACTGGCCTTAATTACGCTGCATTTTTTTCCAGAAGAGCTCAGTGCTGCCCGGCATGTTGTGGCACAATGTGGTACTACATTGAAGACGCACAACTCGCTATTGGGACTTTCCATCAAAGTGTAAAAATCCATTGATTAAAAAAAAAAAAAACTGCCATATAGCAGGGTTGCTAACACCGAACCGCAAAAATGCAGTCACATTGCGTATATTTTTGTGGAACACAGAAATAACGCCATAAGAGCTGTTTATTGCGATTGTTCTGATGTTGTTTTAGTTTTTTTATTACAGTATACTTCCAGCAGTTCCTGTATTGCATTCATATGTGGGAAAGGAGAGTCTTCTCAGCCATTTATTGAATGCCAGAGGAATCATAAAAAGCAATAAACCCTCACACAGGAGCTGCTGTTGGCCACAGCTCACACCCAGATACTCACATAGCCGATACATCACTCACCACACCAAATATGGTTTTCAGTGTGTTTTAAAAGTGTCTTTTGATAACTCTAAATGTGCTTAAGCTGTGTGGGTGGGGCGAAATTATTTCGATTTTTATTTTGGTCTGTAATGTATCCAACCAGTATTGACTGAATTCCTGTTTACCGTCAGAGGTGCATTTTGGTATCTGCTCCTCTGGACGATGCCAGTTTTCCACGGGAAGTCTCCGGCTGTGTTGCGCATCCACCCAAACATACACCCACAGTTGCACATTTAGGAACACACACAGAAATGAAGGATGCTTGCACAGTACATACAAGGTTGCTGGCCTTGGCACAGGACTGGGAAGCAAGACTGGAAGCCAAAGGATGGAATGTGGGAGGCAAAATTTGAACACAGAAGAGGCTTCATCGTGAGCATTATTGGGAATATGTTACTGTTATTGTGCATCAGGAGAAAAAAAATAGAAGTCAAATATATTTGACTGCTATTTTTTTTTCTGTGTGAGTCAGATTCAGTAAAACAGTAAAACTAGTGGCCGGCGGTCAGTCACTCATGAAAAGCAGTTGCAGAAACCTACAACCGTTTGGTTACGTTAGATGTAGCTTGTTTCGCGGCGGTCTTTTGATCCAGTGAACCTAACAGGCATGTTCTAGGAATGTGGGAAAGCCAAAAGCAACTCCACGCAAGTATAAGGAAAGCAAACCCCATAAATAGGTGTCTGAGTCATCTTTTATGAACGACTCCACGGCCATTGACTGTATATGCATGTACAGTATGACCAAGTTAAATTCATGACGAAGCACCAAGACTTTATCCCCTCACGTGCCATTTCTGAGGCAAATTCATTCTGTAGTTTTTGTGATGATTCATGCTGACAGCAAAAAAACCGGGATTACTGGAACAATTCAGTGAACATTTAAGAAACATCTCGTCAGATTGCTGCCTTTTGGAAGCACTTGGGTGGCATCTTAGCCTTCGTGAGTAGTTTCTTCACATTTGTTTTATGGATTTGATTCCAAATTAAGAACTGTTACTTTTCTGGATCGCAAACGTTATTGCAAGCGAGACACATTGGTGCACTAATAATCCAGTCAGACACCGCTATGCTGCTCCTAACCTCTAGGAGGCGTATTTGTCTGTTATGTCAGGTCTGCAATGACACACATCCATCATACACAGTAAGTATATTCAAGCTGAATTCATGACTTGATATGTGAAGGTTGGAACCGGCAGTTTTCTTTGGTCTTTCATTGAATATCTGAGGACGTACATTCCAATTCATTCTTTTTATCAATCAACTGCAGAGTGACACTAAACTATGAACAAACTATAAGTCTGGCTGTTTTAATATTTCTGAGGGAACGGCCATTCATGATGTTTTGTAGCAATTAAAACAAAAAGCAACTCCTCTCTTTTCCTCTTGAAATCATCCATTCTGTTTTCCACGCTGCTTGCCACTTTGAGGTGTGTAGGCAGCATTGTGATAGGAATAGAAAACCCCGCCCCAAGCATGATCTACAGAGGACATTTAAACAACGACGACAACAAAATCAGCTCAATGGAGAACAGTAGGTAAGAGTGGGCCACTCGTGTACTTTATTTCCTATTCTGTTCGCCCTCGCCCTCAACTCATCCTCCATCCATCTATCCAGTTCACCTGTCTCTCTCTCTCTCTCTCTCTTTCTCTCGCTCACCGCACCTCTGTATCTATGTCGATCTCTCACATTCACCGCCCCCTTCTCTTTGCTCTGCTTTTCTTTCACTTTTTCTTTCTTTTATCTGGGCACGCATTCCTCTCCTCCCACACTCGAGATTCTCACTAAATGATTCCAAGTGTCTGGGCCCCATGCCTCTGTGAGCCATACACAGACATGCGCGCACACACACACAGATACACAGTTACACCCACAGAAGGATGTACGTAAGCATCACAGTGGCTGCTGCAGCAAGGGGATAACAAAGTAAACAAAAGAGGGGAGATGAGGGGAGAGAGAGAGAGAGAGAGAGAGAGGGGGGGGTGGTGCACCATAGGTGTCTTTATTCCATTCTGCAAAGAGAATCACAGGCGAAACATCATCCATCCTTCCATCAATCCGTCTATTCAACTGGCAGAAATATTCTTTTATGCCCCGTTGCTAAGTCTCAATGCCATACAGCACAGATTGTGTCCAAACTGGAGTGCAGCACTTTAACGTTGGGGGCAGAGGGGGGAAGTGGGGATGGACATACGTGACAATCCATACAGAGGAGCTGCTACAGTATATCAGGAGGACATATGGGCCACAGCAAGACGCTGAAATAATAATAAAAAAAAATCTTGCACATATTTAGTTTTGTTAATTCCTGGGAGCAGCTGCATTATTATATGACACTGCATGGCTGTGGGGCTTTCAGCAAAATGCTGATCAAGCATATTAGCATGGTAAAAATACATGAAATATACCACTGCACTATTATGGACATCAACCATGTGAACCACTACACCACAAAAGTCTCCCATGTATGAAAAACTCCACCCTGAACCGATGGGAAGTCAATCACATGGTGAGTCAGAATAGCCCACAGAGTGAGAATTCGTCACATTCCAGCAGTGCAAAAGTCGGCTATGTACACAGCAACTTGTTTGTATCTGAATAAATGTCACCATGTTCAGATGGTGGAAATCCTATTTCGTGATTAAAAAAAGTACATAATGATGAAATCAACATTCGTTTCTCCTTCTTGCATCATGCCTCCTTTGCGCCTTTGTGTTGTTTTTTCTTTTTGGTTTCCTCTCCAAGATATCAATAATTCAGTCTTAAAGTTGAGGATGAATTATTCACATACTGATGTCAACCATAAAGCCCACTTTTAGCGAGAAGCTACTTGGCAGCCAAGTTCAGCACATTCGAAAACTCTTGATTTTCCGCTCAATCCCCCCCCTCCTCACCCCCCCTGCCTCTCACCTCTGCTCATTCTTCCCGCTGTCATTCCATTTCTCCTGCCTTCATCCACACGGAGTTCTCCTTTCATTCTTCTTGTCTGCTAGATTACATGCATGTAGAGCGAGGCGCATCTGCCTGAAAGAGACAACGTGGGGACAAGGATAAGTAGTGGTGGCTGAAAAAGGGATTTGACTGCCTATCCTGTCAGAGCACAATGCACACCAACAATCCCACCAACTAATCCCATCGCTGCTTCAAATTGGAGGTGTGAACACATTGAAATGGGGGAGGGGGGGGGGGGGGGTTGGTGCATGTCGGCAGGGCGCAGTGGAGCGATTTCTTTTCTTTTCGTAGTTCTTGTCATTCTCAGTCTGCTGCACTCTGACTTCCTCGGCCTCCTTCTCATTGCTGCCCGCGTGACTCACAGGCTATTACTGTATTATCCGGCCGCTGGGTCTATTCAGATGCACGCACTGCCTCCTTAACAACAGCCCACATTCATCGTTTGATTAGGCATGACGCTAATTAGGATTCATCAATACCATTAATCGGCTCATCCAGCCCCGTGGATCAGAATATCTGACTCATATCCGTGAAGGTGTTTATCCACCTATTGAGTTTTCTTGTCAGGCAGCCTGTCTCCTTCCATTTTGTCATACGGCAAAGCTTTGTCACTGCCCTTGGCATTCAGTAACAGTTTTTGTTGTTGTTACACGGCAACCTGTGGTATCTTCATGTCCGCAATGTAAAGCCCGCATGCGGTGAGTCATTTCAATGTATGTGCACATACCTGGACAAAAGTGAAATCATTCAAGCCTGACCTCGATCACTGGGCTACAAGCTGAACTGGATGTATTTTGTGCAACTGATAATTTTATTGGGTTCCAAAAATGGGGAATACATTACAAACAACAAATACAGTGGTATCTCTACTTACGAAATTAATTGGTTCTGGAAGAAATTTCTCAACTAGAAAAAGTTGTAAGTCAAGACGCCTTTACCATGTAAATGCTCTAATTGGTTCCACGCCCCCCCCCCCCCACCCCAAAAGATTCAGGCATAAATGTTTCCTAAAGCATAAAAATGCATCAAAATATGTAACATACATGTTACAATTAGATTATTGCACGATAAATGAGAGTTGTGCATGATGTAAAATAAGAATAAAGAATAAAAATGCTGGTGATTTAATTTTTAACTGCGTCCTCATCGTTTTTTGCCCTCTTTGGTTCTTCTCTCTCAGAAGTGGTTTTTGCCTGCCGTTTTGTAAAGCACTTATCCAAGGACGTTTGCTTTTGTCAGCCTTTAACGATCCTTCGAAAATGTCCAAGGCAAATTAGCATAGTGAGCGATCGCCCGACTGGTGAACACCTTTTCTAAGTGATTCACATTTACGTAAAACTATCGGAACGCCTCATTGCCCGAGGGGCGAATGACGAGAATGCTGCATTTATTTATCTATCTACACACACAGACACATGAGGTAGAGGTCCCTCTTAGCCAATGGGCTGTCAGGAAGATGCCAGGTAATAGCCAATGGCAGAACAGCTATAATAAGCATGTTGCGTTCAGGAAACTCACAGCTGTGAGTAGCAAACCATACTGTGTCTTTCGTATCTTGAACTTTCTTTCGTAACAAGAGGCAATAATTTCCTGTTGAGGCGCTTCATAACTCCAAAATTTCGTATGAAGTGACGTTCAGAAGTAGAGGTACCACTGTATTACCATTTGTAATCATTTGACAAAAAAGAAAATACACATATTGAACCCTATTTCTGTAAAAACAAAGAAACACAGCAGAAGAGAAATGGCATTGCAAATGTGTAAGTCTTATAATCGTATACAGCCACTACGTTTTTACACTAATCTCCACCATTTGGGATCCAACGCTCCAAATGCTATCAAACATTTCATCGCAACATCCCACGCTGACCAGACAATGAGTCGTATTTCTGACTAAATACTGTACTGTAATAACAAGTGAGCCCAAAAAAGATATTAAATAACTGGAAGCCCCAGGAGAAGCAGGAGTGTGAATTAAAAAAAGACAAACAACAAAGAGGAAGAGAGTCAAACAGAGCTGAGGAGAAGCAGCACAGGAGATGAAAAGCCCTCCCCGAAATCCCATCTGAAGGCTTGTATGGCGAGCTCGTTTGAAAAGCACTTCACTACACAGACGCGCACATCTTCAGGGAGTGGGAAGGTGGTGTGACAGAGGCAGACTTTAATCAGGAGCTAGGCCAGGTTAGAGGGGCCCGGCGTGGGAGACGGGAGAGAGGCGGTGGGATAGAGGCCTGTGTAGGCACCAACTTAACCCGCCACTCTTCCCTTATCTCCAGCCCTGCGCTCACCCACGCTCTCTCCTCCACCCCCCAACTCCCCCTCGCTTTTCTCCGTTGTATTCATCACCCTCTGCCCACACTGCAAACTTCACGCGGAGACCGAAGAATGAGAGCGCCGGCTTGCGCGTTTGGCTAAAAAAAAAAAAAAAAAAAGTGTCACGGAAGAATGCGCTCTGCAGCGTTTCCGTCGCGATGTCATGTAATGTGGAGTGATTCAAAGTACATAAGCAGACACAGAAATGGAGGAGCGGCACAAATGAGCACCGGGTCCATGTTTTCGTCAGTGCACGAATGTGAAAAGAGTCAGTCGATAAATGCTACAGTGCAGTAGACTGCAAATATGAACAACTGGGACAAGTGAATTTTTCATAAAGTCCTATAAGGGCCATACAAATCCATCCATCCAACCATTTTCCGATCCGCTTTATCCTCACGAGGGTCACGGTTGGTGTTAGAGCCTATCCCAGCTGTGTTCGGGTAGCAGGAAGAGGACACCCTGAACCGGTTGCCAGTCAATCGCAGGGCACACAAACAACCATCTGCGCTCACACTCACACCTAGGGACAATTTAGAGTGTTCAATCAGCCTGCCACGCATGTTTTTGGAACGTGGGAGGAAACCGGAGTACCTGGAGAAAACCCACGCAGCCACAGGGAGAAAATGCAAAGTCCACACGGGAAGCCGCAGCTGGAATCGAACCCGGTACCTCTGCACTGTGAGGTCAACGCGCTAACCAGTCGACCACCGGGCCACCCCAATACTAAATGGATGAATAAATATGACACGCCGATTGAACCAACAAATGGAGTCACCAAAATATTTGAAAAAGCAGTTGGCAGATGCAGTTCAAGAGCGCTGCAAACTCCAACCACAATAGTAAAAATAATATGACATCAACAATCAAGACAGAGACTTAGCATGATTGATTTCCCGTCACTGAGAATGAAAACTTCTCACAACTGATTATGCCGTGAAAATGGAAGATGTGTATTTTGAAGGACATTAAAAAAAATCTATATTTTCATCTCACCTATAATGCAAATTTTCACCCTGGAGTGGAAATTATTTATGCCAATATTGCAATCTAAACACTCTAATGTGATGACACCAGACATCTTGATTGATTTTGTTTTTTTCACTTCAAGCTTTTGCTCTGCAAGCTATACTATAACTTTACTTTAATCTTCTTTTGTCCTTTTTTTTTCCCATTGAAGAGCTCCAGACATCCGTTGACAGCTAACCTAATACGAAGGTCAGGTGCGAGGGAAAGTGCTGGCGTCGCGAGTTTAAAGGCCTGTGGTCGATGTGGTCAGCCCTTCCTTCGCTTTTGAACCCCACACAAAGGGCAGCGTGCTCTCTTTAGCGGCGGGGACGCTTCCCTTGATGCCGCTATCTGCTCTAAAAGAGCATTCTTCACTACTTTCTGTTGGATGCTTGAATCAGTAGCCAATTACAGCATCAACAATGTCTCTTTTTTCTTTATCCTCCATCAAGTCTTTTGGCTAGATCGAGTCTATATTGGACTGTCTGTTTGCTAGATGTGATATTGGGCAATTTACATACAAAAGTGAACCGCTCTTGATTGCAGGGGATTAATTCGAGATAATGGGCTCAAGTTTTTTACATAGACCTTATAAAACAAAGACACACTGCCAATGTTAGAATGATTGGCATTGCTTTTCGTCCAGTGCTGCATCAAGAGTCAAGCCAGCCAATGAAAGTGCAGTGAGACCATGTGGAGGCGGAGCCACACAGACCGACTGCCTCAACGGAAAGCTGTTTATAGGTCCAAAAAAAGCGAACATGTTCAGATAAAAAGACGATGTTTGGTGCCCACGAGTCTGAAATGTACGGTGGCCCTGAAGTGAAAAATACAAAAACAAATAACACCGCAGCAAAAACAAAACAAAACAAAAAAAACCCCACAAACATTAAAAAAAAAAACAACAACAACAAAAAACTAAGTGCAAAAACAAAGAAAACCAAGACGAAGAACGAATCAAAGTTAAAAAACACAAAAACAAATCAATAAATATAAAACCAAATCCAACAAATGAAAAAACTAATCAGAAAACATAAAACAAATTATGAAATAATTTTAAAAATCCCAACAAAAATTAAACAGCACCAAAAATAAATTTTTAAACCCCCCCCACAAAATACCTAAACAGCAAAAAAAACGAAACACACTAGCAAATGAACAAACAGAAAATAAATAACCGATCAAAACAAAGATTGGTTGTTTTGTTTTGGGATTTTCATTTTCATTTGCAGTTGCTTCTAGTTTTTGTTGCATTTTTTCCCCAATAATTAGTGTGTTCTTATTTTTGGTGGAGTTTAGTTTGTTTTTCGTTTTTTTTTTAATTTGCTATTGTTTTGAGGGGAGGAAGCGTTGCTTTTTTTTTTTTTTAACTTCCTGTCATGTAGTTATTTCTCGCCGTGTTTTGCACCTCAGGGCCACTGTAGAAATACATTGAGAGACTAATATTTATATTCAATATCATTAGTATGTAATGTCTTTCATTCCTGCACAAGCGGGAAAAAAAAGTAGTAATTTGCCTTACTAACAGGAATAACGCATTGCAGCACAAGCAGCGTAAAAGGTCAGCCACAGGAAGGCAGACTGGTCGAGTTCAGTTGACACTCAATCCAAAATTAGAACTCATTCTCGTCTACACCCAGAAGTATAATGTTCATCTGTATAATCCCTTTGAAGCATGACAAGATCATTTCATAGAAGTATGTTGTGTTTAAAAGGTCACGTCCCTCTCATGTGGTTACCAGCCTTGTTGTCGCAGCGCCGCAGAAAGCTGCTGAACGTCTTTGCCGTTGTGGTGATCATTTGTATCGTTGCACATGATGCGGAGCGAGATTTAAAGATCTGCCTCTTCGTTCGAATGGATGTAGTGTGGAATCAACGTTGAAAAAGAGAGGGGAGCTGTCGACTGAAAGTGTACACGTTATTCACGCCTTCTGAAGGTTTATTTTCGGTTTAATTTTGTTGATGTAAATCCCTGTTATGTTATTTGACGCCTTCGATGTTTTATGAATCTGGATTTAGAGTGCTCAATAATCAACAGGTGCACAATTTAGGCACGTACGTGACATTTATTTACGCTTCGGTGGGGATTCCAAAAGATGAGATTGCTCTCACAAGAACCTCCTTTATCACGACGGTTCGGGCATGACAGCTAGCCGCATCGGGCCCGAGACTGCAGGTGTGGACTTAGATTGAATATTGGGTCATGAGTCATACGAGGATGTGGACCTTCCGTCTTTGTCTGGCTTTAAAACTTCCGCTACTGAGTAGCGTTTATATGCAATCGTCTTTTTAGCAGTCATGCGGCTCGTTGGTTGAAGGGTGTGACGCTCAAATCCCGATTGAGCCCCGATGTTTTTGCAGTAGTGGACCGGGACTCATGCAGAGTTGAGGCTTTTTTATTGGATCACAACAAACCAAAATGTCGATAGAGATCCACTGGTTTGTTGTGTGTGCGATTAGACTCTCATGTGATTGGGAATCCGGGGATAACTTTTTATCAATCGGATTTATCAATTGGCCTCACCGTTCCATAACTTTTCATTTTCGACGTATCTTCTTCAACAAAGTAAAATGACGAGTTCTATGGTATGAATGTGACACAAAACTCAGCAAAACTGCATGTTTGCATTATTTTGTCACATTTTTGGATCAAGTTTGCATCATCCATTTTTCATCGTTGACTTTTTTTTTTATTTTTTTTTTTAAAGGACATTTTGAGAATGGCTTGCCAGTCCCAGTAAATAGGAAAGAATATTTGCCGGCAAACGTGCACACGGGCTGAGGCGGACAGGTTGCGCCGAGGCAGACAGATTGCTGGTTGTGTTCCCGGCTCACTGGCACGTTGAGATTTCTTTCCAGTCTGAAGGCTGCCGTCTCGCTGTCAACACGACACTCCCTCTTTTACAAGCTGCATAAACAAAGGCGAACGCAACCGAAATGTGTCAAGACGCCACTCGCAATCCCACCCCCCGCCACCCCCACCTGCATCTGCAGCATATGCCTCTGACGTCACACGACCAGCGCACGTGTCCGAGCGCACTTCCTCGAGCGTACGCTGCACCCTAGGTACGCACGGACCCGTGTCACGCTGAGCGAAATAGCAGGCCTCGCGCATAACAAGGCCAGGCCAATAATGGGGTGGAACATAAACAGCCAAATCAAGCAGAAGAGGGAAGGAGGAGAGAAAACTATTGGACTAACGGGAATAGAACTCACTTTGTTATGACACAAAACAACAGCCGGGGTGAAGGGAAAACACACAAAAACGAAGGAATGAGAGAGAGGAAAATGTTGAAATCAAAGGTAAACAAAGCCCGACAGCTACAATAACATCCACATAAGTTCTCCGAGCTGACATATGCGGCTCTGGAAAGAGTCTGCAATATCAATTATTTTAGCAATGAATGTCTCGTGGGTACAAAAGCAGGCAATGACCAAAATTAGGCTTGCTTTGAACACTGTGAGTTAGCGCTTTCCAACGTTTCCTCTCGACGATGACTACTAACTTCACATTTGTCCCCGAGAATATCAGCTCCAGGATTTTTTTTGTTTGTTTGTTAATGAGCCAGCCGCCAGTCGGGCTAATTTCACAGAACCACGGCAAACGACCGTGACCTACCAAAGAGCACGTGCCCAGTCCTGACCTTCCCTTTTGGGCCAAGTCTGCCCGGCAACAATTAATGCTGAAGTGTCGCTCGCCGTGCATTGCAATCTGCTCCCGATTGATCGGTACAAAAAAAAATAATCAATGCTGCTCTGGGGACGGACTGCCAACATTTATAGAGTTGTCATTGCAGCCTTAGCTGAGCGACGGGAAGTGGCGACGGCGTACAATAGCTGTACGGATATTTGTTTAAGGTCCAGGGCCTGTGGGTGTTGACACAGCTGCCAGGGGTCGGGGGGACAAAAATATTTGGTAATACGACATTGAGTCTCAGGGGGGCTGCTGGGGGCCGGCGGGCAGTGACTTGGAGAGAAGAACAGGTGAGCGCTTGAAGTGCTGAATTGTTTTGGCGAGTGAGGAACTAGTGACCGTTTCTACTATTCGCAGCATTACTGTTACATCAAATTCCTGGAAGGTGGTGTGAAAGGGGCTTCTGTTTGCGTCACTCTGAATGTCAATTCAACGAGAGGGACCTTTTAACGTGGACTCAACCCGGCAGCCACGGACTGTTGTCTGTGTCGCAAAGTGCAACTCTTCCCGGAAAGATACGATAACGCACCTGAATAACTCGGCAATAGTTATTCTGGTTTCACGTGGCAAAGGGCCTGACTGGGAAAACATGATGGGAATCTGTCAGGGCACTCACTGAAGTCAAATCGAGAATTTCTGAATCGTATTTACAAAACAGAAAACAAAGGTTCTCAATAGGTGGATCCAGATGCAACTTCTAGCCAACTTTTGTGCAGACGTTTTATATTCACCTGCACAATTTTGAGGGGATTTAGAAGTTTTAGTTGAACAGAAAAAAAAAATCAGGGATGATTTATGATCAGCATTTTGAAGCCGATCAGAAATCACTGATTAGTGTGTTTACGAAAAAAAAAAAAGAAAGATCACTGATCTGATTTGATAGACGGAAAACAATAACAAATGGACCCTCAAAATTCTCCCCAAAATGCTGATAAACATTCACTACGCAGAAAATGGCGGGAGGGCCCTTTGCTCAAAAATCCCCACAAAATATATATTTTTAAATTTTTGTATCTGCCGGGAAAACGATGGTGGCAGAGAACTTCTCTCGAGTGAACAAAACTGCGTCTTATTTTCCGGATCCAATCAATGACGTCATTGATTGACGATTGGCAAATTACAACACCGCAATGGAACGCAGATTTCGCCGAGCAGCACAAGCCAAACAGTGAGTAAAATAGAAAACCCGACTCCATCCTCATACCCTTTCTTGCACACACATAAAGGTCATAGCAGTTGCCAGTCATTAAAAACAAAACGCAACATCCCCCCCAGGCATGATAATCGCACCGTAATCCTCTAATTACAATGTCAGGACAGACATATAAGATCTAAAGAAGTCATAAATTACACTTTGGGGCGAATGCTCATGAGCTGCAGTTCTTTGGAAGTCAACACTGCCTTTCAGAAACTTGCACGTTGTCATTATACTGCATAAAAATTATATCAGGCTCATAAGTGACACTGTCTCGCGCTCGCTAAATGATGACGGAATGTATTCAAAGTCATTTAGAAACAGGAGATTGTTTCGGAATGCTTTTTGACTGACAGTACAGCAGGGGTACTCAACAGGCAGCCCGTCGGCTGCCTATTTGTGCCCCCCCGTACTGTTACGGCCCCTTCCAAGGTTCAATGAGACGGGGCGTTTTCATAGTAAGATGGCCGCCTGCCACACTTCACTCCGCGAGGCTCGCTGCGCAGACGACCGGCCCGTTCATTGTGTGTTATAATCGGCTTGTGTGCATAAGGTTGACGCCTACCGCACGGAAGGCGTGCCATAATAAAAATGTTTTGGTTGGGTCAGCGCGTATAAATCAAAGACACGCAGACAGCCTGGAGAAAAGGCTTCAAAGTCCCTTTTTTTTTTTTTGAAGGGAATAGCTTTTCAGCACTTAATTGAGGGGCCTTTAACCTTCATTACTTTTGTTTTGGTATATTTGTTTTTCAAGGGGGGGGGGGGCATTTGATGCGGCTTGTGCATAAGCGGAGGGGTCGGGGTGCCTGAAAGCAGAGCGGGGCAACTCCGTCGGTAGCACGTGTGGACCAGGGTTGCATAAATAAGTTAGTCACTGATTAATGAAAGTAAAATCAATTCAAAGCACGAGCCCTTGGATGGCTTTCGAAAGCCAAGTGGCTCACTTCAACGTTCTTAAAGGCCATTCAAGTGTTAGAATAAGTTCTACAATAAATACATTTAAAAAATAAATAATGCTTTTAAATGAATTGCACAACTTCAGGAGCATTTAGCCTGAGAGGTTCACTTGTAATTTGAATTGCAGGTTCACCGTGGCACAATCTGGATATCCTGTTCTATATTTATGACATATTTGTATGTGAAGACATGAAGTGCAACACACGATGTAATGTCGCAATAGTCAGGCCAGGTGTATTCATCACGCCTCTTCATACGGCACAAATATCCTCAATGTGGTTTTGAACAAAAGATGGATGGTATGTGACAGATAGATAGTAAGGGAAAAAATAGATTGAATGGATAAGACAATATTAGTTTTCAACACGGTCTTTTTTCTCATGATTATACTGTCGAGGGTTTTTGGTTTTATTGAGAAACATCCATATTTTATGAAGTGTGTCAGATCAACCTTGCCTTTGCCACTGCAACCATTGGTAGTTTACGGATTTTAAAAATAGTTTAATTATTTATGGGCTTTTTTGGTAGGGGGCAACCCACGTGGAAAACACATTTTTATTTATTTTTTAAAATTTTTTGGGGGTCAAGAATTTTGATGCGTGCGCATTTTTGCTTTTTGCGGGGGTCCACCCACCCTATTACGATTCACGACCTGTGAATGTGGACTGAAAAGAAAATCTCAATGACCGTGGTTGAAAATCGCAGAGAGGAGAAACAAAGTGCTCACCTCTTTCATGAGTCTATGAAGTGACATAATTACATTACTATCTTGTTTTGTTTTGTTTTATTTTCCCAGATGGGAAAAGGGAGACATCTATAAGTGGATGATCCACGCGGTGAATAATTGGGGCACGGTTTCTGTTATGATCTTTTGAGGAATTACTGGATGAAGTAGTGGCTCATATTAACACCTCATCAGTCCGTGTTAATTTAGGGAAAATTGAAAAGTCTAAAATAATGACATTTTTTATGGTACTTTTTTTTTTTAACTGACAAAGCATCACATAACCACAACCCATCGTCCAAATGCTCCTCCGGCAGCAAATTGAACTGAATGTACAGTACAGTATAGCCGCACCAACCCATGGTTCATTTCTATTCTGCCGATATGAAATACATGAAAACAACAATGGTGGTCAGGGACCCCAAATTACTGCTTTCAGTCAAATTAGCCTCTGGAAAACTAATGTAATTAGTTAGCACTTGAGTGGGTCTTTGAGAAGAGGAGAAAGCATGCTCGAGCTGACGTGATTTCATGCAGAAAATTGATTCCACTGTCAATATCATTTAGATCTGTCTGGATGAGCACCGGAGGCTATGGGGAAGCGGGTGTGGGAATGGTGCTGGCGTCGTGCGTATTGGCGCTCGATCAGAACAACTTTCTCTTCAATTCTCACCTCTTTGAGGTCTGGTTTGCTGTACGTCCTGACACTGAATGGAATGTATGTTTACAACTTTTTATATGGTCAACAAACAACATGCTTTAATTTTTTTAACTGGCATTCATTTCAAAAGTGTTATTATTATTTTGTGCCTGGAGAGTAAGCAGTTGGTAGAATTCCCCAGTGCGGGATGAATTGTTGAGATGAGAGTTGTCTAGTCTGTGGCCTTGAGTTTATTTTTTTTCCGACTGACCTGTAGTATAGTCTAAAAATGTAATTTAAACCGCATCGATACATTGAAGGAAACATTTTTTAAATTGCTTGTATAAAGTTACGAGTTGTGCCTTGACTCACAAGATTAATTCATTCCGTGACCACACTTGTGTAACAAAACACTCGTCTCCCCGATAATCTTTCCCCCACTGATATGAATGGAAATGCTTTTAATCTGTTCCAGTCGCCATCAAATGTCATCAAATGTGACATTTTCAGTCTGAAAAATAGCACTCAACAGAATTGAACGTAATAATAATTTTTAAAAAAACAAACAGTGGTACTTCTTACTTACGAAATTAATTGGTTCTGGAAGAAGTTTCTTAAATAGAAAATGTTGTAAGTAGAGACATGTTTCCCATGTAAATGCCCTAATCCGTTCCAACTCCCCCAAAATTCAGACAAATGTTTTCTAAAGCATCAAAATATGAAACAAATGTTATAATTAGATTATTGCACAATAAATGAGAGTTGCGCATAATGTAAAAAACAAAGAAAAGAGTAAAGGATAAAAGTGATGAGTATTTAATTTTTAACTCATCGTTTTTTTGCCCTCTTTAGTTCATGTTCTCTCAGAAGTGGTTTTAAAGAACTGATCCAAGGATGTTTGCTTTTGTCAGTTTTTAACAATTCCATCAGCATAGTGAGCGATCACCCGATTGGTGAACACTTTTTCTGAATCACATTTCCGTCAAACTATCGGAACACCTCATGGCCCGAGCGGCGAATGACGAAGATGCTGCATAGACACATATCTATCTACACAAATAGACAAATACGGCAGAGGTCCCTCTTAGCCAATGGGATGCCAGGAAGATGCCAGGTAATAGCAAATGGCAGAGCAGCCATAGGTATGTTGCGTTCAGGAAACTCGGAGCTGCGAGTAGCAGGCCATATTGTATTTTTACCATTTCGGATCTTGAAATTTCTTTCGTAACAAGAGACAATATTTTCCTGTTGGGGCGTTTCGTAACTTGAATATTTTCATATGAAGAGATGTTCGTAAGTAAAGGTACATCAATACATCTAATAAAAATAATTGAAGAGTTTGTGTATCATAATTTGTTTGCTTTAAATCTTTCAGGAACAGTGGTCACAACAGTGGACAGCCGATCATGTTATGAGGTTACAAGCTTCATGAAAGGGTTAATACACGGCTCCTTCGGGTGTGTGGGTCTTGCCCACCAGGGAGCGGTATAATATACACATACGCGGTGCCGTATAAACAGAGTCTGGCCAACTAGCTCGACAAGTACCATCTTTGCCCGTGTGCCGCCTTATCTTTCCTCCGCACTTCAAAAAAAAAA
This sequence comes from Hippocampus guttulatus, assembly GCF_054856545.1. NCBI lineage: Eukaryota > Metazoa > Chordata > Actinopteri > Syngnathiformes > Syngnathidae > Hippocampus > Hippocampus guttulatus. Next base: position 14,823,574 of record NC_141267.1, read on the forward strand.
AATCTGAATTTCATCATGAAATTTGCTCATCATATGGACGAGAATGCGTTCTCGCCACTGGTTTGCTCATTTTGGGATGAGAACAAATGGGCCGGAGCTGGGAGTCATGAAGGCGGAAAAACGATGCCCACGTGTGTTTTTGTTATTTTATTTGTGGGGGGACGGAGAACGAATAGTTATTTTTGATCGTATTCTGATGAGTGAACGCAAAACAAGTAAATTGCCGGTACCCCCACTCAACAAATATTCCAAAATGAACTGCGCTTTCCTAGTGCTCATCCGAGAAATAGACACTTCCTTTTGGACAAAAAAAAAAAACTCCTGTAAAGCATCACACGAAGGATCATTCCATTCAGTGTGATCATTCCAAAATATTTCCGTCCCGTGTACAGCGCGCAGTCGTACCGTAGATTGGCAGGGTACAATCGAGCTTTCTTTATCGCCTGCTTCACGGAGCAATGAATCAGCGCCCAATAAAGGATCAACAAAGAAATGCGAAAGAATAGATCCTGTCCACGATTTGCATTTTTGAAGCGTTCAAGCCCACAAACGTATATTTGCATTCCGCCCCCCCCCACCCCCATTCCAAGGCAATGCAGGAATTGGCCTGCTGAGACAGACGGACGCCTCGTGGCAGTTGTGACTCAAAGCAAACCTTTCATCTGTAGACTGACTGATTCCCTTTGCCTGTTACGCTCACTTGAAACATGGAGTTATGTAAGTTAGTCATAAAAAATGCATGTGCCAGCGCCCTCTTAGATGATATCAAGGTTTCTATGAGTATGAGCTGCAAGGTGGGCAAAAAGAGACAAAACATCACAGATGTCAGATAGCCCCCGGGGGCTTCAATATAACTAGACACTGTGTGTTCGCGCTGCCATATTACAAGGGGCAAAATTACAACCGTAGATGTGTTATCTATCGCAGACCTATCCAATAATTTTGACACAAGGGTGTAACATGGCACTGTTTGTATTGTGGTACTTCTGAATGAGTATTTTTTATTTTTTAGGAAGTATGGATAAATGTCAGCTGATGGTATCAAAGCAAGTAAGACTCAGAAACTAAAATTGCTTAGCCAAGTTATACGGTAGACCACAGGTGTCAAAATCATGGCCCAGGGGCCAGTTCTGGCCCATCACATTCATTTTATGTGGCCCGTGAAAGCAATTCAAGCATATCAACTTCCGTGACGCTTGCTAAAGTCTGAACCAAAATTTCAAAATGTCATAAATAATATATATAATGTTTGAACAATCCATTAGTCTTGACTTTTGATGTCAAAACTATGTATCCATCTATTTGTTGTTCGCTGTGTATGTCATATGTGGAGGTGGTTAAACATTTATATAGTTTCACAAAATTCATCGTCATTACGGCCCTCCAAGGGAAACCACAACTACAAGGTGGCCAGCGACAAAATTGAG